>NC_072892.1:167348791-168598791 GCF_027943255.1 Anastrepha obliqua | reverse complement strand
TTGTAACCATTTTTTCAGAATAAAGTTGTATTTTCATCAAAAAAACAGCGAGAACTTAGTTGCGCACCTAATAACCTAACCTAAAGTTTAAGCCACCGTAGCCGAATGGGTTGGTACATGACTACAATTCGGAATTCAGAGGGAACGTAGGTTCGAATCTCGGTGAAACACCAAAATGAAGAAAAAAGTTGTTTCTAATAGCGGTCGCCCCTCGGCAGGCAATGGCAAACCTTCGAGCGTATTTCTGCCATGAAAAAAGCTCCTCATAAAAAATATATGCCACTGGGAGTTGGCTTGAAACTGTAGGTCCCTCCATTTGTGGAACAACACCAAGACGCACGCTACAAATAGGAGGAGGAGCTTAACCAAACATCCAAGTTTAACCAGGCAGTTAGTAACTTTAATATTTTGATGATTGCTTGAGAAGAGCGAAAAAAAATCAGCAAGTAAAACTTTGAAAAATTCGCCTTCCTCACTTGCTTTAAATCCTCTTCAATATTCTAACAAGCAAATCGGTAACCATATTTTTAATAACAAAATCTAGCACAGAATAAAAACGGTCGGGCGATTATTTATTTTAGCGTCAAAAGTATGCCTTGACTCCATTCAAAGTTTTTCCAGACAAACATCACAAAGTTAGCGAGGAACCCAGCCAAGCATCCAGCCCACGGCGGTTCGAAATATTAGCTTCGAACAATTTTTTTTTTTTTTTAATTTTCAACTTGTGAAAATTCCTAAATTAAGCTGAATATTGCGAACGCAAAACCTACTCAAAATGCAGGGATTAAAACAGATATAGATGCTAATCTTTAGTTAAAGAATAAAAGTAGCTTAGATAGTGCACAATGCACCCAGCTGCACATACTCACACCCATACGTATGTGTGTATTAGGGCGGATCGATTTAAAAATCGCTCATTGCTCTGGGAAAATCGTATTCTAGCTTTCAAAATAAGAAACTTTGCCGAAGGAACCATACCTTTAAAACGAACTCTGATGTCCCCCAATTTGGGTCGAACGAAAAATCGCACTTTGACCCATTTAGAGTGGTCTAATCGAGTCCAAATGTATGACCGACCCCCACTAACTTTGGACGGCCGATCCACCCATGCCAGTGGCACACCCCCTGGAACTCCCCTGGGGGGTTCCCCATATAATCATTTCAAAATATCACCATTTTTGGCCTTTACATGAGAAAAAAAACTAAAAAGTTCGACCCAAATTGGGGGACATCAGAACTCGTTTTAGAGGTATGGTTCCTTCGGCAAAATTTCTTATTTTGATCCCTAAAATATGATTTTCACAGAGCAATGGGCAATTTTTTTGCGTCCCCACAAATCGACCTGGCCTAGTGTGTATATACGAATAAATGCACATCTGTATGTATCTCGATTGAAAATAATGCAATTGCGAAGCAATGCGTTTGCAACATTTAATTTAATTAAAGAATTAGAAATGATGTATGTGCAACAAAAATAGCAGGAACAAATAAATTCAATTAACAACCGAATCGTAATAAACAGAGGAAAAAAAGTGAACCGGGAAGCGAGAAATGGGTGAGGTATTCGTATAACATTTACCTATGGATGGGCAGAAGGCAGAAGCGACAAAGTAGAGGTTTGTATAAAAGACTCTGGTATTAGAAGATGTAAAATGTTATCTCGAAACTAGCGAAGAGCGGAAAGAAGAAATCGAAGGAAATATATGTACATACAAAAGTATACATTCAGAAAAATAGATGTATAAGTGCCTGTGTATGCCTCCATGTACGCATTTGCATTATAGACGAAGAATTAAGCTGAGATGTGTCGTTGGAACTGGAAAAGCAGGAAAAGTGCAATGCATAGGTGTGAGTGTGTATATGTAAGTGTGTATGTGACTAAATATTAATAAAGGAAACTGCGCTGTGCATCACACACACCTTTACATTTCATTTTCCGCCTCAACCCATTGCTGAACTGTTGTTATTTTTGTACTAACGAGCGCATTTCACTATTCTATGATACATCTAATGCAAAATAGAAATATGAACGTTTCTTATTTAGCCATAAGCGTGGGCATGAATTAAAATAGAGTAGGCAGGTATATGTACGAGATGTTCCGAGTTGTGAAAGTTTGTTTTTGGAAATAATATAAAATTAAAATTTTAATAAATTTAATTATAATTTAAATAAATTTAATTTTATTAACTAAAATAAAATAAAACAAAATAAATTAATATAAAAATAAAATTAACTTTAACTAAATTTAAAAAATATGTAACAAATAATAGAATAGAAAAAAAAAATTAAAATAAAATAAAATTAAATTAATTACATTAATGAAACGAAATTAAACTAAACTAAAGGAATTAAAGAAGAACTAAAATAAAATAAAATAAAAAAAAATAAAAAATGAGTGATTTTTTATTAATTATATTAACTTTAAATGAAAAATAAAAAAATTAATTTAAAAATTAAATTAATCTAAATAAAATGAAATAAAACCAAAGTAAGTTAAATTAAATTAAAATGTGAAATAAATAAATAAAGAAAATACAATAAAATTAAAATAAACTAAATTGAATGAACTAATTATCTATAGTAGAATACATATAATAACGTACATACAGGATCCGGCACTCGAAGCGTAACCAACTTCAGACCGCTTGTGCAGCTGATGCACGGGCAATTTCCGAACACTGTGTTTTCTGACGAGAAAATTTTTCAAATTGAGCAATTCGTTAACTCTCAAAACGATAGGGTTTATTTGAGCGACCGTTCATACCAGAATTTGAGTCATCGATTGGCCACAAGGAGGCAGCACCCGCCACAGGTAATGGTTTGGGCCGCAGATGGGCGCGCTCGAATCGTTTTTATCGAGCCTGGCGTCAAGGTAAAAGCGAAATATTATCGGGAAAGTATTCTAGAGGTTGCTTTGAAGCCGTGGGCAGATAAACATATCGGTGGCAGACTATGGACGCTTCAACAGGACTCGGCACCGTCTCACAAAGCTCGAGTGAACCAAGAATGGCTGAAAAACAACGTTCCGAACTTCATAACGTCTATGGTATATAATGGCTTTCAAATTCACCAGACGCGAATCCGATGGATTATTCTCTTCGGGCCATTTCGGAGAGCAAAGTCCGAACTAAAAAAAGCCACTGTCCGCGAGTGAGCTAAAATACCTGCAAGTCACATTCGGGCAGTTTGCGATTCGTTTCTGGACCGTCTCAAGGCCATAGTCAAAAGGTGGTCATATCCAGCAAAAGTAAATTGATTCTTAATTTTGTATTATTTTCACACATTTTTTTACTTTGAATTGAATAAAAATAAGTTTCTAAACTAAATGTATGGTCTTCTTAATTGGTTACACTTCGATTGCCGGACCCTTTATACTCGTATTATGAAGGGACTTAGCACTGAGCCCTGCAAGATCTACTGCGCTCTCTTCATGGATTGAAAACATGGCGGAAAGAATTAATTATTTATCATCCTTGAGTTTAGAGTATTTTGCCGGACCCAACTTCCTCATTAAATTTTAGTACATTTAGCACAGTGTTCCCATCGTCACCAGGTCCTTTCTGTACCTCGCTCATCTTTTCAGCGCTGAATTCGTACTAAAAAGCTGGTGCGCGTATCTTCTGGCGTGCCCTCTTACGACGGGCATCCGTAACCGGGGAGCAAATTTTAATGCCACAAACCATTGAGGGGAAATACTTGACCTTACAGTCACAGCTTTTATGTTCAACACCCTTCAGGAACTTGAAAAATATATGCTTTGAGAACTTTTGAGTAATCAAAATTTGCCAATTTTAAAACGGATCTCTTAAATGGAGAAATCAAAACACTGTGGTGATCTTCCTCCGTACATATTTAGGACCAAGGCACATTTTTTTGAAAGGTGGGCCACTTAATGAAAGAATATCATTCTAGCACCCGACAGAGTAAGAGAGTATCGAGAGAGAGCTTTCGATATCATCAGCGTCCAGGCAACAGCGGTAAAAGTCGTTTGCCGCAGAGTCATTCCACTGCCATGAAGAGGCCCCATAACGCAGTAATCAATGGTATTTTCAGTCTCTTGATGACGCAAAGGAGGCTCCAAATGAATGAGATGGTCTCACCTTTTTGTAATTTGTTAAAAGTGGGACTGATTCCTTACGATCCAATATTACTAAAGTTAAAAGGCTCTTTCGGCCTTACTGACATAGAGCGCTACAAATAGGGTTTCCTAAAAAATAATATAAAACTTTAATTTATTACATTTTTAGAAAATATTGTGCAATTTTCAAGTGTCATTTACTGTAATTCAGTCAGCGTAAACAATTCTAACAAATCGATATATGCGCCAAAGTGTATACTTAAAGCAAATCATACGAGGCAGATGACTCAACAAATTCGATAACAATTCGCTAAATATCTTTGGAGAACATATGGGAAAATTATATTATATTTCAAATAGTCCGGCATGGGAGAGAATAAATGAGGGAATGCACAATTGAAGGCGATGCAAATATTTATCTATAAGTATAGTTTCCCTATATGCCAGTTTAAAATATACTTACCATATATACTCATATATGTGTGTATGTGTGTATGTATATGTATACTCGTACATATATGGAAGAAATACATTTGAATGCTGCACAGCGCGGAGGCGCGCAGTTTGCGGGATGCGAATTTGGAAGATGCCATGCATACTTACATATTAGGTATACCGGTGTTCTCGAGATAAGCTGGTGTTGCGCCCGGGATCCCGAAAATTTTGATGTAAGGAATTGAAAGAAGGTAAAAACTTGTTTGTAACAAAATTGAATTACAATAAAAGTTCTTCAAATGAGGTTAAATGTTTGTTCTCACTGTATGAGTCTTTCTTAGGACTGTCTATGACTACTATGAGGACGGCAGAAGGCGTAGATATGCGCAATACAGAGGGTTACTCCAACCCCATAGCCTCTACTAAGCCAAGACCGTTAGTGCGTGATGAAAAATCACATCCTGCGCTAGGTAACCCTGCTACTTAACTCAGTAAGATCCCTTGTTGTCGGTTGGCAAATAGAGTGATTACTGAGTTAAAACAGAACACTATGGATCTAGACTTGAACTGTCGATGACGGGTTCCTCTTCAACAGTGGCTCCCATGAAGAGTATTAATAGGGCCACCAAACGGAAATGAGTTCAAACCAGGACTACTCTGCACGGGGTACCCACACTTGTGGCAATCCTCCCGCTGGTTCTCCAGCGGCTTGAGCATCGGATGTGCAGGCCCAAAACTCATTCACCACCAAAACGACAAGGGCTGAAAATCAGGGCCCTGGAGGAAGCAAGCTACTGGTTGAGGATGGACACCTACTGGACGGTGCAACCTCGTCAGGCTCTATACGCAGCTCTATAGAGAGCCTATTACTGGGCGAAAATGAGCTTGGCTCAGTGGAACCAGCGAAAGCAATGAAGATGCAGGCGACCCCTGCAAACCCTTTAGCTGATCGTGGGGAGGCTGCGCTAGCTCATTTACGTCTCAGTGCCCTGACGCTTTCCTCTGCGGACGGAAGTAATGTGGTTAATTTGGATGCAAATCCGAAAAGTACCACTGCTGTAACGGCTACAAAGAACACGTCTTATGCGGGAGGCAATTTGGAGGACGCAGACGTGGTTATGACGCAGGTAACCCCTGCCTGTCATGTCACCACGACTGAGAAAACCAAATTAGTTCCTTTCCTGGCACCAGTTTCGGCTCAGAAAGTACCAGTGCACCAATGGCCACGGAACAGATGCCAGCTTCAGGAGAAAATCTGTCTAATAGACAGAAGAAGCGGCAAAGGCAGAGGAACGGGAAGAAAGCAAAAGAAACAGTAGGTATGACTACGGCTAACGTAGTTATGCCAACTGCCACTCGAGCCGGAGTTACGGCTCATGTGTCTTCATCCACTCCTGTAGCCGAATCTGGCAAGAGGAACAGATCTGATGATGACCCATCTGATCTGGCCACATTGACAGATGAAGCGACGGTGAGCGCACCAGTCGGCACGGAGAAGAAGAAGAGGAGGAAGGGTAATAAACCGGAATCCGGACTGCAGGCGGAGCCTCTTGCAGCAATCAAGTACCTAGTAGTAGTACCAACGAATCCAGTGGAACGAGTGCTGCGGGGGCTAAGAGCGCAGTAGCGAACGCGAAACCGGGTCCGCCTAGTGATCCACTATTGTCCGTTGGAGGCAGCAGCCAGCGGCATGATGGTGGAGATCTGTGGCGATGGGCATATCCAATTGTTCCCAAAACAATTGGATTGTGTCGACAGTCAAGTCTGGTAGGCGATAGGGAAATCGAAAAAGGTACCTAGATTCGAGAGCGAATAAGAGTTGAGCAAGGTATTTTGAAGGTCGGCCCGTCTTTCTTCCTCCAATTGGAGGAATTGGATTCTTTCATTAGGCATTCTTATGATGTGGCCAATCCATCTATTCCGCTCCGCTTTAATAAAACGTATTACATTTTCAGTACCAATAAGGTTTTTAATTTCGTTGTTGTAACGGGTGCGATACGTATTACATTTTCAGTACCAATAAGGTTTTTAATTTCGTTGTTGTAACGGGTGCGATACGTGCCGTTTTCTAGCCGAATAGGACGGTAGATCTTTCTCATTATGGTTCTTTTAAATCGCAATAGCTAGTTTATATCATTAACTTTTAGTGTCCACATTTCAGCACCATAAATAAGAACCGGATGTAACAAAGTTTTATGCGTCTTGATTTTCTGCATTCGTGATAAGACCTTTGATCTGAACAGTTTCATATTTGCATAGACGACTTATTAGCAGACTGTGTGCATGATAAGGTTGAAAATCAGAGCGGACAATGCGTCTCCTTGCTTAACACCAGACAGAGAACGTGCAGAGAACCAGTTCAATAAGTTTCAACGGAAGCCAAGTTTTTGGAAAGAGTGGCTTTCTGTCAAGACTATCAAACGCTTGTTCAAAGTCAATAAATACAACTGAATAAATGCAACTGACAGCTGTATTGCAAAGTTTGACATTTTTTGGCTTTTACGTACTCAGAACGTTTTGAAATACCAGCGCTATTTGTGTTGTTTACAGTAACTTAAAAGATTCATCTTGGTCCAAAAATGGAATTAAATCGTGGACATTTTCGTGCAATTATTTTTTACAACTTCCGACGTGGATTAACTCAGCAACATTGCATGGATGAACTTAATTCATTTTTTGGCGATGAAGCTCCATCAAGGACCAGTGCTTATCGATGGTATGGTGAATTCAATCGTGGTCGTAGTTCACTCCAAGACGAATTTCCTGAAGGTCGTTCAAAATCAGTTGTTGTTCCGAAAACCATTGATGCTGTGCGCGAACTGATACGAGTATTGCAAGATCGTCATGTGACCTATCGTGAGATTGAGACAATCTTAGGCATTAGTGGGACCAGCATACATTCAATATTGCATAAACATTTGACTGTCAAAAAAATTTGTTCGCGTTGGATCCCACACAATTTGTCAATCGCTCAAAAAAAGGCTCGTGTCGATTGGTCGAAGGTCGCGGGGGTTGCCAAATCTCAACATATATAAGGCACCCCTCATATTTTGAAAAACAATAAAGTGATTTTCGATGATTAAAATTTGTTTTTGTTCTCTAATCCCGACATAAAATTTGGTTTACCAGGAAACCTTGATCAATTGTCGATCGATTCCTTCTAAAGCCACACTGGTTTTCATCTATTATTTCATCAGCATAAACTTTGATGCGCTCGTAATTTTTCCGATGGGTTGATAAAATACGTTGAAATATTTTTTAATGGTAGGCATAGGCTCATTTCGTACCGCTATTCCAATCTCAGTAAACTTGAATTTTGTTGTTTTGGTTTTTAGAAGAATGATACGCAAAGACCTAACCCCTTCGTGTGGGACTTTAAACCGAACTAAGCCCACTATTGACGAAAATAACGATCCCACCGGTACTACCGTCAAATATTTCTCCGGGATTCAGTGTGAGCGTTACACTCAACGTCAGTTACTGTCCTGATGCCATATGTCAGAAGTTGCATCTACCTGTTACCACCCACTGTAAAATCATTGCAGGAAAGAGCCACCTCTGCCGGATCTGGCAGTTGCCTTTACGTGTTTGGTGACCTCTTTGTCCGAGTATGCAGTTTGCACGGTATCCACTCGATGTCGTTGAAGCGCTTAAAGTCTCAAAGAGCTACTCCGCGAAGTTTTCCGATTTCCGCCCATTGTACTATCTGTAAGGTATCGCGTCTACTTGGACTGTTTCGATGGCAATAGCGTACCGATGGACCGATGGTCGTTATGGGCGTAGCAGCTTGAGGGCGCTAAGAGGAAGCTGAACAAAATTATGATAAAGCCGACAATATGGCTTGAAGGCCATGGCCTGGAACTCGCCAAACATAAGATCGAAGTCATCCTGATGGCACGAGGTCCCATGCCAAAGCGCAAAGCACGGCTGTTGTGCAAGCAACAGCGGCACTCAGAGTTGCCTTAGCCTGTCGCACTGTCTTTGGTGCTGCAGTCTTTGTGATCAGCGGGAGATAATCGTCGACCTCATAACCCAGGAAAGAATGGTTGCGTGGTACTCCAAGAAGAAACACGTCATCAATAGCGTCGCGGAATGGGAATGTCAAGCCATGGTGCGGCGGAACACTGAACCGAGTGGCAGATGAACGGTGAAACTCATTCCTTCAATAGGCAAATGAGTCCAAAGGAACTTCTTAACTCAGTTCTTCTCGGGCCACAGATACTTTCGAAGATACCTACATCGCATGTACAGCAAAGCACCGAGCGATGACGCTGAACACACGTTTTTTAATTGTGACAGATGGCTCGCGGATATACATAGACGATCTGAGTAAGTAGCTTCGCGTCATCGCGCCGAGCAACATAATCAGCAAAACGCTCGAACGCGAGCACAGCTGGAACGCGGATAAGAGATACATCAAGAACGTACTACGGAAAAAAAGTAGAGCTCGACATAGTGCAACAAAGCGAAGCCGCACAGACAGAGACACAAAAAGACGAGCCCATATCATGAAAGCTGGCTACAAATACGGTGAACCCAGACGTGCGTGCATAAAATTGGTTCTTTATGGATGCCGTTCTGAGCCGTTCTGGGTCCTCCCGAAGTGATATAGAAAGTAGTTCCGGGATGGGTGTCTCTCCAGAAGTCCAGAAGGAGAGGAGGGATTGTTTCAGTGGCCACACCACTCAACAAAGTAGGTGAAGATCGCTGTAAGTGCGAAGGCATTTTGAACCCTACTTCACCCACCAGAAAAAAAAACTCATGGATATAGCAGTCGCTGATGAGGTACCCTGTAGCTTTACTTATCTTATGGTGGAAAGGTATATGACGTCATACTTGTGCATTTATTAGTATGTTGTTTCTGCAATTTATTCTTCTTCTTGTATTCTTGACGCATTTCCACATTTATCTCAAGCAACTGCAACAGTGTGACGTCACGCCTCTCAATCTCGGCGTCACGCCGGCGCAATCCCGTATTCTATTATTCTTGGCTTATGACTGTTTTGACAATTCAGCCGACAAGGGATGAGATCAAAAATGGTTTTGCATGCAACAGGTTTAGGTCCAGATTTGAAGGCTCCAGAAATACACATTTTAAAGGCAATAGTAATAACAAATTTTGATTTTTTTAAATATGGGCTTTTTTAAATATGGCCGTATATTCGATTAGCAACGTTTGTTTCATGGAGTAGAATAAAAATGTTCGGGTATTTTTTATATTTTTGTTATTAGGTACGCAACTAAGTTCCCGCTGTTTGTCAATAGATGCCGCTCCAGCAGGTTATGCTAGTCGATTCTAACATAACCTAAACGTCGTAAACCAAGCTTAGACTTATGGTAAATAAACTGCTTCGACACATTAGTGATTTTATTTTGGTATCATAAACTTTTGGTTTGAAAATGTGATTTTGTGCCGAATAATCGTCATTTGCGGGAAGTGTTGATTTTCCTCTTTCATTCGAAAAAAAAACGGCGGCTGCAGCGTATCGAGAGCTACAAAAAGTTTATGGAGATGCTGCGATAAGTGAAACAAAGTGCCGAGATTGGTTCTGTCGCTTCAAAGACGCAGATTTTAATGTTGACGACCGTCCGCGTGAAGGAAGGCCAAAAACCCTCAAAGACACTCAATTGGAGGCATTGCTCAATGAGGATCCGTGTCAAACGCAAAAAGAACTCGCGTCAGTATTAGAAGTTACCCGCCAATCCATTTCCAAGCGATTGCATGCTTTGGGAATGATTCAGAAACAGGGGACTTGGGTTCCTTATGAGTCAAAGACAAGGGATGCGAACGTCGTTTTTTCATTTTTTCGCCTATGAACAACTGCTCCAAAGGGAAAAGGAAGGGGTTTCTTCATCGCATCGTGACGGGCGATGAAAAATGGATTCATTACAGCAATCTAAAGAAAAAAAGTCATGGGGACATCCTGGTCATGCTTCTACGTCGTCGCCTCGGCCGAATATTCACACTGCGAAGGTTATGATTTGTATTTGGTGGGACCAAGTTGGTGTTATTTATTATGAACTTTTAAAACCAAGCGGAAACATCACTGGGGATCGACTTCATCGGTATCGGCTTCAATTGCAATGCGCGGACAGGCATGAAAAAGTGATTCTACAGCATGACAACGCTCGGCCTCACGTTGCCAAACCCATTAAAACCTACCTGGAAACACTGAAATGGGAAATCCTACCCCACCCGCCGTATTCTCCAGATATTGCGCCGTCCGATTATCGCCTGTTTCGATCGATGACACATGGTCTAGCTGACCAGCTGACCAGCAGTTCCATTCATTTGAAGACATCAAAAAAAGGCTTGAGCCGTGGATAGCCTCAAAAGATGAACAGTTTTACCGCGACTTTCAATGATTCACTTGTAACCATTTTTTCAGAATGAAGTTGTATTTTCATTAAAAAAACAGCGAGAACTTAGTTGCGCATCTAATAATTTTCATTCAATTTTTTTTTTTTCTTCGAATTGTTACTTCCAAAAGCACCTTCTTTTGCATTCTTATTTGTGATTTATGAATCACACGGATTTTTCAGTACAAAATAAAAATATTTTTTTTTTACTTTTTCTCCTCTAATAAATCTATGGTTTTTAAAATCAGTTTATCCAAAATTGTAAATGGTTTTATTCCACGATACGCTGAGATGATTACAGTTATTGCATTTTTACTCGTATTAAGAAAGCTATGCATCAATGTAAATCCCTAAATGAGTCCCGAAATTGCGGCATCAAAATTTTCCGCTAATATTGGCATCCCTAATATAGTCCATGCATTTATATACGACACTTGGAGATATTTCCGATATACACATTTAAGTACATAAACTTGCATATATCGTACACACACACACACGCACACATTCATAGCGAACACACACATATACATATGCACTGTATCAAATGTAAGGTGTGGCGGCATCACTGCCGACGCACACAACGAAGGGCTCCCAAAAGTACCAGTGAACGCGGAGGAGGAGCAGCGGCATACTGGATTTACCAGCAGCTGGCTGAGGCTGGGGCAAATGTATTGCAGCGCTGCACAAACGCATTCGTGATATTACATAACATCCTTGAACTTGAACAACGCTTCGCCATCATGCCGACGCTGTCAGTGTCGTGCTGCTGTAGTGAGGCGCAAGTAGCTGAAGTGAAGCAAGCAACCACGCAAGAGGTACAAAGCGAGCGAAAAAAAGCAAAAAAAAAAAATATATGGGATTTCTGATGTTTCGCTGGTTGGTCGTTTGGCACATTTCACCGAACGGCTGATTCTTCGACTGTCTGCTTATCTATCTGTCCGCCAGCGCCAGCGTCACTGACAAAAGCAACAGCAACAGCAACAGCAACGGCGTTGTGCTCTTTGGGTCGCTCGGTTTGTTGGTCTCTCGGTTGGTAGGTCTTCAATGGCGGCACCGCACCACACCGCACAGCACTTCAACGAACCGTCAGCACCTCACTTGTTTGCAGTTTTGCAAGGCGTTGCGTTGCGTTGCGTTTGTGTGCATTTCTGCACATTTTGTACGAGCCCATCGGATTTAGAGCTTCGGCTGCAGCTTCGTCGCGTTAGCAGCCACAATTCGGTATGGTTATGTGTTTGGTGTTGTTGTTGTTGCGCTTTATTTTGTTTTATAGTGGCTTTTTTGTATTTTGTGTGGAATTTCAGGCCATTTGCTGTTTTTGCTACATACATAGATACATACATATAGGCGTACATATGTATGTTTCGGACTCCCTGTTGGCATTGAAAATCGCAACGAACACAAAACTAGCGAATCGTATAAGGAATACAGAAAATAAGCTGAACAAACATAGCAACTGCTGCGCTATTGCCGCAATAACAACAACAATAAAAAAATGCAATGTCTGCAATGTACAAATATGCATAAACACACATACATACACACATACATATGTATGTATGCCCAACAAATGCGCCACCAGACCCAAGAAGAGTCCATCAGCCAGCAGCCGAGCAGTCAGCAGACGTCAGCCAACCAGGCAGGCGGCCAAACGACCAGACGACCAACCAGGCAGCGCGGCGGTTGCAGCCATAGCTGTCGCCGCCTGACGACGCATCCGACACCACGACAGTGGTACAGTTGAGTACTTAGATATGATTCAAATTGAATATTTTTCATTTTAAGCTCTCGATAGCTAAATTAAGTGCTCAAAGTCTTTATACTCACCACAACAAATTTATTTAGTGTTTGAAAAAAAAAAAAAATCATTTATAAACAATTTAAGTCCCCACAAGAACTTCGAGAATAATTGCAGTGGAAAAGTACTTAACAAAAATGGAATGATTGAAACAAAAAAAAAGAGAAGAAAAACAAATACACTGTAAAAAAATTATAATAATAAAAGCAACAACTTCAGTGTGCAATATGACATCAGTGTAACACTATTAGTGCGCGCCTGTGTGTGTGTATGTGTGCGTAGATGGCGGCACTTCCTTTGTTTGCCCAAGTAAAAATGGTACACGAAAATGACATCAACCGACATTTGGTGTGCGGCCGGATGGGCGGTGGAGAGGGCGGAACACAAACTACAAGCTTACATAGGTACATACATATGTATACTCGCATACATATACATGCATGCATGCACATACATACACGCATATGTATGTATATAAGTGCACAGCGAACGGGGGAAGAACTTAACCGGCGCACCCATCAAACGCCAAACGTCAAACGTCGAACAGCAAACCTCAAACGTCAAATTTGTGTGTATGTATGTATATAAGTGAATAGCGATAATTACGATCCACTAACAATAGAATTGAAAACTTGCACCATCCAACAAAAAACAAAAAAAAAAAACAAAAGAAAAACAAAAAACACGCAAAACAACATCTAATAAAATATATAAATAAATAAAAGCAACAACCAAGCAAAGTACAATAATGACAATAATAAGTATTAACTAATCACCCAGTATGTGTATGTATGTGTGTGTGTGTGCGTACTTCAAAAACACACAGTCATGCGAAAATTTCCCCCATGCATGTGAATGTTTATACCTGCGAGCAACTCAGTATATAGCCCGTACAGGCACACATACATGCATACATACATACACATACATACATGTATATGTACAAGAATCTCTTTCACCTATCTATTGTTATATAATAGACATTCATCTCAGAAAGGTGTTGAAGCAAAGCTTCCCCTGCGCAATTTGTGGTGTGCGCCTCGATGTTGTTCCGCAAACGGAGGCATCTCAAGCTTTGTGCCACCTCAGAACTGCAGGCGATTTTTTATATGACTTTGTTTTTTTTTTTAATTTCGAAAATAAACTCGTTATTCAGCCCGTTTTAGAGCAAACTTGTTGATGTCATTCGTGTGTAGTGCGGCTCGAACCCAGGACCTACTACCTGTATGTAACACACAAACAGACTTAGCTACAGCGACTGCCTTCTTGCACATACCCATATGTATGTATGCACACAGGGTTTTCCAATAAGAGGTGTTTATCTTGATATTCAAAGAAAAATGCTATTTTTTAATATAAATGATCGGATGATTATTTCATTATAAAGAGGGAGATATGCCGTTAATAGTGGAAAATAACATTAAGCAAATGACCACCACGACCACGCTTACAGGACGAAATCCTTTTCATGAAATTTACCATAACCGTATTGCAAAGTGGCTGCCCTATGTCCGCGATAGCCTCACGAATTCCATCTTTGAGGTCTTGAATTGACCCTGGGCTCTTGGCGTAGACCTTCTCTTTCACGTGGCCCCAAAGAAAAAAGTCGCAAGGTTTTAAATCACAAGATCTCGGTGGTCAATTGTGATCACCTCTTCGAGAGATAACACGGTCCGGAAACTTTTCCCGTAAAAGATCAATGGTTTCGTTGCTTGTGTGGCGCCTAGCGCCGTCTTGTTGAAAATAAACGTTGTCCAGATGAATACCATTCAATTCCGGGAATAAAAAATCATTAATCATCTCTCGATAGCGCAATCCATTCACCTGTAACACCTGTTGTTGGAAAACCCTTTATACCTCTATATTATATTTTTGTTATTATATAGCACAACAGAACGTCGTCCCAGCCAGCGCTATACTGTTTTTCATTTTCGTTCACCTATTTTTATAATTTATCTGTTCATTTCACTTTGACTTACATTCGATTTTTGTTGTTGGTTCTTGTTAATAGCAATTTTATTAATTGTTTATTCTATGTGAATTCTTCAAAAAAGGCAAAAACATTCAGCATTGTGTGATACCCTGCACGAAATGAAAGGCATATTAGATAGTACTCGTATTAACATCAGGACAACATAAAATACACTTCTCACAAAAATTAAGGGAACAGTAAAATTTCCTAAATTTCTTAGTGATTTTTGAAAAGCTGTATCTCGGTGAAAAATGGTCGCACGCAGTTCCGACAAAAAGCAATTTGAAGCTTTGAATTTCTAGTTTTAAGATCTTTGAGCAATCAAATTTTTTATTAAACGGTTATTTTGTAATCGTCAGTTAAAGGGCGACACAAAAAGTTTCGAAATGTTTTCCTTTTTTTCGGATTGCACGGGCTTGGCAAAATTTTTCCGAGTAAAACTAGCCATACAGTCAACTAGCTTGATTATTCAGCTTCAATTTGCTTTTTTTGAATTCTCGCTACGATCATTTCTCTCTGAGATATCCGCATTTTATGAAAACAGACCTTTTTATCTTTGATCATTGATATCTCAGCAACTAATAACCCATCAATTAACGGAGCAATGATTTTGAAAAGTATGTAGAATACATTTCCTAAGATACTAATTAAATTTTGTGAGAAAAAATTTTTTTTCACCCTTAACGTTGGTTTGAAGTGAACACAAACGCCTATCAGAAAATCTATCGCTTACTTACAAATATTAATGTGGGGACTCATGTTTCCATTGATTTTTACTGTTTAATATTCCACTAATAATAATAAAATGAGTATTGTTGCTGAACAAAATTTTTTTGCAAATTAAAAAAAAAAAAAAACAAAAAAAAGAAATTTTAAATTTTAAAGCAAATTGAAGCTAAATAATCAAGCTAGTTGACTGTATGGCTGAGTTTTAGTCGGAAAAATTTTGCCAAGCCCGTGCAATGAAAAAAAAAATTTCGTAAATTTGTGTGTCGCCCTTTAACTGACGATTACAAAATAACCGTTTATTAAAAAAAAAGTTTTGCTCAAAGATCTTAAAATTTGAAGTTTAAAGCTCGGAACTCCGTGCGACCATTTTTCGCCGAGATACAGCTTTTCAAAAATCGCTAAGAAATTTAGGAAATTTTACTGTTCCCTTAATTTTTGTGAGAAGTGTATCTTCCAGCATTTTTCTGCCTTACACTTCTTGCTGCTCACTTTTTGGTGAAAATAGAACATTTTTTATAAAACTTTTTTTTTATAAATTTTCTAATTAAATTTTTATAAAATAATTTTTTAACACATTTTTTTAAACATATCTTAGCAAATTTTGCAATAAACTGATATTTCGTTGCTACATTTGAAATTAATAATAAAAATTTCGTTAGTTATAACAATATGGTAACACTGTATCGAAAATAAAAACAAATATAAAAGGCCAAATTCTCAGCGTATTCGCTCAAATATTAAGCAGTTTTGCGAAATTTTTCACTTATTTTTAATAAATCTACAAGGTGGCGTCCCAAATAAACAAGACTGAGCTAAAATAGAAATGACAGGAGCTTTGCTTTGATAACTTCGAGTTTATTTATTAATTCAAAATAGTCCCCTTTGGCCTCCATACACTGTTTAGCCTTGATACACTAAAAGCTTTTCGAAAGAGTGTTTCAGGTCATTGACCAGAATCCGGAATATCCTTCAGGATGTCGATATAAGGCTTTTGGATGGCCTCTTCGGACAAAACACGTTTTCCTTACATGACCAAATGCTTTTTTCCGAATCGGTAGAGGTCACAGGGAGCCATATCAGGTGAATACGTTGACTGATTGATGGTTAAAATGCGATTTTTAGTCAAAAGATCAGTCACAAGAGTGGATCGTTGAGGTGGTGCATTTTCATGCAATAAGCGCCAGCTTCCTCCTTCGCGGTATTCAAGGCGAATTCGAGAAATGCGATGCAATAAACGCTTCAAAAGTCCAAGATAGCAAATTGCATTCACGGCTTGACCCATTCGCATGAACTCCTTGTGAACAACTCCCTTGGAATCGTAAAAAGAAATCAACATCGACTTAATTTTTGATAACCCCAAATTTTGGGTAGTGGATCTTCTGGGGCCATTTTCAGGTTTATGTTGGCAACATCACATTTCATCACCAGTTACAATGTTGTAAAGGAAGTTCTCGTCTTTTCTCGCCTCTTTAATGAGTTCTTTCGAATGTTGAGTTCTGAGCAATTTTTGGTCCTCAGTTAGCTTGTGCGGAATGAAATGTTCACAGACCTTTCGTAAGCCCAAATGATCAGTTAAAATGCAATAAATCGTTGTTTTGGAGATATTCAACTCCGATTCCATGAATTTCATCGTTGATTTCTGTTCATTTTTGATAAATTTATGAACAATTTCGATGGAGTTGTCTGTGATTACTGATTTTGGGTGCCCTGTTGTTCATTGTCATTTATGTCCTCACAACCATCTCTGAAACGTGTGAACCTCTCATGAACTGTGGCACGAGAGAGACAATCGTCGCTATCAACTTTTTTCATCAATTCAAATGTTTCGGTAAACGTTTTTTCGCTTTAAAACAAAATTTTTATTAGCTCTTTGTTCGAAACTCATTTTTGTACCGATGACACCAACATACTTACGCTTTAGACGCAATAACTTCCCTTCCACTGAACCGAATGTCGCCAAGCTTTCATTGGAAGTTAGCTAGGGATGTAACTTTCAACGCAGTAACTTATTAAAAAGATGGCCACATCAAAATCATTTGTATGACGCCAGTTTTGTTTATTTTCGACTTCACCTTGTATGGCTACAGAGAAGATAATTCTTATAGAAAATACTTAAAAGTAGTCATACATTTCGTTTTAATTACTTTAGTCCAGAGGTACGCAGTTTTACGTAAAACTAATTAATTATATATAAACAATGATATTTGGGATGGTATTCAGCACATCAAAAGTGCATGTCAGTGGAAGTTGCTGGTTTTTCATCTTATTTTGTCAAAAAATGTTCTGCTCTTACCTATGCATTTCCACTAGAAAATCGTTAGTTTTTGAACAATTCATAGGTGCTTGGGAAGTTATTGCTATTACACCCATTTTCAAAGCTGGGAATAAAAACGACTTCGCGCACTTTAGGTCCACATTCAAACTTTCATCGCCCTTTTACTATGAAACAAAAATTATACTTCGCTGTGAAACGTAATATTTCTATTAATCAGCATGGCTGGTGGGTCAACTGTCACTAATCTTGCTGTTTTTCAGATTTTTGCAAGGTGGTGTCGGTAAGCCAGCTGATTTGTTTTTTTTTTTCTTCGCTGCGTCCATGTCGCTGTCAGCACAGAATAAAACAAAGCGAATTAATTTTTTGTTTTCTGCTTCGCCAATACCTTGCCGTGACATTCAAACGTACAAATCATTGTTGTTGGCATAGTGCCCCCACCTTCAATAAATGCGGCTTGGATTTTTATATGGCGGCTTTCAAGTCTTCGATAGTCTTCAAGTGGATGCAGTGTATACGAACTTTTCCAAAGCTTTCGATGCCATTCACTTTGACGAATCCTTACACTTTGACGACACTATTTATTTCACTCGTTCGGTCCAAGCTATAGTATGCCGTCTTTATTTCGAGGTCAAATCATTAAAGACATCAATAGATTTAAACGCATTCAAAAGAAATTTCGTCGTCAGATCTTCGAACTTCACTGATCCCTTTCCTTCATACAATGCCAGGTGTGCCTTACTAAATTTAAAATCGTTGCAATAATATTTTAATATTTAATATTTTATTATAAATAGGAACGTTTGCTCGCCTTTACTCTTAGAGTGCATTGATTTTAACACACCTCAAAAAATCTTAGAAATAATTATTTATTCTTTCTAGAGCGGGTTAGAACTGTTGTTGCCTTGAAAGCACCCTTGATTAGGACATTGAATGGGTATAACCAGATTCCACGTTTTTTTGCCTTTGATTTATCGCTAACTAAATATAATTTCAAATTATCACTCAATGAATTTTTTAAAATAGTTGCGAAATATGTACATATTTTGTATTTTTTTTAATCTTTGTATTTAAAGATTTTTTTTTTGTTTTGGTGCGGAACAAACTAGCACGTACGGTACTCAGACACAATTAAGTGCTTTGTACTGCACCCGGATTCCCTTTTTAATTTTCTTTAAATCTACTCGATCTCCCGAGAAATCTGAGTAGTGCCAAGGAGCCAAGGTGGTCGCTTCTTAACACATCAATGCCAAAAACCTCAAGCCTGATTCGAGCAAAGGCTGGCCAGCCGCGCAGAAAGTGGTCCGACGTCTCATCCTCCTGTCCACATGCTGGGAAGAGTGCACAGTGCCCACCTTTTACATGTGCTTTGCCCATAGAAAGTGGCCCATCAGTCCCGGCTGCCTACAGTCCCTTCTGCTTAGTGATAGGAGGAACTGTGACAGTCGGTCGGACATGGCAGGTAACATCAGTTTTGTCCATCTGCAGCGTCTCTTAGCCATGACAAGCTCGCTTGCGGGTTAGAGTAACCCGTTTGCTAACCGTGGCTTTGACGGCTGGAGAAGGGAGTGGCAGAACGGACTCCGGACCAAGGAAGTTGACTAAGGGAGTTGGCCTCTGGCTAAAGAGTCCGAGGTCTCGTTACCCGCGATACCCACATGTCTCGGGACCCATATTAACATCAGGATATTATGACTGCCGCCAGGATATTATCGACTACTCTTGAAGTGGTTGGAGGGCTGTCTAAGGCCATGGGCGCAACTTTGCTGTCGCTACAGACACATACAGATCTGCCCCTCCATCTGTTTTCCACAACAAAGTTCATCCCTTCTTGAACAGCATACACCTCCGCTTGAAGCACGGATGCATGCATTTCAAGAGCGAAGTGTAGTTTTGTCCCGCTTGATTCCACGTAAACACCAAAGCCGGAACCATGCTCGGCCCTGGATCCACGCGCAAAAATGCGGCAACGGCGTTTGCCTGGCTTATTTCCTGAGTTTGATCACAGTTGAGCCTCTGGCAGCACCATACTGTATCTCTTGTCATGCACGACTCTGTTATCCAATGCCTGACAGAGGCCGTACCAATTCCCATTGTGTTTCAGCCTGCAGATGGCCTTCGAGGCCTCTCCTTGGATGAAAACATCAAGTCTAGATTTACTAAATGAATAAATGAAAGAAGTAACTCTCCTATCAAAGAGCAATAAAAACTAACAGTACAGGGTTAATTGAAGATTTAGAAGCAGTCCTCTGAGATAAAAAATCAATATTTATTTTCGTCTTTTTTCTGATATTTAATTAGCGCTTCAAAAGTGCTCTGGTTATATGTAGGTGCATGAGAAAGATAACACGAAACGCTTTCCTGGGTTCTATTAAGATTATTCAGCACGAGAAGTTCACACTCAATGGAACCACTGATATCATAAAAAATATAAGGGACTCAATTATTCTTCTACTTTCAAGTGTCTTTAAACTAATTAACATACAACGTGAGCTAACATAAAAGATGGAAATGGTTTAGCGGTTGTAGTGCAAAGGGTTGCGCCCTTTCTATTCTGGAAGCATGAAGATTGCAGCTTGAATACCATATAATCGAGGCATAATTGAGTTTTGAATGGACTAAAGAGTTGGAGAGAACCTTCCTGGTATACGGATCTTTGAAATTTTTGTACGTAAACGCCAGATTACTGTAAACCTTAGGAAGGCAGCTGTATACGAGTATGATTTTTGAATGTAAAACTTTTATCGAAGACAACTTCGAGATCAACAGAATCATTTACTCAAAGAAGTTGGTGATTAAAGGCTGTATAACACGTTTGACGGACATCGATAGACCTAGAAATAGACATTTGGAAACATTTACTAATATTCAACGATAATTTCTTCCTGCGACTCCAATGGCCAAGATTATTTAGGTCGTCTTGCAAGAGATGAATATGGGTCTCACAAGTAATATCACGAATCTTGAAGTCATCTGCATAAAGTGAGAAAATTCGAATTTTTGAAACAGCAACCAATGTTACAAATAAAAATAATAAATATAATTGAACCAAGTATACTATACTTATACCACCTCCTAGAGCACCTAAAGATGCTATAAAAGAGTACAACTTGCAATTTTCTATTTCAAAAAATAACAATCGGTTTGAAAGATAAGAAGGTCCATAGACAAACCTAAGTCCATAGACAAACCTAAGTGCGAAATAGATTTGGTAGTGAAAGAGATTTTTTTTCTTTAACTAACTGCTCTGCGCGTGAAAGGGAATACTTAAAGGGGGAATACTTAAGGGGAACTGAAAAATTTATTCGCTTATGAGAGGTGTCCTCTTACATAAGAGAAATTTGTAAAACAGGTGTTATAGAAGGACTGTCTACTCAAAGGAAAAATTAAAAAAAATTCTTAATGATTTGTATATACATATATTCTGTCAAAAAAGTACCAGGAATTCTTCAATAAAACGAAAACTATTGTAATTGTTTAATCATCAAAATGTATTGTGTCTTCTTCAAGATAGGCTCCATTCGAAGCAATACTCGTACACATATGCCAAGAGATCTTCAGCTCCTTCAGCAAATTCTCCTTAATGGACTCTATCGACTCAAAGCGTGGTCCGCGGAGTGCCAATTTAAGTTTTGGGAAAAGGAAAAAGTCACAGGGAGCTAAATCCAGTCGATACGGTGGTTTTTCGATCATATTTGTCGAGTGTTTGGCCAAAAAAGTGTTCACAAAATGAGTCTTGTGAGACGGTGCGAAATGGCAGAAATACACTCGGAGGTTTGCCATTGCCTGCCGAGGGGTGACCGTTATTAGAAATATTTTGTTTCTTCATTTTGGTGTTTCACCGAGATTCGAACCTACATTCTCTCTGAATTCCGAATGGTAGTCATGCACCAACCCATTCGGCGACGGCGGCCACCAAATAATATTATTTATTTACCGTAGTACCATTAGGAATGAATTCCGACTGCGCAACACCATGAGAATCAAAGAAAACGAGTAGCATAACTTTCACTTCAAACCGACTTTGACGTGGTTTATTGGGTTTCGGCTCATGTGGATAGCGCCATTCAGCCGCCTGTTAACTGATTTGCATCACAAACTTATATACCCACGTCTCATCACCTGTTATGATGCACTGATGACCTGGATAGACGTTGGGTTCGACTTCACTTGCTCAAGCATGTCTTCAGCCAACTTCTTCCGATGAATTTTTTGAAAGAAATTCAATTCTCTTGGAACGAGTCGAGTAGCCACACGTCTCATGCCCAATTGATGGTGTAAAATATTGCGAATTGATTCGTGAGACACGCTAAGCTCACGAGCTATCTCCCTCAAACTTAAATGATGGTTTGGTGACTTTCCAGCACCATTTCCTTGACTTTGTCATCGTTTTCATCCGTTCAAGACGTTGATGGGCAACCAGAAAGGAGCAAATCTTCCACGACTTCTCGGCTCACTAAGTTCACAGCTGCAAATACCAAAAAATAAAAATTATCTATCAATATTAACATTTTGGAATACAAGTTTGATTTCCAGACCTAATTTTCGCAATATCATCACTTCTCTAACTGTTCGATTTGTCGATTAATGCCTTCGGAAACATTTTTTTTGGACCAATCAATACCTTTATCGATTTCCTACAGAAACAGGCTATAGATCGAAAATGAAGTGTAATTATGGATTTGCATTTAAATATGAGAATTTGTATTCCAATTTCAAAAAACTGATTTAAGGGGTTACGCCACTCTAGCTACTGTAAAAAAGCAGTTTTTTAAGGATTTTTTTTACATTGAAAGAAAGGTGCTAGGAAAAAACTTTTTAAGTATATTATTAAGCATGTATTTAAGTGTAATTACAAATATTTTTATTGAAAAATATTACAAAATGGCGCCTTTGGAGTGAATCTCTGAACGCGCCCTGCGAAAAAGGCACTTCACGGCACGCAGTACAACTGACGTAAATGTCCACCTAAACCAAATTAAAAACATTCTTCTCAATCGACGTGAGTATAGCTGTAGAAATACGTACGGGATTTTAGAAATATTGAAATTTGTGTATTTTGCAGATGTTTGAAGTCAAAAGTAGAATTTTTCGTCTAAAATGGAACCGTTAATTGTTTATAAAAATTTTTCTAATTAATTAATAAAAAAATCCGTACGTATTTCAGTGCGGAATAATGTTCTAAAGATCCTTGTACAATTACAAGTGAAAATATTAAAAATTGTTTGTGTTATGCTGCTTGCCGTTTTGAAAAATCACGTTTTGAGATAAACACGGTTTAAATTTGAATAGTCGGTTCAGAGACGTCAGAGGCGCTCGCGCAAAAGTGCGAAATATTAGAGATAAACATTTTTTTCACGCATAGGACTTTTTGTTTTATATTCTAAAGAGTTTAAAGCATCTTTTAAGCAAAAAAAAAAAATTTCGATATTTTGAAAATCCTAGAGTGGCCTAACCCCTTAAACTAACCTACCGATTTATTGGTCAAACCTACATAAATCACAAGTCGCCTCGGTTAGCTATGCTATAACTTCACAGGAATCAATTAAAGGCCTGTTAAACCGAATATTTCTCACTGTTTAATATTTGAAATAGGTTGCTAGAAAATCGATTTCGCCCCATTATTGTACTTGTTCTTCAATTAGAAGTGAGACTCAGTATTTTTCTTTTTCTCTGGTTTTCTATACAACTTTTATTCTACATTTGTTGCCTTCTCTATTTTAAACACAACAAATTCCCCATTTTTTTGCGTGGGACTCCCAATAGAGTGGGTTTCCTGGCTATTGTCTGGAGTTAGTATTATAAGTATGTATAGTTGAGTGTGCTACGATGGTGTGTACAAAAGGGGTTTGAGCCTAGGTTAGGAGAGTAAACTGCGCGAGAGCGGCAACACAGCAAATCGCGAAAAAGCGAAAGGAAAGTGGAGAAGTAAACAACAATGAAATTCTTATTAGCAGCAACAGAACTACGGCGATAGGATTTTCGTATTCCATACACAGAAGCACACAAATCTGTATACGCTCACGCTTTCAAGTACACAAGAACAGTAAGCGAGAGAGCAACTAACCACACGCATACATTAAGGCGCTGTTAGCGGGGAATACACCTATGCAGAATATATGTATGGAGTCTTTTCCCAAATACATACGAGAGCGGAGCAAGTCAAGTATTACAGAGTTGAGAAAATATAGAAACTGAGCGCGCTCTTAATTGTTCCTGCGATTGAGCCATGAATGGGACTAAGTATATCCACAGGCGTACAGTGCAACATAGTCAACAACAATATGTACAATGCTAGTTTTTTTTTTTTTATATTGAAGTTTATATTATTTTGTTAACGGGTTGGTGAATAGTCTGACAAGTTTTGAGTACTAGCAATGTACTGAAAGGACAGAAAATACCTACAAATATGTATATTGAAAGTGACATAGCAAGTAAATTGGAAGTGTGTTAATTAAATTTTAGACTCACCAATCAGATTACAGGAGAAGTAAATAAATATATATAAGTAGGTATTTTTTTTTGTTTTTTTGTAGCTGAACTTGCGTTTTATTTTCTATGAGTAGAACTAAATGTAGTGGCTTTATCAACAGTGCACAACTAAGTTATTGAGTTTACTTTTTATATTTCTATATTTGGTTAGTGCTCTTTTGTTATATTCTTATGGCGAATATATAGGTTGATACAAGCGGATTGCATATTTGGCCTACCTTTCATTATTCAAATTGAATTTTATATTATGAAATGTATGAATAACTCTGTATGAATATTTATTTCAGTGACTTCCACAACTCCGTTATCGCTGATACTTGTTTTTGTTCCCCTCTACCAGAATCCCATCCGATCAATCGATTTTCTATGCCGATTTATCATAAGACTGTGTGAGAGGTGTGAACTTTGACCTCCGCAACTCAGATGTAAGCTTTCGTCGATGCTCGCATATTTTCTTTTGCCCCTCTACCAGATCCACTGTTATTTTGGAAAAAGTTCTAGCACCTTAAGGTGGACAGGATTGGTGAATTGGGAAAGTGATTCCCCTGGAGAGCCAAGGTCGCAACAGAGAGCGGTTTTATAAGGGGTGAGAAAAAAATGAATTTGCGATTTATCAAACCCATGATGGAAAGAATAATGAGATGGCGCCTATCGTGCTCCCGTTACTTTGCTCTCAGCGAATTTGACAACGAGTTACGTGATTTTAGCACCAGTATGACCAAATTACTATTTTAGTAACTTGATTTAGCTTCTTTTTTTGTTATTTAGTTTCGGAGTCTTAGTTCTTTCTTCACGACATTTTTCTAGCCTATTCTAATTAAAATGTAATGTTTATAATTTTGTAAAATACAAATTTTTTAATAATTATTTAAATAATTCACTCAATTTTATTTAGCTTTACTTTTTTTTAACATCTGGTGGCATCGCCCGCGATTGCGGTTATTGTTGGTGTTCTTCTGCTTTCGGCAGCCAAATCTCTCTCTCACTACTGCAATGTTGGCTATAAAAACGCACGAAAATGCCCATTTAAAGAAAATAAAAAAACAAATTTTTATTGAAGTGCTTACAGAACTTTGTATGCGTGGGAAATTGTCTTTAAAATGTGCGTTTTTTTCAATAAATGTGTTATGGTTATGTACAATTTAATTTATGAGTTTTTTTTGTTAAGCGAGACTCTTTTGTTAGAGGAACGACTTATTTGCTATATTTGAGGTTATGTAACTAGATAAGGTACTCTTTTTGTAAGTATGGTTTGTGTCAGTATGGTTTCTTTAGTCTTTTCTGGTATTTTGTGGCTTATTTTTACAATGAATACACCTCTTGATGCCTTCTGTCCCACTAAGGATTGATGGCCGGAGGAAACGATTACACCTATATGGTTTTAATCCGCATTCAGTAAATTCAAACGCCTTTTAAAATGTGTAAAAATATTTTCAATCTTAAGAAGAGTTGAGAGAGGGACATTTAATAATCTTGCGTAACCTTAAAAGGAGCAAAAAATTAAATTCACACTTTCAAATATTTTATAAGAACCAACTAATTTTCATTAACAATAAAATCTTATTAGAATGGCTTTTTTAACCTTCTTTTGTATAATAATACAGTTTTTTTAGCTTAAAGTTTCAGTAGCTTTAAATTAAAAAAAAAAACAAATAATCACGAAACTTCAAGATTTTCGCATTTTCGGTATAAAAAAGCACTAAATTTATTGCGAAGTGCAAATGGTTGGCAATACTGCACATCTCGGAAAAACGTGACATCACGCACTCTCTGATGGGCGCAATCTTCTTTCTATCATTCTTGTATCAAACCTTATGCTTGGTTTAAATCTAGGAAATATTCTGAAGCTTCAACTTTGTATTGCTGTTGCTGTTGTTGTTGTAGGGACAACAATAAGATTTTCGTAATTTGAGGAGTACTGCTGAAGCCTTAGTCTTTTTGGGCCTCAAGCCAATAGCCCTTGCGGCTAGCGCTTTTATTAATTTTAATTTTTAAATTCTAATAATAAATAAATAAAATAAAAATAAAATAAAATAAATGTTGGTCATTCTGGTATCGATTCGATTGTCGTGAAATGATAATTGCAAAACTGCGGCGTAAATACAGCGTTTTAATATATAACAGTACTGTATTTAAAAACACGTGTTAAAAAAAGGGATACAAAAAATTTTTGCACGACAAAGCACAAAAAGGTTTTTGCAAGGAAGTCGATTTTTTACTTGGTTGGCAGCACTGAATTGTAGCGACATCATCTGTCAAACAGAAATACCAAGTGGAGACCACGAATTTCACTATTAAAACATACCTACCCTATCAAATTTCTTGTCATTACCTATAGTCAATTGCTGGCATTTTGTAGTTGGACAACTCATTTTTCATTTTACCGCGCGAATACTGCAATTCGAATCGTTTGATGCCAAATGATGAAAATAAAATATTAAGACAACGTCCACGTAAGAAAGCGAGACAAAGTCAACAAAAAAATTTCATAGATGTTAAGACACATTTAGTAGAAGTTGAAGAAGTGGGCTAACATCTTCCAACATTGCCACTTCCATTATTACCACTGCACCGCAAAATACTGAAGCAAGATTTTGTAAAGCGTTTGCGAGAAATTCTTTCAAATGAAATCAGTACATTTTGTGTGTATTTAGTGGCAACTCGCTATTTTGCGCTCTCACAGGCCGAGCTCCGCCTTCTATTTGGGGCGTGCGGAGGGCCTACAGGTTTAAGCAGACCCCGAACGGCAGATATTTTTCATGGGTGAAATACACTCGGAGGTTTGCCATTGTCTACCGAGAGGTGGCCACTAATAAAGGGTGGTTAAGTTTTAAGAGCCGGTATTGATTTTGAATTAAATACAATTTTTTTTTAAGAAATTATGGTTGGTCCAAATTTTCGATGACGCTGAGGCATAATTGAGGTTCTATGCCGTTAATGTCCCGAATTATCTCATCCTTTAGCTCTTGAATTATTGCTGACCTATCGACGTATACCTTTTCTTTCAAATAACTCCAAAGAAATAAGTCCAACGGTGTCAAATCACATGATCTTGGCGGCCAATTGATATCGCCGCGACGTGAGATTATTCGGCCATCAAATTTTTCGCGCAAAAGAGCCATTGTTTCGTTAGCTGTGTAACAAGTGGCACCGTCCTGTTGAAACCACATATCGTCCACATCCATATCTTCCAATTCGGGCCATAAAAAATTCGTTATCATCTCACGACAGCGAACACTATTCACAGTAACTGCCTCACCGGCCTCATTTTGGAAAAAATGCAACCCAATGATGCTGCCGGCCCATAAACCGCACCAAACAGTCACTCTTTGTGCGAGCATTGGTTTTTCGGCAATCACTCTTGGATTATCATTCGCCCAAATGCGGCAATTCTGCTTATTGACGAATCCACTGAGGTGAAAATGTGCCTCATCACTGAAGATGATTTTCTTCACGAAGTGCGCGATATGCATTTTGATTTGAACGCCCGTTTTCCTAATAAGCCTGAATAGCTTTAACGCGTTGCTTGATTCTGTATCTGTATGGTTCAAATTCAATTAGTCTGAAATTGAAAAATGTCAAATAAAATGCAGAAAAAAATTTTACGTTTAGGTGTGGTTTACATTCAACATCGGCCGTTAAAATTTAACCACCCTTTAGAAAAACCCGTTTTCACTATCAGATGCTCATTCCAATTTTCGTCGGAACTATGTATATTCATTATCATTATTATAATTAGGCTACGCCTCACTGCGACAAAACAAAGATCTAATTGTCCAAAGCCTGCTGAGGCACTTTATATTTTAAAGCTTTTTAAAACTTTTAGCACATTTGTGGTTTATTGTTCTATAATTTATATGGATGCATGGCAATACTACCAATATTGTTTAAGTGGTATCTCAGACTACAGTGACCTTTAAAGTAACCAGTTTATAGTCTTAAGTCTACACTGCTGAGTGAATGTAGCTTCCCCAAAATACCGCTGCCCGGCATTTGACCGATAGAATTTCGCCAGTGATGAACGAATTTCTGCTCCTCCCACCTCCTGAGCAATTCGTTAATGTGGCATTTTGACAGTCCACAGAGAGGCTAAGGACCAATTAGAGGTATGTTTGCCCCTTATAGTGGTCCACTATTTCATTTCTCTCATTATAGATACGTAGGTACATGAATATGTACATAAGTGTAGAGTAAAGTAAATCTCCTCTGTTTAAACTTTGACTTTCGGTCGATTTTTTTTTTTTGCTGTTCTGTATTTGTAGGTTTAAGTGTGATTGGTGTCAATAGCATTTTTTTTTGGTGAGATACCTGTTCTATAGAAAGAACGCCAAGACTCATGAAGAAATTGACCGCTCAAATTATCTGAACGTCTCAGCCTTTCAAATCCACCCCTCAAGATCCGAAGCGTTAAAGTGTTCACAAGCATCAGCAATTTTCTAGAAAAACGTTGTGGATATGTAAGCTATCAGCACTAAAGAGATTTTTTTACAGTCAATTGCTAAACCATGAGCATGAAAGAACATGCATATGGAGGGGAACTCAAGCTAAGCACACCTTTATATAAAGTTGCGCCGCATAATTATTGTTCCGATTAATTAACTTTAAATTTAGCATAAAATTTGCATAAAACCATAAAACTACGGTAAAAATGGTATTATCAATTTGATTCTAATAAGTCAATCAATAAATATAATTATTGGACACTCAGGGTTTCTCTCTACCTGAACTGAGATTTTTAACATACGTTTTATTATTGTTGCTGCACGAATTAGAAATGCTAAGCACCGAATGCTGCTCGTGTTTTTACATTACACTGATAATTCGTACAAACTAACATTCGCACACATTAAGCCCCTCAATCCCACTGTGTCATATGAAAAATCTAAATAAAAGTGAAATACGCAACAAAACCTTTATACCAGTGGAAAAAAGTTCCGCATATTATTTCGAGGCAAATGAGAGTGAAAATTACAATGAATCCCAATATACAAAAAAGTAGTGATAAATAAGTAAGAACATTGAGAGCAGCAGATACAAAAATAATAAAGCAACAAATAAGTTTGCTCATGCATTCATGTATGTATGTCTGTATATATGTACGTACATATTTAGGTATGTGCGTTTTGGTACATATGTATGTATGTATATATGTATGTACACTTTATTTATACACTTACTAACTATTGTACATATGTATGTATGTATGTATGTATGCAGAAAAATTACATGAAACGCTATTAAAAAGTACAGCCATGGCATGTCACAGAGGGCGGTGTGAGGCGGCACAGGAAACCAGCAGCACACCATCGATAAAAACCAGAAACAACAACAACAACAACAGAGTAACAAGCATGCAATCGCTAAACGATGTATTATGCATGAGTATTAGTGTGTATACATATGTATATATACTCATATCTATGTGTGTGTTCATACATACATTCATACATATGTATTAACTGCCAGCACGGAGCTTCGCGCTAGCATATGAACGGGGGGCGACGACGTTATTCCCAGTTTTGCCCGAAACGGTAGTCAGGAGCAGCAGAAGCAGCAGCAAAGAAATGGAAAACTACGATTTAGCGAACGAGCAAACCAGTCAAACCCAAGCCAACAAAAACAGTAAAAACAACAGTAACAACAAAAATAGCAGCAGCAATAATAGCAACAACAACAGGACAATAGACGCGCAAAATAGCAACAACGATGTGTTGTTGATAGAGTGGTGGCGGCGGTATTGACGACAGTGGCGTCGACAGCAACGGTGACCGCAACGTTGACGCTATCAAAACGAACGATGACTACGAAGGCTATGATGGCGACGACGCCACGACGATGAAGGTAGAAAATTGAACTTTCCATTCGGTCTGCTAGCGACGACAGCGGCATTGAGAACTGAAACTTTTGTGTGATCGTACCGCATCGCGGCAGCGACGATGATACGGAGCGCCGAAAATTTTATTTAGTAAAAAGTGTTTAATAATAATATGGAGAAACAAAAAAAAAGCAAAAGTACCAGAAGCTATAAAGTGAAAAAACAAAAATATTTAACTACATAATTAAATATATCAGAAATTCATTCAAAATTAGTGCACCTAAAAACTTAGTGAAAGCAAATTAATTAAAACATTTAGCAAATTGCGCGACGACGTGTTTTATTAGTTAAATGCGTAAAATGAAAAATAATGCAGTCACATTTTCCTGATACCAATTGAAAAGCCGAAAAAAAATACAAATAAAGCTAAACCCTAAACACTTCTCAAAATTACACTAAAATTAAATTAACAAAAAAAAAACAAAATGCTGACTTTATAAACCAGAAATTTTTAATCGATCCTAATTTGTGGAATATTTACGCTAATGTGTACACTCAATAAAATTGCGTGGCAGTGCGAAATTTTAGAAGAAAAAAACAACAAAAAATATAAGTACATATGTATGTACACGTACATACGCTGAAATCTAACGAAATTCATCCAACACATTAAGCGAACGCCCAACAACCCTTGGCAGCCAGCCCCACCAGGCGACAAGCAGCGGCAGCAACGACGGCGACAGTACGAAACTTTCAAGCAGTGTGAGTAGATTTTATTGCGTCGCAGCAAATATTTTTGTATTGTACACTTAGTATTGTTGTTGGTGGTGAAATTCGCTGAAAAAGCGAAAAAATAAGTTTACAAAAATGTGCGAGCTAAGCAAAATTTTAGAAAACTGCAGAAGCGAAATAGTCAAAAAGTACGCTTTGTTTATATTGTGGAAAAGCTTAAATTGCCTATTGTCATAGCCGAAACTAATGTGTCAAAGGTCAAATAAATTCGAGGTTAGGAATTGGGCTGCATCATGAAAAATCAGGAAGTTTGTATTGTAAAACGAAGAAATTTGCTTGCGGTTAATATTTTCCTAATAAGTGGAAAACGACGGGAAGCAGAAAAAAATTAAATATCTACTTATGTGTACATACATACATATGTATGTATGTATGAATTTTGTAGGCATTTACAAAACAAATTTGATAAACGTTTGCTCATACGAGTTTCAAAAGTTTTGTGACGGCTTAAATCGATTTTGCTATCAACTAAACTTTTTATTTAATTTAATTTTAAAAATACGCAAACGAAAAATATTTCGTTAAATATGTAGGGGAGATCGGGGGGTTATGAGACGGGTTTTGTTTTTTGACCATAAACATAATATAACCTATCCATTTTTCTGCACATTAAAATTTTTTAATTGTGATTAAGTATAACAACACTTTGACAAAAGATTAATTTCTTAAAATTATAGAAAAATCTCTAAGTTTTGCCTGCCTGCTCAAAAATCATTTTTTTCGGATTTTCGCATGTTCGGGGGGTTGTGAGACACAAATTTCATCAGAAAGAAAACGGCCTGATTTTATAAAAATTTTTTATTTCAATCGTTAAAAAGGCATATATTGGCTTCTACAATATAATTCATATGAACAATATGAATAATATACCTAATCAATCAAGTCAATGAATATCCGAAAAAGAAAATATTAGATTAATCAGATTCACAATGGATGCAGGTGTAATAGCCGGCTGTTAAATTTGCACATTTCAAGTGAACAGGTCTATCGCAAGTATTACAGTGAATCGAATTGTTTCGGTTTAATTTTTTGGGCATTACACCTTTGCAGATAATACAAAAGTCTTCATCTTCAGAGTAGAATACTATTAAATGTTCCTAGATTACGGAAATAGCATGTCTCATGACCCCCCGAATACGCTGTCTCACGACCCCCCAATTGCTTTATTTTCAATGTGGCCACTGTTTTATGGATGCATTTAATATTTACGCAAAACTCTTGTTGTGGGTCAAAAGGCTACTCACCAAGGAAGGTTTTGATGCATGCACTTTTATAATTAGCTTGTTCAACAAAGTGTAAGAAACAACAAAAACGATTATCAGCAAAACTTTCAATCACACAAGTGGAGTCGCGGTATGAGGACACACAAATAACCTGCATGAACAAAATATTTGTCATGTAAATATTATGATTGAAAGCTAGCAAGAAGTTACGCAGATACCAGACAGATGCCGCGCTCTTCAGTTCAGGGCTGTGAGCGTGTCTCATGACCCCCCGTGTCTCACGACCCCCCGATCTCCCCTATGTGTGTATGTATATACACCTAATTCTCTTTTTACACAAGTTAAAAAGTAAAAAATGCTTTTTTCAGGAATTGTTTTGTTTTAACACGATTTTCGATATTTTATGAATTTTTCTGCATCTCATGAAGTAAATAGAGTGAGTTTTTTCGACGCATGCACGAAGCGTTTAAATTATTCTCAGGGAAAGTCTCTGAGACACGGTAGATTTTGCTCACGCCGTTTAATAATTTATTTCTTATAATATATTTAATGGATTAAAACAAGTAAGCACGAAATAAATTTTTAAGTGAACTCTTAAAGATATTTTTAATATTGTTTTCACCTAATTCTATGTTTACACGAATTTTTTGACATGCATTTTTTAATATTTTTTTCTCTTATTTCTCTGCTTACACGAATTTTTCTGACATGCATTTCTTAATATTTTTTCTTTTAATTCTCTGTTTACACGAATTTTTTTTATATTGTTTTCACCTAATCCTTTGTTTACACGATTTTTTTTACATGAATTTTTTAATACTGTTTTCACATAATTCTCTGTTCAGACGAATTTTTTGACATGAATTTCTAATATTGTTTTCACCTAATTTACACGAATTTTTTTTGCATACATTTTTTGATATTGCTTTCACATAATTCTCTGTTTACACGAATTTTTTTACATGCATTTTTTTAATATCGTTTTCGCCTAATTCTCTGTTTACACGAATTTTTTTGACATGTATTATATTTTTTTGACATAAATTGTTTTCACATAATTCGATAGATGCGTCCCCAAAAAATTCGTGTAACAAAAAATTCGTGTAAAAGGAGAATTAGGTGTACCATTTTTAACAATTTCGATTATGCCCCTGTGCTTTTTTTGAATGTTGATTATTTTTTATAAATGGAGAGTAAAAATTAAAAAAAAAGAAAAACTTTGTACATTCGTTATGTGGAGAAAAATATAAAGAAAAATATTTTAAAAATTAACTGCATTTTCCAGTAAACTCAATTTTGCACTTCATTGCACTCAATTAAAGACTAAAATAAGCTATAAAACTGCATACGAAACATCCATATAGAAATTCGAAATTAAAAACGTGGAATTGCTATTGAAAAGTCTCTATAATTTTTCTGTTTTTTATATTGTAAATTAAATTTATAAATATAAATTGGAAAATTGGATTAAGTTAGACAATAAGTTATACTTTTATAAAAAAATGATGAGCATTAAAAAAATAATCAGAAAGAAAAGTAAAAAAACTATAAAAAAATAATCAGAAAGAACCGTGAAAAACTGCAAGAAAAATAATCAGAAAGAAAAGTAAAAAAACTGCAAGAAAAATAATCAAAACAAATCATAACATGGAATTATTTTAAAGTAAGGCCGCTTTGGAAAAAAAAGCAAAAAGAGTCCTGGTGGTCTAGAACTCAAAAATGTAGGATATTTCCAGGAATTCTTTTAACAATAAAAATTTAATTTATTTAAATTTTGTACAAAATGCCTAACTTCTTTGACATACAAAAATGAAAAAAAAAAAATTTTTTTGTTTAATTTTAATAATTTTAAAAATTGCGTTGAACTTGAGCCTCCCGGAAAAAGTAAAGCCGCTATGGAAAAAACAAAGCAAAAAGATTAATCTTTTTAAAGGGTCACGGTGTTCTAGAGCTCGAAAATTTGGGGTATTTTCAAGCATGTTTTGTGCAATAAAAAAATGAAAAACAATATTTAAGTTTTTTAGGTTTTTCATTTAACTTCTTTTCCATACAAAAATGAAAAAACAATTTTTTTGTTTAATTTTAATACTTTTAAAAATGGCGCTGAAGTTGAGCCTCCCAGAAAAAGTAAAGGCGCTATGCAAAAAATAAAGCAAAAGGATTCATCTTGTTAAGGGGTCCCGGTGATCTATAGCTCGAAAATTTAGGGTATTTTCAGGTTTTTTTTTTGTTACCATAAAAAATTAAAAGCGATATTTAAATTTTTTTATGCATTTCATTAATAATATTATTTATACGGGGATATCTACAATATAACCCTAATTTAATTAGCCCACTTATGCTTTTTATTTAACTTCTTTTACATACAAAAATGAAAAAACAAAAATTGTTTTTAATTTAAACAATTTAAAAAATTGCGCTGAAGTTGAGCCTCCCGAAAAATTGCACCGAAACGATGTTGTCCATGCTGGCTCTTCTATTCATCTGAAACAAAAAAACTAAAAAAATTATTAATCAGTGTGACTGTAGCTATGCCCCGTACTAGAATAAAAAAAATAAAAAATTTTACAAAATGGCACGGTTTTGAATTTGGCACTTTGAAAATCGGTTTTTTCAGTTTTTTGATAAAAAAAATACGAAATAATTGAAATAATTACATGATTCTAGTACGGGCGATAGCCATTAATGTTGTGAACAACATATTAAAATTTCGGACGATTCGGTTGAATAGTTGTTTTTTTTTTTTGGAGATAAATGAGTTTAAAGTTTGTGGTACAGCAGCGCGTTCTCTATCTAGTTAATGCTTTTAGCTAAAAAGAAGCTATAATATTGGGAATTTCCACCTGAAAATTTCCCAGTATATTCTTGAGATACTACTTTAGATATATCGAAAAAACAAAAAATCGCTGTTTTGAAATTTCTAGACCACCCCCCTTAAGGTAGCTTTAAGTTTTAAAATATCTATTGATTTTTATCGATTTTGGTACTAAATTTAATTTTTGTAAAAAGCAAACAGAAAAATCGAAAATTAACTTTAATGTTTTTACTGTTTTTTATGTCGCGCTTAGAAACCATAAAAATTTCATTCACGGATACATAAAAGTGTTACACACACAGTAACTCACAAGTGAATGGAACAAACAAAAGACAGCAAAAGAATTATGTAGTTTAGTGTGAAATTTCATCTTGACGATGAACATAAACTTTAAATTGTTTGATCGATACTTTACGAGATATCGATCGCTACAGCCATCTAACGAGAAAATAATGGATTTCTTTTTCCCCAAACTAATATTTAACGAAATAAAGGAATTCTGATATTTTAGCGCATCAAAAGTTCCAGCTTCAACTGGAATCCTTTTTATGTAAGCCATTGCGTTCATTAAGTTGAAAAATAAATGAAAGAATAACAAAAATCGTGTATTTGTGTTCAAAACTTAGTCGCAGAGGTCGAACTTTTAAAGCGCTGCTAAGATGCCAGGACTTGGTACCGTTTCAAATGCCTGTAGTCACAGTTGACTGCAAATTTCATTGATGAGAAAAAGTCTTTCGGAGAGTTAGAAAATATTTATGTATATGCATGAATGTATGTATGTATGAGAGCAACAACAGCTCCGATGTGTTCACGCAACATGGATTACAAAGGTAAAGAAATGGAGAAAAATTCTATCCAATAACAATTGGCCTTGAACAAAAGTTTACTCTCTTGCACAGCTCAACCCGTGACTGAAATTATTTTGCACAAACAACAAGTCAGTCAGCTGAGTGAGGGAACAAACGAAGCATATGTTCGCGTATTTACATACGTTAACGAAGTTTGAAAGAGAGTTTAATAGAAAAACTACGGCAAATGTAAATATTGGAATTTATTATTTGTCAACTTAGCGTATAAATAGGAAGCAGCAGCAAGAATGTAAATACTACTGACATTCAATTGCAGAATTATTGGTCAAATGTAGAATATTACTGAATGTGTGCGTATGCTACATACATATGTATGTATGGTATGCTCTACTGTCCACAATCAGCAAACACGAGGCCTACAGAAACATCGTCAGAATCAAAGCGAATTTGTTCGTTAGAGCAGTTGATTGCTATGATTTTGCCTTTTGATTTTCAAAGGGGTTGCTGTTGCTTTACATGTTTTTGTTTTTATATTCTTATCGAAATTTTGACAATCTACAGAAAAAGTTCCAAAAATAAAATACTTGTAAATGTTTTTATTGCTCTATGGCCACTTTTCGCTTTTATTTCTTAGTCTGGCTCCCGTGAAATCCTCTATTACGTTTTTTTGTGGTGTTTGTTACAAAAATGTACCGCGACATTGTAAAAATGAACAGCCGTTACACTAGGGGACGCACTTAAGGTAGTAGTCTGGTCAAATACGCATTTTTTATAGACATTTTTTAGGATTTTTTTTAAATGCGATCGTTCTGATTTTATAGTATGTTATTATTGGCATCAAATAGTATACAAAACCTTTTTTTTTTTTTTGAGATATTTTTTGTAGTAGGGTGGCACCAAAGTAAGCATCTTAAAAAATAGATAGGTGGCTTGTCAACAGGATTTTGGGTCTTCAGTGCATTGGAAACGAAAAAGTTAAACTGATTATTATTCTGTAGGCTTGCCATTCTGGCAAGTGTGACAATGGGAAATTTTTTTGAAAAATAACAAAATGGCGGACTTTTGAAAAAAGGATTATGTACGCCCACTTTGGTGCCACCCTACGAAAAAAAAATATGTAAAAAAATTGTTTTTGTATACTATTTGATATCAATAATAACATAGTATAAAAACAAAGCGATCGCATTTTATTTTTTTCAAAAAAAAAATCCTAAAACATATCTATAAAAAATGAATATTTGACCAAAGTACTTCTTTAAATCTAAAAAACTGCATATGCAGCAGAAAAAATAAAAAAAAAATTTTTTTATTAAAAAAAATCCAGAATCTCAAATCTTTAATCTATCTATATATATAAAATTCAAATTATGTATGTATCTATAGATCGACTTGCGTCCTAAACGCATAAACCGATCGTAACCAAATTTGAAACACGAACTGGATACCTTATCGCGATGGTCATGGGCTAAAAAATATTTTGATATATATAGGGGGCGTGGGACCTCCCATACAAATGGAATTTTTAACAGTCCGTATTTCTGGAAGTATTTACGTTAGACTACTGTAATTTGGTAAAGGGTTATATGACATTAAACCTTACCACAGCCAGAAAAACTGCGTATAACGAAAAAGGGAGCGTGGCACCTCCCATACAACTGGAATTTTTTATAGTCCATATCTCTGGAAGTATTTAGGCTAGACCAATGAAATTTGGGAAGGGGTTATATGAGGTTAATCCCTAACACCTCCAAGAAAACTGAGAAAAACGAAAAAGGGGGCTTGGCACCTATAAATGCGATTTTTCATTGTCCATATCTCCGGAAGTATTTGGGCTAGACAACTGAAATTTGGTAAGAGATTATATAAGGTTAATACCTAACACCTGCATGAAAACTGGTGATAGCTAGAAATGGGGCGTGACACCTCCTATACAAATGGGATTTTTCATACTGCATATCACTGGACGCATTTATGGTAGAATACCAATACACCTAGAAAAAATATGAGCTTAGAGAAAAATGGGGGTTAGACCATTTGATATAGAAACGAATTTATATTATCAACGATAGAGGTATTGCTGAATTGAATGCATTCTCTTATTGGTAAAGCTTTATCGGTAAGTAAACAGTCCAGCAATCTAAGCGAAATATCAATTTTATTTAAAAAAAAATGCTTTAAAAACTACGCCATGCCTAGATAATAATGCCGGTTTAGCTACATAAATATTACACTCAAAGTTATATGATTACGTATGTAAGCTAAAACAGTTTTATTTTGAAATTAAATATGAAATAATCCAAATTAATAAAATAGCAAACACACATCAAACTGAAGTGCAAGTTTAACTAGCGGAAAATATTGACAGTGTGCACCACAAGTTATAAAATCATCGTTTAATCGCCATCACTGTAAATATGTAAACAAAAAACAGCTGATGCATTCCATTGTTATATCTATATTCGCAAAAAGCTTTTAGAAAGGGAGCCATGATAATTATGCTGCGTAATTTGGATCCTCCACGTTTATGCAATGGCACAAGGCTAATCATCACGAAACTTTTACCGAATGTTATAGAAGCTATGGTTTTATCAGGAAATTTTGAAAACCACAAAGTTTTCATACCAAGAATTCCAATGATACCTACGGATATACCTTTCAATTTTAAACGTCTCCAATTTCCTATTAGACTGGCTTTCGCAATGTCCATAAATAAAGCTCAGGGACAATCATTAGCTGTAGCAGGAGTCAATCTAGCTTATGTTTTACCCACGGCCAATTATATGTAGCCTACTCCAGAGTTGGCGCACCGAAAAACCTTTTTATTTATACTCAAAATAATATAACAAAAAATGTCGTATATCCGATCATTTTAAATAATACCTAAACTGACTTAAAAAAGTTAAAGTTGTTTTATTTACATTGCATACTTTTTGATAGAAATGTGGGGTGAAACCCACGGGTATAAGCTAGTTTCCTATCAAATTATTTGCTACACACAAGGTGTCAAAAAATTAATTCTCCAATTTTGTTTATGAATAACTTTTTTACTAAATATTAAAAAAATACAATATTTTGAATGACGGAAAAAAGTTCCGTTATTTGTGCTTTTGTTCGTATGCATTGTCTACTCATAAATTAAACCCACGCACGACGAATCGTATTTCCCAAATGTCTGAAGTGACGTTCTTGTGTGGTTCGAACCAGTGCAGCCATAAAAGCCGTTCGAGAAAGAGTTCGCAGAAATACTCTTAGAAAACAAAAAATCATGGCCAGGGAAATGAATGCATCGACGAGATCCATATCAAGACTAATTAGAGATGATCTTCCCATGAAAGACTTCCGTCCTTCTGTCGCTCAACTGGTCATCTTTTGACAACGCACTTGAAGAAAATTAGACTCGACAGATGCAAAATGCTTCTTTGGTGGCGAGCGGGTAACAGTCATTAAAATATTCTTTTCACAGCTGAGAAAATGTTCATTGTTGAATAAGTTCTTAATAAGCAAAACGACAAAATCTATGCTAAAACTTCCAAAGACGCAAAAATGTTGTCCCAAGGGTTCCGCGGTTCCGTAATGGCTTGGTGGTGAGTGTCTTGTAAAGGCGTCACATCCCTTCATTTCCGCGGAAAAAGGCTTAAGACCGGGGTAAAAGTGTGTCAGGAGAATGTCTTAGAAGGCGTGGTGAAGCAGTTGAGCAGTACTCTCTTCAGTGGAGAGCTTTGGAACTTCCAGCAAGATTCCGTTCCAGCCCACAAGGCAAAAACCAACTAGCAGTGGCTAAAAAATAATATTCCTGGATACATAGCCACAGAAAATTGACTGTCTGGAAGTCCAGATATGAATTCATTGACTAAACATATACAAAGGTTTTTTTTTGAAATTTTTTGATTTTAAAAATTTATTAATCTATAATATTATATTGGGTTGTCCGAAGAGAAATTGCCAATGTTTTAAAAGAAAGTAAATACATTTTTATTAAAACTTAGAATGAACTTTAATAATTTTTTGATTTTCCATTCTTGACAATTTTCGGGCAAATTCATTATTCCACGCTCATAGAACTTCTGGTCTTTATTTGCAAAAAACTGAAATAAGTGCGATTTTGTAGCCTCGTCATTGCCGAAAGTTTTACCATTTAAGGAGTGGTGCAAGGTCAGGTCTATAGAGTGGATGCATCAAAAGTTCCCAGCCAAGCTGTCTCAGTTTTTTGCGAGTGACCAAAGTTGTATACGGTCTACCGTTGTCCTGATGAAATATGAAACCTTTACGATTGATCAATTCTGGTGGTCGCTTCTCGTTGATGGCTGTATTCAATTTGTCCAATTGTTGGCAGTATACATCCGAATTAATCGCTTGGTTCCTTTGAAGCAGCTCAAAATAAACCACACCCTTCCAGTCCCACCAAACTTACAGCATAATCTTCTTTTGGTGAATATCAGCCTTTGAAGTGGTTTGTGGCGCTTCATCATGCTTGGACCATGATCGTTTTCGATTGACGTTATTGCAGACAATTCATTTTTCATCACCAGTGATAATCCGCTTAAAAAACGCATCGACTTCATTGCGTTTAAGATGCATATAGGAAGCGTTGATTCGGTTTGCTAAATGAATTTCTTTCAATTCATGTGCTGCCCCAATATCAAGCTTTTCTACCAGTCCAAGACTCTTTATATGCTGATGTACGGTTGATTTTGGTATATTTAACTTCTCTCCAATCTTACGCAAAGTTACAGGACGATCCAATTCGATTAAAGCCTTGATAACGTCTTCATCGCCATCACTTGGCCGACCTGAACGTGGCCCATCTCTAAGTGAGAAATCTCCAGAACGGAATTTGATAAACCAATTTCGACACTGTTTTTCTCTTAAGGCACTGTCCTTCTTTTAGCAACCTTTTATGCGCTTTTTCCTTTATGGAAATAATAAAGTAAAATATGACGAAAATGCTCTTTTGTGGGCTCCATATTAAAATTGACCTCAAACAAACAAAAATAAACAAAATTACGCGCAATTTTTTCTAAAGCAAGCTAAAAGTGACAGCTAATAACTGTCAAAAGAAAAAATTAAAATAAATAACCACAAGCTGTTCAAAACAATTATCAACGCCGTCTATACGTAAAATCGGCAATTACTTTCCAGACAACCCAATAAATTATAAACAAATGGTAGGAAACATGCACCGTGCAGTAGTTTCATAAAAAATTCATGATTTCTCAATGAATTGACCGGACACGAACGACACATCAACATGGGATTAGGGTTAATTCGTGGAAATGAACGCACAAACAAAGAGATAAGGGCTAATCGATTTAAATTTTTTCTTGGCAAAGCCGACGGAACTGGGAAAAAAGTAAATTATTTCTTCCAGAAAAGCTGTACCCGGGTGCAATAAAGGAAAACCTGCACACATAAATATATACTAATCAGAAGATATCTATGCAAATATCTACCTTTATGCAATGATATCACTTTTTGCAAATACATACATAACCACATACAAAACAAGCAAAAAATACATCTAAACAAAAATACATTTGATCGCTCAATCGCGTTGCTAACCGACAACGCATTCCTTTCATCCATTCAATTGCGCAAAGTAAAGCAAAAAAAGTCAACAATAACAACAAAAAAAAATCAAAAGTCAACAAAAATCTAAATGCATAAAGATTCCAAAGAAACGCGTCGGCATTTGCATGAATGAAATATTTTATTTCTGCAGTTCACACCGACGCCAACCTCGCCGATGGATGCATATTCCTAATAATCATTTATAATGTGTGTGTGTGCGTGTGTGTACTTTTATTTATTTCACGCGGAATTTGTCAGAGTAAAGTATATTTTTAACATAAATTTAAGTTTAAAAAGCGAAAAAAAATGCAAAAAAAAATGCCACGCTGAAAAAGCGTTGGTAATAGTGGAGAGGGCAGGCGGGTTGAGCACGAAATGTTGGAAAAACATAAACAAAAACTCAACAAAAACAACACCAAAGCGCTGAGCATTAATGCGCACATACATATATGTGTGCACACCCATTCTAACAAATACTCGTACATGCGTATCTACTTAAAATTGCGAAAAATATTGCAAAAACGAAAAATAAAGGAATGCTCGGTGAGGAAGTGAAAAATAAATAAATTATTTATAAACAAATGCAAATCTGCAATATAGACCATCTGTGGATTAGGCGCGCACATAAAGCGTTCTAAGAATATGTACAGACGCCAACAAAAATGAGGAAGGACGACGGATGGCTTAATTGAAGTATTACGCGATGGGTTGCTCTATCAACGGCTTTAGTGGATTCAGTTGTTTTGTTTAGCGGAGAAGTTTTGGTTTTTTTTTTATTTTTTCTGCGAATTTACTAATCAAACACATACTCCCACATATTTGTGGATCTTCCCTGTAGGCAAATCTACTAGTTCGCCTTCCAGCTGTGGTAATTTTTTAGTAATTGTTTTCTGTGGGTACTTTTACTATGGCACTGTCTTTGAAATGTCAATTTTCAACTTTTTTTTTTAAAGTAAACAACCAATGCATGCCAGTTAGTGAACTAGTCCGTAATACAGACCAAACGTACTAGTCCAATTTGTGACGAAAATCACCAGGTTCGGTCTAGTTGCGGAAGTAATAAAAAATTATTAAGTGAAAAGTTCAAAAATATCTTATTTACCTACTTACTTATGTGGCGCTCCAACCGTGTGTCGGTTTTGGCCGAATCCCAAATAGCGAGCCAGTTGTTTTTGGTCTGCGCTTCCTGGTGCCAGTTAGAAACTCTGAGGGCTGACAGGTTCTACAGCAACGAAAATGTGGTACTTCAAACAAAGATGGGTTCCCTCCAACGAAGATGTGGTACTTCCAACGAAGATGGAGTCCTTCCAACGAAGATGTGGCTTTCGCCTTCGTTTTTAGGGCACCGTGTCATAAATTCGCCTTGCGTCTTCCTTCATTTGGCCTTCCTCTTCGAAGTCTTCTGTTTTGTTTTACCGCGTCGTCGATTCGCCTTCCCCTTCAAAGTCCTCCTTTTTGTTTAACGGTGTTATATCTTCGCCTTGCTGGAGCGTCTTCGTTCATAAGGGTGACCTCGCCAAGCCCACTTAGCTGCTGTATTTTTACACGCTTAACTATGTACTCGTACATGCCCCTATATAGCTCATGCAGTACCCTGTTCCACCGCACACGATATTGCTTACCAACGCGAAGCGGACCAAAGATCGTACAGAGAATTTTTCTCTCAAAGGCTCCCAGAACTTTCTCATCTGCTATTGATATCGTCCATGCTTCTGCGGCATAAAGCAGGACGGGAATGATGAGCGTTTTGACTAGTGTCAGTTTGGTGCTTCGATAGAGTGCTCTACTTCTCAACTGCTTACGGGGCCCAAAGTAACACCTGTTCGATGGATTTATTCTCCGCTCGAACTTCAAGCTGACGTCATTTTTGTTGTTGATGGTGGTCCCAAAGAGACAAAGTCCTTAACAACTTTCAATTACTGTCCAAGACGGGACGACTCCTTTGTGTTGCCAGCAGATACTTTGTTTTACTCTGATTCACCCACATTGCTCGCCTCTCTCTTTAAACTGGAGTATGTCGAGCATACAACGCGGGTTGGTTTCGCCGATAATGCCGATGTCCCCGGCATATGTTGGTATCATGGGACTCTTGAGGAATTGAGGAAGTACCAGTGCGGTTTAGCTCGGCAGCGCGAACAATTTTTCCGGTAAGAGTTTGATAAAGTCACAGGATGCAGAACTGCCTTGTCTGAAGCCTCGCTTGGTATCGAACGGCTCAGAGATGTTACTTGCAATTCTGATAGTAGCGCTCAGATTGATTCTGCGGAAGATTTTTAGACCCTTGCCCGTTGGTGACGGCGAGTATCGTGGGCGGTGGAACAATGCGCTGTATGAGCTTTACGCGACTACGGTGGCTGGGTCATGCCATTCGAATGGATACCAACGCTCTGGCTCCGCAATATTCGATGCGGCACCAACCAGCTGGTGGTAGCAGAGTAAGAAAAAGGCCTCCTCTGCGTTGGAAAGATCAGGTGGCTTAAGTTGGTGTTTCTAAGGCGCCGGTTAGCATGAGAAAGAAATGACTGGCGGTTATCGCGCCAATCAAGAAGCAGAAGAAGTTTTGCGAACGGGATGATTTTGAAATCATAAGTCGATCGTTTAGACATCTGAGTTTCTAGTAGTAGTAATGATATTTCAGTAACGAGTTATACGTCCACGGATGTGATGCTACGAGCCCTGTTTTCCTCTTCAATTAGTTGAACTCGAAGCTGAAACTTAAATGAAATACACAAAGTTTTTTTGATTATTTGGTCGGCCGATATTTGGGCTTCAGTCTGAAGTTAGCTTCAGGTCCGTTCTTTGTCCTTTATTTAAATTCTCCCTTTTCTTATAGCCTAGACAGACGGCGGCGTTAATCGGGATTATCGGTGCAGTTAATTCTGATTCAAATTGTAGTATAACAGTTAGGTTAAGTTATGGCAGTATTCGGTCTGTACGACCATCTCCTTACAGGACATGGGCCTCTTAATGCGTTTTTGCATGAGAGGCACCTGACTACAAGTGAGGAATGTACGTGTGGGTCGGCAAGAGAGGACTGGGTGCGTGTCCTCTGTGAATATCCGATGTACTCAGACATTAGGGATCTGTGTGGACTGATGGACGGTATGATGTGATTGGTATGATTGCCAGCCGTCGGAATGTCGAAATGTTAGGGCAATATGCGCGAGAGGTTTTTAAACGGCGAAGAAATTTTGGGCGTTCAGTTGATTAGTTTTAGCCAGTTCTTAGTCTGTGTGTTCCATCGTGAGATCGGGGTTGGAGTTTGGGGTATGGCCACCAGTCCAGACCTGTATGGAAGCTCAACTGGTAGCAGTCTTGGCTATGAAGCCTGACCGGAGACTTAAATCTGGTACCACGGCGAACAGGGGTCCTCGGGGAGTATCGTGGTTTAACAACCAAATGCGGGTAGAGCCTTTTTGGCTCGACGTAGAGTTGCATTGCAACCGAGCGCCGGATCCATAGTACTGCAGAGGTCTAAATAGACCTCGAACCCCACCAAGGCGGTCAGTGTGTCCATCCCACACTGCCTATTGGTACTGTTAAATGCTTTTTGCATTTTTGGGGCGCTGATCAACGCATTGATTTGATCCGTTGTGCTTTTGAGCACCGTGGTGTCGGACCGTCGTCGATAGGTCCCTCATTAAAACCATCGGACGCTGTACGACCAACTCACTTAGACCTTACAGGTCCGTTGTGATACCACTGTGCGACACGGGATCCTCATTCCCTTTTCTTCGTGGGACCATTTTTTGGCTCTTATAAAAGCGCAGGATTGGTCCCATCCCCACGCCAGATAGTTGTGTAAGATAATTAAAAAAGTATTTACCTAGTCAACCTGCTCTGATTTTAGCTAAGGCTGGGCAATTGCGAAGGGAGTGCTCAACTGTTTCTTCCTTTTCCTCATCTCTACAACTTCTACAATATTCATGGGAGAAAGCTCCCAGTCTCAAGAAATGCCTACCCAGCAATACAAGCCATGACCTTCGAGATATCCTCTCTTGAGAGGCTAAGCAGTTCCTTTGCCTTTTTCTTGCTTATTTGCGGCCACAGTAACCCCGCTGTTATGCCTGTAGCTTCATCTCTCTTTGACCTATTGGCCTCTTGGATAGGGACAGACGCTTGTTACGCAGATTAGTGAACAGCTGATTTGTTTTCTGGACAGATTTGGCACTTAAAGATGGATCGCAGGTTACAAATACGGGTATTAGCTGCCCTGGTACTAGAAAATAACACAGGCCTGCAAAATCTCGCTTTTTTACAGCTTTTAAAACCGCTATGGGTGTTTCTTGAAGGTTTTTTATGCTGAGAACGAATATGACCTTGAAAATGTTCCAGCACGTCAGGATTTTTGGCAATTTAAGGTCAAATAGTCAAAAAATGCAGATTTTGGCCATCTAAAAAAATTTTTTTTTGAGCAAGGTAAAGTTTTTTTTTTTTAATTTTACACAACGGCATCGCAAAGTACTACTCTTCAGCTTTAAAACCCATTTTTAAAAATATTTTTGCGATTAATATAAAAAAAGTTATACTATTTTGAATTCGCCCTTTACAGGGGCGTTAGAGAGTTAGAAAGGTTGAATTTGCATATCTAAAAGTCTCCAATTCAAAATAGAATAACTTTGTTTATATTAATCGTAAAAATATTTTTAAAAAAGGACCTTAAAGTACTTTGCGATGCCGTTGTGGAAAATTAAAAAAAAAACTTTAGCTTGCTCAAAAAAAAAATTAAAAAAATGTTTTAGAAACTGTACCTCGCAGGACTGTGAAATATATCCGATACATTTTGGTACATAAACCTTAATTTTACTTAATTGTAAAATGTGAAAAATTGATGGGTGATATAACTTTTTAGTAATTTTTTTCGTAATCAGGACACCAAATTACAATTTAATTAGTTAAAATTATCGAAGAAGTTTTTTGGTTGTTGGCCTGTGTAATTATTTATTTAAAAAAACAAAACTAAAATTAATATTTCTCCAACTGCTTCGCAATATCAATAATACAAACTAGCATTGCATCCATTTGGTTAAGAGCACCTGTTTTATTCTAATAGAAGAATACTTATTTTGCTATTGTCCTCATGCCTTCAATTGGTCACTTTGCAACTGGTACAATTGGAATTACTCTAAAACTACTCAGGAGCGCTTTTTCCATCAATTGCTAGTTTATGCATGGTTTTTGACTGCTTGGTTTGTATTCACTCACTTATCTGCATACACTCATACGTGTACCTATACATACACATGCATACATGCATGTCCATATGTATGTATGGCTTTTGAATTTGTGGAATTTTTCGATTTTCATAATCTTTGCTATTATTTCTGGACGAATATGCAAATAGCGTTAATTTCAATCAACAATTCATTCCAATTGCAAACAATGGGTAAACAATAACAACAATATATGTATGAATGTTGGTACACAGAGCATTAAGTAATTAACTTATGAGGAAAAATTAGGTCTTTTGTTTATTTAAACGTTTTTCTTCAGCATTTTTCAATCCAGTATTCGGGCATTCCTAATGCCAAGTAAGAATATTATGGATTTTAAATATTTCGGTTTGCAGACACTGCGCTTTTCTTATTGCCGCTGCAACTTGCATATGTACGTATGTATTTATATGTATATACATATGCACATATATGTGAAATTCCTTACTTAACGTCCATATAAAATTCCAAAGCACAGCCGACGCCTTTCAACGCCAAATCGCAATAAAAATTAAATGGCGCTCTCGCCCCTAGTAATTCGTTGCACCAATTGGCTTAGTTCTGCATTCGCGCAAGCATACAAGAATTCACAAGTATAAATAAATAAAATGATTATTCTATTTAAAGAAAAATTAATTTCTGCGCTTAGGTGCAATATTCACGTTTGTATGCATGCGATTAGATATGGATTGACAAGTGCAATTTTTTATTTTTAGTACGCGTAATTATTGCTATGCGCCGCCGTAGCCGAATGGGTTGGTGCGTGGCTACCATTCGCAATTCACAGAGAGAACGTCAGTTCGAATCTCGGTGAAACACCAAAATTAAGAAAAACATTTTTCTAATAGCGGTCGCCCCTCGGCAGGCAATGGCAAACCTCCGAGTGTATTTCTGCCATGAAAAAGCTCCTCATAAAAATATCTGCCGTCGGGAGTCGGCTTGAAACTTACAGACAAGCAATGCGGGGCATAAAAGTCAAAAGATTACAATTTGTCAAAATCATTTTTTTTTTATTTAATAAAAAGTTATTCAAAAACTAAATCGGTGATTAATCGGCATTTATATTCTAAACTCATGATGGAAAGAATAATGAGATGGCGCCTATCGTGGTACCGTTACTTTGTTCTCAGCGAATTTGACAATGAGTTACGTCGTTTTAGCACCAGTATGGCCAGATTACCATTTTCGTAACTTGATTTAGAATTTTTTTTTTTTTGTTATTTAGTCTCGGAGTTTTCGTTCTTTCTTCACGACATTTTTCTAGCCTGTTCTAATTAAAATGTAATGTTTATAAATTTGTAAAATATACTTTTTTTTTAATTAGTTCAATAATTCACTCAGTTTTATTTAGCTTTACTCTTTTTAACTTCTGGTCGCATTGCTCGCGATTGCGGTTATTGTTGGTGTTCTTCTCCTTCCAACAGTCAAATCTCTCTCTCGCTACTGCAGTGTTGCCTAGCTTTGGATATACAAACGCACTAAAATGCCCATTCAAAGAAAATAACCCAACGAATTTTTATTGAATGACTCAAAGAACTTTGTATGCGTAACAAATTGTCTTTAAAATATGCGTGTTTTTTTTTTAAATAAATGTGTTACAATTTAATTTATGAGTTTTTTTGTTAAGCGAGACTCTTTTGCTATATTTGAGGTTATGTAACAAGGTAAGGTACTTTTTTGTAAAAATGTCATTATGGTTTCTTTAGTATTTTCTGGTATTTTTTTCTTATTTTTACTATGAATACACCTCTTAATGCTGCCCTATGTCCCACTAAGGATTGAAGATCGGTAGAAACGATTACAGCTCTATGGTTTCAATCCGCACTCAGTAAATTCAAACGCTTTTTAAAATGTGTGAAAAGGTGTTCAATATTAAGAAGAGTTGAGAGAAAAGGATGCATAACCTTAAAAGGAGCAAAAAATTAAATTTGCACTTTGAAAATATCAAATTTTATAAGAACCAACAAATTTTCATTAGCACTAAAATCTTCTCAGAGTGCCCTTTTTTAACCTTCTTTTGTTTAATAATACGGTTTTTTTTTGAGTTTAAAGTTTCGCTAGCTTTAAATTAAAAAAAGAAACAAACACGAAACTTAAACATTTTTCGCATATTGGGTATAAAAACGCACTAAATTTATTGCGAAGAGCAAATAGTTGGCAACACTGCACAACTTGGCAAACATGACGTCACACACTCGCTGATGGGCGCAATCTTGTTTCTATCATTCTTGACTAAACTGTTCAAAATAAATAGAGGCATCGATTTCGGTCACAAAGTCCGTTTTGGTCGGTCACAATATACCGATTGCGGATTAGTTCCGTAATAATATTTGTTTTTCTTTTTTTAGCCGTATGTTCTGATAGATTTCTTTCTTTGTAAAATAGTAGGTCTCTTTTAATTTTTCACTTAATAAATAAGTGAAAAAAAAAATTTTTTATGCACCTATTTCGATTATTTCTAAAAAATGCATGCCTTTGTTTCGCATCGACCTCCCAAAAATCGCTCAAATTCTAATGGCAATAAAAGTATATGTAATGCCCTTATATATGCGTATAATGGCTATAAATATTATTAATTGAATAAACGTTTCATTTTTTGCAAATTTATAGACATTTATACATACAATTATGCATAAGTATAGGTGCATGTGTGTGTAAATACGAAAGTTCTTACGTCAATTCTAAGGCAAAATAAGTTCTTTGTTCTGTAGCTCATATAAAAATAGGCTAAATTGCATTTCAGTTACATACATACATTCATACGAACCTATATACATACATATGTAGATACGTAAGTGCATATATGCATACGTACCTACACTTTTTTTGCTTTGATTTGATTTCAAAAGTGCACACAAAAGTGCTATTATTCTCAGCCGCAATACCTGCAAACTTACAGTTTCATAGGTGTGTATGTAGCACAGCTCGATTCTATAGCAGAAAACAATGTTTGCAAGTATTTACTACATTCGTTTTCGAAGATGTGCATTTGTGTTGTGTGTTTAAATATAACATCTAATACACACACACGCACACACACAAGAAAGTGTACCTTTTCAATTAATATGCCATATTTGTACAAATAAAAATTAAATGCAAATATATGCGCGTGCAATATACGAGCGAGTGTGTATGTATGTATGTATGTATTTGGCTATATACGCATATGGATGCCCATACGTGTGCAGTAAATTCACTCGTTACTGGTGATGCGCTTTTAAGCTGATTTACTTACTTACTTACTTACTGGTGTATACACACCTTCGTACTTTCTCACTTATATAAGTACGTATGTACGTGCATATGTACCATACACACACAAAAGATTGCTCACTTATACTACGTGATACGTCAGCGCTTGCTTGTGCAACCATCTGGTAATTTAAGCCAAACAGTAGAACTCAATATTCTCTATACAAACTTGCTGTGATATTTAATCTCGATATTGGGTACATATGCACGTGCTTATGTACGAAAAAGCCTAAGGTGTTGCGTTTCAAGCTTATGAAGCGCTTTACTAAGGCATACGAGTACATATATACATAAACATATGAACACGAAAGGAAGTTTACACAGAATTCCTATTTCCTCTGCTTATACTCGTACTTACTCGTGTCAAAGGTGGGTCATCTGCTGGTCTCTTTTCAAATCACATGTTATTTCCCCCCTAACAGTTATATTGCGCTCAAAAGAGTACTAACTCAACTTCATATCTGCGCTGCACGAAATAGATTGCTCTCCGATTGAATAACGTTTTAAAATATTGAAAATTTACTTCCAGTAAATTCCTCGTGTGAGATGCATTTTCATCGCGAAGCCTACATTAACTAACAAAAATGGAGCGCCTGATCGAAAAACCCGAACGTGATTGTCAAAAAGCGCTTGCAACCATCGAGTCAGAGTTTGACCTTGATTTTCGAGTGTTGGCATTATTTGCAAATTTTTAATTTTTGGTTTTTGTTCCTAAGAATGATGTTACTAGCCCCATTTCGATTCGAATAGACCACTTAACGCAATTACTGTTCTTAAGTTGACGACAAGAACTTAAACGATCTTTAGTTTCTGAAAAGCAACAAGCGACGATTTACGCAATAAGTTCGTTTTCAAAACCAGATCCCATTTGATTTGTTTGCTGCTCGTGTTTGGAGATTGATATTTTGCAGATAATCCAGAAATGCTTTTAAGCCTTAACCTCTGCAGAACCAAGTAATAAAAAACTTTAAACGAATAGTTTCATGGGAGCAATGCCTGCCAGGCTTCAACCCAGCTACTCTCGCTGCCGAGTAAAAAATATAACAATGTTGCTTAATGTGGTTTTCCTTCTATTATAACTGAGTGTGCTGACGGGGCATAGCTCAGTAGCAGCGTTTGCTTATAAGATAGGAATCGCGGACAGTGAAAAATGCAGGAAATGTAGGGCTCAAGGGAAACGGTAGCGCATCTTCTTTGCAGATATCTTACGTTATTCAAAGAACAGTTTGATGGATTGGAAGACATATCAGCAGTGGGCTGGAAATGTATGCTTGAATTCGCAATAGAAACAGGCACCATGCGGATAGATTATTTCAAAACGCGTAACCAATGAACTCCATTGGTATCGCTATGAGCCAAACCGGGCTATGCGAGGCTAGATTAGATTAGATTAGATTTGCCCCCCCGGACAAGTCCAAGCACTCAGTCAGTAGACCATTGTACTACACCTGGATAGATATCAGTAGAAAGAATAGAGATAGGAAAGATAAAAGGTGGGTGGTAAAAACGGATGAATTAGTTTGAGGTCACTCTTCCATAAATCTCATGGACTCATTGATGAATTTTAAGAGATCCGGAAGAGGAAGAGTATGAACTTTGTTCATACTCAGTGTGTCGCAACCCAATGTCCTAAGTCTGATTCTGGAAAATGCAGGACAGCTACAGAGAAAATGCTTTCGTCATTCTCAAGACAGGATAGTCATATCGGGCTGTCTACGACCCCCATCGTAGCCATATGTTGACCACACACGTTGTGCCCTGTAATTACACCCACCAGTACTCTCAGGTCCTCTCTGCTGAGTTTTAGGAGAAAGGTCGCTATTTTTCTGTTCGGTTCTTTCACAAAGCACTTGGCTACTCTGCACGAGCTCAACCCAGACCAACGTTCTCTACGGGTAGACCTCATGAAGTAGTCAATCCATAGTTTAATCGATGCGGAATTAACACCTAGAAAGGGTTCAGGGCCTAGTGGCATACTTGCAGAGCCTTCATTAACCAGTTTATCAGCTAACTCGTTCCCTGTAAAACCGCAATGTCCAGGCACCCATTTTTGTGTTTTGCAACACTGTTCAGTTTTGTCTTACATTCACCGACTAACTTCGAAGAGCAGCGTGGGTTAGCAAGGGCTTTCAGTGCAGCTTCACTGTCACTACAAATTCCAATCCTGCTACCCTGCTACTTTTTCTCAATTAGCCAGTACGCCACATTCAAGATGGCATAGACTTTCGTAAAAAATACCGTGACCCTGAGGCATAAGAGTAGTTAGTGTCTTCGTCTAAGTACCATCCAGATCCGCTTCCATTACTGGTGTTGGATCCGTCGGTGTAGAAAGTGTGCTGATATCCCGTTAATAGGTTCTCTGGACTTAACCATTGATCTCTATCTGAGATCAAAACGTCATACTTCCTACCGAAGCTAACGACAGGCACCCGATTGTCAACCAAGTCAACCAGGTCAATCTAACCTAAACTTCCCCTCTAAGCTTCCAACAACATGAACTCGGTACTTTACTCGATACTTTTAAAAATTAAAAAAAAAAATAGTGTCATATATCCCAAAGAAGAACAAAATAAAAAAAGCAGCTGATTTGAACTGTGTGCAGTGATCACTGAAAAAAATCTGGAGAAAACAGAAGGCTGCAAATCATGCTGAACTACCAGGTATATACTTGAGACTTTCAGCTATTAGTCCATAGATGTCGTTAAGAGTATTTTTAAACCTTTCTTAAATGTCTTATTTTTTTCGTCTGTCATCTGTCATCAATATTCAGTTCATTGTCTGTTACGTTTGATACAACAATGCATTTTTGTCGCTCTTAAAAATGTCGAATTTCGTGCCTTCAAACTACGATTTGCGGACATCGTGAAACAACTTGTGAAATGCTGCTCTCCCGGTTCAAAAGGAAGCCTTTTTTGCATCGAATCGTTACGGGTGATGAAAAATGGGTATATTTCTCCAATCCCAAGCTTAAACGATCGTATGGTCCGCCCGGCCACAAGCCAAAAACAACGGCCAAATTAAATCGCTTCGGCCGCAAGGCAATGCTGTGTGTTTTCTGGGATCAGCGTGGCATGATTTGGTACGAGCTCTTAAAACCAGGTGAAACAGTTGACAGTGCGCGCTACCAACGTCAATTGGCCGATTTGAACAGCGCTATACCCCGAAAACGCCCAGAATATGCCGATCGGCGTCACAAAGTAATTTTTCTTGATGACAATCACCGATGGCACCGCGCCACATCGAACAAGAGCGACCCGGAAATTGGTGGAAACGTACGACTGGGAACCGCTGGTGCATGCGGTTTACTCACCAGACTTGGCGCCTTCCAATTATCATTTGTTTGCATCGATGAGCCGCGCACTTTCCGATCAGCGTTTCAATTCTAACGAAGAAGCCAAAAAATGTCTCGATGATTGGTTTGCGACCAAAAACGGCTAATTTTTTTGGGGCGGCATCCACAAATTGCCTGAGAGATGGAAAAATGTGTCGCTAGCGATGGCTATTATTTTCAAGATTAAATTTGTAACCATTTTTTGTTAATAAACGTTTGAAATTGAAAAAAAAAACGTACAATACAATGAAATTATGCTATCAGTGTCGATCAAATGAAATTTGTACTACTTAACCGGAAACTTGGGCACCTACAAGACGATCATCAGTACTAGTTTAGGTGGAACTAAAATATTATTATGGTGCAAGCAAACTAGCAAAATGTTGTGATTTTTGTGATGCAACAGATTATAAAACAAATGTTTTTCGTAGATAGCACCAGTCAGTCACAATTTTAAACCCGCTCGTGTTTGGAGGTACTTAGCAATGTAAACCTAGCCAAAGTGTTTTTACTATCCTACTTATATTCTACCTAGACCTATTATGTTTAAAGAAAGATTTATAGAAAAAATATGCATATACAGGGTGGATCATCTAACGTCTGTAACTGTAAATAGCTTCAAGCAAAAAACTAAGGCCTTTTTTCAATTAGAAAGTGCAAGTAATAGAACAATATTTCCCGAAAATCACATCCACAGCTGGCCTTGCAGTAGCCGATACGATGAACCCAAGTTTTTAGCTCATTTCCAACTGTATGGAGCTGTATTTGATAGATGGCTACACCAATTAATTATTCTTGCGAGCTTTAATCGTTACAGGAGGTGATTCTACATTTCTGAAGCAAATTTTTAGTATTTTCCATAGCGTTCTAACATAAATCGAGCCATTTAGTAAACCGTAGGTGGATGTTTGGCCGAGCTCCTTCTCCTATTTGTGGTGTGCGTCTTGATGTTTTTGCACAAATTGCTAAAATTTTTCGCCATTTCCGAATGGCAGATGATGGGTTTATGAGGAGAAATTGCTTGAGAGGTGAAGCCAGAAAATTTAAAGGTGTTATAGTGAAATTTACCTGCAAAGGTCTTTTTTATAGGCATACATTTTAAAAATTAAATAAAACACATTAAAATGACAGCGCTATCATAAAAATTACTTCACTAAAAATAATTGCATGTCAATAATTGTTATCATTACAAATAGTGTTGCCAACTAAAAAGTCAAAGCGTAAAAAAGCCACTGCTCACTTAAATCGCTAAACAAAGTTTGAAATTCAGATTAATAAAATTCCATTTCACATCCCTAAAATTTATTTGTTTGACAACGACACTTTTTTGTCAAAAACTAAAAATAAAAATTTAAAAAATATATATATCCTTGACGCGAATTCCATTGTAACCGATTCCCATAAATTGCAATAAAACACAAAAAGAAATGTGGTAAATTTTATTTTTGCTGTAGTGTAATTTATGGGGTTGATTTTTTGAAAGGAAATTCACGATCGGGTTGTATATTTTATTTAGGGACATTTTCCGCAACTATTAAAAAAAAAAACAGAAACTATTATTTTGATTAATGCGATGCATTCCTTCACAAATGAATAGCTAACTCTCTCGCTCTAAAACACCCAAATATGCATCTACAGTTTTATTTACCGATACATCCGCTGGTATGTAACTACAACAGCGCGAAGTGTGAGTAACAGATAAGTCACTAAAAAATGACTGAAAAAAGATAAAAAGTGTGAACAGAGTGAAAAAAGCACAAAAAAAATTTTGAGTGCATTCGTCCGCAGCTCAAATGCATATATTTGTATATATATATTGGCAAGAGCACAAGTACATACATACACTAATGGTCATAATATCATATTATAAATACATTATATTTCGACAACTTGTGGGCAGCTTGATTTTGTTCCATAAATGTAGTTTTAATTATAGTAATTTCTTTTTTTAATTTTAATTAATTTTTTATAAAAATATACAGTTGCGGACAAAACTCTCCGTACGACCCCTTATTTCTTAATTTCTCCCGATCTAAAGTATTTAAAAGAAATGTAATGCTGCAGTTTTCTTTTAAGTCTAATTATATAACAAATGTAAAAAAAAAAATTATTTTCAGTATTTACTTTAAAAGTTAATCACGAAAAACTAAAAAACGGCACTGATAAAAGTGTACATACGAACTTAGAAAATAAGAACTATCTAGGAAAACTGATTAAATTTGTGTAAATGAATATTTTGTTGGGCCACCACCAGCATCGATGACTGCTTGCAAACGTCTGGGCATTGAAGCTGCTAAGTTTTCAAGCTCCTCCACGGAGATATTCTGCCATTCCTCCAGCAGCTTCTCTTTGAGGATTGGAACACTAGTAATAGAGTGCTTCCGAATCTTTCGCTCCAAAATTTCCCAAACATGTTCAATAGTTGCCGTGGAGCATAATACAGCAGCCTAGTTTGCCCACGGATAGCATCAGGTTTTGTTCCAAAATGGTCTTGTACTGGAAGCGATCCATATTTCCTTCAATGAAAACGAGGTTTCCAACTCCTGTGGATGCAACTGCTCCCCAAACCATGGCACTGCCACCACCATGCCTTACAGTCGGAATCAGACTCCTAGGATCCATGGCAGTGTTTGGTTTTCTCCAAACTTTGGCTTTGCCGTCGTATCCAAATATGCTGTATTTGGACTCATCAGTGAATAAAACTAGTTTCCAAAATTATATTTCCTTATTAAAGTGCTTTTTTTTCAAACTCCAGACGAAGCTTTCGGTTTTCGATGGTATCACAATGGACCTACAGCAGGCCTAGGTGTGTCAAACGACAACCACTATACCTACCTACCTACCTACCCTTTATTTTTATAACAGTATTCATAATTTTCATTTTTCTTGGTTTTATTTTTTTTTTTGTTGAAAAATTCTATTTCCAAACCTATATTTTTTAATGTAAGCATTCATAATTTTCATTTGCATCCAAAACTCAAACAATTTCCGTTCATCGTGCATAATAAAAAATTTTGCATTTTAAGTAAAAACGTTTATGCAAACACCCTCATCCGACTATTTACTCACGTAATCACACAACTACAGATTTTTGCTTACTTAAATACTTTATGACAATCAATGAGCAAATTAGCAATTTCCAAAGCACTTAGCCACTTGCATGCTCACAATGAATGTAAAGTTTGTTGCTAGGTGCTCGGTAAATAATTAAAATTTTAATAGCAGCAGCTAAATGAAACTATTTTGTTACTCTTGTTTTTGTTTTTTTTTTCTCTCTCTTTAGTGTGTGACAGCAAATTTCATTAGATCATTTGTACAGATGCGAAAAGGCAAACGGCAGCTATTGAAGTAAAAAAAGTACAAAAAGCAAATAAATATCGCACTAAGATTGACAGATAACCTGCGCAAAATCGTAGAGTGAATGCAATCAAAAACAGACAACAACCGTTTGTTATTCACTGGCAAGACTTTCAGTAATTTTCTCAGAATTTCTATTCGCATTGCTGTTTGTTTTCCAGCCTTTTTATGGGCCTCTCTGTAGCCTTGAAATGGGGCATTGCTCGTGGAATTTGAAAATAAAAACTGCAATGACAAAAAAAACAGAGATTAAAGTATTTTGAATTAATTAAAATTAATATGCACATTTGACATATTGAATTGTTATCAGTAGATGGAATCAAATGCTTTAGTACTTCGTAGTGAAATACAAAAGTAAACATCATATCAGCGCATGAGCGCGTAGTATTTTGAAAAATATAGAGTGGGCCCTCGGGGAATGAAAAGTTTTCATTACAGAATCGTTTGATAAACAAATTTAATATTTTAAAGATTTTTGGTGGGCAGTTTTACAGCTGATTAAATTTTAGTTTGAAGTTGTAAGCTTTTCCAAATTTTATGCAAAATTTATTTTAAAAGTATGCGCCCGAATTTTCATCTCAATTCGATGGCTTTCTTTAGAACTTCTAGAAAGATCTTTGGTATGCAGTTTTCTAGCTTATCAAATTTTAGTACAATAAACTGCAAATTTAAAGTTACTGAAAAATTCCCTTGATAGCAAAAAAATTCCGACGATGCTGCACATTTTCTCCATATAAAAAAATATCATACATTAATTATTTGGAAAAATTTACAAGGAAAAAAAATACAGAAAATTAACGAGATTCAAATTAGTATTTTTTTATGCTATAATTTAATAAGTTATAAAGCTGTATACTAAGAACTTTTCTAGAGATTTTAATAAAGCCTGGGTTAAAAATGATGGGGAATTTTTCTAGTTTTAGTATAAAATTTTTTCTAATTTTAGTATAAAATTTTTTCTAAATTTAGTATAAAATTAAACAAAACTTAATTACATAAAAAAGAATTTCTCTGGAAATTCTAACCAAAGCTCGTGGAATTTGGAGGAAAATGATGTGGAAATTTTCTACTTTTTATATTATATAAAATTTTAAAAAATAATTATATAAAAAAATCTCTCTGGAAATACTTCTGGGGATTTCTCTAATTTTTATATAACATTTAAAAAACCCATTTTATCAAAAAAATCTGTCTGGAAATTCTAATTAAAGCCCGTGGAATTTGCATGAAAATTATGTGGACTTTTTTTTAATTTTTGTATAAGATTTAAAAACGAATTATATAAAAAAACAACTTTCTAGAAATTCTAATTAACGTCCGGGAAATTTGGGTGAAAGTGATGTGATTTTTGAATAAAATTGAAAAAACGATTATATAAAAAATTTTTTTTTTGGAAATTCTAATGAAAGTCCGTGGATTTTGGTGAAAATGGTGTGGAATTTTTGAAATTTTCGTATAAAATTTAAAAAACCAATTATATAAAAAAAAAATCTGTCTGGAAATTCTAATTAAAATCCGTGGAATTTGCATGAAAAGTTTTTGGAACTTTTATAATTTTAGCGTAAAACTCTGAAAACAGAGTTTATATAGTTTTTGTTAGGTAATGAGCAATAGTTTTATACAAAAGCTATACTTTTATATGGAGGCCGCCATAACCGACTGGGTTGGTGCGGGACTACCATTCGAAGGTGCATAGATTCGAATAATGGAAACAATATTTTTTCTAATATCTGTCGCCCCCCGGCGGGCAATGGCAAACCACCGAGTGTGTTTCTGCCATGAAAAAGCTCCTCATGAAAACCTTCTGCGGTTCGGAGGTGGCGTAAAAGTGTAGGTGCTTCCATTTGTAGAAAATATCAAGACTCACACCAAAAATAGGATGAGGAGTACGGGCAAAAACCTAAAAAGAACGTAGCGCCAGTTATTAACTTTATTCTATTTTTTTAATTAATAAACAAAAATCAGTAAAAATTTTGATGTGCTACTATTTTGACGCGGGGTGTATGTATGCAATATTTTTAAGGAATAGAACACAGGACAAAATCAAGCAATCTGCAATGGAAACAACCAAAAATTAAAAAAAAAAATATATTGTTTTTATGAAATATTTATTTTTTTGTAGAAAATAATTTTAATTATAAATATAAAAATTCTTCTTTAACAAAGAGCTGTCTAGAGTTGGTTGTTTTGGTGTTGTTGAAAATGCGACAGGGGATTAAATAAATAATGAAAAAATGAAAAATTAAAGTAAAAAAACAATTAAAGGAAAAAAATTACAATAAGAAAAAAGAATAAATATGTAAATAAATAAATTATAAAAATAAATAAAAAAGATAAAAGTAAATGTATAAGTAAATAAATAAAAAAATAAATATAAATAAAAATAAAAATAACCATTCAGATATAAAATAAATATATAAATAAAAATTTTAAATACAAAATAAAAGTAAGAATTAAATTCAATTTTTTAAATAAAAAAAAAATTAAAAAAAATAAAAATAAATAAAAGTGAAATATTAAAATAGGAAATAGGAAATAAAAATAAATATATAAACAAAAAAAGTAAAATAAAAAATAAAAGTAAATATATAAGTAAATAAATACAATAAAAAATATATAAAAGTTCAGAAATAAAAATAAATATATAAATGAATAAATAAAAGAAGCTAAAAAAAATTTTTTTTGTATATTAAAATTAATTTAAAAAATATATATATAAATGAATAAATACAAAATAAAAAATTAAAGTTAGGAAAGAGAATTAAAGGAAAAAAATAAAATAAAAATAAATATGTAAATAAATAAATTATAAAAAAATAAAAAAGATAAAAGTAAATAAATAAATAAGAAAAAATATATTACATATAAATACTAATAAAAATAAAATAAAAATAAAAATAACGGTTCAGAAATAAAAATTAATATATACCTAAGTACAAATTTTAAATAAAAAATAAAAGGAAAAAACAAAATTAAATTAAAAAAAAAATTATAATAAAAAAATAAATAAAAAATAAAAGTAAATACATATATAAGTAAATAAATACAATAAAAAAATAAAAATTCAGAAAGAAAAATTAATATATAATTGAATAAATAAAAGAAGCTAAAAATTTTTTTTTTATTTATAAAAATTAATTTAAAAAATATATATATAAATGAATAAATACAAAATAAAAAATTAAAGTAAGAAAAAGGAATTAAAGGAAAAAAAATAAAAATAAATTTGTAAATAAATAAATTATAAAAAAAAAATAAAAAAAGATAAAAGTAAATATATAAGTAATAAATAAATAAAAATAATTAAATGAGTATAAAAAATATTATATATTACATGAATTCAAATAAAAATAAAAATAACAATTCGGAAATAAAAATAAATATATGAATACAAATTTTAAATAAAAAATAGAAGTAAAAAAAAAAATATTTTTGTAAATAATAAAAAAATAAAAAAAATAAAAGTAAAAAATTAAAATAGGAAATAAAAATGAATAAAACAAAAAATAAAAATAAAAAATAAAAATTCAGAAATAAAAATAAATATATAAATGAATAAAAAAAATGTTTATATATAAAGCATAATTTTAAAAAGTACTTCGACTTTTATGAGCGAATTTAATTTTTTATCAAAATACAAAACTTGCAGACACGCAACAACAGACCGTCGTGCCTGAAACAACATCATCTCATCGGATAGCTCAACCGATTAGTTTGACATTACCAAATCAAAATAAAAAATTAAAATTAAAATAACCAGACAAAAATAAAATAAAATCCGTTTCACGTTTCGCCATCCTTTTTTTCGGTGATCCTTTTTAATGTATGATGAAGAGCTCCCATGCTTTCAGCATCTCTTTATGTTAACTACACCAGAAGGTTGTAGTTACCTCCCCGTCTGTTACCTCCTCGCCTGTTGAAAGCTCATTAAAATCTTCTGGCGGTAAAGCAAACTGCAACTCCATAAGGTCTTTGGTAGTCAGCTCCTCAATATGCTTCCTCCTACAAGCAAAGTTATTTGCTTTTGACTAACTTTTTTACTAAATAAAAAAACATTGTTTTGAGTGACGAGAATCTTTTATTTTTAATTTTATTAATAATGCAATTTTGCTTAAACAAAAAATATAAAATAAATCTAAATAAATCAAATGTAAATAAAAACCTCGATTTTGACTGTTGGAAATCTTTATTTTGATTTTTGCATGCTCCATTGCTTGTCTGTTTGAATACTGCAGCTGACTAGTTGACAAATGCCAAATATTTTGACGTACGACGCCATATGCAAAAACTGTAAATCTTCAGATGCGGTGATTAATTTTGCGCCACGTTTTGCATGCTATCGATATCATTGCTATTCACCTTTAGACGCTTCAAAAAAAAAAAACAAAAAAAAAAACAAAAAAAAAAACAAACCAAACAAAACATCAATCATCAATCAACAAAAAAATCAGAACAATAAAAGTAATATATGTATGCACATACATATGTACGATTCAACACGTGTTGTTAAATGTATGAACACAAGTAAAGCAACGATGCTACTAAAACCACGACAAATTGACTAGCAGTGGAGTAAAAACCACAAACACAATGTATTTTTTCTTCAATTTTGGTCTCTAGAATAGGAAAATCTATAATCAAAATTCGACAATCTGGAGACCAAATCAATAAAAAAAAATCTGAATTGCAAACCTGTTGTTACTTGTTTAATGTGTCTTTACTGAAACGAAAGGTACACACAGACACAGACCCCTTTTCATTGGTCGTTATACGAGTACGAAACTTCATGCATTAAACGAAACATTTTTGTCCAAGAGTATTATAATTTTGATCATGTAACGGCAGTAGGTAACAGCATTAAAACCAAAATGCTGCTCGGAATTATGAGAAGAGCCGATTTAGCCATGCTTGGCATCATCGCACGTGAACTGCACACTTCCATATATCCGTCCGTATTTTGTTTGAGGCATAAGAAAAGGCTTATTCTTTATTATTTTAAAGTTCTATTTCCGCCCCCCGGTTTCAATGGAAAGCCTACTACCACTACTTCGGCATGCACAAAATTTTTTAAAAACATAATAAATTGTTTGTGGAGCAAACCAGCGTAAAAGTCAATGCTGGAAATGTTAGAACGCAGAATACGGAAATACTCGTCAACTGGTCTGAAATTAGAAAATAAATTAAATTGAAATTGAATTGAAATTAAATAGTATGGCATGCACATTGTACATATGACTATACCTATACATACATACATATATGGAGAAGAACCGATTGTGTGAGAAATTATATACATACTCGTACATATGTATGTACATATTACATTTTTAAGATAAACTTGTTTGTAATGCGAACAATTGCAAAAGTGTGAATTGAATAAAGCAAGCAACAAACACAACAGAGATGGTAATAAAATATGAGCATGGCATAAAAATGAAGAGATTCCAAGCGAAAAACACCACAGCCGAAGTTAATGGCTAAGCAAAGTTGAAGCCAAAGCAAAGTCAGCGCAAAAAAGAGCCTATCCAACTAGAGAAACAAACAACAAACTAACCACCAACAGCCGTGAGGTACTTGAAACCACCGGCATCACCACCGGCAAGACCAACAATAAATACTGCGAATAGAGAGTACCCCAGAGTACAGCTGCTGAAATATGAAATATTCATACAAATGTGTGTGTGTGTGTGCAGTGGCAGCGCAGTGGCGTAAACGAGAGAAGAGGCAGCGACAGAGGCAGAATATATTTCAAGTTCAAGGTTAAAAACTAGTTATAGATACTTTTTTCTCTCACACTACACAAAGCAAAAAAAAAAAAACAAAAAACTCAAACAGCAAACAAAAACAAAAGGCAAAAACCAGTCGAACTCGTTACTCGCACAAATTGTTTGAGACAAATAACAACAACAAAATAAGCACAACCCAAATACTCGCGCACGCTCAACAACGAGTTGCTTTTGGCATACAAACACATTGACGCAAATCGGTCGCCTCTGAATGAGGCAGAGGCAGAGGCAGAACACCGCAGAATTTCGCTAAAAACAACAAATTGGAACCAAAACAAGTAAAAATGTGTAGCGAAATGGTGATAATAAAAAAGCAACAAATCGTTTACAGTCGTTTCCTCTCCGGCACACTTCAACAACAAACGAACTTTGCTGTCGCACAACCACCACAGCTGTTTATGCCCCCTTTATGCCATTTCGTGCGCCGTTCACTTTCTAATGAGCCAATGCAGTGTGCCTTGTTTGCCTGTACTTTATTCTATGGCTGCTTGGGCATGTTTGAAATACATTTTTTTCTGTTTTTTTTTTTTGTGTTCTTCTTCTTTTTTGAATTAACTTCGGCAGATGACTTCGTTGGACACATTGGACTCGTCCCAGCAACAGTAGTTAGTTGTGTATGTTGGGAGTGCAAATTGAGTGTTCGAGATACGAATGGTCCGTCGCCTGTGCTCTAATGATCCCCTTTCTGCTGGCAGCTTTACTTGTGTGGTAAACGTTCCAATGTTTGCCAACTCACGCGGTAAATGAATTGCTGGCCTTCACTTCGTTCGGGAATAAATAAATGTGGTGGTACTAAATAAGAATACTGAAAGATGCCCGGATGGAAATTGTAATTTTCTGCTAAGTAAACTAATGGATTTGGACTTATTCCTTTGGGCATGTAGGTATATTAGTGATGTATCATTCTATTGGAAACGCTGTCTATTTGAATATCATATACATTTTATTTTTATATTTTTATGTACGAGTACACACCATTCCTTCATCTACTAAGAGCCAGTTCTACTGTTCTTGCCGAATTTTTAGTAAGGCCTCATTATTCTTAACTTAGGCTTTTACCGCTGCTTGTGCTAACGGAAATAAAGTATATGAACTAAATTTACTTATAGATGAATTGAAGTGATGCATTTCTATGGTATATCACTGCGTCGCTAGGTGATAAAATTTCCCTTCGCCATCTTTAATTGAAAAAAAAAAATTAAAAACCAGAAAAATCAGAAGAAATCTCATTCCAAACTCTGTACTAAGGTCGCATAGTATTTTCCTGATAGTTTAAGGAAAATAAGAAGGCAAGTATTTTACCAAGTGTTTGTATTGGCAATTTTTTTCATTTCATAACTTTAACTTTGAATTTACAGTTCTCATTTCATATGAAATCCTAAGATGCTATGGGAAAAGGCAGGAAAGGGAAGATACTATGAAATCAACCGAAACTATTTTACATATTTATAAATCTTATTTTGAAATGCTTCTCATTTCTTTACCTTTATTTTGCGCTACAAAATTTGTGGATCCACACAATCGGCCCTATCATAGAATACGTCGTAGAAAACCTACGAATTCGAATGTCTATTATATATATAAAAGATGATTTTTTAAGAGCTATAGGAAAGTTTTTCGAAATAACACATGTAAAATGTGCAGAAAAATGCATGAAATTTTTATTTAAATTGATAGTACAGTCCATATAATTAAATGTTTGAAGATTATTTCATGCAAATGTTGACCGCGACTGCGCTTCAAATGGTCCATCCGCTTAGTCCAATTTTGGCATACTCTTTCCAACGTTTCGGCCGGTATCTCACATATAAATGCTTTATTGTTGTCTTCCAATGCGTTAATTAAAGCAGGCTGGTCTGAATAGACATGAGCTTTAACATAGTCCCACAAAAAATAATCTAAAGGCGTTATATCGCACGATCTGAGTGGCCAATTAATAGGTCCCGAACGTGAAATAAAGTGTTCACCGAACTCGCCTCTCAACAAGTCCATTGTTACGCGTGCTGTGTGGCATGTGGCACCGTCTTGCTGAAACCACATGTCATGCAAGTCAAGCTCTTGCATTTTGGGCTCTTGCATAGTGCTCACCATTCACAGTTATGTTACGATTCGCAGCATCTTTTGAAGAATCCAATGATACATCCAGCCCGTAAACCGCACCCCACTGTGGCCTTTTCTGGATACATTGGTAGCTCTTGCAATTCTTCTGGCTGATCTTCACTCCAAAATCGATAATTCTGCTTATTTACGTATCCATTGATCCAAAAATGAGCTTCGTCGCTAAACACAATGTTTCGATAAAAAAGTGGATCTTCTTGTGGTAGGTCGTTCGGCTTCAATTCTTGCACCAGCTGTATTTTGAAAGGCTTCACACCTAAATCCTTTCGCAAAATTGTCCACGTTGTTGAGTAACACAGGCCTAATTGCTGCGAACGGAGACGAATCTATAGTCGATGGTCATCATTAACACTGGCCGATGCAGCTGAGATATTTTCCTCAGTTCGCACTCTACGTAAGCGTGTTGGTGGTTTGATGTCCAATAATGTAAATTTGGTTCTAAATTTAGTCACAATAGCTCGAATAGCCGCTTCAGTGGATCGATTAAACTGACCAAAAAATAGAAGAAGCGCGCGATAAACTTTCTTAACAGAACACGCATTTTTATAATAAAATTCAATGATTTGCAAGCGTTGTTCGTTTGTAAGACGATTCATGGTTAAATTATAGACCAGACTGAAGATGTTTGACAGTGAAACAAAACACGAAACGTGCGTCAGCTGTTTAAACCAACTGTTTAAAAAGGTTATAGCTAAAAAATCACCCTTTATCTATCGTAAAAGTACGAGTTGTCAATATGTCGAGCGATGAAGGGGAATTTACTTGTCAATTTTGTCTATTTCTATTCTATGCAAATGTGGTGAATTTATTTAGATATATATTCTTTCTCTCTCTCTCTCGCTCTGTCATTATCCCTCTGGTCTCTCCCTCTTTCTTTGTCTGCCTTGAAAGTTTCACTTCTTTTATGTATACTACGCTAAACGCACTTTTTTTTAACATTTCAATGTCGGTTTTTTTCTCGAAATACTGCATTTGTTAATTTTGAAAAAAAAGCTTCAATCAGGCACAAGATTATCTATTAATAAAACTAATTTCTCTTGTCCGATTGATTTTAGGGACTTCTGGAAAAACGGCGACAACTTTTACAATTAAAATTTTTTTTTTTTATTTTGCTAAAGTCAAGTCGAAACATTATGCATTAATGCTATGCTTTTATTTTTGTAAATTAAAAAAGATTGACTAGCAAAAAATTATTGAAAATCATCATTTTTTCGTGCCTCTGACTAGCCCTAGCCCCTTAATTGACAAATAAACTTTTCTAATTTTCAATTTTTTTTTATTTGATTCTGTCCTCTTATCCATATTTCCTAGGATTTCTATTTCGCTTAATGCATTCTTTTTGCATGCAAAAGCAATGACCTTTGAACATACAAAGCGTGAGAAAAATTAACATAAACAATAAAATTCAACATTTGTTACCAAATAGCGAAAATAATGCGCACATAAACAGGCTATAAATATTAATAACTGTGAGCGATGCATTCGTACATTCGTACATTACATTCCATGTACATATATATACATAAATATGTACTACATACATACACACACATGTACACACATCTAGTTGATATGCATTGATGTAATTGAAAATGCAAACAACTGAAAAAGCACGCACGCCAAAGTTGAATGAACGAATATTTGCTTTGTAACATAATCGCGAGAAGAACAAAAAAAAAAACAAAATATGTATGTATGTATGGATGTGTATCTCTATGCATATGTACCTATTGAGCGTACCTAATTAATTCTTGAAATTATTATGCATTTATTTAACCTACTTTGATGGGTAAATAGTTTATAAACATTAAATTAACAATTTTAATTAATCTTAAAAAAATGAACTCATAAATATTTATCGAGTGTTGCGTAAAAGCTTAAGAATTGAAAACGATAATACAAAACATAAATATTGTTGGAATGCATTTTTTGTATGCTTTATGGGGTTAGGGGTTGTCAGAGGCACGAAAAAATGATGATTTTCAATAAGCTTTTCTTTTTTGCTAGTCAATTGCTTTATTTTACAAAACTAAAAACATAGAACTAATACATCATGTTTCGACTTGACTTCTGCAAAATTTCAAAAAAAAGAGGTTGTCTGTAAAGTCGGTTTACTGACGATAGTTTAACGTAACAACGTCATAAGAAAATATTGATGGAATGGTTGCAATTTTCAAAACAAAATTTTAATTTTATTTATTTGATAGATATTTTGTATGGATATAGAGAAGGAGGTAAATCGAATCGCAATAGAATAGGTCAAGTTACATTTACACAAACGTGAAAAATTACGAAACATTTATCAAATTCATGAAAGATATGTTCAATTTCGATTGTGCGTCAGACGTTAATAAGTCCACAACACGAAGAGGCACCATCATCGATTTGACTTTTTCAAGAAACATTACACTCGAAACACTCCCTTTCATATTTCCTACTTTTCCTGTCATCGTCTTACTCTCAACAGAGAAATGGTTCATTACCATGCACACAGAAAGAAAGCATATGCAAATACAAATATGTGAATTTATATACACATGCGCATATACATACATATATATGCTCACTCAAGTAGGACAGAGCTAGATGTCGAACGTTGCCGAACGCGGGGGCCGATTGTGCTCTTTGTCGTTCGTTCCGCGTTCTCGCTTGCAGTTCAAGCAAGGTAACGACGATTAAATTGAATTATAAGACGTTATCACGTCAAAAATTAATAATTGTAAAAGTGATCGCTGTTTGTGTGGAGCCCGTTTCTCCAGAAGTCCCTTGCGGTGCTCATCACAAAACCTTGGAAATTCATCTAAAATCAATCGGACAAGAGAAATTAGTTTTATTAATAGATAATTTTGTGTCTGATCGAAGCTTTTTCTTCCTTCAAAATTAACAATATGGCGGCCTCAGGAAATATTTGTCAGATTTTCGAGGAAAAACCCGATAATAAATTGTTTTGAAAAAATCGAAATGTTCAAAAAAAAAAACGTATTGTTAAACAAAAAAATTGTTAACAGAAGTGAAACCTTCAATGCAGACAAAGAAAGAGGGAGAGACCCCAGAGAGAATGAGAGAGAGAGAGAGAGGGAAAGAATATATATCTAAATAAATTCACAGTATTTGCAGAGAATACAAATAGACAAAATTTACAAAAAACAGAGAAAGGTTGAACAGTATAGGTAAACGCCGGACACAAACCGTGGCAACAACGCGCACTACTCCGAGCGTTTAGCACCCGCACAAGCGTAACGATTCCAGGACCGCAGCAACGTCACAAATTACCGCAGAGCAATATCAATAAATCCGACGCCAGAATGGATAGCACTTTATAGTACGCACAAGCACTAGCCAGGAAACGGAATAAGCGCCAAAAAGTAGGCACTAAAAACGCCAAAAAATTGGGACAAAAAACGCCCCAAACAGTAGGCACTAAGGAAATATAACGCCAAAAAGTAGGCACCAAAAATATATTTCCTACAAGTTTGCACCAACAAACAAGCGCCAAAAAGTAGGCAGTGTTATTTCTCACTAGAAATTAGCAACCACGATGAAAAACTCAGGAAAAATAGCCTAAAGTGTATCTAAGATATATATAAGGAATAGCTCTCCCTCTCCTTTTCCTCTACGTTACATCTTTTTTCTCTCTCGCGGAACGAAAATGCCCGAAACGTTGCATGACCTTGAAATTTTACTCTCCATTCTCGCTCGTCCATCGACGCCTAAGACGTTTTTTATGCTTTTCAAAAGCAGTATAAATTTTACTGAAGTCGACCAAGCGATTTTTAAGAAATGGTGATCATCAGTTCAAAAAACATAGAATTGAGGAAAACTCATTTGAAGTTTTGCTATCGATTTATGTAGAGGTATACGAGTTATTTATTTATTTACTTACTCTATGTCATCTATTCCTGGGCCATATAATAGTTCTTCAACCGGCGTAGCAGCTTCCGGAGCGCCCAAGCGCCCATTGTTAATTGTTGAATAACTCGAAAAGTATTTGTCGGATTCACTTCAAATTTTCACACAATATTTTTAAAACATTATAATTAATTTTTTGAATATTCTGACTACCCCTAACCCCTAAATCTGAGTAAACTGAAATTCCGAGCTGTCTGCCGTTTAGCGAGTTGAACGGTGAAACCTCAGAGCACTTTATCACCCATGCCCTCGACCGTCAACTTGGCGCCTAAGTAGGTGGTGTGATCCTACTTGTACATCCTGTAAACTACTACAACAATAAAATCTCAAATCTTCAGAATTTTTATTCCATATTTTTGTTGGATTAAAATCAATAAGAAACTTTCTCAAACATGGGGAATAATCAGGTCCAAAAGATCAGGTCAGAGATCTTATTATTTACGCTTCAATAATATTGTATCGGGTGTTTTTTAAGCTGAGAATGGCAAATTGTGTGGGCATCCCTGTTCAATAAAATTGGGCAAGTCATCATAAGCGCTTAACGCCACAACAACGCTTCCAAATTGTGGAAATTTACTTTGAAAAAAAAAAATCTATTCGCGAAATTCATAGAGCGAAATGTTGAAAAAGAAACCGAAATGTCGATTTTTCGTCATTATTAACTTGTTGGTCTTCTTTTCCTTCGACTGCGTGGAAAATTTTACATAATTATGTTGGCTTAAGTGACTGCCCCGCACGACACTAACCACCTCTTCACATGCCCCCTCAAACCGACTCATCTAACCCCCCTCTCCCTCTGGACCCAACCTGTCGAAACAGCATGTTTCCTGGGCCTACCCCTAGATGAGCTAGACGAAGACGAACGATGATATGCCTACACTGACAGGGCTACCTATGCTGTTAACAACAACAACAACAACTATAAAATCCAGCTCATGCAAGAATTGAAGCCAAATGGCCATCTCTTACGTCACATTTGTCTTGATTGGGCTCATTTAGATTTATTATTCAGATTTATTGGAAAAAGTAGTCAAAAATTGGACTGTTCTTGTGAGCCATTTATTTGAAAAATAAATGCCCTGAAATTAATTACCATTTTATACAAAACTAAAAAATTCATCCCGACAATATTCCTATTTTGTATTATCATTTTGAGTACTCATCAAGCTCTTAAAAAACACCCGGTACCCGTATCTAACTCTCTGCAAAATAACAAGGTATTTCGCAATAAAACGCCAACTTTGCATATAACGGTAATTTTGAGAATTGCTGAATATTGAATTGCGTATATAATGAGTCTTGTCGAGGCCCTATGCTCCCGAGTGAAGTGAGCAGGAAAAAAAAACTAGCAAAATATAGAATGGCATGTCCAATTAAAAGGAGGCGCTGCGTCTTTATGCGTTGCACTATGTTATGTCTCATCATCATCATTATATTGGCATTACAGTCCGGGGTGGACCATTGCCTCCTCTACAATACGCTTCCACTCTTCCCGTCAGCCCGCTTTCGCTCTACAAGTATATTGTGAGATTCTCATCCTTCGTGTATCATCTTCTACGTCTTGCAACCATCATCTCCTTGGCCGGTCTCTCCTTTTTGCTACTTCAGAGTTTACTTCAAATACTTTTTTGGTCGCTTTTTCGCTGAGCTCAGTCTTAGGACGTGTGCATACCACCGGAATCTTTGCGACTTTATCAACCTACATTACATTTCGTGCCGCGATTAAAACACTGAGCTCGTGGTTTACCGTATACGGTATGTACCGTCTTCTAATCGTATAGGGCCGAATATTTTTCTGAGAATTTTTCTTTCAAAGCGCATCAGTAAATTATGTCACGTCATTAACTTTAAGGATATATTTTTCATAGCCGCAGATAAGAAGCGGTCTTATTATCGTTTAATACAACTGGAGCTTTTTTCCTTTGATATCAATTAAGACTTCTTAAGTTCGATAAGGCCAAAATATGCTCGGTTAGCTGCCTGAATACGTTCGCGTATTGAGAAGGACGGATCCTTATTTATGCTGAGTACTACGCCTAAGTATTAAAACTCTTGCATGAGCTCAAAAATATAACTTCCGATTCTGATTTGTCTATGTTATGTCTATGTTGCCGTAAAACTCATACAGCTCATTATTCCATCGTCTGCGTGATTCGCCGTCGTCAACGTGAAAAGGTCCAAAAATCTTCCACGCAGAATCTTTCTCTCAAACACTCCACGGGACGCCTCATCGGATGTTGTGAGATTCCAAGCCTATGCGTCATGAACGATTCTTATTCATTTTTAGAAGCGTTGTACAATTGCATATAGTATATATACAAGATAAAGTCCAAAATAAACAAAACTGAGCTAAAATAGAAACGACAAAACAGTCTCCTCTGGCCTCAATACACTATTTTCCGCGATCTAAAAGCTTTTCGAAAGAGTGTTTCAGGTCATTGACCGGAGTGTTCTTCAGAATGTCGGTACAAGCCTTTTGGATGGCCTCTGCTGGCGTAAAACGTTTTCCTTCCAAGGCCAAATGGAATTTTTTCGAATAGCTGATTGATGATTAAAATCCGATCTTTAGTCAAAAAATCAGTCACAAGAGTGGATCGATGAGATGGTGCATTATCATGCAATAAGCGCCAGCTTCCTCCTTCGCGATACACAAGGCGAATTCGACGAATGCGATGCAACAAACGCTTCAAAACGCCAAGATGGAAAATTGCATTGACGGTTAGGCCCGTTGTCATAAACTTCTTGTAAACTATTCTTTTGGAATCGTAAAAACAAATGAGCATCGACCTGATTTTTTACTTTTCCAAACGCGATTTTTGAGTGGTGGCTCGTCTGGAACCTTTCATTCGACACCTTGACACTTAGTTTCAGGTTGATGTTAGAAACACCACGTTTCATCACCAATTACAATGTTGTAAAGGAAGTTCTTATAATTTCTCCTCTCTTTAATGAGGTCTTTCGAATGTTAAATGCTGAGCAATTTTTGGTCCTCGTTCTCAGTTAACTTGTGCGGAATGAAACGTGCACAGACCTTTCGTAAGCCCAAATGAGCAGTTAAAATGCGACAAATCGATGTTTTGGAGATATTCAATTCCGATTTCATGAATTTCAACTATGATTTCGGTTCATTTTTGATAAACATCACAAGCATTTTTATGACGCCAGTCTTTTTTTTTTTTGGACTTCACCTTGTAAACGGATATAGGCAATAAGGCGATAAGCAATTTTCATTTGATACTTTAACTTGTTTTAAGAAGCCTTTTACAATATATTCGCTATTCGCTCTCCATAAGGCCTGCTGCCATTCCGCGCTTTAAATGTCTTCGAGCAGAATTCAGCCGACGGAAGCTGGCTGCTGCATCGTTTACATGGCCCACCCTATACAATACGACGGACATGATGAGGAACTTATGAGATGCGATTTTTGTTCGTCGAGATAGGGCTTTACTACTCAATTGTCTTTTTAGTCCAAAGTAGATGATCCGTTGGATTAAAGGCTGAAATGATTACCAGTCATTATGATCGTGAATTCCGAGAGTTCTAGTGTGGAACATAGCGCCACCGCCAGTACTTACTTTCAAAGCATTACCACTTTATTACTGTCAACAGTGGCGTGGGTGTCGATAAGCAACTCAGCTGACTGCTTATTTGAGGACAGCAGAAACTTCATCTTGTCCTCGTTTATTACCAGATCCATTCGCTTCGCTTCTTTATGCAGCAGCTTAGCAAAGGGTTTGAAAGTCTGTATAACAAAAATATATTTGCCGTTAACTGAAAAAAAAAAATTATTTTTTCATTCCAATCTGTACAATTTTGTATGCATTTTTTTAATATTCAGAAACCTATTTAAACTCGAAGAAGGAAGAATGTCCTTGACTAGCGTCAATTTTATCGATTTTCCAATCAATACACAACAACTTGTTTTGGTGTATTAATGCGTGTGGGGCTGCATACACATATAAGTACATATGTGTGCCTGTATGCCTATATGCATATTATATGAATGAACGCCTTTGATAAATTTTATATATTCCAGCTTCGTGTAGTAAATCTGAGAAAACATTTGAGTATTTATTACAATTTCTTCTATCAGTTTTGAGGATATAAAATTTAAATCACTTTTGCATCATTCAATAATGTAAAACTTTTTCTCTCTTTCTGCTATATTTTCAGTTGCAAAATGCGTCAGCTTGTAAGGAAATTTAATTAGAAACTGCCAGCAATAACACTGAACACCACATCCCGTTTGAAAGGAAGGGGTACACACATACGAATGTGAGAAAGAATGAAAATAACTGCAGAAGATGCAAAGACAAAAACAAAAAAAAAAAACAGCAACATAAATATCACGAATGGCAAATCGCGTAAATGGAAGAGGAAGCATGGGCGGAATATGAATGACGACAACAGCATTAGAGGTTAGAGGAACTAACAAAGTCATCAACGCCGACGTTTACCGCAAGCAGAAGCGCAGCACCACCATTGAATGAAGAGAGCAAAGGAAACGCGGAGATGTTAACGGAAATGTGTGCAGTGAGAACAAATGTAAAGGGAGGCGGAAGGCATTATTTAAATAGTTATGAGAACCGCCTGCCAGTTTCAATAGTTCACATGCGCGCACTTTCTCTCTTGAGTATTACGTATACATACACGTCTCTCTCTCTCTAGTTCGGCATTTCTACTTACGCTCAGTAGCTACAAATACATAGCCATTGCATTCGCCTGTGACCGTCGATTTGAAAGTGAATGCAAAATATGTATCAGCGGGGTGGTTGTTGGTCAATTGCAGCACTATTTGTAAGCAAATAGAAAAGTAACAATAACAACACTCGTATATGCCTTGTATATGGTGCATATGTATGTATGTATGCATGAGCATATATGTAGTATAAAGCAAATATGGCGGACATGCGCAATTGCTTTCAACTTGAACTTGAAAATTCATGATTGCATGACATGCAGCGAAGGCAATTGCAGCTGCAACAGCAACAGAAGCCGAACCCGAAACAGCAACAGAAACAGAAACAGACGTCCATGCAATCCCAACGTCCATACCGTCCATACGGGCAAGGAACCCATAGGGCACAGAACACAGGAGTACAAGGACACGAGAGGTTGCGTAACACTGAGGCAGGAAATTTGAATAGCGACAATTGTGCAATTGCATCAGCAGCTGACAAAATAGATGCATATGTAAATCAGCAACTGGCGGAATGGACCTTGGGAGCAATACTTTTCGGCTATTATTTGTTGTTTTTGCGCACTGGCAAATCAATCAGGTATGTGATTTTATTTATTTACGAATTCAATAAGTTATGTTAAAGGTCAAAGGTTAATGTGATAAATAACAAATTGCGCAAGCATACGAAGTGGATTGTAATTACGGAAATCGATTGTGCACTGTACGCGGCAAGTGGTGTTGGTGTGTTGGTGAAGTTAGTTAATTACATAGGAGCGAAAAGCTTCCGAAATGTAGCCATCAAAAATATAAAAATTTCACTTTTCAACTGGATTGCAGCGAATAAAAGAGCAAAGCAATAAACGGAAGCACGCAAAAGTGGAGAAGAAGGAAGGACAGAGACTGCAAGGAAGAGCGCACATGAACAAAGCTGGCGTGCAATCTCTACAAAAACACACAACGCAAGTTGTTTACTTCACGCGAAAGCTCGCTACTGTGTCTTTTTTCCTCTCTCTCTCTCTCTTACACACACACGCACACATCCAAATATGCACACACACTCTCGTACACTCAAAAGCCTCACTCTTTACGGAGCTTTTGTCGGCGTATTTTTGTCGCTGTGCTTTTGCTTGAATTCCAGCATTGCTTCGCTTCGCTTTGGCGTGGGAGACAACCACTCGCCCGTTTAGCCTTGAGTGCTATGGCACAGACACAAACAAACACGTGCCTATGTCGAAGTGCCTAACTGTGTGTGTGTGTGTGTGCGCCTATTTGTAGCCTATATTCGTGATGCGACAAGCAGTATCAACCCGATGCCGATAACAGCATTTCCCACTTTTCCGTTGCATATCTACAGGGATATGCGCCTGATTTATGGAAAGTTCGTCACATATGTTGACGTGGTCGTCGTCGAAACTAGTACTTGTGGAAAGTAACTAAGCGCAAACGATATAAAAAGCGAAAGTAAGTTATTTTTAAACGAAAAGTATGCAGGAAAAAAGTTAAAATTTTTATAAGTTAAAATTATCTATTTGTAAATATTCAGCATTTGTGTATATTTCACTTTTAACCTTTGGCCCTTAATTTGACTTTAAACCACATTTACTTTTTCGCTTGCAAGTGAACTCATATTTGCTCGGTGACGCGTTTGCAATTGCATACATATATAAATATTTATGTGTAACTGTATGTGTGTAACAAGAACACGCATCGGTGACTGCTGTGCAAACAAGTAGCAAATCTGCAACCTAACTGTGCGCGCGCGTGTGTGTGTTCTTTTTTATCAACCACAAGCAAATACTCCAACCTATGCTTGTACGTAAATCTCGGCATGAAAATGAGTACTAATCGCGTGAAAATTGATTAACTGCTAAAAATAAACGCGCGATAAATCCGAAGTGAAAAGTGAAGAAAGCAACTAAATGACATCTTAAACCAATTGACAGCTAAAACGACGTTCAACTTACAAAGGCGATTAAGACTGCATAAAAACTACATTGACGCACTGCTGCATACGCAAGGTGGCGCAAAATTAAGCATAAAATTTTGTTTTTGAAAAAAAAAATTTCACAAAAAAAGTTTATAACAAAATTATTTTGAGTGGAAAAAATTGTTATTTTGACATTTTACGCCTTTCACTGCTTGCCTCTTTGTGTGCTGTAGCTTTTTAGTTCACAAGTGTCAAAAATGAGTGACGCACGTCGCCAGTTGCTTCGATGGAGTGATTAATTTTGCGCCACCTTGTACCTACATATGCACGTATACGTAAAGAACGTTGTTGGTATTTTGTATCTGTATGTGAGTGGCGCTATAGGGATACTGTTTCTTGCGGTGTAGCTGAAAGCAGAGTAAATGCAAGCAAAGTGAAATATGAATTATAAAAAAAATGTTTATTAGTGTAGGTCAGAGATCGAGAAAAGGTAAGATAATATTTAATAAAATTTTAATTATTTTAAATTTAAAAAGATTTGAAATTTATAAAAATGAAAAATTTAAAATTAAAAAAAGTTTTAAATTTATTAAAAATTCAAAATTTAAAATTAAAAAAAAAATTTTTAATTAATTCAATTATTTTGTTTCCTTGTATTTCTCTTAACACTAAACAAAAAATAATTACAAATTGACACTGTGATGCCTATTTTGTTTTGTATTTTTTTTTTGTTTTTGTCTTTTTTTGTATTTGTTTTTAATTCAAGCACTTTTGTTGTTCGGGTACTTGGGTTGGTCCGTTAGAGCATGTCCAACGCACGCGAGTGCTGTTCGTTCAAACTCATTAAGCGATTAAAGAGCGAAAGGCACATTAGTCGAGACCAAGGGATTTCTATAAATAAACAAGGCGTTTCTTATGCTCTGACGTTAGCTTTTATAGAATTTCACGTGATAATTGTTTTGAGATATGAAGCAAAAAAGCACAATGCATAAAAAAATATAAAAAAATGCAAAAGATTTCCAAAATATTTTTGAAGTAATAAAAGAGCACTAAAATTTTATTAAAAGCAATAATTTCTTCATTTATAAATTTCTGATTTTTTTTTATATTTTTTTTTTTATTTTGTGACCTACTCAACATCAGTCTACAAATAATTTTTTTTTAATTGTAAAAGTAAAACAGAGATAGTTTGCTGAATAGTGTCAAGAGTAGTTTGTCAAACAGTATCGAAATCTATTTCCCCATTACAGGGTCTGTTACTTCTCCTGTTACTGCTGGCGCAACAGCTAGTCCAGTTTGCCACCAAAGCTAGTCTCCTTATTCAACTCGTCTCTGACAAAAATATATCACACGAAGTTTCGACACGATCATTGCAAATATCAGCGAAAGAAATTAATTTTAAAGTGAGTAAGAGAATTTAGTTAACTATGAAGATAATGAAGGCTTACACTAAATGATAACAGAAAATGTTAAGGGAATACGTACAGTGTTATGTTACAGATGTTAGTAAGAGTGCATGGTTAAGTATGAAGAATAGTATTAAAGCGATGGGTGGTAGGTGAGGTCAGCGAGTAGGGTGCTAGGTGAGATCAGCATACGACTATAGGTATAGGTATTGTATCGCTCTAGATCACATTTCATCTTGTGATATCGTAGTTTTTTTACTTTTTGCGACTGATAAAGCGCCGTGCCGCATAAATACACCAAGTAAAGTCGTCGTATTAATATCAGACTGCAAGTCTACGCTTATTTAACTTTTTGTCAGCCAACGTTTGGCCAACGTTTGCCTCTAAACTAACTTCTACTTCCACTTTTCTCTTCCTACTTTCTTATGAAAAAGTCACACTTAAAATCGTTTAGCTGCGATCAGCAAAGTCTAATCGCTTGCTACTTCTAATCCATGCTGGCAAAGTAGACCTTCAGTAGGGTATAGCTTTGCATGTCGAGTGAATAATTTTTCTCATGTGGCAAGCATCAACTCCCAGCTCTTAGAGCAAGTTGACAACTAATTATGAGTGGCTTTAATTGACCACTTTTTTTTTTGTTTTACGCAGAAGTGGTATTGTTCAATGCAATTCTGCACAGATGTATGCGGAATACCAAGAAGTAAATTTTCCATACATTCTATCATAAAAGATATTTACCAAAAAGCAATAGGTACACCTGCCTTTACTAACATTTGTTAGCCTTTTCTTGGTAGTTTGATAGCTTTTAGGGAATTTGAGGTATTGAACTTCCAGGTAGCTTCCTAAAATTAAATTTTCTAACGATGGATATAACCTTTTAAAAAGGTTCCTCGAATAGAACGAAAGGCCAGACCCGGGTGCACAACCGAAAGTTTTAAAAAAGGATAAAAATATAATTTGGAAAATATTTTAATTTTTTATAAATATATTCACAAAGAACTTTGATTCAAGTTTTATCAGACCACCGTTTGAAATTTGGTTTGTCTATGCGGGAGAAGATGAGATTTTCTCTTCATAATCGTTAAGGGGTAATTTTCGTGAAATAATCTCAGCTATGCATTGAAGCCCACACACAGCACACCGTTCGTAATTTCTTTCAACTTTATTATTTCAAATCAGTGGCGCTGCTCAAAATTTAAAATTATTTAAATTAAATTATAAATTAAAAAAAAAAATTTAAATTAATATTATGAATTAAAAAGCGTTAAAAATTAGCATTTCATTAAAGTTCATTTAATACATTTCTGGAACCTTATTTGAGTTTCAGTCTAGTCATTCGAATTTAATCTTTTTCAAACTTACTCTTTCTAATACTGTTTCAAAATATTGTAAAAAAAAAGCAACGATTGTTCATTGAAAGCTTTGGGGCTACGAAATATACAAGGTGGCACAAAATTAATAATCCAATTTTGTTTTTGAATAACATTTTCACAACAAAAAAAATTTTGAGTGAAAAAAATGTATATTTTGTTTTTTACGCGCTCAATTTGTATACTGTCTAATTCACAAACATCAAATATGGTATGACTGCCGTCCAACGACATTTGAAAAATTATAAATCTTTCGATTGGGTGATTAATTTTGCGCCGCCTTGTACCTTTATATTATATTTTTTTTTTGGTTAGCCTTGGTTTTCTGCTTGTAGGAAGTTTGCTAGGAAAAATTATTAATATAAATAAACAAAAATCATAAATCTTCCGATAGGGTGATTAATTTTGCGCCACCTTGTACATTTATATTATTTTTTTTTTGTTTAGCTTTTGATCTCTGTTTGTAGGAAGTTTGGTAGGAAAAATTATTAATATAAATACACAAAAAAACATAAATCTTCCGATAGCGTGCTTAATTTTGCGCCACCTTGTACATTTATATTAAATTTTTTTTTGGTAATCTTTTGATCTACTTTTGTAGAAAATTTGGTATTTATATAAATAAACAAAAATTATAAATCTTCCGATAGGGTGATTAATTTTGCGCCACCTTGTATATATTTAAACTTTTGATCAAATTTTGTAAGAAATTTGGTAGGAAAAATAGTTTCTACAAATATACAAAAATTATAAATCTTCCGATAAGAAGATTCATTTTACGCCACCTTGTACACATATAAATATTTCCTTTTTTTGCTTTTTGTTAACTGTTGATCTAATTTTGTAGGAAGTTTAGTAAGAAAAATATTTTAAGTAGCCACATTGTTTACGCCTCCTCTGAAAAGCAAAAAACAATGCAGCAAAACTTAAAAAAAGACCCTAGTAAATCGCTGTTTAGTTCATTGCAAAATAAATCGAGAAAATAGTAAAACAAATTATGCATTCAAATTAGTAAATGAAAAACTAATGGAAATGAGTCAGAAATTTCTGTCATGCCGCATCAAAATCAAAAAGCACTCAAATAAAATTCCATTCAAAGCCCGCATTTAGAGTGGCATGCTGTGTTACAGAACAAACCAAAACCAAAATAAAAAATAAATAACAAAACGTGCTTCGTAAACGAAAAGCTCATTCGCACACAAAACTTGTGCGAGTACTGAGTATTTCAAGCGAACAGCAGCACTCGTAGGTGCTTGTCACAGCTAAAGCCAGCGCAGGCCACTGACATACCTAAACACACACACATACAAATACATTGGACAGATGGCAGCAAGCTTTTATTTTACGTGCAGTACAACATACCCACGTGCATTTATTTGCATCGTGTAAACAAAAATATTTCGCATTGAGAAAAATAAAATTTTCGTAAAATTTCAATAATACAAAATAATAAACATAACAAAGCGCCAATCTAAGCAAACATAATTGATGAATAAACGATTCGTGTGCATCTGCTGCTGGGATACACCCTGTGCTCGCTTCGTAAATTTTCGTTTTGGAATCAGTGAACACAGCTGGTGGTATCTCAGTTGTTGGTGCATGTATGGCAACAGCTTGTATGTGAACAGCAGCAACAATAAACGCCTGAAATATCACTTTATTTATTTGCATGTGTGCGTGCGTGTGCGCGCTTCAAATAAGTGCAGCAGCCAGCCATAGCGCACTCACACTCCAACTCACTCAACGGAAGCCTGTACAAAAGAATGCCGATTGCATAGAGGTGAGTACTCACTGCGCATTTGCCTATCATTTTCTAATTAAGTAAAGTATTTAATCATTAATTTTAGTTATTTTTTCCATATTTAATTTATGAACTACACATTTAACATATTTTCAAAAAAAACAAAAACTATTCGTATAGCATTAAGCTCCAGTTTTGAGTTTTGTCTAAATTTTAAGTATTTTCTTAGCCATACTAAAAATAATTAGTTTTACGAAAAATACAGAAAGAATGAAATTTTTTCAACAATAACAAAAAAAAAACGAAAAAAAAAAACAATTCAATTAGTGAATTTAAAAAAAATTGCATATTTTCAACATTACTTGTACTTGTTCGACATTTTTATAATTTCTGTTTGATTCATAGCGTTCTTCAACGTATTCAATTTAATTGCTATTGCAAATAAGAAAACAATTATTAATTTGAGCAATTCATTATCAATTACGATTTAAGTTCACACGCCGCCCACACTGTTGGATATTTGCTCTTTTATACACATTCTCGTGCTCGGCTCGAAGATCACTCATCATTCAATTGTGTATTCTTGTATGTACGTTGTTTATATGTATATGTTTGCAATATAACTGCATATGAATACGACATTTATGCATTTTATGTAATTGTCAATGCCGTTTAGTTGCATTCGATTCGATTCGTTCCGCTTCGATTCAATTTAATTGAGTAAATTAAATTGGCACTCATTAGATATACTACCCTGCGCTTCAGTAGAATTTTTTCTTGCATATTTTTGTATGAGTTTTCAGTTGCGTGTGGTTCCAATGTGGAGAAAATTTTTTGGGAGACATTTTGTTATATTGCGCTATGGCAACGAGCGAGTAGGCTACACGGCGTATGAGTGTTGCGACAGATACAAAAGTGGGCATAGTACGAGTATATAAAAGCCTGTTTTGAAGCGTTTTGCATGTAGAATAGTGCATTAAAAGAGCATCTAAAAGTATATTAATAAGCAGCATTTCAGTTGAAGAGTAGGAGCCTGCTGAACTGAAGCATATCCTCTGGCCCTACGCTCCAACCGGAGTTAAAGGAAATTATATATGTACATATTATATATAAATATATCCACCCTGAATGCTGTATTTTTATTTGATTTTAATAGAAACTGATTTTATGCTTCTGCTTTGGTCGTCACGCTTGTCACTATTTTTTTGCTTTTAGGCGTTACATGCACACATTTTGACAATCACTGTTACAGTGATTTCAACATACCACCGAAGGGGTCACAAGAGTATATAAATTAACTATTAGAAAATTCACTTAAATCTTAGCAATGTAGTTAACAGACACATTCACACATTAATGGCTGATAATGCAATAATTAAGCTAGAATTTAATTTTTATAATAAATTTAGAAGCCCAATTTGCGTACGTCGTGTTGACGCTATCTATTTTGTGTGCGCGACCGGATTACCGTGACCTTCCGAACCAGCTCAGTAGTATATTTTAAGTAATTAATAAAAAAAAAACTTGTATATTTCCAAAATAAAATATTCAAATATAACAATTTTATTATTACAAATTTGAAAATTTATTAAACCCCTCAATGGGTGCTCGTGAAATTTACTACGCCCCAAACTTTTGCATTGATGAGCTGTTCGATGCTGACTGGAAGTTAAATATTTGCTAAATAAGGTAAAGATAAATAAGACTCCAGCTATAAATAGAATCCCGTATGAATTTTTCAAAATGCTCCAGATAAATTTATATCTATTTAGGCAAAAACTTACACTAAGATTTTTGAAAGGAGTAAAGCAGATTTGAGTTTTAGGATGAGTGTAAAAATGGGGATCCGATCTTTAAAAATGGGGATCCTGTTCAAATCGGAAATTACCACGGAATCTCGTTTGAGATTGAGATCAATACATCTCGCTAAGATCTTGAAGACTGAAAGGTATGTGGCCTTGAATGAATACCAAGCAGGCATTAGAAGGGGTTATTCCACAGTGAACAATATATATAACTTAACTTGTGCACTTTAAATTTGAAAAAAGAAAGCAGGTTTATGCGTAATTCGTAGATTTTAAGACAGATTTTGACAAAGTGTCCAAAAGCGCGTTGATATATAAGCTTCATTCCGTTAGACTATCAACAAAAGTAGTACGGTTTTTAGAAAATATCTAAAGCGATACGAAGTCTGACATATGGAATGGGAGTGAAATTTCGAAAGTGTGTAAGACTTATTCAGGACTGATGCAGGGAGGATTACAGTCGCCGACATTATTTACGTTACATTTAAACGATCTTCATGACTGCTTAGAATGTGGTTTAAACAAAAAAGGAAAAAATATCAGACTTTTTGGATGATATCTTACTGGTGGATAGCCCTATCAAGTTACAGGAAATGATAAATAAACTTGAAAAGTATTGTAAATTGTCCAAACTTGAGGTTAACGGCGCTGGAACGTAATAATGGTTATAGAGGAGGAGGGAAGATTAGTAAACCTGAGAAGTGGTATTGTGGTAGTGAAGAAATACAGATTGTATCCCGATTTTTCAATTTAGGCGTTGAATTAACGCCACAACTCAATTTAACAGACCACGTATAAAGGAGAACAATTGTGTCGAAAAATGCTATAAATGCTACGTGAACCACTTTTTTTCAGCAAGAAGGAAATATCAGTAGAAGCGAAATGGCGACTATTTCTGGCAGGGTGCCCCTTACTGCAATAGTATGCGGCACAAGTGTGGGGCTATGGGTTTTTTGACAAACGGATATCAAAACTTCCTGCTCATATACCCACAAATATACTCCATCTTGAGACTAGAATACAAGGTTTTTTTTTCAGAAAACCGTCTTCCTAATTATTAGACACAAATGGTAATAAGACAAGACACAAATGGTAATAAAGACTTTGGGTTAAAGAACTAAGAAAATTTTCCAATAATGCTAATATGAACTGGCGAATAGATAGTATACAGCCCGAAATGTGGATAGAGGACATAAACATGTTTGTAAAAAATCTTCACCAAGTCAGAGAGAATATATATAAAAACGAAAAGCTGCTAGTACCACCAAAATACTTAAGGAATTAAGTTGGTCGAAAGGACAAATTTATATTTATATTTATTGATATTCAAAGAAAAATGCTCTTTTTTAATATAAATAATCGGATATTATTATTTCATTATAAAGAGGAAGGTATGCCATTAATAGTGGAAAATAACATCAGGCAAATTTCCATCACGACCACGCTTACAGGATAATATCCTTTTCATGAAATTTTCCATAACCGAATTGCAAACTGGCTGCACTATGTCCTCGATAGCCTCACGAATTCCATTTTTGAGGTCTTGAATTGACGCTGGGCTGTTGGCGTAGACCTACTCTTTCAATTGTGATCACCTCTTCGAGAGATAACACGGTCTGGAAACTTTTCTCGTAAAAGATCAATGATTTCGTTGCTTGTGTGGCATGTAGCGCCCTCTTGTTGAAAATAAACGTTGTCCAGATCAATACCATCCAATTCTGGCCATAAAAAATCGTTAATCATCTCTCGATAGCACAATCCATTCACCTGTAACACCTGTTATTGGGAAACCCTTTACTTATCACACCTCATTTTTATGTAATCAACCTCAGATTTTTTTATATCTTTGATCTCGAATTTCTAAAATATCTAAAAATAGTGTATTTGTAACTACAGTGTAATTGTAACTACATAGGCAAACTGGTTTTGTTTCTAATCGATCTACAATTGCGTTTCTTTCTGTTTGTAGTGAATACGGCATTTCGCCTTTTTCCGATGGGTTCCAAGCTAATTCCGTTCTTTACTGATTTTTATGCGGTCTTGTATGGGCTTTCATTCAATGCTTCGAAATTGCATTAAGTCAGACTTTTATAATTGAAATTGCGTTGTAACAATTGAAGGTATTTCTTCTGGACCTTTGTTTGCTTCTTCTGGTGTTCTTCAAGGCCCTTAATAATTTACAACCCTCTGCAATAGAGTGGAATTCCTTAAGTCACTTTCCTCATGGCCTCAATAGAGCCGCAACTGAAATGACACAAACATAGGCAGCAGTGGGTAATAATATTTCAATGCAATTCGACTCCGAGTAAGTTGCGACAAACTGTGGCCAGCAATCTGGAACCTTTCTGGAGCCCTAAAGTTATTTTGGGACTTCTTTAAGGTCATTTTTTACTAGCGAGATGAGTTCGTTTTTTATTACCAACAGCATCAGCTGCTGGAAAGTAAGTAAGTTTGGAGAGGTGCGAGGGCCGTGCTTTACGTGAGATTCGAACCCACAACCTCTGGGCTGGCAAGCTAGTGCACTTAAGCTAGACTACCGAGGCCGCGTAAAAACAAAAAACAAAAGGGCATTCCTCAGCCCCAAAAACTGTATCCTTCCAATCCTTCTCCCGCACAAAAGTCAGCGCATTGCTTGCATTGTGGCTGTTAAAACAAGCAAAAAACAAAGAAAAACACACAGTTACACAGTGCATCAGTGGCGCCAGCAAGAGGAAGCGGGCAATCATGGTAATAGCGCATAAACACCAAATTTAGCGAAATCCTCAACCATCTGTGCGATCCTTCTGCCAGAAAAATATGAAACACAGATGGCGCTCTAAGCAGCAAGAATGCGTTGTTCCTAAACAACGACAGGTAGGTATTCTTACTATTTAGAACTGGTAACGGCAGGCTAATCACCTACCCTGTCAGAAATCAAAATAGATTAACGAAACCAACGCAAGACTGAGTCTTGTCGAGGCCCTGTGCTCCCAAGTGGAGTGAACAAGAAAAAAAAATCAGCAGCTTGATTAGCTTACCCTATAAATTAAGCAGAAGGACCACAACCGGATGATAATCTCACTGAAATTAGTTTGAGTCTCGTTTTCTTAAATTAGCTATTAGCTCCTCCTCCTATTTGCAGTGTGCGTCTTGATGTTTTCTGCAAATTAGGGGACCTACGCCCGAATGCAGATGGTCTCTTATGAAGAGGTTTTTTCATGGATACACTAAGCGGCTTTCTATTATCTACTGAGGAGCGACTGCTATTAGAAGAAACTGTTTCTGTTAATTCGGGTGTTCCATGCCCGTGGTTTTGAACCTGTGCACTTTCGAATGGCAGTCACGCACTAACCCATTCGACCACGTTGGCCAATAGCACAAATAAAGACAACAACTATGTTTAAAGCAGCAGAGGCCGTCATTAGCACAAACAAAAAAACAACTATGCAGAAACCGTCTTCTCATACTTCAATTGAACAAAATTTTGAATGACTTTCAAGGATCCTCTGAAGGCATTCAAGGCCATATATTTCTATAGCAAATGTTACTATGCTTGTGCTGCTACTCTTTACCACCATTAATATCTATCGATTTAAAAAAAAAAACTTTGGTGCTAAAAATTGTAGCTCCTCTTCTCTCTATTTCGATAATTTGTTTTTGTGCTATTTTTGTTAGTTTTCTTACGCCATTGCATAAATAATTTGTGAGTCTGAAGCAATGGAAAAAGTAGGTTTCGCATTGTTCATACTTGAATTTTAGATTATGTACATGAGCGCATATTAATACTCGTACTATCTAGTCTAAGTCTGCTGGTAACGGTCAAAGTAAGTAAGCGAGACCGAGCATTTGTGCGCAAACATGCAACATTTAACGCTGCACCGATTAATGCGCTCTAAAAGTAAAAGCCGCATTTGCACGTACATATATGTTTGTATGTATTGTATATGCATGTATGGATGTAAGTATGTACATGTATGGTATGTATGTGTATGTATATATGTAAGTATGTATGAATTTATATTGCATACAACACAAAAAAACGGTGCCATGAGTTTACGAACAGCAATGCACGTGTGTGTGTGTGTGTGTATGTACAAATGTATGCTTTTAAATCATATTTAATGTGTGTCTAACAAGCACTTTATGATTGATAATAAAATGAGCTTACAATTGTTTTTGTATGGGGAAATATGAAAAAGAAAAACTAGCAACTAAAAACTAATTAGAGCTGAGATTTTTTTGCGGGAGAAAATGGAAAAACAAGTAACTGAAATATTTACAACGCTTCTTTTTCATTTTTTTGACTCAGCCAGAATAAATAAAAGTCTACCTATTATTTTTTTTTTTTAAATAAATATATATTGGATGATCAGAAAGTACCAGGAATGTTTAAATAAAACAAAACAGAGTTAAATTTCAGGCAAATTTATTTTATCTCCTTCAAAATATGACCGGTCTGAGGCAACGCACATCTGCCAACGTTTAACCAGTCCTCCATACACCCCCGGTAGGCCGACGAAGGGATGGCCCCCAGCTCCTTCGTCGCATTCTCTTTGATCTCCTCTATCGACTGAAATCTCCTTCCACGAAATGGTAATCTCAACTTGAGAAAGAAAAAGAAGTCGCACGGGGCCATATCAGGTGAATACGGTGCTTGCACGATGGTATTTACTTGGTGTTTGGTCAAATAATCCAGCACAATTTGGGCTCGGTGCGATGGTGCGTTATCATCATGCAAAATCCATGAATTGTTTGCTCACCTTTCCGACTGTTTGCGACGTGCAGCATCTTTCAAATCCTTCAAAACGGATAAATATAAGGTTGGCAAAAAAGTCTTGCGGTATTTCCGCAAGCTTGTCTTTGCAAGCGCGTAGTTCTAGTTGTATTCGTCGCATCGGTTCACGCTAGAGCTTTTTGGAAAGCTCTTTTCACGTGCTAAAACGTGTTTGATTAATTGTTGTTTGCTTTTAGTCGTTCGTGAGTTATAGCGTCGCAAACATGGAGCAAAATAAAGAGAAAATACGACATATTTTACAGTACTACTACGATAAAGGCAAAAATGCATCTCATGCTGCCAATAAAATTTGTGCAGTTTATGGACCCGATACAGTTTCCATTTCCACCGCACAACGATGGTTTCAACGTTTTCGTTCTGGTGCAGAGGTGATCGAAGATGCGCCACGGTCCGGAAGGCCTGTCGTCAAAAATTGCGATAAAATCGCTGAATTGATCGAAAGAGACCGGCATAGTAGCAGCCGTAGCATCGGCCAAGAGCTGGGCATGAGTCATCAAACCGTTATAAACCATTTGAAGAATCTTGGATTCAAAAAGAAGCTTGATGTATGGGTGCCACACGACTTGACGCAAAAAAATATTTTTGCCCGTATGGATGCATGCGAATCGCTTCTGAATCGCAACAAAATCGACCCGTTTTTGAAGCGGATGGTGACTGGCGATGAAAAGTGGGTCACTTACGACAACGTGAAGCACAAACGGTCGTGGTCGAAAAGCGGTGAAGCTGCCCAGACGGTGGCCAAGCCTGGATTGACGGCCAGGAAGGTTCTTCTGTGTGTTTGGTGGGATTGGCAGGGAATCATCCACTATGAGCTGCTCCCCTATGGCCAAACGCTCAATTCGGACCTGTACTGCCAACAACTGCACCGCTTGAATGCAGCACTCATGCAGAAGAGGCCATCTTTGATCAACAGAGGCCATCTTTGATCAACAGAGGCCGAATTGTCTTCCATCAGGACAACGCCAGGCCACACACATCTTTGGTTACGCGCCAGAAGCTCCGGTAGCTCGGATGGGAGGCTCTGTCGCATCCACCGTATAGTCCGGATCTCGCATCAAGTGATTACCACCTATTTCTGTCCATCGCGAACGAGCTTGGTAGTCGGAAGTTGTCCTCAAGAGAGTCCTGTGAAAATTGGCTCTCCGAGTTTTTTGACAATAGGGAAGCGAGCTTCTATAAGAGGGGCATTATGAAGTTGGTATCTCGTTGGGAACTCGTCATCGAACAAAACGGCGCATATTTGACTTAAATCGCATTATTATAACCAATTTTATGAACAATTGAAAATTCAATAAAAATACCGCAAGACTTTTTTGACAACCTTATAATATTCTTTATTGGCCCGATGGAAGGTACGAATGGTGCACTACGCCTTGGAAATCGAAGAAAATAGTGAACATCACCTTCCCGGTACTTTTTGATTATAGGGTAAGTATATTTGAAAGGACTTTCAGCAGAGCTCATTAAGTTGCTATGGTAACTATGAGTAGAACATACAAGGTGGCGCAAAACTAATCATTCAATTTTTACTAAATAAAAAAAAATTGATTTTGAGTGATGGAAATCTGTATTTAGCTTGTACGCACTGCATTTCTTGTTTTTTTTGTTCACAAGTGTCAAATATGATTGACGTACGACGTCATTTACAAAAATTATAAATCTTCCGACAGGGTGATTAATTTTGTGCTACCTTGTATACAAGGTTTAGGTTTAGTTTTGGCAGCCGCATTGCACCTAGAGACAACGATGCTACTTAGACCCCGAAATGGGTCCGTTGTGAGCCACAGGGGCTGGGCTACATTTCGCTTTCCACATTGAACCATCCTGAGCTTTTCACGAAGCGTAAAAGGTTGTTGATACCTAAAGTGTATAGATTATCTATTATATATTCATTAAGAAGTAGCATCTTAAATATCGGTTCCAGCTTCTGACTAGAGCCGGGCATGTGCAAAAAAGGTATTGAATTGTTTCCAACTCCTCTTCATTCCTGCAGCTACTACAGAAATCATGCATGTAAACGCCTACTCTTCTTTGCATGATTTCCTATGAGACAATGTCCTGAGGGGCTCTATTAAGGTCCTAATCTGAAGTCTACTCAATTTTATAATATTCTTGGACAGACATAGATTTAGCCTTGGCCATGTTTGCCTAGCCATTTCACTAAGCATTGGCACTAATCCATCTTTGATTTACAAAACTGATTAGTGAGTCCTTAATAAGAAGCTTACAAGTTGCGAGAGGTACCCCCACTTATGTTTGACATACAATCTCTTGCAAGTTGGTCAGCCCTACAGGTCCCTGGTACATCTCTGTGGCCTGGAACCCAGGAACCCTGGATATAAAGTAAAATATACAAAATATTAATAGTTACTTATTCTAGTTTTGGACCGGGGAGAAATTCTGCACCGAAGGTTGTACCTCTGTCTTCACTGATGGCTCCAAGATTGACTGAGTTTGCCTCAGAGACCTCCTACCCGGTCATTAGGTACTTCGAAAACACTTTGGCCCCAATACAATAGACGGAGGACTTAGAAAGTTCTGGGGACTGCACGTCATTCAATTTCCAAATTCGTAGCTGTGTTTACCGATCATTGGACGATCGGAGGATCGGTTTACAATTTAACCCGCATTGCGGAAGCTGTGGGGACCTTTCAGGGACGATGACTATTCAACACCTTCTCTGTAACTCTACGGATTTGGCAGCTATGCCGATTAAAGTCACCAGCTGCTCCTTTCTTCGAAAGTCTGGTGCAGTGCGCCAACCTAAATCCCATCAATCTTCTCCATTACATTAACAGCTCTGGCTGACTGTTGATATCTGCCCATTGGAGGTCCCCCAAAGGTATCAAAACCGTGCTTTAGTGCTAGTTTTAGGAGTGTTAGAGTGGCACTTCAACCATTTCACCTACCTACCCATTCCGGTATTAAGGGAAACAGATATTTTCAAATTAATTAAAGACAATGGCATGAGCCATCTTTCGATTTATTTTTCATGCAAAACAATTATCCGATTTCCGGTTTTAAAACCAAATGCAAAAGTTTATCCCAATGCTCATTAGCCCCACTGAGAATCTCAATCAGTTGTGAATCATTTAAACAAAATTTTCCGTTAAAGACTTTTCTATATTCTCTTAACCCTTTGGGAATGGAGCCGCTCGACGTGAGGTATTGGAGTGCCCAATAATGAAATTAAATACGTTGAACGTTATAAAAACTAAAGTCTTAATTAACACAAGAGAAATTTTGATAAAATCAAAAAATAATTATAAACAAACTACTATCACTGCTAATGTTAAAATGCCTGAGTGGATTCCTTATTGCATGGAGTTCACTGCCACTTGACGAAGTAATGCCGTCATCTTCCGTCGTCTTATCGGATTCAAAGTAATATTCCTCAGAACTGTCACTATCTAACATATCACTTTATGTAGATCGCTTAGCCATCGTGCATAGAATAAAATATAAAATATTTAAAAAGCCTGCTGGTTCCTCTGGCAGTGACGCTGAGAGACTGAATCGAACAACTGAAATTCGTTCTGACTCCACCGTCGTCTCACATCGTAAGTTTACATTATAAGGAAGATAAGACTTCATCGCTAATAGCCCTTAATGCCTTTGAATGATAACGTGACTGACAGATGTCGCGAGCCTTGCAGCACCTACTAATTTGTACGGCTATATGCCGACACTCGCCCCTAAAGGGTTAATATTGGGCAGCGCGCCAGGAAATGTGTTATGTTTTCAAGCTAGCCTAAATTACAAATTGAGCACATTTTATTTTCTGTGTCAAAGCTGTTCTTATTAAAAATTACCATCCTCATTATTCACAAGCTTGATTCCAACTCATATTTTTTTAAATAAATCAGACCTTTTGACCAGTCTAATTCATTCCTTGCGGCCGTAATAGGTTTTTGACTCGATCAAACAGAAAAAATCGCAGGGGGTCACATCAAATGGTTTCTTGGTGGTTGTTAGATGTTTAAGTTTTAAGGTTTTTGTTGTAGAATCCACTACACTTTTATACTAAAAATATAAAAAAAAAAAAATTTATTAATATACAAAAAATAGTTAAAACTTGGTAATTCATCGCGCGCTTATTATTTTGAACTCAAGTGTACATACACTTAAGCGTTTTTTGGCATTCCGTTATATAATAATGTACAAGAAAAAAGACATATGTTATATATATATATTACTTATACATCATTAGTATGTATGTATTAACCAGCTCATTTTGGCATGGCTAAAAAGCATTCCGCATTTGTTTTAAAAATACTTGCCCGCTTACAATTTATTGGCTCACAGTCAATTCGCCCAATCGTCTAATTGCTTACACCTCACAGCTGGCAACGGCACACGAGCGCATTGCATTCTATTTACCGCCGGCGCTCCCTCACCTTGCTGGGCTATACATATTTACATATATGATAGGGTGCTTGATAAGGGTACTTTTTCACAATGGCGAGGATTTCATTGCGATCCATCAACTTTTCTTCAAATTAAAATGCATCCGGCAGCTATCAAATACAATTTTTATAATCAATGTTGGCTTTTCTGTTTCTCTGTTCAGTAAGGTTTGGCAGCGAAATGTCCGGGTTTGACAGCTAGACGATTAAGCTCACTTGATGCTCCTTTATTCAGCAGCCTGCGGCAGTGCGGCAACCTAAATACCATCAATCTTCTCCATTATATCAAAAGCTCTGGCTGGCTGTAGATATCTGCCTGTTGGAGGTCTCTTAATGGTATCAAAACGGTGTTTCAGTGCTACTTGAGGAGTGCCAGACACACTTCAACCATTGCACCTACCTAAGCCAGACCAACACTTCCAGAATTGAGAAATTTTCTTTGAAAAAAAAAACAATCATCTTTTCGCGAGTTAATGGAGTACTAGCGACATCATCGGTCCTTATTTCATTTCGAAATGAGGAAGTCGGTTAACAATAAACAGCGAGCGCAATCGAGCCGTGCTGACTGAATTTTTGTTTCCAAATATTAATCAGCTAAACGTCAATGTCGTTTGATTGCAATAAGACGGCGCTTAAGAATCGCTTCATTGCAAAATCATCCATCATTGGTTACCACATTCTTTCCAGAAGTGGTCCCGTGGTCACTAGTTCGTAAGATTTAACGCTTCTGGATTACTTTTTTAAAGGGCTGTGTTAAGTTATTGGCTTATGCCAACAAACAAGCAACTTTTGAAGCATTGGAAGTCAATGTTCAAGCCGCCCTTTGCGCTATACAGCCAGATGTATTGAAAAAACTAGTCAAAAATTGGACTGATTGAATGGACTAAGTAACTCGTAGCCGCGCCAGACATATGCCGGATATCACATTCAAAAAATAATTGCCATGAACTTATCTGTCATATCCTTCTTGTTCTTTCACAGCATTACAACGCGAGGTGCATTAAAGCTTCCTTCACAATGCTCCTCCAAAGCGATTGATTTGAGCTTTTGCTTCGTAGTTACATATTCCCAAATCCTCGACTTTGTTTTCCACTGCGTCTATCCAACGGTTCCTCGGTCTGCCTTTGGTCTTTACGGCCATTAGCTTTCCTGTCAAGGCTTTTTCATGCCACCATCAGCAGGCATACGGGTAACATGACCTAGCCATCTTATGCGCAGCGCTTTAACAAAACACACAGCTGTCTCGTTCTGAGTAAAATCATTTATTTCACAGTTGTACCGGATTCTATAGGTACCACCATCTGTTCTTATTGGGCCAAAAATCTTTCTTAAAATGTTTCTTTCCATGGTAGCAATCAGCAATGTAAGAGTCCACACCTCCATCCGTACGTCAAGATTGGACGGATAAGTGTCTTGTATATACATAGTTAGCTTTGCAGTTTTAGAAAAGAGCCGAGACTTGAACAAGTTAAGGTGGGCATAATACGTTTTGTTGGCGGTGTTGATGCGATCCCTGATTGCAGAAGTTGAATCACCGCCACATGCGAACATAACTCCCAAATACTTAAAATGCTGCACTCTTTCAAAAGTATGAGCGCCCACATGAAAATTGTACACCTATGTAGGTCGCCTCGACTTCAACAAATATTTGGTTTTGCTCTCGTTTACAAGCTCTCATTTGCGCCATTCGCAATTTTGTTCATTTTTAAAAATGTTTCTATTAAATCGTTCGTATTCCTCGAGTGAATAGCAATGTCATCTGCGTAAGCACATATTTGTGTTGTTTTAATTAACAAAATGAATCTATCTGATTATAATAAAAAAAGTCATTCCAACAATATTTCTGTTTTGTATTATCATTTGTAAGTTCTCAAGCTCTTCAAAAAACACCCGATATAAGTACATCCGTAAATAGAAATTTCTAAAAATGTGCCTCTTTATTTCTACGATGAAATGAGTGTAGTTAGGAATTTTCGAATTAAGTCAAATATCCCCTGGTTTGGTACGCTAACATCAGTATTTTGCTTTAGAAAAGGCTCTCGTCCCTTTTGGTGAAAAACTTCATCGGCTCATTTTCATAGCTTTTTATGAAACCGGCTTGCTTTCTATATTATCGAGAAAATTTTGCTAATGCTTATCGTAATCGCTACTGCTAACCGTAAAATACTCGTCCTCGACTATAAAACGATTTCAATCGTAGCTCCCAACAGAGGGGCCTCAGCTTCGTCACAGAAGTTTGGGGTCTGGCATTGCCTTAGTAGAACACAACAGCCATCTAATTTACCAATTCTGCCCGCTTCTGACCATTCGCTTGCTTCAATCTAGTCTGCTGTTGACGGTAGGTGTTCCAGTTGAGTCATTAGCGCACTCAGAGAGTAACTCATCTTGCATCGAACTCATGGCTCCCTTCTAACGCCATCAAATACACAGCAAATCCTTCTTGCTCACTAGGTTGGCTTGGGATGGGTTGACGATGTTGTTGTTATTGGATCGTGTTGTAGCAGCATAAACATTCCCCATACATGCTTCTGGAATGACAGTCCTTGGCCGGTATACTTATAAATCGGGATCCTTCCGGTAGCGTAGAACCAACTATCATGGGAACAGGGCTTGGCGATCATCTAGGCCGCCTGACCACGAGTTGAGCACCCTCGTTTGCGGTTGTTAACTTCTGTATTTTACCCATTTTTTGAAAATTTTTTTTTTAACCCCTTAAATTTCGTAATAAAATCTCTTTCAGAAATGGGTCGCAATCTTTACGCTTCAGCAAAGAGTCGGAATTTTCGACTCGGTTCAAAAGTAACTTTTTCTCCAATTCACATAACTTCCATACACAGAGCCAATTTTTAAGATTAGCCTGATACAAATTGTTCTCAAATATTTTGTAGCTATTCTTAAGTTCCTGGGTAATGGGATAAGTACTCGCCTGCTTGTCCTACTACACAATTTGCCTGGTCTTATTGACATTTTCAACGATGGCATTCGAACTACCAGTGCTTGACTCTTCGAATTGCTTTCCTGCTTTGCTTTTTTTTTGTTTTTTTGCGGCTGAAGGGGCTTAAAATGCCGAATGCATCATCAAAGTTGATGCCGCAGCAATGATAAGTTTGGGGACTAAAAAACTGGAACCGCTTTCGCATTACTTCAGAGTGGCGTTACATCTTCCTCATTACAAAGGCCTATGCCTATGTGCCTGCGTCCAAGTCCCGTTTTTTTATACGGAGAATTCGTTCCGCGAAACCACCGATGATCTACCACCTTTCCTCGCTACTTAGCATCTTCCTGCTTTGCTATTACTTTCTGCACTCTGCTAGATCAATCAACAGCACAGCACAAATGTTTTAGTGGCCTGCTACGACTTTTCACTTCTTCACCGAAGAATCTGCCGATTTTTATTTATTTTTACTCCCCTTTTGGTGTGCTGAAACATAGTACTGGCTGATGCAGCAAACACAAAACTCTGAAAGAGAAACGCACCAGATTTAAATTTGGTCAAGAACTGTTATTCCAGCATATTGTTCCAACAACAATGCCAAAGCTCAATTGTTTGCTTTAAGCTATCATCCCACTGCTATTGAGCGTAGCTCATTTTTGAGCCAATGATCCCAGTAAATTAAATATTTTTTTAAAGTTCCCCATTCGCTCAGGCATAGATTTTTATATTCAAATACGTGCGTACGTATGTATGTACTTGTGTAAGCATTCAAGCGCTTTGCTGTCTCACAGTCGAAAATAAATCACTTCAGGAGGTCAAGGATATCTTCATAGGTATTGATATGATGGTCTTGTGTAATATTGCACTTTCAGCTTATCGGTAAGACTGTGTCATCACTGCAGGCCATTTCACCTTCAACCACTTTTGGCAAACACAAATTTTTGGCAAACTCTGCACCAAATGCCAAATATCTTCGTATGTGTGCGGTTACATGTTCTCATTACGACCTTCATGCCTCCTTAGAATACAAAAATAAAAGTGAGTGCTCTACTTTGTGTAATTTTAAACTTTCGTTCCAAGGCCATTCAAGTAAAAATAAAATAAGTACGTCTGTATGTATATAGAGCAAATTACTTGCAAAACTCGTATGAATGGGATTTAAGAAAAGAATATCAAAATGAGAGTAGCGAGGAGAGACGAGAAGTTGGTAGAAGAGAGGTATCTAAATTATGTATTACCCTCTCAGTGATGTGTGAATTTCTTTGCGGTTATCTAATACCGCTGGTTTCGGTGCACCCAGTGGAATATTAAAAGGCCAGCTTGTCTTTGCTTTGCAATTGTAAAAATGCCAGGCACAGCTCTGAGATGAGCACCTATTGTTTGTGAACGCACCCCCGAGCGAGGAAGCTAACTGTCATTTATTCCAAAAGTGTTCAGCTTTGCGGTGTAAGTAATCCATGAGAAGAGTTTAGCTGTAGTAGGGAAAAAACATGATGTATGATTGCAATGTGCAAGCAATTAGCCCTTCCAATATAAGATTTCATAACCCGGTTGAAAAGTGCAGGTATTGAATTATAACCGAATTTCTCAACTTGCTGTTAAAAATGACATACTTATAGGCGCGCGAAATCCTCTGACAGTCAAGCTGCCGTAAAATCTTCTACTCTTCTTCTTCTTGTTCTGCTTCTTCTTCGTCTTCTTCTTCTTCTTGATTGGCGACTTTAACAAAGCGCGCCATTCGTTTCTTGCTCGTACTAATCTGTGCCAGTTGGGCACATCAAGAGAAGCCAGGAGATGGAGGAGGACATCTGATCTCTCTCCGACGCAGTTTAGGCCTGGTTCTATTTGTAAAAGTCCACGCAAGTGAAGAAAGTTACTGATCGTCATTCACTTGGGAGTGGCCAGGGCGATTCTTCTACATATGGGGGCTAGCCTAAGTATCCTCTGAACATCCATTCGAGAGTGAGCCAACGTGAGAAGGCAAAGCGTCCCAGGATAGCTGGTTGTGCGGTGGGTTTGGGATCCGCCACTTGAAAAGTGTATAAAGCCTTCAAAAGATGTATAAAGCCTCGAATGATTGCTTCCTATACTAATGACTACCGAACTAAGAACTACGATTTGAGGGCATGCACCTGGAATGTCCGGGCCCTTAATGGGGAAGGTGCCACTGCCCGGCTGGTTGATATACTCGTGAGAGTAAAGGCCGACATCACTGCCATTCAAGAGACGCGATGCATGGGGCAAGGCAAGAAAAGCATAGAACCTTGCGACGTCTATTACAGCTACCATGTAAAGGAGCGCAAATTCGGTTACGGATTTGTTGTGGGATATTTCATTAATTTACTGACAGAAGGAAGTCTTGCTCTGGGTAAACCTGGACATTCCCATAAATAGTGGAAAATACTTTATTTCACCCGCGTCCGGTTGACAGCTTCTGCAGATGGGATTGAAAGGAAGGTTAAGTCTGGCTACATCGTCCCCTACCTTCCAGTGACCTGTAGAGGGATGCAGTAATAAGTGAAATGTTTGAGCGAGAGCATCCTAACAAGTAATTCGTCCTCTGGATGTTGTACAACGCCATGTTTTTCTTGTTGTAGTACCTGTAGTTAGTTGCTTTCACCTTCTTTCGGCTAAAGCATAGTAGTTAAAACCATGGATGATTTTATTGTAACGAGGGGGGTAGCAACTACCATCGCCTCTGCTATGCCTAGTGCTGAATCTTTCCTAGCTAGCTCAACAGCTATCTCAATACCATTTATATTCCTATGACCGGGAACCCATATCAGAGTAACTTGAAGCCAATGAACGAGCAGTTCTAGTTCCTCTCTACACAGTAAAACTAGTTTGGATGAAATTGAATTGGAATCTAAGGTCTTCGTAGCTGCTTGACTGTCTGAAAAGATACCTACTCTTGCATTAAATTCTTTGTAGTGTCGTAGTGATTTGCAAGCTTCTCTGATTGCTAGTAGACCTGCCTGGCACATGATGGCATAGTCAGGAGGTCAAATTGGTTTCGATAAGTTGAACGGTTCCGATTGGAGGCCAGCTCCCACACCGCAGTTCATTTTAGAACCGTCAATGTAGATTTCGACATTGAAACTAACAATCAATTTCTCTTTGCTCCATTCGGCTCTCGGTGGAAAGCGTACCGTTAAGTCTTTTTGAAGTTGAGGTCGCGGATTTTGAAATGTCTACAAATCACATTCTTGTTAGTTATAAAGGGTGATTTTTTAAGAGCTATAGGAAAGCTTTTCAAAAAAACACACGTAAAATTCAGAAAACTGCAAGAAATTTTTATTTAAATCGATATTAATTACAGTCCATATAATTTTATGTTTGAAGATTATTTCATGCAATTGTTGACCGCGACTGCGCTTCAAATGGTCCATCCGCTTAGTCCAATTTTGGCATACTCTTTCCAATGTTTCGGCCGGTATCTCACATATAAATGCTTTAGTGTTGTCTTCCAATGCGTTAATTGAAGCAAGCTTGTCTGAATAGACATAAGCCTTATATTAACATAGCCCCACAAAAAATAATCTAAAGGCGTTATATCGCACGATCTGGGTGGTCAATTGACAGGTCCCGAACGTGAAAGAAAATGTTCACCGAACTCGCCTCTCAACAAGTCCATTGTTACGCGTGCTGTGTGGCATGTGGCACCGTCTTGCTGAAATCACATGTCATGCAAGTCAAGTTCTTGCATTTTGGGCAAAAAAAGTTGGATATCATTTCACGGTAGCGCTCACCATTCACAGTTACGTTACGATTCGCAGCATCTTTCAAGAAGTACGGTCCAATGATGCCTCCAGCCCATAAACCGCACCAAACTGTGACCTTTTCTGGATGCATTGGTAGCTCTTGCAATTCTTCTGGCTGATCTTCACTCCAAAATCGACAATTCTGCTTATTTACGTACCCTTTGATCCAAAAATGAGCTTCGCCGCTGAACACAATTTTTCGATAAAAAAGTAGATCTTCGGCCAACTTTCCAAGAGCCCATTCACCAAAAATTCTGCGTTGCGGTAGGTCGTTCGGCTTCAATTCTTGCACCAGCTGTATTTTGAAAGGCTTCACACCTAAATCCTTTCGCAAAATTTTCCACGTTGTTGAGTAACACAGGCCTAATTGCTGCGAACGGCGACGAATCGATAATTGATGGTCATCATTAACACTGGCCGATACAGCTGCGATATTTTCTTCAGTTCCCACTCTACGTGTTGGTGGCTTGATGTCCAATAATGTAAATTTGGTTCTAAATTTAGTCACAATAGCTCGATTAGCCGCTTGAGTGGGTCGATTAAACTGACCATAAAATGGAAGCAACGCACGATAAACTTTCTTAACAGAACACGCATTTTTATGATAAAATTCAATGATTTGCAAGCGTTGTTCGTTTGTAAGACGATTTATGGTTAAATTATAGACCAAACTGAAGATGTTTGACAAATGTTTAAAAAGATAATACCTAAAAAATCACGCCCCAGTAATAATAAGAATTAACTTACCAATTGTCTTGGGTGCTTAATAAAAAATAAAATAAAAATGTATTTATTAGTCTCAAAATTGGTCTACTGTCCATAAACATTTTATACATAAATATATATTTGTTCTCCTCTATCAAATTAAAATATCAAAATGCATCACTCAAATTGCATATACCTTCAACATCTGCTCCAAATTCATTCGAAATTTTCACGAGCCTGCGAGTGCCCGAAAAAACTCAAAGGTCTTGCATTCGCCGTACAAGGCTCACACCAGCAGGGTGGCATTGAGGAGCAAGGCCTTCATGGGTGAAGGTTGCATGCGCTTGTTTTTTAAGCACTGCCAACACTTTTCTTGATGTTGCTGGCAGCAATTGGTATTTTGCCACATTGAAGTGAATTTCGCTTGACGGCAGCTCGACATTTGGAACCTTCAATCGCACCAGCATTGCTGGGTATTTCATTTTAGACGAAGCGTAGAAATGGGCGATATCGTTTACGCAATGCATTACCAGTTATCTCTTGCATTTGTTGTTGTTGCAGCCATTATTGATTATGAGTTTTTGTTTTGTGCTTGCACGAATGGTGTCAAGCAAAAGGTTTTTCTTTTTGGCGCAGCGTTTGTCAAATCGATATTTTCACATAATCTCAGGAGTGCGACCGTCATAGAATATTTGTGTCATGTTTTTTTTTTTTTTTTTTTGATATTTGAGGCATTTCACATAAAAGTATTTTATATCTTTTAACTTTCCCCCTTCGCGCTTCGCGCCCACCTGCGCGTATGTACTAATGAATCACCTTGAAGTAGAGTGAGTGCACGTACATATCTATTTTACATTTGTGCATTTGTGTTGCTTGTGAGAAGCAGCGAGCGCGCTCAAGAGTAGGTGAGCACGAGAGCGCGAACTGCCCTTTTAGCAGCGCACTGCAAGCTGCATTCTCGTGCGCTCAGACAATTGATTCAAGTGAAACTTTAGTGATGCAAGTTGAGCAAGTTTACAAATGTAAAACAAAAAGCTTTATGCGATGCACACACGCACGCACATGAACACAAACACATAGCTTGCTTCGATTAATTGGAAAAATATTTGCTGCGCTGCCAATCGGCAATGCTCACAAAAATAGCGAACAAACTTATGAAAAATAAAAATAGACTTTTAAAGCAACAACTTGTCAGCATCATCACACAAACAGCTGATGGAGCTCGCTGCAATTGCATTGAGAGCGCGCGTGGCTGCTGCATTCATTGGGGCGAAAGCTCATTAGCTGCTTAAAGTTGTAGCCCCATTTGCCAGTTAGCGTTGCGAGTGAGCGAAGGCGTGAGAGAGAGCGAATGGGAGAGTGGGCGTGAGAGTACGAGCGAGCTTTTGCACAGCAACTAGTGGGCCACTAGCATTGCGCGCTTGCCAAACACACGCTCGACTAGTTACTGCAGCTTAAGTTTGACGGTGGCCTTTGGCGATTTAAGTTATGAGTCGCGCGTGGTTAGTGGTCGAGAGTGGTGGCAGACGCAAAAAACGAAAACAAAAAAAAAAAAACAAACGCAGCTGCAACGAAGGTAGCACTTGAAGCGAGAAACCCATTAAAAAAGCAGTAACAACAAAAACAAACGTAGTCATGACAGTGCTCGGCAGGCAGATATGAGCAGACAAGAGTCGTGTGCCTCGCACGCGTAATGGCAAATGTGTTGCACGCAGGGCTGCAGGTGGAGCGCTGGTCGCTTGAGCTTGCCATTTGCAGTGGTGTGCAAAGGTATTTGTTGCTCTTCTTGCAACGCCGCTGCAATATCGATGTGGCACGCTGCAAGCTGCAAGCTGAAAGCGAATGCGCTCACTTACACTTACATAGTATATTTCACCTTAGACGTCTTTGGCGCTGGCAGCTGCTGGGCGATGAGACATTTTTGTCACCAGCACGTCTTTTACCATGATGCCACCACAGCTACTGTCACACTGACATCATTGCCACTTTTCTGCGTTTTTGCTTCTCCTCACTTCCTCGTCGTCGAGTGAGTTAACATTTGTAGCTGGCATTGTCGCTGTCGCTGGCACTGTTCGTGTCGTTTTCGTGCGCTACCGTGAGGCGCGTCGACTTTTCAGCCAACCAACTAAGCCAACAGCAGTCATTGACGAATAAGTAGCCAACTGGGCGGTTGACGCGGTTGGGTTGGTTTAATTTTTCCGTGCATTTAAAACGCGAGCGCGTTGTGGTGTTTGTGTGTACGTGGTTTAGATGTACGAATGTTGACGGTCTGCAAACGCATTGACATGCATTGAAGGTCAACGCTGTTCGTATGGCGGCGCGCTTATGACGATGGTACGCTTTCGGCCAAGGCAATTGCAATACCAATAACAAGAAAGACTTTAAAGACTATTGTCAAATCAAATGCACGTTTAACAATGCAAAACAACAACAATAATAGCGAAAGGAATCAGTTTCATGAAAAATCGAAAATCCGAAACAATTCAAATTGAAACCTCGTGCGCGCGCCTCGCCACAGCACCAACCTCGTTAAAACGACCAAAAACGCAAAAACAAAAATATATCGTAACAAAAAAAAAAACAAAAAAAAACACTTAAATAATAACAACAACAACATGCGCGACATATGTACATACCATAAAATGCCAAGAGGGAATTGCATCAGCTGTTTTGCTGTTGTTGTCGCCTCACACGCACACGAATGGCATGGCGTACAAGCAAATTCTAACGAAAGACGACGACGACGACGACAACGGCGGCAACGACGAAGTAGCAGTGAAGAAGCAGCCATGGCCGTTGAAGCAGTTGAAAAGCGGGCACGACACGCAAGAAAGCAGCGGCAGCAGCAACGCGATTGCACTTTCTTCAAATTGTCGATTGTCAGTGTTGATTTATACGCCGACACAACAGCAGCAGCAGTAGCAGCAAGTGGAGCACCACTAGACACCACCGCCAAAGTTAAAAAATTTAATTTCAAATTTCAACAGCAGCAAATTCGAACGCAACAGCCGCATTTAATTATTGTGATTGGTAGCTGTGCGCAGCAAATAACAAAATTTTATTTTTACTCCCCAAGCAAGCAGCCAGTCGGTGACAGTTGCTAATTAGCGCAAACCACATACGACTTCGCTGTGTTGAGTTAGAAAAGCTAGAAGAAAAACTTATTGAATACAAGTTTCTTGTGCGTTCACTTAGCAGCACGCAAGAAAGGGTGACTTAACTAATTTTTTTAACTGATAGCAGCACTAACGCAAAAGGGACATTCAAAATCTGCGCTCGAAACGACGTTTGCTCAAAAATCACGTGTACGCCTACGCGTTTTTCTGCTTCACGCTGGTGTGGTTAGGTTCTAAATTGCAGGCAGGATCGTTTGTTCCGTTGCAAGCGCGCGTGTGAGTGTTTGTGTGTGTGTCTTATGTGAATAATATCGAAGCACACATCTAAGTACACATATGGCAGCTGGCAGCTATGTATGTGGGTGCATGCATTTGTATTGGTTTGAAACACGTGATTGCTTGAAAGCGCCAAACAGAGCGTGTAAATATGTGTGTATGTATGTGTGTGCGTGCATGTTTTGCTATATTATGTGTGAAAAGTGGTATCGCATATCCGCTGAAAATAATATTTTCGAAAACACAAAAAATTGAAAAAACAAAAAACTGTTCACATTTTGTGCAAGGGACATTTGAAAATCTTTTCACAAGCTGATGTAACAGGCCTGCTCGCTATTGGAATTTGAGAATTTAAAATAATTTTTTGTCAAGCGAAAATTGGTTTTCTGTGTTGGAAGTGAGAAAAATGTTGCATTATTTCTAATGGATTTTAGTTTCTACGCGCATTAGATGAAAATTTGTCCTCTAGTCCAAATAGTGGCGAAGAAAATTAAATACTAGAAGTTTCGTAGATTCAAAATTATCATCCAGCTGCTGCAAGAATGTCTTAATTCAAAAAAATATAAATATAAATATGTCAAAAAAAATAAAAAAAAAAATAAAAATAAAAATAAAAAAAAATAAAAAAAAGAAATATATAAAAATAAAAAAAAAACAATTTTAAAATAGAAAATAAAACAAAATTAAAATTAAAAATAAATAGAGAATTAATTTCGATACATATTAATATTAAACATTAGCTGAAAATTTGTATAGTACCTTTCCTTAGGCAGGCATAGTACAATGAAAACTTTCAAGCCGTTTTTCTCAACATTTTGGTTTCGTGAATTAAGGCACCCTTGCAGCAAATAAGCGACTTTTAGCTTCTCTTTTAGTGCGCATACCAGCGGTGCCTCAGAAATGCAGGCCCTAACAATGATATATCGGCTCTGAATAGCCACTAGTTTTTATGAGCAGCTTTTCCACCTTAGAAATGCATTTGGAATTTGCCACTGTCTGCCAAATGTCGGCCGCTATTAGAAAAATTTGCATCTATTATTTGCTGATTTATCTCCTGGTAGCAAACAAATGGTGTCAGGCACAAAACTTCACTAAAATATTAGTTTTTATACAAATTTGCTCCTATTACCACTGTGAATAGCACTCGAGACTCGAGCGTCACTCGCTGAGTCACTTGGAAAGATAGTTAGGGCTAACTGTATATGTGAATTTGTACCAAATTTGGATTAATTCCGCACAGCTTTCCATTTATTTACTTCATTAAAGTGGTTTATAATGAAATTTTTTTGTTTTAATTCTTTTTGGGAAGTGACTGTTTCTAAAGGAGGCAAATTTTTAGTTCACAAACGTTTTTGAGCAAATTTTTTCTATTTTTTTTTTATTCATAATTTAATGCAAATTTAGTTTTTGGATAGTTTGGGATTAAGAATTCAATTTGAGGTAACAGAATACAATTTGGGAAGCCCATATTTGCGTAAAATTTTTTCGCGAATGGTTTAAAACTATTTTATGGACGATATTTAGCTCCTGGTCGATACTTGGCGGCAGGCTAATCATCTACCCTGTCAGAAATCCAAACAGATTAACGAAACCAACGCAAGACTAAGTCTTGTCGAGGCCCTATGCTCCCTAGAGGAGTGAGGAGGAGCAAAAAAAACCAAAATTAAGCTCCTGAGTTATGCTACGAGTACTAAGGTCAACTTTGATTATTTCTGTGATTTTATTGACATTTTCGACATAAGCGACATTTTCTTTAACTTCAAAAATACCTGAACAGAATCGAAGAAACCAAAAATCCACGTAATCAGCTGTTACAGTATCCGCACCATAAACACCACTCACAACTCACTCATTCAGCGGCCTGGCTTGCATTTTCGCCTTTATCAAAGAAAAACTATAAAATCTATCGAATTTTCTCTTTGTTGATTTCCATTATTAACACCCTGTAACTCACAACTGAATGGAGCAAACAAAAACCAAGAAAAGATTTTAGTGAGAAATGACACCTTAACAACGAGCAGGAATTCTAAATTTTTTGATCGATACTTCAGCGAGATATCGATCACTATAGCCATCTACCGGGAAAATAATGGATTTCTTTTTCCCCAAACCTAGTATTCACGCTCAAAAAGAAGCATCCTATCCATGTCCGTTCGTTAACATGACATGCCCTTTTATCTGTCTATTTGAAAGCGAACTATGCACGGCTTATTTAAAACGTCATCGTAACTGAAACTGGTTGTGCAGATATTTGGGTTAAGGAAATAAGTCAAATAATATAATCAAATATTCGAAATACGTCTATAGGCTAAAGAATGAAAAAACGTCGCCCCCTATTAGCAATGACATTTTGAGTCAATAGATCACACTTTGATTAGTGGTTGAGTTCCAGGCTAAAATGCCAATGCTTTCTATGTATCAGTACTTCTTTTCACATGACATGGCAAACATTTTGAGTAGATTTCTAAGGATTTAAATATATTCTGGGACCTTCCTAGGTATAGTTTGTTGCTTTCTTAGCCACATATCCACATGGGTAAGGGCAAATGCCGCCACAGTACGCTTAGCTAGTGCAGGCAGTTGCCTTCTCGTACTCATAAAAAATAAATAAACAAATAAAAATTTAATATTAAACACAAAAATATAATAATATAAAAAATGAATAAATAAATAAAACTGATATTAAAAATAAAAGTATATAGAAAAATAAAAATAAAAAAATTAGAATTGAAAAAAGTATATAGGAAGCATAAATAAATAAAATAAATAAAACTAAATATAAAAAATTAAAAAAAAAAATAAATAAATGCACAAAATTAAAATCAAAATAAACCAAATTTAAAAAACAATTAAATGAAAAATACACAAAATATATAAAAAAAAATTAATAAAAATAGAAAATAAATAAAAATAAAAGAAATATATATAAAAACCTAAGGAGTAAAAAAAAAGAAAAAAATAAGGAAATACAAATATAAAATAAAATATATAACAACATAAAGTTAGAAAAAAATTACATTAAAATAAAAAATAAAGAATAAAAAAATATATAAAACAAAACAGAAATTAAAAATAAAAATAGAAATAAGAAAAAAATATAAAAAATTAGTAAAAATAAAAGCAAATAAACACAGAAAGTAAATAAAAATAAGAAATATATAACAAACTAAAAAGTAATAAAAAAAGAAAAAATTAAGTAAATAAAGATAAAAAATATATAATATATTATATAAAAGTAAAGAATAAAAAAATAAGTAATTAAAAAATATATATAAAAAAAGAAAAAATAAAATATACAAAAATAAATAAATAAATAAAACTAATATTAAAAATAAAAATATATAAAAAAAATTAAAATTGAAAAAAATGTATAAAGAATAAAAATAGAAAATAAATAAAAAAAAAAAATACATATAAAAACTTAAAGAAAAAAATAAGAAAATAAAAATATAAAATAAAATATATAAAAAAATTAAGTGAAAAAAATAAAAAAATATATATAAAAAATAAGAATAAAAAAAAATTTAAAAAACAATCCTGCAATTCTTGATGTTTAATAATTCAAACTCATTGCACTTTGGCGCAAACTTTGTTTGAAAAAGTGAGTTACACGAACAGGCACAATATTTATATTAAAAAAAAGACAGGGTTAGCAAACATCTGCTACCATTTACAGCTAAATACAACATCTGTCCCGATGTTTGCACACTTAAGCTAACTGTGTGTGTGTGTGTATTTTTTCATATGTACCTGCTTTTACATCAATTTTATAGTGCAGTGCATAAAAATATCAAAAATAAAGTTAAGCTTTAATATTCGGCTTCTTTATAACGTTTTTGATTATAAAAAATATATAAATCCGAAATGCTAATTTCAAATATATAACACAGTTTTTACTTCTTTCACTTTTGATGAAACAAAATTTCCCAGCTGCATCGCCGCGTTGCCCCGCATTTTGTATTATTATGCAATGGCACAAAATTCACCTTCACGTTGCAAGCAGTTTTTGTTATTGTTTCTGTTTTTGTTGTTCTTTTCACTCATGGGCTGTCTTTTTTCCTTTTTGTTGGTTTTCTGTTTTTTTTTGTTGTTGCTTTTTTTGCTTTCATTGCTGTTGTCAGTGGTGTTATTATTACAATTTCGAACCTCGTTGGCACGACTACTATGTTACTGCATATGTATGTGTGCGTAACACACACACACAAACACCAGCCACACTACACACATACGGGCACAAGTGCTTAGCTATTTTACATGCGCGCGTCGTCACACGTATATATATATATGCACTATTATTTATATGTATGTGCCTGTGTGTGTGACTAAACTTGCAAGCAACGCTAGCCACAGCATTTGGCGTGAAATGCTAAAATTAAATCTCTTTCGGATTTTGTTTTTTAGATAGTTTCTTTTCTTTTTGCTTTTTTAAAGCAAAATAGAAAGCACAAAAAAGCAAAAAAAAACGAAATACTTTAGAAAAATGTATGCACATTTATTTTAAGCAACTAAAAATAACAACATTTGCAACGAATGATTGAGGAATGACAGAGGCATGGAAATGGTGATTAAAAAGAATAGCAAAATAACCGAAAATCTAATGTAAAACTAACAAAATAGAAATGCAGGCAATCGTATATACATATATTTATGTATACACATATGCATATATGTATATATCTATGTGTGTGTGTGCACAATTAGCCCATTCATATGTGTGTGGCATGAATTAGAGTAGAGCTGATTTGCCGTGCTGCTTGAAAGATAGCACCAGCTATGTGCAATAACAAGCAAACAGCAAAAACAAGACTGAGCAAACAACAGCAACAACAACAACAAATAGTACAAAAACTGCTTGATTGAGCAGCAGCACCCCATTTCTAAACTTTACACATCGTAACTAATTTTCACAGCATGTTTGCTTGCTCGCCTTTTTCACAGTCAATCGCCGACCGAAAGACAGGTGTACATACATACATGCAAATATGTAAGTATGTAGTACTGCAGATATACTATAAGTAGCACCATTTTATATATGTATTCTAGTATAGCTGTTGGATGCGCTTTGCGCTCAGTGTGTCGCTGTTCGACTGCATTTGTGAAATTTCATAGAGTTTTACGGCTCTTCACAGTTGTTGTGCCAAGTCGAATTGTCGAAATGATTCGTTATGATTTACATAACGTGGAATATATAATTATTTTACACGATATGTGGGTTAAGGCGTGTGAATCATGTGATTTACTAACTGATTTTATTTTACGGGCTTCGGCTTCATATTTCCGCTGTTAGTTGACTGTTGGTTACTCCTGATATATAAAAAAATTCAAAATTTATATTATTGATTGAAAAATTAAGCCGAAAAGGTGTTTATCTTTAAAACAATTACTCATAGAGGTAAACATTTTTTCTAAATTGATTTCTAACGGTTTTAGTTATTCTTTATTTTATTTTACGGGCTTCATATTTCCGCTGTTCGATGGCTGTTGGTTATTCCCGAAATATTAAAAAAATTCAGAATTTATATTATTGGCTGAAAAAAATTAAGCTTTAAAAACATTTACTCATAGGGGTAAACAATTTTTTAAAATGATTTGTAACAGTTTTAATTAATATTAACATTTCCACTGTTAGTTGGCTGTTGGTTAAAGTCAAGCCAACATTTTTTTTTCAACAAATTTATCATAAAAGTAAACATTTTTTCTAAATTGCTTTTTTAACGGTTTTAATTAATCTTTACTATTCCTCAATAATTTCGGGCCATGAAACCCAAGCCAGTGAAGTGATGACGGCACGAAGAAATGCTAAATAAATGAAAAATAAAAAAAAGTTGCATAATTTTTTTGACCTCAGAGCAAATTTAGGGGTTAGCAACAAGAAAACACATTTTTTTTGGCTATTCTACTACATGCTTATGTTTTTTATTATCAAAACAAAGTTAAATTCACCTAATTTTAATGCAAATTAGTTCCAAAATCCTGTGCTTTTCCGTCCTATTGGTTATTTGATTCTAGTTACGTCAAGTTATCTCAATTTTTCAATCTATATTTTTATAGATCTCTCTTACGGCACTCGTTTAGTTCAACCTGCAAAACTCATTTCATTCAGCTCAAGCTTCTGTTGTGGCGAGCTCGAATATTTTATCCCATATAAAATCCATTTATCATCTTTTTTTCTATTACGAGGCAAACGTCAAAAGCCTACTTGGCCAGTTGGGCGGCAGTGTGCGAGTGTAACCCTAACTACAACCTTCTCTCTTCTGAACGATAGCTCCTCTCAGAACCTTACCTGTAAATAATGCATGGAAAGGCCGTTATCGAGTACTTTAACTCAAATCATCAGTCTATTGTGAGTGCCAGTATAGGTCCCGTGTTCACCTTGCGAGGACTCATCGCCACATCCAGCAGTCTATTGCGTCAGTTCTTCTTGTTTGAAGTTCGACTTTCGGGCCCATTCCTCTTCATTTTTGTTATACGCGCTGCAGCTACGCTAAAAGCACGCCATTTTTCAGCCTTATCGCACATTTGCGCTATGAGATTCACTTCTGTTGGGGATTCACTTAAGGCCTAGAACAGCTCATTTCTTTCGTTGCTAAAACGTTGACAAAATGTCAGGGCAGACAGGACAAAAAGCGTCTGTCGGTGCCTCATACATTATAACAGACGTGATTACTAAGGAGAGTAACTGACATTTTTCTTCGCATGGCCCTCCTATGTTTGGCATAAGTCTTGATAGAGCTCTATGTATTCGTTGCGCCTTTTTGCCTTTTTCGTTTATCATCTAGATCAGTATGTTTAGAGAAGAATGTACATCAAGTCACTAAAATTTTAGTTTTTCGTGCTGTCAACTAGACTTATTCGCTTCCTAGGATATGGAGAAAATGAATAGGATATGGGCTCATGAAGTTAAAACAAATATAAGCTCAACTCCGATGAAAAAGCGCGAAAAACTTTGAACTGTTAATCGGTCAAAGATTCTTCTTATCTGGATGTATCACTTGTAACAAGAAAGCGCTACACTGCACTCCTGTTGTAGATTAAAACAGACCGAGCTGCCTTTTCCCATCTTAATCAATGGTCTCTTCTGTTTTAATATTAACATAATAATAACATTATTTTATAGGCTTCATTCAACGCTGTTCTAGTTTGTTGAACCCTTCCGAATAATAGGATTTGTCCAAGTCTGAGAAAAAGCAATTCGTTTCTGCAATCCCTTTCACATTTAAATAAAATCTTTTTTCCGACAGACATTTCTTCAAATCGGGCAACAAATAGTAGTTCGAGTCATCCGCGGTAGCCAAGTTTGGATAATAGAGGCGATGCGAAACGAGTGAGAACGCCTCCATTTTTTGCGAAGTGAGAACGCCTCCAATAATTTTGCGTACATAACTGCTGAGGCGTGAGCTGGTGCGTTGTTGTTATAGAAACGGAAAATCACTCGACTTCCTCGATTCAAATGAATGCCAAACACAAAGTAATAAACCGATCTGGTTGAAACTTGGTGGTTGTTCTTTCAAGAGGTGCTAAAAATAAAATATATATCCTCGATATGCGTCAGTGGTGCCATTACACTGACTTTCCACGAACTTTTCTTACTTCAAAATAATTGCAAATTTTTCTCTCATGTCAAGGACTTCGTACACGATCACTACCGAATGTTAGTCAAACACCAATCCATTAAGCCACGGCGTCCATCACTCTATTGCTAGTAAAAAATACACAATAAAATATTTTGAGCTCATTAATATTTATGAATTAGCCACATAAAGCAACTCATATGAAACCCAAACGTATCCAAATTTCCTAAACCTTTGCAAACATTTTCTTGCTTCAAATTTTCGCTAAGCGCAAACATGTTTTATTTTCAAAAACTGTTACACATACATAAATACATACATACGCGGCAACTCATTTAGTGTCTCATTGTCATTTTTATTATATTTTCAATTCCACTGAAACAATTAAATCTCTATTAAATAATGCCACTTAATTTATATTGAATTTCCGAAGCTAAGTTAATGAATAGGAATAGACATATAGTACATACATACATACGTATTCAACCATATGCATATACATATCTGTACGCTTGTATGCACAATAATTAGACACAGCGTTGTTCCGATGCAAAAATTTGTACTTCCCCTGCTGTTAAATGAAAATAAAAGATAAAAATCAGCTCGAGCGCAATACAAGCGGATGCATTCATATGAGCAAGTGAACAGTGTTTACGTATGTAGGTTGTGCATATAAATGTGTAGAAATGTGCTTCAGATAGCATCTTATATACATACGTACACAAATACATACGTAGACACACAGCGAGCGAATAAGTGCTAGCATATTGGGAGCTGCCTTTGTGAGTAAGAAAAAAAAACTAAACAAAAGTGGGCATACAAATTTGCGAAAAGCCCACATTAAAGCAATGACAAAAAACGACTATAATGTTTCACTATCTGTGCAAATGCAAGCGGATTTTTACAAATCAATATGTATTAATAATTGTGCATACAAAATGTTTATTGCGCCTCCAAATGCACTTTGAGTCCAAAAGCCACAGTCCGCACTTCATCACTCAAAAGATTGTGAGGCTTAGAAGATCGCATTTGATTAGCTTGAAACGAGTAGGCGAATTAGCTAAATATTTATATATGTACACAGATATGTACATGTAGGTGTATACTATGTACATAGGTGTATTGCACATACAAACATATTTTAACAGCCAACAGATGTTTATTGCTCAGGCATTTGTGAGTAAAAAAAATGTATATGGAAAATATAATATTACTCATCAAACATTTGCTGTACGTACTCGTATATATGCATAGTGTATGAAAGTTGAAGAAAATTAAAAAAAGCAAAAACAACAACAAAAAACACAATTACTTGCTCGTGTATGTCATATTATCACACAAAGTGACAGTGGCCATAAAGGTAGTTGCATTGGAAAACGTGCGGTGAAAACAAAAAAATGCTGAGAAAAATAAAAATACAATTTAGAATAATGGGAAAATATAAAGCAGAAATTATATTATGCAAACTAAAAGGAGAGAGAACAAATCATATGAGCGCACAACTACTTGACCTTGCAATAGTTTCGTATGGCATTTAGAGGAGATGCTTAGATGTGAAATAACGAGCTGTGTGTGTGTGTGCATACGTACATATGTATGTTATATACACATCCATACATGTGTAAGTATACAAGTACACTATCTGGCATGCACTCTCATGCCATTTTAGCCGTATGTATATAATAAGTGCACACACACATACACATGTATCTATTTTTGTAAATATGTAAGTATGCTTGTTCTTTCGCACGCCCCAACGCACACATACTTCTACACACGCATGCACATATATATGTATTTGCGTTTGCTTGTAAGCTTCAAGTTCCATCACTGCATGTCGCTGCGTATACGTAATCAAAATAGCTCCATTCCTAGTTTAAGGTTACGTATACGCCACATGTGACTGCACCTAGTTGAATATACATAGTATCTACTTAGTTCCATTTATATGTGCATACTATGTATTTCACTCACCAGACAATAGTCAATATTGCACAGCGTAGCAACCACACCCGCAACCACCCCCTTTCATTGCCAATTAATTTTTTGAACACATGTGTCACTTCTCTACTCACTCCTCTGCACTCTGCTAAGTGTGGCTAGGTAACAAGTACATACTTATGTATGTACATACATAACTACGCTTGTGTAGTAGCGGAAAAATAGTCGCATATTTCGCCGAGTGTTGCCTCAGTGGCTCTACTTACATTGTGTTTTTGACTTGAGAAACGTCACTTGCTGTCGCGAGAGTGGTCGATGATGGCAATGACAAGTCAAACTAAGTATGAGCATATGGCATTTGCTTACATATGTAGGCGTAATTAAAAACTGCAAGTAAATGCTTATACACTCATGCGTGGCATATTCCTACTTATGAGTATAACACATGGGCTGAAAGGCCCGGACGAGGAAAACACGTTTTTGTATTTTGTTCAAAATCAGCTTTATTCATCAACGTAATTTCTATCAGAAATAGCGCAAACATTCCAGCGTCGCTCTAACATTTCAATACCACTTTTGTAGAGCGACTTATCTTTGGCCTCCAAATAGGTCTCAGTTTTTCAGCGATAACATCTACATTCAAGCGAAATTTCTTACCGACAAGCATTTTTTTGAGGTCTGCGAACAGCACTAAATATTTTGGCCTCACTAGTCTCTGGGACTTAAATTTGGCGATTGCGGTGGATGTGGGGCGATTCAGGGCTCAATTTATGTAGCTTCGCCTTTGTTTTGATTGACTTGTCACACGGTGCGTTGTCCTGATGAAACAAAAGTTTTTTCTTTGCCATATGCGCACATTTCTTTCCAATTTTGGCCTTCAATCGCTTCAATAACGCTTTATAATATCCACTTTTGATGGTATTTCCTTTCTCAAGATAGTCGATGAATATTACATTACGCACTTTCCAAAATACCGACGTCGATTGTTGTGCTTTCGGGCACTTTGGACGAGGTTCACCAGGTGCTATCTACTCAGATGACCATCGTTTTGATTCCGGAGTGAACCAATATATTAATTGTCACAAATCGATGCTAAAATTCCAGTTTATTACGTTTAAACATGGCCAAACACTGCTCCGGATCATGAACACCTTGTTGTTACTGGTCAACAGAGAGCAAACGCGACACCCACTTTGAGCAGCGCTTTCTCATAGTCAAATGTTCATGAAATATAAAGCCAACTCATTCTTTCGATTTCTTTACAATGTCAGCTAACTCACGCAACTTCACTTTTCGATCATTCAAAACGATTTCGTGGATTTTTTTGATATTTTCTGGTGTTACCGCCTCATTTGGACGTCCACTGCGTTGTGCATCATCGGGGTCTCTACGTCCACATTTGAAGTCCGCAAACCATCCTTTTAGTGTTGTTTCTGATGGAGCGGAATCCCCATAACACTTTTGAAGTCATTGCTTTGCTTCAACGCTGTTTTCTTGCATTAAGAAGCAGTGTGAAATCAAAACACGAAAACCTTTTTGACCCACTGCTTTGAAAATAACAAATAGCATCAATCTTAGCACAATAACTCATGAACTAATGTGTAGAATATCATGAAATTTGAGCAGCTGTCTTTTTAAGGTTAGTACTAACTGAAAAAAGGTGAATGCATTAAAGCTGGGTTCATCTATGTGTTAGGCTTGGGAGTTTTTAGCTCATGTGTTATGCTACTACTACTGCAATGGCGTGGTAATACCCAATGATTCTAGTTTACAGTTTTTGTGTTGCAGAAGAAGTTGGAAGCATTTTTTTTATTTTTTTTATATATATTTTTTTTTATTTTTTTATAATAATTTTTTTTTTTAATATATTTTTACTATTTTTTTTATTATGATTATTTTAATACTATTTTTAATATTTTTTTATTTTTTTTTTTTTAATATTCTTTTTAATATTTATTTTTTGTTTAAATACATATTTTTTTTTTAATTTTTTCAATAAGGATTTTGTTTCTTATTTCTTCTCAATATTTTTTTTTTTGCTGTTTTTTTTAATACTTCTTTTTTCTTTTTTATTATTTTTTTTTTTCAATACTCCTTTTAATATTCATTTTTTTATTATTTTTTTTAATACTCCTTTAAATATTTTTTTTATCATAATTTTTTTAATATTCTTTTTAATATTTATTTTTCTTATAATTTTTTTTGTTTTATTTTATCAACCATCGCTTACAACTTCTCTCCCCGAATGCTCTGCAAATATTATCGTACATAACTTTTAGTGCATATTTTGAGAATATAAAAAAGGGAATTTATTGTCTCATAAAACATTTAATTTTATTAAACAATAATTTAACATAAAATTTAATTTTATAATAACTTATCGTGCCTACAAGCGCGGCATGGTCGGTTTGCCCATATTAAATAGGCATTCAGAGATACAAATATTCCGCAAAAGAATAACATCAAATATATATTTTATGTGTGTATATTCACCTCTGCAGCTATACTTCGCTTATTTAGGCATACGAGTACATAAATAGAAACACACGTATGTATGTGCACATGTGGCTACTTGAATATTTTCAAAAGCATTAAAATGGGTGGCACATAAACCGTTTGGTACGAAAATTGTGCTTACTTGTATGTGTGTGTGTGTGTGAAACAGTGGTTGTATAACTGCAAGTAAACATGTGTGTGTTTACGAGTATTTTTGCTTGATATATAGGCTATATGCGTTCTACGGTTCGCCACTGAGACACCCACTCACCCAAGAGCAACTAGATTTTCATTTTACTACACACAGAGGTGAACATGTAGGTTTTTTTTTTTTGAATTTTTTTAATGCTTTTTTTAATTTTCTTTAATTGTCTGTTTTTTAGTAATTTTTATTTGTTTTTTAATTAAAAAGTTTTTTTTGTATTTTTTTTTAGTTTTTATTTTTATTTTTTTTTTTAATTAAAATTTTTTTTTTAAATATTTTTTTAATTTTTTTTTACCTAAAAAAAAATTCTTTTTTATTTAAATTTAAATTTTTTTAACTTAAATTTAAAAAATAGTAACAAAAATATCAATTAAAAATAAATTTAAAAAAATACAAAAAAAAATTTTAGCTAAAAAAAAAATTTTTTTAATTTAAATTTAAATATTTTCAATTTTTTTTTTTTCTTTTATATATAGGTATATATTTTTTTTTTGAACAACCAAGCAGCCTGCAATTGCCTTTTTTTTTTTAAATTGCATTACATTTGTGTGTACTCAGTTTTCGGTCTATGCATTCATGCATATTTTTGTACATGGCGCGTACAGATGTTTATTTCCTGTCGGTGTTTTCTCATCAAAGAACAATCACTGATTGGTTGAGATAGCGCACATTTATTTTAGAGGTTTGCAAAAACAAAAACTATTGATTTTTGTTATAGTTACAGAAATTGCAACAAAATTGTTTACTTCTTTTACAACTATTGTAAACTTAGAATTTATTCGAACATGGAAGGCACATTTGGAAAACTATTGAAAATATGTAATTTGTTTCTTTTTTTTCAATTATATACAAGGTGGCCTTATGTTCCGTTGACGCATATGGCAATGATGGCGTTATGTTTATTACTTATTTTCTCAAAATCCTTTACCTCCAAGCAGGTCACTAAAACGACAATATTCTACAGCGAAGATGAAATTTATAGCTAAAAAAGGCTTCACAACAGCTGTCAATCTCTATATTAACTATCTATACTTTCACCCTTCAGTCAAATCACATCCATTCACTTTGTGCGTTTTTCTGAAGCAATATTTTACGCTGAGTCTCAATTAGATTGGCAGCCTCCTAGAAAATCTACTAGAAAATCGTTTACTGGCATAACTGTCATTTTGCTGCTACCGTCAATTAACAGTGAAATAATGACTAATTCCAGCCACTTTGTTAGCAAACTATGATTATTTATGTATATGACTTCACAATTCTCTAGTGCGGATGATTAGCTCAGCGCTAATTTCAAATCGCTATTGAACGCATGGCGCTGACGCAGATATGCAAAAGTGTGCATTTGCGCTTTCGCTGCTTCCTCCGAGTAAGAAAAAAATTTAAAAAATATAAAAAATACGTACAAATATATGTGTATATAGAAATATTTGTTAGTGTTATGTTCACGTCAAATATTTCGAATTCCCAATGACAGCCGCAAATGGTGATGATGTTCGCTGAAGCCACAGATGATAGTTGCAACTCATCCCCACCCCATTGTAGCTGACGTACGCATTCTCAGTTTGTGCTTAGCGAGGTTTATGGGATCTTTAAATTTCTTCTTTTCCGATTCTGTTCACTCGCAGTAAGGCCTTGATTTGATGTAGCTTCACAGTTTGCTGCCTTCCTCAGTTAAACTTAACTCGAACTTTCCTAAGCATTTACGTATATTGAATGCATCTGAGTATCTAAAGCAAATTGAACGATTCTTTTGTACATGAATTAGCAACCGGTTTATAGAGTTATGTATTTATAAATAGACGTGATAATAACTCTGCCCGCAAATACTGCGAATTGAGTGAAAAGCAGAGACATAAACAAAAAAAATTTAAAACTACAAAATTTTGATCAGCAAACAAAATGTGCCATAAAAAAATGTATTTAATATTTAATATTTAGTATGCCTTAATAAATCTTTTCAATGCCGCTGCTTTTCGTCGATTGAATATTATCTACACATACATACAAATATACTGCAATTTATGGCATTTTTTTATATGGAGAAAATGCGCAACATCGTTCGGGGAGAAAAATTATAAAAAATCAACGGGATTTTTTAGCAACTTTAAACTTGCACTTTATTATGTTAAAATTCAATAGGCTATACAAGTGCATACCAAAAATTTTGCTAGAAATTCGAATTTAAAAGTATGGATTATGCAGAAAAGTTTGTGAAATTTTACTACTTTTTGCATAAAGTTTGAAGCCTAGTTGTATATGATTTTTGTTAGACACTTAGTTATGCCTTTATATATGCCAAAATTGTATGGGCTATAAGACTGTATACCGGAAAAATCTCTAGAAATTCAAAACCGCGCAATTGTGATGAAAAGTTTGTGGAAATTTACTACTTTTTGTATAAAGTTGGAAGCCTAGTGTTATGCGGTTTTCCCAACCAAGTTCCCCTTATTTTTGATGAGTCACTGCAGACGTGTGTGACCTTGCGTTGCCCTGATGGAAGACAACATCTCTTCTTTTGGGCAATTCTAACCAATTCTGGCCGTTTCTGCTCAATCACTAGCTTCAAACGGTCCAGTTGTTGACGGTAGAGATCTGAATTTAGTGTTTGGTCTCATAATAACTGATTCCTTTCAAGTCCCACCAAATACACAGTAGCACCTTCTTGGCCGTAAGTCCTAGTTTAATTTGGTTCCTCTATTTTCTGTTCGTTCCATTCAATTGTGAGTTACAGGTTGCTATTGCAATTTATGACTTTTTTTATATGAAGAAAACACACAACACCGTGTGACAAAAAAATTATTAAAAATCAAAGCGATTTTTTAGCAACTTTGAACGTGCACTTTATTATGCTAAAATTTAATAAGCTATAAAACTGCATACCCTAAAGCTTGCTAGAAATTCGAATTTAAAACTATGGATTATGCTGAAAAGTTTGTGAAATTTTACTACTTTTTGTATAAAGTTTGAAGCCTTGATTTATGTGGACTTTATTAGACACTGAGTTATGCCTTTATAAGAAAATTGAAAAAAAATTCAAAAACAAAAATGAAAACATACAAAACTGATCAAAATATTGCCGGTTGTTTGTGCGTGCATATGCAAGCCACTTATGGAGTCCCAGTGGTATTTCACGATAAAATTCATTTGGTGATAAAATTCGTTGACTGAATATTGCATATATCGCATATAAATACATACATATATACGCAAATTCATCACCATTTGAATTCAATTACTTAAAATACGATCAAAAATGCGCGTTTTTTATAATGTTGCTATAAAAATGAAAATAATATTCACGCTTACATAAATGGCATAATAGCCAACAATTGTTGTTTACGACTATAACAAAGTGGCAATGTAATTACTAGAAAATTATTATTTTTATTATTAAACAATGCCACCCAGAAGCAAATTTGCATACGAAAAGTAAATAATTGAAAATCATAAGCATCTAGAGACCGAGAGAGAGAGAGAAAGGGCGAGAAAAACCTGCAATAAAAATTGTTTCCATATACAAATATGCAATTATATATATATACATATATATAAGTAGACAGTGGATGTATGTATGTATTATATTTCTGAACTAAGTTCAACGACTCATCGCAATCTGTTTGTGCGCGTAATCAGTAGGTCTGGAGTATATTGCTGACTGCTGATGTGAGTACTTCAGTAGACGTACAAGTGCGGCTAGCAGGCGATATACTCTTCAGACTTTGTGCTCATAAATGTCTGGGCAACAAATTTTCAGCGATAATACTTTTATATGTAGGTAAATATTTTGAGGTTGGCGGTGAGCTTTTGGGGTAAAATTTTTTGTCAACTTATTTTTAGTAGCAGAATAGCATTCTTTGCGTAATACCACACAATAAATCGCCGGAACTTGTCGACTGCGCGCTTGATGATAAGAAAATCTTCATACAATTTGATGTACGAGGGCTTGTAGTGGAGGACGATATACTTATATGTATGTATATGTACATGGCGAAGAACGCTAGAAGCGAAATAAAATATTTGGAAATTAAAAAAAAAAAGTGTTCTATGACCTACATTTTTTTTTTACCAGAAACAATCAATCACGAAAGCATAGCAAATTACCTAATTATATACTTAGTACTGCCATAAGTTACGATACAAGTTAAAGAGATATGAAATTATAATATCATACTTTTTTTAATGAGGTTAGTCTTATTTAATCTTGTAAATATTTAAAAAAGATAAATTTTCATTAAAAATGATTACCATTTGCTTTTACACAAACCTTCAAGGCCATTTAGCTATTGCAGCACGCACGATTTGCGTGGATATCGCACGTCGCTGCTAGAAACAAAGATTGTTGGAAACTCTCCAATTTTCTGTGAGGTCTTCGACAAGCCATGTCCTCCAACCAACTGACCACAAACTGTAGTATTTCCATTAATTTTCCGTTGAATATTTGCGCAAATGCCATAAAACTGTGTTATGGCCGATCTTTAGCTACTGAGCGCTACTACGACTACTAATATGCCACTCAAACTACGATTATTTCTGTGATTTTATCGACATTATCGACATTTTCTTTAACTTCAAAAATATCTGAACGGAATCGACGAAACCAAAATTGCACCAAATAACAATTACAGTATCGGCATCATAAACACCATTCACCTTTCACCCATTCAGCAGCCTGACAGTTTACAGTTTGCACACCAAACTTTATCAAAGAAAAACTGTAAAATTTACCGACTCTCTCTTTTATTTGGCTTCCATTGTTAACACCTTGTAACACACCCAGCTGAATGGAATAAATAAAAATAGTTTTTTTTTCAAAATACAATGTCACCCTGACAACGAGCATTTTAAATTCTTCGATCGATACTTTACGAGATATCGATCACTACAGCCTTCTACCGAGAAAATAACGGATTTACAAGTATTTTTCCCCACCTTACGTACTTAAACGAGAACCAAGAGAGCTGCCGTTATTGACGCATGCAGCTAAGGAGAAAGTAATTGAGAAGTGTATGAAACAGGCTGAGGAAATTTTTAGTCATCTTCTAAATATTTGTTTATTTCAGATATTTCTTTAACATTTGCGCACCATTAACCATTCACGCCGCTGATGCGTGCATGTCATACGTCATGCGTGTATAAACATGTTAGCATGCTTGCGCACCTAGCAAATTTTTTGAATGACTCTTCATTGGAGCCTACGCCACAATACATACATACATATGTATATACGATGTTTAACGAATGCTATGTGACATCATCATATAAGCGCACAAATGTATGTATGTATGTGTGATATGCCACTTATAAACAATTTAGTGGGTACGTCTACGATTTGACCAATTCATACTTTTGCTATTAGAATTACCAGCAGAAAATAATAAATTCTGTTGGATGTGAAGCGTTTTTAAAGCCTGCTGGAATGGGCGCTCTCTCTCTCTCTCTCTTTCTTTTTAATGGATTGATTGAAGACAATGGGAAGTTTTTGATTGTTTTTTTTTTTCTTTTTTTTACATAGGCATAGTGGCAGTAGTGTACGAACATATCTCTTGAAAATCCCATATGACTAACACGAAATCCAACTTGTGAAATCACAATATGGGCAACCATCGACCAGTCACGCAACAGCTGTTCGCACCTTATATTACTTGATGACGTTATAACTGCATGTTCAATGTGATACTCTTATATTATAGAAAGATGCAGACCCACTAAGATAAGACGGTCGTCTTAGTACTTATAGTCCTCCATTGAGCCAGACTTTTCCAACTTTCAACGTGAATTTAACAAATTTCTATTATAGCTAACAACTTGAGCTACCAAGTAGCTTCCTAAAGGATCCTCTAACAGGACGCAAACAGGCTAGACCCGTGTGCCCTACCGAAGGTTTTAAAAAAGGTGTCCAACGGAGCGACAGATGTTGAAAAAAGATTTATTGCGACATTCATGTCTGTTTGTACTATATACTGCAACTGGCTGGTTCACAAGTGTCAGATATGATTGCCGTGCGTTGTCATTTGCAAAAATTATAGGGTGATTAGTTTTGTATATTCTTGAGTAATATACTTATATGAATGTGTGTGTAAGATTCCTCACTCTTGAACGGAAGGTAATGGAATTGCTGATGAACTCGCTAGGGCGGAGTCGGCAGCAGATTTTTGCGGTCCAAAACCAAACTGTAATATCAACTGAGCACTTTTCCACGACAGTCGGTTCTACGTTACCGAAACGACCCGGATTTATATCCGGCCAAGGACCGTCACTCAGCAGCATTCCCCGTATGTAAGTATGGAGAATGTTTATGCTGCTACAACAACAAATCAACTGAGCAGAAGCTGAGTGCATGGTAAATAGTGGGGAGAATACTCAAAGAACTACCCATTAGAAAGTCATACAAAGACTACGTCAAGCCAAAGGGCTTATAAGACATCAAAAGATTTACGCATAAAGTAGACATCAGGAAAGTAGTAGGTTTTCTGGCAGCCAGGTAAGTCGTTAATGACAGACTTAGAAGGGTCGTAGATCCACTGGTCACCATTACTTAAATTACCATCTCTCAAAAATTCACATTGAGGATGAGAGAGAACTCTGCCTGGAGAAGGATGAAACCACAGGTGTTGCTTTGGCAAAGAGAAGACATCAGATCCGAAAAAGATCCGAATGAAATCAAGAATGCTACTATTGCAGATATTTTGAAATTTGTAAGCAAAGCAAAGAGTGTACTGAAATAATTTGACTTTCAATCAATTGCCAGCCTGAAGCAGGAAACATTTAGGTTAAATAGAGCCTGATATAATACATTTAATGAAAGCTTTTTTTTGGGGGTAAGGTTGAGTTAAAAAGGTCTTCGCACCATGTAGTAACCGTCGTTAATACGTTTGTGGTAAAAATCCCTTTTCTTCTCTTGATTTTTTTCCTCATCCACAGGACTAGATTAGTTTAGATTAGATTTGTTAGGGGTAGGAGAAGTCCAAGCACTCAATCAGAAGACCATTGTACTACACCCGGATATACATATTTCAGTAGAAAGAATAGAGAGATAGAAAAGATAAAATGTGGGTGGTAGGACGGATAAATTAGTTTGAGGTCACTCTTCCACAAATCTCTTGGATTCATTGATGAACCTTAAAAGATCCAGAGATCCGAAAGAGGAGGAGTATGAACTTTATCCATACTCAGTATATCGCAACTCAAGTTTAATTCTGGACAACGCCGAACAGCTACAGAGCAAATACTCTGCAGTGTCGTCATCCACAAGACAGGATAGGCATATAGGGCTGTCAACGACCCCCATGGCAGCCATATGCTGATTATACCCATTCAGTTTATTCTCAACATTTTTCTATAGGACCACATTTCGAAAAACTCTAATCGGTGTATGCTTACGGTTTTCAATGTCCAAGCCTCGCATCCATATAAGAGTGTTGACCATACATAACATTTTAAAAATCTTGTCTTTAACCCGATTGGTATGTACCGGCGTGTCAGTATCTTTTTGATCTTTGAAAAATATTAATTTTATAAAACTCACTTTACTATTGAGAAAATACTCTGCTGCTGACCAAGTAACATTATTTGCAGCTATTTTTTTCATAACTACACAAATGTTTGCGCTTATTGCGTTGTACTTCTAACATTTGCGGCATTTTTTCTCCTCTCTTCTCCTCTCTTCTATTGATGCTTTAGCGTTTTCGCACTCACTTAAAATCTTGATCGGCGTGCGAGGTAGCTGAGACGTACATACATAACAGCCTCTGTGTGCAAGTGAAAGTTACTTTCAAGTAAATTTAGTCATCCATCTTCACTACACATTTCGCTTTTCGGTCTGTTTGTGTAAGAAATCATACAAAAAAAACGTTTTTTGTGCAGCAATCAAGCAGATTTATTTTTAGCAGCTTTTATGTCTATATTATTTCTTATAATATAAAATTTCATGCTGATTCGCAAAATTTATTAAAATTAAACGCATTTTATTTTGTTGTGTTGGCAATAAAAAAAATGAAAAAATTATGAAACAATTTTCGCTAAAAATGTTAATGTTCTCATATTTTCAATGCATGCAATGATGGGTCAGCAAATTCGCTTTGTGAAAGCAATGAGAAAGCAGTCAATTTGCTATACATAAATAAATTAATATTACATATTTAAGCTGGGATATATTTATGTATGCTACATATTTATATACATACATACAGACATACATATTTTTACTGCATTACACTACTTTAGCTGGCTGCAAACCTTTTTGCTTTTCACTACTTTTTGCTTTGTATTTATAATAAGTAAAGCCTTCCCTTGCACACACACACACGCGCATACAAATAAAAAAATAAGCGCATGTGTATGCCAAACCACATAGAAAGCAGTGCATACATACATAATTACATACACACATGCATATGTACATCAATAACTGCCATTGAAATGCATGCCAATGCTGCCTCACCGCAGTTACATGCATATGCATGTGTATGTGTGTGTGTGTGTAAGTAAATAGTTGCACTGAAAAACACAAACACACGCTTACAAAGTTATTCATACCCCCTTCGGATAAAAAAAAACATACTGTGTGTGTGCGTGTGTGTATGCTATGGCCACACTCTACTTATGCATCTACATATACATACACGTTTTAGTGGCGCATGGATAGTTTATCGCATGACCTTCGTTGAAAAAAGAAAGGTCACTCGGCGCGCACAGCTGCAAATTTCGTTGCAAGTGCAGAGTTAGCACACAACAACTACGAGTACATACGTACATACATAACTACATAGCACACCCCGCCCAACACCCGCTTACCACCCCCTTTGCCTCCCTAAGCAACATCAGCAGCAGCAGCAGTAGTTGCACTTAACACGTGTCATTGTGCAAGTGTTCGTATGTATGCATTAAGGGTCTGCAGGCATCTGCCACTTCCCCTTACACATACACAGACTTCCCCATGCACATACACACACACACACGTACGTGTTGGCAGCTGCAGTATTTGCGCATTTCTATACCCATCTTTTTCCGATTTTTTTTGTTTTTGTGCTCTTACACAGCAGGCACTTGTATATGGAGTTGTTGTTGTTGTAACTATGCGAATTGGGTCAATGCTATGACCTACTTTTAGGTATACTTATATTTAATACAAACTTGCCGTTGTATGAGTGCCACCGCTGTGTGTGCGTGTGTGTGTGTAAACTAATTTATGTGCGTTTTTCATATGCACTCAAATTTAAAGTGAAAGCGTATTTTTTGTCCCTTTTTTTTTTGAAGGCTCGCAAAGCGTTTTGTTTCGCATGTCCTTAAAAGGACAAAAGCATTTGACGTGCGTGTGGGTGTTTGTGTGCTTGCTTTCAGTACTTAATTTTCATACCATTGGTGACAACCTTGATTTGAATTTATGCAGTTTGCAGTTGCGTTAAATGTGTGTGGGTCAGCTGTTTTTATTGCTTTGCGTCCAAGTTACATCACTTGAATGGATTTTCGAATAAATCAACGCGAAGCGATTAGTGGTGCATTAATGAATTAAGTTTCGCATACTTTCTACTGGTAACTTGACATAAATTTGAAAAGGGATGCTAAACTTTAGTACTGTAAACTATGAAGGAATATAAAAAATTATTACTTTTCATGTAAATTTTTTTTTCTTGTGGAATATGGACAATTTTTTATTTTCATGTTAATTTTCTTTTCTCCTCCCTTTGTTTGATTTATTTATAAAGACCAAAGTATGAAATATCCAAAGATCAAAGCGCTAAGTGAAAACTTGTGATTTGTGAAATGTGTGAAACATTTTCTTTTTTGTAATTATCTTTGCCGGGTTGCTTATGCTTAATGCAATAAACGCACGTTTAGAGTTTTGAAATTTGGATTTTTTGAATTGTATGCATTGCGAGGCATAAATAACTGACCATTTTTGCATAACCTAGAAATAATCTTTTTTTATTTCCAAAATTTTTTATTTTAATTAAGGTGCAATAAGTGGGCTGAAATTCTTATTATTTATGTTAAAGTTGCTGTACTATGTAAGAAATATTGATAAATTAGATACAAACTTTTTTCGAAAACTTCCACTTACTAAAACCTGCATTGAAAGTCTGAGACTGTTGGGATTCTTGGAGCTTGTACCACCTTGGCACACGTTTGGCTTGGCTTTTCCGTTTTTTTTATAATATTTAAATAATTTTTATAAAAATTTAGTTCATTCGCCAACAGGTGGCTCAAAATTAATCATCCAATTTTATTCTTAAGTAGCTTTTTTACTAAATAAAAAGTTAAATGGAATCTAAATCTCTAATGATAAATTTTTTTGTATTTAATAAAAATGTTACTCAAAAAGGAAATTGGATGAGTAATTTTGTGTCACCTTGTATACTCATGGTCAAAATAATAAATACACGATATTTTCAGCTGTTTTGACTACTTTTGACTTTGTTTAATAAAATTTTTTTTTCAATTTTTTTATTTAGTAAAAACGTTATTCAAAAACGAAGTTTGATGACTAATTTCGCGCCACCTTGTATACTCATGCTCAAAATAATAAATATACGATATTGTGATCAGTTTTGACTACTTTTTTCTTTTTTTAATAAAATCATTTTTTCATTTTTTTTATTTAGTAAAAATGTTCTCCAAAAACAAAGTTGGATGAGTAATTTTGCCCCCCTTGGCACATGATATGTTGCCCAGTTTTGACAACTTTCTTTTTTTTGGGCGTCTTAATTTTAGTTTTTGTTTTTTATATAAATATTTGACCACAAATATGATACAATGTGGCGCAAAATTAATCATCCAATTTTATTTTGAAGTAACTTTTTTACTAAATAAAAAGCTAAATGAAAATTAGAGATTCCATTACTGAAAATATTTGTTGTTCTTGTAGATATTTAGTAAAAATTTTATTCAAAAAAGAAGTTGGATGATTAATTTTGCGTCTCCTTGTTTATGCACACTGATGGTCAAAATTATAAATACAAGACATTTTTACCACTTTAACTAATTTTCTTTTTTTCTTAATTTTAATAAGACACACATATCATAGAAGGTGGTGCAAAATTAATCCTCCAATTTTATTTTTGGATAATTTTTTTATGAAAAAAAAAAACAAAAAAGATTTTGAGTGATGGAAATCTTTATTTTAACCTTTACGTTCATCACTGCTTGCCTCTTTGTATGCTACAGTTGTCTAGTATCAAATATGAGTGCAAAAATTTTAAGTCATTTGCAAAAATTAAACGTCTCTTAATATACCAAAAAAACAACAAATTTTCTTTAAAAGTTCAAACCTTTTTATTGAGTTTTTTTAAAACTTAATTTTGCAGTTTTATAGCGCATTTAATTTTATATAAATTGCAAATTCAAAGCGGCTCAAAATTCTCTTTGATTCTTGTTAATTTTATTCCCTGGCACAGCGTTTTTTTTGCAAAACCCTTATACCCAATTCTAATTCTAAAATTACTAATTAGAAATATCAGAAGTGCCAAGGTAGACATGCTAACTTCCCTGTCCTCTCAGTCAGATGTGACTCATTTCTCTATACAATAACCAAAATATCCAAAAATTCTTCATATAATAAACAAGCTCATATATGTAAATCTGTGTAAAATAATTAATGAAAATAATATTTTATGACATAAATGGATCTCATTTAGTGTATCAGAGGAAAAAAGAGGACGTGAAGCATTTCTAAAGTGTATTTTGTGTGGGCAGGGAAGTCGTTAAGGGTACCCTGAGTGTAATTCAACCTGCAGCTGTTCATTTTTCTCAATCATCAATGACCTTCCTATCTTCAAGCGGTCGGGTCTCTGGTGTTTGTGATTGTTATTTATTATTCACCTCTCACCAAGCGAAACAATTCCTAGCGCCGGACAGAGGAATTTCTGAAAAGCTTCTTTCACTTAGCAGGGTGTTCACTTACTTAAGGCTTACTTACGTAAGACTTTTAACTGGTTTCTTTACAGGCCACTGTAGCCTGAGATACCACTTGAACAAAATTGGACTCTATGAGACCATCATCTGCCGATTCTGTGAAATGAGCACTGAAAATTCAGAACAAATTATTTCTAAATGTCCTGTAATACGGCAGAAAACGGCTACAGCACCTTGGAGATACTGCCGTAGCTCCATATAAATTATGCAATAAGTCTCGTGATGTGCTAAAATTTTTAAAAAGCCTTAAAATATAGGGCACCTCCGCAGACTTTGTACAACACATTTTTTTTGGTCGCGATTCGCAGTAGCCTAAAAATAATAATAATTATTTACTTAAAAACTATGAATCTGCAGCAAAATATTTGATGGCAAACTGTAAAGCTTCTAAAGCTTTCAAAACCTCTTTATTTAAAAGCCACATCTCTTCAAAGCCTGAGTTACTTTTTTTTATTATTTATATTTCCTTTTCTTCAATAAAATCAATTTTCTCTGCGAATTCTTTTTTATATAAATTAATTAATAAATCCTTAATCAAGCCCACTCACAACTGTCGGACTTTCTTTTAAAACTTGGAGGAAAAGATGTTCGGTTAAAGGTCTCTATCATTACAGGACACAATCCATGGAGTCAACATTCTGACCCGATGACCCGAAGTGCCTGTCTTGCTTAAAGGAGCCGGATAGCACTGAGCATTTTTTCTGTGTCATGCCTTTGCTAGGCTGCAAATTTGGGATTACGATGGCACGAGAACGCATAAAATTCGTTCTCTCAAACTGGAAGATACTTTCAGATTTACTAAAGAATCTAGAAAATTCTCACAGGTCTAACTACCATTATTTTTCTGTTCTATGCTATCTTTTTCCTTTTGCTACTTCTCTCCTTTTCTCCTTGACTATCTGCACTTTCACTTTTCAGAGCTCTAAATAAAATGTGCTTTTTAGCCTGAGTGTTCTAGGAGTTCCCAAATCAATCGGTGCTTCTTGGTTCAACCTTTCAAATTTCAATTTCATTTCAAGCGCACTCGCGCTTGACACCCTGTGCCAGCGGTGCGCCTAGATTGCTTTGACTCATTCCAGTTTTCACTGCATTCAATGCACAAAAATATGCAGTGTTCAATATTTTTGGTATTCCATATGCGACTTTACATCTCTATAAACTAATTTACAACAGCAAATTTATTCAATTTGTCCAATTCAATAATCTATTTATGTCTTAATGACTTAAATATTTTCCTTCGTATGCCCTCAATGAGTCACTTTATGAGAATTTGCCCACATAGAAAACTAAAAAGCAACTCAAGGCGAGAAACGTTTCTTTTTTTCTTTTGGCTGCAATATTTTGCTCCACTTTTCATATTCAACTTGTGTTTTTTTGTTTTTTTTTGGTTCCGTTTTTGACAACTGCTTAAACTTCCCTTCGCCATACAAACAACTCAATCTACTTTTTCCGCTGCTTAATTTGTATTATGGCATTATCGCATTATTACAATATGGCAGCAAAATATAGCCATCACAAGTAGCCATTTTGCACTTCAAACTGTACGACAACTACGTACGCCACATACATACAAACATACGCCAACCAAATACAGCAAGCAGCTTTCTTTGAGTCTCATTGCCATGAAGTAGGTGCCAAGAGCTGCATTAGCGGTAGCTAAACTACCAATAAAAACGAGTACATAAGTAAATCAACGCTGTGCTCATTTTAGGCGAATAACCAATAAATCGGCGCCGTTTCCACTAAGCAGACAGCCTGTGTGAGGGCTATGCATCCGTATAGTATATATTGATTTAGAGGAGCGTGCAAGGATGCACACAAAAATATCGGCAAAGCAGCTACGAGTGCGAGCTGCGCCGATTTTCGAAATTTATAAAGTGCAAAAAGCAAAAGGCAAGAAGAGAAATGCCAGAACAAAAGCAACAATCTAACAACTGAAAAATGGCTATAAAATAATATAAATAAGACCAACAACAACAGCAACAACAACTAGGTAGCAATAAAATGCACTAAAAATGATGGCCCCAAAAATAAATACACTAGCTGGCCTGCATCCAAAACCCATGCCGATGAATTCGCGACGCTATTGCAGGCACAAGCAGACACACAGCCAGCAAAAAGCAATTGCAACAAAAATAGCAAAAGAAAGTCGCACTAGCAATAATGCAATAATAGCTAGCTATTCAACCAACAAAAACAACTGCAATGACAGGAAAGAAAGAGAGAAAAGACAGATAGAAGCAGCACTCACCAAAGAAATTACCCTGCGCAGAAATCCACCGCTTACCAACTTTTACCCTTCTAATACTTAGCGCATATTTTTCAATTTCCATTCACTTTCTCGCCTAGAAACACTGATTACCTTCAAAGTGGACTAAAAAGTTCGTTTCATTAATCTCAGCCTTCCCTGCAGGGTATTTACGAACGAATTTGTAGGTGTGTGTGTGCACATTTCAAAAGCACTCGCCATAAAGCATTGCTATAAATATTTATGACCGTTTGGGAAAAGTGAAAATAAGGACATCCGCTGTGGGGCTGACACACGGTTTTCGAGGAGATGGTGGGGGTAGCAAATGTTGCACTAAAAAGCCAGACAAGCCAAGGCAATTGGGCACGATAGCCAAGCAAGTGCGGTGCAGGCGTGATTACACAATTGCTTGCAGTTGCTGTGCTTTGCCTTCGAAAGAACTGCTTTGCTTTGTTTCGTTTTCATTGCAATTGTGAAGGCAAGACACAAACAAGACGACAAATATGCAAGCACATACATACATATAGTTATATTGTGTAATCTGCAAGAAAAAAAAAAACAACAAGAAAAAAAACTAAAGAAAAAAAACATTGTAGTCTAACATTGGTAATTGCACAGTTAAGCAATGAAATATCACTTGGAAAAGTCAAGAGCGGGTATTAATTGAAAAAAAAAAATTATAAAATAAATAACTTATAAAAATAAACATTTATATAAAAAATAAACATGTATTAAAAAAAATTTAACAAAAAATGTAGGGAGATTGAATTAGTTTTAAAGGTTTTTTTCGAAGATTTGGGGCTTTATTGTGAAAAAACGGTACAAAATATTTTATTCGAAGTATTGGACATCGCTAGCTACAACTTTCGCCCATCTTTCGGGCAATTTCCGGATGCCGTTTCTCCAAAATTCTGGCCGCTGCTTGGTTATCCATGACTCAACCCATATTTTGGTAGCCTCGTACGAGGAGAACCGCTGGTCCGCCAAATCGAGACTCATATGCCGGAACAAATGATAATCGAAGGGAGCTATGTCTGGACTATACGGCGGGTGGGGTAACACTTCCCAGCCAAGCGTTCCAAGGTATTTTTTGACAGGTTGAGCAACATGCGGCCGAGCGTTGTCATGTTGCAAAATAACCTTGTCGTGCCTTTTTACCGTTTCCGGCCGTTTTTCTTTCAATGCCCGGCTTAAACGCATCAATTGCAGTCGGTAACGATCCCCCGTGATTGTTTCGCCCGGTTGGAGCAGCTCAAAATATACGACGCCGACCTGATCCCACCAAATGCAGAGCATGATTTTCTTGCCGTGAATATTCTGCTTGGCCGTCGACGTTGATGCGTGGCCGGGCAAACCCCATGATTTTTTGCGTTTTGGGTTATCGTAGTGGATCCATTTTTCGTCGCCAGTCACCACCCGATTTTGTCGCTCGATCAGCAATTCGCACGTAAAAAATCGCCGTTCGACGTCGCGCAGCTTCAACTCGTACGGGACCCAATGTCCTTGCTTTTGGATCATTCCCATCGCTTTTAGACGCTTGCAAACGGTTGATTTATCAACGCCCAATGATTCAGCAAGCTCTTCTTGGGTTTGGCACGAGTCCTCGTTTACCAATTCCCCCAATTCCGCGTCCTCGAACTTTTTGGGCTGGCCAAGACGCTCCTTGTCTTCGGTGTGAAAATCACCACTTTTGAATCGTCGAAACCAGTACTCACATGTTGAAATCGACGGAGTATGGTCTGGGTAGGCCTCCTGCAGCAATTCACGGGCTTGGGCTGTATTTTTTTTCAAACTGAAGCAGAAAAGCAAAGCTTCCCGCAAATTGCGTTTCGACGGCACGAAAGTTGACATACTCGGAGCACGAAAACACTGCGTTGTTTATACTTCAGCGAAATGACAGATACTGATAAACAAAGCCTAGGGATGAGGCTTTGTCATGAATATATATTCAGTATTGCCAACGCGATAAAGTGATAAATAGCGCCATCTGTGTGTCACCTTTAAAACTAATTCAACCTCCTTAAAAATAAATTTATAAAAACAAAATTATATAAAAACAAAATTTTAAAAAAATATTCATTAAAAAAATTACATAAAAACAGCAAAGTAGTGTAGCATTGGTATTTGCACAGTTAAATGAATGAAAAATCTTTCAAAACTGAAGATAGGCTTTAATCAAAAAAAAAAAAAGATTAATAAAAAAAATTTATAAAAAACTAAATTTATTAATTAATTAAAATAATTTATAAACAAAAATGTATCAAGCAAAAAATTAAAAAAAAATGTATAACAAAAACATTTATTAAAAACAAACTATATAAAACAACAACTTAAAGTAACACTAACAGTTAAAGCAATGAAATATCTTTGAAAAGTCAAGAGTGGGTATTAATTGCAAAAAAAAACATTATAAGAAAAAAAATTGTGAAGAAAAAGAGTTTATAACAAAAAACAATGTATAAAATAAAAATTTATAAACCAAAAATTTATAAACCAAAAATTTATAAACCAAAAATTTATAAACCAAAAATTTATAAAAATTTAAATTTGTAAAAGAAATTTAAAAAAATTATAAAAAACATTTAAAAAATTATATAAAAAAAACAATGTAGAGTAACATTGGTAACTGTTAAATCAATGAAATATAAGGAAAAGTCAAGAGCGGTTATTAATTGAGAAAAAATTTTAAGGAGTAAATTTTTTAAAAATAAATTTTAAACCAAAAAAAAATTTTTAATAAATTTATAAAACAAAAATTTATAAAAAATTGTATTTATAAAAAAATTATTTAAAAAAAATTATAAACACAACGTAGTGAAACAATTCGTAATTGCTCAGTTAAATCAACGAAATATCTTTGAAAAGTTTAAAGCGGGTATTAATTCCACAAAAAAAAACTTAAAACAAAAAATTTAAAGAAAAAAAGTGTATAACAAAAAAATTTATAAAACAAAAATTTATAAAATATTAAAATTATAAAATGAAATTTATAAAAAAATTAGTTTATAAAAAAAATTATAAAAACAACGTATAACAAAAAAACATTTAAGAGAAAAAATTTTATAACGAAAAAAATGTATAAAACAAAAATTTATAAAAAATGAAATTCATAAAAAAAATGTATAAAAAATTTAGTTTATAAAACAAATTATATAAAAAAAAAATTATAAAAAAACAATTACAAAACAATAATTTATAATATAAAAATTTATAAAAAATTTTATTTATAAAAAAAATTATATAAAAACAAAAACTTTGGAAAATCAATTGAAAAAATATATAAGAAACAAAATGTATAAAAACAATTTAAAAAAAGAATTTATAAAAAACATTTATTAAAAAAAATGATTTAAAAAACAATGCAGTATAACATTGGTAATCGCACAGTTAAATGAATGAAATGTGAAGAAATGAAATTAGAAAAATTATAAAAAACCTCTATAAAAAAAAATTTATAAATAAACAAATTATAAGTCAAGAATGTATAAAAAAACACAATAAAAAACATTGTAATTTTAAAAAATTAGGAACGAGAATTTTTTTTTTTGAATTCATAAAAGAATAAATTATATAAAATAAATAAATAGAAAGTTTAACTAAGACCAAAGTAATAATTTATCAACCGATCAATAAAAATCCATATGAATTTGGGGGAAAATAAATACATTATTTTTGCGTAAAATTTTTGCTGTTTTATAGTCGATCTTTAGCTCCTTGGCGTTGCTACAACTACTAACATGCCGATCAAACTTCCATTATTTCTGTGATTTTATCAACCTTTTCGACATTAGCGACATTTTATTCACATGCCTTCATCAAAAATACCTGAATAGAATCCACGAAACCAAAATTGTCCGTAAATAATTAACTGTTACAATATCGGCACCGTGAATGGTGTTTTCACAATTTCAGCGGCCTGACTTGCATTTTCGCCTTTATCAAAGAAAAACTGAAAAATCTATCGAATTTTCTCTTTGCTGACTTTCATTGTTAACACCCTGAACAAACTAAAAACACTTAAAAGATTTGTTTAGTATAAAATGTCACCTTGACAACGAGCATAAACATTAAATTGTTTGATCGATGATACTTCAACGAGATATCGATCACTACCGCCAACTACCGAGATTTATTTTCCCCCAAACAATTTAAAATAAATAAAAAGAAAGTTCAACTAAAGTCAAAATACCAATTTATTAAGCGATCAATGAAAATACTATGCATGAAATTTTTTTTATTTTTTTTAATTTTTTTTTTTTGTTTTTGTATAAGCATTTCTCGTTACAATGTTGTCTTCCAAGCAATTCCTAGTGTGAAAGACAGTGCAGCCAATTTCCCAATTTCGAGCTTCATAGATACTATATGCATACATATGTATGTATGTATGTACGTATAAAATAGGTAAACAAATGTAAAAGCGTGAAAACAATGCGCTAATTAAAAATAGCACAAATAAGTCGCATAAACCAACACAAAAACAAATAACTAAATTTTGTTTTAATTTTTCATATGTATACATATACATATACATGCATATGTATGTATGTACATACCGATATTTGCATGTTTGTAAACACATTTCTGCTTTTATACTTTTTATAGTAATTCAAAGGTTGATTATCGTATTGACAACACACAGCTGCACCCAAATAGATTTTGTATATTTTGTATTCACTGCTTTCGTATTGCAAAATAGTAAGTGTGTATGTATTTGTTAAACGACGTATTTAATTCCGCCTGCTACTGCAGCAAACCCTCGAAATTTTCTACCAAATTAGTAGCAACCTTGCAGTTTCCAATTGTAGTTATGGCCAAAGATGGTATTAAGCAGTGCGATAAAGTGAAATTTAATTTGTTGTAAAATGTGTGCCACACCAACACACCACCTATATTATGCACGTACGTGGACACTGAAGTGCAATTACTTGTATATCCAAACGGCATAAGCCAAAGTCAATCTGTAAGTCATTAATTTTCAATATGATAATGGCTTCAAGTGCAATGAATATTATGGGGAATTATCGAAAATCCTGTATGGAATCTTCATTGTGCAAGTTTGGTGGTGCGATTTTGTGGAAATTATTGTGGCAAGTATCTGAATAATGTATGTAGAACACAAAAACAATTACCATTAAAAATAAAAAATGTGGGACTTAATGCATTGTCAATAAATAATGTTTAGCAATGCCATACAAACAACAACAACCAAGTGGAGAGTGGTTAGTTTACGGTAGTATTCTAGTTTTTTTCTATCTAATTACCCCAAAAACCTCTGCTGTCTGTGGTGGAAGTTATTGTAAATGTACAACTTATAGTTAAAGCATTAATGGATATTTATGAATGAACTGATGAGCCAAGTTAGTTTCGGTTAATTGAGAGAAAAGCACCAACTTGGGCAGAAAATCTAATTCATCTTCTTGTAAAAGAAAACATCAAGTAATTTCTTTCTGTTGTTTCTTTATTCTTAAAGATATTAAAGTTTGACTCACTCGTTCGACTACAAATACAAAACTAAAAGTATGGAAAAGCCTAAATACTAACAACTTACATACTAACTAGTAAAAAAGAGAAAAGGGAAAGAGAAGATGTAAATAATATGTAGTGACGGATCTTTATGGGTACAATTATGAAGTGAGAGATCCGTTCAAAAAGAAGATGTAAAGGATACTAACGGATCTTTATGGGTACAATTATGAAGAGAGAGATCCGTTCAAAAAGAAGATGTAAAGTATACTAACGAATCTTTATGGGTACAATTATGTAGTGAGAGATCCATTCAAAGAGAGGATTATATTAGAATAAATAGAAGATTATACCTGTAAGACTCTCTGTGATATCATACAGCGAAATGCAGAGCACAAAGAACAAAACAGAAGGGGGAAAGAAAGCGGTAGATTTGGGATGAAGAGCTACTTGGAGTAGTTCAAAACCAAAATAAATTTAATAGCTTAGCCAAATATGGAAGAGTATTGTGAAATTAAAGAGAGTTCTAGCAGGCACTGAACAGCCGTTCGGGCGCGGCACTTTACTTTGATTTAACTAGCCTTTATGGCAGTTTTTATTCACTTAACATAGGATTCACACAACTATGGTAGGGTTGAAATTGTAAAACCTCAAAGTGAGCAAAGTGAGCTTTTGTATATTAGATGAAATTAGGCCGCTGTTCACCATTTCCCCGCTCGCTATCTCTATGCTCAATTAACTTGACGAAAAATTTGCATGCGAGAGCAATAACAAAGTTATCGAGTAAGATTCGCCGCTAGCGAGTATGCTATAACTCAATAGGCCGCACTGCCTTGCCAACGCATATAATTAAAGGCAGCTCTCTTCCCGCGTTGCTGACTTATGTTCCTTTGTACCAGTTGGTTCATCTATTCGCTACTTTATAACTCTTGGGGAAAAGAGAGGCCTATTGTATGCCAACGTCGTAATTTACCTTATACTCAAAATAATATTTTCCAAAAACAAATTAAAAGGTCGCCAAACAACCAATTAAGCTATAACACCAGCCTATAGTAGCAGCTTTGTGGGCTTTTTAAACACTTCTAATTCATAATACAAAGGAGCGGGGTTGTCCAAAATTTAAGTTGCTATGAAAGTATGTATGTTATGTCGCAAAGTGTATATGGATACCAGTAAAATGTTTCACTTGGTCTTTGTTTTGTGTTTCAAATATTTAAGCACAGATCGGGTCGCAAGTACACAAGAACCTTATTGTATTTTCAGGATAATCACTCAATAAAATATTGGCATTAGAAGAGTAGTTTTCAATGCCGCTTCTATAAAAGTGGGTTCAATTGGAAAATGAATACATTTATGAAATTCCTTTACTCTTCTCAATAATACTAAAATAAAAGTGTTTTTTCCTGATATGCACTTAGTGCAGCATATCGGCAAACATTTCTACATATGTACATACATATATACTATATGGCATATAATAATTTCAGTACATAAACATCAATGTTAACGAGTATATAATAAATAAGCCCACAAATGCAAAGCATAATTAGTGCCCAATGCTGTTAATAGAAATTTGTAATCCGCAGAATTATTCAACCTTGCGACTATAGTAAAGAACATATGCTACGTGCATACATATACACAAGTAGGCATACTTGCCTACAAGTACATATACCCACATACATTTGCACATAAGTACATGTGTACAAAAGTACAAAAGTGTACGCAAAAGCCGCTGGGCATGGCGCTAAAGTATTGCAGATTGACTCGTACAGATGAAGGTGTGGTGCACCGAGGCGCAGTGCGGTGTGGCAGCTTGCGTATGCTAAAAATGCCACAACCTAAATTCGCCAGCATAACCACGAACAAGCAAACCGAAATGCACGCACTGCGCCAAGAGTGTTGCTTATTTTAGATGTTGTCCCACTGTGGGTTTGCTTTGCAAGTTGTTTGTGATTGAGTGATCATTGGGCGATCGTAAGCTATGAGTGAAGTGCTGCTACTTCTAGGCATTTTGACATGGTTTTAATTAAAAGTTAAAGACAAATTACTTGCGAGTAGTAAAAGTGAAAATTTGTTCACACGCAAATGGATTTATATGTGCATATCTATGGGTGTTAGTACATATTTATATTTATAATTTTTTTTATTTTTTGTTTTTTTGTTTTGTTTGCTTCAAATTGTGGTTGCACAAATGTATGTAGGCATTAATGCACAAATATCTTAAGATGAATTATGCATAATTAGTCATGCACAAAGCGTCGGCCGGAAACATTTCCGCAATCTGGGGCAGATAAAGGGGAAATGAGAATTGAGATAGGGCAATCAAAAACTGATGTAGGTAACTGAATATAAATATAAAAATAAAAATAAAAATAAATATAAATATAAATATAAATATAAATATAAATATAAATATAAATATAAATATAAATATAAATATAAATATAAATATAAATATAAATATAAATATAAATATAAATATAAATATAAATATAAATATAAATATAAATATAAATATAAATATAAATATAAATATAAATATAAATATAAATATAAATATAAATATAAATATAAATATAAATATAAATATAAATATAAATATAAATATAAATATAAATATAAATATAAATATAAATATAAATATAAATACAAATATTAAAATTTAAAACTTATTTCCAACTTTTACTCTAAAAAAAATTTCGTAGCGCTGCTCTTATGAAAAGAATTAGTGCGCAAAACAGGCAGCCGACAATAACTGCACACAGAGTCGGACGCAGTTAAGGGTTCTTGGGATTCAAAACATAAAGAAATATTTCTAATTTTTTCATATAAAGGTAGATAAATTTAAAGCCAACGGACTTTAAATTCAAATAAAACAACGAAAATTCAAGTTGATTGCGTAATCTTCATTATTTCTGTGTAGAACCATTTATTTCATTTATTTTTTAAAGATAATCTCTTTCAAAAGTTGGCCGCAACTGCGCCGTAATTCGGCCATCCCTAAACACCAATTTTGAATAACTCGCAGGAGCACTTCGGTCGGTATCTCGTGAATAACTGTAGTAATATTGACTTCCAATGCCTCAATCGAAGCTGATTCATGCACAAAGCATTAAAACTTTATATACTTTTAAGTTTTAAAGCTCTTAAAAAAGTTAATTTATGAGAAAATGAAAAGCTTGAATATGCAAATGATATAGTTTCACGTGCATATGAACTTTTATCTGGACAACAACAAAAAATATTTGTTATATCTTCAAAAAGGTCTCTAACTTACCCACTTCTCGATCTCTCACTTCCACTTCCGAAACGGCCCTGCGCCGCCATCCGCATAGTGTTCATGCTACTACTGGCTTTGATATTTAAATACAAAGAGATTAGTTGGCAAATGCTCATTTCCCCCAACTGCCTACCTTTCGACTTACAGGCACACACACACACACATACATGCATACATATCTGAATGAAGTTTTGCTTCATTAGCGCGCCACGCCATATGAACGTCGATGAGATCATGCCAATTGACGAGCACATAAAAATAAAAGATACGCGCAGTGATGAGGCACAGCGCAGACGGGCGTGTAAATAAGTCAATTTTTTTTTTTACCTATAAAATTGCAAAGCCACATACCCAAGAATAACTGCACTTACGAGTGAGTACTTATGAGAGGGAGAGTGCAGAGTTTGTTTGCAAAAATATCCGTTAATATGTGCTCAGTTGTGTAAGCGTATGTGTGTATGTATGTGCCAAGTATGTGAGTAGACATGACAAACTTCAAAGGGGCAGTGCATATATTTTGTTTCGATGCAATATTTGGGAAAATATTTTGTTTCTGATAAACGAAAGTAGCGGCATTTATTTGCAGGTGTGTAGGGGCGTATATTCTTGTATGTGGGTGAATATTCATAGGTGACGATTTGCAGCATAATTTCTGGACAAATAACCTGCCTGCAAACTGAATTTATTTAATATATTTTTAACCCAAGTTGATTTGTTGAGTTCGCTTGTGCTTGATTACTTGTCGGTTGACCACAAATTCGATGCCTTCAGCGGTTATATTATAAAATATAGTTGGATTTCGTTTACCAATAGCGAATGTTTGCTGACAGACAAATGACAAGTCTACTTATCTGCATTAAGAAAATTAAATAAAAAGAATGGATAGAATAGGAAGGATAGGATCAGCTTCAGTTATTAGGCATTTTAATGAAATTCTTCAAGTTTAGTCTTCTACTTAAAAGAGCGACATCTACACATCTCTAAAGTCACTTATAATATTTAATGTTTTATTTTACTTCACGGCGGCCGCCATAGCCATATGGATATGTGTGTGACTGCGAATTGGAATCTCCGTGCTTGAAATACTGAAGAATAGAAAAAGCTTTTTTCGAAAAGCGCTCGCGCCTCGGCAGGCAGTACAAATCTCCGAGCGTATTTTTGCCATGAAAGTGCTCCTCATAAAAAGCCATTTGATTGCTCTTGGTACTAAACTAAAATATATTTTTTTTATTCATACAATTTTTCGAAGCATTTTTATTCTTAAAAATCTTAACACCGAGCATGTATAGTCATCTTGAGCCACTTAAGGGAAACAACGTACCATGGAAGGTTCACAAAAAAGGGCCTCCTCGAACTTATTTCTCTTGTCTTGTAAATAGTTGCAATAATAATAGGAGCCTGATTGTTTTAGGAGCCACCAAATCTCTTGGTGCTCCTGGGCTCGACCTATTCAAATTTCACAAATTTACTAAACCAACCTGTACTCATGGTGCTTGAGCGAATCGCAAACAGTGCCATTATAAACTTCCAAAATGCCTTACTTATATTAGACGGTATTTTCACTAAGGACTGTTCTGTACTGTACTGTGCATATTTTTCTACACCGTTGAAATCCTCCAAATCAATGCTTAGCTCAAAGTAGTCATTGAGCTCATGTAAATGTTGCAAGCCCAAGAAGAATTCGCTCTCTTCATTAATACTACAATACTACCAAAACCCATCACCTTGTATGTGTCCCAGGTGCGATTGTGAAAGCCAACAGAGCCATCCAAGCGCTGCCAGATGACCACCCAATGAGCGTCCTCGCTGAGCACTATGAAGGCTAAGGCAATACCGTCCATCTGAATTTTACTTATTCCGCTGCTTTGACAGAGCTGTGTTGAACGCTCGGATCATTTCCGGTTGCTACTGCATCCGGTGCTGTTGGCATGGCAGCGACGGTAATGACGACTGTGACTACTTTCGGCTGACCGCATTTTTTAACATCATTTCGATTTAAACTTGATTTTGGTGTTTCGATTTACGGTAGTGAGGTTAAATGTCCCACACTGCCAATTATATACCGCAAATTTTTCTAAATTAGGAAACATAAATAATTGTGTTCCATACGTATAGAATTTGTTAATACAGTTTAGTTGAAAAGTAAGAAAACAAAAATTATGTAAAATGTATTTCTAATTGAAATCTTTTTTATTCAATATATTCTCACACTTATTCCAATTATCCTCCAATAATTTTCAGAGATGTTCTCTGTAACGATTTTCTGGAAATTCAGCATAGAATTTTGGTGATTTCACTAAAACTCCAAACAGCGTCTCCGTAAGTAATTTTTTATGTAAAATAAGAAGTACTTATTCAGCTAAGATGCCTCTGGTATTAACAATTCCACGCTTAGTAAAGCTTGAATCTCCTAAAAATAATAGCTGACATTTACTTCTTGGTTTCTGGTAATACTTCACTATCTGGTTCTTGTTCAACGCTTGTACGACAAGGTTTACTCTACAAAAAAAACTAAAAAAAAAACGCATTGATGAGCAGTTGGAAATGAAGTAGCGAATTCCTTTATTTTTTTAAGATTTTTTGTTATGCATTTTTGTTGCTCAGAAATCTTCCAAAACAAAGAATTTTAACACTGCATACTATTTGCTTCTTTCTATAGAAAAAAAATTATATAAAAAAATACATGCACACGTCAAGTTCAAATTACTTGTAGACAAATAATGAATTGAAAGGTTGTAATAAATTTTTTTATTATAAATGTCGTACAATTTTTTTAACTTTTTCGCTTTTTCTTTTCATGGATTCCTATTATAGATAAGACTTCAAAAAAAAATTAAATAATGCACAAAATTCCGTTCTTTAAGTTCTTAAGTTGTAATAACATAAATATTGCAATATTTTTTTTTTTTTTTAAATGTTGCCAAGGTATAAAAAAGAAAAATAAAAAAATTTTATTTTTTTTAATGTAGGATGATTCCCCTAATTATTAACAGGTGACGCTTCATTATTTTTCGACCAACCTGTAACTTGATTACAACGCCGTTTATCGTATTCCTCCATTTATTGTGCGGACAACACTAATACTTTATTATGTGAATACAATTTCAGACGGTCAGATGTTACACGAACACTAACAAACACAATCACTAACAAAGACTCAAAAATGTACAAAGATGTTTGTGTGTGTACGGTTTTTGGCAGCACTACCAAGTTATATAAGTCAATTCAATTAGCAGCAAAAGGAAAAGAAAATTTATTTTATTATAGTTTTTGATAATTTTTTTTTATTTTATTTTTTTATAGTTTTTTATTTATTTTTGTTGTTGTTGGTTTTGTTCTATACTAACATTTTATAGTTGAAAAGTGCCTTTTACATCACATAAACTTTCGGATTTAATCTTTTTAATCAGTCCAAAGTTTACTTTGCTTTACTTTCGACTAACAGCAAATGAAAATAGTTTTTTATTTTTGTTGTTGTTTTTTTTTTGTTTTTCTTTTTTTTATATTTTTCTTTTTATTCAAATTGTTATTTTTTTTTTTTGGTTTTCATAATTTTTTAAATTTTATTTGTATATTTGTATATTTTTGTTGTTATTGTTGGTTTTGTTGTATAACAACGTTTTTTAGTTGAAAACAAGACTTTGACATCACATAAACTTTCGGAAAGTCAATTAATATTTTTAATCAGTCCAAAGTTTACTTTACTCTTTCAAATATATTTTGTTTTTTTTTTACTTCCGGCGCTCAGTTTTATGACTTTTCAACTAATTACTTATATGTTGTTGTTATTTATTTCATAACACAAATATAACTGGAAAGTTTTTAAGAGCAGCAGCAACACTGACCTACATTTAATGGTATTTCTTTAATTCATATACACACTTGCATACATACATATGTATATGCATACAAATAAGTTTCAACTCTGCCTACGCAGCCTCTCTTAGGCCATATGAGAGCGAATATGCATGCGTTGCTGTAAACACACACATTACAAGAAAAAAGAGTGACAATCCAGCCAGTTGCGCTCAGAAAAAGTTTACAGAAGTTCTAAAGTTAATAATTTAAAAACCAACAAAAAAACAGAAAACTAAAAAAAAAAAATTTAAATAAAAAAACTTTCCATAAAAAACCTCTCAGTACAAAAAAGTTTCCTTACCATTTTACAACAATTCGAAAGCAACATCTGGCTCACTTTGATATCTGTAATATCTGTTAATAATACTTGGAGCAGCCTCTCGAAAGCTGTGAAAAACTACAATTAAACTACCTAAGCACTTGCAACTTTTGCTGCTCAATGCAAGATTCACATATTAACACCAATTATTACTTAGATATTTTATGTGCATACATACAAATATAAAAATTCCGCACAGTTTTTCGAGCTTAATGCGCTGCCGTGCGTAGCAAACCAGGTCACAATAACAACACTTCTAACCCATATTTCACACTTTATAAATATCAGTTAATTTTTTAAGACCATCAACGTTTTGAAACGAACATTTACACGTGTGCGTGTGCGCGTGTGTGTGTGTGTGTTTTCTTGAGATGTTGTGGCAGAAAACTTTGTGAATATTCATGCACACACGCAGTTACATGCACGAATAAACGTGTCCATTAGGTATATTTGTTCTGTTTTTAACCAAATGCTATGAGTACAAAAACAAAGTGTAATATTCCTAAGATTTTTCTTGCTTAAAAAAAGCAGACCTAACGCTAGTCGCATTCATATACAGGGTTGGCCATATTAAACTGACCCATTGAGTAACCCTATAACTTTTTACTGTAATTTGAAATCTAAGGTTTACGTCAACAAGCCAAAGACACTAGGCGCACTTAAGGCCAATATCCGACGGGAAATAGCCGCCATATCGGCCGAGACGCTGGCCAAAACTATGGAAAACGCCGAAAAACGGGCACATTACGCTATACGAGCTAAGGGCGACCACTTGCGCGATATCATATTCAAAAAGTGATGTAAACGAATCTCCTTGAACTAAATTAAATGTTTTTCACAATGAAACACAAAAAAATGTTTCTTTTTCCATATTTTTTTAATAATCACATGGGTCAGTTTAATATGGCCAACCCTGTATTTCATATTCGTATTCATATACTTGCCTTTCGATGCTGAGAAATTTGCTCTCACATGTATGTCCGATGTATGTAGGTAATAAAATGCTTTATTACTTTTTTCGAAAGTGATGACATTTTTGTGTTTCGGTCACGTTATGTACCACACACTTACACACATACGCACACTCACACACTGTAATTTTATATAAGCAAGTCAGTCAGTTGGTCAGTCAGACAACCAGTTTAATCACTCCTCGGTTGGTCAAACACTGCGCTCTCTCTCTCTCTTTCTCTCTCTCTAACACACAGTGGCTATGGCAATCAGTTAATGAGTCAGTTGAAGCGTAGTTTTTCAGTCAGCCTCTACTACGTCTGTCCACGCTTGTGTTCACGCGATAATTAAGTTAATTGTTTGTTACTTTTCCACTACACTGCGCGCACATTCATCGGAATTAGAACTTGAAAAATGTTAATACATATTTCTGTAGGTGATTTAGCAAAGTTAAGTGCCACCTTGATCGAAAAGTTGCCGGATTATATTCAGAAAATTCAAAGTACTTCACATCAACTGAAATGCACTTAAAACGCCAGCGTTTGATCCAGTTCTCGATACATTTCTTGAACTCTGTTTTTCGATAGCCATCGGAGCCGTCTTCGATTTTTCCATTACTTCGTTTCTCGTAGTGGTTTTTTGACTCGATCAAACAGAAAAACAAATCGCAAAGTGCCATATCAGTTGAATTCGAAAGAAAAACTGTAAAATGTTCCGAATTTGCTCTTTGCTGACTTCCATTGTTAACACCCTGTAACTCACAACTGAAGAAAAAAGCAAACGAATTTTTTAGTGTGAATTTGATAAATAATGAACTGCAGCCATCTACCGAGGAAATAATTTATTTCTTTTCCCCAAACTAACCCTAAAAAGGGACACTTTGTCCAAGTTTCATATCGTCAGTTTACCTCCGTTTTTTCGCCTCTATACCGTTTCGATTTACACTTGGCGTTCACGTCTACACCTTACCTGCTCACTGTACCGGAGTTGCTGCATCACTTCCGCAACCATATGCCGTACTCTGTTTCATGTGTCTTTTTAGCATCAGCGATACGAAATTCTCACACTTACCACTACAGCCAACACTATCTTCTGGATCTTCCTTTAGTACCGGATTCTCGGGCTTCACGCTACAGCCGAAATTTTTCACTAGTCTTCTGAGACTGACGCATACGAAAAGCACATTTTTCTCACCTTCGTCGATTACTGGTTCGCACTGCGCGCAATATAAGTTATTTTCATGTCCAGGGGAATGAAGGTACGTTTTAAAACCGCCATGGTCAGCCATGATTAGAACTTGGGTAAGGTAGTGAACGACTTTGCCACGCCTTCCCTGCAGCCTTGCTTCAACTCTGGGAATAAGCCAATGGCTTCACCTTCCTTTTGACTCATGGCACACATTTCCTTCCTTCCTATGCCATTGGAAGACGCTGCCATTGGAAGACACTGCGCTGATTTGCCTAAGTACCAAGTATTTAAGTACTTTGGGATCGCTTTGCCTATATTTGCACTTCATGATTCTCGCTGCATACATCTCCTGCGATACTTAGTCAAATCGACATAGGCCAACTACGATGAGCGCCGCGTCGTCTGAGGCCGTTTAACATTTTTTTTTTCATAGGCGTTGTGGTAGCGCGCTACCCTCAAGTGGTTTTCTCAAACTAGGCTAATTTTGTTTACTTTCATCTCTCCACTTTTCCTACGAGCGCAGTATAGTTGCACAAGTGCTTCCGGCGAAGGAGGTTCTTCAAAGCCTCTATGGAGTTTTTCTTTTGCAGAACAGAAGCGCAAGCATGCGAAGAATATCTGGTGAACATCTGCTATAACATTTTCTTCGATGTTGCTTTTTTATTGGGTATTGCTTGAATATTAAATTATAGAAGTTGAAATTATATTTTTTATTTAGATATGATGAAAAATAGAATTGAAATAGAAACTATTCGCGGATTAATTACATTAGCTGAGGTGACAAAGAGAACTCAGATTCCTATGTCATCTTGATTACCTATTGCAATAACTGCTCCTAATCACAATAGAGATCGTCGTCGGGCTTGAACTTGTGTAAATATGCTTTGAAGCAGCCATGTCCACTCAAGAACTGGGTCAGGTGTAAATTAACTTCTCCATGTTGCCTCATTAGACAAAACTTTAAGCAGGGAATGCATTTGTACGTTCCACGCCTTTTTCTAGAGTTATGCCCGTCATCTTTGTTGTAGCTTATAACTAACTATGTGTATATGTACAAATGTATGTATGTATGTAGTGATTTTTGTCATTTTACACACGCGCCGCTTTATTTTAATGATATTTTTTTGTTTTTTTTTTAAGCTATAATAATTGCTTTACGAAATTACCCCCAAATTGCATTTCACTCTTCACAACTTTTGCTTTTTCCCTTGCGTTTCCGCTTGATAATTGCATTTGTTTGCTTTTTTAGCGTTAAATAGCCACTTTTCTTATAGACTTTACTATACAAGTTCACAAAAGCGGTAGTTTAGCGCACATTTTTCTATAGAAAATACATTAATACTAGCTTTTTGTTTTGACAAGTTTCTTTCCTACAACTTACGTCTTAATTTAGTATCATGCAATAAATTTACCCATAGCAAAGGAGACATTTTTATGTTATGACACTATTTTTAATCATTACTCAAAATAGCTTTTCAAAAATTGCGCTATTATTATCTCATTACCTGTTCTATGTGAGATGTCTGCTTCTCGCACTGGAACCTATTATTTGCTCAGTGGGGCGTATACGTAACATTGATATATATGTCTGTATATATTTTTTCTAGTTCAATGCAAGCTGCACAATGAATGCATAGCTCGCGTGTTTGCAATTGCATATTTTTTGTGCGCTGTTGACATTGTGTTCTAGTTTTTTTTTCACTTATGTACGTTTTATCAATACTTTTTTTTGTTTGTTTTTTTTTCTTTTGGTATTTATTAAAACCAGTTCACTAAAATTGTAGAACAATTTTTCAATAAAAACATTTAATGGAATTTTATTTTTAACCTCGCACAAATGAACATAAATACTGCGATGTCTATTTAGTAATTAATAGGTTACCAGGGTGAGCGTTTATTCAATAATGCTGAAAGTAATCTAATATCTAGAGTGTATAATGGCATTCCTTTTTGTTCAGCAGATTTTTTGGTGCAAGTAACTAAACTAGTTGTCTATTTAAAATTTTAAAATATCAACTCACAATCTTTATTTAACAGATTTTCTGGTGCAAACACCTAAAAAAGTTGTCTATTAAAAATTTTAAAGCATTACCCCACAACCTTTTGTTTAAAGATTTGTATTTACTACAAAATTGCCTACAACTCTCTTCAGTTGTATATCAAGCAAATTTTCATGACTCAAACTCTATTTACCTACCGCTCGCCATCATTAAATTTATCAATTTATAGATTATCAAAGCGATTTTGTTTTTTGAACTCTTCGAAATGAATTTTCTATAAAACGTCTCATGCACTTCATACCTATGTGGAGCGCTAAGCACTTGAGTTACCGCAAACGTTTACCTACAATTGATTAAAAATAGCGTGGTTGCATGCAATTGCATTATAAATTGTAGCAATTATTGTTTGACTACATATACGTACATGCATCAGTATTCACTTACGTGCGTGTGAGCAAACAGCCAACACATAAACCTCAATTTTCGTAGGCGTAACACACTTTCTCAAGCTAGTCGATTTAGTTGACGCTCAGCAAATACAAGGGGAAGGAAAGCAATACTCAAAAGAAAAAAAAACACAATTTAAAATTATTCTATTGAAATCAATGAGATCAATGCATGTGAACTAAATGAAAGCTAACTATGTATGCGTGTATATGTAAGGATGTGTGCGAATGAAATAGCTGACCTGCTGACATGAAAAGTTTGTGTACAAAAGTACAACAAGAACTTGAAAGCAATGAAGTGGAGTGGAGTGGAGTGGTGGTGTGGTGTGAATGGTGTGTTGTGATATGCTGTGGGGTGTAATAAAAGAGGTGTTTGAGTGAGGGCAAGTAGATCAATGTAAATGTTAGTGGAGTGAGTGTTACAGAGAAGCAAGGCAATAGGAAAGCCTCAGATGATTTGGAAAATACTATTTTTGCGATAAACAAACCGAAGTATTAAATATAAAAGTGGTAGAGTGTACAGGGTTGCCCATATTCGACGGACCCATGTGTTTTTTGGGCCCATTCCAATCGACGAGGCTTGTCCGCAGGCAACAATCTTTGCGTCAATTGAATCTTATATGGGAATAAATGCAAATCAATGCGGATAATTCGTTGTAAAGTGGCCCGAGCAATGACCAACTGCTGAGAACGGCGATTTTGGGATGTCCTTGGCGACGTCTCAACACTGGCCAGTACAAGAGCAATATTCTCATCCGATTGCGTTGGTGGTACAAACCTTGGTCGTACCTTTCGTACAAACGTTTAATGGTGTTCTTAGAAGGCGCACTTTTCACATTATTTAAATTTTTATACGCACGTTGAGTTTTCACAATTGACTTCTTTTGTTGAATGTAAATTTCAACAATTTGGGAGCGCTTGCGTGACGTTTTATGGTAAAAATCTGCTTGGACTGACACTTCCAACGCGGTATGTCATTAAGCGATCTAACGTCTCTGTCAAAAGATACAGGGTTGCCAGATAGGTCCGTCGAATATTGGCTACCCTGTACTTTGGCCCGTAAGGGTAGTATGTCTTCTTCTGCTTTCTTATAGCATTAAATCCTGTTCAACAACAATTTTATACAAGAAATACGATTTGATTGGTTATTAATAAAAAATAAGTAAAAATCAATAATATCAATATTCAAAAAAAATCTATTTAAAAAAATAATAAATATAGATTATTAGGTAGTATTTGAAAAAGTATCATAAATAATATTTTTTAATTAATCAAATATGTAGGAGAAGCGCAACGTTGAATTAGCAGTTAGCGTCTTTGATACTTAAAGTGGATTTACCCAAAAAGCAAGGATAAATAAATTTTACGAAGCCGAAGTATTAAATTTAAAAGCGGGAGTGTACTTTGGCTCGAAATAGTAGTATTTTAAAAAGTACATCATTTTTTTTAAATATATATTTTGCTTAATTGCCGAAATTTGGAGAAGAAGCGCAATGTATAATTACCAGCTACTTGAAGGGTTTTATCTAACAAGCAAAGATAAATGCATTTTAGGAACATCTGCAAGTTTCTAATGCCTTTTGATTCGTGGTGAGCACTCAACAGCATAGAAAATGCATGCCTGCCATCAGGTCTTAGCACATCAACTGGCGATGGCGTAGTAGAGAAATTTTCCTTTTAAGGGATTTTTTTTTTGCATAAGTGTCTTTCCAAACTATCCAAAAATTTGTGCTCCAAATTTCAGAAGCAAATTCTAAATATTTTCGGAGTTACAGAAGAAATTGTAAGCAAGCGTCGAGCAGGTATACGAGCGGCCGGATCGCTCGAAGTGCGATTTCTCGGTTTTTTATTTCTATATTACGATTTTTCCTAACTGGCGGGAAAGATAGGGAAAACGTTAAACGTCTTATCGAAACAAAATAACATTGATTGTATTTGGAATTAAATTCTCTTCTAGTTGAACCTAAAAAACGTTAAGAAAGTTATGATTAACCCACTTTTTAAACAATCTAAAGTGAATTTGTTTTTCCAAAAAAATTATTTTTTTTTAATTAGCGAAAAATTGTTGAATTTCTTACTTTTTGTTTAATTTTCTTGGTTTAACTAGAAGCTATACTAAAATAAAACTTTTTTTGGGTTTTTGGTTTGAAATGAAAATTGCGACCTTCATCTTTCCCACCCCACGACACATACACACTCGAGGCGCCTCGGCAATATGCTCGTAGCGGGCATAATATGACATATATTTTAATGGAAAAATTTGAGGAGACTGTTTAAATATACAGGGTGGCTGATGAATTTTGCTACATTAAGAAACTCAAATAACTTTTTTTTTAGTGTATGGAATTCATTTATTTTTTTTTCAAGTTGAAGGTCATTAAATTTTATTAAATGTAGCTTAACAAGTTTTAAAAATAATTGAATTTAAATGCCCCCATGCTCGTTGACACAAGTGCGGCATCTTAGTAAAAAGTTGTTCATTGCTGCTTTGAGAGTTGCGACAGGAATAGCCGCAATTGTTGCCCGAATGGATTGTTTTAGTTCATCCAAATTTGTTGGCTTTGTTTTATAAACTTCTTGTTTACATAAACCCCACAAGAAAAAGTCAGGTACAGTAAGGTCAGGCGACCTGGGGGGCCAGCAAAATTCGGAGTTTCTTGAAATCAGTTTATTGGGAAATTTTCGTCGCAACTCTGTCATAACAGTCTAGGCTATGTGAGACGTTGCCCCATCTTGTTGAAACCACACAGAGTTGAAAGGAATTCTCTTTCGGCGTAGTTCTGGATAGAAAAATTCTTTCAGCATTTTCAAATAACGGTCTCCAGTAACCGTAACGGTGTGACCATTTTCTTCAAAAAAATAAGGCCCGACAATACAGCGTGAAGAAACCGCACACCACACTGTCACGCGAAGAGGATTCAATTCCGTCTCGTGGAGTATCTGTGGGTTAGAAGTACTCCATATTCGACAATTTTGTTTGTTCACATTGCCGTTTAAATCGAAATGGGCCTCATCAGACATGAAAAGGCAGTTTAACATGTTTTGGTCTTCTTCCACCATTTGCAGGATCTGCTGGCAAAATTCCAAGCGAATCGGCAAGTCTGCTGCATTCAGTTTGTTAACCATTTGAATTTTGTAGGGAAATAAGTCTAAATCTTTGTGCATTATTGTTTGCAAAGACTGTCGGCTGACACCAAGTTGAGCAGATAAGCTTCTTGTTGAAACCCTTGGATTGCTTTGTATAGCTGCAGCTACAGCAGCGATCGTTTCCTCCGTCCGAACTGGTGGGTTTCGATGATAAGGCCTTCTTGCGACTGTTCCTTGCTCAGCAAAATTATTCACCAGTCTCATTATGGTCCATCTGCTCGGGGGATCGCCGCCAAACATCCGCCTGTACTCTCTCTGTACCAAAACTACGGACTCCAGTGCGTGATAGCGGCGGACTATCCAAATTCTTGTTTGCGTGTCCCAGTTATCCATTTTAATAAATTTTAAAGATCAATCTGCAAATTAAAACAAAAATGGAAGAGATAACTTAAAAAGAAAAAAAGTTATTCAATTTTTTTTTTGGTAGCGGCTTTCATCAGCCACCCTGTATAAGAATAAAACCTGAGAGTTTCGTTTTAATCGAATATTTCTTTCCTTCCCAAAAAAATCAACGAAAAAATCGAATTTGTGAACCCTCTAAAGCAGGTTCCCCCCTTAAAATCAAACTTCATACGAAAACTTTGAGCATTCAACCGAAAGTGGTGATAAAATATTAAAAATAATAAATAAACAAAAATTAAATAAAAATTAAATAAAAATTGATAAATATAAATCAAAGTAATCTAATAATACAAACCATCGTCACCTAGTTTTCTTAAGATCTTTGAATCTTAAGCAGGTTGAATACACCTTAAGCTGTATTAAATTTTTTTTATTAAAGCTTTTGCTTCCCTCTATGCACTCTTCCTTGATCATATATCCAAAAAGTTATCTAAAAATAAAAGGGTTTTACGTTTAGAAATATTTGTGGCACGCGCCTTGATGGCACAAATGGGTTTTGCGTTTAGCAAATAAAATATGTTTAACTAAATATTTCTAGGCTTAATCGAAGTATTTGAACTTTCGTCTTTATAGCCTTAAGTTCACAGACGAATAATTCCAATTTTATTTATTGGCACTCAAATGATTTTACCCAGCCGCCAGCCTTTTTTTTCTAATCAGAAATGGCTTCGTGCTATTTAAAAGGTTACTATTGCTTGTTGAATTATCACATACCAAATACCGAAGAAAAACAAAATGAATCATCGAATTTTGATTTTGAATAAATTTTTTAGTAATTAAAAAAATATTGATTTCGCGTGATGGAAATCTTTACTTTGACCTTTACGCACTTTATTGCTTGTCTGGTTTTACGCCGCAGCTGCCTAGTTCAAAAGTGTAAAATATTATATGATTGGCGCACGACACCACTCACCAGAAATCATAAATCTTCCGATAGGAATGTTGCGCCACCTTGTAAAGGGTGTTTTTTCTAAGAGCTTGAGAGCGTAAAATGATAATGCAAAACAAAAATATTTTTGGCATTTATTTCTTGTATTTTTTATTACAATCTGGTAGATAGTTTCATGGCATTTATTTTTTAAATATAATATCCGGAATATATACGCCGCGGATACGAGTTAAATGGTCCATTCGATCAGTCCGATTTTTGACTACTTTTTCCAATAATTCTAATGATAATTCTAAATTCCAATCAGCAAAAATGCAACACAAACGATGTGAATTTGGTTTGACTTCTTGCACGAGCTGTATTTTATGGGCAAGTAGGCTAGGATATTTGCGTAAAATTTTCCACGTAGTCGAAGAACAAAAAAAGGCCAATAAGTTGAGAACGACGATCAGTCGAATCGACATTTCAGCGACTTCTTCAACACTTCAAGCACCCTATGAACTTTTCGAACAGATTTTTATTTCAAAGTAAATTTCCACCTTTGGGAAGCCATTTATTCTAGCGTTGAACGATTCATGATGAGTTAGCAAACCTCTAGTTTTACAGTTTTAAGCCGACTCTGGATGGCAGATGGTTTTTCGGAGGCACTTTTTCATAGCAGAAGCGCTCACAGATGATTGCCATTGCTTGCCGAGGAGCGACCGCTATTAGAAAGAAACTTTTTCTATAGCAACTATTTTAGACCATCGAGAGACAGGTTGAAAAAAATTGAAATTTGAAAAGGTCGAGCCAAGAAGCACCAGGAGATTTGGTGGCTCCTAAAACACTCAAGATAAAAAGCCCATTGTATTTAGAGCTCTGGAAAGAGGGTAGGTAGTCAAGGAGGAAAGGAGAAAAGTGTCAGAGAAAGAGATAAAAAAAAATAGAGATAGAGATAAAGATAGAGATAGAGATAGAGATAAAGATAGAGATAGAGATAGAGATAGAGATAGAGATAGAGATAGAGATAGAGATAGAGATAGAGATAGAGATAGAGATAGAGATAGAGATAGAGATAGAGATAGGGATAGAGATAGAGATAGAGATAGAGATAGAGATAGAGATAGAGATAGAGATAGAGATAGAGATAGAGATAGAGATAGAGATAGAGATAGAGATAGAGATAGAGATAGAGATAGAGATAGAGATAGAGATAGAGATAGAGATAGAGATAGAGATAGAGATAGAGATAGAGATAGAGATAGAGATAGAGATAGAGATAGAGATAGAGATAGAGATAGAGATAGAGATAGAGATAGAGATAGAGATAGAGATAGAGATAGAGATAGAGATAGAGATAGAGATAGAGATAGAGATAGAGATAGAGATAGAGATAGAGATAGAGATAGAGATAGAGATAGAGATAGAGATAGAGATAGAGATAGAGATAGAGATAGAGATAGAGATAGAGATAGAGATAGAGATAGAGATAGAGATAGAGATAGAGATAGAGATAGAGATAGAGATAGAGATAGAGATAGAGATAGAGATAGAGATAGAGATAGAGATAGAGATAGAGATAGAGATAGAGATAGAGATAGAGATAGAGATAGAGATAGAGATAGAGATAGAGATAGAGATAGAGATAGAGATAGAGATAGAGATAGAGATAGAGATAGAGATAGAGATAGAGATAGAGATAGAGATAGAGATAGAGATAGAGATAGAGATAGAGATAGAGATAGAGATAGAGATAGAGATAGAGATAGAGATAGAGATAGAGATAGAGATAGAGATAGAAATAGAGATAGAGATAGAGATAGAGGTAGAGATAGAGATAGAGATAGAGATACAGATACAGATACAGATAGAGATACAGATACAGATACAAATAGAGACAGCGACAGAGATAAAGGTGTTAGTCCTGTGAGAACTTTCCTGATTCTTTGGCAAATCTGTTAATACTCTCCAGTTCTAGAGAACGAATATTACCCATTCTCACGATATCGGAACCTAAAACTCGCAGCCTTGCCCTAGCAAAGGCAGAACACTCACAGAGAAAGCGCTCGGTGTTATCCGCCTCCTCCAAGCACGACAGGCACATTGGGTCCTCAATGATTTCAATGGTGGTCATATGCTGACCCCATGGGTTGTGTCCGGTAATAATACCGACCAACAACCGAACGTCTTTCCTTCCAAGTTTTAGTAGCAAGTTTTACAGTTTTCTGCTCTGACTTGTAACAAAACACTTTGCAGTTCTGCAGCGTTCTAGACCGATGGTCCGGGTCTTTATGTAGATTGCATACATAATCGCTGATTCAATTCGTGATTCCTACGGAACTGCTGCCGATTATTGCGTCTGCACCCCTTGTGTGGGGAACCGTTGATCCACGATTGGTCAATTCATCAGCAATTTCGTTTCTTTGAACACCGGAGTGTTCTGGGACCCATATGAGTACAAGCCTAATTTTTCTTGCGACAGAATTAAACAGGAGACAGTTTAGTTTTACACTTGCCAAATCTTAGTGAACAGAAATGTCCACGCAGTTTGCCATGCGCAGCTAACAAATTATAGTTATCGATATCGATAGTTCTCATGTAGCTAAAAAAAAACACCCGCTATATACACTTGCGAAATTCCATTTTCTTCTTCTTGCAGTTGCTATATTTCATGCCGGTTCTTATCAGTATATGTATTTATGAGTACAAATAAATATATTTTCAATGTATCGCCTGCACTCCTTCCTTAAGTACACCTGCATGTACGCATTGATCACGTTTCCACTGCGCTGCTACTTCTTAACTGTTCTCACATATGTACGTACATACATATTTACAATATCTTATCGAAATTATGACGAAAAGGTATAAAAGAAAAAATGCCTAGTCGATTGTAAGGAAACGAAGTACCTAAATGAAGGCAAAGTCAATAATTTTTTTGGGCAACAAAAAGTCACACGTAGCTTTTTCAGTGTGCGTTTTTATTTTTACAGCCTAGCAACTGACTTGCCGCCAACGAACTCACGCAAGGCAAGCACATATGAGGCCTAACAGACTTTTAGATACATAAAAAAAGCGGCGTGGAAAAAGCTAAAACTTCTGCGCGCGCAAGCAGACATACAAACAATCAGACATACGAACAATCAATCAGCCATACGATCATGCATTTGTTTGTATGTTTGTGCAGTACTTGCGCGCTCTTTGAATTTTGCGTCACTGCTACGATCTTGGATTAGTGTAGTTGTGTGCCACAAAAACTCCATTCATTTTTTTTTTTGTTGCTGACAATAGTGATTTCACAATTGTTTTCAAGCAACTTTAATTAGCTAATCGCCGTATTTTGGTAGCAAAGTTTCATAACAAATAAAATAAATAAATTTGTATATATGTTTGTGTGTAAGCACATGTGGTCGGCACATCAGCGCCAGAACTATTTTTCTATTTCTATTTCTGTTTCTATTTGTGTTTCTGGCTAATACTGGTTATGGCTTGTCAGCTGATAAAGCTACAGCCGCATTCGATAGACTTATCAATATTTGATAGGCGCGCGCTTATGTCCCTTTGTTCCAGCGGCGATTTCTATTGCACCTATACACTGGAATTATATGTAATATATGTACATACATACACGCATTTGTTGCTGACCTTCCATTTGCGCGCAATACATGGAAATATGTGTATGTATGTATGTACAATTAGCAACTAATTGCCGCCACCGTCTGCATTTTACGCATTTCACCAACAAAGTCGTATGAAATTACGTATGTACGTATGTGAGCGTGCGTGCATGCGTGTGTATGTGTGTGTGTGTATTATGCGCTGATTAAACATAAAAAAAGCACTTATAAATGTTTAAATTTGGTATCAACGTATTTTCTGGTTCAAACTGCTTTCCGAAATGTTTTTCGCTATTTGTGCGCTACATTTTTTTTTTTTGGTTTTTTTAGTCAAACAATGTGCTTCAGTACTTGTTTTTTTTTACCTTTTTATCTTCTTTTACGTTTTCATACCTTTTATTTTTCTTAGCGCCCGATTATTTGCTTAGTCAACAAACTGGTGTACCCAAGTCAGCTAACAAATGCCTACATTGTTCTATTAGTTCCAATCAGCCTATCAGTTGGCCTACGCGGCTCTACGTATACGTAACATTTTGAACACTCCTACTAAGGAGCGTACAGTTTTTGAAATTAGTTTCCCATATTTTTTTTTGCTGAATTACATTTTTTTCATGCTTTAAATGCATTCATCCCATTAATTCTTACCTAATTTATCGCTTTGAAGCACAGCACGTCACATTAGCTGCAGAAAATTTATATACATACTTTAGTAGTACGACAGATGAGTGGGGTTAAATGCATAGCTATAAATATTTGTATGAGCATAGGTACATAAATGTATATGCGCATATGTAATGAAACTTTAATCGATCAGCAGCTGTCAATTGGTGCGCTACTGCTGCCCTGATGTTGACTGCTCTAAATACCTGACGCCGTCGCCGCCGCCGCCGCCGCCGCCGCTGCTGTTGCTGCCGCTGCCGCTGCTCTGCTGCTGCTGCTACTGTCACAAGTCACAAACGGTTTAAAGAGTTCGTTTACAAGAATGCGCCAGCTAAAGTGAACGCGAAAAGCGCGAGCACACGTTCTCTAATAAATCCATGCATACTTACATACACGTACATGCAATATACAAAACAAGAGAAAACGTTTGGTTTTTGTTTGTTTGTTTGTTGATACACACAGTTCACTTATTTACTGAGAAGTTTTGGAGTGCGTGTCAGGGGTGCATTTGCATTTGGGTTTTTTAGTTGTAAATGCACTATCTGGTACGACACGCCATGACGGACGATCTTCCTATCTATCCAATGGCAAAGCGAACATGAAAGTAATTAATGCAAAAATGAAGAATGAAGAAAAAAGAAAAATAAAAATATATGAGTTAACGAATTAATTAAAAACGAAAATTAATTGTTTTAGCTGAAAATGATCAATTGATTTTGAAAATATGCAATTTTTTTAAAGTTCTAGTAATTTTTAATATGTGTTAGTGTTAATAAAAAATTATAGTTAATTATATTTATAAGTATTGCAAAAACTACGTATTTATTTTAAGTATTTTTAGCATAGCTTGGAAACAAAAAAGCATCTACAAATTAGATGTTTAATCACAAAAAAATTTAAAAAAATATCTTAAAAATAAGCAAAATAAAAAAGATATAAAAAATAAAGGAAAAAAATCAACAAAAAAAAGATTTAACAATAACATTGTTGTTTTATTTTAGCTCTAAGCATCGAAAAGTGCAAGCAAAAAAAAATAATAATAATTGAAACCGATGTGCGCTCTTTTCTTTAGTTTTTCAACTATTATTTCTTTTTCTATTCATAGGACTATGAATAAGTTCGTGCGGTTTTTTTTCGAAATTTGAAACTTTATTGACGTAAAATGGTTACAAATTTAATATTCAAAGTATTGTCCATCGCTTACTACTACTTTTTCCCATCTTTCTGGCAATTCACGGATTCGGATTCGGTCGGTTTTGCCGCAATCCACGAATCGATCCATTTTTTGACTTCATCGTAATTACGGAAGTGCTGGTCAGCCAGGCCATGTTGCATCGATCGGAAGAGATAGTAATCGGATGGCGCAAGGTCTGGACTATACGGCGGGTGGGGTAGGACATCCCATTTGAGCGTTTCTAAGTATGTTTTGACCACTTGTGCAACATGTGGCCGAGCATTGTCATGTTGCAAAATAACTTTGTCGTGTCTATCGGCGTATTGCGGCCGTTTTTCTCGCAGTGCTCGGCTCAAACGCATCAATTGTCGTCGGTAGACATCCCCCGTAATCGTTTCATTCGGTTTCAGTAGCTCATAATACACAACACCCAGCTGGTCCCACCAGATACACAGCATAACCTTCAGGCCATGAATATTCTGCGCCGACGTCGATGTTGAAGCATGGCCAGGGTATCCATACGTTGCCCGACGTTTTGGATTGTCGTAATGGACCCACTTTTCATCGCCAGTCACAATTCGATGCAAAAAACCCTTTCTTTTGTGCCGTTGAAGCAGTTGTTCGCATGCCATAAAACGGCGTTCAACGTCTCTTGGCTTCAATTCATACGGCACCCAATGGCCTACCTTTCGGATCATTCCCATGGCTTTTAAACGTTTGGAAATGGTTGATTGATCAACTCCCAAAGTTTTTGCAACCTCTTCTTGCGTTTGAGCCGGATCTTGATCGAGCAATTCCTCCAATTCGGTATCCATGAACTTTGGCGGCGCACCCTCGCGTTCTTCGTCTTCCAAGCCAAAATCACCACTTTTAAAGCGTGCAAACCACTTCTGGCACGTTCGCTCAGCTAGAGCATGCTCACCATAAACTTCCACCAATATACGATGACTTTCGGCTGCTTTTTTCTTCATATTAAAATAATGAAGAAGAATTCCCCGCAAAAACACATTATTTCACATTTTCAAGTGTGGTAAAAATATTGTTGTTTACGCTTCAAATAAAAAACTTATACTGACGCTTGTGCCTTACGACAGTAGCTCTCCAATGAATGTTTGGAAATGTGGATCGATGGAATAATAATCAAATTACGCCATCTGTTGTAAAACCGCACGAACTTATTCATAGTCATAAAACTTATTCATAGTCAACTTCAACTATTGTATTACTTGAGTTTTTCAACGTTTTAGTTTTTTTTCTATTTTGTCGTCGTTTTTCTTTTTGTTGTCTGCCTAAGCACACATCATCAAAGTACTCGTGTAACGATTGGCCTCGAATAATTCACATGCAACGAAAGTTTACCTAGAAAATGAAACATATTTGTACGTAATCACGCGATAAAGAAAATTACTACGAATTTGTGGTATTAAACTTTCTTCTTTTAATATAAATACGAGTACCTCAATTTACGCAAAAGAAAAAACTTAAAGTACGGCAATCATTTTTGGCCTAATAGCGCAGTGACCCTGACCCAAATTTTTTTTGTATGAAAAAAATTTTTTAACTCATAAGAGATAGTAGCAAATGGGTTGCACTAAGACTTTTGCAAGCATTTGGCTGTCTTCCTTTTTAATGCAGCCAATAATGGCTTTATAATTAGCTGGAAATCTGATTGTTATCATACAAAAAACAAAAAGACTATAACCAAAATTGTGAATCTGTAGTGAGTAACTGGCAGTTAAGAAGTTTATCGGAATAAAAATATTGCAAACATTTCCTAAAAAACAAAACAAAATATTTAAAACTGCATACTTACTTTGAGTCTAGCGGCAGGCTTATCACCCATCCTGTCAGAAATCAAACAGATTAACGAAACCAATGCACGACAAGTCATGTCGAGGCCTTTGCTCTCGAGAGGCGTTGAATAAGGAAAAACAAAAAAAAAAAAGAACTTACTTTGGGTGCAAATACCATTTTTTAGAGAGTTGAAGATTTTCTTTGGATGCAAATACCATTTTTTATAGAGAGTTGAAGATTTTCCTGAAGCAGCATTCAATGCAACTGTTTGCTCATCTAAAATTAGCGCTCCAGATACCCGAACAGCGAACTACTCGTACTAACAGATGATAGATTACCAGGTTTGGTATTTAGCTATGGTGAACAAAAAATTGTGAGGTGAACATTGACTGCCTCGCCACTTGGGAGATTATGCAGCCGAATCCTGCACGATAATTTCCTGCCTTCACACACTCGTCCAATCAGTCGTTGCTCAGTTAGCAACGAAGTGTTGCGATTGGTTGATTTTTTTCGTATAACACTAACACAATGTCAGTTTTTTCGTAAACAAAGCGCTTCGTGACCCAAGTGACGTTAGAAATTTTCGAGCTGTTACACAATTTGAGCAGCTAAACAAACATTGGCATTTTATATGCCAACATTTCTTTAATTTTTCAACGACGTTAGTACTGTGCATAAATAATGAGTTAGACTTACAAAAACAAGTGCTGACAAACAAATCAAAATAATCGAAAGAAGAATAATAGTAAAGAATAATGTAGTAGAGCTCAAAAAAACTCGACATACTCAAGCTCTCGATGGAAAACTTTCAAGCAAAGCGCATCGAGCAAGTGTCGGGTACTCTCTCTCGGTCGTTGCTCGTTTATTCGAGCTATTCAAAAATGTGCGAACAAAATCGAGAACTCCATCTGAAATACCTACATATATAGTCATAGCCTAATGGATTGGTGCGTTACTGCCATTCGAAAGTTCACGGGTTAGAAACCCCGAACACGAAACAAGAAATGGCAGAAAAAGTTTTTTCTAAACAGCTGTCGCCGCTCAGCCGGCAATGGCAAACCTTCAAATGCATTTCTGCACTGAAAAAGCGTCTCATAAAAAAACATTTGCCGTTCGAAGTCGACTTAAAATTCTAAATCCATTTTTGAAAGAACATCAGGACGCACTCCACAAATAGGAGGAGGAACTGGGTCAAACACCCAATAAAGGGTGTAAGCGCCTATTATATACATATATATATACATACATAGCCATTGCAATCAGGCTAATGCTCAGTCGAAGACCCTGCTCCGTAGCTCACTGAAGCTCAAAGTATTTGGCGTCTATAGATTGGTGCGCGCTAGTAAGGGATTTCTAGATGACTCATCGTTATTAAAACCTATTAAAAACTGAAATTAACTAATATTTCTTAAACCATTTAGAAAAAATAAAAGCTTGCACTTAGCAGTAGGCATTCCGCGACTATACTACAGAATTCTGAGTATACTTTTTACCACTTTTTCTATTAAATTCTCCTAAATAGTAACTAAAAAGCTAATAACCTTACGGCAGTTCACAGTTTTACTCTCACAGTTTTACTTTTCCAGTTCTACAGTTAATTGACGTAATTTTTATTAACGTTTTACGACCCTGAGTATCGAGCATAAAAACTACTTGTTAGACTAAAATACTATTTTAGAATTTTTCATGAAATATTTCAAATTCAACTTTTAATTACATGTACTAGGGCAACCCACTTCAGATTTATATTGAAGTTAAATAGACCAAATATTGTCTATATTTTAAATTTTAGCAACTGAGCGATTCCATGGCAAGTGTTCCCAGTTTTGTGGACATTGTCTTTTCTTCTAAGAATTGTTTTAATTATAATAAAAAGTAAACTGACGAATTTTTGACAATAATTTAATAATTTTGAGATTTATTCAATGTTGAACATTTTGGTTTACAATTTTTTAAAATGAATTATCTTCGATTATTTTTAATATTTATCAATGCCTTTTTTTTAATTTTTCACGATAAAATATTGTATAATTTAAAAAAAAACAATTATTGCAACAAAATATAATTAAAAACAAATTTTTTTGCCCGAGATTAACTATACTTTTGAGATGTTTTTCAAATTTTTTGGAATAAAATATAATGAAAATACCAATTTTTGTTTTTTTCGAAAAAAAAAAATTTAAATTACTTAAAAAAATTTTTTAATTTTTGAAATTTTGAATTTATAAATGAAATTGAAGAATTTACATTTTTGTTTTGCGCAAAATTTGTGGTAATTTTTTTTTTTTGTCATTGTAAAACACTCACTCAAATCTTTTTCTTATTTATTGTATTTTCAATAGTACCCCTAACTATGCTCAGTGATCTCTGAATGTTCCATAATGAGTTTCCCGTAACTTTGCGAGTTATATTCGAATACGTACAGCGAACCCGTAAAAAATCAGTGCAAAATACTGCTCAAAGAAGCGCTAGCACACGCACTCATATATTACGTGCGCTGGCAAAGCGACCGAAGCGCCTCTAAGTAATTATATAAAATACCAGACTTTTCAAGCAAATTTTTAGGAAAAAGCAAGGCGCATCCATTAAAGGTGGTGGCACTAAACCAACAACACTTTTCTGTGCGTTTGATTGTCAAAGCAAAGTATTGGCGCAAAGTAGAAAACAAATAATGAATTCGCCTTGTTTCATTCTGAGCTGGCAGTCACATGGCCACGGCGAAAGAAAACAACAAACTCAGCTGATTTACCAATACCACCTTTAATAGATTTGCCTTGGGAAAAAGCCTTCAAATCTTTTTGTTTGACAATCTTTCTGGAAAAAATAAAAACTTTGAAAAAACTAATGTTTTCAAAACTCATCAACTTTTTATTGTAGAAAGAAAATTAAGGAAATCGCCTTCAGCCGGCACATAAACGCACCAGCCAACTCTTCTCTCTTCGTGAGGTCATCACTACCTTGACTGTGGTCTCCAGAGTCGTTCTTTGAACGGCTTTGGGTAAATCATTTTTTATTCGCTTATTATTTTCTTAATGCTTAATGCATTTTTCTTAATTCATGTTTGTGTTCAATACAAGACTTACTTAGATTAGATTCTTTATGAGGTTTGCTCTTAAACACAAGAGCATTTCTTATATTAAAAATTAAATAGTACTAAATGCCGCCCTCTGCTCCGCCCTAGATGCGGTAATATGTGCAGAGAGATGTTTTTTCCCCCTTTCTTCTAATTCTTTTTAAAAATGTTATCTAGAAGTATTTATTATCAAAGAATGCCATTATAAAAACTATTATACAGGTACACATTGTAGGATGAACAATATGAATAATAATATATTAATAAAAAATAAAATACTCGTCTCAACTTAAAAATGGAAAAAAAATAAAAAAAATAAAAAAAAATACATCAAAACAAAGTAAAGAGACTGCATTTGGAGACTTCTTCGGAGTATTGCCTCCCAAAGAGTGACCATACGTAATGATTATTATTATGTCATACAACTCATTCTTGATGAGCGAGGGTCGTTTATATCTTTTACATAAAATGCAGTGTTGAGACGCGAAACGATTCGCCAAAGCTTTGGCCACAAAACGGCTGCCATTTCTCATCTGCTTTTGCGATTTCCACTACTGAAGTTTTCGAAATTCCTACCTCTTAAGATAGTCTAGAAAAGCTTAATCTTTTTACTCTCCATGAAGATATCGCTTTTATTTTTGGCACCACTGTAAGGCCACTGGCAAACCTCCGAGTGTATTTTTGGCATGAAAAAGTTCCTCATAAAAATATCTGCCGTTCGGAGTCGGCTTGAAACTGCAGGTCCCTCCATTTGTAGAACAATATCAAGATGCACCACACAAATAGGAGGAGGAGCTCGGCCAAACACCCAGAAAGGGTATACATGCCAATTATATACATATATATATATTTGTAAGGCCACTTTTCTTTCCCATATTAGAACTAAAATGGCTTTAACTGGAAACGCAATTATTTCTTCCTCTACAGCGCATCGACTAGGGATGGCAGATATGACTGTGTGTGCAAAAATACTATTAAAAAATATTAATAAAATATTATCCTCCCGCTTTTTAATAAAATTTACATTCAACCCAATCTTTTGTTGTTACAGAATTTACATGAAAAATACTAGAAAAAATTCTATAAAATGAAATGAGATTAAAACAAAAATGAAAAAATTCTATAAAATGAAATGAAATTAAAACATAAAAAATTAAATAAAAAAACAAGGTCTCGGTCGCAATCCGGTGAGCGCGAAATGTTTATTAACTAAAATTTCAAATTATTAGGAAAGGAATTAAGGATTGTTCTCGTAAGTATTTAGCACACATAGCAAGTAATGGGTGTCTCACTGTGAGCGGACATTTCATATGGACATTGTGGATATCCACTGCGAGTAATGCGGAAATGATTCGAAAATAACGCAATAATTGCACCACAGCGATGTGAATTCGTCACACAAGTAGTGAGATAGTTAGATTTCTAGCCTTAAAAAATGTTTACTGAATAATGAAGCATTCATTAAAAAAATTTAAAAAAATAATTACAAACAAATACTGAACTAAAAAACGAAGCGCAGAATTTGGAGAAATTCAGTCGAATGTTAACGCAAATTTGTCAAAGTTCTTGTCAAAAAGTATCAAAATCTCAAGAGGCCCAGCTGATATTGCATTCTATGCATAATAACCTCCGCAGACACCTCGTTCTAATAAAAACATTTGCTTAGGCTTTTAAAGCTTAAAGCTTAAAATATTCAAATAAGCACTAGAGGAAGTAATTAACAACCTGACATAAAAAATTGGCAAATTTACATGCCAACAAAACAAGAAAATGTGTATATGCCTTCATTATTCACAAGCGCCATTGCTGCCAGACCATTTTCATTTAATTGTGAATTGCTCTATCATATTTTTGTTACAAATTTCAAAATAAGTGATCTTAATGGTGCACCCTTTAGTGGCAGTAGGTAGTCTTTAATTAATTTGATCTAAATAAAATTTTAAAAAACATTTCTTTGCATTAAAAAAAACACGAATGAATATAAGATATTCTGAAACTTTAGGTGTTTCTTCCAATAATTAGTTAGTGAGTTAGCCCTTAGCCCGTAGCCCTTAGACCTTTTCATAGGAAATTTATATGGGCATATAATATATAAATAGCAATGGATCTTTAGTGATGCGATTTCGAAAAATTTAGTATAAAGCTAAACAATAATTATAACTATGCCGATGATAGTTGTTGCAGAAATGGTGGCCGAAGCCTGAAAAGAAATTTCCAAGTACCTAATAGTAGTGCTTTGCATACCTAGTCCTGCCAGAAGTTCTATAACAAGTTAAGTCCGTTATAGATTTGAAATGGTAATACTTTTTTTTAAAGAAGTTAGTTTCATTTAATCTTTTTTCCCTCAGTCTTGCGTTGGTTTCGTTAATCTGTTTTGATTTCTGACAGGGTAGATGATTAGCCTGCCGCTCCAGTCCTAAATAGTGGGAATGCCCATCTGCCTTTGCTTAAGAACATCGCCTTCTTACTGCTTTATTTAATCATACAAATATTAAAAAAAAAATGTTAAATTTTCATTCGAAATGGTCACTATTTGCCTTTACACAAGCCTTCAAATGATGGGGCAACTCAGCTCTTGCAGCACGCATGGTTTTCATAGATATTGTCGTCGCTGTACGCTGCTTGAACCAAAGAATGTTTGAGACTCTGCAAATTTCTGTGAGGTCTTCGACAGGCCTTATTCTCCAATTCTGATCACAAACTTTAGTCCATTGAATTCATATCTGGACTTCCAGGCTGTGGACCCAGGAATATGGTTTTTTAATCACTGCTGGCTGGTTTTTGCCTTATGGGCTGGAGCGGAATCTTGCTGGAAGATCCAACGCTCTCCATTGAAGAGAGTACTGCTCAACCGCTTCACCACGCCTTCTAAGACATGCTCCTGGTACACTTTTGCCGCGGAAATGAAGAGATGTAACGCCTTTGCAAGACACTGCCCACCAAACCATTACGGAGGCTGGGTGGTGGCCATGCTGAACCCTTGGAATAACATTTTTTGAGTCTTTAGAAGTTTTGGCATAGATTTTGTCGTTTTGCTTATTAAAAACTCCTTCTTCAACAATGAAAATTTTCTCAGCTGTGAAAAGAATATTTTAATGACCGTTGACCGCGTGCCACCGAAGAAGCTGCTTGCATCTGTCGAGTCTATTTTTCCAGTTGAGCGACAAAAGGACGAAAGTCTTTCATGTGGAGATCATCTCTAATTAGTCTTGACATGGATCTGGTCGATACATTCATTTCCCTGGCCATGATTTTCTGCTTTCTAAGGGGATTTCTGTGAATTCTTTCTCGAACGGCTTTTATGGATGCACTGGTTTGAACCACGCGGGGACGACCATTTCGTTTTCTGGCTGTCACTTTAGATGTTTGAGAAAAGCGATTGGGTATGCGGTAAAAAACATTCTCAAAACATTAAGTTTTTTCGGAAATTCGTAAATCTCACTTGCATCACCACACTTCTGTATTTCAATCAGTGCAATGCGATTTTCCTTAGCACCCCACTCCATTGTTAAGAAGCGAAATGTGCCACGGGACTGAGTATAATTTATGAGTAGGCAATGCAAACGAACAAAAGCAAAAATAACGGCACTTTTTTCAGCGATTTTGTTCTCGTTTGTCACAGAATACTGGGTATATATTTTTTTTTTTGCTGTAATTTTTTTTGGCAACAAGTACAGGGTTGGCCATATTAAACTGACCTATTGAGTAACCCTATAACTTTTTACTGTAATTTGAAATCTAAGGTTTACGTCAACAAGCCAAAGACACTAGGCGCACTTAAGGCCAATATCCGACGAGAAATAGCCCCATATCGGCCGAGACGCTGGCCAAAACTATGGAAAACGCCGAAAAACGGGCACATTACGCTATACGAGCTAAGGGCGACCACTTGCGCGATATCATATTCAAAAAGTGATGTAAACGAATCTCCTTGAACTAAATTAAATGTTTTTCACAATGAAACACAAAAAAATGTTTCTTTTTCCATATTTTTTTAATAATCACATGGGTCAGTTTAATATGGCCAACCCTGTACATTCCTACGTCAGTAACTATTCCAACGTCCAATTTAATTTCAATCGTTCAATTTAAATTTGACCACTCAAATAGTTAGGCAAAATCTCCATACGAAACTTTCCTGGCGTTATGGACTTCACCGCTATATTCAGCTGGCAAATCGAGCTTCATTTATTAGAACTCAAACGTTGCCTTTAAGATCAAGCTGAGTGAAATAATTTCCATGTTTGCAAAACTCTCATTTTACTAGATAATTAAGTCTGAGCTAAAGCTCACTTTTTTATTTCTAAACATACGAACCAATTTGTGTAACAATCCCGCGCAATTTATTCCATACCAATAACTCCAAAAATATTAAGCAGAAAAAAGTGTGTCTCTTAAAGTAGAAATGTTCTACGCGTACGCTATATTTTCTGGTAATATAATTCCTTCGAATCTATAACAAAGATGGCCATTGTATTGCTGCACTTACTGTATTGCGTATTTCTAATATAAAATATTTGTGTTTTTTTCTGCTTCTTTTTTCTTTTTCACTTTTTTCATTTCCTCTCCGCTAATCTACTCGCAAGCTTAAAGCATAATTTCAACATAAATTACACAAAATCGTTGCATATTTTTCAGCATAACTCATAGTCCAACCATACTAGTGTGTGTGCGTGTGTGCATCAAAATACAAAGCGGAAAGCTTTGCACTAAACGCACCAAACGCAATGGCGCGCATAACAACCAGCCAAAGCAAAGTGGAAGCATAGCAAAGTGAGAAACACAGCAGATGTCGCCAGTGCCTTCAAATGCCAAAATGACAAATGTCAAAAAATACATGCAATAAAAAAATAAAACATACTAAAATCAGAGAACAAATCAGTGAATGTAAGAAAATATGCTCCATGCGCTACACCAGCGTAAAAATGGCATAAGCACAAACAATGCAACGGCAAATGCTCTCATTGCATACACACACACACACACGCATGCCCCGTGTTGGAATGTGAACGCAGGAAAGAGAGTTTATTATTGACAGCGTGCATTTGAAAATTAACGGCCAGCCGATAAGTAATTTATAAAGTGTAGATTTTATTTGTAGTATTAAGATTTATTTTGTAGTATTAAAATTTATTTTGTAGTATTAAGTATTTGAGTAATAATTTTTGAACGCCGTTCACATATTTCGCAATTCGGCTAAGCGCTTTGGCAGTGTGGTTAGCTGGTTGTGTTGCTAATTCCATTCAATTCACAGCCACTATCTTCACTGCCGCCGCGATCGGCTGTCACAACGCAACCAATATGAATTAAGGTAAAGAAAAATATTGCCAATGTAAATAAAATAATTGATGCTGCATAAAATTGAAATGATATCAAAGTCATCTTATTTTGTAATTTGGCGAGCAATGCTTTTACAGGTATGTATGCATTCTATTATCTAAATATACAGTTAGTAACAGAAGTAAGTATACACCGGACACGTTTTCAATTTCCCCCCAATCGATTCCTTCAAACAACCTAAGTTATAACAAAATTGTATTTTATTTACATGAATGAAATACAAAAATCATATTTAATCCAAATAATGACAAAATTTTAAAAAGGACCAAAATTATAGCTTTTTATATTAAACTTTATAAAAATTCATGTCTCAAAAGTAAGTATACAGTTCATCACATTATTAATTTGTGAAATCAAAAACATAATTAAAATCAAATCCTAGTATTTGGTAGGATAATTATTAGACTTTACAATCGCTTTAAGTAGTGATTACATTGATTTCACCAAGTTTTCAGTTACAGCCGGTGGTATTTTATTACATTCCTCTTGAAGGACGTTTTTCGATTGTTTCTTATTTCTAATCGGATGTTTACATAATTGCCGCTTTAAATGTTCCCATAAATACAGGGTGAACGATATGAAGTGTTACCTATTCAAAACACGATAACTTTTCTGTGCGAAATTAGTTTTTATTGATTTCAAGGACAAAATTGTTCAAAAATGATAACAATTTTAACATATATTCTTTACTTTAGAACGATATGACCACCTTTTGCTTTGACTATAGCCTTCAACCGGTCAAAAAATGAGTTGCATTCTGCACGAATGTGATCTCGTATAATCGCTTTTTTCAGCGCATCCATACTGGCATATTTTTTAGTTCTCACCCACCTCTCTAAAATAGACTAGATGGAATAGTCCATCGTATTTGCGTCTGGCGAATTCGAAAGCCACTGTGCGAACGAAATGAAGGGTGGAAGATGATTTGTTAACCTTTCTTGGTTTACACGAGCTTTATGAGACGTTGCCGAGTCCTATTGGAACGTCAATGATCTACGACCGAAATGTTTGCGTGTCCACGGCTCTAAAGCAGTTTCTAAAACATTTTCCCGATAATAAGTCGCATTCACTTTGACACCAGGCTCGATAAAAACGATTGGATAACGTCCATCAGCGGTTACTGCGGCCCAAACCATTACTTGCGTTGGGAAATTGCTTCGAGTGGCCATACGTAGGCTCAAATTCTCGTATGAGCGTTCGGTCATGTAAACACGATCATTTTGAGTGTTTATGAACTGCTCAATTGGGAAAAACAGAAAACACAATGTTAGGAAATTCGCCACGTTCGTGCAAGCGCAACAACTCCTTTGCTCTTTCGCACCGAACTTTTTTTTGCTGGGGTGAAAGATCGTGTGCTTTTTGGAACTTGTAAGCCTTGACCTTAAGCTCATTCTTCAATATGTGTCGAATGCTGTCTTGCAATATTTTCAGTTCTTTGGCCGCATTCTTCCACTTCGACGTGGATTCCGTTCAAGTCGAGCCTTGTCTTTCCGAACCATTTCTGGCGTAGTTGCGGTTTTTTTTTTGATCCACCTCCATAGCGTTTTGCAATGCTACCAGTATCATTGTAAAGTTTTATAGTACGATACACAAAAATTTTATTCACTTTGAGGTGACCGAGCTCACGAACAATGGCTGGTTGTGATTTTCCAGCCAAATATAACGCAATCACAACTATTACGTTTGAATTCTATCACAGGAAAAAAATTCAACAAAACTGAGGCGCAAATGCTTTTGATGGCTTATAAACAATATATTGAACTGTCATTAGAACAATTTCGACGTTGATGTTTTACAGATACAAGCAGTGTGAAGTTGGTAACACTTCATATCGTTCACCCTGTAATGGATTGGGTTGGTATCCGGGGACTGTGGCGGTGTTTTCAGCTGTTTTCGCACATTGTATAACAGCCACTCTCGTACAATGTTGGATGTGTGCTTTATCCTGCTGGAAGATAAACGTTTCTCCAAGGCCCAATTTCGTAGCGCTTACTTTTTAATTATTATTATTATTAAATATTTATTAGGAAAAATATATAGATATTAAACCTAATTGCATATAAGAGTGCTAGCTACAATGGCCATTGACTCCGAATATATTAGTAAGCATTAAAATTATATTGAATTACGCAAATTACGCAATTTACTAAAAAATTAAAGATTCTCAAAATATTTTCATAGGATAATGTTTTTAGCAATTTTAGATACTGATTAGTAATTAAATGTTTTTGCCTAATACTCTCCGAACAAATGTTGAATATATGATCGACGGACATAATATTGCTGCAAAAAGGGCATGTTGGTTTCGGACTTCCGGTGAGAAGATGTTGGTGAGTTATTTGCGAATGCACGATCCTTAGCCGTGTGAAAATGGTTGCTTGTAGACGAGTGATATTGTTGGGGTAGAGAAGTTTATCGCGAGTTGGGTTAAGGTTGGAGTATCGATGTTGGTAATTTTCCCATTCTGTGAGTCGCTTTTGGTGGGAGTGTTGACCGAACATTTTCTTCAGGTCATTATAATCGTTTGTCTCATATTGAAAAGTAGGTGCTAATTCAAAGTATTTCGCGCCATTATCTGCTTGTTCATTACTAGGAATGCCGTCAAAGACAGGTACCCAGAGCAAAGCAATTTTTTCCTATATGTAATGCAAATGTCACGGATCTTGACTAATATTGTTGAGCTGTTGGGTACGTTTTGAACTGCGTTTGAGCAGTAAAACTATCGGAACATATAACAAATTTGCCCTTTTGATGAATGACATATTTTAGAGCTTTGTGGATAGCACAAGCCTCGGTAGTAAATACAGATCTATGTGGAGGAAGCGTACCACCTCTGATGGTACTGCCCTTCGATGAGGTAACTACAAAGGCAGTGCTTGTTGCTTTAGAGCCGTCAGTAAAAACAGTTACAAAATTGTCTTGTTTGTAGTTATTGACGATTTCCAAAAAAAATTTTAATAAACTTTCATTACTGGTGTTGGATTTATTTAAAGCAATTTTGAATTCACTTATCACTCGGGTTCCATATTGATTTTATGAGATTTTTAGGCGGTATATTTATATCAAAAAAACTTCCAGTAGCGTACACTTTTAAATTATGTTTCAAAATATATAATAACCATATCGGCCCATAATATTTTTGATAAATACCAAGTTTCCAACCCCGTTCGCAGCCATACATCCTCAAACCATCACAGAGCCCCCTCCATGCTTCACAGTGCCGGTCCTATTGTTTGTATCCAATTCCGCGTTAACTTTTCTCCAAACTTTTTCACGCCCATCAGATCCACAGATACTGAACTTACACTTATCAGAAAGTATGACTTGATTTCAAAACGTTTGGTCATATTTTTCATGATCTCGAACGAATGATCGAATGAAATCCGTTTACTCCGATTGACACTACTCACGAAGAGCTTTTTTCTAACACTGCGCCCATGATAACCAGCACTATGCAAAACCCGGCGAATAGTTTGGGTGCTAAATTGTTTTCCAGTCGCATTCTCAACTTCAGATTTCAATTTGGGGGCACTTATTTTGGGGTTTGTCTTGATTTTCCGTACGACTAAGCTTTTTTCTCTGGGACTTAAGAGCGGCGGACGCCCACAACGCTTTTTATTAGTGGTGCTTCCCGCACTTTTATATTTATTCACAATCTTTTGAACTGTAGCAAAGCTCCTATCTATCAAACGACCGATTTCTCGTAATGATTTATGTTCCTTGTGATGTTTTATAATCAGTTTTTTTAAATCATCAGAAAGCTCTTTCCCTCTTGGTATCATTACTAAAAATGTCGCAAAAATTAATACAAAACGTACTTCCTTAAATTTGTGTTGTGACCGTGTCACGCGTTTATTCTTATTCCGATAATACAAATTAGTTTATTTCATTAATCAAATAAAATACAATGCACAAGAATTAAAATTTTTAGAAAATGCGTATATCAAGATCGTCTGTGTCGCTTCTGTTCTTCTTCTCGCACTCGTTATTACGAATCGCTGTCAAAATCATCCGAGTTATGTTGAGTGTTGCCACATGCTTAGTTTTTGGATAGGGTATCCAACATCTCCCCTTTTAACTATACTGCGTATTGTTGATGCCAAGCTGGAGGACGTCTAGCACGATTTGAGCGTCTCAAGCTTGTTTGTGTTATATTAGCATCTTCACCATTTGCTGCATCATCTTGCTGTCTTGAATCTTCATTTTCCAGCTGCGTTGACGTTTGGAATGTTGGATTATTATCAGTGTCAGGTTCGAGTTGAGACTGATCAATGTCGAAATTGCGATTACGAATTTGATTTGCGTGTGACTTAAAATGCCTGGCTCGGTCATTTTCAGTGACTTCTACGTTGTAATTAACATTGCCAATCTTTTCTAGTACGATACCAGGTTGCCATATCATTTTATTGTTTTTAGATATTTTAACGAAAACTTTCTGGTTAACATCAAACTTCCGAAGTTTAGTTCCATGCTTGTTGTTGAATTGTGCTTCCATTTTAGTATTCTTTTGTACATTGCCCAATTGTGGTTTCTTTAAAAAGTCTATTTCTGTACGAAGTTTTCTACCTAGGAATAATTCTGCTGGTGTTTTTCCCTCCCCACAATTTGGATTTGGTGTTGATCGGTATTGTAATAAAAATTCTTGAAGATTTGAGTTGTCTTTCGTTTCCTCAGTAAAACATTTTTCTAAAGCTCGCTTTACTGTGTCTACATATCTTTCTGCTTGACCATTACTCTGCGGATGGTATGGAGCTGTTTTTAAATGTTGAATGTTTCGTTCCTTGCAAAATTGTTCAAATTCTGCACTGGTAAATTGTGTGCCATTATCTGAAACAATACATTCCGGATAACCGAAACGATTAAAAAAATCTGATAGAATTTCTTTGACTTTAACTGTTGAAATTGTTGTACATTGATACGCTTCGGGCCACTTTGAAAATGAATCAACTATAATAAGATAATATTTTGAACGAATAGGGCCTGCGAAATCAATGTGAATACGTTGCATGGCTCTTTCTGCTATAGGCCATGAGCTTAAATTAGATTTCGTGGGAGTTTTCGCATTAAACTGACATTTTTCACAGTTGTGTACATAATCTTCTATGTTTTTATCTATATTTGGCCAATATACATGACTACGTGCAATAGCTTTCATTCGCTGTTGTCCTTGATGACCTTTATGTATGGTTTTCAAAATTCGATTTTGGTATGTCGATGGAATGACAATGCGTTCACCATGTAATAATATGTTATCAACAACTGATAGTGATTCCCTGCGATTGAAATATGGGATCAAATCGTTGTTTTGCAGTGACTTTGCGTCTTTTGGCCATGTTGTCTGAACATGAAGTATTACTTGTTGTAGTATTGCGTCTTTGCGTGTAGATTCTTCAATCATATGATGAGTAACTGGTAATGTATTTATACTATCATGTACGATTGCTCTGATGTTATATTCGAATGTTGCACATGCTATGACAAAGTCTTCATCATCAACTTGCTTTGACGGTATCAATCTTGATAAGATGTCAACATTTCCGAAATTTTCAGTTTTTATGTGTTCAATATCAAAATCATATGACATTAAGGTAAGAGCCCACCTCTGAAGTCTACTTGATGAGTGTACAGGAATGCCCTTTTTTGAACCAAAAATTGAAATTAAAGGCTTGTGGTCAGTGCGTAGTATAAACTTTTGACCATATACCATGCGGTGAAATTTTTTTACTGCAAAAACTAATGCTAGTGCTTCTTTTTCAACTTGGCTATAGTTTTTTTCTGCGGGTGTCAGTGATCTTGATGCGTGTGCAACAGGTTTTTCTGCTCCATTTGGCATAATATGGGAAATTTGTGCTCCAAGCCCCTGCATAGAAGCATCTGCCGCAACTATAATTGGTAGTTGTGGGTTGAAATGTGTAAGCATCAAGTCTGACGTTAGAATAGTTTTGAATTTTTGAAATGATTCTTCGCATTTTGTTGACCAATACCATTTCTTTTGTATTTGTAATAACTCATCAAGCGGTGCTCTAATCGCTCTCATTTCTGAAATGAATTTACCATAAAAATTTACTGAACCAAGAAATGCTCTAAGTTCACTGACATTAGAAGGTCTTGGCAAATTAATGATAGCCATTATTTTATTACGGTCAGGACGAATGCCTTCTGCATCTACCACATGACCTAAGTATTTAATTTTGCTTTGGAAAAATTCACATTTGTCATAATTTACGGTAATGTTATACTCTGATAAACGCTGTAGTACTTTTCTTATTAATTTAACATGTTGATTGAAATTATTGCTTGCGACAATAACGTTGTCTAAATATGGGGTTGCTTCTTGAATGCCTGTTAAAACTTTTTCTATTGCTTGTTGAAAAGCCCCTGGTGCCGATTTGATTCCAGGTACCAGTCTATTGAATTTATATAATCCTCGATGTGTGTTTATAGTCAGAATACTTTTTGTTGCTTCGTCAACATCAAATTGCATATACGCGTCATTAAAATCAAAACGTGTAAAATACTTACGACCTTTTAGATTTATGAAGATGTCTTCTGGCAATGGCAATGGATGAAAATGTGGTTCTACACATGCGTTGAGACCTGTTGAGTAGTCTGCACAAATTCTGATCTTGCCATTTGGACGTTTAACTATAACAATTGGTGCCCCCCAATCTGAATAGTTTGTTGGTGTAATGACGCCTGCATCTTGAAGTCGGTTTAATTCTGCATCCACCACTGTAATTGCTGAATACGGGACTGGACGTTTTGGACAAAATTTTGGAACTGCGTTTTGCTTTAATGGTAAATGAATTTTAATTTTCTCACAATGTCCAAGTTCTTTACGAAAGACTGTTGGAAATTCTGATTTGAATTTTCTTATTTGCGCCACTTCACTTTCTGAGAGTTGTACCTTCATACAAAATGAATTTATAGGTATATCCCAAAGACTGAATTCTTCAAAGAAATCTGCGCCCGCTATATTCAGATCATTCACATAAGTTACTAGTACTTTCATACTTTTCGTTTCACCTTGATGTGTGATGGTAGCAAAAAATTCTCCTTTGAAATTCACTTTGTTACAATTAGCGTCTCGTGCCGTATGCTTTGTTGCATATAACGTTGGCATGTTGATATTCTTCCACAAATTTTCTGAAATAATGGTGCAATCTGAAGCTGTATCTAACTGAAGTTGTGCTTTAACACCATTAATAAAAATTTCTATGTGCCTTCTGAGTTGTGCGAAATCTGTTATAATTCTCGTTTGCGCAGCTGACTCAATAGCTTTCGATGATTTGTTTGCTTGCTGTGTTTTCACAATTTGTTGCTGTTGCTGTTGTTTCGTCTGCGAACTGTCTTTTTGATGTTTGTTGCCTTTAAACGTGCTGTTTTTCCTTGCATTGCAATATCCTTCCTTATGACCCATAGTTCCACATTGTGTACACTTGTGACTCGCGTAAAAACAAAATCGAGCATAGTGCATTCCTCCGCAAAACCAACATGGAGACGGTGGTGATTTTGTACCATCTTTTTTTGATTGATTACGATTCTGATTTACTTGCGTACGAACTGCGTGCGTAATTGATGACGTATTCGCAATCATTTTATTATCTTGCTGACGTTGGAGTATACGTTGAATTTCAGAATTGACCGAATTCAAAGTAACTGGCTTACTGGGTTTCTCTTCATCCAGCATTTTAAGAATTTCATTGCGAAAAACTGAATCTTTTGTAGCTTGCAGACCGCTAACAAAAATCAAGCATTTTAAATTATCACTACTGCACGTATTCAGCTGAAATTTTTCACATTGTCGATTTACTCTTGCTATGTACGTTGTGTAATCTTCCAAATCATTTTTAACTATTTGAAAACATTTGTATCGAGTGCTAAATAGTGATTGTTTTTCTCCGTACATGGACGTTAACTTACTCACAGTAGATTTGAAATCAATTTCGTTTGGCTTGGCCGGCAATATTGTATGTGCATATTGCTGGTAAACTGCGGAACTGACCTTACGTAGCAAAAGTCTGGTTTTATCTGCATCGTTAAGTTGTTTAGCGTCTTCGTCGAATATGTCTTGATACCTTGTATACCAAGTTTCGAATGTGTGGTCTTCATCAGGTGCATGCACAAATTCTTGAATTTGCTTTGATAGGATGTCCATCAACTGTTCCCTGTTAAGATTATTCGATGGTGCTGCTACGTTTGCTGTGCGGCTAGTGGTAATTTCTGCCATTACATTTTGAAGAAGCTGTTGTGTAGCTTTTTGCGTTTCATTTTGCTGTGTGAGCAGACGTGTTAAAACTTGTTCAATTGAAGTCGCCATGATGAAACCAATTTATACTTGTCGGATATATTTTTTACTCTCGTCGCCAACTTCTGTTGTGACCGTGTCACGCGTTTATTCTTATTCCGATAATACAAATTAGTTTATTTCATTAATCAAATAAAATACAATGCACAAGAATTAAAATTTTTAGAAAATGCGTATATCAAGATCGTCTGTGTCGCTTCTGTTCTTCTTCTCGCACTCGTTATTACGAATCGCTGTCAAAATCATCCGAGTTATGTTGAGTGTTGCCACATGCTTAGTTTTTGGATAGGGTATCCAACAATTTGTATACTCACTTTAATTATTTCCTTTTAATAGTCTTAACTTTTTTAATCAATGCGTAAAAATAAATGGTATGCTAACTGAACAATTGTTTGCTGTATACTAACTTTTGTGACATAAATTTCGCTGGCATCAAAGACAAACCAAAGCGTGGATAACGGTACCTAAAATTTACAGCTAAATTAAGACGCATATGAAAGCTTATCCCAGTACACAATTACCATGTGTAAAATATTTTGCTTACATATTAAGGAAGGCGTTAGCTTCAAACAATTTCATAAATCAGGCTCCTGTATACTTATTTATGTTACTAACTGTATGTATCATACATACATTCCGTTAAAAGAATATCGGGAAATGTTCGTTTAAAAAGCGCGCATTACACATACAGTGGCCGACAGAAGTCTACATACACCCCTCCCTTTCGTTGTTTACAAAGTACAAACACTTTGCTTCAAAATGTGTACAAATTCATTTGAAATCTTTTTCTAATTGAGTTAACTAAAAAAATCCATTCTTTAACATAAAACGACACAGTTATGCTAAAAAAACGCAAAAACAGCGTTGACAAAACTATACATACAGAACCGATTTTGCTAGCTTGTACTTTGATATCCTATGTTGTGATAACGGTAAAATACCGTTTGTCTATTTCTTACCTTTTTTTATGTCTGTTGCTTTGCTAATATTGATTTTAGTTGCAATTTGAACAAGAATGATAGAAAGAAGATTGCGCCCATCAGAGAGTACGTGACGTCACGTTTTTCCAAGTTGTGCAGTATTGCCAACCATTTGCACTTCGCAATAAATTTAGTGCTTTTTTATAACGAAAATGCGAAAATTTTGAAGTTCAGTGTTTGTTTCTTTTTTTTAATTTAAAGCTACCGAAGCTTTAAGTTAAAAAAAACTGTATTATTATACAAAAGAAGGTTAAAAAAGGCCACTCTGAGAAGATTTTAATGAAAATTAGTTGGTTCTTATAAAATATTTCAAAGTGTGAATTTAATTTTTTGCTTCTTTTAAGGTTATGCAAGAATATTAAATGTCCCTCTCTCAACTCTTCGTAAGATTGAAAACCTTTTTACACATTTTAAAAGGCGTTTGAATTTACTGAATACGGATTAAAACCATAGAGGTGTAATCGTTTCTTACGGCCATCAATCCTTAGTGGGACATAGAGCATCAAGAGGTGTATTCATTGCAAAAATAAGCCACAAAATACCAGAAAAGACTAAAGAAACCATACTGACATTTTTGCAAAAAGAGTACTTTATCTAGTTACATAACCTCAAATATAGCAAACAAGTTGTTCCCTTAATAAAAAAAGTCTCACTTAACAAAAAAACTCATAAATTAAATTGTACATAAGCATAACACATTTATTCAAAAAAACGCACATTCTAAAGACAAATCGTCACCCATACAAAGTTCTTTAAGTGATTCAATAATTGATAAGTGATTCTTGGTGTTTTATTTTCTTTAAATGGGCATTTTCGTGCGTTTTTATATCCAAAACTAGGCAATACTGCAGTAGCGAGGGAGAGATTTGACTGCCGAAAGCAGAAGAACACCAACAATACCTGCAATCGCGGGCATTGCCACCAGATGTTAAAAAGAGTAAAGCTAAATAAAACTGAGTGAATTATTGAACTATGGTCTATAGGTCTATGGATAAGTTCGTGCGGTTTTACAACAGATGGCGTAACTTGATTATTATTCCATCGATCCACATTTCCAAACATTCATTGGAGAGGTACTGTCGTAAGGCACAAACGTCAGTATAAGTTTTTTATTTGAAGCGTAAACAACAATATTTTTACCACACTTGAAAATGTCGAATTTCGTGCCAAATAATGTGTTTTTGCGGGGAATTCTTTAATATGAAGAAAAAAGCAGCCGAAAGTCATCGTATCTTGGTGGAAGTTTATGGTGAGCATGCTCTAGCTGAGCGAACGTGCCAGAAGTGGTTTGCACGCTTTAAAAGTGGTGATTTTGGCTTGGAAGACGAAGAACGCGAGGGTGCGCCGCCAAAGTTCATGGATACCGAATTGGAGGAATTGCTCGATCAAGATCCGGCTCAAACGCAAGAAGAGGTTGCAAAAACTTTGGGAGTTGATCAATCAACCATTTCCAAACGTTTAAAAGCCATGGGAATGATCCGAAATTCAAATTTCGAAAAAAAACCGCACGAACTTATTCATAGACCTATTAATTTAAAAAAAGTATATTTTACAAAATTATAAACATTACATTTTAATTAGAACAGGCTAGAAAAATGTTATGAAGAAAGAACTAAAACTCCGAGACTAAATAACAAAAAAAAAAAGCTAAATCAAGTTACGAAAATGGAAATCTGGCCATACTGGAGCTAATACGACTTCACTCATTGTCAAATTCGCTGAGAGCCAAGTAAAGGTACCACGATAGGCGCCATCTCATTATTATTTCCATCATGCAATTTGAATACTTAGGCATCCACAATGGCTTCTCGAAAAGAAATATCAGTTGACGTTAGAAATTTCGTTATTCAGCACAGGAAAGAAAAAAAATCATATGGCGAAATTTCACAAATCTTAAACTTAAGTCGTGCAATAGTTCAGACCATTGTAAAAAACTTGAAAAATAGTGGTTCCACCGAAAATAAGCCGCGCAAAGACCGCCCGAGCAAACTATCTCGCAGAGATGTCAGCTTGATTATAAAAGATGTGGACAAAAATCTAAAAGTTTCTGCTCCGAAATTGGCCGAGGATACAGCAAACTCATCCAAGAAGTGTGTTCAGCGAAGAACAATTCAAAGAACTCTGAACAAAAACGGCTTTCATAATAGAAAACCACTAAAAAAAGCCTCTTATTTCTGAAAAAACCCGTAAACTTCGCCTGGAGTTCGCCAAAGCACACAGGGAAAAGGGGATGGATTTTTGGCAAAAAGTTTTGTTTACAGATGGGTCGAAGTTTAATATATTCGGTAGCGATGGAAGAGCAAAAGTGTGGAGGAAAAAAATACTGCACTGAGTCCGAACAATTTGGTACAACAACAGTGAAGCATGGTGGGGGAGCTGTTGCTGCATCTGGAGTTGGAAGATTAGTATTTATTAAAGGCAATATGGATCGTTATGAGTACAAATCACTATTGGAAGCCAATCTGAAATCTTTGGTGGATGATTTGGAGCTTGGTCCAGGTTGAGCTTTTCAGCAGGATAACGATCCAAAGCTCATAGCACACATTGTGAAGGATTGGCTGCTTTACCATGCTCCAAGGCAATTAAATACACCCCCGCAAAGTCCAGATTTGAATATGATTGAACAAGTCTGGGAAATTTGAGATCGAAAAATTAGAATAAATCCAATTTCAAGCGCTTCAGTACTCAAAGAACGACTAATAGAAGTTTGGAACAATATAACTTCTGCAGAGTTAGTCACCTCGATGCCACGACGGCTTCAAGCTGTAATTGATGCTAATGGTGGACCAATTCAATACTAACAAGCAAGATTACTTAAAGTTAAGTGAAGTTTTTCACACTGGAGTAAGATATTTGTGTACTGTATGTAGACTTTTGTCAACGTTGGCTTTAGGTTTTTTTGCCATAGCTTTGCTATTTTATTTATTTATTTATTATCTTTGAATGGATACATTCTTATAGACTATATTAAGCTAATGTACAATAGTTTAGTAGTTACTTAGAAAAGAACGATTTAAGGTGATTGACTAAGATGCCATACGGCCATGAAAATCAGCAACAGAAGAATTGAAAAACATATTTAAATCTGCGCATGCCATAGGAATCGGAGCATTCACCCCATAGTTGGTTCTCGAGAAGCCAAAACGAAGAAAAACTTTCTAAACTCTCTCAATCCGATTAGACAGACCTATTTGGTACGGTCTCCAAATTACACCGGCATATTCTAATCTTGATCTAACAAAAGCACAATACAATGTTTTGAGAGTGTGTGGGTTGGTAAATGCAGAACAATTTCGGCGTACGAATGCTAGCATCGTATATGATCGTCTTATGACGTAGTTAACATGGCTAGTGAAATTCAGCTTAGAGTCGAAAATAACGCCTGAGTCTTTAATTTCCTCAACGGATTGCAAAGGTAAGCCAGCAATACTATACGAAGTATGCAAAGTATTGTTTGATTTAGCATATTTTACGTGAAAGCTTTTGCTAATATTTAGTGACAAACGGTTTAAATAGCACCAGTTCCGGACATTGTGCAAGTCGGTTTGCAACTTTTCAGAGACACTAACACTGTTAATCACCGCAAATATTTTAAGAGCATCAGCATACAACAAGTGTTCAGCAAAAGAAAAGCAAGAACCAATATCGTTAATAAAGAGTATAAAGAGAAGGGGTCCTAGAATACTTCCCTGTGGGACACCAGAGGACGCAATAAATGCACGGGATGTTGATACACGACAAAAACGTGGAGTGTATACCCAATGACGCAAGCTTCGACAAGAGTATTCGGTGCGATACTTTTTCAAATGCTTTAGAGAAGTCTGTATAAATTGTATCAACTTGAGATCTGTTCTGGAAGGCTGAAATACAGTAATCATTGAAAATAGGCAAATTAATGACAGTGGAGCGACTTGCAACGAAACCATGCTGGTTGGTAGATATTAGGCCTTTGACAACAAAATATAACTTATCATTCACTGTTATCTCAAAAAGTTTTGAGACAGACGAAGGCTTCGAAATCGGACTGTAATTGCTAACATCGTTTATATTTCCACTCTTAAATATAGGCGTAAAGGAAGTAAATTTCCAGTCGTCAACAAAGATACCGGAGGGCAACGATTTATTAAATATAATTGTAAGAGGCTCTAATATTAACCGACTACCGTAACCAAAGTACTCGGTCGTGGCACAAAGGATACTGGTGGTAAGGATAAGAGGGGCACGCTAGTTTCTACGACAGCGGTGGTCCTAAAAAGGTAAAAGTGATAGAAAGAGTTTTCCAATAACAGGTGTTACAGGTGAATGGATTGCGTTATCGGGAGATGATTATCGATTTTTTATGGCCGGAATTAGATGGTATTTATCTGGACAACGTTTATTTTCAACAAGACGGCGCTACGTGCCACACAAGCAACAAAACCATTGATCTTTTACGGGAAAAGTTTCCGGACCGTGCTATCTCTCGAAGAGGTGATCACAATTGGCCACCGAGATCTTGTGATTTAACACCTTGTGAGTTTTTTCTTAGGGGCCACGTAAAAGAGAAGGTCTACGCGAACAGCCCATAGTTGATTCAGGACCTCGAAGATGGAATATGTGAGGCTATCGAGGACATAGGGCAGCCACTTTGCAATTCGATTATGGAAAACATTTCATGAAAAGGATATTGTCCTGTAAGCATGGTCGTGGTGGTCATTTGCCGGCATACCTTCTTATAATGAAATAAACATCCGATCATTTATATTAAAAAATAGCATTTTTCTTTGAATATCAAAATAAAACCTCTTATTAAAAAACCCATTATCAACATTGTAGTCTACAAGTGCCTATTGCAAATTTTGCGATAAATGCTTCAAATATATAGTATTTCAGGTACATATAAGATTAACAATTCATAAATGCTGCAAATACAAACATTAACGTTGCTTCTAGTGTCCGAGTGAAAGTGAATATGAAAATGAAAATGGACCTACGAAAATGGAAATACGAGCGAATTTAGTTTTGGTGTTCTGAAAAACGAATTATTTGTTCATTTTGAACTCCTTTTTGATTCACCCTAAAAGCTAAAGCGAATAATAAATTTCATAATAAAAAACGAAAAAATTAGTGCACTAACCACGTTTGCGTTTTAGTAGATAGAAAACGAGCGACTTGCAGGAGAAGTCTTTAACAGAAAGAGTCTAGACGAATATTGCATGCAGAAATGTTGCAAACATAAATGTTGCCGAGACATTGTTGCAGACCCAGATATATAATACAGGTCCTTTAGTAATACAAACAGAAATGTAAGCAATTGCAGTTTTTTAGTTAATTGCGCTGAGCGAGAAAATAAATTAGATAAAAGAAATAATTTTTTTAAAACAGAAATCTTATTTACAAATGCGTGAAAAGAAAAACTGTTTTTAGAAGGGATAACAATAGAAATAAATATAAAAAATTGTATACATTGTTTATTAGTACAGGGTGGGCCATATAGCGTTTGCTTTTTATACCAAATATTTTTTTGAGAATGGTAACACAAATGACATCACAAATGTCTTCATAATTTACTTAAAGGTTTGACATTTACGAAATGGGACGCTATACGCTTGAACAAAATTGGGAAATATTGAAAACTTATTTCCAAAGTGGTGAGTCTTCTTCTTCTTTTCTGATTTGCACATCGGTGGCTACGTCAATAAGCAAAATTGTCGGATTTGGGTCTCAGAAAATCCACACGTTACTGTAGAGAAGCAAATGCATCCACAACGAGTCACTGTTTGGTGCGGTTTTTGGTCTGGCGGCATCATCGGGCCATTTTTTTTTTCGAAAATGGCGAGCGTTACCGTGACATGCTCAACGAGTTGTTTCTAAAAATTGAAGAGGATGACATGGACGACATTTGGTTTCAACAGGACGGTGCAACTTGTCACACTGCCAAAGTTACACTCGAACTTTTGGCTACCGTTTTTGAAAACCGAATAATCAGCCGAAATTCCGATATCAATTGGCCGCCTCGGAGCTGTGATTTAAGCCCGTTGGGCTATTTTTTGTGGGGAGCCGTTAAGGAAAAATGCTATGCGAACCATCCAGAGACGATTGATGCTTTAAAACACGAAATCGAAGTTGCCATTCATGAAATTGAAGCCCAAACAATCGAAAATGTGCTTAAAAATTGGGTTGATCGAATGGCCTACTGTAAAGCCAGTCGTGGCAGTCATTTGAACGATATTATTTTTCATTCATAAATGGCAATGTTCAATCTTCAAAATAAAAAAAAGGTTTGAAAAAATATTGATTATTTTTTTCTTTATAGCCGATTCAAAAAGCAAATTTTACAAGGCCCACCCTATACTTTTATAAACAAATTTATTTTAATTTTTCTTTACAAAAATCAGTATATAAAAAATCACGTTGCCTAGAGTACAATGAAAAACAAGTTGCTCCACGGTCTGCAACACTTCTTCTTGAAATGTTGATGGATCTGTGAAAAGTACAACAACTCTTGTAAATAAGGTAGTAAGTATATGTATATACATATAATTTTGCAAATTACGGCATTTGAAAAAAGTATGCGTTTTACGTCATAAACGTCACACTTTAATTATGTATTACATTATAAAATTTTTTAATGAAACTATATCAAAAATCCGACTCGACAGATTATAGGGAAAACACTTTCGAATATTTAAAAAAGAAAGGCATAAAAAAATATTAGAAACTGTATGAGTTATTATGCAGGCCGTGCCGAAAAAAGTAGTTTCCGAAAAAAAAGAGTTTAAACGAAGAACAGCTACCTGTGCGCATCAAACTCTCGTCGGACATTTACATTTTCTACCATAACTTTGTATCTATGGGGAATTTTTATAATCGACTTCCACAGAAACACGCCTAAAACTATAAAGAATAATAATCTGTAAAAAAATCATTTTTTTTTAATTCTGGGCTTTTTAAAGATCCCATATATGAATGTACATATATTATTGTTGTCTGCACTGATCTCCCCGTCCGGCTTTTTACTCGTAGTAGATAGTAGACCACGAAGCTTCTTCAGAGTTAAAAAGCAAAGATTACAAAGTCATGATTTATGGAGTTGCAAAAGTTTAAGGTTACTGATACAAATATTACAAATGGAAATACTAAGATACAACTTCTTGCGGTCTCTAATCCCTCGTACGGCATAGGGCATCAACACTACTATGGGTATAAATGTTGCAAGGTCAAACGAATGTTCCTTGTGATCTAAAATTGCGTGTTCGAATAAATTTATTTCCCTATGAAAGAAAAGAATTTTATGAACATCGAAATGCTGCACCGGCATCGTGAAGAATATCGCAACCGGCACTCTAAAGCACTCTTTCAACGTCCTTTCAAACCATGCAATTCTGTATATTGAGTCTTTGCACAAACAGCTCATGACATCAACGTCAAAATTATTCTAATGACAGTTCAATATATTATTTATAAGCCATAAAAAGCATTTGCGTCTCAGTTTTGTTGAATTTTTATTTTCTGTGATGGCATTTAAACGTAATAGTGTGATTGCGTTATATTTGGCTGGAAAATCACAACCAGCCATTGTTCGTGAGCTCAGTGACCTCAAAGTGAATAAAATGTTTGTGTATCGCAATATAAAACGTTACAATAAGGCTGGTAGCATTGCAAAACGCTATGGAGGTGGACCAAAAAAAACCGTAACAACGCCAGAAATGGTTCGGAAAGTGAAGGCTCGACTTGAACGGAACCCCCGTCGAAGTGGAAGAAAAATGGCCAAGGAACTGAAAATATCGCAACACAGCATTCGACGTATATTGAAAAATGAGCTCAAGGTCAAGGCTTACAAGTTCTAAAACGATCAAACGATCTTTCACCCCAGCAAAAACAGTTCGGTGCGAAAAAGCAAAGGAGTTTTTGCGCTTGCACGAACGTGGCGAATTTCCTAACATTGTGTTTTCTGATGAAAGAAATTTCCCAATTGAGCAGTTCATAAACACTCAAAACGATCGTGTTTACTTGACCGAATGCTCGTACAAGAATTTGAGCCAACGTATGGCCACTCGAAGCAATTTCCCAACGCAAGTAGTGGTTTGGGCCGCAGTGACCGCTGATGGACGCTCTCCAATCGTTTTTATCGAGGATGGTGTCAAAGTGAATGCGAAATATTATCGGGAATTGTTTGAATGTTTTAGAAGCTGCTTTAGAGCCATGGACACGCAAATATTTCGGTCGTAGACCATGGACGTTCCAACGGGACTCGGCACCGTCTCATAAAGCTCGTGTGAACCAAGAATGGTTGAAAAATCATGTTCCACACTTAATTTCGTCCACACAATGGCTTTCGAATTCGCCAGACGCAAATCCGATGGACTATTCCATCTAGTCCATTTTGGAGAGCAAGGGGAGGACTAAAAAATATGCCAATACGGATACGCTGAAAAAAGCTATTATACGAGAATGGGCCAAAATACCTCAAGATCACTGACCTTCCACTGCAGGAAACATTTTTTTAAACTCATCCGCCGGAATCGCGTTCAATTCGGCTGTCACAGTTTTTTGGATCGCCTCGATGGAGTCGAAACGCCTCCCCTTCAGCTTTCTTTTCAGGCGCAGGAACAAGAAGAACTCCGGAGGGGGCAGGTCTGGGTCGTAGGGAGGGTGGGAAAGCACCGAAACCCCCATCTTGGCCAATGTTCAAAAATTCACGAACCCGGTTCACATATTCGTCTGTTTGCGTCGTCGAAGGCCTTCCAGATCGCTGTTCGTCTTCGACGTCCGCCCGGCCTTCCTTAAACGACTTGTGCCACCGTTTTACCTAGGCACTGGACAGAGATTGGTCCCCGTAAGCCTCCTTGAGTAGCCCAATGGTTTCGGTCCCCGTTTTGTTTAGCTTTACGCAAAATTTGATCGAGTAACGTTGCTCCAACGATCGCTGCATTTTCGCCACTGCTGTTGCCAGCGATCTAGGACCGGTTTCTAGTGGAAGGGGAAGGTCCAACGATCATTTTCCCCCACCAGCCGATTCGGTTGATCGCTTGGCAGACGCTCCGCGCGGGAAGGCTCATTACTTTTCAATCAAACCCTGTATGTTAAAATTGTTATCATTTTTGAACAATTTTGTCTTTGAAATCAATAAAAACTAATTTCACACAAAAAAGTTATGGTGTTTTGAATAGGTAACACTTCATATCGTTCGCCCTGTAAATGGATATTTCAAGAACCATTAAAAGTCATTGGAGTTAATACTTTTGCGAAGAAAATACCCAATTTTCACCAAAAAACAGATTGCCATGGCAATTAAAAAATGAGTGAAAATCTTTCTGAGGTTATATTCCTCCATGACCCCAAGCACACGACGAAGATCATAATACGTTCTGGATATTGCAGCAAGTTAAACTCCAACCTATCCAGAATCAACCCGAAATACTCAGTACATGTGTCCGGCATGTGAAGGTACCCCCCACACGATGCTAGCCACCTATTTACATGCTCTCTTAAACCCACTCACATAACACCCCTCCCCCTTTGGACACAATCGAATCAGTATACTTCCTGGGCCGTCCGGTGACGATCGATAACTACACTATACAAAAGGGAAGATCATAAAGGAAAGATTAATCAGCAAACAATATTTTCAAATCCAATTGAATGTTGTTGGGCTACCTTAAAAACGAACTAGCTAACTATACTGAGCCTCCTCATGGAAGAAATCAACTTTGAGTGAGAGCGGGAGAGAGGGAATGGCAAATTATTTTGAGAGATTATCTACAATCAGGGTCAAAACAAAGTGTATACCACATATTGATAAGTATTGACATTTTCTTTATTTATTTTTTAATTTCAATTATATTTTGATTTTTGTAAAAATATAGTTAGGTTAGATTAGGTTGGTATGGTTGCCCAAGGAATAAGCACACTTGGACGAGGAAAAACGGTTTCGTCCTTTGTGGTACCATTATGAATGCAGGGAGAGGGCGGGGAGAGGTGGTGCTGGGATGGTTAGGAGGGTGGGTTTAGAGTGTGTGGATTACGAACGATGACTGTGCTGCGTTTGCGTCAACCACTTTGTGCTGCTGATGAAATTCATCAGATTTTTAATGTCAACGCCAGCTATAACAGCAGGCGTAGCAAAGAAGTAAGAGCCAAGAAGCCTGGATCTTAACCCCGCCAGAGCAGGGCAGCTAAGGAGAAGGTGCTGAGATATTTCCACCTCATCCTCCATACATCCATCACAAAAAAATGGACTTGAGGTAATTCCATGTCTCACAGCATGCAATCCTCGCGCATTGTGACCTGTGAGAAAACCCACGAGATTCGAGAGCTGATATTTTGTCAAACTCAGAAGTTTGCCCGAGCGCCCCCGGTCCACACGTGAGCAATTTTGTCCCGACCTTACAATTCTGTGTACTTGCCCAACGTTCGCTGAGTTTGCGCGAAATCAAACTTTCCAGGAGCAGACCCCAGGTAGTCAGGGAGGTCCTAATTCTCTCCTTTCGCGGGGAGATCACCTCACATGTCCCTTGTCTGGCCAACTCATCCGCCTCACAGCTTGACATAAGACATAAAATACGTTTTTTTGTGTAAATCAACTTTATTCACCAACGTAATTTCGATCAAGAACAACACAATCATTCCAGCGCCCCTCTAACATTTCAATGCCACTTTTGTGGAACGATTTATCTTCTGCCTTTTGCCCCAAAATAGGACTCAGTTTCAACGATAAACTCTTCATTCGAACGAAATTTATTACCGGCGAGATTTTGTTTTTATTGATGTCTGCGAACAGCCAGTAGTCGCTGGGAGCCAAATCTGGCGAATACGGGGGAAGTGAAAGCAATTAGAAGTTCAACTGTTTTTGATGAATTGACTTGTGACGTTCTTGTTTTTGGTCAACAGTGAGCAAACGCGGCACCCACTTTGAGCAGCGCTTTCTCATAGCCAAACGCTCATGCAATATAAAGCCAACTCGTTCTTTTGATATCTTCACGATGTCAGCTAACTCACGCAACTTGACTTTCGACCATTCAAATCAATTTAGTGGGTTCTTTTGATGTTTTCTGGCGTTAACGCCTCATTTGGACGTCCACTGCGTTGTGCATCATCGGTGTCTCTACGGCCACGTTTGAAGTCAGCAAACCATCGTTTTATTATTGTTTCTAATAGAGCGGAGTCCAGGGTAGTTTTTCCCATCCTATGCAAAATTAAAAAACGAAATTATTTTTGCTTCATTTTTTTGAAATTAACAAAAGTAGCGTCACTGTTAGCCCAAGAACTTACGAACTAATGTGTAGAATATCATGAAATTTTAACAACTATCTTTCTAAGGTTGGTATTAACTAAACAAAGTTAGCTATTAAACTAGTGTCATCTATGTGTTAAGCTCGGGACTTTTCAGCCCATGTGTTAAGTTTCTAGTAATGGAGAAATTGCGCAAAACTGCAATTATAATTCTTTTGACGTTGACTGTACATATAATAGGTGCTTGTACCTTTTTTGGGTGTTTGGTCGAGCTACTGCTCCAACTCGTGGCGTGCATCTTGATGGTTTTCCACAAATGGAGGGACTTTCAGTTTTATTCCGCCTAAGACGCCAGTTTGCATACAAGTATTTAAAAGGTAGGATTCAATACCCACCGCATAAATTTGCTAAACAAAGCAAAGGATATGGAACAAAATACTAGATTTCATAAAAGTTTGCCAATTGTGAAGTTTTGTGTTTAAAGGTGTGCCTTTTTCCGCCATTTTAAAAGAATATTAATTTTCATCTCATTTCTTAATTCTAATGGATTGTAATTTAGAATTTTTTATTAACGATGCTTAGACTTTGTTTAGAAGCGTTGTACAATTGCGCCTAGTATCAGGTCAGCCCATAAGTTCTTGCGTTTTTTAAACGTGGTTTTAAAATTGGTAAAAATATGTTTAAAGTATTTATTAATCAATAACATATTTTATTTCATTACTTACAATGTCTTCCCAACATTTAGGCAATTTTTTAATTCCCTGCTCAAACAATTTTTTGTCCTTGGATCCAAAATACGCTTCGATATCCCTTTTCATAGCTTCTTTTGAGGAGTAGTTCTTGTTACTCATATGGGATTGAAGTCCACGGAAAAGGTGATAATCACTAGGTGCAATATCCGGAGAGTGTGGTGGATGCGGCATTAGCTCCCATCCGAGCTCGTTCAGCTCGCCTAATGTTTGCCTTGCGGTATAAGGTCTTGCGTTGGCGTGGTGAAACAAAACTTTGCGTCCATTCACTAAAGACGGTCGATTTTTTTAAGTGCCTCATTCAGGTTTGATAGCTGATGGAAATAATAATCAGCAGTTATCGTCTGGTTTGGTTCCGGTCATATCCCACCAAATAGACAGGAGAATCTTCTTGGGGTGAAGGTCATCTCTAGGGGTCGGTTCTGGTGTTTCATCTTTATCTAACCATTTGCGTTTGCGAACAGGATTGTTGTAAAGGACCCATTTTTCATCACCAATAACGATACGGTTCAAAAAACTTTAATTTTCCACCCGTTGCAGCAGTTGAGAACACACATTCACTCTCTGCTGAAGGTTGGCGACGGAAAGTCTATGCGGAACCCATTTTCCCAGCTTTGAAACCTCTCTAAACTGAACCAGGTGCCTGTGAACTATTCCATGCAATGAATTTAACCTCTGAGCTATCATATCGACTGTCAAATTTGGCTCAGCTTCCACGAGTTCGAGCAAAGCGTCGGAGTTAAATACTTCAGGACGATCAGCGCGTGGGGCATCCTCCACTTCGGAATTTTGAAATTCAGGATTGGATCGAGGGGAATATCTGCACCGAAGCTTGCACCTCCATCTTCACTGACGATTCCAAGATGGAATCGGGAGTCGGAACAGGGGTTTTCTCTAAATCAACCAATTTATTTAATTCTTTATAATTGCCGAATACTACTAGAGTTTGTCAGACGGCAGTCTTTGCGATCCTGCGGGCATACAAAATGCTTAGGAAACGCGGGAGCGAGGGAGACATTAACATTTTCTCCGATAGTCAAACCGCGATCAAGGCTCGGACGAAGCCATGGTCAAGAACGAAACTAGTAAATTCCTGCAAGGAGAATATCAAATATCTTGGGTGTGCAAATAACATTTCGCTGATATGGGTTCCGGGACATAGGGAACTGAAAATCCTGATGAGCTTGCCAGGGAGGGGACTGAATAGGCCTCAGAGACCTCCTACCCGGTCGTCGGCAGACCCCTGACAGTTGTTAAAGCGTAACTGCACAATTATTTCTAAAGAAAATGCAGATAGGATGGAACTCCATTTTTTCATGTTCTCTTTTGACCCTTTGACCCACTACAATAGACGGAGAACTCAAAAAGTTCTTTGGAAACCTTGCCATTCAATTTCCAAACTCGTAGCTGCGTTTACCGATCATTCGACGATCGGTACACACACGCGGAAAAGCTAGGATTGCCATTTAACCCTGATTGCAGAAGCTGTGGGGCCTTTCAGAGAAGGATGCTGTTGAGCACTTTCTCTGTATATGTCCGGGTTTGGCAGCGATTAAGGTCCCATGGTGCTCCTTTCTTCGACAGCCTGTGGCAGTGGCCAAACTAAGTCCCATCAATCTTCTTCATTATATCAACAGCTCTGGCTGGCTGTAGATATCTGCCTGTTGGAGGTTTCATAATGATATCAAAACGGCGCTTTAGTGCTACTTGAGGAGTGCCAGACTGGCACTTCAACCCCTTCACCTACCTACCTACCTTTCATTTTCACATTGTCATTCACATTGACTCATTTTTGCTCCATACCTAACAACATCCAACCTTTGCTTGATGGGTTGAAGTCCATTCATCGGAATTTAAATGAAATGCACGAGCTCAGTTTAATTATCATTTATCTCAATTTCAATTTAACTTTATTGATTAATATTTATTATTGTTAATAACTAAAATAAAAGCTTAGATTTTCTCTTTCACTTTGCCTGTTCACTTTTAAAGTCTGTTGTTGTTTGTTATCTTTCTATATTTTTATGTATAATTCCATATCATTTATTGACTTTTTTAATTGTTTTTTTTTTTGTTTTTGTTTTGTTTTTTTGTTTGGTTTAAAAAAAGTTTCATAAGTTATTCGTTTTTATATTCATGTTTTTACATATTTTTTATAATTTTCATTTATAATAAATTTGTGTATTCAAATTCCTTTTAGAAATTCATAGCTCATACTTGTTAATTGTAATACTTAGAAATTATTCTTGCATAGCATCATCATTTTTTCAGTTTCATTTTCATTTTATTTTATTGTTATTCATTATTTTTTATTTTATTTCATAGTACACACTAAATACAACAGGAATACAAAGAATGCCACTGGCTTTTTTACCTTTTTTACCTTTTTATATTTGTTATTGTTTCTTCTTTTCATTGAATAGAAAATCAAAATACGTTAACCATTACAAAGTTGTTTTCACATTACAGTTGTTGTTGCTACACTAAATTGAATGTATTAAACGGTACGAAATGGATGTTCACCTTTTTTTGCTTTATTTTTCCGTTTTACATTTCATGTTGAATTTTTTTTTTTTTATTATTCATGAAAGAAATTTAGTTCGAAGATGAATGTGAATGAATATTTTGCATGAGGAGGAGGATGAGATGGAAAATGTCGCGATGATAATTACATATGAGAATATTGAATGATTCTAGTGATTGGAAAATATTGCAATTTACGAACTGACATGCAACTTGGTCGTATTTTTAAACGAAGTTAAAGCACGATGAGGAAAGAAGTTAAACGAAGTTAACGAAGAGAAATGAGAGCGGTAGTCTAGTCTTTATAATTTTTTTTTTTTTGTTTTATATTGAAGAAGTATGAAATATGAATGGATATGAAGAAATAGTTAAATTTATTTTACGAGACTTATTTAAAACCGAAAGAGATGCGCAACAAATACAGTCAAATAAATGAGTGCGTTTCTCTCAGACCAATAAATAAGAAAGACCACGAAATGATTTGGAATCAACTGGCGATTAACCAAAAAAAAAATTCACCACAACGCCAGTGCGACAATAAAATATTGCTGCAATTCTACTTTTTTTAATGGCTTAAATTTTAATAAACTGTGTAAATAATTTCCTACAAGTCAAAAAAAATATAAAAATAAAAAACAATTTAAAAAAATAAAAATAAATTTAAAAAATTAAAAAAAATTAATGAAAAAAATAAAAATAAATACATAAAAATGAAATAAAAATTTTAAATAAATAAAACAAAAATGCTATACAAAAAAAGAAAAATGAATTAAAAAAATTAAAAAAAATTGTATAAAAAAATTTTTCTTAAATACAAATAAATGAAAAAACAAAAAAAAATAAATTTTGTAAAACAAAAATAAATTTAAAAACTTGAAAAATGTTATAAAAAAAATAAAAATAAATACAAGTAAATGAAAAAAAATTAAAAAAAAAATTAAAATAAATTAAAACAATTGAAAAAAGTTTTATAAAAAACAATAAAAATAAATACAAATAAATGAAAAAACAAAAAAAAACTAAAATTCTAAATAAATTAAAAAAATGTCATAAAAAAATAAAAATAAATTTAAAAAATTTTTTTTTAAATTTTTATAAAAAAAAATAAAAATAAATGAAAAAAACAAAAAAATTAAGTTTTAAATAAATTTAAAAAAAAATGTTATATAAAAATAAATTAAAAAAATTCAAAAAAATGTTATAAAGAAAAAAACAAAAAAAAATAATTTAAAAAAAAGTTATAAAAAAATAAAAATAAATTAAAAAAATTTTATAAAAAAAATAAACATAAATAAAAATAAATGAAAAATCAAAAAAAAAATTAAAATTTTAAATAAATTAAAAAAGAAAAGTTATAAAAAAAATAAATTTGAAAAAATTGAAAATAATTTTATAAAAAAATAAAAATAAATACGAATAGATGAGAAAAAAATGTTATTAAAAAATAAAAATAAATTTAAAAAATTGAAAAAAAAAATAAAAATAAATGAAAAAACAAAAAAAAAATTTAATTTTAAATAAATTTAAAAAACTAAAAATTTTTCAATAAATAAAAAAAAATAAAAAATTTATGAAAAAAATAATAAGAAAAATGAAAATAAAAAATTTCATTTCTCTGAAACATTTGAGAAGAGTGTAGAGAACAATTTAAATAGAGTGATCTGCCAGCAAATAATATATAAAGAAAGAAAGAAGATGCAGTTCTTGGCCCTTTCCGCTAACAAAATTCGGCTGGAAAATTTTTGGGTCGTGAATTTTTAGCGAAAACAACTGAAGTGATTCCCAATAGGTTCCAATTACACCTAATTACGAAAATGGAAATACGAGCGAGTCTTTTTCTCCAAAAGCATCTGCAATTCTTCTTTTTTGTTTTATAGGCTTATATTTCAATAAATTGGGTTAAGAATTCCCTACGAATCAAAAACAAATAAAAAAAAAAATAAATAAATAAATAAAATAAAAAATAAATAATAAAAAGAAAAAACATTTAACATTTCAAAAAAGTGTAGACAAAAATAAACGGAGAATATGCACTGAATACATAAAGAAAAAAAGTGCAGTTCTTGTCCCGTTCTGCTAACAAAATTCGGCAAGAAAATTTACGACCTAAGAACCAATTAGCAAAAACAGCGAACTGTTTTCCAATAGGTTCTAATTACACTTAATTACACTTTTCACACGAAATATGCGTTTCCAAAAAACAAATCATGTAAAAGAAATGCATATAAAAATAAAATTAGGTGAAAACAATAGGTCCGTTGATGTAAAAATTATCCAGTAAGTTGCCAGTAACTTAATTTCCGAGAACTCTTTCTTAAAGAGAAAAATATCAAAAAAAAGTACATGAACGATTAGCTGATTAAATTGTTGGCAGGAAACATCTCAAAAATTGCTACGTATTAAATAAAACAAAAATTAAAAAAAAATAGAAATAAAAAAAATAAAATTAAAAAAAAAAAAAATTAAATTAAGCTAATAAAATGCAAAATAACGAGCTTTAGAATCACATAATTTCCTTTTGTCCACAATAATTTGTTCAATTTCATCATCACTGTCAGTTGTAGAACATTCCAGCAATTGCAATTCGCAAATTTTAGTTCGTGCTTATTTTTACTTTGCGATCAGCTATTTTTCTCACTTGCAAATTCTTACAAGTAAAAATTTATTTAGTAAAAACTTGCAACTTCCCCTCAAACTGAAATGGTATTTTGGTTTCTCACTTTCCCCTATTTGGCCAGTTTTTTGGGTGCATGCACAGTAAACCTTGATAGTTTTTAACAATTCATGAATAGACCTAGTACTGAAAATTTCTTTTTAGAATTTAAATTTCACTTAAGAATTTCTTTTGTGCTTACACATTTTAATAAAAATAATTCATTATAATACATAAGAAATAAATTATTAAACGGCAAGAGCAAAATCTACCGCGTCTCTGAGACTTTTCCTTCGTACGTCGAATAATCTCACTATTTGCGCTATGAGATTCAAGAAAAATTTATATAATATTGAAAATCGTGTTAAAACAAAACAATTCGTTTAGAGGAAGATTTTTTTCTCTTGAACTCGTGTTAAATCACATTCGTATACAAAATGCGTTAAAAAAATATTTTGTTTTTAATTTTTTAAATGAAAAAAATTATTTTAAATTTTGAAAAAAAAAAAAAATGTTTTTGAATGTTTAAATAAAAAAAATCATTTTACATTTTTTAAATAAAAAAAAATTATTTTACATTTTTTAAATAAAGAAATTAAAATTTTTTAAATAAAAAAAATTAAAAAGTGATTTAGGTGTAATTAGTTAGTGAACGGCCAGGTAACTGCATCTTTCGTCCTACTTCCCTCTACTTATTTCACAGTCCAAAAAACCAACGTAAAAATTTTATTAATAAACTTTGAAAGCAGAGAATTCGATTCCTTTTCTAACCAATAGATTTTTGAGTGGAGCACAATGCTAGAAGACGAATTCGTATAAAGAAACGGGATATCAGTGCATCTGCGCTGTTTGAGATGTTCTCTGTTTAGGCCAGTTTTTCAGTGAGCGTTCAAATGTGGTGAAATTTAAGTTTAAACGCAGGCAACTTATAAAAATTAATGAGGCTGCGCTTCTGGCGCCTTTTGCCGGCAAAACTCTCGAACGGCATTCAATAAGCAAAACTCCAGTTGGTACTAATTTGATTCTTAATTAAACTCATTAGTTTTTATAAAAGTTAATGCCGTTCGCGAGTTTTAATAGAGAATTTTCAACTTCGCTGTTAAAAATTTAAACTGAGTTTAGCTGATGCATAAAATTAAAAGTGCATTGGAAAACTGCAAAGCGCATTTAAAGGCACGAAGATGTAGTTCATAGCCGGTAACGCCAATAAAAACTCGGCTAGTAAGTTCCACTACCCAAAACCAATTGCTTTTAAACTGTTTGTAATCAGTTTCAAACGGACCAGGAACTGCATCTTCTCGTCTTTAAATAGTGGGCTTGTTCAAAGCACGTAATAAAAGCGGTAATACTGCTGCACTGATGACAATTTGCAACACTGTTGCATTTGCTCAACTGATACTTTTCTGATGTTCGGCAAGCAAAAAATGTTTGATGCCGATTTATTTGTATTCGCGCGCAACATTTGCCGAATTATTGACACTTCAAAAGTGGTGATTTTGACAATGTTGCCAGAATTTTACATCGAACGTGATACTTTCGCAAATCATACAACATCGCGGTTGTGAATGAAGCTCGAACAAGCCCAGTCTTTGAAAACTGACACTCAGGTAATTAAACCCTCCATTGGGCACTCGGGTTTGGTCAGACTTTTCTAGCCACACTTTTTCGACTTTGGGCGTGGGTTTAGCATATTTCTATTATAGCTAACGACTTGAGCTTCCAGGTAGCTTCCTAAAATTTTATTTTCTAACGATTTATGTGCACAACCTTTTAAAAAAGATCCTCGAACAGGACGAAAAAAAGCCAGACGCGAGTGCCTAACCGAAAGTTTAAAATAAGGTGTCTAACGGAGAGTTAATTGTTTAGTAAACGCCTAAAAATATGCAAGACTCGGGTTTTGGAAATCGCAGCACGCAATTCAAAGAACATACAGATTCAAGGTTTTCAAACCCTATAGCTCTGAATATTCAGTTTACCATACACTTCAGCTTGCCCAAATTCAAACAAGCGCTACGAGAGGGTTATGCAGAATTCTAAAGTACACTGAAAAATTGAAAGCATCATTTTTAGGTCTAATTTAACACTAAACTTCATTTTAAACTCAACCTTTTCAAAACTTGAATCTCCCAGCGCGCCTGCACATGCAATTCAATTTGGCGCACATAATTTTCAGAATCCCATCAAGGCTTCAGCAGTTCAACACTTTTTAGGCAGTTTGGCCCGTTTCTTTGTTGCTAATTTAACTGTGGTGGATTTCGTACTTATTTATTTTTCCAAATTAGGCGTTACTAAAATTTTAGCTAAAACTCCTTCATCTACAGATTCAAAATCCATTATAGCTTTATTGGCTTCATCAGTCTCTATCTCAGCAATTACGTCGCCTACTTCAACTTTGTCTTGTGCCTTCTTATGAAACTTGACAATTTTTCCTCCAGTTTTGCTATTAAACTTTCGATTAACAGGAAAGCAAAGTTGTATTTAATGTGATAAAGAAAATGGAAATTTGATAGAAATTTAAAAGTAATATTTTCAACAGGTTTTCTCAACAGCCAAATTTCCTCATATGGCAGAGGTACACTTTTAATTAACTTACTAAGATGAAAACACAAAATAAAATTTCATGGAGGTAGGTTAAATTTTCTAAATTAACGCAGAATGCGCTTCAAATAAGGAAAAAATTTCCAATGGCTCCACCGTCAAATCAAAAATGCACGGAGCAATGCGATTGAGAAATGGTTCTCACATATTAAATCTTATTTTCAGCTAAAGCAATATTGTTATAAAAAAAAAAAATTAAATTAAATTTAAAAAAATAAATAAAAATAAAAAAAGTAAAATGCGTGTAATGTGTAAATTAAGGGGGGAAGTCCAAGTAAAATTTTCAAAAATCGATTTTTTTTTTCGATATTAGAAAGTATAGCATCTTACGAATATACTGTGAAATTTTCATGCGGAAGTTCCCAATATTATAGCTTCAATAGCTCATTAACTAGTTAGAGAACCGTCCGCGCGCTCCTGTAACTCAAACTTTAAACGCGATTATCTCGAAACTGTATTTTTAAAAAATGCTCGTGTTGTAACCCAAAAAGTTATCGACCGATTTGTTTGAAGTTTGGTACATCTGTAAGTCTGTACATTACTATCGGAAGGATAAGTCTAAAATGTCAGATATTTCGCGTTGATTAATTACTTTTTGGAGTTTAAAAATGTCAATAAAATCGCCCTAGATTCTGACTTTTTTCAATTTTTTATTTTTTTAATTTATAATTAATTTTATGCTTATTTTTTAATTTTATAGGTTCATCCTTCCCGTTAATATGTTATAAAAAAAAACCAATTTCATTTTTTTGTTTCAGATCGATAGGTTAAGAGTAATAAATAAATAGAGCAGTTTGGGAACTCGCGCCGTAGGCAGCCGACAAGAAATGATCCTGTGCCGCCATTTTGGAAAAAAAAATGAAAAATTTTTTTTTTTGTATTCTTGAAAGGTTAAATAAAGTTGTGTTAAAGTTACAAAATAATACAATTATTTTATGACCTTTAAAAATATGTTTAAAAAATTACCGATTTTGAGGCTTCTACATGGCCTTCCCCCTTAAAAAAAAAAAAAAACAAATAATAATAATTACTATTAAATTAAAATTTACAAATGTCTAAAAGTTGCAATAATTTTTTTTTTTTTGTTTTTAATTAAATTATAATTATAATAATAATTACTATAATATTAATTAAAAACAAAAAAACATTATTGCAACTTTTAGACATTTGTAAAATTTTACACGATAGAACGCGGTAAAATATAGTAATTGACTCTTACTATAAAAATAGAAAAATAAAAATAAATAATTGGCGCGTACACTTCTGTTAGGTGTTTGGCCGAGCTCCTCTTCCTATTTGTGGTGCGCGTCTTAATATTATTCCACATATGGAGGGCTCACAGCTTTAAGCCGACTCCGAACTGCAAGTGAGTTTTTATGAGAAGCTTTTTCATGGCAGATATACATTTGAAGGTTTGTCATTGCCTGCCGAGGGGTGGCCGCTATTAGAAAAAAACTTTTTCAAAAAAACTTTTTCAAAAAAACTTTTTCTGCATTTTGGTGTTTCATGCCCAGAGATTCGAACCTACGTACGAACCAACTCATTCGCCTACGAAGGCCGCCTATGAAAATAGTCGATCTTTAAGAACAACTTATCGCAAAATTGGTGATTTTTTTTTGTTGGAAATAATCGTCTGAATGGGTCGACAAGTCGAAGGATGGTGAAAAATTACAAGAACCTGATTCTGTCGAGCATAGAAAAAGATCTGGGAGACCCAAAAACTGGATGTTCTGTTGAGAATATAGCTGCGGTAGCGTAATGTGTTGCTAATCACAACCTTCCACATCGTCGATATCTCGACACTCTCAAGGATTGGCAAGCAATTCATGCAGCGAATGTTTGGCGGATTTTACCTGTAGACCTGTAGTGCTCATGGTGGACATTTAAATGATGTCACTTTTCACAAATAATTCTTAAAAGCCGTACTTTGAATAATTAATAAAATTCATAATTAAAATAACATCTGGGCGCGTCTTTGGAAATACCCTTTATTTAAGCGCAATTTTATTTTGGGACGGTAACAAAATTTATATTTCCACGTTTTCGTTTCAGAAAAAAGTAAGGTATTTAATACAAACAACTCTTCAAAGTATGCAACGAAGTTTGAAGACTGTGAAAAAGGAACCTAAATATGAATAACAGGGTTAATTTGCCCTACCAATTATAAAAGCTTGCCAATAGCACTTCAAAAATGGGCACGAAAACATCTAGTCGATTGTGTTTAAAAAAATAAACTAAATTTTTTCTAATGAAGTCGAAAAATTGAATTTATTTTCTATGTCAAAAGTCATTCTTGACATATTGTATGTATGTTGTCAATTGATTGCTGTTAACCTAAGTGAAATACTATGAAATATTAGCTATTCTTGATACGTTTTAACAAAAAAACTTAAAAAAAAAGATTAAAAAAAAATTAAAAAAAAAAACAAAAAAAAAATAAAACAAAAATTAAAAAAGAAAAATTAAATAAAAAATAAATAAATTTTTTTTTTTTAAATTCGTAAAACTAACTATAATTAAAAAGTTAGTCTACCTATTCATAGTGTTTGTTGTCATTATGAGTTTGGCGTATTTACTCAAGACGAATCTATTAAAGGTGATGTTGGTAAATCAGCTGATTTATGTTTTTTTCTTTCGCTGTGTCCATGTGGCTGTCAGCACAGAATAAAACAAAGCGAATTAATTTTTTGTTTTTTACTTTTCCAATACTTTGCCGTGATAATCAAACGTACAAAACATTGTTGTTGGTCTAGTGCCACCAAATGTGCCTTCTATTTACTTTTCGTAACTTCTACGTATCTTCAAAACGTATGCCAAAATGGTCAGTTGTTGCACAATGCCGACGCAGAAGCTTTAAATTGCCCGAAAAGTATGGTAATTTATGTGTTAAAAAAGTTTTATGCAGCCTTTGCGATGGAATGATGGCCTGGAAGTGGAAGAAAAAAGTACTTGCATCGGAAACAAAAGACAAAGAATAGGGTCATTATTTCGTAAAAAGCTGACCTTCCATTTCGAGATGCTGCAAAAGAGGTCCGTACAATCCAAGAAGTGTGCAAAAGTTAAGCTTTTACGATCATGTAAAGACTGTAGAATCCAATCGAAATGATAAACAAAATATGAGTGAGGTAACTCGTGCGCGAAAATTGTACAGTCAAGTTATTCATTCATAAATATGGCTGGGTGGGTGGCTTTAGACGATGAAACAAAACAAGCTTTAAGCAGATTCAGGACCCTGAGTTGTATACTGCAATGAGAAGAGGAGTCACAGGTGCCTTTAAACTAAAAATATTGGACAAGTGCCTAAAAAAATATTTGGTTTGCCAAGCCATTTGCCGGTGTGGTATGAAAAGCACAACGCTCATTACCCTGGACATTAAAAATCAAGAAATTTATATGAAGGAGTGTTTACCAAAACGTTTGCTGCCATTCATAGCACAACATAAAGGCTCAGTTCTGTTCTGATCCGATCTCGCAGCATATCATTATAGCCAATTTGCCATGAACTGGTATGAAAATCACGGGGTAAATATTGTTCACAACCCACCAAACTATTCACAATTGCGACCTATTGGAAAATATTAGGCAATTGTTAAAAAAAGAAAAAAAAAAAAAAAAGAAAAAAAAATAAAAAAAAGAAAAACAAAGAAAAAAAAAGAAAAAAAAGAAAACAAAAAGAAAAACAAAGAAAAAAAAGAAAAAAAAGAAAACAAAAAGAAAAAAAGAAAAATAAGAAAAAAAAAAGAAAAAAAGACAACAAAAAGAAAAAACACAAAAAAATAATAGGAGAAAAAACCAAAACAAAAAAAGTAAAAATACAAAAGAAAGTAAAAACAAAAATAAAAGCAAAAACAGCAGTGTAAAATGAATTGGCAGAGAGTGGGAGATACCTAACAAAAATTGATGTTCATCGCCTAATGAGAGGGGAATGTATGGGGAATGTTTATGCTGCTACAACAACAACAGAAGTCAAATCTAAATTGCGCCATTTTGTTTATAACAAAGGGAATTGATATGAGTTTTTTGTTAAACAAAAAAATATACACTAAAAGAACAGAAATAATTTTAAATATTTTAAAATAATTAGCTTAAAAAAATTAAATAGAAATAAAGATTAAATAAAAAAAATTGAATTAAAAAAAATTTAATGAAAAAAAAATTAAATAAAAAGAATAAATAAAAATAAAAAAAGTAAAATTAATATAAAAATATTAAATAAAAATAATAATTAAATAAATAAACCATAACAAAACAAACAATAATAATTTTAAAATAATTAGCTTAAAAAATAAAAAAATGTAATAAAAATAAATATTAAATAAAAAAATTGTATAAGAAAAATTAAAAATTAAATAAAAAAATAGAACTAAATTAAATAAAAAAAGAAAAAATTAGTCTAAAAAAATATAATAGTAAAAAATATAAAAAAATAAATAAAATTAAATAAAAAAAATTAAAAAAAATATATAATAATAAAAATTTATTAATATGAAATCATTATACAAATATTAAATAAAATAATAATTAAATAAAAAAAACATTAGTTTAAAAAAATATAAAAATAATAAACAAAAATTAAATAAAAATAAAATGTAAAATAAAAAAATTTAAAAAAATTAAAATAAAAAACATAAATTAAAATAAAAAAACTAAATTTAAATAAAAATCTAAATTAAAATACAAAAAATTAAATTTATTTAAAATAATAAAAAACAATATTAAAAAAAATTAAAAAGAAAAATTAAATAAAAAAGTTAAAAAAAATTGTTTGACAGCTTACATAAATTTGATGTTATAACGATTTTCGCCTGACCAATATTATTCGTGTCCATTCTTTACTCCACTTAAACCGTTTTCGTTTTTGCATAATTTGCAACTTAATTTTACATAGAAAAATTTAATATTTTAATTCAATTTAGGCAACGGTTATGTGCAATTAATAGTTTAAATATCGCATTCGAGCCGCAGAATTTTTAATACTATAAAAAATACTTCATCGATTTTAGCGGTTTTACCTAATTTACAGAAATTTTGTTGTGAATTGAGTGCGGCCACAAAATAAAGGAAGATAGTATTTCTCAGCATATGTTGCGAGTGTCATTAACCTGAGAGCCAAGTATTACCCTAATGTAGACGATCCATATGGATGTATGTATGTATGTACAGCGCAGCACGGTCACGCCGGATCACTGTAAAGAGTCGTCAGATTTAGTGATTTCTTTTGCAATGGCGTAAAAAAATTCATTCGCTTTACCGTTAAGTTTCCTACTCTACCTACAAATGTTGTGAAAATTTCAAAGTCCCGATTTACACAGGGAAACATTTGGAAGTGAAACATTTTGTGCGTGGGAGAAGGACGTACGGAGAAGAGAGGAGGGTTTTTGTTTCCCGTACTGGCGACACGCTTTGTGCTGCTTGTTCGTATTGTCAAACTTAAAGAAGTAAACGTCAAAAGCAACGAATGTTGCCGAAAACAATTTTCCCCGTTTGATTGCGAATGAGAGAGTATTTCTCAAAAGAGAATTTCCAGTGCCACTCTTCCAATTGTCTCTGTGTGTTAATCAGGACATATACTTCAAAGTTTATATACAATGACGAACAAAAGTATTGGCACAACAAGATATTTCCACTTTAACATTATTTTTTGTACACTTATGAAGTGATTTTTAATCCCCCAAAAAAAAGACATTCGCTAGACAGAATGACACATTATCAGTTATATTCCTTTTAATTCATTTTATTATCTGTTAATTAACACTAATTATAATAGAAAAAAAACTTATAACGAAACAAAAGTATTGGCAGACTTCATTAAAAGATAAAAAAAAACAATAACAAAACAGTAAAATATAAACAAATTAATAGTTGACTGCTTCCAGCCCTTTTGGCATCGATGAAACCAATTTTTCGATGATTTCTAACCCGATATTCTGTCATTGCTCCACCAGTGCCACCTTCAACTCGCTTTTGTTAATATAGCACGCTTCTTAACGCGCCTATATAGTTCCTCCCGCAAATGTTCAATTAGATTTAAATCAGGTGACTGAGACGGATGCGATAAAGTATGTTTAGAGTGATACACAGCCACATACCGACATCACGAGCAGTATGTTGTGGGTCTGAAATGTGAATGAGTCCACAATTTTACCTTTTCGACACTTTTTTGGACGTTTCTCCTCAGAATTTCCATACAATATCTCGTATCCATAATGTCGTCAATGAATTCCAACTCACCGACACCTGCAGCAGGCATGCAGCCCCACACAATGACTCCTCCGCCACCATGTTTTACAGTCGCAGGAAGGTTCTGTTTTCGCAGTTCGGTGTTAGGCTCTATCCACACAGTTTGCCGGCCATCAATTGAAAGATGTTAAATTTGTAAATTGTCCCGAAAATCACTTGGCTTGTCTAGATACTCCTTAGGCTTCTTTTGGTTCATTTTTGAAATGAGAGGTTTGCGTCTAGCAACGCGAGAATTGTAGTGCTTCTCATGAAATGCTCTCCAGACCGTTATTGGATGAATATCCTTTCCCATCTCTTCTTTAACTCCCGCAGCGATTTGTGTGGAGGATATTTTTGGGTTTTCGTTTTTTTTTTACTTTCTTGGCTATTTGGCAGGGTACGCGATCGTTTATCGCCTTATGGCTGGCCGTACGTTTCACGCTTTGCAAAGGTGAAGAGCTCTTGAAGCGCTGAACAATGCTCCGTATGGTGTAACTACTTCTGTCCATCATTTCTCCAATCTCGGCGTATGATTTGCCCCGATTGTGCAAATATAGAATTATTTTGCGCTGAAATTCGGTGATTCCACTTTTTTTGCTGCTCATTTTACAAAAAAAATTAAACAAAGTTCGCAATAAAACAAGGCACTATGCTGTTTACAGTTTGATTTTTGACAATAACGTAATTGCTTGTGTAAATATAACGGAAATTTTGCAAAAATGTTGCTAGACGAATAAAATGTATACGAAAACTTAACTGTGCCAATACTTTTTGCTTCGTTATAAGTAGTTTTTTTTCGTTTACAATTAGTGTTAATTAAATATAACAGATAATAAAATGAATTATAGAGAATCTAATAGATAACACAGTACTGCGAGGTACAGTTTCTAAAACGGCTATGGGTGTTTCTTGAAGGTTTTTTTTTTGTGCTGAAAACGAATATGACCTTGAAAATGTTCCAGCACGTCAGGATTTTTAGCAATTTGAGGTTAAATAGTCAAAATATGCAGATTTTGGCCATTTTTTAAATTTTTTTTTAGCAAGGTAAAGTTTTTTTTTTTTAATTTTCCACAACGGCATCGCAAAGTACTACTATTCAGCTTTAAAATCCATTTTTAAAAATATTTTTGCGATTAATATAAAAAAAGTTCTACTATTTTGTATCCGCCCTTTACAGGGGCGTTAGAGAGTTAGAAAGGTTGAATTTGCATATCTGAAAGTCTCCAATTCAAAAAAAAAATTTTTTAATGGCCAAAATCTGCATTTTTTTACTATTTAACCTCAAATTGCCAAAAATCCTGACGTGCTGGAGCATTTTCAAGGTCATATTCGTTTTAGGCATAAAAAAACCTTCAGGAAACACCCATAGCGGTTTTAGAAACTGTAAAAAAGCGAGATTTCGCAGGCCTGTGTAATGTGTCCTTCCGTCTAGCGAGTTTTTTTTTTCTTTTTTGTGTTTAAAAGTCACTTCATAAGTGGGCCAAAAATAATGTTAAAGTGGAAGTATCTTGCTGTGTCAATACTTTTGTTCAGCACTGTATCAACAGCGGAGTCCCCTATACAAAATTTCAAGGTGCCACTTGCAATCGTCTGACGCTTACGTCTGTGCCACAATGCGCTTTTATAAATTGTTTGCAACGAAATTAATCAAATAATTAAGAAACGTCATTTCATTCGCGGTTTTGTAAACGTAAATTTACGAATATATTTATTTTAGTATTTCTATTTTTTTCACTTTTTTCACTCGATTTTACTGTTTTTCGTTTTTTATATATATTTTGTTCTCTTATTTTTTCGTTCGTATTACACTTTTTTTTTGCTTACAAATAAATGACATTCTCATCATTTTCTTCAATTTTTGCATGCCCGCCTTCTTTTTCTCGCAATATTTTCGTTTTCATTTCCCCACCATGTTTTTGCGCTCTTCAATTGATTCTCTTCTCATTTCAATGCTATTTCAAGAAGTAAATATACATACATATCTATATATTCGCGTATCTTTCCAATTATTATTATTGTTTTTTCTGCATGCTGCACTCTTTTAACACATACATATACATACATACACTTGATAGCAGTAATAGTAGTAATATATGCCTTGGCTTTTTATAATTTTTTCTTTTATTCCTTTTAAATAATTTAAGAGTATTTAATTAAATATTAAGTTAGTATATGACGCACTGGTTGTGAAAAAAAAATTAAAAATAATAAATGTTATTATTACAAAGTGTTAAATAAAGTTCACGTAGTTGTTAGTTTTGCTACTGTTGCTGATGGTCTTCCTGTTTTTGTTTCACTCTTTCCAAAGGGGCAATAAACAAATTTACGGTTGTTTGGTTTTTGTTTACATTACATTGCTATTGCAATTTTTGTTTGTTTCCTTTACACAACTGCACACATTTGTTTGAATTGCTTTGAAATGGCGGCGTGGTGGGCATGTTTTATTATATTTTTTTTTTTTATGTGTGTGCGTAGGTGTGTAGTTCTAGGTGCCGGTAACGGCGTTGGATCTGCCGACTTATTCTGCTAGGCGCTAACGATTTTGTGTTAGTGCAATTTGCAACCTGACAACTACAGTTCGAAAGTACAGATATACAGATAAACGTATTCAAATTTTGATCATCGAATTACAAAAAAAAATAGTTATATACGTTCAAGAAATAAAGAAAATGTTTGCATTTTTTTTTTTTGTCAAGTTGTACAATGAATTATACACGTCAAAGTGAGAAAGCAAGCGATAGTTGAGTTGAGTCGAGTCCGTTAACGAAGAATGATGCATATGAAAATGGAAATGAGAACGAGCGTAGTTAAAGTTATATTCGAAAGCAGAAAGCGAAAATGCAATGAAGCAACACAGCGAAAAGTGAACAGATGACACGCAAGAAATGAATGAACCCTGAATGCTGTTAGCCTGGCTGTGAAGTTGTTAAATTTTGTAGGTTGTGCACAGTTGGCACGCACCGCAATGACATTTCTCGTATTGTATGCATGCTTCTTCAAGGGAATCCGTTGCTTTTTTCTTTTCTGAAGTTTGCAAATTCAGTGGCAAGTAGCGCATTACCAACACAGCAGCTCATTAACTCGTCGAACAACTCGTCGACATTTGGTTTGCTCTGTAAAACGGTTTCGACTTTTAGATTCCACTTCTATTGCTACTGGTCGGTTCATATTGCTTCGACAGTATACATAAATAATCAATATTCAATGGACTTGGGTGCGTACTTCTGTGTTAAAACTATGATTTTTTTTTATTTTTTCAAATTTAAATTTTATGCGTTAATGCCTGTCATGCTCACGCATTCATATTTTATCTCATATGATTGTTGTGTGTTTCATGTATGCGGGTGTATGCATGTGAGTGTGTGTGTGTATAATTCGTTTGTATCGAGTTAGTATACTATTTTCTACATATTTAATTTTCAGTTTTATGTAATTATTATTTTTTCATACGTATTTTTTTATTTTTTAAAAAAATCTTCTCTCAACTTGTATTTTTTTGTTTTCTTTTCTTTTTTATATTGTTTTAATGTGTTTTGTTTATTGTTGTTTTTGTTTTTTTTTTTTGTTTCATTTTTTATTTTTATATTTGCATTATTTTTTATTTATTTTGTGTTTTAGTTTTTAGCTCATTCAATTCATTTAATGATTTGAAGATGTTAGGCTGCAACCTAATTCCCCATCGTTTAGTTGTTTATGTTCTGCAGTCGCTGCTGTAGTTGCTGTTGAGGCTATTGCATGCGCTAGCATTTTTACTCCCCATTAGGACGTTCCATTGACAAGTGTCTCCCGCTTATTGTTATCCTGTGGCTGCAGCGAGTCCGCATGATTGTTTCTGTTGTTTTTATTGTTGCGTCGTGGTTTCGACTGCTGCTGCGGTTGTTGATGGTGCGGCTGCTGTTGTTGCTGCTGCTGCTGCTGCGACTGCTGTGGCTGTTGTTGTTGTTGCTGCTGTTGCTGCGGTGGTAACTGCTGCTGCTGCTGCTGTTGTTGTAATTGCTGCTGCTGCTGCTGTGGTTTCTCATTGTTACCTTTAATTGCCACATTACTGCCATCTTTGCTGTTCACGCTCTGCTGTTTCGATCGTTCCGACGAGCTGCCGGCACCACCACCGCCACCCACACTGTTGTTTTTGTTGTTTTCTACATTTTGTGGTTGTTTGATTTGTTGGGATTTGTTATTGGTAACCCCACCATTCGCTACAACAAGAAGAATAGCTAATGAAAAAATTGTGCTTGTGAAACTGCAATTTTTGTATGCCAATGAAAAAATTTACAAAAACCAAAAGGGGGTATGAAGCAAATGGTTTATGGAAAATATTTTCGTCAAATTTTGATGACGCATACTCGGCCACACTTTATAACTTAAAATTTTTGAAATTTAGAGTAAAAGTTTTAGTTAGGTAGGTAGGTGCAATGGTTGAAGTACAACTCTGGCATTCCCCAAGCAGCACTAAAGCGCCGTTTGGATACCATTACGAGACCTCCACCAACAGGTTCAAAATTTTGAACTTTTGCGAAATATTTTCCACAGCCATTTTAAGTATTTCGCCTACACATTTATCGGCATCTCTTTCTTCGTGCTAAAATCAACGCCCCCTTTTAAGAAAATTTAATTTGGCGACATCATACTCACTATTATGAGCAGCGTTGCTGTTCTTTTGCTTTCTGCGCCTTCTTGAACTGCCTTCGTATGACGAGTTGCTTTCAGCTAAAATAAAATGCGCCTTTTAGTTTTTATTCCAATAAACACACAATCAAGAAACTATGTACCTCTCTCGACACTACTCAATTCACGTGTGTCCTCTCGCATATCGTCGTTATGATTGTGATAGTGGTCTCGGCCGAGATCCCTGCCGTTTTGCTCTCTGCGTCCTATGCGTTTTCAATGTAAGAATGGTACGAAAAAGGAAAAAAACGAACGAAAAGGTAAATTCAAACACTAGTGTTTGAGTTTTTGGCATTTGATATGTTACCATTTTGCTTACCCCCACCACCTCGTCGATCGTTGCCGCCACGATAACCGCCGCCACCACCACCACCGCCGCTGCGGTCATTGTAACGATGATCACCGCGGGAATTGTAGTCATCATCGTCCCGACGACCTGAAAAACGCACACAAAAGGAAATCAATTCCGTTCAATCGCCGTGCTTTGCTAATTTTATTCCATGTCTTACCTTGATGATAACGCTGATTGCCCCCATTACCGCCGCCTCGTCCTCTACCACGCCCGCGCGGTCCACCACGACCCGAACGCACCGACTCGATATCACTACTGTAACCTCGTTCCGATCGCCGTGTAACAGGAAAATTCTGCATAGAACCCATTGTGGACTCTTGTATTGCGCGCAGTTGTTGATCGATTTCCAATTTTTCCTGACGCAGCAGCTCCACTTCCTACATTGAAATCACAAGTAAGTATTTCCATTCAAATTTTTGTATTTTAGTTTTTTGTTTGTTTTGTGTTATTTGCAAACAAACCTTCAAGTGCCCTAAGTGATATTCCAGCAACACTTTGGCATTCGAAATACTTTCAACGGTACCAATGAACACAAATGGTACATGACCATGCTCTCTGGGTATGTTTTGATCCTGTTCGTCATCGCCTGCGATCTGTGCGAATCCCAACGCATGCAATTTTCAAATATTGAACAATTAAACGAAACATATATTTGATATGTATAATATCGCATACCTTAATTCGAAAGACTCCGCTCTTGTCTACGATTTCCTGTATAATTCGACCGTTCTTGCCAATGACCTTACCCACCAACTCTCTAGGAACCTGAAAGAATTCCTCGGCATACTCGAGCATGGCGCGTGCTCGCTGCACAGAATCTTCAGATTCGCCGGTAATTTTGAAGGTGCACGATTTCTCCTCTAACTCAATATTTGTTACACCCTCTAATAGGCGAGCTGCTTGTATATTGGCACCGTGTGAACCTATGGCCAAGCCCATCAAATCTTCGCGCACTTGGAATTCATCGGTATAGCTGAAAGTGAAAAAATAAAAAAAAGTTTACTTTAGGAAAAAGAATGTTAGGAAATAAATTTATTTAAAAAAAATAATGAATAAATAATTGGCGCGTACACTTCTGTTAGGTCTTTGGCCGAGCTCCTTATCCTATTTGTGGTGTGCGTCGTGATGTTGTTCCACAAATGGAAGAACCTACGATACAGTTCTAAACCAACTCCGAACGGCAAATGGTTTTTATGAGGGAGCTTTTTCATGGCAGAAATATACTCGGAGGTTTGCCATTGCCTGCCGATGGGTGACATCTATTAGAAAACCCGTTTTCTATTATTTGATATTCGTACACGGAGATTCGAACCTACGCACTCCCATTCGACTAGGGCGGCAAAGCAAACCCGAAATTTGAAACGTCAATTTAGGAATTTTCGTACCTTCATTATGGTTGGTTTATTGGTATTGTAGTATGGAGTTGACAAGGTTAAAAGACTCGCATCTGTTCTCATAACCGATGCAATGTGAACCACCCCATTGAAAGCATTAAATGCGACATTAAACCTTCTCCCTCCTGTTTTTTTTTTTTGTTTTCCTTATTCACTCCTCACGGGAGCATTATTTATTTTGATTTCTGAGTTTTACTGCTTGGAGCGCCATCTGTGTTTCATATTTTTCTGGCAGAAGGATCGCACAGATGGTTGAGGACTTCGCTAAATTTGGTGTGTCTGCTCTATTACAGGGATAGTAGGTAAATTTGGAAAAGTGCGAGGACCGGGCTTTGGGATGGCAGGCTAGTGCACTTACGCTAGAATACCGAGGCCACGCACAGCGAAATATGGGGAGATGCGCTAAACAGCGGCAATCCGAATTGTCTCAGTCTGTCGCACCGTCTCAGGCGCAGCAGTTTTTGTGATCAGCGGGGAGATACCTATCGACCTCATGGCCCGGGAACGAGTGGATGCGTGGGATTCGAGGAAAAAGCACGCCACCAAAGCCGATTAGACACTGAATCGAGTGGATGGCGAAGCTGATTGCTACAATAGGTAAATGGGTCCAGGGAACTTCGGGGAAGTGAGCTATTTCATGACTCAGTTCCTACTTGTATTTTTATATGAATTTCCAGTGTTGTTAAATATATTTAATGTATTAAATAAATAAATATATTACTACTACTAGTAATACTACAGTTCCTCTCGGGCCACGGATACTTCCGGAAATACCTATACCGCATGGGTAAGGTAAGTGACCATAGGTGCATATACTGCGAAGCACCGAATCGACGCTGATCCCACTTTTTTTCATTGCGACAGATGGCTGGTGGAAAGAAATGCTCTGAGGGAGCAGATTGGCGACATCGCGCCGACTAATGAGATTGACAAGATCCTCGAACGCGAGAAATGGTTAAAAGATAAGTTGAAGGCATGTTCCGGAGAAAAAATATAGACTTCGAAGCATATAACAAAGCGAAGCCTCGCAGAGACACAAGAAGACGAGCTCATAGCATGAAACTGGCTACAAGCATGGTGGACCCAAACGTGGGTGAATAGAACTGGTCCATTTCATGGACGTCGTCCTAATTGAAGGTTATTTCACTTTGATCTCATGGTGTTTTGTACCCTCTACTCATCACAGTACCTCAACCAGACCCAATTCCCTTATTAAACTCAAGATAGAGTGGATTGGACTAAGCTTATGTGCTTTCATCCGGCTGCAAATGGCTGAGATGTCTCAACCCAGCACAATGATTTCAGTGACTACTACAAAAGCTGTCTAGATGAGGAAGAGAAAGAGACGATCTCGCACCTCCTGTGCCATTGTCCTGCTCTATCCAGACGTAGATTTACCATTTTAGGTGGACAATTTTTTTAATGAATGGGAAGAATTGAATGAATTTAAAGAACGAAGTAGAGGATATCACTCTGATAATTCCACACTGATTTTAGGAAATATAAGGGCAAATTCCCACGCGGCATCACAACGGGCCATGACTCTGAGTGTGTCCAACAGTGGGCAATCGCTTCAACCTAGATTAGATTAAATTCTTTATGAAGTTTGCACTTCGACCTCATGGTCTTTTGAGCCCTCTACTCCTCACAGTTCCTCATGCAGACCCAGTTCGCTTATTAAAATCAGGATAGAGCTAGGTTGGATTGAGCGTATGTGCCTTTCTTCTGGCTACAGTTGGCCAAGATGTTTCAACCTCGAAAGGAGTCAGTGGAGATCGCCATCATATGCAGATGATTACGCAGTCTGCAGTGAGCTGTGAGTATGCCCGCAAGCATTCTTAGTTTATTGTTGGCGATAGTTATCGAGTTTTTTAAACCTCTTTTGGTTGTACCCTCCCAGTAAGTATTTCGCCTGGCGTAGCCTCATAGTTTGGTGCCAGCAAACCTAGCCTTAGCTCCTCACTCCTAAGTTTCTCTATTAGGATTTCTATTAAAGGGGAGGCAGAACCCTCTCTCGGTAATGCGTCCGCTATTTCGTTCCCAGTTATACTCCTGTGTCCTGGGGCCCAAAATAGCCGGATGCGATTGTGCGTTCCTAGTAGATTCAATGTCTCGGCACACTTAAGAACCAGTGAGGACTTGATCTCACAGGACGATAGGGTTGTTGTTGTTGTTGTAGCAGTATCTTCGCCATGTCAGTGTAGTGTAATCACCGGTCGTCTTCGTCTAGCTCATCTAACGGTAGGCCCAGGAAACTAGCTGTTTCGACGGGTTGGGTCCAGAGGGAGAGAGGTGTTAGATGAGTGGGTTTGATGGGGCATGTGAAAAGGTGGTTAGTGTTGTGCGGGGTGCCTTCACATGCCGGACATAGGTTTAGTATGTCGGGGTCGATTCTGGATAAGAAGGAGTTTAACCTGCTACAGTATCCAGAACGTAATTGTGCCACGGTTACGCGGGACTCTCGGGGAAGCTGTAGCTCTTCGTCTGCAATAGGTGGTGGTTGGACTCCGATAACGGCATTCGGGGGTCGGGAGCTTAAGAAGGTCGTAAGGGTCTCCCGATGAATGTCGTTTATGGCCTGATCCTGGAGTGGTCTGTCTGTTTTGTCCTGGATCTCGTCCACGTAGTTGAGGAAGTGTCTCCTGATGTGCCTGGGAGGTGCCTCAGGCTCAAGCAGGTGTCTGCATGGCTGAAGCCTACGGTGACACCCTAGCAGAAACTGCTTGCCGAGCATTTTGTTATGCTCCTTTACAGGAAGCATGTGAGCCTCGTCAAACAGCTGTTGAATTGGGAACATCAGGAGACATCCTGTCGCGGTCCTAATGGCAGTATTTTGGCAGCTCTGGTATCACTGGTTCCAGGCGACCAGACAGGCGCAGCATAGTTAAGAACCGGTCGGCCTATTGCTTTGAAAGTCGACAGCAACATTTGTTTGTCTTTGCCCCAAGTGCTGCCGGCGAGCGACTTGAGGACCTTGTTGCGATTCTCTACTCTCGTTGCAATAGCGGTTATGTGCACGGAGAAGGAGAGCAAGATGTCAAAGGTGACTCCCAAAATTCTGGGGTTATTTACCGTCGGTATTGGGGTATCATCGACGTGTACCTGAAGTGGCAGCTTGACCTCCTTTGTCCAGGTGGTAAAAAGGGTCGCCGTTGATATAGTGGGAGAAAGTCTTAGGTTTCTCGCAGTGAAGAAGCGAGAAAGGCGGGCGAGGTAGTCGTTTACCTTGGTGCATAGGCCATCAATGTCATTGCCCGACGCCATTATCGTGTACTCGTCGGCGTATGAGACCAGTGAGACTCCCTCTGGTGGCTGGGGGAGTTTCGAAATGTAGAAATTAAAAAACCAAGGGTGAAAGGACACCACTCTTGCTTATTTTTCTCTGTTTTGAAGTTTGGTCTCGAAATATCACCGACGAGTGACGGTGGTGTGCGTCTTGATATTAATGCACATATGGTGGAACCTACAGCTTTAAGCCGACTCCGAACGGCAAATGGTTTTCATGAGGAGCTTTTTCATGGCTGAAATGCACGCGGAGGTTTGCCATTGCCTGCTTTTAGAAAAAACTTTTTCTTCATTTTGGTGTTTCACGAAGATTCGAAGCCGAACGGTAGTCACGCACCAACCCATTCGGCTACGGCGGCCGCACAATCTCATTATACCACACTAATTTCTTAAACACATTTTGAAATCGATTGCTATCGCTCCGGATAACAAAATATAGATCACGTCCTTTTCATAAATATTTCACATAATCAATCAGCATATAAACTCACCCACGGTTAAGCAGTTTAGTCGACTCCAGCTGGCGCGCAGCTTCCTCAGTTCGTTTCAGCAGCATAACCTTTTAATAAATAATAAATAAAAATATTTCAATAGGTCTTCTTTTTCTTTCGACCGGCAAAAATTAATCCAATTGCAAACCTTCTGTGCTAAATTGCGAAAATGCATATCCTTCAACATGCTGGCTCGTTTCTGAGTGTATTCCCATTTCGAAATCACAATCAGACTATCCAAGTCACGATTGTATACGCACACTCCGGCACCTATTGTACGCTGAAATTCCTTATGAATACCATCCTTTTGCGCTCTGCATAAATGTGATTAGAAAAAATACCAAAAAACCAATTATGTTTAATTATTTGGGAAACTTTGAGAAAACATGAACGATAACAACAGCAACAATAACTCACTCCTGTCGCAATTCCTCGGGTACGGGTATTGAGAACTGATAGAATGACTTGGACGTCAATGGCGGATTTTGATTTTTAAGGCGTAAACGCTTAAGTTCGCAGATTTCGGTGTACGGTGTTTCGAAGCCAATATACGCAACAGCGCAGATCTCAGCCTTTATCATTTTTATGGAAGCAATCCACCAGCCACAGGACTCGCGCTCCGTCGAACGGGTAAACACTTCCACTTCCATGCCTTCCTCAAAGGTGGGCGGATTCTCGTTCTCTTCTGGCGGGAAGCGCACATTTGAGAAAGGATATTTTTGTACCTCGGGACAGCTGTATATTTATACCCAAATGATAATCACGCAGCAAAAGCATAGAATGAAACAAATAAGTAAATTAGAATTAGCAAATTCGTTTAAACAAAATAAGCAAACTTAAGACTGTTAAGTGACAGCCAAAGGCAATTAGAGGGCTGATTTTCGAATGGAATAAATGAAGAAAATGAATCAGAAGGTATATTGGTGGCTGTATGCACGCACAAGACGTTGTGGTGACATTTTTCAAAACAACAACAACAACAACTAACACACGCGAAGTTTATATGCTTCTTTAGCACGTCCAAGCAATTTGCGTCCAAATGAATTATAAGTTTTTGACAGGTGTTTGTATCATTTCGAAATTAATATACATTCAATAGTTGCCATTTTGCGCGGGCAGCGCAGCATCACAACTGTAGTGGACAACAAGTGCTACCAATGAAAGCTGCAAACAGCATCGCGAACATTGAATTGTTAGAATGTTAGAAGAAGAATTAGCGTGCAGCAAGAGGCGGAAGAAATGTCACTTGAGCGACTCTTGGCCGGATGCCAACGAAAATGATCGCATGCTGCTATGCTCCGAGGCCAACAGCACAAAATGGGTAAGCAGCATGCACGCCGCCCGTTAACTAGCTGAGGGAGGAGAGTGCGGACCTTCTTCTTTGCGCGCAACAGCAGCGACGCAAAATTTCATCCGGAAATATTTAATTATTCATATATTGAGCACAATTTCTTCGCAGCTGAGGAGGTAATTTTTAAAAATACAAACTTCATACAAACGCATTGTCAAATTGGGTCAAGTGGTAGACCTTCTAATGCGTCATTAACTTTCGGTGATCGACAGCAATCACAAAAACCACATTTAACAGGATGTATTTTTAAACGCAGTTCTGCGACAATTAATAGATCGAAGAAAGCCACACGCATTGAGCTATGAAAAGAAACTTTACAACTTTACTACTTAACAGCTTCGCTGCGCTTTTTGTTTCCAAAATTGAAGATGATCAAGAAAAACACGCGACAACCGAGAAGAAGCGCGCCTATTTGCAACTAAAAATAAAATATCTATTCTTGTCCGTACGCCACATTCTGACACGTTTCGATGCAGTATGCTGATATATGCGAAGACAGTGCTTTATTGTCGAAATAGACGTGCGATCTAATTTAATGGATGCATTTGTCGGCCCATCGCACTGCTTGCGGTGATTTGGACACAAAATCAAAATAACGCGCTTTTCCACCTCTATTATGTTTATGTTATGTTCACTAATAATTTATAATTATATTAATTTTTTTTTTTTTTTACTATATAAGAAATATTTTTAGATACATTTGTTTATCAAAAACTTACCCATCAACTTCTACAAATACGCCATCGTCGCATACTGCAGTCACCATACCCTAAAATGAAAGCACATGTAAAATATGACTTTGGAACTGGAAAATAGACTATGAAATATCATTTCGTAAAAGAATAAAAATTGTGTAAAAAGCTTTTTCTGTAAACAATTGGAGAGACAAATGGGTTGCCTTAACAAAAACAATTGAGGTGTAGTCGTCCATGCGGTTTGGCCGAATGTAACAAAGCCCGTCAGTCATTTCTTTAGCATAAAAGAGGTTTGTTGTTGTAGCAGCATGTACGTGGAGCGCTGCTGCAGCGACAGTTCTTGGCCGGATATATGTATGGTAAATCCGGGTCGTTCCGGTAGTGCAGAACCGACTATGGGGGGAACGGCTTATCGCAGCGTGTGGCATAACCTAGCCAGCGTATCTGCTGAATCTTTAATCATGCCGCCGTAAGGCTCATAAAAACTCAGCGTGACATCATCATCATCGACGTAATTCATCGTTGTTAATGCGCTAATGCCCATAAATCTTTCGCAGCATATTTCTCTCAACTTCAAGAGGCACTTCATAGGAAGTAATCAAAGTACATATGGTTTTGATCCTGAAGAGAACATGCATGTTGCCTAATATTGATTGATTTAATTGTAAGTGTTTAGAAGTTTAGCGGCCGTACTAGCTGTTGTTGTTGTTGTATCAGCATAAACATTCCCCATATATACATATATGAGGAATGCTGCTGAAGTGACAGTCCTTGGCCGGATATAAATCCGGGTCGTTCCGGTAACGTATAACCGACTATCGTGGGAACGCCGTACTAGCCGAATGGACCGGTGCGTGGCTACCACCCGACAGTGCGAGGGTTCGAATCTCCGTGCATGGATCAGCAAAATGATAGCAAAAGTTTTTTCTAATAGCGATCGCCCTTCGGCTTACAATGGCAAACCCCTGAGTGTGTTTCTGCCATGAAAAAGCTCCTCTTAAAAAATATCTGCCGCTCGGAGACCGCTTAAAACTGTAGGTCACTCCATTTGTAGAACAATATCAAGACGCACACCACAAATAGTTCAGCTGTACGAGTGGAAGTGTAGTAAGTGGAAGAAACTGGAAACGTCGTCCGGTTATAAATTAAATTCTGCGCTTTTAATTGTACCGACTACCAATCCTTGAAACCGGTGAGAACGACCATTCTCATGCGTTTCCACGACAGTCGGTTCTACGTTACCGAAACGACCCGGATTTATATCCGGCCAAGGACTGTCACTCCAGCAGCATTCACCATATGTAAGTATGGAGAATGTTTATGCTGCTACAACAACAACAGCCATACTCATGAAGGTACGGTGCACTAGGCAGGGCTGTTTACTTGGTCGGAAAACACCCAGGTCATTCTGGTAACGTAGAACCGGCTGCCATGGGAAGGAATGTTCCGACAAGATCTAGGACAAAACGAACCTCCAACAACTGAACCGAACAGTGTTTAGACATACACATAACGGCATTCATCGGGAGACACTTACCACCTTCCTAAACTCCCGACTTCTGAATGCCGTCATCGGAGTCCAACCACCACCCATTGCAGATGAAGAACTTCAGCTACCCCGAGAGACCCGCGTGACTTTGGCACAATTGTGTTCTGGATACTGCAGCAGACTAAACTCCTACCTATCCAGAATCGACCCCCGACATACCCAGCATGTGAAGCCGCCAACCCCTTTTTCACATGCCCATCAAACCCACTTATCTAACAGCCCTCTCCGTTTGGACCTAACCTGACGAAACAGCAAGTTTCCTCGGCCCACCGTTATACCGTTAGATGAGTTAGACGAAGACGACCGGTAATTTACATCGCAATGACAAGGTTTAGGGTACTGCTATAACAACAACAACACTCGCATGTAAGGCACGCTGCACTGGATAAGGCTAGTTTCCTGAACTATACTGCGCCTGTCTGGTCGTCTGCAACTAGTGACTCGTAGTGGATTAAGCTTCAGATCAGTCAAAATACTGCAATCAGGGCAGCCACGAGATGCTTGGTAAGCTGCTACAACAACAACACTTGCATGTTAGATATCTTATATTGCTTAATTTGTGACTGGTAGTCAAATTTGACGCTCATACACGAACAAATTTGTATTTATTACAGTTCATACTAATCATTGTGGCAACATAAAACAGTTTCAAGACAACCACTTCAAAAATAATTCAAACGGAAAGCATTCCAGATAGCTAAAAAGGTGTGTCGTTTCCACGACAGTCGGTTCTACGTTACCGAAACGACCCGGATTTATATCCGGCCAAGGACTGTCACTCCAGCAGCATTCCCCGTATGTAGGTAGGGGGAATGTTTATGCTGCTACAACAACAACAACAACTAAAAAGGTGTTGTTTCGGCGGAAACATATCATATTTTCTCCATTCATCATCATCAATAGCTCTACAGTTTTGTGCAGGCCATCTCTTCCACAACTACGGTTATCCACTCCGATCGAACCTCTGCTACGCCTTTCCAGTTTGCTATCCCCATTTTCCGCAAGTCGGCTGTGACCTTATCAATGCAGCGTTTGTTTGGTCTCCCTCGGCCTCACCGTCCAACCACTTGCCTATGGAACGCTGTACTGACAGTTCTCTATTTGGGCATTCGGTAAATGTGCCCCAGCCATCTGATTCCTTGGCTTTTTATAAAGCATGTCCAGATAAGTATCAGTTAATTGAAGCAAAATTTCTAAGTATTATTATTGATAGCCTCGTCTTCCTTCATGAATGCTGAATAACGAATCAGTTATTAAATTAGATAATCGTTTAGAGGGGCACAAACCAAGTTTTCCTGCAACCATAAAAGTTCTACTAACGGATCTCTCCCATGACCGAATCCTGTAGCAACAATATCTTATATTTATTTCCCATATCACAAAGAAAGCAATAGTGATAGAAAAAATAGTGAACGATCGTCAACAAAAACAGGAACTCTTTATGCAAGCACTTTTCCCCTTTGAACTAACGAGTACATCAGTTGATATGCAAAATAACGCTTTATAAACACAAATAAACACTTCTTGACGTTTCGCCAACGTTGCATTTGTAACTCCCAACCACATATTAAATTGCATTATTATATAGACATTATGGCATATTCAACTACTAATGTAAATAAATAATCATAAAGTTTGCATTTAAATTGGTGAAACCCCCGATTTTTGATATTATTGTTTTGTGCTTGTTGCTTCATTTAGTTAACTTTTATCAATAGAAAAGCCGCAAATAGTCATTTTTATAGTTATTTGTGTACTTTAGTGCTCGCTTCAACCGAAACGGAACAACAAAAACGGTAATGCATTTCTCATCGGCATCGCATCACCAAACAAAAGTCACAACAATCGCACAAACAACAAAACACTGGAAGGAGGAAGAAGCAGAATGTGTAAAAAATAAGCTCTGATGCAGCAGCAGCAGCACCACCACCAGCACCAGCAGCAACGTAGTCAAAATCTTGGCGGCAGCGACATTCGCAGCCGGCACATTTTTAGATTCACACTCGCACTGGCGAAAACAGATACAATGATAAAATCAACGAGTATACACGAGGAGGAAAATGAACGAGAACAATGGATGAAAGAAAAAATTCTACGCAACGCTCAAGCAAGCAACAACAACATCAACATCGAACAAATGTGTTCTTTCACGCTAGAAGCAGCGCCACCGTCAGCAGTATACGTAGACCCAGACGCGCCGCAAAAAGGCGGCGAAGCAGCTACACAAAACGAATACTCAAGAACTAGTATGGCAAACGAGTGGAGTAGTAGAATGACATAAATGACAACTTACTACGACGATAACCATGACAAACGCAGAAGAGATGGAAATTGAAAATATAATTGTGCGAAAGTTCAAATAGGAAGAAAATTTAAGCCATGCCAGTTAATGTTATAAATGAAAGATGTCTTTAAATCCAAATATCAATAGCTCCACAAATGCACTAAAAGACTGGACGGGGGTAATTGTCTGGCGTTCGCAGACAATAAACCTGACCATGATGAAAATGATGAGGTGTACAAAGAAACCCAAATAAAAAAAACAACTACGGATGTAAGTTATTACGCCCGCGCGTAGACGGAGGTAAAGACAGAATGTGTCCTCTCAGAATAGTTCAGTGCTAGCTAAACACCCAATCAAACAGTTTAAAAAATTGATCGCAGATAAACTGGCACTAAAAAACTGGACATAAATCAACTGCCAGCAATGCCGGCTTACAAGATTTCTGCACAAAATGTTAGTGTGTTAACTAAAAATTCCATAAACAATAGCAAAAAACCACGACGTGAACGCTGATAAAGATGATGACATGATGCTAGAGCGAAATTAAGTGGCGAAATCACATTCAATGCTATATTCGCCCACAATTTCCAACTCACTCCGCAATGTTCCCATGACTGAATATGCGCTGCTTATTTGCCTGATTTACTCACTGGCGCGTGGTTAAGAGCCCATCGAATCAATTTTCATATGCCACTAATATAATATTTAGCGAATGTACCGTTAGATTTTAAGACATGCATGTACCACCCACAATATTACACGAGTTAATTAAAAAGCATCTTACCTTATAATAGGCGCCATTGTCGAGCCTCACTTCGACCATTAAATCGTCCATTTTGCTACCGTATTCCTTGCCTTTCAAGTTTTAATGTAATGCAATTTTGTGAATTGCGACCAAAAATTAAATTGATGAATGTAGTTTCAAGGATGTACGTTATGTGAATGATGTACGCGGTGAACAGTCCAAATTAGGCAATTAGAAGTTTTAAGCGTAGCTCTCCTTCCCTGATTATATCCTCCTACTATTGCGGTGGAGCGCTATTAACTTGCGCACCTCCTCCTGGCTTGGCTTATTTCAACTTGCTTCAGTCTTTCGATTTTCTGCTTTTATACTCTTCTTCTCTTCCACTTAATTATAAACACTCAGCTCCTTGTTTTCCGTATAGTTTTATCCTTCTTCCTGTAATTATTTTCAATCTTTTCGTTGCTTGCCGCTCCTGCAGAAAAATTTCCCAGCACAAAATACAAATAGAAAACATTATTTAAACAAAATCAAATTTCAAATCGATTATAGTTAAATTCCATTCAATGTGATGATAAACCTGGCAAATGTATGAAAATTGTTGACAAATATATTTTTCTAATTATTTTCCATCAATTACAAAAACATCTTTTTATTTATTACTATTTTACTGAATTCATATTTTTAAGTGTTCACTTTTAGCCAAAACATGAATTTCCTTTCCTTTACATATTACATACAGTAGACAGAAAACTGAGGCTGCGCGGTTAACGTCGATGTGTGCAGTGACTGCCGCAATCACAAACGTCACCGTCGCAGCAACCGCTGACAACTGTGAAGCAGAGCCCCAGCAATCGTATTCAAATTAAAAAAAAAAAAGTCTACTTATTCGGCACGGTTTTGCACATTCCGCAATCCCAGCACCCACATTTCAAACCAAATTAATGGCCGTTTTGCATTGTCTAAATTTTTCACAGAAACCTATACAAATTTTCACCCGAATTTTCTTGAAAAATTTTCACGCCGAGCCTTTGCCTTTATTCTTCCGTTCGCTTCTTCTTTCACGCACACTTCCTTGCCGCTGTGCGAATTTTCTACCAATTAGTTTTTACACACATTCTATAACAATTTTAACGCACCTTTACCGTTTTCCGACGTTAATTAATCAATTTCTTCTATTTTTACTATTTTTTGTTTTTAATTTATTGAATTTTACTGCAAGTTCATAAATTTTCGTTAGATCTTTTCTATACGTCGAGCGACGACCAACGGCGAATGAACAGACAAAGGGGAGACGACAAAAAAATGTGCCTTTTTAATCCGCGGCGAATAGATGCACTATGAAACCCTGTGACAGCGAACTCAAGAAAGCAGTAGAACATGCAATGAATTTTGCTAATCTCTTTTGAGCTGATTTTCCGATTCTCCGATTTTGCTAGTGGCAGAACTACTAAATCAAGAGTTTCGAACTTGAACAAACATCATACAAAAGTATTTAAAACTAAAATTTTTTATTTTTTCCCTTCAACAGTACATTTAGTAGGCTTAGTTCAGTAAAATATATTTTAATAGGAATGCATTATCTAGTCTTGGACGTACATATTTGTATGTGGTCGAGCATTTAGAATTTATGAATGACAAATTGAATTTTCCTCAAACTTCGAGCGTAATAGTTTACAGATTTCGATTCTTTGGAGAAATATAGTAACATAGACATGAATTGGACTCAAATGTTTCGACTAGTTTTTTTTTTATTCCGAGCTCTGTTGAACGATTATCAGAGAACGCAAATTCACGATTCACGAACGTGCGATTATAACGGCCGAAAGAAAAACAAAGAAAGTTGTGCAAAATGTAATTTCCACAGATCCACTAATTTCGTAGTAGATTTTAATTATTTTTGTAAGGCTTTCTGCTAAGTAAATTTGGTAAATTTTAGATTTTCTAGTCAACATCTTTCAAAAAAAACAAAAACTACCGAGCTGTGACAGCTGTCAACTTGAACTTGAGGGACCCTGTATTTAAATATTTTCGCACATTTAACGAAATATTGCAATACTGCTAGTTGCGCGACAGCATATTGTTAGGTTGGAATGCGCACAAAGCATTTCTCTCTCTCGCTCTTATATAAATTGTATCCATGTAGTAAATTCGCGAATTTTGCACACTGAAAATGCCTACTTGATATTCACAGTAGTATCAGATTCAATTAAAAAACAGTGCAATAAGAAATAGATATGAATCTATACCATAAATAAAAGTGAACATTGAAGATAAAGTAATTTATGTTACTCTAAGAAATGTTGGTCTAAGAAATGTTCATAAGGTTCCGCTTCAATAATTTGATTTTTAGCGTTTAATATTGACTGGTCGCCGCACTGCTTTACCGACCTTGCCAGTGGTACTGCATTGAATTCGTTTTAAGTGAGAACATTTTCGTTTTTTTTGTTATTTAAGGATGAAGCACAAAGGTTGAGTCGATAAGTTAATTACGACAAAAATCTATTGAGATTATTTTGATTAAGTTTATGGTTGTTGTAATAAATTTGTATATTACATATTCTTTGAATATAAGCGCACTATTAAGAACATCAATTTCACTATTTCCAACTTGTTTTCAATGCTTGTCTTTATTTGTAGCAATAGTAAATGTTCCTTCAATCCACATATGATACTTTTAAGTCGTTGTATATAGCTTCTGTCCGGTCTACATTCAAATCTGCCGCTTTCATTTGGTGACTTTATCTTCAAGTACATGCAAATTTGAAAAGGCGTTTCAGAGTGCTTGAAAGTAAAAGGCCGGAGCGGCAGCGCGTTTTTCTCAAAATGGTGTTTTCAAAGTCGGTGACCAACATTACTCGAAAACGGCTAAACCGATTAGTCTCAAATTTTAACACGAACTTCTTAAATATATTTTTTAGTAATCAATCGAAGATTTTTTCTCACCGATAAATATTTTATTTTTTTTTAACAATTTAAGGCCGAAATTTTGGAAAAAAATCGATTTTTTTTTTTAGAAACCGCCAATTTGTCAAAAAAATGTATTTTGCTTATTCCTTTGATTAATTTCTAGATTAAGTATTACTTTAACGAAATCTGTTTGGTTTTTTAATTTCAAAGGAACCAGTTCAGAGATATAGTGCTCACCGCAAAACGTCTTTTCTGAGATCAGCCGCAGCTTTTTTCCCTATAAATATTTTTTCTAATACTAAGTCTTAAAATACAGTTAAAAGATAACATAATATGTGTACAAATTTTTAGATCAATAAATTTAAAAGTTTTCTCAGTAATAATTCTGGAAAATAAGCTTATTTTCGTCATAGTACTCAATTCGCCTTGCTTTATGGTCTCCTAACTTCCTCGAGCCGTTCCCGTTGTAGTACTTTGTGAGTTGATCAACTTAATAACCCTGAGCAATAGAATAATCTTCCAATCTTTCATTCTTCACATTATTTCTGGTACTTTCGTCTGTCCTAGCTCAATTTTGAGGTATAAACAGTTTATAGTTAAAATGCACAAGTGTAACAAGTTCTCAAGTTCATTTGACTTCGATCTCTCAATCAGAAAAAATATTTTAAATAATAAGCTTAAGCTTTTCTTGTCATAAATATTTTTTCCCCCATATTGCATATATGCATGTATTTGTATTAAACTAGAAATGATAAATAAGTAATAAATACGAGTAGATTTCCGAATCCAAAATAAAAGTTTGATATTAAGCCAGCACTTGAACTTTGAATTTAAATTTAAGAATGCAAGGCGGGTGCCGTAGCCAAATGGGTGAAGCGTGACTACCATTCGGGAGTGCGTAGGTTCGAATCTCCATGAATGAACATCAAACAATAGAAATAGCTTTTTTCTAATAGCGGTCGCCCCTCGGCAGGCAATGGCAAGCCTCCGAGTGTATTTCTGTCATGAACAAGCTCCTCATAAAAACTATTCGCCATTCGAAGTCGATTGTAATAAGTTTTTTATAACGGTATATTTGCCGAGCGGTATATTTTCCCATATATCCTGAAGAGCGACTTTAAAAAACATTTTTACTGCATATTTACATGACGCTCACGTAAATTGATCTTCATATATATGTATATGCCCGCAGGTGCTCAGTGGGGTTAAGGATGATGATGCGGCGGCACTTCTTGATGTGAAACAAAAACTATTTTTTAATTTTGAAAGCAGAATGTTTCGGATCGTTATCCTCCACAAGATAATAATTACCACTAGTATCCAATTTTGCAGCGTGTAGTCCAAAATGTTCGTTATTCCGACGATGAAGACAGGATTACCTACACCTTTTGTGCCCATTCACCCCATACAATGACGCTGCCGCCTCCGTGCTTCAGCGTCTAATTCCGGGTTTGGTGTTCAGATTTGGGATCCTCCTTTATATAAAATTTAAATTAAAAGTAATCTTTCTTTCTGCCTGGGATATGGAAATTTATTTGGTCTCCCGCCACTACCGGATTTTTCCTTTTTCACCGTTTTTCAAGTACAGTAGATTCTGTTTTTATGCGGTTTTGAAATAGTACGGTTTTTAAAAAAATTAAAAAAGCATGTCGACCTATCGGGAATTGTACATATAAACAAGATTCTAAATCAGCTAAGCAAAAACTCATCACAGATTACATCAAAAATGCTAACCCTACAAGTATGGAACCGCCTGCATCACCATCCAAATCGGACGTGTATATTTCCTCAAGTGAAGGATGTGATTTTACGCCAAATCCTAAACGAATGCGCAACATGCGGGTATTGTCTGATTCTATTTCTGACGATGTAAATTTATTTTTCGACTCTGACGTTACTTAAATAAAGATATATGGAACGTATCTATAGTTATAATATGGGACTGGTACCCTTTTTTTGTGCGATTTTATTACATTATTTCAGATTTATGCGGATCTTAGCACTTTTGAAACGTATCTATAGTTTTAATATAGGACTGGTAGCTTTTTTTGTGCTGTTTCTTGCGGAACGTATATACCGCATAAAAACAGAATCTACTGTACTTGGTAATAAAATATTGCACCAATCTGTATGGTTTTTGAAGTGAAAACTTCTTTAGAATCGTTGGAAGTGATTTGAGACTCGATGAAACGAAAAAGCGACACTCTTGGCTACGAAGCGTTATATTATATGTTGATATAAACGTAGCGACGAACTAAATAACTTTTAGGCCAGCGCCGACAGCATGGCGCGATAGCCGAGCGGCTAGCAATGTGAGCTTCCGATCCAAAATCCTTGGTTCGAATCACAAGAAAAAAAATTTTTTTATACAGTTATTTTATTTTATTTTATGATATGTTTATGAGGAGCTTTTTTTCATGGCAGAAATACACTCGGTGTTTTGCCATTGCCTGCTGGGGGGTGAGCGCTATTAGAAAAATAGTTTTCCTTAATTTTGGTGTTTTCACCGAGATTCGAACTGACGTTCTCTCTGTGAATTCTGAATAGTAGTCACGCACCAACCCATTCGGCTACGGCGTTTGTTTAATTTTACTGATGCAAAAATGAGGAAAAATATATGAATAAAGTTTGCTTACTGTTTACACATTTTCCAAAGGTGACGGAGAACCAGAAAAAAAGTCGATTTTCAAACAAATACGAGTGCATATGTGTAATTGTGTTAGAGTTTCGGTCACGCCCCAGCAAAACCTGCGTGCATACGTGTTTGTAACATTCAAAAAAATGTAATTGTGTTAGAGTTTCGGTCACGCAGGTTTTGCTGGGGACGCTCATAATGGCAACCGCGTGTGTATTTTTATATTCGTAGATATTTTCATTTTTAAATATTTACCGCAATTATGCCGAAAAATAATGCAGAAAAGTGTCGTGAATATCGACAGAAAAAAAATCAATAAATAGCATCACGGAATTCATTCACGAAAATTTAATAAAGTATACACCAGAAGTATCGCGGATACTTAGAAAATATTACAATAAAGTTCCAATGATTTTAAGTGGCGATTTTAACGTAAATTTTGCATTGGACACAGCGGTTCCTTTAATTGACGTTCTCAATACAACATTCAATTTAAAAATGTGTAACAATCGCACTGAATTGACAACACGATCAAAAACAACCATTGACGCGGTATTTCAAAGATATGTTGACAACATCGAAACCAAAGCATTTGTATCATATTTTAGCTATCATAAGCCACTCGTATCATTTGTTGAAATTGAAAACATTGAGGATGAATAATAATAAAATGAAGAAAATAAAATATGAACTTTGTAGCAATATTATAATGAACCTATAATTATCCCGCTCCTAATGCTGCTTTCGTCTCATTCTCTCTCAGTTTGTTTTACGGAAGGTTTCACTTCTATCGCGTCTAACCGTTAGACTGGTATTTTTTTTTTAACAATTTCGCCTATACCGCGAGTGCTTTTATCTTCTTCCCAATAATTAATAATCAACTCTTACATATCTTTTAAGGCTTGTTTATGTCCAAATTTTGGAATTATTTTTTTTAATTTTTCAGACGTTTTAAAATCATAGACGATGTAAAAACTACCACAACTCTAATACACAAATAACGGCTACGAATAAAAATAACAGTAAATACTACATAAAAGCATTTAAAGTGTTGCCAGCACAACTACATATAAAATGCTTCGTTTTCGTCCTCGAGAAAGGAACTTTTTTGTTTTGTAGTGTTGGGTAGAAAAATAAAAATTTCAAAGTAAATTGTTTCTACTTATTGAAATAATATATAGCAACCTTCTAATAACTTTTGGTTACACTTTGAAAAAGTGTCATTGTTATTGATTTTTTTAGTCTCATCCGTACAATCATTTTATTTTTTCTTATTTGTGTTAAAACGTGAAGAATCGATGTTAATTTTGCTCGACTCCTCCAAAAAAATGGTGGGGCTTTAATCGCTCTAGACCTGTGATAGTGAAATTTTATGTTTCGAAAAGGAAAATTAAATAAATTACGACAACGAAAGCAAACTGAAATTAACGCCATACAACAAAATAAATAAATATAAGCATTTAATTTATCATCAAAGAAATTACATATACACGGAAATCACTTACCAAATTTTTAATATTTGGATTTCTTTAGATTTTTTGTTTATTTATATTTATGAAATAGTTTAAATACTTATTAAATAGTTTATTTAAAAATTGCATAACTCATCTTGGCATCACAGTCCGGGGTGAACAATTGCCTCCTCTACAATACGCCTCCATTCTTCTCGACAATTCGCTTTCGCTCTATGTTGTGAGATATTCATCTTTCGTAGATCGTCTTCTACGTCTTGCAACCATCGTCTCGTTGACCGACCTCTCCTTGCTCCTTCAGACTTTGTTTCAAATACTTTTTTGGTCCCTCGTTCGCTGAGCTCAGTCTTAGGACGTGTTAATCTTTGAAACTTTATAAACCACGTTTCATTTCGTCCTGCGAGCTCGTGGTTATACCGTATACCGTACCGTCTTCTAATCGTATAGGGCCGTATATTTTTCGAGAATTTTTCTTTCAAATCGCATCAGTAAATTCACGTCATTAACTTTAAAGACCCATGTTTTACAGCCGTAGGTGAGAATTGGTTTTATTATAGTTGTCTACATCTGGAGCTTTTGTTCCTTTGATATCAATGAAGACTCCATAAGTTTGATATGGCCAAAGTATGCTCTGTTCGCTGCATAAACATATATAATTTAACTCGAACCTAAATTCGAATTTTTCGTTCTTCGCTTACTTTCATACGCCACTGATTTCTTCCGCGCTACCCGAAGATGCAGAACTGTGTTAGGTAGGTAGGTAGGTATAGTGGTTGTCAACTGACACACCTAGGCCCGCTATAGGCTCATTGAGATACGACTCCTCACTTTACACCGTCTTTATTTTATCAACCTGTGGCTTTATGTAATGTATGTATCTAACGATCTTTGTTAGTTTCAAATTGGCTACTTCGGTCAAGTTATTCGAGGAACTTTTTCCTAAAATATTGAACCCAGAGCAACGTACCCGTATAGAAAATGTTCTATAGCCTCTTCTTCAATTTCGTTACAGCTTCTACAGTAGTCGTTGTGGGGGGCTTCCAGTTTGTTGAAATGCCTGCCTATCAGTTAATGCCTCGTTAGAACCCCAAAAAGATTTCTCACCTCCTTCCTGTTATGTTTCAACAGTCTGTTTGAGCGGACCACATTCCATTCTGGCCACGTCATCCTACTTGTTGCACAGGCCGGGGACAGAGTCCATAGTCTGTTGGCAGATTAGGTGGTGTGTTTATCTATTAGTTGCTTGCAAGCTGCTAGAGGTATTGATATGTTCGCTTTATCTGGTTGGATCGGTAATGTGGTACCCAATCTCGTTAGTTCATCTGCTTTGCAGTTATCTCTATGTCTCTGTGATCCGTTACCAAGAGCAGATTTATTGTAAAGTACTGTAATAGTTCTGTCAAAATGTCGATACATTCCTTTACTGTCTTCGAGTTAATATTAGATGATTGTAGTGATTTCAGGGTCGATTGGCTAACTGAATATATATTATTTCTCTTGTGGTGAGGCCAAGGCCAACAGGCTTTCTCTGATAGCCGGAATTTTAGCTAGTAGCTGGAAGGAAATGCTGGCTTTAATCTTCTCAGAGTGAAAGCCTCCGTGTTCATTGAGCTTGGAACCATCCGTATATATACTAACTCCTTCTATTATCCATTAGCCCATTGTACCAATCTTCTCTCGTTGGGAAAGTTAGTGCCAATTTCACCGCTAGTTGTTTGCTGTAGGCCTTAAGGGGTTATATACAGTTAGAAGGACGAAAAAAAGTGAATTTTCCAGCATTTGTATACATATTATGTTATCTTTTAACTGTATTTTAAGACTTAGTATTAGTAAAAATATGTTTTTGGAAAGGAGCTACAGCTGATCTCCGAGAGCTCCTCTCAAAAAAGACGTTTTGCGGTGACCACTATATCTCTGAACTGGATCCTCTGAAATTGAAAAACCAAACAGATTTCGTTAAAGTAATATTAAATCTAGTAATTAATCGAAGGGATAAGCAAAATAAATTTTTTCGACAAAATGGTGGTTTATCAAAAAAAAAAGTAGATTTTTGAACAAAATTTCGGCCATAAATTGTTTATAAAAAAATATATATATTTAAAAAATATTCGATTAATTACTAAAAAATATATTTAAGAAGCTCGTATTAAAATTTGAGACCAATCGGTTTAGCCGTTTTCGAGTAATGTTGGTCACCGACTTTGAAAACACCATTTTGAGAAAAATGCGTTTAAAGTTTGCCTTGTAAATACTTTCAAGCACTCTGAACCGCCTTTTCAAATTTGCGTGTAACTTCGAAACTATTCACCGGATCGATATTAAGTTTACTGTGTGTTTTCTTAAATATAAGTACATTAAAAAAAAATAATAATAAAAATATTAAAAATTCGAACTGTATATAATCCCTTAATTGGTAATAGATGCAGCATGAATTCATCGCTTCCGTGGGCGTAGTCTTTAGTGCCCCGCTTATACAGGGATTGGCACCCGTTTGAATACTTTCCAAACGTTTTACCATAGTTTGTGCTACTGAGTAACATTTTACATGAAATATGTATATCGCGTACCCCGTAATTTATTCCAAATTTGCATTATACATTTGCCATCATTTTTGCTTCAATTCGATACAGCTAAAAAAGCGACCTCAAACTCTCAGATATACAAAATTATAAATGATCGAAATTTTCGTTGCTAAAAGGTACTTGATTAATCACTTTCTTTTTCCAAAAACAATTAAATTTTTTTTTTCTAAAATGTACTTTATTAATCACTTTTGTTTTCTAAAAAATATTTAATTTTTACCTCTTAAATGGAATTGTCGTATACGTAAATATATGTATGTCTGTAATAAGCCCACTTGTGTAAAATTGTGATCCATTATGAAAATTAGTAAATAGTTGTTTTTTCGTTTGGCACTTAAAAATATGTAACATACAACGTTTTACGTTTATATCTCAGTCATTGCTTTTGTGTTAGTTCGGTTTCGCATTGTAATAATCCTTGACTGCTACATCATGCGGGCCGCCATAGTAGTCCAGTACGAATATATTTTCTATTTGCAATTCACATAAATAAAAATTGTGTGCTGAAATAGAAGATAAAAGTAATTTAGAATTTAAATTAAATACATCTTAAAAGGCAAGACAGGTAGTAGATGTGTAATTATATAGTATTTTTTTTGTATATGGGGCTGGGTTGTTAAGTATGCTCCGATTTGGATCAAGCAAAAAAAGCAGAGCAACAATGGCACGTATGTAAACGGAAGAGCCAGTTGCTAAGTTTCACATCTCACAAATGGAGATTGGGAAATCCGTGTGTACATATGCTACTGCAGTTGCCAAAGCAAAATCCTTTCAACATACCCTTTTAATATGAATCCCACTTAGCAAGCACTTATGTAGTCATGCTTCTCATTTTTATCATATATTATATTTGGATATAATAGAATAAAACATCACTCATACACTTTTGGGAGCAGATATAACAACAAAACGGCAAGGTCTTAAGATGCCATTCAAAGCGATGCAAACGAAGCGAATGGTATGACGCAGAATGTTAACTGCTACAACAACAACAACACATAGAATGTAGAGAGGTCAATAAAGCAAAGAATGAAGCAAGAAAAGTCTACCTAGATTTTATGAAAAGGAACTTCAAATCATAGACCAAGATTTCTAGAGCAAACAAACAAGATCTATGTACCGAAGGAGAGAGAAACACACGAGCCAATTTCAGCCGAGATTGATGGCTGGCAAGAGCAAAAATGGTGATTTAGTGAGCGATCGAAATGAAGTGCTAAATATCTGGAAGAAACATTTTAATGAGCTCTTAAATAATAATGAAGTTGAGGTACCTAATCATACTGTACAGAGCCCGGGACTCGAAGTGTAACCAACTTCAGACCGCTCGCGCAGCTGATGCACGGGCATCGGCTATCTGTTAGTTGGCTAAATGAGCGCGCGGAAGAAAGATCAGTAATGGATTTCAAACGTAATAGTGGGATTGCATTATATTTGGCTGAAAAATCACAACCAGAGAATGTTCGTAAGCTCGAGCACCTTAAAGTAAATAAAGTTTTTGTTTATCGCACCATTACTCGTTACAATGATACTGATCGCGAAACGTCATGGAGGTGGTCATCAAAAGTCTGCAACGCCACGTGAAATAGTTTAAAATGTGAAGAAGCGACTTTAGCGAAATCCCCGACGAAGTGCCAATCAAATGGCGAAAGAAGTGAAAATATCTGACCGTAGCATCCGCCGCATATTGAAAAATGATCACAAGATCCAAAAGGCGCATGATCTCACACCAAAGCAGCAACAAGTCAGACTCGAGAGAGGGAAGGAGTTGCTTCGCTTGGCCGAAAGCGGTCAATTGCCAAACATTTTGTTTTCTGACGAGAAAATTTTTTAAATTGAGCAATTCGTAAACTCTCAAAACGATAGGATTTATTTGACCGACCGTTCATACGAGAATTTGAGTCTTCGATAGGCTACCAGGAGGCAGCACCCGCTACAGGTAATGGTTTGGGCCGTTGGATTGGACGCTCTCCAATCGTTTTCATCGAGCCTGGCGTCAACGTAAATGCGAAATATTATCGGGAAAGTATTCTGGAGGTCGCTTTGAACCCGTGGGCAGACAAATATTTCGGTGGCAGACCATTGACGTTTCAACAGCACGCGGCACCGTCTCACAAAGATAGAGAGAATCAAGAATGGCTAAAAAACAACGTTCCGAGCTTCATAACGTGCAAACAATTGCTCTCAAACTCACCAGACGCGAATCCGATGGATTATTCTCTATGGGTCATTTTGGAGAGTCTAGGTCCGAACTAAAAGATTCACCAGTCTCGAGGTGCTGAAAAAAGGCATTGCCCCCGAGTGGGCCTAAATACCTGCAAGTCACATTCGGGCAGCTTACGATTCGTTTCTGCACCGAGTCAAGGCCGTATCAAGGCAAAAGGTGGTCATATTGAACAAAGTAAATTGATTCGTAATTTTGTATTATTTTCACACATTTTTACTTTGAATTGAATAAAAGTAATTTTCCAAACTAAACCTTTTTAATTGGTTACACTTCGAGTGCCGGACCCTGTATGCAGAAAATGTGGGAGAAGACTCCGATCTTAATGACACGAAGAGAGCAATAGAAAAGCTGAAACACTACAAGTCAGGTCGTGGAAAGACTGTAGAAATGCAGAGCTCATAAAATATGACGGAGAAGAGTTGATAAGACAGATTCATGAGCTAATAGTACAAATTTGGAGAGCAGAAAACATGCCTGAAGAATTGTATACAAGTTTAATAGTCTCAATGAGCTTCAAAATTCTATCAAACATACTGCATGAGAAGCTAAATGTGTATACAGAATAGATCGAGGGAGATTATCAACTCGTTTTTAGAATCGAACGGTCGACAAGAGATCAATGCTTTATTATGTCGCAGATATTCGAAAAATCTTATGAGTTCAATATTAATTTACACTGCCTCTTTATAAACTACAACCAATCGTTTGATAAACTCAACGGAAAATATATCGATTATCATTATTATTATTATATTATATAAAAATACTGGGTATACCAAAAAACAAGTAATAATGAATGGCGAAATATCTGACGAGTTCGAAATGAAATCCGGCGTGAGGCAAGCTGACTCTGCATTCAGCAATAAAGGAAATAGCTCAAGGTGGCACACTATTTTATAAATCGACACAAATATGCGCATAAGCTGATGACATTTTGATGATTGCTGATTTTTGCAAGAAATAGGAAGGCTCTTCAGAACGTTCATGCGCCTAGTGCAAGCTACAAGGCCAAGATAAATGCGAAAAAGCCGAAATACGTGACACGATCCTTTCATGATAGTCACATCAGAATCGGAAGCTATACTTTTGAGCTCATGCAAGAGGTCAAATACTTAGGCGTAGTACTCAGGCATCTAACAGAGCATACTTTGGCCATATCAAACTTATGAAGTCTTCATTGACTTCAAAGGAACAAAAGCTCCAGATGTGCAAAGCTATAATGAGACCGGTTCTCATTACGGATATGAAACATAGGTCCTTAAAGTTAATGACGTGAATTTACTGATGCGATTTGAAAGAAAAATTGTCGAAAGACATACGGCCCTATACGATTAGAAGACGTTACATACCGTATACGGTATAACCACGAGCTCAGTGTATTAATCGCGAGACGAAATGTAACGTAAGATGAGAATCTCTCAACATAGAGAAGAGTGAAGATGTATTATAGAGAAGGCAATGGCCCATCCCGGACTGTAATGCCAAAATATGACGATGATGATACACTTTTGACGAATGCTTCAGAAGTGACAGCCCTTGGATATACAATACTGGCCGATCTCCCCCTCCTATTTGTGGCGTGCGTCTTGGTATTGTTTCACAAATGGAGGAACCCACAGTCTTAGGCCGACTACGAACGGCAGATTGGTTTTTATGAGGCGCTTTTTCATGGCAGAAATACACTCGGAGGTTTACCATTATCTGACGAGTGACGACCGGCGCTATTAGAAAAAACCTATTCTATCATTTTCATGTTTCATGCACGGAGATTCGAACCTATGCACTGCTGAATGGTTGTAACGCACCAATCTATTCGGCTAGGTGTCATTTGAGTAGCCCGCTACTTCGGCAGATGTCACTTCTGAAGCTGCCATATTTGATATTTGACAAGTAGAAACTACACCCTTAATAAAAATGGAGCGATACACGGCTAAACAACGCATTGAAATTATTAAAATTTACTATAAAAATGGTGAAAATTTGGCAGAGACGGTTCGTGAAACTCTAACATTTTTAGGTCATCGTGAAGCACCTTGCGGACCGCAATACACAAAATGGTGAACAAATTCGAGCTGTTAGGACAAGTTAGTAATGTGAAGAATAAAACCCGTGCACGTAGCTCAAGAACAGCTGTTGTAGCCGAAAGTGTTGAAGAAAACCCAGGTTTGTCCATTCCTCGTCGTTCTTTGGAATTAGGCATTCCACAAACCTCATTACACCGTATTTTGCATAAAGATTTGGGTCTTAAGGCTTATAAAGTCCAGTTAACACAAGAACTCAAGCCGGCCGATCATCAACAACGTCGTGTCTTTGCTGATTGGGTCGTTGCAATGCATGAAAATGATCCGGAATTCCATCGAAAAATCCTCTTGAGTTATGAGGCCCATTTTCACCTCGGTGGCTTCGTCAACAAGCAAAATGGTCGGATCCGGGGCTCAGAAAATCCAAGAGTTATTATTCTATCCTCAATATGTGACAGTTTGGTGCGGTTTATGGTCCGGCGGAGTCATTGGACAGTTACGGTGAATGGATTGCGCTATCGAGAGATGATTAACGATTTTTTATAGCTGGAATTGGATGGTATTGATCTGGACGTTTATTTTCAACAAGACGGCGCTACGTGCCACACAAGCAACGAAACCACTAATATTTTACAGGAATAACACCTCTTCTTGAAAAACCCTTTATATGCTTTAAAATTTGCTTTTTTTCCTGGAATTTTCTTTTTGTTTACCTTTAAGCCAATTCTTTGCAGCTGGATGACGACTCTTGAATGCCTCCAGCCAAGTTTTGTAGTTCACGCTATTGGTGTCCAGCTGCGATAAAAAAATAACAATTTTTTAAGTCGATTACTTTGCAATAAATGCAATAGTTTTAATTTCTCACCTTCTCAACCTTTCCGCTAATCATGGTGCGCGCACATGTCGGTTCCATTGGATCTTCGCCACGCTTTTTGCAATTTAAATTTTGATCGTCGGTGAAGAGAAAAGTCACCTTGTTAATATGCTGCCAATCGGGTCCGGTAAAATCCAAATCGGTCAGCAGAAAATGTATACGTCCCGTGGATGTGCCATCCAAATCACTATCATCTATCGAGATTATGTTCACCATAGGATAGTCAGTGATTTTTTCGTTGGTCGATATACTACCCACTGATGCCCAGTTGGCTTGATGCACTAACTTGCGGGCAACTTGGGCATGGTCGGTGTTGCGCAAATGAAGTTTGTATTCGGCAATGATGCGAGCATCTTCAAGTGCAGAGTAGCCCGTGCAGAATTCAAATGATGAGAACAACATGAGGAGAAAAACCGGCAAAATGCTGGTGTTCGCTTCCATCATGACGGTAGTTTTTCCAAGTTTTTTTTGTGCTACTTTTATTTCTGCAAGGCAATAATTTTAAATAGAATTTTTATATAATAGAAGGTGATTAACTCAACTAAATTTCTTTGTAATTCGAAAACACTGCCGTTTATTTGTTTATGCTTATCAATGCAAACTCAACTGCGTATTTACAAAACTTGTACATAATAGAGTATATATGTATGTATGTACGTACAAACGTACGTATTTGCAATGTTTCATTAATAAAAAAATAAATAAAATAAACCAAATGCAATAATTGAATCATGCGTGTCTGGATGATGGATTCGCGCTCGGTATATGAACGATAAACTTACATACATATATTTATAAATTATATATGGATGTTTAGATAAGGATTCTAGCTACACACATATACATACATATGTATACATTTTAGTAAACACCAGTTTTTTACGACTATTTCTTCAATCAAAGTGATTGTTTTGTAAAATAACGGAGAATATAGTCACGTACGCGCTTTGTTCACAGGGAGAGCAAGCGAAATCTGACTGCACATATCATTTCATTGTCACTTTTGGTACTCCCAATAGAGCGATAAGTCATCGTCACACTATTACGAGTATCGCGCAAGTAAACTAGTAAAAACAACACAAAGTGATTTTAAACCAAAAATGCATGTTTGTAGACCTTTGGAACACTAAAACACTAAATTATTCGCCATCAACTATTTTTGGTTTTCTTTCACCTATTAACCTTAACTCACAATTTCTTCACTCACCTTGTGACTCTTTCACCTGCCAGTTAGCTAACTTTTTGTTTGTGTACAGCTTAGTTCTCCTTTCCTAGGTTTGATCCGATTATATTTTCCTTCTTGAATCAACCTGATTTCAGCAATGGTCAGTGTTTTTATACCAAGAGTCGTCATTTCTTGCGATCTTTGTTCTTTGTGCGTGAATTTGCAATCAGCTGCTTTTGTGTGTGCGCTTTGTTTATTTCTTTCGCAACAAACAAATACATTTGGACATTGCTGTAGATTTCTTCATCGCAGAGTTGCACGTGGTGTTCGCTTTAAATGCCGTAATCACTCCAACGCTAAGGTAACGTAAAGTAACGAGTGATGAAACATAAGAGCAATAAGCATAATTCAAATGCAACTGAAGTGAAAATGGAAATGCTACTACACAAATCTGAATTATATTTTAAAAATCCGAAATTGAAATATTTGAAATTGTGTGTAAATGTTTTTCATACATTAATCTGCAAGGTCATGTGTAGTTATCTTAATATTAATATAAAAAGGACATAATTTCTTAGCATTCGGCGGTTAAAGGGTTATATCAGTTAAAATTTTCAAAAAAACGATTTTTTTCTCTTGATTTGCTTAATGTACATATATTTAAGAATACACACAGAAAATTTAATACCGTTCCGGTGAATATTGTCGAAGTTACACGCAAATTTAAAAAGGCGTTTCTTTCAGAGTGTATGTAAAGTGCTTTTCAAACTTTAACGGGTTTTTCTCAAAATGGTGTTTTCAAAGTCAGTGACCAACATTACTCTAACACGGCTAAACCGATTAGTCTCAAATTTTAACACGAGCTTTTTAAATACATTTCTTAGTAATTAATCGATGATTTTTTATCACCGTTAAAGATTGTTTTTAATAAACAATTTAAAGCCGAAATTTTGGGCAAAAATCGATTTTTTTTTTTTAGAAACTGCCATTTTGTCAAAAAAATGTAATTACTAGACTGAACGAAATCTGTTTGCTTTTTTAATTTCAGAGGATCCAGTTCCAGTGGCCACCGCAAAATGTCTTTTTTGAGAGGAGCTCCCGGAGATCAGCTGTAGCTCCTTTCCAAATAAATATTTTTACTAATACTAACTCTTAAAATATAGTTAAAAGATAACATAATATGTATACAAATTTTTAGATCAATAAATTGAAAAGTTTTTTCAGAAAAAATTCTGGAAAATTCGCTTTTTTCGTCCTTGTAACTGTATATATCCCCTTAAGTGGTGTTCCCCACTGTGATTTATCAAAAAAATCGATTTTTTTTTTGCATTTTCTTAATATTTAAAAATATGTAAAAAAAGTTAACTTAAAATCTTGAAAATTGACGAAGTTATACTTTACATATCATTTCAATTATCGCTACTTAATACTGAGCGCTCTCACCGAGCGCCGCCAATGAAAACTTTAAACGAGCTTTTCTCAAAACGACTTTTCTGAACACGGTGGCCTCGATTTCTCAAAGACTTAAGAACCGATTTTAATTTTTTTTTTTTAATTTTTGTACATGTATGGGCTACAGTCGTACATAGCCGTTTTTAAAAATTTCAAAAATTAATATTTTTTCAAGCCTTTCGAAAACAAAAAAACGGTAAAAACACAAACTCATTTTTGAAACTTCCACAATTTTCACAAAAAAAATATAAAATCACCGCCACGTACGAAAGCCATTGATGTATAGATTAACCAGGGTGCATCAGTTTTTTATGACGTCATTGCATTAATATCAATGACAATTGTAATTTTTAAAATTTTTTAATAAAAATTTGTGTCAGTATAGTTGAATATACCTGTATGTTAAATAAATTATAATTTGTCCGATCCTCAAATAATCATCCCTACTTATAAAAAAAAGAGGTTGTCTGTAAAGTCGGTTTACTGACGATAGTTTAACGTGACAACGTCATAAGAAAATATTGATGGAATGGTTGCAATTTTCAAAACAAAATTTTAATTTTATTTGTTTGATAGATATTTTGTATGGATATAGAGGAGGAGGTAAATGGGATTGCAATGGAATAGGTCAAGTTACATTTACACAAACGTGAAAAATGACGAAACACTTATCAAATTCATGAAAGATATCTTCAATTTCGATTGTGCATCAGACATTAATAAGTCAACAACACTAAGAGGCACCATCATCGATTTGCCTTTTTCAAGACACTTTAAACTCGAAACACTCCTTTTCATTTCCTACTTTTTCTATCATCGTCCTATTCTCAACAGAGAAATGGTTCATTACCATGCACACAGGAAGAAGGCATATACAAATACAAGTATGTGAATTTATATATGTACATATGTGCATATACATACATATATACGCTCACTTAAGTGGGAGAGAGCAAGATGTCGAACGTTGCCGTTCGTTTGCTTTGTTCGTTCCGCGCTTTCGCTTGCAGTTCATTCAAGGTAACGGCAATGAGCAAGGTAACTACAAATGAGCAAGGTAACGGCAATGAGCAAGGTAACGACACATTTTTTCGTGCGTGCAGCCGGCTAAATCGAATTATAAGACGTTATCACGTCAAAAATTCATGAAAATCACTTAATTTTCACGCGTTCACAATGGTGTTCCGCCTTAAATGGAGTGAAGAAAGATTTTAACAAACCCAAGCCAATTTTTATATTTGCAATTTAACTAAATATGAGAATATTACTATTTTCTCTACCAAATCATGATGATGATGAATTGCCATCGCGCTGATCACTGAGCGCATAGATCTGGAACGAATGATATCCATCGATTTTGGCTTTAATCTTTCGCCTTAACCTGTGCCCATGTCAAATTTTTGCTATACGTTTAAGGGGTTAGGTAGTCAGAATTTTCAAAAAATTGGATTTTTGTGTTTTTGCATTTTCTCAAAGTATAGTATCTTAAAAATATTTTGTGAAAATTTGAAATGAATCTGACAAATACTTTTCGAGTTATTCAACAATTAACAAAGGGCGCTTGGGCACTCTGGAACGTTCGAGAGCAAGTAGCTAACAGCAGCCGAAAGCAAAAGATTTCTCGGGTTTTATTGTTACGAATGTCCATTTTGATGTATATATAAGTATACCTAAATATATATATTCCCTATATATACCCTACTAATATATATATGGCTCAAAATCACCAAGGTTTTATGCCAAAAAAAAATTGCAAGCTATAATGATGACTATTAGTTTATACTGTTGCTTAATTTGTAAATTTTTTAACCTTCACAGGGCAGCGCACAGAATTCTTTATTTTTTTTAGTAATATTGCTTAGTAGTAAATATCTTGCAGAAAACCATCAATTCGGGAACGTTTTCCTAAGTTTCATAAAATCCGCAAAAACCAAACAAAGCGCATAATTTGAGCTTTGTTTAAAAACATGGGTATGTATCTATATATATAATATTAAATACCTCCATTTATGCGTATTTTATTGTAATATTATAATGTTCCCGAAAATGATCAACCGTTCCCGAAATGACAAAAATGTTCTCGAAATGATGATATTGATATAATTAGGTAGAAATAAGGAAATATTTAAATTATAAACTACCGTTTAAAGAACTAAGTTATTTATTTATTTATTTTTTTACAAAACTTATTACTTTTCAAAAACATTAATATCATTATCAAAATAATAATATTCTTGACTTTTTTCTTTTTTAGCGTCGGTGTTGGAATAATACTGATTATTTGCTCAAAATCAATATATGATATATCCTTAGATTCCAGCTTAAATTTTCTAATATTGTTACGCACAGATCTCAAAAAGGGTACTAAGATTTCTTCATCATCGTCATCGACACATGTCTGGCAGCTAGCAACATATCTGAAGCAAATATTTGGCTTCTCAGTAGGAACTTTAACAAGCAAGAATGTCCCAGGGGATATGAGATTTTGATGTATATTTTCTTTGCAATAAGACGTATGCTTCAACATCAATCTGTTTAACTTTAATCTGCTGACGACGAGAAATTGTCTCTAAATCTTCATTGTCCGAGGAAGATGACCAGTATTCAGATTTATAAATGCTTACTCTATTTTTAAATCTCAAATCGTTATCTGTGATCATGGGCTCTTCGTCAACAGGAGATTCAATTGCAGGCATAAAAACTTCTTCAGGTTCAACTGCACTCATATTACAAAGGCTAGAAAGCCTCGATAGTTTTAGCTCTTTATGAAAATGTTCGTATCGATATAATTGTATTAAAACGTCTAGTCCTTTTTGCCAGTACACTTTTGTTATGTCCATTATACCTGGAATAGCATCCAGAGACTTTGGAACGCGGTTTTTCTCCTCAATCACGTTGTCTTCTGGGATTACTTTTACTTCGATAGCAGCATTTTTGAACAAATCGGCGAATTCTGAGGCTATTCTAACATCATTACCCATCAAGACATGTCTGTCAGCTGTTCTTTTTAGGTATCCTCCTACACCATCCATTGGGCCTTTACCATGACCAGCCTCGCCTTTTTTTTCTATAATATTCTCTGCCCTTAACCCGTTTAATTTCTTTCTGCTCTTAAGTCATCTTATCCAAAAACTTTCTTCTTCTAGCATTCGCCTTTTATCTTTGGCGCAAATAAGCTGCACTATCCTTTTTAAGCTTTTTTTGAGATTTTTATTTTATTTTTTTCTTTATCAGGAGTTTCCATTATGCTGTAATTATAAGGAACCAAAATTTTAAAATAAATTTATTAAAAAATTTTAAATGATTCGCCCTTACAAATAATAATCATCATTCCGAGAACGCAACAGTCATTTCGGGAACGTGTCATCATGTCCGGGAACGTTTCCGAAATGACGATTTCAAATAAGCGCGCGCTTTGATTAGACGGCGGTCATCTTTAATGCGATCTGTGTTTGCCAATAGGAAAATATGTGAGTTTACTTTGTTATTTCGTGTCGTAAAAAGAATTTCATCAATAATTAAATGTAATAATTTCGTTCACGAATTGACGGACTATTGATGTACGCTCTACGAATAATGAATTGAAAGGTACTTACCATTCGATACGTTCGCTGAAATGACTTGTGCGGTATCGGACAAACTATATTGGACATTTTTATAGTTAAAAATAAATAATCGTTTAGTATCCTTTCTAAAACTAAATTTTGTGTAAAAAATACGGTGTATTAAGTAATGAAATGGGTAACTTACCTCAAATTTTTATATTAAATTTTGGGCTTGTTGCTGAAGATTGTACATTAGGACGCGTTCCCGGAATGATTATCCATGCATGTATAATATATTGATTTTATTTAAAATTTGCTTTATTAATTAGTTATATTGTTTGATGTACACACAAAACAGTTAGTTGAACGAATTTATTAATTTTTTATTCTCAAATAAGTCAAGATTTAAGACATTAAATTGCTAGCAAAGCCAATTCTGCACCTTGGTGATTTTGAGCCATATATATACAATTTCTAGGTAGTACAATTGTTGAAAAATGTTTTTTTAAAACTATTTTTTAAGTAATTTACCATCGGACGTTGTTCTAGAAAGGTTTCAAAACAACTTTGGACTTCTGAAAATATTAATAAGTAGCGTTCAGTGAAAAGAAAGAATGTGTTTAATCCGAAAACAGCGGAACGCGATGAAAGTATTCAGAGTACATCTTCTAAAAAATTGAAACAAAACACTGAAGATGATGTACCTGAAGACAGCAGAACTGAATTTCGAATAATAAATTTTATTATGGTATTCATTTCTATTTCTGTTCTTTTAAGGGGTTAGGTGGGTTTGAAAATTTCAAAAAATCGATTTTGTTTTTGTCTTATTAAATAGTATAATATGTTTAAAATATTCTCCTAAAATTTCAAATTGATCCGAGTAAAATTCTACGAAATAGACCCTTCAGAAATTCCGCCCATCAGGCCATGCCAGTGCAGCGTTTCGCAGGTATACGCGTTTATCTCAAAACTCGATTTTTTAAGTCGGTGGACACGATTTCTCGAAAAGTTAAGAAGCGATTTTGTTCAAATTTTGCACACATCTTTGGAATAACATTATCAAGTTAGTGAACGAAGGATTTTTTTTTTTATTTTTATTACAACTAATTTTTTCGAGCCAACACATGACGAAAATTTGACCAAAAAATGTGTTTTTTTAGTTCAAAGTCTGTCAAAAATTCAAATTAAATTTTATTTTTTTTCCTTCGTCCAGTAACGAGATTTATCCATGTACTAACGAAATATTTTTGGTTTTTTGATTTTAAATGAACCAATAATGAGTTATGCTGTCCACGGCAAGAACATTTTTTTTGTGAGACGTTAAGGGAGATGAGGTACCAACGGCTGAGTTTTCGGAATTTTTAAATAAAAATTTCACAAAATACTGTTTAAATATGTGTCTTTGATATGCTGAATTGTTTAAATAAAATATATGATTGTATATATTAAAAAAAAAAAATAGTAAAAATACCCTTTTTTTGAACCTCTGTAACCCACCTAACCCCTTAAGTAATCTATGTTGCTACGTCGTCCTCTATTTCGTGTTCCCTGTGTTTTCTAGTCTAAAGCAGCTCTGCTGCCTTCGTGCGTTGGTCTGCGCAGAGTATACCCTATCCAGCGCCAATTTCTTTGCCAAATCTCAATATTTCGCTAGCAGAAGTACTATTAAAATAATTTTAAAGTGAAAGCTTTATTAGTGAAAGGTACGTCAAAAAAATTAAATGCTTAAGTCCCAATATAAAGGGTGGTTAAATTTCAAGGGCCGATGTTGAATGTGAACCACCCCTAAACGTCAACGACACCGTTGGACTTCTTTCTTTGGGGTTACTTGAAAAAAAATGTGTTCGTCAATAAGCCAGCAACAATTCAAGAGCTAAAGGATGAGATAATTCGGTACATTAACGGCATAGAACCTGAATTATGCCTCAGCGTCATCGGAAATTTGGACCATCGGATGGAGGTGTGCCGCCTAGGCCGCCGCCATTTGGCCGACATTTGGTTCCATACGTACTTGAACTATACCAATATTATCATAATAAGGAGAAATGACAATAATTTCCTAAAAAAATTGTATTTTATTCAAAATCAACACCGGCCCTTAAAACTTAACCACCCTTTATTAAATAAAGGATAGGAATCTGTTGAAGATGAATCAATCACTAGCACAATTAGTTACTAGTGAAATGCAATAACTGAAAGTTTCACTAATTCCCAGTGATGGACAAAAAGCTGACATACACCTACTCTTTTTGTTGTTTGGAAAGTCCAAAACGTTTATTGAAAAATGTATTGATACAGTTTTGTTTGAAACCTTTACCTAATCGCAATAAACTGAAAAAAATCTATTCTTAAACATAAAATAACAAAGTTAGGGGGGAACAGTTGAGAAAAGTCTATATACTCGTACAGTACAAAAACAACTTACTTTAGTGCGAAAACTCAACTTAATCCCAGATATTGCTGCTGTTCACTATTTAGTTGGTCCAACGTTAGCGTCAATAATTGCTTGAAGCCAACGTGGCATCGGGACAACTATATTTAACAACCCTACAGATGTTATGCTGCTCCAGGCTTCTGAGTTCTTTGAGTATGGCAGCGCTAGAAACCAGATTTTTTCTAATTTTGTACCAAGCTCCGCATTATCCCCTGAAGGTTTCAGATGCTCCAGTTAAGATTCGTATTTATAACGATCCATGTTACCCTCAATGAATGCTATTTTTTTATACTATTATTTAAATGGCGGCAATTTTGTGTTATTGACGTAGCCATTAAGCCAAAAATGGGACTCATCGCTGAACATCGCTAAGTTGGTTTGAGCGCACGATTTACACTTTTCCCAAAGCGTCGATTTTCGTAATACGAAAGCACGATTTGTAAACATTGTTGAGGCATATGTCTTTCCACGATGAAATGCCGATGAATACTGAAAAAAGCTCATGCATTAGGTTGGGGAATAAGTTCGTAGCGTTTTTACCAGAGACTTTTATTTAAACAAAAACAATAATTATATTAATAAGTTAATCAATTATATATTCGCCGTTGTTGTTTACAACCTCTTCCCACCTCTCGACCAATTTGTTGATACCGTTCCGCCAAAAACCGTGTGGCCTGGTGTCAAAGAAGTTGTTGAGCCAGTTTTTAAGGACCTCTTTGCTATCGAAAGTAAAACGCCCTTCATGTGGCTTGACAGGGAGCAGAAAAGGTGGTAATCGGTCAGTGCAGGGTCCGGAGAATACGACAGATGCTGAAAGACCTTCCATTCGAGCTCTTGGATTGCGGTTTGGATGGCGGGCGAGATGTTGAGAAGCAATTTGAAGGTGACTTTCTTTGTATTTTTCGTTGAGCTCGTGAGTCACCCAGGCTCCCAAGGTACATTCCATTGAATGAAGGTGATTGAGAATCATTTCACAGTTCATTTTTCCGACAATTCACGACTGGTTGGCGACTGTTCTTCTTCAAAAGTGATTTGAGGCGTTCTTCATCGAATTCAGAAGTCCTTCCGCTGCGGGACGTGTCATCAACGTCAAAGTCGCCATTTTTGAACTTTGAAGACCATTTCCGTGCTGCAGACTCGCCTAATGACACCTTCTCCATACACGTCGCAAATGTCCCGCTCGCTGCTTCGGCAGATTTTTGGCCTCGATGAAAAGCAAAGAAGAGCAGGTGTCGATAATGTTGATTTTCCCTGCTGGGTATTCCATTTCTGAGTACTTACCCTTCGCCAAACAGCAAACAAATCATTGTAAAACAAAAGAGAATATAAAAACGCTATGAACTTATCCCCTAACTTATTTCTCAGGAAAGCGCAGAAAAGATGGAGCTCAATTTCTTCATGTGCTATTTCGAAAACCCTTTGGCCCCAGTACAATATACGGAGGACTCAGAAAGTCCTTTGGACTCCTCGCCATTCAATTTCCAAATTCGTAGCTGTGTTTACCGGTCATTGAACGATCGGCACACACGCGAAAAAGCTAGGTTTACCATTTAACCCTCATTGCAGAAGCTGTGTGGACCTTTCAGAGAACAAGACTGTAGACCCTGTAAATGTCCGGGTTTGGCAGCTAGACGACTAAGTCACTGGGAGCTCCTTTCTTCGATAGCCTGGGGCAGTGCGCCAACTTAAATTCCATCAATCTTCTCCATTGTATCAACAGTTCTGGCTGTAATGGTATCAAAACGGCACTTTAGTGCTACTTGAGGAGTGCCAGACTGGCACTTCAACCATTTCACCTACCTACCTCACCTACCTATTCCCCAACCAATATATGCGATGGCTTGATCGTAAGATTTATAAGAATGGACAACAATTTGAAGACAAAAATGCTTTAATTTGAATCATTAAAACGACCTGGTCTGAAATTTCATTAGGTTCTCGGGAGAATTTGTACAAATTCATTCATCAACGTATTTACGAAGTAATTTATAAACAAGGTGGCAGCACAAACTATTAAGCTTTAAATAATAAATGTAAAAAAAAACAGAATTTCCTATAATTATTATTATTTTTTCTTATTTGGTTAGTGCCTCTATTCAAGTAAACCAATAAATGGAGGGCAACAATACAGCTGCTGAAGTTTTATTGCTGGGAAATACCGTTATTTGGAATAATATTTTAATGCATATTTATTTTCGAGCAAAGTACAGTCCTCACTTGAATTATCAGAAAACCTTGGATTACTAGATCAGATACAGCTGCTTTAATAACCATTTTTTTTCCATAAAAATGATTGCCTTTAATCAAGTGAATCGCGCTGTACTTTAAATCTTGCATTGCTCAATATTTGATTAATTTTGAAATGTAAATCTAAACTTAATAATATTTTAACTGCTCAATTGCTTAAGATTTTTTTGTAAAATTTTTGTCTAGCCTGTAAGGTACTTTGTACTGCATATTGACAAATAAATACATGAAATAAATAATTAAATAATTTGTTTAGCAATTAGTTTTATTCGAGTATCCACTCTTCGCTGATAAATAGCCATAATAGTTAAAAGCGGCATTGTGCAGCGTTGTCTGGTGGTCTAATTAAAAAAAAGACGATAACTTTCAAACAAATGTTTACTGTTCAATTCATTCATGACAATAAATTCAATGTAAAACTCAATTCTAAAGCCAATCAGTAGTGGGCCACTTTAGGTTGAAGTACTACCATTGAATGCGGCAATGCGGTTAGTGATATTTTAATACTTTCTAAAAGCTATTTTTTGTTTCTATTAAAATTTTAATTTTTACTGTTTACGATTTTTTAAATATTCTTACTTACGAACTTACACTCATGCGACAGTTTGGAAATAAATAAATAAATATGCATCTTAAAATTGCTGGCAGCGCACAGTGGTTCCGCCATAGGACATTGGATGAAAATAGTCATGTTAAAATTATGCAACAATATTTAGCTAAATGTTAGTTCATTAGTCATAGTAACTTAGAGTACAAAAAATATTTCAACTGCACAAACAATTCACTTATAATTGTGCCTCCAAAGTAAGAGTGAGATTATGGAAGGAGCTCTGGTATTACTCAGCAATTGGGCCACGGACTGTGGTTTAAGCGTAAACCCGAGAAAAACTGAACTGATGCTATTCACCAAGAAAACCAAGGTGCCAAACTTTAATCTCCCAAAACTAAACGGCGTCAGCCTCACGCTAACCAAACAGGCAAAATACTTAGGGGTTATCCTGGACCCCAAACTCAGCTGGAAGTCCAACGTAGAGTACAGGGTAAAGAAAGCAAATATAGCACTTTACACGTGTAAGAGAATGTTGGGAAAAAAATGGGGTCTCCAACCAAAATTATCCAACTGGTCCTACACAGCCATTGTAAGGCCAATACTAACATATGCGGCACTGGTTTGGTGGCCTGCAACAGAAAGGAAATACAACAAAACTAAGCTGAACAAGATACAAAGAACAGCGTGTATCCTAACTACAGGAGCGCTTAGCACCAGTCCTACTGAAGCGCTCAATGTACTAACACATCTATTGCCACTAGATTTACACATTAAAACAATAGCTACTTGCAGCGCGGTGAGACTCAGAGACATAGGAAGCTGGACAACAAGGCCGTACGGTCACAGCAAGATCCTCCTACAGGGACCCCCGCTGCTCAAAAACGGATCAGACTACACAGTCCCCGACCTAAACTTCAAGAAAGGCTTTACGGTACGTTTCCCACCGAGAGCCGAGTGGAGCAAAGGAGAGGTGATTGGAAGATACGACATCGAAATTTATACCGATGGTTCTAAGATGAACTGTGGTGTGGGAGCTGGCTTCCATTCGGAGCCACTCAACCTATCTCAATCAATTCGTCTTCCTGATTATGCCAGCGTGTTCCAGGCAGAACTTTTAGCGATCAGAGAAGCATGCAAATCCCTAGAACTCTACAAGGTAGTTGGCGCAAGAGTAGCTATCTTCTCAGACAGTCAAGCAGCTATTAAGGCCTTAGACTCCAACTACATTTCATCAAAACTGGTCCTACAGTGTAGGGAGGAGCTGAAACTGCTCAGCCATTGGCTTGAAATTACCCTGATATGGGTTCCTGGTCATAGGAACATACGAGGCAATGAGATAGCGGATGAGCTAGCAAGAAAGGGCTCTACACTAGACATAACAGAGGCGGTGGCAGTTTCCACCCCACTGAACACACTAAAAGCATCTATTGCTTCACACTATCATGCTTTAGCCGAAAGAAGATGGAAGCAAATACCTACATGTATCACAACAAAAAACACATGGCCGTCATATAAAATCCAAAGGACGAATGACCTGTTAGGATGCTCTCGGCCAAACATTTCACGTATCACTGCAACCCTTACAGGACACTGGAAAGTAGGGGATCATGCAGCCAGACTCAATCTACCCTTCAATCCTATCTGTAGAAGCTGTCAAGCGGAAGGGGCGAAGGAAAGTCTGTTCCACTATTTATGTGAATGTCCGGGACTAGCCAGGGCACGACTCCGATCCTTCGGTAAGCCTTTCCTAGAGCAAATTAAGGAGATCTCAGTCATCGAGATAAAGGATTTGCTCCTATACTTGGACCTCACTAAATGGATCTGACTTGGAAAAAAAAAAAAAAAAAAAAAAAAAAAAAAAAAACAACAGAAAACATCTCATCATTTCACGAGATAGTGGTATTAAAACGGTGCTGGTCACTAATTAGGAGCATTCTCAGCTAAGTAATGTTCAACCACCTCAACAACAACAACAACAAGAGAATATGAAAAGTGATAGTTAGCGTAGTCTCCGCTCCGTACTTACGCAGTTCCGGGAAGTGTTACTTTTCTAAGCATACTGTGTTTATGACCTGTTGTACAATGGAAATTCAAGTTGAAGGTATGTACGACATTTTCAACGTTTTGTTATTTTTTTTAATTATTATTTAATAGGTTTTCAGACCGTACGAAATACGTACTTTAAAATTTGCCGTTTATTTTTTTTTTATAAGAAGTTTGTAAAGTTTTAACTAAGTTCGCACGAATCTGCACAAATGAAACATACATTAAAATATTCTTACGTATGTCCTCTTTAACCCATTCGATCCCATTGTACTCGCTTGAGTACAGAAAAAGCATCTTTTTCGAAACGACGTCAAAAGCCAACGCTTACAAATTTTTAAATGTACTCGCCACTTTATAATACAGAGCAATGTTGAAACGGAATACACATGTTTCTCCTTCTTTTTTTTGAGTCCCGTTATCCGTTATTCACTTGTCTTTGCGTGCACCTTTGCTATTTTTCTTCTTTTCATGGTTTAGTTTGCAATAATCTCTCTGTTTAACAAAATCTAAGTTATCACGGAAAAAGTTCAGTGTTGAAATACTCATAATACATATAATTTGTATACTTTATAACAAAAATACGAAAAAAGTTGCGGAAAAGTGCATTTCGGTAGGTTTAAATTCTAGTGTACTCGCATGGGTACAGTGGGAACATTAATATATATTTTGTGTGCATATTTCATGTAGATGTGGTAATGGATGTAAAAAAATTTTACGGAAAGAGGTTTCACAACCTTTCTGCGGCCACCGACTATATTGAATCAAGCGACCGTAGTCACTTCGACTTCGCTATTATACCGCCAAATTCCCACTGGGACACAGATGAGGAGGACATTGAAGAGGATAATATATTGCGTGATGATATTCCATGGGATGTTCCGGGCGAAGTTGACTTATTTTTGAGCAGTGACAGTGACAGTCATGTCTTTACGTCATATGACCTTCTTAGAATTTTAAAAGAACAAGGATTTAAGGCTACTGGGACTGTTCGTGAACGGCGGTCCAAAAAATGTCCTCTGAAAACGAACAAAGAACTACAAAAGAAGCAACGGAGAGAGTTTGATTTTATGTAAGAGTATCATAATGATTTATTTGAATAGTTGTTTTGTATCAAATTTTGTAGGTGTTCTGACTCAGGAATACTTTTTGTGAAGTGGAATGACAATAGCGTTGTGCAGTGGGAACAAACTTTGATAGAATTGAACCTTTACATACCGTCAAACGATGGTCAAGACAAGAGAGGCGCAAGGTGAATGCCCATCAGCCGAAGTTGATAGCGGAATACAACTCAGGAATGGGAGGAGTTGACCTTCACGACCAAGCTTTGAATACTTACTATATAAAGTTTAGAGGAAAGAAATGGTGGTGGCCTATTTTCACCACAATGATAAGCTCGTGCGTAGCAAACGCATGGAAGCTTTATAAAATGGCAAGTAAGAGTCAATGCGACTTGTTGCAATACCAACGTGAAATTGTGCGATTTTATTTACGTAATTATAATATCCGGGACATATCTTCAAAACGATCGACAACGGCATCAATAGCTGGTTCCTCATATAACCATTTTCCCAAAAGGATATCGAATCAGCTGAGGTGCAGGGAGGTGTCACCAAAGAATTCGATGGATTTGCGAGTTATGCAATGTAGCCCTTTGCGTGGAGAGAGAATGTTTCAAAAACTTCCATACTGTTAACCGAACTAATAGCCAAGGGAGTCTTTGAAAGTGTCTTTTTATTTAATACTCCATATTTTCATATACAGGCAATGTATATACATATTATCCCATTGTACTCGATTGAGTACAGCCCAAAAAATGCATTTCTTTGATTTTTTTTCGTGTTTTTCTTTTTCAAGGAGCTTAATTACACTATTTCAATAAACGTTTTATAAACGCATTTAAAAAAAACTGTTTTATATAAGGTTGGGATTTAATGGGTTAAGGAAAAATAATTAATAATGCGATGACCTGCGATTGCGCTTGATATAGGGTCTAATCTGTACCTATGTGACTCATCTACGAGTAAATGTTATATTTGTGGTGCGACACCAAAAGAAATGAATGACTTAGAAAAGTGTAGAAACAAACAAGTAAACTCCAGTAGATTTGAATTTTGTTTATTACCCCGGCATTCTTGGATTAGATTTTTTGAATACTTTATTCATGTTTCTTATAGAATCGAATTTAAAAGGTGGCAAGCACGTTCATCTGAGGAAAAAGCACTTTTAGCTAAGAGAAAGGAATTTGTTCAGAGGGAGTTTAGAGAACAATTAGGCTTGATAGTTGACAAACCGCGAAGTGGAGGAAGTGGCACCTCCAATGATGGAAATACAGCACGAAAATGTTTCCTTCATTCAACCATATCATCCGAAATCACAGGAATAGACAAACACGTTATAGACAGATGTAGTTATCTCCTACAATGTCTTTCATCTGGTTTTGAAACTAATTCGAATAAATTCAAAATATACGCACTAGACACTGTTAAAATTCTAGTTAGTAAATATTCATGGTATAATTTACCTGCATCAGTTCATAAGTGCTCATTCATGGGTCGGAGGTGATCGATCATTGTTTATTATCAATTGGAGAATTATCAGAGGAGGCAGCTGAATCATGTAATAAATTAGTGAAACAATTCAGACGTGACAATACCAGAAAGCACTCAAGAACTGTAACTAACACGGATCTTTTGCACAGGCTTCTTCTTAATTCCGATCCATTTATATCTAGTCTACGAAAATTACCATGAAAAAAGAAATCTATGATGTCAAGAGAAGTGTTAGATTTATTGAGTTAAAAGTTTTGTATTTCTAAGTACATTAACTTTTTTGGAAGTGAATGTTTTATTGTTTTCATAAATAAGAATAAGTTAACTGGCATCCAAGTATACTTCATGCTCATCCTTCCGGAATTTAATGTTTTTTTTCTATTATTGTTTATAATTTAAGATTTATGCAAAACCTTAAACGAAACAAACAAATTTTACATAAAAAATGTGTGTACCTAATTTTCCTTTGACTTTTTATATTAATTATATTATATAATATATTACTTTATTATATATTATTATTATTATTATATCTTATATATATTCTTATTATAATATATATATATTACTTTTTATATGTCTTAGTGTTTTTTTAACAAATAAAAACATTTCTCAACTTAAAAACGTACTAAAAAGTCATTTATCACGCCAAAAGTTCTTATGACCGCTCTTCCTACGCGGCGGGACCACTGTGCAGCGCTTAGCGACTCTGCGAATGTCTAGTCAACTACTTGTATATCCATACTAACCGCATTCAACCAAGGATGATAGATGTAAAATCTTTTCTCCATAGTAACGGGTGATCAATCATGAGGTGCTTTTTTCAATAGTTAAAAAAAAACAAAAATGTAAATTATGTTCAAAACCTTTATTCATCATTTGAAAGGACATTCTTTGACATTTACTTTTTGAATATGACTTCATTCAAATGTTGGCCGCAACTACGCTTAAGGTGGTCCATTCTGAAGGTCCAATTTTCAATCACTCGTTCGAGCATTTCGACTGGTATGTCGTGAATAACACGCGTAATGTTGGCTTCCAGAGCTTCAATCGTAGCTGGTTTATCAGCATAGACCTTGGACTTCACGAATCCCCAAAGAAAAAAGTCCAAAGGTGTGATATCACAAGATGTTGGTGGCCAACTCACAGGTCCTAAACGTGAAATCAGCTGCTCTCCGAAATAACTTCTCAATAAAGTCATTGTTTCACGAGCTGTATGGCAAGTGGCTCCGTCTTGTTGAAACCAAATGTCGTAGAGATCATTAGATTCAATTTCAGGTAGCAAAAAGTCCGATATCATGGTACGGTAGCGAGCACCATTCACAGTTACGTTGCGGCCATCATCATTTTTGAAAAAATATGGACCGATGATTCCACCAGCCCATAAACCACACCAGACCGTTGTGTTCTCTGGGTGTAAAGGTAGCTCTTGAACCTGTTCTGGTTGCTCTTCATCCCAAATACGGCAATTTTGCTTATTGACGTAACCATTGAGCCAGAAATGCGCCTCATCGCTGAACAAAATTTTGCTCGAAAACAGCGGATCTTCTTCAATCTTTTCAAGAGCCCAATCAGCGAAACGGTGACGTGCAGGAAGGTCATTTGGCTTTAGTTCTTGTACGAGCTGTATTTTGTATGCTTTTAAATGAAGATCCTTCCGTAAAATTGACCAAGTTGTTCCATACGACAGTCCAAGTTGCTGAGAACGGTGCCGAATCGATTCATCGCGGTTTTCACGTACACTCTCTGCTACTGCCGCTATATTCTCAATGCTTCTTGCTGGACGTGGTCTATTCGGTCGAGAATTATCCACCAATGAATATTCGGATTCAAATTTGTTGATGGTATGTCGAATAGTGTTTAAGGCAGGCCAATTATGTTGACCATAATGCGGTCTAAGCGCACGAAAAACATTTGTCACAGAACGCTGATTTTCATAATACAGTTGAACAATTTGTGGACGTTGTTGCGGTGTGAGTCTTTCCATGATGAAATGCCAAACGCTGTTCAACAAATCCACGATTACAGTTTGCCACAACTCGCGCGCGATCTGTAAAAAAAACGCAAATGAAAAAAACTCCTCTTAATTGATCACCCGTTATTTAACTGCCTATGCCGAAGTTGATTTGAATTTAAATATCACACCTGATGAATTTCAATAGCTTGAACTGGTTAATACAAATCTAATTAGCCACTGTTGGTTGTCATCCTCCAATCCAAAGCCCCTTCTTTCATTTTTCCACTTGCTTGGTTATTTTCCCTCTGTTTTTCCCTTGTATGCTTTCACAATGGACGTATTTTGATTCTTTTTCCAAGTGGGCCCACGCATGGCCAGCAATTTATCCTATCCTATAGTATCCTAATTTAAAATTTGCTGGTCTCTTAGATCCGGGTTTCTTTGCCTTTAGATGCTAACCTTAGACGACTGCAGAAATTTTAGCTGCTGCGTCACTCGAAACCACGGTAACTAATTGTTTTCATTCAGGTTTTGATAACTTTACTGCGTTCAATCGCGGCGCCTCGACGTTGTAATTATAGCGAGAGCCAGGTTCGAGAACACTCTTTGCGATACTGTAAATAGTTTTAAACTTGACAAAAAGACGGTGTGCTGGGCTAGGTCTGGATATAAACCCGTCCAAAACAGCCATCATCCCTTTCACCAGGAAAAGAGTCTTACCAGGAATGGAGGAGATCAGCATAGACGGGGTTACTATTGATTTGGTCAGCGAAGTTAAGTATCTTGGCCTTGTCCTGCATCGCAAGCTTAACTGGAAGAGGCATACTGACGCAACCTTGCCCAAAGCAACAAGAGCTCTCATGACCTGCAAACTTCTAGACGTTGGGCTGTAGCCCAATAATCCTGAGATAAATGTACATCATGATAATAATACCAATGGTGGAGCAGTCGCTAGGGCATCGAGAGTCACTCTCTCGACGGTGCGGGCAGTGCATAATATGCATGTGCTTCACAGGGACAGGGGTATAACTGGGAACGCAATTATGGACCTATTGACGAGAGAGGTTTGCCTTTAATAGGACGCGCGCGCCCTTCCTTACTATGGGACAACACATAATCAAGGAGAAGCCCAGTAGTGAAAAGCTAGGGCTAAGGGAGGTTTGATTTTATATTTCGAAAGTATAGTAAAATTTTTGGAAGGATATTCCCAGTATTCGATTCTACAGCCGTTTTAGCAGGTAGAGTAAGATTCGTCACGCGACCATTCTCAAAACTTTAAACTCATTATCTCAAAACTACTCTTTTCGGCCTGGTGATGTCAAAAAAAAAAAAAAAAATTCAACCGAATCGTCTGAAATTTACATATGTATGTTGATGTTCACAACATCAATGGCTATCGCCCGTACTGGAATCATATTATTATTTCAATTATTACGTATTTTTTTTTTTAACTGAAAAAAATACGATTTTTAGAGTGTCAAATTCAAAACCGCGGAAAAATTTTCAAAACTTTTTTTTCAAAAATTTTTTTTTATTCTAGTACGGGACGTTGCTACAGCCATACTGATTAATGGTTTTTTTTGACTTTGTGTTTCAGATAAATAGAAGAGCCAAAATGGACAACACCGTCCAGGTCCAATTTTTCGGGAGGCAACTTCAGCGCCATTTTTTAAATTAAACAATTATTTTTCACATTTGTATGTAAAAGAAGGCCACATTTGTATGTAAAAGGCCTAAAAAATTTAAATATCGTTTTTAATTTTTTTATTGTAAAAAAAATTCCTGAAAATACCCTAAATTTTCGAGCTCTAGACCACTGGACCCCTTAAGAAAGAAGTACTGCTTTTTTATTAAGAATTAGTTTTTAATATAAAATATATATAAATTAAACACTCTATCGGAAGATTTATAAGTTTTGCAAATGGCATCGTACTTCTATCATATTTGACACCTGTGAACTGGACAGCTGCAGTATACTTATACACACAGGCATGGAATGAAGCTCGTAAAGGTGAAAATAAAGATTTCCGTCAATCAAATTTTTTTTTGTTTTTAATTCAAACAAAATTTTTTTATTTAAAAAAGTAAAAAAAGTAAAAAAGTTACTCTCAAACAAAATTTGGTGATTAATTTTACGCCACCTTATATAAAAATGTTATAGTTGCTCACCATTTTCTCTCATCAGTAATCTAACGAGGTTCCCCATGAGTTGCGACTACTGAGTTAAAAATGCTTACATATTTCAAAAAATCAAATAATAATACAATATATAAAATCGAAAATAATTAAATTTATTTCCTACAGTGCACTCGCGAAAACTCGAACTAATGAAAACCAGCCCTGTCCGAGTTATCGAAATGTTCGAGTTTTCGAACGTTATGTATTTTTAATATACATATATGTATTCGTTTTAACAGTTTTTATACCCTGTCCATTTTTATGGCATAGTTAATCAAAGAGACTATCTGGTTTCATGTTTTGTAGTTCATTGCCAGTTTATTTAATAAAAAATGTTAGGAAATATGAATGTTGTTTACAAATTATTAGAAAAAAAAGCAGTGATCTTGGTTTGATGTTTCTTATTTTCTACCGTATTCAATACAGCCTTTTCGCGCAGTGATTGTAGCACATTAACTTTCCTCGGGCTAATTTTTTCAGCAGTTGCCCATGCTATAGCTTTGTTGAAAACTGTTACGGCTTCGGATGAACTTATGCGCTTTTGTTCATTTTCACCTGTAGCTTCAACTTCATCTTCGGATTCGCTTTCTGCAATAGCTTCAACCTCTTCAATCAAGTCGTCGTTATTTCAGTCTCTTATTTCTTCTTCTGTGAAAGTAGTCTAATAAATATTTATTATTGTTATCGTGCGTTTTTTTATTTACATCAAAACCATAACTACCTCAGGATGTAAGTGTTCGAGAATTTCGGCAGCTTCTTTTTCCATACTTTTAGCTTCAGCTTCTATTTGGTTTTTCAAGACACTAAGTGGAATGTCATCGTCGTCATCGTCTTTCAGGTTTGCAAAGTTTAAAATATTTGTCCAGCATTTCGCCAACGTCTCCTGTCTCAATTTATTCCAAGCTCTATCCAAAAATGTAACAGCATCTCTCAAGCTAATTTTTTTTAATGATTGGATCAAATCGCAATCATCGGAGAAAATAGCTGCCAAGAGAGAATTTCGGTAATGTAGCTTTGTTATTCTTATTGCATTTTGATCCATTGGTTGAATCAAAGGAGTTACATTCGGCGGCATAAACATCACCCTAATTAAACCATCTTCGGATCTTAACGTGTCCTCGTTTGGATGCGAAGGTGCATTGTCAAGCAAAAGTAATGCCTTTTCAGGTAGTCCTATATTTTTTAAATAAGTTTTCACCTATGTAATAAAAAAAAAATAGGTTTTTTAAAGGGTGTTTAATTTGTAGTCAAATATGAACTTGCCTGTGGTACAAACGAAAAGTGAAACCAATTTTGGAACAGAGTTGATGTCATCCAGGCTGATTTTGAACTTCGGTACTCCACTGGGCAGTTAAAATGCCTAAATGCGCGCGGATTTTCGGCTTTTCCAATGACAAGCATTTTAACCTTGTGTTTCCCAGTAGCATTCGCACACGCCAGAAATGTGATGCGCTGTTTTTCAGATTTGTTTCCCGGTGCCTGCTTTTCCATTCTAGAAACGTATGATTTTCTCGGAAGGAGCTTCCAATATAACCCGGATTCATCTGCGTTGTAAATTTGTTCTGGGCATAGTTCAAGCTCCTGAATTTTAGCTTGGAACTGAGTTTTGAAAGGCTCCACTAACTCTGGTCGCGAGGATAGTTTTTCCCCTGAGATTGAAATCAATCGTATGCCATGCCGTTTTTTTAAATTTTGTAGCCATCCATCGCTGGCAAAGAAGGTTGAGCCATTCTCGCTATATTTGGCATGTAACTCCTTAGCTTTCTCTTTCAAAATTAATCCATTTATAGGATAATTCTTGCTGCGTTGTAATAAAAACCACATGTAAAGCTTTTTTTCCATTTTTGGCAATTCTGAAGCGCGAAGCGTTTTACGTTTTCCAGGGCCCGATAGCGTGTTATTAACGCATTCCAAAATTTTGTTTTCATTTTTCACAATTCCACAAATTGTGGACTTGGCAGTGTTATATTTTTTGGATAGAGCTGTGATACTAACGCCATTCTTGGCCTCGTTAATTATTTCAGCCTTTTTTGATAAACTCAAAACATTTAGTTTTCGTCCCATTATAAAACGCAAATAAATTTGATCTTAACCGCGCAAAATCCCGTGTATCACTGACAAATATCAATCAATTTAAAAGAAAAGTTCCGTAATTAGCAAGAAACATAGCCAGTGCGGCGCCTTAGCATGAAACAAAAGACGCACATAACGGCAAAAATTTGAATACTGGCCGTTACAACACATGCAAAACGACAGTTTCTCACATGTTTTTCCATGAAAAAAGAAAATAATTGTTCGAGTTTTAGAGTAGCTACATTTTGTTCGAGTTTTAAAGTAGTCAATGGAGAAAAAAAAATGTTCAAGTTTCCGAATGTTCGAGTTATCGTGTGTTCGAGTTTTCGCGAGTGCACTGTATTTCTAAAATCTTTTAGTGTTCCCCCAACCTTGAAATTTCACAACCACCCTAAGACATTCTTTAAGGAGCGTAAAAAGCAAAAGTTCCAAGTATATCTAATATTTTCTAATGACCCAATTAAGATAAAAAAAGTATTTTCTAAAGATTGATTGCCAGCAAATGTGCACAATACTCGTACGTTAACATTGTGATTGATAAAGAAAATCATCGAAAAATGTGTGCCATGTTTATCTTTTGTGTTAATTAATCATATTTTGTATTGGTTTTATTTTCAAATTTCTTTTCATTTTACGAGCCTGACGGCTGTCCGCCGGCAATTAACTCTATAAATATGTACGTGTCCACATGAATGTAAGTCCACTGCATACGCACTTGCATTTGAGTATTGCGCACAGTTTCAAATTTGCAGCGCAGCGACTGCGTTCACGGCTGCGGCAGTGACTGCGATTATAGCAGCGATGTTGACGTTGACTTCGTAGCGGACAATAACCATATTGCCTTTATGTTTTCCCCGCACACCGACGTACATACATACATACATATGTGTGTGTGTAAGTAGTTGGTACGCATCTGTTTTGTGCATTCTTCTGCGATGGTGGAGCGTACACTTGTGTTAAGTGAGAATTTTTTTTTAATTTTCAGGAACTTTCAACGGCAGTAGCGTGATAACGGCCACGTTTTTGTCAGCTCTTAGGATTCCGTAAGGGGAATTGGTGCATACGACATTAAGTCTATTTAGATTGTTTCAAAATGCATTATCTTGTAATATTTCTTGTGTTAGCTTGAACTACACTACAAAAACCATATGTACTACCATACGCCGATTTCAGTGCAAAATTGGGCCCGTAAGATTTGAAACTCAAAATTTAACTAAGAAAAAAAAAAAATACCAGTCTAACGGTTAGACTTGATAGAAGTGAAACCTTCCGTAAAACAAACTGAGAGAGAATAAGACGAAAGCAGCATTAGGAGCGGGATAATTATAGGTTCATTATAATATTGCTATAAAGTTCATATTTTATTTTCTTCATTTTATCATTATTCATCCTCAATGTTTTCAATTTCAACAAATGATACGAGTGGCTTATGATAGATAAAATATGATACAAATGCTTTGGTTTCGATGTTGTCAAAAAAAATACCCAAACGGACCGAAGAAACAGACTTACAAATTTCTTCCATTTTCGTCTACTTGTATTCATATAAAAATTTATGTCTCTTCCCACCAAAGCTAAATGTATTAGTATATTTTTTCTTGTATTTATTCAAGGCTGAAATCCAAAAAACTGTTTTCAATAAATAATCAGAAATGTCCTACAATGCAAATTTCAAAAAAAAAAAAAATTTTATTTCTTGTGATTCGAACCAAGAATTTTGGATCGGAAGCTCACATTGCTAGCCGCTCGGCAATCGCGCCATACTGTCGGTGTTGGCCTAAAAGTTATTTAGTTCGTCGCTACGTTTATATGTAATTCGTTTCACTTTTTCCCAAATCACTCCCAACGATTCTAAAGAAGTTTTCACTTCAAAAATTAATGTACGACATATTTATACCGATTCACTTAAACTGACTTTCAGTATCTAAACCAAAAATAGAAAAGCCAAAAAACTGTTTTCAATAAATAATCAGAAATGTCTTACAATGCAAATTTCAAAAAAAAAAAATTCCATTTTCGTCTACATGTATTCATATAAAAATTTATGGCTCTTCCCACCAAAGCTAAATGTATTAGTATATTTTTTCTTGTATTTATTCAAGGCTGAAATCCCGGCGGTACTGCAATACCGGGTCAACCCGTGGCAGAGGCGGAGCAAGCCCACAAAACACTCCGCGCATTTCCAAAAATTAGTTTAACATTTGTTGTCCTCCGATGGAGGATCTATAAGATGTTAAGCTGATAGGAACAGATACCACACTACCTACTTCAATAGATTTTCTAATAAACCTTTTGAGAATTTACACGCTCACAAAAATTAATGTACGAAATATTTATACCGATTCACTTAAACTGACTTTCAGTATCTAAACCAAAAAACTGTTCAATAAATAATCAGAAATGTCCTACAATGCAAATTTCAAAAAAAAATTCCATTTTCGTCTACATGTATTCATATAAAAATTTATGGCTCTTCCCACCAAAGCTAAATGTATTAGTATATTTTTTCTTGTATTTATTCAAAGCCGAAATCCCGGCGGTACTGCAATACCGGGTCAACCCGTGGCAGAGAAGGAGCAAGCCCCTAACACACTCCGCCCATTTCGAAAAATCAGTTTAACATTTGTTGTCCTCCGATGGAGGATCTATCAGATGTTAAGCTGATAACCACACTACCTAGTCTATACATTTTAAATAATAAACCTAATAAAACTTTTGAGAATTACACGCTCACAAAAATTATTTATATCAACATATAATATAACGCTTCGTAACTAAATAACTTTTAGGCCAGCGACGACAGCATGGCACGGTACCGAGCGACTAGCAATGTGAGCTTCCGATCCAAAATCCTTGGTTCAAATCACAAGAAAAAATAAAAGTTATTTTTATTTATTTCGTCGCTACTTTTATATCAACATATAATATAACGCTTCGTAGCCAAGTTGGTCGCTTTTTTCGTTTCACTTTTCCTCAAATCACTCCCAACGATTCTAAAGAAGTTTTCACTTCAAAAAGTGCGTGAGGCGTAGTACATATAACAGAAATGAAACTTTCAAGGAAGACAAAGAAAGAGGGAGAGACCCGAGAGCGAATGAGAGAGAGAGAGAGAGAGAAAGAATATATATCTAAATAAATACACAACATTTGCAGAGAATACAAATATACAAAATTTACAAAAAACGGAGAAGGGTCGAGCGGTGTAGGTAAATGACAGACACAAACCGTAGCAACAACGCGTACAACTCCGAGCGTTTATCACCCGCAGAAACGCAGCGATTCCAGGACCGCAGCAATGGCACAAGGCAATACCAATAAATGTTCTCTAATATGGAACCCATTCTACCAATGTCATATAAATAAGATTGAAAGAGTCCAAAAAGTCTTTACCAAATATGCGTTGTGTAAGCTGCGCTGGCCTAAAGGGCTCCCTAGTTATATAGGCAGACGCAAATTGATTGGACTGCAAAGCCTTGAGGGCAGACGAATCTACTTTTCGATTCTCTTTGTGTATAATCTTTTAAATTTCAATATAAATTTGCTGTGAGTTACAGAGTTTAATTACATATCAAACAAAGCACCATGATTTAAGGCAGGCTCGTTTATTTGTAGATCAACGGTATAGAACTAACTATGCCCTCAATGAACCAATGGTGAGATGCATTCGATTCTGCAACAATTATTCTAGCCTCGACTTTAGACTAAGTTTATATAATTTTAGGCAACAATTGTTTATAATCTTTAACTAATAATTAAAAATTGTCTAATATAGTCTGTAAGAATTATTTGTAGACTGAATAAACGAAATAAAAAAAAAAAATCCGACGCCGCAATGGATAGCACTTTATAGTACGCACAAGCACTAGCCAGGAAACGGCACCAAAATAAACGCCAAAAAAATTGGGACCAAAAAACGCCCCCAACAGTAGGCACTAAGGAAATATAGCACCAAAAAGTAGGCACCAAAAATATATTTCCTACAAGTTTGCACCAAACAAACAAGCGCCAAAAAGTAGGCAGTGTTATTTCTCACTATAAATTAGCAACTACGAGGAAAAACTCGGGAAAAATAGTATAAAGTGTATCTAAGATATATATAAGGTATAGTTCTCTCTTTCCTTTTCCTCAACGTTATATCTTTTTTCTCTCTCGCGGAACGAAAATGGCCAAAACGTTGCATGGCCTTGAAATTTTACTCTCCATTCTCGCTCGTCCATCGACGCCTAAGAAGTTTCACTTTACAAAAATAAATCTATTTATCTATTTTTTCTATTCATTTTTCCCTATGCGACATAGCACACGCATTATCTATTCAAGTACGTCTAAAAGCACTTCAATATTACAATGCAGCAACAATTTGCAAAAGTTGTTCAATATTAAGTATTAATTAGCAATTATCTATACCTACAATTTACCGAGCATGCAATTTTATCTAGAATCTAATTTAATGGCACTTATAACTCGGTATCTCTGGGTATGACTAAATGATAGCAAAAGTCTTTTCTAGTAGCAGTCGCCGCCCGGCAGGCAATGGCAAACTTCCGACAGTGTTTCTGCCATGAAAAAAGATCCTCATAAAAAACCATTTGCCGTTCGGAGATGGTATAAAGCTGTAGGTTCCTCCATTAATGGAAAAACATCAAGAGGCACAACACAAATTTTGAGGAGGAGCTCGAATAAACACCCAAAACGGGTGCGCGTTTCTCGAATTTATGACATTTTGAACTGTATACTGAAATAGCGCAGAAAAACAGAAATTAGTCATTTCAAATTGGTTAAATTTATTTATGAATTTTTTAGAATTGCTTCACAGCTTCGAAGTAAACTTTCGATTATCTTTTGACATCCATCCCAAGGAATAGAGTTCCACGCTTCCTGCACTCATTGTAATAGTCCACTGACATTTTAAATTTTTTTTTTTCACAACCTTAATCTTAATATCGTTCCACAGATTTTGAATGGGGTTAAGGTTGGCGCTTTGTGCTGGCCAATCCAGAACTACAATTTTTTCTTTGGGAAGCCAATTTTTCACAACTTTTGCTGTATGCTTGGGACCGTTTTTATGAATGAATAACCAGTTTGGTGGCATGGACACGAAGGAATATGGCTCCATCACATTTTTGAGAATATTAAGATTAACAAACTTATCCATATTGTCATTTATTCTAACCATCGGTCCAACTCCATAGCAAAAAAATGATCCCCATACATTCAAGTTACCCCCACCGTGGTTGTATAGCGGGGATTGAGCTCTTGGCTTTTTGCGCGATGAACACCAGTCTTCCCAACATGACCAATCATACCAATTTTCGTTTCGCCCGTAAAAAGTATTGTTTTGCAGAAATTCACGTCTAAAGGCATTTGTGAAAGACAAATTTGCCTTTGATATTTTTTTCGACAGTAGCGGTTTTTTCCGCTGACACGTCCATACAATTTATTTTCTGCTTGAGTTTTTGAGTCTACTTGATATATTTCGGCTATATTCCTCACTTATTTCTAACGTAATCGCTCAAGAGTACTTAAAAGGGTCACCCTTCCTTTTTTTCAAGGATTGTCTTTCGCGCACGCGTCTTTCGAACTTTATTCCTTTCAAGAATCTTCTTCTTCTTCTTCCAACATAGAATCTCTCTTGCCAACAAGTGCTACTTTGGACTAAGTAGGCAACCCTCTCGACGAACAAAACTAACACTCTACAACGTTCTCATCATGCCCGTCCTAAAGTATGGCGCAGATGCTTGGATGAAGACAATATACGTTGAAGCGTCGCTTGGAGTGTTTGAGAGAAAGAATCTGCGGAAGATTTTTGAACCTTTGCACGTTGGCAACGTCGAATATCGCAAGCGATGGAACGATGAGCTGCATGAACTTTACGACGACATAGACATAGCGCAGCGAATAAAGATCCAGCGGCTACGTTGGCTGAATCCTATCGTTCGATTGAATACAAACGCTCCCGCTCTGAAAGTATTCGATGCGGTACCAGCTGGTGGCAACGGAGGAAGAGGAAGACCTCCTCTGCGTTGGAACGATCAGGTGGAGAAGGGCTTGGCTTCACTTGGTGTGTCCAACTGGCGTCGGTTAGCATGAGAAAGAAACGACTGGCGCGCTTTGTTAAACTCGGCCAAAATCGCTTAAGCGGTTATCGCGCCAATTAAGAAGAAGAAGAATATATTTGATGATTTTGCATACCATTTTACGTGAACAACTCATTTCTGCACTTTTGTTTGTTTCTTTTTATCTTTTTTGTAAAGGTCCCAAATAATGTTTTTCTTTTCAAGTGAGTGGTGAAGTTACTTTCCCTTTTTCGTGCCCAATAACGATTTTAAAAGTAACATTTATATTTGCAATTACAACAAGCAAGAATTTACCGAAATAATTAGCTTTAATTATCTTAACTAATAATGGAAATCTAAAGGCGCTATTTAAAAAAAAATTAAAAAAGTTAACGGGGCTCATTGTCCGATATTAATCTTCGGTAGACAGACTGGAGTGTGAGGCATCCCACAAAATGTTTAATGGGTTATAGTTTGTTTATTTCTAACATCTAGAAATATACCGTTAGCTGTGTTTTAGCCGATTTGGCTCTTCGAATTCATGCAGTGAGCCCTCATTAGTTGGTGCATACCGAATTTATGCAGACCTAGAAATTTATTGGGTGAAATTTGCCCCAGTGTGTACTTAGTCTTGCCATAAGTTCTGTTACAAGTTAAGTCCGTTATAGATATGAAATGATAATACTTCTTTTTTAAAGGATTTAGTTTTATTTAATCTTTTTTTTCCTTGTTCACTCCTCTCAGTAGGATACGACCTCAACAGGACTCAGTCTTGCGTTGGTTTCGTTAATCTTTTTTGATTTCTGACAGGGTAGGTGATTAGCCTGCCGCTACCAGTCCTAAGTAGTGGGAATGCCCACCTGTCGTTGCTTAAGAACATCGCCATCTTACTGCTTAATTTAATCATACAAAAATTTAAAAAAAAAATATTAAATTTTCATTCGAAATGGTCACCATTTGCCTTTACACAAGCCTTCAAATGATGAGGCAACTCAGCTCTTGCAGCACGCATGGTTTTCATAGATATTGACGATGCTGTTCACTGCTTGAACCAAAGATTGTTTGAGACTCTGCAAATTTCTGTGAGGTCTTCGAAAGGCCATATTCTCCTATTCTGATCACAAACTGTAGTCCAATGGATTCATATCTGATCTTCCAGACGGCCAACCTTCTGCGGCTTTGAACCCTGAAATATTGTTTTTTAGCCATTGTTGGCTGGTTTTTGCGTTCTGGGCTGGAGCGGAATCTTGCTAGAAGATCCAACGCTCTCCATTGAAGAGAGTACGGCTCAACTGCTTCACCACGCCTTCTAAGACATGCTCCTGGTATACTTTTGCCGCGGAAATGAAGAGATGTACAAAGCACTCCCCACCAAACCATTACGGAAGCTGGGCGATGGCCACGCTGAACCCTTGGAACAACATGTTTGCGTCTTTCGAAGTCTTAGCATACATTTTATCGTTTTGCTTATTAAAAACTTCTTCTACAGTGAAAATTTTCTCAGCTGTGAAAAAAATATTTCCATGGCCGTTCACCGCGTGCCGCCAAAGAAGCTGTTTATATCTGTCGAGTCTATTTTTCTTCAAGTGCGTTGTCAAAAGATGATCAGTTGAGCGGCGGAAGGACGGAAGTATTTCATGTGAAGATCATCTATAATTAGTCTTGACATGAATCTGGTCGATACATTCTTTTCCCTGGCCATGATTTTCTGCGAATTCGTTCTCGAACGGCTTTTAATGATTCCCTGGTTTGAGCCACGTGAGGACGACCATTTCGTTTTTGTCTGTCACTTCAGACGCTTGGGAAAAACGATTGATCGTGCGGTAAACAAACATTCTCGAAATATTATGTTTTACCAGCAATTCGTAAATCTCACTTGCACTTTTACCCCTTTTTTGTAATTCAATCACTGCAATGCTATTTTCTTTAGCTCCCCACTCCATTGTTAAGAAGCGAAATTAGCGAAATTAGCCACGGTACTGAGTATCATTTTTGAGTAGACAATGCATACGAACAAAAGCAACAATAACGGAACTTTTTTCAGCGATTTTGTTCTCGCCGTATGCATTGTGAAATTTGTCACAGAATTTATGGCAAGACTAAGTATTTGAAAGAAATTAAAATTTGTTCTGGCACTTATCGCACTGCCGCACAATATTCAAGTTTTACGCTCTCAACACATATTTGTAGCCTTTGTATTCTAGGCCGTTATTATCATTGATTACTCGCTTACAAGAAGTAATGCATACCAGATACATTTAGTAGATAAAAGCTTGAAGAATCAGAAAATGCAGTTAACTAATTTTCGATAAAAATTGCACTTACACTTGCGCTGAACCATCGATATACATACATATAAGTATATAAAATAAGTACATATGTATATACAACTCATTGCTGTATGTGTGTATGTGTACGTCTGTATTCACAATTTGCCTCCATCTGCTTGCATTCCAATAAGTTAGCGGAACAAATGTTATCAAACTGTAGCAACAATAATGTGAACAACAAAAATAATAACATTCATAATTACAAAACCAACGATTGATTGTTCTGAGTCTCAGAAGGCGGAGAACAAATTTCTTCGTATTGTCTTAGTCATAGCAATCGCACAATGCAGTCTTTTAGAAATTTATATATGTATGTATACTTCATTTTGCTTATTTATGTGCCTACTGAATATGCATATGTACTTATACAAACAGTGTCCGGCACTCGAAGTGTAACCAACTTCAGACCGCTCTCGCAGCTGATGCACGGGCATCAGCTGTCTGTTAGTTGGCTAAATGACAGTCCAGCGTATTTTTTACAAGCGCGCTTAAGCATTTTGCCGATAGTAAACGCGAAAACAGAAAATCAGTAATGGATTTCAAACGTAATAGCGGGATTGCATTATATTTAGGTGGGAAAATCACAATCAGCGATTTTTCGTGAGCTGGAGCACCTTAAAGTAAAAAGAGTTTTTGTTTATCGCACCATTACTCGTTAGCATCGTAGCATCGCGAAACGTCATGGAGGTGGTCATCAAAAGACTGCAACGCAAGTGAAGTGGTTCAAAAATTTAAGAAGCGACTTGAGCGACATCCACGACGAAGTGCCAATCAAATAGCGAAAGAAGTGAAAATATATGCGAAGAGTTGCTTCGTTTGGCCGAAAGCGGTCAATTTCCGAACAGTGTGCTTACTGACGAGAAAAATTTTCAAATTGAGCAATTCGTAAATTCTCAAAACGATAGGGTTTATTTGACCGACAGTTCATACGAGAATTTCAGAACTTGAGTCGTAGATTGGCCACTAGGAAGCAGCACCCGCCACAGATAATAGTTTGGGCCGTTGTAACCGCAGGTGGGCACTATCCAATCGTTTTCATCGAGATAAATGCGAAATATTGTCGGGTAAGTATTCTGGAAGTTGTTTTGAAGCCGTGGGCAGACAAACATTTCGGTGGCAAACGATGGCCGTTTCAACATGACTCGGTACCGTCTCACACAGCTCGAGTGAATCAAGAATGGCTAAAAAACAATGTTGCGAACTTCATAACGTCCACCCAATGGCTCTCAAGTTCACCAGACGCGATTCCAATGGATTATCCTCTTTGGACCATTTTGGAGAGCAATGTCCAAACTAAAAGATTTACCAGTCTCGAGGCGCTGAAAGAAGCCATTGTTCGCGAGTGGGCGAAAATATCTACAAATCACATTCGGGCAGCTTGCGACTCGTTGCTGGACCGTCTCAAGGCCAATATCGAGCAAAAGTTAATTGATTTTTAATTTCGTATTATTTTTCACATTTTTACCTTGAATTGAATAAAAATAATTTTCCTAACTAAATTTATGGTCTTTTAAATTGGTTACACTTCGAGTGCCGGACCCTGTAGTATGGATTCTTTTCAAGCTCAAAGTGATGAAGTTATAAATGAAGCAAATTTACTCAAATTTGGAAAAAGTGATTAACCCAAAATGAAACACAAAAAAAGGAAAATGCTTGAAAATGGACATCGCTACTCCCGTTTTTTGGTATCTCGATAACTACTTAATAAAACTCACACAATCTTGGTATATATGTGCCACCCACCTCAGTTCAGCTCCAAATCCAAGGTTATTAAGATCGGATAAATTCATGCCCACTTTTTTAATGCTAAGACTAAATTTCCGGCCATCCGCCTGATGTTACAAGTTATAACTCTCATAGATGAAATGGTTGAAGTTCCAGTCTGGCACTATAACTCTCACTGTGCATACGATAGTTTGATTATTAAATATTTGCGGAAAAGTAAATTTTTGAAGTGAAACTTCTTTTGTCTCGAAGGATGAAACGCTGTGAGGAGTAAAACCATAGCGTTTCATCGACATGTGACGCTACGCCAGCGCCATCTGTTAAAAGCGTGGCGTGGATGAAACGCTGTGAGGAGTAAAACTACGCTAAACTACGTAAAACTCACGCTATGCCAGCGCCATCTGTTAAAAGACTGGCGTGGCGTGTCGTCGTGAATGTAATGCGGTCGTTTATTATTGCATTCTTATCGAATGTAATTTGTAAATATGACATTTGATTGACGGCCGCCGTAGCCGAGTGGGTTGGTGCGTGATCACCATTCGGAATTCACAGAGAGGTCGTTGGTTCGAATCTCGGTGAAAGCAAAATTAATGAAAACATTTTTCTAATAGCGGTCGCCCCTCGGCAGGCAATGGCAAACCTCCGAGTGTATTTCTGCCATGAAAAAAATCTGCTCATAAACATATCATAAAACAAAATGAAATAAATGTATAAAAAAAAAAAAAAAAAATTTTCTTGTGATTCGAACCAAGGATTTCGGATCGGAAGCCCACATTGCTAGCCGCTGGGCTATCGCGCTGTGCTGTCGCCGCAAAATAATGTATCATAAATCTGTTTACCATACCAAAGACCATACACTTTGCGAACGCATTTCGGTGGAAACAGTTGACAGTTATCCCAAACACAATATTATATTAGTAACGCGAGACGCGTCATAGAGTGTGTGTGTAGTTTTGAGCAAATCTTACAAACATATTTTGTTTTGTTGATTGATTTCTGTTAAATATGGCATCAAATCAACAAAAACGGAAACCGAAAACAGGTGCTGAACGGCAACGTGAGTATTTGGAGCGTAAAAAATTAAGAGCTACTGTTGAACACCGTGACAGTGAATCCTCCGGTTGTACGATAAGTGATAATTTGTAGTACCAACAACAAGATGCGGAACTACCATTGATGCAGTATTTCATCGATACCTTGATAGATTAGAATGTAGATCATTTTTTACGTATTTCAGTTACCATAAAGCCCTTGTTTCATTTTTGGAAAACGAATCCAATAATGATAATGACAATGCCGAGAACCAAATGTAATTGAGTACAATAAATTCATTTCTTTTTATATTAAAATAAATAAATAATTCTGTTTAATAAAATTCCATTCCATGCTTTCCATGACTTCTGCATGCATTATATTGAAATAATAGTTAAATTATTGATTTGTTGATAAAAGAAGTTTCACTTCAATCGTGCGGGTTCCGTGAACTACCACACACTTTCTTTTTTTTTTTTGTTTTTTTCGAACTCCATTTATTCCATACAATCTGTCATAACAATAACAATAAGTACTATTTTTACCTACAATTTAAAGAAGAATAGCTTAGAGTAAGAATTCCCAGTGGAATGCGTTACATAATAATTAACATCATACAACATATACATATATTATACAATTTTACAACTTTTGCATTTACGTACTATATATTACGTTTTAAATCTTTACATTAAATCGTTAGGCTGACATTTTTTTAATCTTGAGGAGTAGCTTATCTTGGAGAGGTTGTTTGCTCGGTTATTCGGATGAGTGGCAAGTCGGTTGTTGTATCTCTGGCTGAGGTTGTTTATTTCTTCGAAAACTGTCGTAACTTTTAGGTCACGGTGCAATATCTCGTTTCGTACAAACCATGGCGCATTGGCACAGATGCAGAGCACTTTTGACTAAAATCTTTGCATGATTTCTAGATTTGATTTTGCAGCTGAGCCCCATAATTGAACTCCGTACGTCCATATCGGTTTCAGAATAGATTTGTAGATAAGCCCCTTATTGCCTTGTGTAAGTGCTGAATTGTAGCCGATTAACCAGTGTAGTGATCGCAATTTCAGTCCAAGTTGCTTTCGCTTTAAAAATATATGCGATCGCCAAGTAAGACGCCGGTCTAATAGAATACCTAAATATTTGGCATTGTCTGTTTGAGGTATAGGAACGCTGTTAAGAGATACGGCAGGACATGAGCCATGTCGAAGAGTGAAAGTTATCTGCGCCGATTTGCTTTCGTTAGCTTTTATGCGCCATTTTTTCATCCAGTCGCTAATACTGTTAAGGTTTTCTTGTAGGTAATCAGAAGCAATTGAGGGAAGGGTACTCCTGGCCATGACGACAGTATCATCTGCATACGTGGCTGTATATGTGTTCTTTGATAGTGGAAGATCTGCCGTGAACAAAATGTACAAGACGGGGCCTAGAACAATTCCTTGTGGTACACCTGCTCCGATTGCGTGAAGGTTAGTTTTTTCGTTGTTTACTTTAACAAGAAAATGTCTATTTTCCAAGTATAATATGATTTTATGAGCATATAACAGTTGTGCGGTAAGCCCTGCTTAAGCTTGTATAGCAGGCCTTCATGCCAGACTTTATCGAAGGCTTGCGTTATATCTAAAAATGCCGCTGTACAGTATTGCCGCCTCTCAAGTGCTTGTCTAGCGAAATCATACATACAATTAACTTGCTCTATGGTGGAGTGATACTTGCGAAAACCAAATTGGTGCGCTGGAATGAGATTTCTTTAGTAAGTAAATGCATTATGTTTGCGTTCGGCACTATGCGCCCAAAGACAGCGCGATAGCAACTAATAATTATAATTTTTGCGTAAAATTTTTGTGCAAATGGGTTAAAGCTCATTTTTGAACGATCTTTAGCTCCTGGGCGATGCTACGACTACTTACATGCTGGTCAACTTCGATTATTTTTTACATGCCGGTCAACTTCATTAAAATCAAAAATACCTGACCAGAATCGACGAAACCAAATTTACACGAAATTACATATACAGCATCGGCACCATAAACACAATTCTCAATTCACTCATTCAGCGGCACGGCTTGCATTTTCGCCTTTATCAAAGAAAAACTGTAAAAATGTACCGAATTTTCTCTTTGTTGACTTCCATTGTTAACACCCTGTAACTCACAACTGAATGGAACAAACAAAAAAACGGCAAAGATTTTTTTTAGTGTGAAATGTCACCTTGACAACGAGCATGAACTTTAAATTGCTCAGATATCGATCACTACAGCCATATATCAAGAAAATAATGGATTTCTTTTTCATCATACAATCAGCTGTTTGTAGAGTTTTTTATACATTAATACAAAATAAAAATATTAATTATTGATGAAAAATTGGTTAAAATTAAACTATTAAAATTTACTTTCCATAAAATTACATTTTCCTTATGTCGTCTTGCCCGCTTTCCTCTGCAAACGATTTATTTCCCTATGATGCTTATCGTCCTTTTTTTACTACATAACCTCAAAATTTATAGGTCCTTTATCGTGTCTGTAAACGCAGTTTTGTTCTCTCAAGCTGTTAATATACTTTTGGGATGATATATTTAAAAGCCAGTTGTTGGAGCTTGTTTTCAAACAACAAATCGTTGCTCGCCAATTTGAATTGAAATTGTAATGGCGTTGCCATAGTTTCGCAGTTGACAAATTTTTGTTCGAATCCTTGCTTATAAAACCAAAAGAATCAAAGGACACTTTAAAGTGAAGAAAGTTGTATCGGCTCGGTTAGGAAAGCGAACTCTGTTGGTTGAGGATGAGAAAACGGACGTACGGATAAGTCAATATTAAAATCTTCATCAAACTCTGTGTCAAACGAAAAGTTCAAGCTCTAATTTCTTTTCATTCATAAAAAATGTTTTGGTTCTGCTACAAGTTAAAGTGTTAAATGCTATAAAACGTGTAAATCTGACTAGTTGTGAAAAGACTGGTCCGAAACTAGTCAAATTTAGCTCTAAGCTTGAAAATACATAAAAGCTGCCACAAAACATAACAAATGTTTATATGCTGTACTTTCCACTAAATGCTATAAAACCTATAAATATGTCTAGCTGTGATAAGTCTGGTCCAAAACTAGTGTAACTGAGTTTTAAGTTTTAAGCTGCTCAAAAGCGTGCTGTAAAACATAACCTATTTGACTCTGCTGTAATGTCTAATTAAATGTTATAAAACACGTACATAAATCGGACTAATTGTGGTAAGACCAGTCCAAAACTAGTCAAATTTAGTTTTAAGTAACAAAAAAGCATGTTGTAAAACATAAAATCATTTTCTTGGCTATAACTAAATGCTATAAAACCTGTAAAGCCGACTAGTTGTAATAAGTCTAGTCCGAAACTAGTCAAATTTAACTCAAAGCTTGAAAATACATAAACGCTGTAACTTCCAACAAATGTTATAAAATCTGTAAACCTGTCTAGTTGTAATAAGTTTAGTCCGAAACTAGTAACAGTCAAATGTAACACTAAGCTTGAAACTACAATACATACATACGTAAAAACATTATTTGATGTAACTTCCAACAAATGCCATAAAATCTGTAAATCTGACTAGTTGTGTCAAGTATGGTCCAAAACTAGTCAACTTTCGTTTTAAAGTAAAGTTATTCAAGAACTGTCAACGTTCAGAAGCTTAAATAAAGACGAGTGACAGCTAATTTTAAGCTGTGGAAATTGTCCACAAATCTTAACAGTCTTATGCCAACAAATCACATACAAAGCATGAATCAAAATATACTATACACTCGAATCACTATTCCAAAATCCATACGACTCTCACTACAATACATACATTTTACTCTATGCATTTATAGCCTCTGTTACGATCGCAGTTGCGGATATCTGCGTTAGCCAATGCTGCTACTGCGAAGTCAACGTCAATTCTGAAAGTGAGCGCACAAGTGTTCGAACAAACGAAAGTACTATTTTCGAGGGCGGTTGACCGGCCGGCTGTCAGGCTAAATTTATTTTAATCATCGTCGTGAGTTGTTTTGCCTGTGCATTCATATGCATGAAAATACGCATATGTATGTATGTATGTATGCAAATATGTGTGCACGTGTTATATACTCGTATGTATGCGTGCGTTTGCTCATTGAAAAGGCGGGCAAAAATAAAAATTAAATCAAATTCAAAACATTGCTCTGGCCTGGCGGTTTGGCATGCACAAACATACATACCTACATACGTTTGTATTAGGGAGGTCGGCCCCGGTGTTTCACAGATACCGGAAATGCCGGGATTTGCATGCATTCATCTCGGAATATCGAACATTTTGAAATAGGGAATTGAAAGAAGTAAAAATTTATTTACTACAAAATTATAATGCAATAAAATTGTTTCAATTACCGAAAAACTTGTTCTAATTTACTTTCAAAATATGGTGTCAATTGATTGTGGGAATGTTTAGTAAAATGCCGCATGCTTTGAAAAAAAAGAGTTAAAGGGGGGTAGAAAGTTGAGTCCCCATTCTAAAAAACGGAACCAAACACACTGAGGTTTATACTTTTTAAGTTATTTGATGTTAAAGTAGTGTAATTTAACGTCCTAAGCTCCGACTAGGAACGATAATTTGTGCAGAGAGAGATTTTTTTATAGTAATTCTGTAGTTTTTCTTAAAAACATCATCCAAAAGTATACATAAGGGTGGTTAAGTTTCAAGGGCCGGTGTTGGTTTTAAATAAAATACATTTTTTTATGAAATTATTATTATTTCTCCTTATTATGATAATATTGGTATGGTTCAATTACGTATGGAACAAAATATTGGCCAAATGGCCGCCGCGGTTGCACACTTTCAAGGACCACCAAATGCAAATAGTTCCTTATCTAAAGGGTGGTTAAGTTTTAAGGGCCGATATTGATTTTGAATAAAATACAATTTTTTAAGAAATTATTGTCATTTCTCTTTATTATGATAATATTGGTATGGCTCAATTACGTGTGGACACGGCGACACACCTCCATCCTATGCTCCAAATTTTCCATAACGCTGAGGCATAATTGAGGTTCTATGCCGTTAATGTACCGAATTATCTCCTCCTTTAGCTCTTGAATTGTTGCTGGCTCATCGACGTACACCTTTTCTTTCAAATAACCCCAAAGAAAGAAGTCCAATGATGTCGTTGACGTTTAGGTGTGGTTCACATTCAACATTGGCCCTTGAAATTGAACCACCCTTTGTAATTGAATTGGAAGGAAAGACTTTCGGTTGATGGTCGGTATTATTACAAGACACAACCCATGGGGTCAGCATATGACCACCATTGGAATCATTGAGGACCCAATGCGCCTGCCGTGCTTGGAGGGGGCGGATAGCATTGAGCACTTTCTCTGCGAGTGTCCTGCCTTTGCTAGAGCACGGCTACGAGTTTTGGGTTCCGATGTCGTGAGAATGAGTAATATTCGTTCTCCAAAACTGGAGGATATTTACAGATTTGCCAAAGAATCTGGAAAATTCTCACAGGACTAACACCTTTATATCTGTCTCTATTCTTTCCTATCTCTTTCCTTGATACTTTTCTTCTTCCCTCCTTGACTATCTACCCTCTTTCCAGAGCTCTAAATACAATGGGCTTTGTAGTCTGAGTGTTTTAGGAGAAACGAAATCTCCTGGTGCTCCTTGGCTCAACCTTTTCAAATTTCAATTTCAATATATTTTCAAGGAATAAAAAAATAAAATAAAATTAGCGAAAAGTTAATGCTGTCGGACTCCCGAAAAGCTTCCTTTGAGTTGTCTCAAAAAAAAAATTTCAATTCTGGAGCAGAAAGGTTTGATTACATCAAATAAACTGCTGGGAATAAAAAAAGAAAAATTTGAAAACATTTTGCATACAAATCCTGATTTGGGTTTTCGCCACAACATTTATTGGTCCTACGAGCCTCGAACAGTGCATGCGAAACCCCAAACGATGTTAATTTTTTGCTGATTCCAACATCGAGTGGCATTTCAATTCACTGACTGCCACTCATATGGCAGGTTATTGAGAAATTGGTATCACACGCATAAAATATATTGCCGATACCTTCCCGGCTCATGAAGAATTCAGCACACTCTTAACTGAAGTAGAGGCCCGCGTAAACTCCGGTTCGCTATGTGACAACTCTGGCGATGCTTGTGACCTAGAAGTGCTAACTTCTGAGCTTTTTATTGTGGGTAAGGGATAAAAATCGATTTTTTTTTTTGCATGTTATTGTAGTAAAACATTTCAAAAATACCGTGTTAAAATTTCAAGCCAATCCGAGCAAAACTTTTTAAGTTATAGAGCATAAAGCCGAGCCGCCTCAAACATCTGCCGAGACGCAGCAGACTTTAAACGCGGTTTTCTCGAACCTTTTTTTTTAAAGTGCGTAGTCATTGGCATTTGAAAACTACTCAACCGATCCTTTTGAAATTTTGCACACATATTTTACATATAAAAAACCTCCCCCCAACGTTTTTTTTTCGCCATTTTTTTTTATATTAAGGTGGTTTTACACCTACAAAATGGCGGCATTTTTTCGTCAAAAATCACTTTTTACTTCAAACGACTACCAAATGGCTGAAAATGAAAATAAATCGTCAAAATAAACGTTGGGGGGAAGTTTAACTCATACTTTAACTAAATTATTCGATTTTTTTGATTTCAGATGATTCTACGCTGAGATATGCTGACTACTGCAAAATGTATTTTTGAAAAGACGTCTACGTAAATGTGCTCTCATTCGCTCATTTTGCAATATTTGTATATGAAAATTTTATCAAATATTCTTGAAATGTTACTTTATAATATGCAACAACTTTTAATAAACTGACTTTGAACCGTTTCGCTACAATAAGTTCATGAAAAAAGTGCTTTTTTTAGTGTTTATCCCTTATCCCCCCCCTTAAAGAAAGCACTTTTCCCTTATAAATATTTCCTTCAAGAAACTCAAATTTCAAGCAACGTTCAAACGTAGCGGGGCTTGAGGCAAAATACAAAATAATTTAAAACTACCGCTAGTGATTTCAATTTTAAAAATATTTATTTATTTTGATTTCATATTAAAAAATTCATATCCCAAGGAAAATTTCGAGATCCCGATATCAAAACTCTTCGCTAATATTGACATCCCTAGTATGTATAGATTTATTTTCCCCAAGTGCGTGAGTGTATTTCATTTGTTGCTATTTGTGTAGTTGCTATTGGAGCGCCTTCTGCCGCTGCCAATGTAAACGACACTGCTGTTGTAGCTACTGGCGGGAAGTTCAAATGGCTTCAACCACTAATGTGCATGTGTAAGTGAGGACTGCTCTTTTGGTGCAGTTGTGCAGTTGTGAGTACGTAGATGACAATTCAGAATAAATTCGCAAATAAATACAAAGAATATTTCTCTTTTCTTTTGGTTTTTTTTAGAACTCCTTATTTAAGTTTGTAATTTCAATATAGAAAGAGAAATTTTGCTTTTGATTGAAGAATTTTTTTGAAATAATATTAACACAATAACAAATAATATTTAACACAAAAATCATACGTTTGAATTCTCTTATCAGCCATTTTATGTTATATAGGGTGGGCCATGTAAAATTTGCTTTTTGAATCGGCTATAAAAAAAACACTAATCAATATTTTTTTTAACTTTTTTTCTTTTATTTTGAAGATTGAATATTGTCATTTATGAATGAAAAATAATATCGTTCAAATGACTGCCACGACTGGCTTTACAGTAGGCCATTCGATCAACCCAATTTTAAGCACATTTTCGATTGTTTGGGCTCCAATTTCGTGAATGGCAACTTCGATTTCGTGTTTTAAAGCATCAATCGTCTCGGTTCGCATAGCATTTGTCCTTAACGGCTCCCCACAAAAAATAGTCCAACGGGCTGAAATCGCAGCTCCGAGGCGGCCAATTGATATCGGAATTTCGGCTGATTATTCGGTTTTCAGAAACGGTAGCCAAAAGTTCGAGTGTAACTTTGCAGTGTGACGAGTTGCACCGTCCTGTTGAAACCAAATGTCGTCCATGTCATCCTCTTCAATTTTTGGAAACAAAGACTCGTTGAGCATGTCACGGTTTACTGTAACCGCGGCTCCTCGCTCATTTTCGAAAAAACATGGCCCGATGATGCCGCCAGACCAAAAATCGCAAAAACAGTGACTCGTTGTGGATGCATTTGCTTCTCTACAGTAACGTGTGGATTTTCTGAGCCCCAAATCCGAGAATTTTGCTTATTGACGTAGCCACCGATGTGAAAATCAGAAAAGAAGAAGAATACTCACCACTTTGGAAATAGGTTTTCAATATTTCCCAATTTTGCTCAAGCGTATTGCGTCCCATTTCGTAAATGTTAAACCTTTAAGTAAATTATGAACACATTTGACATGTCATTTGTGCTACCATTCTCAAAAAAATAGGTGGTTCAAAAAGCAAACGCTATATGACCCACCCTGTATTATTCTGTTCGGCTCACAACGGACCCGTTTCGTGGTCTAAGTGACAGCGCCGTTTCTATATGCGATGAGGCTGCTAAAACTATTCTGTTTGACTACATTTTTTTCTTGCATGTGCCGGCTCAACAACGCAGAGCAAATCAAAACTCAGTTTGTCAAACTCGTAGAGAGCACTTTGCCGCTGTCGGCTCTGCCTTATCGGAACGGCCCGGATTTCTGTATATCTGCTCAATGACTGTCACTTTAGTGGCATTCCCCAGAAATTGATGAGGAATTTTTATGCTGTTGCAACAACAACAGAGCATTTCGAAAATTTCACGCTTCAATGCAATAGATTAAAACGCAGTTCATCTCTTATTGGATGATTTGAATTTGTTGCAGATGACGAATTTTATACAAAAACTTGGGATTGCATTCGTGTGAAATTCAATTGGATCCAGAATATTCAAAAAATATTTGTTATTTATGTCGTGACTTCTCGGATTAGACTCTCAAAAACTTGAAAAATTATCTGCTTTTTTATAGAAAAAATTTATTTTAGTGGCAAAGGTTTTTCGGAGAAACATCTGACTCAATAAACAAAAACCTCGAATTTGGAGAGAAAATAACACAAAGTTTACGAAACATGGGCCGCTTGCTGCAATCCAGGGCGAATATATTAAATGTGATATCGGTAAAGCAGCTAATTTGCTTTTTTCTTTCGCCGTGTCCATGTGACTGTCAGCCCAGAATGAAGTAAAGCAAATTCAGTTTTTGTTTTCTATTTTGCCAATGATTTGTTTGACAATCAAACGTACAAAACATTGTTGTTGGTCTAGTGCGCCTTGCTGCAATCATTGTACACAAATATAAGTAAAAACACTCTTCTTCTTGCTATTTTTTGACAGGCACACTTGGTGGAAGTTTGACAGGCAGTCAATTGTGTGATCGTGTGAGTGCTTGGTTTTTTTACTTAAGCGTATTGGCGGGCTAGCTATGGCAAATTAGAATTTTTATGGTAACTTTAAAAATAATATAAAAAAATTGCGAGTAGCGTAGTAAACATAACAGAAGTGAAACTTTCAAGGCAGACAAAGAAAGAGGGAGAGACCCGAGAGAGAATTAGAGAGAGAGAGAGAGAGCGAGAGAGAGAGAGAGAGAAAGAATACATATCTAAATAAATTCACAACATTTGCAGAGAATACAAATAGACAAAATTTACACAAAAACGGGGAAGAGTCGACCGGTGTAGGTAACGCCGAACACAAACAACGCAACAACGCGTGCTACTCCGAACGTTTATCACCCGCACAAACGCAGCGATTCCAGGACCGCAGCAACGGCACAAATTACCGCAAGGCAATACTAATAAATCCGACGCCGGAATGGATAGCACTTTATAGTGCGCACAAGCACTAGAAAGGAAAGGGAAGTAAGCGCCAAAAAGTAGGCACCAAAAAAAAAATCCAAAAAAATTGGGACCAAAAAATGCCCCAAATAGTAGCCACCAGGCAAATATAACGCCAAAAAGTAGGCACCAATAGTATATTTCCTACAAGTTTGCACCAACAAACAAGCGCCAAAAAGTAGGCAGTGTTATTTCTCACTAGAAATTCCACAAGGAAAAACTGAGGAAGAATAGTCTAAAGTGTATCTAAGATGTATATAAGGTATAGCTCTCTTTCTCCTTTTCCTTTACGTTATATCTTTTTTCTCTCTCGCGGAACGAAAATGCCCAAAACGTTGCATGGCCTTGAAATTTTACTCTCCATTCTCGCTCGTTTATCGACGCCTAAGAAGTTTCACTTCAAAAATGGAATATAATATCTTCGACTTGGAAAATTTACAATACTAAATATTTTTAACTTATATCTTAGTTTTTATTAAACTTTTTATGAAGAAATACTATATTATATATGAATTGTTACGTAATTTTTTAATCTTTTTGAAACGATTTTATATGAAATTTAGTCATCATCGTAAAAGAGCGTTTCGGAATCAGCTGATCTCAGCTGTGGGCATTTTTTGACAACCAGCTGAGAGTGTTTTTCCTTATGGATCTGTACAATGACTGCAATTTACAAGACTGTGGGGGCATCGGGGCCCACACGAATCTACAGAAGCTGATGTAATTTCATCAGCTGATTGGTGCCTGATTGGCAAGGTGAGAGTATTTTATCTTCTCTCCGGTCTTATTCCTTCAGCTGAAATTTGATAATAGCTCATCAAATCGTTGTATTTGTAGGATCGATATCACCGTGTATAGATTCGCCCTGATCCAAGATCTTATTTTTTACCTTATATTTTATGTATTTATTATATCCTTATCGCTGCATAGCCACTGATATTTTATGTACATTTGTTTTACGTTATAGTTATACGTCGAATCGGCTCACACTGGTCAGTCAGGGTTGAAAGTGGGGTGGTATTCATACTTAACAGCCAATAGAACACACTTTGGAGCAATGACCAAGGATTATTTATTATGCAGCACGAGCGGCATTGATGTAGACATACCAGGATGGTAGATTACAGGTTCGGCCATCCGTTATGGTGAAAAACAAGATTGTGAGAATAATTTCCATAGTGAAAAGATTTTTAAAAGTTTGCTCTCTAACAGATCGTTATTCGGCTCTGAGCGAATTGGACAGAATCAGATGATGGGCTGACATCACTTGGAATGTATTTCCATATAAACTGAGATTGTGTTGGTGATATAGGAAAAAAACTCTTGATGTTGTTCCGCAAATGGAGGGACCTACAGTTTCAAGCCGACCCCGAACGCTAGATATTTTTTATGAGGAGCTTTTTCAAGGCAGAAATACACTCGAAGGTCATTGCCTGCTATTAGAAAACACTTTTTCTTAATTTTGGTGTTTTACCGAGATTGGAACCTACGTTCTCTCTCAGAATTCAGATTGGTGGTTACACACAAACCCATTCGGCTAAGGCGGCAGTAAATATTTTAAAAATGAATTACATATTCCTGAATTGTCCTGATGAGCAATGGCCTTACAGTATCAATTAACTTCCAAATATCAGGAAAACAAATTACTTATTGTCATATAAAGAGGGTGTAATACTTTTTTGGAAGCAATAAGAAAAACAAAAAAAATTACACTTTGTTGCTGTCTGAACAACGACTGATTGGGCGGGGTGTGAATACATGTGAAATGATCGTGCATAATTCGGCTGTTGAATCTCTCAAATGACGTGGCAGCCGAAGTTTTCCTCACAATTTTCTTTATCACCACAGTTAAAGAGCAAGCCTGGTAACAGAATTATGCCCGCTCATTTCACAAGTATTCACACATTCGTCTAATCAGTCGTAAACAATCCGCTGTCATGACCATAATTACGTCAGCCAATCAGCTGATTCCTTCACATTTGCAGAGAGTCGGTGAATGGTTTACTATTGGCCATCCTTCTGAATTTTTGTTACCATAATCAGCTGATTCTTTCAAATTCGCTGCGATCCAGTTAAAGGTATGATATTGGTTACACGTTCCTGATTTCTTTCATCTGGGTTAAGTAGCCAATAAGCCGATTCTTTCAAATTCACAGCGAGCCGGTTAACGGTCTGATCTTCGCCATACCTCTAAAAATATTTTCACTATGATAAACATATTAAGTTAAATTTATAGCGATCGACTGATTCAGGCATGTTTCGAAAAGATTTTGGTCTATTGGCTGCAAACATACCCTATGAGCAGAAAGTATCGGGAGTGTTTAAATAGAACAAAACAGAGTTAAACTTCAGGCAAATTTATTTTATCTCCTCCAAAATATGACCCGTCTGAAGCAACACACATGTGCCAACGCTTAACCCAGTCCTCCATGCACCCTTGGTAGGCCGACGAAGGGATGGCTTCTTTGATCTCCTCTATCGACTGAAATCTCCTTCCACGAAGTGGTGGGAAACAAAAAGAAGTCGCACGGGGCCATATCAGGTGAATACGGTGCATGCACGATGGTACTTACTTGGTGTTTAGTCAAATAATCCAGCACAATTTTGGTGCGTTACCATCATGCAAAATCCAATAATTGTTTGCCCACATTTCCGGGCGAATAATATTCTTTATTGACTGCCTGACCCGATGAAAGGTATTCATGGTGCATTTTGCCTTTTTTTTTTTTTAAGGAGTTTACGCCTTGGCAATCGATGAAAACAGTCACCTACCCAGTACTTTTTGATCATAGGGTATAAGCAGGGTAATGGAAATTATTTGGAAGAAATCATATGCCAGCATTAAAAATTAAATCTTAGAAAAAAAATTAAAATAAAAAAATAAATAAATAAAAAGAAAAAAATTATAAATATAAAAAATTAATAAGTAAGTAAAAAAAATTAAAAAAATTAGAAGAAATAAATAAATAAATAAAAAATAAAAATCTCGCCTCTATTTCCATTGTTCGTTACCGTTTTGACCTGATTTAGCTCCGTGTGGCTTCTAACTAACTTTGTGAATTAGAGGTCTCCGTGTAAAGTAAGTTCAAGAACTATTTCCAGAATTGAAAAATGTTGGCATAAATGTATGAAATGGATTGGGCAGAATAAATAAAAATTGTAAATAAAATAATATAAGAAAATAATATAATGTAAATAATAAATAAAAATAAAAATTGTAAAATTGTCATATTTTTATTTGGGCTCAGAGTTATGGATAAGGGAATACACATTTTTTTTAGAGAACATCTTAAATAGCTGTGGAGAGATATCAGTTTCTATATTTAAGACTGAGCTGCTCATAATATCAAATTGATAAAGTTGCTAAAACTGACTGCTTTTGTTTATTGGGTATATTTGTATTTACACACAAACGCATGTTTTCTTGCTGGCTGCTCGTCTCGTGCGGTAAAATTATCAGCGAGCCAGTCAACGCAGTAGCAGTAGCAGTAGCAGCAGCAATGGTAGCAGCAGCAGTGGTAGCAGCGGCAGTAGCAGCGACGGCAACTGTGAACAGCCTGTGGCCGAACAGATGCACGCAAATGCTCGAGTGCTTGACTATAACATTTCACGATCATTAGCCGCTCAGTTTAGTCGGTGAAACGCACTCGCCGCGAATAGTTCGATCATAAATAAAAAATTTAAATTACAAAATAACTGAATAAAATTAAATTTGAACTTAAAGTAAAATAAAAAATAACAACACATTTTTTTTGAACCTAAAGTAAAATAAAAAAAAAACTAACACATTTTTTTTACATATGGTCGAACACCCCTTCTCGATCAGCAATCGCAGAGAACGCAGCAAGCGTTAAGAATATCTCTCCCAGACGCACTGCAATTTTCCGCTAAACAATTTTTCTTTTGCTGAATTATCACCTTTAAAGCTTGTTTTGGTTTCTTTTTTTTTTTTTGTTTTGTTTTTTGCTCTACATAAGCAAACATAAAAGTGAATGTGAAACGCATGAAAATCGCGTGGTGTCGACAAGAAAACTCAGCGGCAGCGAAGGAAAACGAAAGACAAACGCCACACAACGTAAAAGAGGCTCAGTAGCTAACAAAAGCACGCCAGCTGCTGGCTGGTTGTTAATATTGCCTTTGCTATTTCTGCAGCAAAATTCTAAATAATGGTTGCAGTGAAAATTTAGGAAAAAGCAGATACCAATACGCTCAGTCAGTCGCCCCTGACGTGTTGTGTTTGGGGTCACTACGCACACACAGACACGCCGCGCAAGTGACGTCGCTCTGCCTTCACTGTCTTCCACGAAGATTCTCCATCCATACATTGAAGGAGTTGTTGGTGTGCATTGGGCTATAAAAATATCAAGGCGCCGGTCAGTGCAGAAGTTGTTGGAACGAGATTTACGCATAGTTGTTTTTCGTTGTTGTTTGAGCTATTAAATTTTGTAGTAAATAGCTGTGAAATTGAGCGACAGAGGAGACCGCCACCGCCACCGCCACCACCAGTTGGCCGCATTTGGCGCCAATGAAAAATCACAACAGCAACGTAGACGCAGACGCAGAAAGCCGAGAAGCAAAAGCCAAAGAGTGGTTCGCATTGAGTGTGAAAAGTGAAAGTGTAATGAAGTGTATTTTCTAATTTGCAACAACAAAGAAACGCGTAAAATCAATGAATAATAAACGGACGGAAAATTAAATCTAAAGTAATTCAAATACCAAATTTGAACTAAAATAAAAAACCAAAAAATTTAGAATCTGTGTATATTTTTATACAAAAAAAAAAAGAAAACAAAATTAACAATCTGTGTATATTTTAGTCCAAAAAAATAAATAAAAATAAAATAAAAAAATCGTGCTACAAAAGATATTTTGTAAATTTTCTACTCAAAGGATTATATTTCTTGTTAATAAGAAAAAAACATCACCGAAAAACATTGCATTTAAATGAACTGAAAGAAAACGAAAATTGTTTTCAGATTTTCAATTGTGTTTAAAAATAAATAGAAATAAATACCTTGCACTACTCAGAAAACCTCATCAAATTTGACAAATACAAATTCAGGCTACTTGCAGTAGAACGATTGCAACCAGAATTGTCTGAACCAACCAAACAGCCTCATAAATAAAAACTTTTTTAACGAAAAGAAACGCAACGATGACAGCAAAAACGAAGCCGGAATGTAATGAGAAGGTGAAGGAGACTATTAGCGAAAAGACTTTCAAAGATATACTCACCGAACAGTTAGAACGCATCGGAACGGGTGGCGCTTATGTTTGGTAATTATTTTCTCCATTCTCTGATATTTTTCTATTCACTCGTAATACAAATATGAGTGAATATGTAAATAGAGCATAAAAACAAATAAGGAAAGCTACATTCGGTTCGAACCGAAATTTATATGCAAGCGCGCATATTTGAAAAAATTTAGTTTCGGCTGGGTGTTAATTTTTGGAATCAAACAAACGCATAGGCAATGGGAGTTTAGGATTGTAATTTCAGGCAGATGAACGGAAATTTAAACTTAACATATATTTAGTCCTGCCATAAGTTCTGTTACAAGTTAAGTCCGTTATAGATATGAAATTATAATACTTTTTTTTAATGAAGTTATTGGCTGTACAACTAATTAATTTCGTATTTTTTTGTTAAAACCAAAACTATTTATTTAAGTATAAAAGTGAAAAAATATTTTATTAAAAATATTGTCCATCGGAAGCGGCAACTTTTTCCCATCTTTCAGGCAATTTATGGATTCCATCCCAAAAAAACTTCTCATCTTTTGCGCCGAGAAAGTCATCAAGCCATTTTTTAATACCTTTAACATTGATGAACCGTATTCCAGAAAGGTGATTCTGTATCGACCGAAACAAGTGGTAATCAGAAGGAGCTATGTCTGAGCTATAAGGCGGGTGAGGTAGAATTTTCCATCCGGCATTTTCCAAATAATTTTTGACCGGTTCTGCAACATGTGGGCGAGCATTGTCATGATGGGAAATCAATTTCTCGTGTCTGGTCGCCAATTCTGGTCGTTTTTCGGCTATTGCTTGCTTCAAACGTATCAATTGTTGCCTGTATAGCTCTCCCGTGATCGTCTGGCCCGATTTTAACAGCTCATAGTACAGCACACCCTTCTGATCCCACCACCTTCAAACCATGAATATTCGGCTTGGGTGCCGATTTGGCTGGTTGGCCTGGCTTCCCATATGATCTTTTACGCTTTGGGTTGTCGTATTGAATTCACTTTTCATCGCCAGTGACAATACGATGCAAAAACGATTTCTTTTTGTGGCGATTAAGCAGCATTTCAGACATGCAAAATCGTCTCTCACCTGTAGCACCCAATTTCCTTGTTTGTGAATGTATCCGGTTACCTTTAAACGCTTAGAAATTGCTTGTTGAGTGACTTCCAATGTTTTTCCAAGTTCTTCTTGAGTTTGACATGGATCTTGATCGAGTAATGCCTCCAATTGTTCGTCTTCAAACTTTTTTGATGGACCTGATCGCTCTTTGTCTTCTGTGTCAAAAACACCAATTTTAAATCGTGCAAACCACGGCTGACATACTTTAACCTCTGGAGGTCGCATGATTTTCATGGATATTGGCGTCGCTGCTCGCTGTTCGAACCAAATATTCTTTGAGACTCTCCAAATTTTTGTGAGGTCTTCGACAGACCATTTTCTCCAACTCTGACCACAAACTGTAGTCCAATGGATTCAGATCTGGACTTCCAGACGGCCAATCTTCTGCGAATATTCCAGGAATATTGTTTTTTAGCCATTGCTGGCTGGTGTTTGCCTTTTGGGCTGAAGCGGAATCTTGCTGGAAGATCCAAAGCTCTCCATTGAAGAAAGTATTACTGCTCAACTGCTTCACCACACCTTCTAAGACATCCTCCCGGTACACTTTTGCGCGGGAATGAAGAGATGTAACGCCTTTACAAGACACTCCGCACCAAACAGTTACGGAGGTTGGATGGTAGCCACGCTGAACCCTTGGAATAACATTCTTTGCTTCCTTAGAAGTTTTAGCATAGATTTTATCGTTTTGCTTATTAAAAGCTTCTTCAATAGTGAACATTTTCTCATCTGTGTAAAGAATATTTTCATGGCCGTTGACCGCGTGCCACCGAAGAAGCTGCTTGCATCTGTCGAGTCTAATTTTCGCCAAGCGCGTTGTCAAAAGTTGACCAGTTGAGCGACGGAAGCCTTTCATACGAACAAAAGCAAAAATAACGGAACTTTTTTCTGCGAATTTGTTCTCGCCGTATGCATTGTAAAATTTGTCACAGAATTTATGGCTAGACTAAGTAAAGTGGGCGAGGTTTTTACCGATTAATTCAGATCCATATGGACCAAGTTTGGGGGAGCTTTATTAAGTCCATTGTAATATTTCCTAACGTTGTTCAAGCATAAATTGATTTATTTATATGATATTGACTTTCTGTCAATATTTCCAGAGATAAACAGTTGTTAGGCTCGGAACATAATTGTAGCTGGACAACGGGTATCGGGTGGACGGGTGGGGATCAGCTAATCCACTTCCGTCGAAAAATTCGGTCGGTTAAACAAAATTGCGAGGGCCGGTTTTCAGCTGGCATTTTGTGGTTACAATAAAATTTATTTTGTAATGAAATCTTTTCGTTTGCTATATTTCTGAAGCAACTCGTTGAAGCTCATTCTTACAAAAACAAAAAACTTCTTTCTAAATTATTGATAATTTGCAGGATTTCTTACGCTAATCGAATATTATTTGCTTTTTATTTGCATGCTGTTGATTCTAAACAATGAAATTTCATGAAAGAATAAAAAAAGCAACCTTGAGTCTTCAACCCGTCGGAGAAAATAGAGATAGATGATTAGTAGCAAATCCAGGGTGGGTTAGGTTAGGTTGGAATGGTTGCCCAAGGAATGAGCACACTTGGACGAAGATAAACGGATTCGTCCTTTGTGATACCATTATGTAGAAGGTGAGGTGAAAGAAAAAACCGATGGGATGAAAGGGGAGGGGGTGGTGGAATGGTTAGGTGGATGGGTTTAGAGTGTGTGGATTATGAACGATGACTGTGCTGCGTTTGCGTCAACCGCTTTGTGCTGTTGATGAAATTCATCAGATTTTTAATGTCAACGCCAGCTATATCAGCAGGCGTAGCAAAGAAGTATGAGCCAAGATGCCTGGATCTTAACCCCGCCAGAACAGGGCAGCTAAGGAAAAGGTGCTGAGATATTTCCACATCCGACGCACAAAAGGACTCGAGGTAATTTCAAGTCTCACAGCATGAATTCCTCGAGAGCTGATATTTTGTCAACCTCAGAAGCTCGTCCGAGCGCCCCCGATCCACATGTGGCCAGAAGGATTTCGCGACCTTAAAAGTTTGTGTACTTGCCCAACGTTCACTGAGTTGGCGCGAAGTCCATCTTTCCAGGAGCAGACCGCAGGTAGTCATGGGGATTCCAATTCTCTCCCTTCGCGAGGAAATCACCTCACATATGCCTTGTCTGGCCAGCTCATGCGCCTCCAGGGCAAGTCTAGAGTTTCTTGCATAGCTTCTTAGTTTTATAGTTTTCCAAAAGTAAGTAGATATTATTTGCAACATTTAATGAAATTTTAAAAATAAATGTTTTAGTCCTGTGGCAAACAAAAATTTTGAAATAAAATTTATTTTGGTAAATGGTGTGAAAATTATTCTACAAGTTTATTTTAATTGTTTTTATTATTTTATTTAATATCAAAATAAGGGGCCCAATTTTAGCTTAAATATTTATTTTATTTTTTTACTTGAAATTTCGAAAGCCTAAGTGATCAGGGACTCGGAAAATAGCAGTATCAGGTTTTGTTTTCGTTCCGAGTCATCGCCATTGCAAAATTAGGCGTAGATATCCTGCATTCGTGCATGCATACCATTTGTATGTATGTATGTATGTATGTGAGCAAATACATAGCACAAACACATGCACGGCAAACAATTTATAAAATACTTTATTTTCGTCGCTAAAAGTTTACATTTTTTTTCAAATGTACATTTCATTTCATTTCACTCGCATGCCTATGTATATTTATTCATATTACATGTAGATATGTACGTGCATAATTCTATGAATGTGCATACGTAACTTTGTATTCAAAATGTTTTCAAAAGCAAGCTTGTAATATGTACATGAATACACTTATGAGCAGATATTTTGCCTATAGTACACAATGCACATTGATTTCTAAACGGTCATAACTCAAAATCAAAATGGGAAATATAATTTTATATTATCGTATTTACATATGTGTGTATGTGTGTGCTTTATGTATGTGTGTGTGTATAAAGGGTCTTTCAAAAGTGATGCCTAGATGTCAGTAGTGAATGTCTTTGACATTTGTCAAGCAGACAGGCGTACAATTTTAAAGGTATTAAAACATTTTGGGAAATCAGTCGACCTTTACAAACATCTTAATGCAAAATTCGTCATTTTTTATATGGAAATAATCGTCCATATGAGTCGACAATTCAAAGGTTGGTGAAAAATTTCAAGAAACTGATTCCGTCGGAGGTAAAAGAAGGACTGGCAGACCAAAAACTACACGTTCTGTTGAGAATATTGCAGCTGTAGCGCAAAGTGTTTCTGAGCAACCTTCGACATTGTCGATATCTCGACATTCTCAACAATTCGTTCTCAGCATTGCATCGACGGTTTGGCTCATTTTACATGTAGACCTGTAGTGCTCTTGGTGGAAATTTAAATGATATAATTTTTCATATATAATTTTTAAATAAAATAAATAATAAAAATAGTGATTTTAGTGCGATTTTTTTTATTTGATGCTTAAGAAAATTATTCGCGCCGCCAACATCTCCAGCACTATTTTCTACAAAAATGTCATGCTGTTCGCCTACGCTGATGATATTGACATTGTTGGCATTATAAAGGGTAATTTTTTAAGATCTATAGGAAAGTTTTTCAAAAAAAAACACTTAAAATTCAGAAAAATGCATGAAATTTTTATTTAATTCGATAGTAGGCGTTATATCGCACAATCTGGGTGCCTAATTGACAGGTCCCGAACTGAAATAAAATGTTCACCGAACTCGCCTCTCTACAAGTCCATTGTTACGCGTGCTGTGTGGCATGTGGCACCGTCTTGCTGAAACCACATGTCATGCAAGTCAAGCTCTTGCATTTTGGGCAAAAAAAAGTTGGATATCATTTCACGGTAGCGCTCACCATTCACAGTTACATTACGATTCGCAGGATCTTTGAAGAAGTACGGTCCAATGATACCTCCAGCCCATAAACCGCACCAAACTGTGACTTTTTCTGGATACTGGATACATTGGTAGCTCCTGCAATTCTTCTGTTTGATCTTAACTCCAAAATCGACAATTCTGCTTACTTACGTACCCATTGATCCAAAAATGAGCTTCGTCACTGAACACAATTTTTTAAACTTAAACTTAAACTTTCTTAACAGAACACGAATTTTTATAATAAAATTCAATGATTTGCAAGCGTTGTTCGTTTGTAAGACGATTAATGGTTAAATTATAGTCCAAACTGAAGATGTTTGACAGTGAAATAAAACAAGAAACGTGCGTCAGCTGTTTAAACCAACTGTTTAAAAAGATAATAGCTAAAAAATCACCCTTTAGTTAGCGCGCAGTCAGTGCTACTTTCTCCAGTCTTGAAAAAAAATCCCGTCGGATGGGTCTTGCGGTAAATAAGGGCAAGATAAAGCACAACAGTTGCTACTTTGGGCTGGGTAGGCAATTGAAAAGCAGAGTTCTCTCACGATGCACGGAAAAAAGCTCCAACAATCACTCATCCTATCGGTCTTACTGTATGGCGCTGAGTCCTGGACATTGACGAACATCGATGGACGGTTATTAGGAGCTTTAAAGAGAAAAATTCTTCGCAAGATTTATGGTCCGATTTGTGTGAATTATGCATATCGGAATCACGAGCTGAACGCCGACATTTTCCTCTTCTTCTTAGCGTCACAGTCCTTGGTGAACCATTGCCATTCTTCTAGCCAACTTTTCCTCGGGCGACCCCTTTTTCTTTCTTCAATTGGGCGAAGATATAGTGCCTTTCTCGTTGATTGCTCCCTTGGCATTCTAGCCACATGTCCCAGCCAGCTAAGTCGTTGAGACTTAATAAATCTTATTATAGTTTCTCTCTTAACTATTTCTTTCAGTTCGGCATTGTGCCTAATGCGATAAGTGCCATCTGCCAGCCTAAGCGGACCATAGATCTTTCGGAGCACTCTTCTTTCATAGCACATTAGCTATTTTCTCTCGTTAGTCTCGTATCAGTGCTTTATACAGTCTTAATTTTTGCTCACGCGATAATATTTTAGGTCTGATCAATTTCAAATTAGCATTATATGCTTTGTTGGCTGCCCGTACTTGTATTCTACCCTTGATTGCTACCGACATGTCTTAGTTGGCTGATAATGTAATGCACAAGTAGGTACGCTGACATCGGCGCATTCAAATTCAGTGGCTGCGTTGACTAGGTCATGTTGAGCAAATGAATAATAACGCTCCAGCAAAGAAGATGCTCTTTTCGAAATGCATTGGTGGTACTCAGGAAAAAGGCTCCTCATCTACGTTGGAAAGACCAAGTCAACGACGACCTGACCTTCTTTTGTGTTTCCAAATGGCGTCAACGCGCGCAATACAAAGGCGATTGACGCAACATTTTGGCAGCGGCTAAGACCGACCATCAGTTCTAGTTGCCAGCTAAGTAAGTAAGTAAGTAAGAAAAATAGTGGAACCTGAAAGAATCGGAAGCTTTATATGTTTTATTTAAAAAAAATTTAGGCGTGTCTTTTGAAAGCCCTTTACAAACCATATATGTATGTATGTATGTATATGCTATCATGTCGCATAATGAATGCATATCTACGAGGTCAACCATCATTTTTTGTTCTTCAAATATTTACGTAGATATGTTTTGTGCTCATTCTCAACCATTCGAACTTGAAATATTAAAAATTAACAGTTTTTTTAAACAATCAGCTCTAAACAGACTAAGAGTGCGGAACAGAAGCAAAACTTCTTGTATTGTTAGCTTTACAGCGTTCAATATCAAACCATTCTGATCCATTAACGAGTATTGTACTATAAAATGTTGAGAATCATTTCTCGTAAGAGGGGCTACGTCAGCTAGAGCCAAGGTGAATCTATTAAAAGCGGAGTTGGTAAATTTAATTTGTTTTTTTTTTTTTTTATTTCGCTGTGTCCATGTAGCTGTCAGCACAGAATAAAACAAAGCGAATTATTTTTTTATTTTTTACTTTTCCAATACTTTGCCGTGACAAGCAAACGTACAAAATATTGCTGTTGGTCTAGTGCCACCACCTTCAATAAATGCGTCTTGGCTATAGCACAAACAGAATCAAATCGCTGAGCGAACTTCGTCGGACAAAGCGGGTTATATTCGTCGCAACATTCCGCCCAGTTAAACAGAATCAAAAATTCAAAGTCTTTTTTTTTATTTAGTAAAAAATTTATGCAAAAACAAAATGGATGATTAATTTTGCGCCATATTGCACTACTACTCGTAAGAAACAAGTCTCAAAATATTTAATCTATGACAGTGGTTGATGAGATAATAAAGGGTGGTTAAGTTTCAAGGGCCAGTGCTGATTTTGAATAAATACAATTTTTTTAGAAAATTATTATCATTTCTCTTTATTAAGATAATATTGGTGTGGCTCAATTACGTATGAAAGAAAATGAGTCAATTGCACCTTGTAAGCGTGCATGCATAATGTTCATCAACGACGAGCGTGAGAGGTGCAATTGTTGGGCACGACGACGAGTTGAGGTGGACGGCTCTTCTTCAACCACACTATCGCGAACAGCAGCAATATTTTCTGCAGTACGAGCTGTACGAGCATGCACTGGTGTTTTCACATCTCCTACTGACACGGTTTGCTCAAAATTTTGAACAATTTTTCCGATTGTACGCACATTTGGACGATTAAATTGACCGAAAAAATCGCGAAGGGCGCGATATGCATTTTGATTTGAATGCCCGTTTTCATAATAAGCCTGAATAACTTTAACGCGTTGCTCGATTGTGTATCTTTCCATAGTTCAAATTGAGTTAGTCTGAAATTGAAAAATGTTAAATAAAATGCAGAAAAAACTTGACGTTTAGGTGTGGTTCACATTCAACATCGGCCCTTGAAATTTAACCACCCTTTATATGTCATCGGTGGCCGCCGTAGCCGAATGGGTTGGTGCGTGATTACCATTCGGAATTCACAGAGAAATCGCTGGTTCGAATCTCGGTGAAAGCAAAATTAATAAAAAAACATTTTTCTAATAGCGGTCGCCCCTCGGCAGGCAATGGCAAACCTCCGAGAGTATTTCTGCCATGAAAAAGCGCCTCATAAAAATATCTGCCGTTCGGAGTCGGCTTGAAACTGTAGGTCCCTCCATTTGTGGAACAACATCAAGACGCACACCACAAATAGGAGGAGGAGCTCGGCCAAACACCTAACAGAAGTGTACGCGACAATTATTTATTTTTTATTTTTTATATGTCAAACACTTGAGCATTTTATAAATAAAAAAATATTTTCCAAAAAATATGACCTCATGGGTAAGAAAAACAGGTGTATCACACGACGACCAGATAGCAATGATAATTTTTCAAATTGTTATGCTTCAGCAGCTGTCAAAGTTACCAATGCCATTCAGCTGTCAAAATATTCAGTTAGATTTGCCACGCTTGCTATATATATATGTGGTAATCATTAAAAAATGTAACCGGAATTCTAGGTCAGTCCTAAATATGGAGATTTTTGACAAAAAATCATCTTCCCGGACGAATTATATTTTTTACTCAGCCGCTAAGTCAACAGTGCAATCCACAAGAGCTCGACTAAGTACCAATGCATCCACAAAGATTGGCTGTTTGGTGCAGTTTATGGCATGGCGGCATTCATCAACGGATTTTATACCTTTCGAAATGAGGAATAATACCCCGTTACCGTCAATGGTCCTTGGTATAAAGCGATATTAAGCAACTTTTTGCGGACAGAGCTCGACAACCTGACCCGTGATATGTATTGTACATATATTCGAGCTATCCAAAAAGAGGGCGCTACATATCACACAAATGACGCAACAATCGCAGCGGTGAAGAAGAAATTTGACTACTGGAGCGTATCACGGAGAGCGTTAATCTATTAGCCGATTTGACTTGGCGCTTACACACATTGCTTTGAGTTTCGCCGAGCTTCTCCTCATATTTGTGGTGTGCGTCTTGATGACGGTTCCAAGATGGAATCGGGAGTCGGAGCAGAGGTTTTCTCTAAATCAGCCTTTAAACTGCCGAATACTACTAGTGTTTTTCGAGCAGAAGTCTTTGCGATCCTGCAGGCATGCAAAATGCTTTGGCAACGTGGGAGCGAGGGATATATTAACATTTTCTCCGTTAGTCAAGCCGCGATCAAGGCTCTGACGACACCATGGTGCAGAACGAAATTAGTAAACTGATGTAAGGAAAAGATCAAATCTCTTGGGTGTGCAGATAACATTTCTCTGACCCGGTTTCAAGGACATAGAAAGATAGGAATGAAATTGCTAATGAGCTTGCCAGGAAGGGGACTGTATTGGTCTCAGAGACCTCCTACCCGATCATCGATATCCCTCAGACTGTTGTTAAAGGGGAACTGCACAAATTATTTCTCAGGAAAGCGCAGAGAAGATGGAGAGCCATTTCTTCATGTGTAATTTGGAAAACCCTTTAGCCCCAGTACAATAGACGAAGGACTCAGAAAGTCCAGGGGTCTATACGCCATTCAATTTTCAAACTCGTAGCTGTGTTTACCGGTCATTGGACAATCGGCATTCACGCGGAAAGGCTAGGGTTACCATTTAACCCCCATTGCAGAAGCGGTGGAGACCTTTCATAGAAGGAGAATGTAGAGCACTTTCTCTGTAAATGTCCGGGTTTGGCAGCTAGACGATTAAGGTTACTTTGTACTCCTTTCTTCGACAGCCTGGGGCAGTGCACCAACCTAAATACCATAAATCTTCTCTATTATACAATATTAACAGCTTTGGCTGACTAGATACATATCTGCCTATTGGAGGTCTCATAATAAAGATGAAATATTTAAAACGTATATAATTTAATGTTATGGCCAAGAATTTAGCTTTATTATAAAGATAAGGGTTTGCCATTATGTTTTAAAAATGATTTCGGGCAAGTGGCCGCCGCGGCTGGCTCGAATAAATTCCAGCCGAGAGGCCCAATTTTCGACCACTTTGGGGCCGTATGTCAGCAATAACGCACCGAATATTCTCTTCCAAGACGTCAATCGTCTCGGGCTTATCTGCGTAGACAAGAAATAGTTCAGCGGTGTTATATCACACGATCTTGGAGGCCACGCCACAGGCCCACGGCGCGAGATAATGCGTTCACCAAAAGTTTCCTTCAATAAATCGATTGTTGCGTTGGCTGTATGGCATGTAGCGCCGTCTTGTTGGAACCAAAGGTCGTCCACATCAACATCGTCCAATTCAGGCACGAAAAAGTCATTAATCATGGCTCTATAGCGCTCTCCATTGACTGTAACATTATGGCCGGCTTCATTTTTAAAGAAATATGGACCAATGATTCCCTCTGCCCATAGAGCACACCAAACAGTGACTTTTTGAGGATATAACGGCGTCTCAGCAATGGCTTGTGGATTATTTTCACTCCAAATGCGACAATTTTGCTTATTGACATACCCATTCAACCAAAAGTGAGCTTCATCGCTGAACAAAATTTTCTTGTGAAAATCGGGATCGGTGGCCATCTCGTTTTGGGCCCATTCACCGAACGTGCGACGCGCTTGATGGTCGTTCGGCTTCAATTCTTGCACGAGTTGGATTTTGTAAGCCCGCAAACCAAGGTCCTTCCGCAAAATCTTCCATAAAGTGGATGGGCACATCTCCAATTGCTGCGCGCGATGGCGGATGGACTCATTCGGGTCTTCTTCGATACTCTGCTCCACAGCAGCAATAGCGTCTTCGGTGCGCACTGTACGACGTCTCTGAGGATGCGTATTATCCACTAGAGCAAACGTGTTGCGAAACCGATCCATGGTTAATCGAATTAGTGACTCTGATGGACGATTATGTCGACCGAATATTGGACGCAGCGCGCGAACCGAACCGTTATTTTCGTAATAAATTTGCACGATTTGCAAACGTTGTTCGGGTGTAAGTCTATTCATTATGAAATGGCAAACCAAACTGAGCATAAATCAAGTGACAGCTGTCAAAAAGACCATCTACGAAAAAAGTAGTGCCAACTTGAAAACCTAACCTCTAAAAAAAACACGCTGTAGTATCAGTGTTACTTGAGGAGTGCCAGACTGGAACTTGATGTTGTTCCACAAATGGAGGGACCTTCAGTTTCAAGCCGACTTCGAACGGCCGATAGCAGGTGCTTTTTCATGGTAGAAATGCATTCGGAGATTTGCCATTGCCTGCCGAGAGGCGACCGCTATTAGAAAAACATTTTTTTTAATATGCGTTGTTTCATGCCCGTGGTTTCGAGTCCGAGCACTACCGAATGGTAGTTACACACCATTAGTCTACGCCGGCATACAATTTAACGTACTTCGATTATTTTCTCTGCGGCTGCACCAGGTCCTTACTTTACTAGCCAACCACTTTGGACGAGTTCAAAACTCTATTGCGGGTTAACGTCGCACATATTGGACCGAGTCGTCAATAATTGAGCCGATCGCTTGAAGCACTGCCAGTGATATCGAAGTGATCATTTGGAATAAAGCGCTTTTCATACATAATGGCATGAGCGTTTCATGTAGTTTCAAAATAAAGCAAGAATCAATTTCATATCTTAATTAAAATCTCTTTTCCTATCGTTCGATAATGCATTTGACATAGCGCCACTGCTCCTGCGATAAGAAATAAGTTTTTGTAGTAAATCAAATATATTATAAGAAATAAAAAATCAATTTGTGCCGGTTTAGAAGTTATCGTGTGGCATGTACAATTTCAAGTGGCTTGCCATTGCCAAAAAAAACAAAAATTATTATTTTTGCCAAATTTTCTTCATCACTTATTTCCACTTTCCCTTTATTTTCGCTCAAAATATTGCCAATCGCTGTGTAAAGCAAATTTCATAACACCTTCTAATTGGCGCAACAATGCGTCGCTATAAATTATTTAATATACTAAATTCTAGGTGTAAAGTATGCCTAATTCATTATAAAAGCCAATTTAATCCATATTTACAGATTTAATTTTTTATTTAGTTTTATGTAAATTACACAAATTGCCTTCCGATTTTTTCACGATTTATTGTTTCGATATAGGCACATAAATAATTAATTAAATCGCCTCTTAGTCGTTTTCTAAATATTCAACAAGGTTGGTGCATATAAAGTTACATAAAAATGTATCTGCAGGGTGAACGATATGAAGTGTTACCAACTTCACACTTCTTGTATCTGTAAAACAGCTCATGACATCAACGTCAAAATTGTTCTAATGACAGTTCAATATATTGTTTATAAGCCATCAAAAGCATTTGCGTCTCAATTTTGTTGGATTTTTTTCCTGTGATGGAATTCAAACGTTATAGTGTGATTGCGTTATATTTGGCTGGAAAATCACAACCAGCCATTGTTCGTGAGCTCAGTGACCTCAAAGTGAATAAAATGTTTGTGTACGAGTATCGCACTATAAAACGTTATAATGATACTGGTAGCATTGCAAAACGCTATGGAGATGGACCAAAAAAACCGCAACAATGCCAGAAATGGTTCGGAAAGTGAAGGCTCGACTTGAACGAAATCCACGTCAAAGTGGAAGAAAAATGGCCAAAGAACTGAAAATATCGCAAGACAGCATTCGACGCATATTGAAAAAGGCTTACAAGTTCCAAAAAGCACACGATCTTTCACCCCAGCAAAAAAAATTTCGGTGCGATAGAGCAAAGGAGTTTTTGCGCTTGCACAAACGTGGCGAATTTCCTAACATTGTGTTTTCTGATGAAACAAAATTCCCAATTGAGCAGTTCATAAACACTCAAAACGATCGTGCTTACTTGGCCGTATGGCTACTCGAAGCAATTTCCCATCGTAAGTAATGGTTTGGGTCCCAGTGACCGCTCATGGACGCTCTCCAATCGTTTTTATCGAGGCTGGTTTCAAAGTGAATGCGACTTATTATCGGGAAAATGTTTTAGAAGCTGCTTTAGAGCCGTGGACACGCAAACATTTCGGTCGTAGACCATGGACGTTCCAACGGGACTCGGCACCGTCTCATAAAGCTCGTGTGAACCAAGAATGGTTAAAAAATCATGTTCACACTTCATTTCGTCCACACAATGGCTTTCGAATTCGCCAGACGCAAATCCGATGGACTATTCCATCTGGTTCATTTTGGAGTGAGGACTAAAAATATGCCAGTATGGATGCGCTGAAAAAAGCGATTATACGAGAATGGGCCAAAATACCTCAAGATCACATTCGTGCAGCATGCAACCCGTTTGAAGGCTATAGTCAAGGCAAAAGGTGGTCATATCAAAACAAAAAAAAAAAATCAAAATTGTAATAATTTTTGAACAATTTTGTCTTCGAAATCAATAAAAACTAATTTCACACAAAAAAGTTATGGTGTTTTGAATAGGTAACACTTGACAGTGTAAAAACCGGAAACAGAGAAACCCTAGACGTTAACATTATCACCCTTCAGTGAAGACCCGCATAACAAACTCGGGATATCAGTTATCAAATCTCATTTCCAGCATCTGAAGCTCTAATATATCTCTCGTATTTTTTTTTCAACTCACGGTAACGGTTTCACACGTCTCTCGTAACATATTTCGCCGTACAAGTTTTTTTCCGGCTGGCTAAAATGCATTTTCCTCTCCGACGGTAGTGCGAACAGAGCGATAAATATAAATCCATTGATCCCTCGCTCTATTTTATTAAGCAGAAACCAGAAGCAAGCGTCGATTTGTTGAGCATTTCGACATTGAGTTCCCTTCTGACGTCAGATAGGACGTTTTGGATGTTTTTTTTTACTTTGAATATATAACACAACATGATTTAGTTTTGGGTTCGAACCTGGTGTATAATATGGATTAAAGTCGATTCACATAACGGATATTTAATCAGGAAGACAGAATTCCGCAACCAAGAAACTTATTGAACAACCTAGTATACTAAAGGGTGATTTTTTAAGAGCTATAGGAAAGTTTAAAAAAAAAACACACGTAAGATTCAGAAAAATGCATGAAATTTTTATATAACCCGGTAGTAAAGTCCATATAATTTAATATTTGAAGATTATTTCATACAAATGTTGACCGCGACTGCGCTTCAAATGGTGCATCCGCTTAGTCCAATTTTGGCATACTCTTTCCAATGTTTCGGCCGGTATCTCACATATAAATGCTTTAGTGTTGTCTTCCAATGCGTTAATTGAAGCAAGCTTGTCTGAATAGAAATGAGCTTTAACATATCCCCACAAAAAATGATCTAAAGGCGTTATATCGCACGATCTGAGTGGCCAATTAATAGGTCGCGAACATGAAATAAAGTGTTCACCGAACTCGCCTCTCAACTAGTCCATTGTTACGCGTGCTGTGTGGCATGTGGCACCGTCTTGAGGAAACCACATGTCATGCAAGTCAAGCTCTTGCATTTTGGGCAAAACAAAGTTGGATATCATTTCACGGCAGCGCTCACCATTCACAGTTACGTTACGATTCGCAGCATCTTTGAAGAAGTACGGTCCAATGATACCTCCAGCCCATAAACCGCACCAAACTGTGACCTTTTCTGGATACTGGTTACATTGGTAGCTCTTGCAATTCTTCTGGCTGATTTTCACTCCAAAATCGAAAATTCTGCTTATTTACGTACCCATTGATCCAAAAATGAGCTTCGTCGCTGAACACAATTTTTCGATAAAAAAGTAGATCTTCGGCCAACTTTCCAAGAGCCCATTCACCAAAAATTCTGCGTTGCGGTAGGACGTTCGGCTTCAATTCTTGCACCAGCTGAATTTTGAAAGGCTTCACACCTAAATCCTTTCGCAAAATTTTCCACGTTGTTGAGTAACAGAGGCCCAATTGCTGCGAACGGCGACGAATCGATAATTGATGGTCATCGTTAACACTGGCCGATACAGCTGCGATATTTTCTTCAGTTCGCACTCTACGTAAGGTGGTTTGATGTCCAATAATGTAAATTTGGTTCTAAATTTAGTCACAATAGCTCGAATAGCCGCTTCAGTGGGTCGATTAAACTGACCTTAAAATGGAAGAAGCGCGCGATAAACTTTCTTAACAGAACACGCATAAAATTCAATGATTTGCAACGTTGTTCGTTTGTAAGGCGATTCATAGTTAAATTATAGACCAAACTGAAAATGTTTGACAGTGAAACAAAACACGAAACGTGCGTCAGATGTTTAAACCAACTGTTTAAAAAGATAATAACTAAAATATCACCCGTTATAATATGACCTGAAGTTTGGCTAAGTATACAAAATTTTTGCATTTTTGAAGATTTGTCAAGTTTCATTGAAATTCTTATCTTTTTAACCAGAATATTTAGAATTTTCTGGTGCGCAGTTTTATTACCCATTGTTTCGTATAACAAAGTGCAAGTGCGTATAAAAAATGTCAATCATCTACCGTTTATGGAAGAAAGAGCATAACACTTCAGCGAAAAAAATTAAAAAAAAACGAACCTTCCTTACCATTTTTAATTAAGCTCTCTGTTCTGTGCATATTCATTATTATTCATTGAATAAGCTGTGAACAGCCAAGTGTGAACAGGCTGTTAAACAAGTAAAATTTCACCTAATTAGAAATTATGCGCTTAATTTGAAAATTTCTCTTATATTTAAGGTCAGGTGTCATAATTAAATTTTTTGTTTTCCAATTCACTTTTGACAATTGTCAGTAGATATTGTATAACCCGTTAAATGGCATCGACCGTCAGCGGCACGTAATCTATTTCACGAAATGCATTTCGATTTAATTGACAATATCTATGGCGTGCCAATACCTTTCAATAAAAGCTGTGTTTATTTGTTAACTAATCGCTCATCTGTTTTACTGTAATTTTTTTATTTTTTTTATTCGATTATTTTTCTCAGCTATTGAAGCTGTTCTTACATATATGGCAGGGCGCAGTCATGCGAGTACATACCCGGTAGGGAAAATTAATTCTGTATCAGAATGGAAGTGAGTATAATATTCATATTCCAGACAATATTGCATTAGTATCTCGCATTTGATTAAGAAATTAAATATATTTTGCAGAATTCCTTCTGTTTGAGGTAATTATATTAAACTTCTTTTCAAGGATCCGATCCGATTTTGGTAAAGCCTTGTATCTCCTCTTTTTTGACTGTATGGCCAAAACGATCCAACATCTCTATTTTTGATAAATAATATTTTCATTAAAAACAAAAAAGCGTTTACTGCCCCAAATTAAATGGTCAGCTGCCGCTCACCAACTTTTTCACTGTTTTTTACGACAGTAAATTTTTCCAAAATTATGTTGTTGTCACTTTCATTAATTTTCGTGAAATTCGGCTTATTTCAACTTGCAATGCAATGCGCAGACAGAATTGAGTAGCTAGGGCAATGTAGATATTTCAGAAAATCATTTTCTTTTGGCTTAAAAGATAATCTTATACCTTCAAAGCGGCCGCCGTAGCCGATTGGTTTGGTGCATGACAACTATTTGGGAATATGTAGATTCGATTCTCCGTGCATGAAACAGCAAATAATAGAAACAGTTTTTTCTAATAGCGATCGCCTCTCGGCAGGCGATGGCAAATTTCCGAGTATATTTTTGTAATACCCTCAAAATGGATCAAAGGATTAAGCTCCAAAAATATCTAATACATACCTCTTCTTTGAATTTTGGCGCAGCACTACCCAGTCCGATGCGTACCGTACCGAAAACTTTGAATGCGTTTTCCTTGAAACTACATTTTCAAGTCGGCCGGACTCATAATTTGGACTTAAAACCTTAACTTTTAATAATCAAATTCTAGTTATATGGAAATGTTCATTTTGTTATAAACAATATTCTGACGATGTTTTGGAAAATTTTGAGCTGTTAAAAAACGCGTCGTCTTGATAAAAATCGATATATCGCATAGTTCAAATAACTTTACGTATAATCGAAAAAACCTGAAATTAAAAAAGAGGTTGTCTGTAAAGTCGGTTTACTGACGATAGTTTAACGTGATAACGTCATAAGAAAATACTGATTGAATGGTTGCATTTTTCAAAAGAATATTTTAATTTTATTTGTTTGTAAAATATATTGTGTGGATATAGAGAATGAGTTAACATTAACATAACATATTATAACACAACACAACACAACACAACACAACACAACACAACACAACACAACATAACATAACATAACATAACATAACATAACATAACATAACATAACATAACATAACATAACATAACATAACATAACATAACATAACATAACATAACATAACATAACATAACATAACATAACATAACATAACATAACATAACATAACATAACATAACATAACATAACATAACATAACATAACATAACATAACATAACATAACATAACATAACATAACATAACATAACATAACATAACATAACATAACATAACATAACATAACATAACATAACATAACATATCATAAAGCATTCACCAACAGCTTTCATTTGATACCCATATTGTACATACACGTCCGAAGGTTACCCGGGTCCACGTTTTGACCTATATCTCGAGACCCTATCTACCAATAGGTATTCAAACTATACGGAAATCATCTTCAATACCTACTTAACAATGTGTGTAAGTTTGGTTTAATTCGGTTCAAAGACACGGCGGGTCCACGTTTTGGCATATATTTCGAGACCCTAGTCATCAATAGGTATAAAAATTACCCCGTATTAAAGCACTTATCAACAGCTTTCATTTGATATCCATATTGTACAAACACATTCTAGGGTCCACGTTTTGGTCTCTATCTCGAGACCCTAGTCACGGAGTGGATGGAAATACTCTGAACTAAAGCATTCACCAACAGCTTCCATTTGATACCCATATTGTACATACACATCCGAAGGTTACCCGGGTCCACGTTTTGACCTATATCTCGAGACCCTATCTACCAATAGGTATCCAAACTATACGGAAACCATCTTCAATACCTCCTTAACAATGTGTGTAAGTTTGGTTTAATTCGGTGCAAAGACACGGCGGGTCCACGTTTTGGCATATATTTCCAGACCCTAGTCATCAATAGGTATGAAAATTACCCCGTATTAAAGCACTTATCAACAGCTTTCATTTGATACCCATATTGTACATACACAACCAAAGGTTACCCGGGTCCACGTTTTGACCTATATCTCGAGACCCCAGTCACGGAGTGGCATGAAAAATACTCTGTACTAAAGCATTCACCAACAGCTTCAATTTGATATCCATATTGTACTAACACATTCTAGGGTCCACGTTTTGGTCTCTATCTCGAGACCCTAGTCACGGAGTGGCATGAAAAATACTCTAGACTAAACCATTCACCAACAGCTTCCATTTGATACCCATATTGTACATACACATCCGAAGGTTACCCGGGTCCACGTTTTGACCTATACCTCGAGCCCTATTTCCAAAATAAAATATAATCCATGTTACTCGTGGATGATGTAGCTTTCGAATGGTGAAAGAATTTTTAAAATCGGTCCAGTAGTTTTGAGCCTATTCATTACAAACAAACAAAGTTTTCCTCTTTATAATATTAGTATAGACAACATATCTTATAAGGTATATGGTAAATATATCCATACATTTTTTCCTTCATATATAATAAAAAAATTAATAATAATAACATTAAAACAACAGGTATTATTAACAAACTTGGTTTTATTTTAAATTCTTCAAGTGAATCAAATTAATAATAATCAATAAGAAGGCATATGCAAATACAAATACGTGAATTTATATATGTACATATGCGCATATACATACATATATACGCTCACTTAAGTAGGAGAGAGCAAGATGTCGAACGTTGCCGTTCGTTTGCTTTGTTTGCTTTGTCGTTCCTTCCGCGCTTTCGCTTGCAGTTCATTCAATGCAATGAGCAAGGTAACTACATATGAGCAAGGTAACACTAATATGAGCAAGGTAACACTAAAGAGCAAGGTAACACTAATGATCAAGGTAACTACATATGAGCAAGGTAACACTAAAGAGCAAGGTAACACTAATGAGCAAGGTAACGACACATTTTTTCGTGCGTGCAGCCTGTTAAATCGAATTATAAGACGTTATCACGTCAAAATTCAAAGTTCCAGCTAGTTTGGACGTGCGTCCCTCAAAGCACAAGGCCTAATGTTATAAAGCATTTCCGCTACGCACAAACTCAAGGTTTGCGGATTTTGGATTTGAAGGTATTGTCAATTGTTTTCAAAGCTCGGTTGATGGAAATTGTGTTCAAATTGCAACTCGTTTGTTTCGTTCTTTTACCAGATTTGCTATTTAGTTACGGAAAAAAAAATTGTGAGGGGAATTTTGGCTGTCACGTCACTTGAGGAATCGACAGCTGAATTCTGCACGATCATATCACACGTATTCACACCCAAGGATGATATATACCAGGTTTGCTCGTTAGGTATGATGAAAAAAATAATGGATTCTACCTCATGCGTTTTGTGTTTCACTAAGCTAAAGCTAAATTTTGTGAAACACAAAACGAATGACGTCGGCATATCTGTCAAATTCTCTCAGAGCCGAATAACGGTCTGCTAAATAGTACACCTATAAAAATCTTTTCACCATGATTCACACCTTTGTCCAATCAGTCGTTGTTCGGACAGCAACGAAGTATCATCCCAAGTGACGTGAGCTCAACACCTGATTCTGTCAAATTCGCTGAGAGCCGAATAAAACGGTCTGTTAAAGAGCTCATCTTTGAAAATTTTTCACCTTGAGTATTATATCTTATGTAGGTATATCTAAATTTTAGACGCCAGTAGCAATCAAATTTGCCATAAAATATTGTTGCCCTGTCTCGATAAGAATGGAATAACAAAATAGAAAAAATCACACAAATGAACGCTGCAGCTCCCATTTAATATTCAAATGCATGTAAACCTTACATAAACACGCTGTGAAAGAGGCGTTTGAAATGAGATGGGGTTATAATATTTGGTATATGGAATTTGACAAGTGTTTTGGCTGGAATTCGCGCTTAAATACGGCAGTGGCAGCAAACCCAAAGTAAGCTGTGGTGGAAACGTTGTTTGAGTCACGCGCAAATCCATTCGGCTACTTTGAAAAATTGTATATATATTATGTATATGGTTTATGGAATGTACAATAAAGGGCCTTTTGCAGACGTTTTATTTATTTCATCGTCTCGCTGAAAAAAAATGTACTACAATTTCCCTATTTTTTCCGCCGCCAGAGTGGCTAAGCCATAACATATTTTAGTCCCATTTAACATATTGAGTGTCAATTGGATTTGACGAAAACCTTCACATGTGGCCAAGCATGAGTCCGGCACTCGAAGTGTAACCAATTAAAAAGGCCATAAATTTAGTTTGGAAAATTACTTTTATTCAATCCAAAGTAAAAAATGTGTGAAAATAATACAAAGTTAAGAATCAATTTACTTTTGCTCGAAATTACCACCTTTTGCCTTGACTATGGCCTTGAGACCGCCCAGAAACGAATCGCAAGCTGCCCAAATGTGACTTGCAGGTATTTTGTCCCTCTCGTGGGCAATGCCTTTTTTCAGCACCTCGAGACTGGTGAATCTTTTAGTTCGGACTTTCTCTCCAAAATAGATCAAAGAGAATAATCCATCGGATTCGCGTCTAGTGAATTTGAGAGCCATTGTGTGGACGTTATGAAGTTCGGAACGTTGTTTTTCAGCCATTCTTGGTTCACTCGAGCTTTGTGAGACGGTGCTGAGTCCTGTTGAAATGTCCATGATCTGCTGCCGAAATATTTGTTTGCTCACGGCCATTCAAAGCAATATCTAGAATGATTAGCTTAGGTTAGGTAGTGATGGTTGCCCAGAGAGTGCGCCCACTTGGACGAAAGAAATTTGGTTCATCCTTTGTGATACCATTGCAAGAGGGGGAAAAGAGGTGAAGGAAAAGGACGATAGGACGAAAGGGGAAGGGGGTGGGGAGGGTTGAGTGTTTGTGGACTATGAACGGTGACTAGTTTGCGGTTGTGTTAACCCCTTTATGCTGCTGATGAAGTTCATCAGATTTTTGTTATCAAGACCTGCTATATCAGCAGGCGCAGAAAAGAACTGAGAAACAAGATGCTTAAATCTTAGTCCCGTGAGAGCTGGGCAGCTAAGGAGCAGGTGCTGAGATGATTCCACCTCATCTTCCATACAGCTGACGCAAAAAGGACTCTAAGTAATGCCGAGTTTCACGGCATGTGTACCTCGCGGGCAGTGCCCCGTGAAGATGCCCACGAAATTTGAGAAATGAGATTTTGTCATCCTCAGAATATCCCTCGAACGCCTCCTATCCAAACGTGGCCAGAAGGACTTCGCGACCTTACACGTTCGCGTACTTACCCAGCACTCGTTGAGTTGGTGCAAAGGTCATCTTTCCAGGAGTAGAGCGCAGATTGTCAAGGGGATCCTAATCCTCTTCTTTCGCGGGCACACCGCCTCACAGTTTCCTTGTCTGGCCAGCTCGTCGGTTTCGCAGTTTGCAGAAATGTCACTGTGATTAGGTACCCAAATTATCTTTATACCGAAGAATTCTGATGCAATCGAGAGAGAGACCAGGCATTCCTTGACCAGTTTCGAATGTACCATAAAAGAGCCTAGGGCCCTAATTGCCGCTTGGCTATCGGAGTAAACATTTACCTTCTTAACAGTTATTACGCAAATAAGTAGCCAGTCGGTCAAAAGAACCCTACCGTTTGGGGAGTTTAGGAATTGCTCGTTTTGAAAAATTTTTCGTCAAAAAACACTAAGTTCGGAAATTGACCGCTTTCGACGAAGTGAAGCAACTCATTTGCTTTCTCAAGTCTGACTTGTTGCTGCTTTGGTGTGAGATCATGCGCATTTTGGATCTTGTAAGGCTTGACTTTGAGATCATTGTTCAGTATGCGGCGGATGCTACGGTCAGATATTTTCACTTCTTTCGCCATTTGATTGACACTTCGTCGTGGATTTCGCTCAAGTCGCTTCTTCACTTTTTGAGCCATTTCACATGACGTTGCAGTCTATTGATGGCCACCTCCATCACGTTTCGCGAAGCTACTAGAGTCATTGTAACGAGTAATGGTGCGATAAACAGAAACTTTTTATTTTTTTTTTACTTTAAGGTGCTAGAGCTCACGAACAATCGCTGATTATGATTTTCCAGCCAAATATAATGCAATCTCACTATTACGTTTGAAATCCATTACTGATGTTCTTTTTTCGCTATGCTATTTTTCGCTGCATATTCAAATTCAACAACGGTATATTTCACATTAAAACAAGCTTGAATTCATGAGAAATTTCAGCTTTGTGTAAATACATACTTTTGATTATGGGTGTATGTAAATCGCTGATTGTGATTTTCCAGCCAAATATAATGCAATCTCACTATTACGTTTGAAATCCATTACTGATGTTCTTTTTTCGCTATGCTATTTTTCGCTGCATATTCAAATTCAACAACGGTATATTTCACATTAAAACAAGCTTGAATTCATGAGAAATTTCAGCTTTGTGTAAATACATACTTTTGATTATGGGTGTATGTAAATGTTCCTTTTTTGGCTATTGACTTTTTCAATTCCAAATGAGGTCAGATCGTTTATTTTTCATTTCAACGACAACTAGAGGCAAAATTTTGGAAATCAAAATTTTTTATCAGTATCAGAAAAAATGTGCATATAATAATAATCCATTCTTTTCGAAGGTAGCTTTTTAATTAATTCCCAAGGTTACACAATTTTTACAGCTAAAGTAACAAATATGAACTTAAAACGTAGTAGTGAGAGTCAAAATGTGCATTGTTTTTGTTGCTAATAGAAAACATCAGTTAGTAAGGGAGCAAAATAAGAAACGTGAAGAAGCGATGTGAGAATATAAGTAGCAGAGGTAAGGAGAATGAGTAAGGAAGTGTGTATTATTGGTAGTGGAACCATGGGTATGTGACTACATGTAATTTTGATAAAATTTCAAATGCAATCGACATATTCCTATATATAAGCATAAGGTCTATGTATTATATATGCATATACATATATATGTATGTTTTCACTTGCCTTGCGCGCATCTTGATCATTTTCTGGTTGAATGATTCCGTATTCACGAGAAATATTTTATTTTATTTTCGTTGCCATTGTTGCTAATAAGAAAACACGATACGGAAGAAAGCGTCAAAAATAATAATATAATTTAAAAATATTGTGGATTTCATTCATTCATTCAATTTCATTGATTGCCGTATATGGGAAAAAGTTATTTTTATAGAAACGTAAATGACACCGCAAATTATAGTGACAACCAATTATTAGATAAAAGCCGATTATTGCATTATGGAATTCATACAATTTTTAACGCCTGTTGTAATTACAAAATATTGATGTATACATGTATGCACAGTAAAAGGGCAGGTTATTTTAGAACTTTTTAATTGTTTAATTAAGGGGACAGATACCTGTAAACGGCCATATTTTCCTTAATTTTCATTAATTTTATTTAAAATGAAAAAGTCAATATATTTTTTTCAAAATTGGCATACAGTTTACTTATACATTGAAATAGTATAAATTTTTTTTTATCTCAATCATTTAAAATGGCGGATGTACACTCTATTCGTCCAGGAAGGTCGCAGCGGGGCTTCTCAATCGGAGGGCATTGTAGCATCGGCGTCAGTGACCTAAATACAAAAACCCTAAAATTTTTTTGTTTGCTAGTGTTATAATTTTCATTTGAATTAAAACAAAATGGAAAAAAAAATTCGCGGAATAAAATGCATCAAAAAATAAAAAATGAATTTTGGGGCGAATTTCCCTACTATTTTTGCTTCGAAAAATTTTCGAAAACTTTAAACACATTAAAATTAATATCATAAAAAAGATGTGGGCAAAATTTCAGGGAGATCGGCCAATATCGTTATCGTGTATGCCAATTCGAAAAATATAGTTTTGAGAAAAACGCGTCTAAAGTTTGAATACAACGTAACTACATGGTTTGATTAAAAAGTAATGAGCCTTATTTTTTTAAGCAGTTTTATTAAACCTTTTGGCTTATACAACTAATGTTCTTCAAAATAGGACCATTGAGCGTCAATACACCGTTGGTAGCGGTCTTTCCACTGCAGGAAACATTTTTTTAACTCATCCGCCGGAATCGTGTTCAATTCGGCTGTCACAGCTTTTTGGATCGCCTCGATGAAGTCGACAACTTTTCTACAGCTTTCTTTTCAGGCGCGGGAACAAGAAGAAGTCCAGATGGGACAGGTCTGGGCTGTAGGGAGGGTGAGGAAGCACCGGAACCCCCCATCTTGGCCAATGCAGAGGTGCAGAGGAAGGCGGTATGCGCCGGCGCATTGTCGTGATGAAGGGTCCAATTGTTGACGAGGTCGGGCCGAACCCGAACCTTGATCGACTTGTGCCTACGTTTTACCTGGGCACTGGACAGAGATTAATCCCCGTAAGCCTCCTTGAGTAGCCCAATGGTTTCGGTACTCGTTTTGTTTAGCTTTACGCAAAATTTGATCGAGTAACGTTGCTCCAACGATCGCTGCATTTTCGCCACTGCAAAATCCTAACACACTTTTAAAACAGCTTTCTCGCGCGGAGCGATGTTGACTGCACCGCTGTTCGGTTTCTAGGTCCAACGATCATTTTCCCCCACCAGCCGATTCGGTTAATCGCTTGGCAGACGCTCCGCGCGGGAAGGCTCATTACTTTTCAATCAAAAACTGAAATTGATTACCTTTTTGATTTAATTATTGTTTTTTGTTTGAATAAAAGTCTTCAGTAAAAACGCTGCGAACTTATTCCCCAACCTAATACCAAGCACTTAATTGAAAAGTAAAAACCAATCAATAGAGTTTACATTAAAATTTGCCTCAGTGTAAGTCAGCAATATTTTACCTTTGTCCACAATTCTCACTACCTTCCCAAATTAGTATTTGAGCCAAAGACGTAAAACCTCTCCGCTAAAGGTGTTCCAAAGGTATTATTGGAACCTCAAAGCCCAAGTATTTAATTTAACAACTTCAAAATGAGAAGTATTTATATCAACAATTTATGCATTTTTAATTTAAGTTGTTTTTTTTCGAAAGTTGTTCTGCCAAGTCGTGACAATTTCGTTAAAAAATCAACAGTCTAATCGCTTGAAATGCGAACAGTTGTTGGGCACGATTTAAGCAATAAAAGTTGTTGTAAATATTTAAAAATCGTGCGAGATTTATATGCTTTTTTTCACTATTGTTATGACGGCGAATAACTTCGCGCTTTTTTGTAATTTTAATAACATTTCGTACGATTTTTAATTGAACTACACGAACACTATTACATTCACGTGCTGAACTAATTTCCCAGCAAAATCGCCCTGCAGTGAACGCAGCTGGTTCTGAACCAGCGATTCGGTCTTAAACTTCGTTATTCATCACTAGTCCCGCGCCGATCTATTGTACTTTCCTACTACTTCCACTAGCGCCGAACGTCGATACGAGTGGCTGTCAAAACTGAATGATGCTGAAAGCGAAATCCCTACTTGACAGACCCTGCATAATATCAAGTTTTATTATGCTATTCTATAATTTCATTGCGCAAATGTTTTCAAAGTGTCTAACTTGCTTTATATCCACTAATAAAGTCAGTGCGAGACCAGCAATTAAACACATGACGGATCTCGAGTTTCCACATCTCACTTCAACCCGCTACAGTAGTCGACTGGGCTACCTATTGCCCTCATATAAAAAGATGTGTATGTATCGGGTGATTTTATTCAGCAGCATGAGAACTTTCGATATTGTTGCTGTTGTTGTAGCAGCAAAAACATTCCATACATGTACGAGGAGTGCTGCTAGAGTGACATTCCTTGGCCGAATATAGAGTAAATCCAAGTCGTTTCGGTAACGTAGAAGCGACTATCGGGCAACTATCGAAATCGATAACTATGGTTTGACAGCTGAGAATGGCAAACTGTGTTGACATTTCTGTTTAGTTACGTTAGGCAAGTCAGCATGAATCTCTTAAAGCCAGAACAACGGTTCCAAATTGTAGAAATTTAGTGTTGAAGAAGTCGCTGAAATGTCGATTCGTCGTACTCAACTTGTTTGCCTCTGTCCTTCGACTAGGTGGAACATTTTAGATAAGAATCTTCGATTAGGTTAGGTTAGCCAGGTTGTTTGTCTAAGACAGGACACTCGGTGGCTCTTTGTGATACCTACATGTGATTTCCATCCCCTAACTAAGTTGCCAAACCACTTAGATCTTTTTAAAAAGGTAACTAGTCCCTGCAATGAGACATTGTGTAAAAGGTCTTCCAAGAAATAATCGCCAAGATATTTGGCACGGCTTCTTTGAAATGCAGGACATTCACAGTGGAGGTGTTGAACCGACAAAATTTCTTCTTCATCTCCACAAGCCCAGCAGAAGTCATTGTGAGATACATCCATTCCACTGGCTATGGTGCCAATTGTCCAGTGACCCGTTATAACACCTGTGAAGACGCTGGTAGTTGAGCTGTCGAATCCAAGCAGATATTTTGTTCTTTTAAGAATCAGATTTCACCAGAGTGCTTTGGAGGCCCTCTAGTTGGTAGTCAGAGACCACCTTCTATTGGTTTCCGCGATTACGCTCAAGTTAATCGCAATGTATAACTCGTTTAGAGGAATATTTATGCAATCTACCAATCGTTGAAGATCCAGCTCAGAGCCCTTCCTTGCACACTCATCCGCTCTTTCATTTCCCTCCACTCCACAGTGGTCGGGAACCCAACAAAGTGTGGTGTTGTGTTCTTGAAGAAGCGAAAGCAACCTCCTGCGTTCTTTAATACATCTTGAATTGATGCGCGCTGAGGCCAGTGCCTTGATCGCTGCTTGACTATCAACAAAAATGGTAAGGCTGTCGAAGAAAGGAGCTCCCAGTGACTTAGTCGTCTAGCTGCCTAACCCGGACATTTACAGAAAAAGTACTCTACAGTCTCGCTCTCTGAAAGGTCCCAACAGCTTCAGCAATGAGGGCTAAACGGGAAACCTAGCTTTTCCGCGTGTGTGCCGATCGTCCAGCTACGAGTTTGGAAATTGAATGGCGAGGAGTCCAAAGGACTTTCTGAGTTCTCCGTTTGTTGTACTGGGGCCAAAGGGTTTTCGAAACAGCACATGAAGGAATGAAGTTCCATCTTTTCTGCGCTTTCCTGAGAAATAATTTGTGCAGTTCCCCTTTAACAACTGTCGGGGGGATGCCGATGATTTGTCGGAGGTAAGTCCATTAGTCTTATCGTCTTTGCTGCTTTGGCTATAGCGTAGATCTCAGCTTGGAAGACGCTACACTGGTCTGAGAGTCTAAAGGAACAATTTAGGATCTTGGCTTATGTACCTTCAAAATACCATATTTATAGCTCCTGCAAGAATTGAAGCCAAAAGATCATCGTTTGCGTCGCACTTTTGCTTATTGAACTCATTCAGGTTTATTATTCAGATTTACTGGAAAATGACGTCTGAAAGTGGATTAATCGCATGGACTACGTAACTCGTAGCTGCGGTGGGCATTTGCTAGATATGATATTTGAAAAAAAACGCCATGAAATTATCTACCAGATTAAAATTAAAAAAAAAATTCATTCCAACGCCATTTCTATTTTGTATTATCATGTAAGTTCCCAAGCTCTTAAAAAAACACCACTTACATATGCACATGAATGAGTACATACTATGACAGCTGATAAATCTATGTCTAAATATAAATCAGCCATTCGAGCACACATAGTAAATGCGGATTCCTCATAAAATGTGATAATATTGATGTACATAAATACTGACGTGTGTACATATGTACATACATACATACATACATTTGTATGCATGAATATAAAACATACTGGGCTTTCTACTTTACTCTGATGTGGTTTAAAGTGCAAATCCTACATTGATAAGAGGAAAGTTTCCTAAACTCATTCGAACACACTTACATACATATTCACAATTCTATTTGTTGTATGTATGTATGTGCAAGTGTGCATATGGTAAACATTCTTTTGCAACACTATGTGGCTGCATGTCTAGAAAATATTTACTCGACTGCATAACATTGCATATTTCCCCATTTGTGAATGTTTCCGTGCATTGTATTTGGGGCGATGCTCAGACAAGTATTCTCCTATTCATGCGCCTACTCGTTTGTATGTGGATGTATTGGGCTTATAACGAAATAAGCTTAACAAATGAGCTCGTGAACGCTGCGATTATTTGATGAAATGTCTATTGCGAAGCGATAATTTATCTATTCCGAGAAGTTTGCAAGTTTTTGTTTTAACACAAATTGAATACTGAAGGATGTTGGAGTTTTATGAGATAATCCGGAGTTGATGATTTATGAGTTTATGAGATATGAGATGACCTTAAAAAGGTCAGGTGGAACCAAATTAGTCCCGAATTCAAAAACAAAATTGGTTGACTCCGTGATACGCAGCTTAAAGCTGTAATTCATAATGAAGGATACCTAACAAAGTACTAAATACCTTAAGTGGCTAGGGGTAGTCAGAGGCCCGATAAAATGATGATTTCGATAAATTTTTTTTGCTAATCAATTGCTTTATTTTACAAAAATAAAAACCTAGCATTAATGCATCATGTTTCGACTTGACTTCAGCAAAATTACAAAAAAAAAAAATTTTAAATTGTAAAAGTTATCGCTGTTTGTGTGGAGCCCATTTCTCCAGAAGTCCCTTGCGGTGATCATCACAAGTCCTTGGAGATTCATCTACAATCAATCGGACAACAGAAATTAGTTTTATTAATAGAGCTGACCCGGCGAACTTTGTTCCGCCCTAGAGGCAATAAAAAAACAGATTTTTGATTTTATTAAGCTAATTTTTTTATTAATCAAGTATTTCAATGAAGCTTTAATAGATTTCACTCTTCAGTTAAGCACCTTGTGATACACGACATTTTTTGTTTTATTATCAGGTGCAAGAAGAAACAACGCAGATGGTTTTCCGACCCGTGAACATGTCACATATAATTGGCCATGTGAGAAACATTGATTTTCTAGATTCAGACCACAAACTTTCAAGGATTGGCCTTGTGATTTGTTAATGGTCATGGCGAATGCAAGACGGATCGGAAATTGAAGTCTTTTAAAGTCAATCGGAAGATCGGTTGGGATCATCGGGATCCTCGGAATGAGAACTTCTTCAACTTCGAATTTTCCTTTGAATATCGTCGCATCACATTGTTCATCAATTTATTTACCACCAAACGCGTACCGTTGCAAAGTTTTGGTGGGCTTATGTTTCGAAGCATGATTACTACGGAGCCAACAATTAGGCGTAAATTGTGCGGTGGTAAGCCAGGCACATCCAAGGAGTTTAAAAATTCAATTGGATAGTTGGTGGCTACATCTTCATTTGTTACACAGCCAATGGATTTGAATGAAAGCATTGTTCCAATGATATAATTTTGAGTTATGTAGTTTAGATCATCTACATCTTAATTCTTAGCCGTTAAAATTGCTCGCTCACTCAACCATTCATTATTTTTGTAGTTATTAATGATGTTTGGGAATACTTTATTGATAAGTTCGTCTTTCGATGAGACAAAGTTACAGAAATTCTGAGGAAATGAAACCAATCCGCTCGATTCGTCGACAGGTACTGGACCATTACCGACAGTCAGTAATTGCTTAGAGAAATCTTCAGTAGATGTATCATTAAGTAATGCAACTCTCATGTTTGTTGTCAGCTGAAGTTTCATCGCATAGCGCCATAGATTCGAGGATTTGAGGCAAGCGTTTATTTCGTCAGCAGCCGTTTATCTTGGCATTACTGGCAGTGTTTGGCGAAAGTCGCCAGACAGTAAAATCATTGCGCCTCCAAAAAAGTCAGTAATGGCAATTCCACTCTTCCACTTAGGCAGCACAATCCGGGCGTTTCTCCGGAAAACTTCAATGCGTCACAATACTCGCAAACAACGTTCATTGGCCCAATGCAAACGCTAGGATGCAAGCAGTAATCAGTGTTGCAATCATATCGAAACGCTGCTCGATTCAAATCAGCACTTGATAATTCTCTTCTTGTGCGTCGAAAATGATCTACTTGTTGATCTTTGTTATTCGCTCGACGATTTCGCATTGCCAAACGAGCCGTTTCACGGGCTGCCTCGCTTTGCTCTTGTGGTTGAGAAGCACGAAGTCGAGCCATACTAACGCGGTGCTCTTCACGGGCAATTCCTTGTGCTTCTTCAGTCGTTTCATTCGCAATGTGTCGTATCCTTCTTGCATTACGGCTTTGTCGGGAAAGATTCGATCGTCTTGGTCGCGGTATTGATAATGATGATTCAAAGAGAATACAAATTACTGTGATAATATATTTCTGAAAAAATTTGTATTATCAAATTTTCTACTTAACCATAGACAAAATTACGTTTAGCTGTCATTTTCGTTTTGTTATTCCATATCAGATGCGTTTTTGTTATACCACATTTTATAGTGACTTCACGGAAAAGCGTTCGACTAGGATAAAAAGTATCCTATGTCCGTCTCCTGGTTCTAAGCTTCCTCTCCACCAAGTTTCAGCCACATCGGTTCAGCCGTTCTCGAGTTATAAATAGTGTACTCGTAACTAACATGACTTTCTTTTATACATACATATAAAGGGTGAACGATATGAAGTGTTACCTATTCAAAAGACCATAACTTTTGTGTGTGAAATTAGTTTTTATTGATTTCAAAGACAAAATTGTTCAAAAATGATTACAATTTGAAGATATATTCACTTTAGCTCGATGTGACCACCCTTTGTCTTGACTATAGCCTTCAAACGGTCAAAAATGAGTTGCAAGCTGCACGAATGTGGTCTTGAGGTATTTCCCTTTTCGAAAAATATTGTGAAATATAGAACACTTTACCAAAAAAATCGTATCTGTATCAAATAAGGTTTTTTTTGTTGAGCAGCATTGAAAGCCGAAAAGTGTGAGACTTGCCTTTCGGCTCACCCACTAAACATCCATTCCAGCTCCGTTTCCCTCCCACCGCAAGGCAAACCGTCAAGTAACACTTCACGGGCGGAGGAGCGGCCTATTGCCTATTCATTGAGGTCTTCGCTGTTGTTCAGCGCGGCGCAGTTTTGTATCAAATAAGGTGTGAGTGACTGTATGTATGTATGTAACCCGCTCAAGTAAAATCGGAAGTTTCTTAATATTTTTTTTCCTTGTTTAGTCCACTCGGGAGCATAGGGCCTCGACAAGGACCAGTCTTGCGTTGGTTTCGTTAGTCTATTTGATTTCTGATAGGGTAGGTGATTAGCCTGCCCCTACTTAATAAAGGGTGTTTTTTTTAGAGGTTAGGTTTTCAAGTTGGCACTACTTTTTTCGTAGATGGTCTTTTTGACAGCTGTCACTTGATTTATGCTCAGTTTGGTTTGCCATTTCATAATGAATAGACTTACACCTGAACAACGTTTGCAAATCGTGCAAATTTATTACGAAAACAATGGTTCGGTTCGCGCGATTCGAAAATAATGGTTTTTGTTCAGCGATGAAGCTCACTTTTGGTTGAATGGGTATGTCAATAAGCAAAATTGTCGCATTTGGAGTGAACATAATCCACAAGCCATTGCTGAGACGCCGTTATATCCTCAAAAAGTCACTGTTTGGTGTGCTCTATGGGCAGAGGGAATCATTGGTCCATATTTCTTTAAAAATGAAGCCGGCCATAATGTTACAGTCAATGGAGAGCGCTATAGAGCCATGATTAATGACTTTTTCGTGCCTGAATTGGACGATGTTGATGTGGACGACCTTTGGTTCCAACAAGACGGCGCTACATGCCATACAGCCAACGCAACAATCGATTTATTGAAGGAAACTTTTGGTGAACGCATTATCTCGCGCCGTGGACCTGTGGCGTGGCCTCCAAGATCGTGTGATATAACACCGCTGATGATATAACACTTGCCCGAAATCATTTTTAAAACATAATGGCAAACCCTTATCTTTATAATAAAGCTAAATTCTTGGCCATAACATTAAATTATATACGTTTTATTTTATCTTGAAAACCTAACCTCTAAAAAAAACACCCTTTATTTATTTATTTACTTATTAATATTCGCGTGATATCAATTATTTATACTTCTAGCTACTTCCGGCTGTGTTTCTCTGGCTCTTATTTTTTCTTAAATTATTTTTAATTATTAATAATTAATTTTTTTTTTTAATTTTATTAGTAATTTTATATACCTATGTAAACAAATATTGAAATTTTTGAAACTTTCGTCTTCTGTTTTGGTATTAAAAAGGCTGTAGACTACGGCACCAATCTTATCACATTTATGTACGCAACAATAGAAGAGTTAAATTGTTTTTATGGTCCATTTTATGTACTCATATGAAGTTATTCTAAAAACGTTTATCTTATTTTATAGTCTATGGTAGTTCCAGCCACACAAACTAGATTACATACTGAACAGTGAGTTATATAAATTAAATTTAGAGATTTTATTGAACTCAGTAAGAGTTCTAATCGTTGCGTGATTAAAAAAGTTTGCTTTTATTGAATGTAGATAAAAAAGAGAGGGGCAACGCAAGACTCTCGTGGCATCAGTGAAACATACATACGTACATATCTGTGTAAATATGTATGTAGACCGGGGCAGTCAAGTCATAGACAAACATAAGTCAGCCCAAGGCGAAGAAATTATTGCTCTGTCAGGCATATTTACTACCATTGTTCCCGAGTTAATCTGTTAAGTGGTTTTTTGTCTTCTCGAAATCTTGCAGTCTGACATTTTTCTTAGCTTTCTTTTTTGTTTTAGTTTCTTGTTTTTTTTTTGTATGATGCAACAAACGCTTCAAAACGCCAAGATTGAAAATTGCATTGACAGTTTGGCCCGTTGGCACGAACTCCTTTTGGACAATTCTCTTGGAATCACACACTTTTATGTGACTTCAAAATTACAAATAATTTCGAGCTTTTTAAAGCCCTTAGTAACCAACTGAATAAAAACAGTATACAAATACACAAATTATTCGAGCAGATCTCTCTATCCGCAAACTGAAGATTGAGGGTCGTGCCAGGGCAATCTTTCTAAGTAGATAGAATTGGAACGGCATATAAATCTGTACCGAAGCTGTTAGTTCTGTCTTCACTGACGACTCTAAGATTGAATCGGGCGTCGGAGGGCGGGTTTTCTCTAAATCAGCCAATTTATCTATTTCCTTTCTACTGCCGTATACTCTTAATGTTTATCACGCAGAAGTTTTGGGATCCAGACATGCAAAATGCTTTGGGAACGTGGGAGCCAGGGAGATATTAACATTTTTTTCGATAGCCAAGCCACAATCAAGGCTCTGAGGACGCCATGGTGCAGATCCAAACAAGTCAACTCCTGTAAGAAGGGTATCAAATTTCTTAGGTGTGCAGGTAACATTACTCTGACCCGGGTTCAAGGACATAGAAACATAGAAATGAAATTCTGAAGAGCTTACCAGGAAGGGGACTGAATTGATCTCAGAGACCTGCTCTGCGGTCATCGGCATCTTCTCAACTGTTCTTAACTGTAATTTTTTTATTTTAAGGTTAATAGGCAAGAAAAAAAAAGAAAGTACCGAAATGTACAGATCAAATAGAGCTCCATTTCTTCGTGTGCAATTTCGAAAACCCTTTGGCCCTAATACGATATACGAAGGACTCGGAAAGTCTTGGGGACTCCACGTCATTCAATTTCGAAAGTCGTAGCTGCATTTACCGATCATTTGACGCTCGGCACACATGCGGAAAAGCTAGGTTTACCATTTAATCCCCATTGCAAAAGCTTTGGAGACCTTTCAGAGAAGGAGACTCTTGAGCTATTTCTCTGTAAATGTCCAGGTTTGCCAGCTGGACGATTAAAGCCACTGGATGTTCCTTTCTTCGACAGCCTTTGGTGCACTACCACAGGGTTTTCCAATAACAGGTGCACATTACCCAAATAGGGTTTTCCAATAACAGGTGTTAGATGTTAAACAGGAGAGATGATTAACGATTTTTTATGGCCGGAATTGGATGGTATTGATCTGGACAATGTTTATTTTCAGCGAGACGGCGCTACGTGCCACACAAGCAACGAAACCATTGACCTTTTACGGGAAAATTTTCCGGTCTGTGTTATTTCTCGAAGATGTGATCACAGTTGGACATCGAGATCTTGTGATTTAACATCTTGTAAGTTTTTTCTTAGGGGCCACGTGAAAGATAAGGTCTACGCGAACAGCCCATAGTCGATTCAGGACCTCGAAGATGCAGCCACTTTGCAATTCGATTATGGAAAATTTCATGAAACAGATATTTGTCTTGTAAGCGCGGTCGTGATGGTCATTTGCCTGATGTTATTTTCCACTATTAACGGCATTCCTTCCTCTTTTTAATGAAATAAAAATCCAATCATTTATATCAGGTCAGTCCATAAGTTCGTGCGTATTTTACCCATAACTTCACTTTTGCACGATTTTTGCATACAAAAAATTATTCGCGGAATATAAAGGAACTATTTATATTTTCTTTGATATATTGTTCATTCAACAAATGATTTTAATCGGGTATAGAAGCACGTGTTGTTAAAAAATAAAATGGAATCTTCGCACGCGCATAAGAGGCATATTTTGTATTTTTTTATAAAGAGGTAAAAATGCCACAACTGCTGCTGCAGAAATAAACACTGTTCACGGAGAGAATACCGTTAGTGTAAGATCTGCGCAAAAGTGGTTTTCAAAGTTCCGAAGTGGTAACTGCGACGTGGAAGATGCCCCGCGCGCTGGTCGTCCTAAAGTCTTTAACTTCGAAGCCTTGCTCGAACTCGTGGAAGCTGAACCAAATTTGACACTCGATATGATAGCTCAGAAGTTAAATTCACCGCATGGAACAGTTCACAGGCACCTGGTTTAGTTGGGAAAGGTTTCAAAGCTGGGAAAATGGATTCCGCATAGAGTTTCCGTAGCCAACCATCAGCAAAGAGTGAATGTGTTCTCAGCTGCTGCAACGGCTTAAAAATGAAAGTTTTTTGAACCGTATCGTTACTGGTGATGAAAAAAGGGTCCTTTACAATAATCCTGTTCGCAAACGCTAATGGTTAGATAAAGATGAAACACCAGAACCGACCCCTAGAGATGACCTTCACCCCAAGAAGATTATCCTGTCTATTTGATGGGATATGACCGGTATTGCTTATTATGAACTTCTGGAACCAAACCAGACGATAACTGCTGATTATTATTCCCATCAGCTATCAAACATGAATGAGGCTCTTAAAAAAAATCGATCGTCTTTAGCGAATAGACGCAAAGTTTGGTTTCACCACGGCAACGCAAGACCTCATACCGCAAGGCAAACATTAGGCAAGTTGAACGGGCTCGGATGGGAGCTCATGCCGCATCCACCACACTCTCCGGATAAAGCACCTTGTGATTATCCCCTTTTCCGTGGACTTCAATCCCATATGAGTAACAAGAACTACTCCTCAAAAGAAGCTATAAAAAGGGATATCGAAGCGTATTATGGCTCCAAGGACAAACAATTTTTTGAGCAGGGAATTAAAAATTTGCCTAAACGTTGGGAAGACACCGTAAATAATGAAGCAAAATATATTATTGATTAATAAATACTTTAAACATCTTTTTTTATTAATTTTAAAACCACCTTTAAAAAACGCACGAACTTAAGGACTGACCTGATATTAAAAAATAGCATTTTTCTTTGAATATCAAAATAACACCTCTTATTGGAAAAACCTTTACAATCAATCTTCTCCATTACATCAACAGCTCTGGCTGGCTGTAGATATCTGCCTGTTGGAGGTCTCATAATGGTATCGAAACGGCGCATTAGTGCTACTTGAGGAGTGCCAGCTGGGTACTTCAACCATTTTACCTACCTACCGACCTACACTCGGCTACGACGGCGGTTAGTTACATGATTTTTCGATGATTTACTTACTATATATAAAAAACAGCTAAGCATTTAGAAAGGCAAAAGAGGCTAACACGTTTATTATATTGGAAGTTTATTTGTTCAAAAACTACTATTTTTATAGAAATTCGTTTCATTTGTTTTAGTAGCAATAAATGTCATGCCACTGTGCATTTCTCCTTATGTAAATATGTAAGTTAGTATACCAGACACCTATAAATACTTTCAGGAACTGAACTTATGTAAGTGCGTATGCATTTGCATTTTGTGTATTGGAAATTATATAGTATATATGTATGTATGTATGTATGTACATATGTATGTATGTATGTAAGTAAGTTATCTCCAAAATTTAATGGCGACTTGAAAAATACGGGATTGCAAATTGCAAATTGTTGTTGTATTCGGCGAATAAGCTGTCTTTTGTTTATTTTTTTTGTTTTTGCTCCTCAATACAGTAATTATTCATTAAGGTCTGTCAGCCTGCATACAAATTAATCTTATTATTAAGGCAATCATGTCGCAAACAAATGTTCATTGTCACAACCTTCAAAACCACAAAATGTGCGATTAACCGCAAAACGTAAAATGAAAATATTAAATTTCAGAAAAAGATTTTGTTTACCAATTCGAAATGTAAAAGGTAAGAAAAAAGTAAAAACAGTTGCCTAAGTGAAATGTTTTGTAAATTTCCGCAACGATCATTACATACTAATGAGTGCTGAATTGCGTATGAGTGAATTTGTTGCGTATGTATCTACGTAGATATGTACCTATGTATGTACCTATGTGCGCACCAAGAGGGCATGGGTTTTGGGGTGCAAACCAATAAAGGATGTCACTTTTCTCACATTTAGCACGACAAGTTAATTAAAAATGCAATCATTGCTCTAGAATTAGACTCCAAACAATAAAAAATAGTGCCGGTCAAAACATGCAAATTATGCAGTTTGCCGTCGTGTTTTCACACCAGCAACACAAGTGTGCTGGCACGATATAGTGCTTGGTTGGCTAGAGTGGTGCTTCATCCAGAATCCAACTAGCGCTTCCGCACCATTTTATTGCCACATCCTCGTTACCAACTTGTTTATCAGTTATTTACGGCATGACTATATCCAGTCTGTGCGGTTTAAGAACCTTGTTATTGTTGACATTTAAACCAGACAGTTGTTTGAGACCCTCGAACAGCGGTTGCCCAGGGTTAATATTCTGTCTTTCCATAGGGCAGGACATTCACAGAGGAAACGGAAGATTATTTCCTTTTTTCTCCGGTTGTTTACAACTATGACAGTATGTGTTGTGAGGGATGCCCATTTTGCCCGCTTGTTCTCCAACAGATCAAAAGCCAGTTGTGACTGCCGTTAGTCTCCAGGCGTCCCGTCGTTTCATGCTTATTAATGCCGACGATTGCTTGAGGTTGTAGGTGGGCCATAATATTCTGCTAATTTTGCATTTCGTCTGGTCGCTCCCTCTACAATACGCGATTTGAAGGTATTTTAGGGAAATTGTATTTTTGATTTCACCCAGTGGCGTGAATATCGATTCTGCGGAAACGATATTCATGACAGATCTCCCTCTTGCCAGTTCATCTGCTTTTTCGTTACCTTCAATAATCCGATGCCCCGGAGCCCAGATTAAGGGGTTATATACTGTGAGCCCGAAAAAATGGACGATTGTCATAATTTCTTTTAAATATGTTTTAGAACTTCTATTCAAATGAGGCATATATCATACTGAAGGGTAACTCTCGAAGAATACATTTTGGTGTTTTTATTTTAAAAAATGTTATTATTTATTGTTGATGCATGAGCAGCTCAACTGAAATCAAAAAAATTAAATGATTATTGTAGAAACACGTTTTTTAGTGAATCTGAACGGTTTATTTACCCAACAAAAAAATTCTCGATATGAAAACCGCTTTGTACCAAAAAAACAATTTTTAAGGGGTTGAAAATTAAAAAAAAAAATTAATTCCAGCGACCTATGCAAATATTTATAAAAAAATAATCGTTCAGATTCTCGAGGTTGTAACTTCGAATAATTAAAAAAAAAGTTTATGCAAATCGGTCAAATAGTTTTTGATAAATAATGATCACCTTGACGGTAATTTTCAAAAAACACAACTTCGAGATAATCGCGTCTAAAGTTTTGCGTGCACTTCATTTATGGATAATTTGCGCGCTTCCACGGTCTGTAACTTTCGTTCTAGTGCTCCGATCTTTATGATTTTTTGAATTTATATTTTTAAGATGATTTACTTTTGGAATATGCCATAAAAAACTTTTCGATTTTTTAGTCCAACACAAGGTTTGGATTTCACTCAAGGTGGAAAGGCTATTCCTACTTGTGTTTGCAGCTTGGCTATCCGAAAGAATAGCGATATTGCGCCTGAAAGAGACTACAAGCATAAGGAAGACACACAGATTTTTTCAATTTTAAGTCTCTGAGAATTTATGCCAGCTCCAACACCACAATCCACTTTACTGCCATCTGTATAGGATGTAGTGTCGAAGTTGTTTAGTGAAAATCCCTTATTCCATTCCTCTTTAGATGGAAAGAGAGTGGCAAAATTCCTATTGAATGCTACCGTCGGGACGTCAGTCCTCACCGAGGTTAACTAAGTTTGTCGCAATAATAGACTGGCATGACCATAAGTCATGGTTGCCGTCTTCTTAATGTGTAGGTCTATTGGGGTAACGTGTGTCAGTGCCTTGAGAGCTTCCCTAGGAAATGAACTGATTGCACCAACCGTTATTGCACAGGCTGATCTTTGTATTCTACCTAATAATTTCATGTTTTATTTTCTCTCTAGAGCTTTCTACCAAACCACCGAGCTATACATTAAAATTGGTCATATAACTGCCTTATACAACCATAATGTATACTTCGGTTGACGACCCCATCTTCTTCCAAGCATACGTTTATAGGCATATAAAGCAATTTCTGCTTTCCTTACCCGTTCTTCTACGTTTAATTTCCAGCTAAGTTTGGAGTCCAAAATTACCCCTAAGTATCATACTTTGCACTGAGTGAAAGTGAGAGGGTTTGTCCGTAAATGCTTGGTAGAGTAAAAATTGGTACCTTATATCTGGCCGTAAATAACATGAGTTCTGTTTTGCGCGCGTTAAAACTTAGGCCACAGCCTGTAAGCTCGCCTAACGCCCTTTGAGCGATCCCACTGATCGTATTGGGACACAGTTCTGAAGCCATTAACACCACATCAGCAGCGTACGCAACCACTTTTACCCCACCTGCATGAAGTTTTATTAAGATTTTGCTAATCACACATAACCAAAGAAGTGAACATAGTACTCCTCCCTATGGAGTACCCCTATGGACTCTCTTAGTTATGTTGATATTACCCATATTAGCTCTAATGATTCTGGTTTCTAGCACAGATATGATCAAATTGCTGATAGAATTTTGCACCCCTAAGTCTATTAACGCCCGTTGGTTAGCATCAGTGCTACCTTTATTAATGTAGTGCTTACTTTTCTCAGACGCTGTTTACTTTCTTCGGAAATGGGTGAAACGCAATTCTAGTTTGAAATTTTGTTTCTTGTTTTTGTAGCTAATATTGACCAACTTACGAGAATGAAAGATTATTTTAATTATTGGTCTACCAAAAGCCTACTTAAGAACTACGATGCCTTGCATGAGCTGTATTTTATGTATAGGCACGTAAGCCAAGATCCTTACGCAAAAATTTCCACGTAGTCGAAATACAAAGGCTAAAAAGTTGAGAACGACAACAAATCGCCGTTTCGGCGTTTTCTTCAACACTTCGCGCTATGAACTTTGCGGAGGGATTTTCAAAGTAAATTTCCATTATTTGGAAACATTGTTCTAGCGTTAGAGGAATCATGAGGACTTGCAACGCCGTCTGCTATTCTCAGCTGTCAAACCATAATTATCGATATCGATAGTTCTCATGCAGCTAAAAAACACCCGATATTATCACCCATAATCTCATAAGCTATATTTTACAGCTTTATGAATTATTTACATAGCTGTAAAAGAGTTGAGCATTTAACTCTATCAGACTGACCTCCAATTGGAATAGCAACTTCAGTGCATGAGGGCGTGTGTGTGCATCATTTCTTTCATTATATCTACGAATATTCCTCATAAAACCACTGGGCTTTGTGAGCTTTGTTTCTCGACTAAATCAACATTTTTAATTTATGATAAAATAAGGAAGTTCATACAAATAATTGCTTACCTCTTAATTAATACCTTTATTTGATCAGTCATACGTACATTGAACTCGGAGGGCTGAACCTACAACTAAATAAGAAATATGTAAATATATTTATCACCTAGAAGCTTGTTATTATTTTTCGTATCACTTGATCGTTTGTCGAACGTTTTAAAAATAAAAAAAGCATATAATAGTAACTTTGTGTCACATATTTGATGCTCTTTAGATGAATATTTTAAGCGCTGATTATTATGATTTCTCTGACTCATGCACTTAAATAAATACCTTTATTGTAAGTACGCAGTACTTGTTGTTTTAAAATGGTTTTGCTGCTGTTGATATTAGCAGTTCAAAAAACCCTGCTCAGCGCAGTGAAGTCATTGGTCATCGTCGCCATCCATCTCATCTAATGGTAGACCCATGAAACTGGCTGTTCCGATAGGGCGGGACTAGAGGGAAAGAGTTGCAAGAAGAGTGGATATGTGAAGAGGTGGTTAGTGTCGTGAGGAATAACTTCACATGCTGTGCATATGTTGTATGTGGAGTTTGTCTAGCTCATTTCTGAATAAGTAGGAGGATAATCAGCTATATTTTTGTGCCAAAATACTCACTACGCAGCTGAAGTTCCTTGTCTGCGATGGGTGGTAGTTGGATTACGATAATGACATTCGGGGAGCGAGAGTTCATAAGGATGGTAATGGACTCTCGGTGAATGTAATTTTTAAATGGTCTTTGATGATGGTAAAATTCTATATATACAAGAGGACGCAAAATTTAATCATCCAGATTTGTTTTTGAATAGCTTTAGGTAGGTAGGTAGGTAAAATGGCAAGAGTGCCGCCACAGACACACTTCAAGTAGCACTTATGTGCCGTTTTGATACCATAATGAGGACCATTACCTGTGCAAAGAGAAATGTTTGGGAAGAGAAACCCTTCTACAGCCATCCAGTGCTGTTGATGTAGTGGAGGAGAGAAATGGGATCTAAGCCGGAGAATTTCTCCCCCAAAGGGCACGCTAAGGAATCTCAAGCGCCTAGCCGCCAGAGCCGAACATATGCAGAGAAAGTGTTCCACAGTCTCCTTCTCTGCAGGATCCCCACAGCTTCTGCGATAGGGGTTGTACAGAATTCCAAGCTTCTCCGCATGAGTACCGATCACGCAGTGACCAGTGAACACCGCAATGAGTTTGGAAATTGAATGGCGGGGGATTCCCATCACCTTAAGCGTTCTGTTTCTATCCTATTGGGGCCATAGGGTTTTCGAAATAGCACACGATGAGACAGAGTCTTGCGCTTTTTAGAAAGAAATTGTGTAGTTTCCCTTTAAAAACGGTCAACGGAACACCGATGTCTGAGAAGGGGACAGCTGAAACCGATTCTGTCGACTCCTTCCTGGCAAGCTCATCGGCAATTTCATTTCCCTCTATATTCCTGTGCCCAGGAACCCAGATAAGGGAAATGTTTCATGCACGTTCAAGACATTTGAGTTTCTCCTTACAGGAGTTCACCAGAAGAGAGCTGCAATACGGCGACGACAGGGCCTTGATCGCGGCTTGGCTATCGGAAAAAATATTAATGTCTCCCTCCCAACAGCGATCCCGAAACATTTTGCATGCCTGCAGGATCGCGAAGACCTCTGCTTGAAAAATGCTGCTCGTTTCCGGCAGTTTAAAGGAGACCGAAATGCTGGCTGATTTAGAGAAAACCCCCGCTCCCACTCCAGATTCCATCTTGGATCCGCTTTACTGCTAAATAAAAAAAATGATTTTGAGTGATTGAAATATTTATTTTGACCTTTACGTATCCATTGCCTGCTTGTTTGCTGTCAAATACAATGCCAAACGCAAGACGTTAATTGCAAAAATTATAAATCTTCCGATAGGGTGGTTAATTTGTGTGCCTTCTTGCATATTTTTCAGTCAAAATGTCTTTGTTTCTTTAAGAAATTACTAAGATTAATTTAGGGAGACCAGATGCATTGGCTTAATAAAGAACTCGGACACGCAAGTGATATGGTTTTACCTAAAAAAATATATATTAAAATTAAAATCTAATGCATTTTTGTAAAACTGCAAAAAAACATAAGCAAATTTCAACTCATTCGTACATAGAAAATACAAACATAAAAACTTAGTAAAATACATGAGAAAAAAGAACTGGTACATTTATATAAGTAGAGTTAGGCCAATAATATTTAAGAAAAATCAACATAATTAAAATTAAGTCGACAAGCCTTTATTTTTTCGCACAGCATTCAGTCTTCTTGGCATGGATTCGACCAGCTTCTTGCATATTACAGGATCCATTTTCCCCACTCTTCTTTAATAGCATCTTCTAGGCCTTTCTTGACTCTAATAACATCCTTTTTCAGTTGGTTTTCCAAATCAGCCCACAGATGTTCAATTATATTGATGTCTGCAGATTGTGGAGGTGTTTCAAGTACTTTAGGACAGTTATAAATAAGCCACAGACGGGCATCAAGAGCCTTATGCTTAGGATCGTTGCCTTGATAGTACTGGAAATTGTGCTTAATACCCAGCTTTTCAGCACTTAGGGCCAAATTTTCTTTCATAACTGTGAGGTACTGTTTGTGGTCCATGTTGCCCTTGATGAGGCACAAATTTCCAGTACCAGCAGCGAACATACAGTCCCATACCATTACCGACAGACCCCCATGTTTAACTGTCAGACTTAAGTTTTTTTCCAGCAACTTTTCATTAGGACTTCTGTACTCATATGATTGTACATCTGACCTAAATATGTTAAACTTGCTTTCATCTGGCAACGTGCTTCCAAAACTCGAAATCCGTATCCCCGTGACGCTTTGCGAATTTTATTCTCTTGAGTAGGTTAATCTCGTTGATGAAAGGTTTTTTTCGTGCAGCTTTTCCATTATAATTATTCTTTCGCAAAACTATACGTACCAGGTGTGTTCAAAAAGTATCGCGAATTTTGTGTTTTTTTCAAAAAATATTTAATTATTCATTAATATCTATTTTGTACCCTTTAAAGTAATCCCCATGAGATATTATACACTTGTGCCAACGTTTTTTCCAGTCTTCGAAGCACTTCAAAAAATCATTTTTTATCTTGTTCAGCTCCTCCGTAGCGTGGTCCTTTCATGGGCCTCTTCAGTTTCGGGAACAAGAAAAAGTCACAGGGGACCAAATCTGGGGAATACGGTGGCTGTGGCATGATTAGTTTGTTGCTTTTGGCCAAAAAGTTGCGCACAAGCAACGACGTGTGAGCAGGGGCGTTATCGTGATGCAAGAGCCAATTTTTGTTCTTCCACAAATCCGGGCGTTTCTGGCTGATTGCTTCGCGCAAATTGTGCATAACTTGCAGGTAATATTCCTTATTGACTGTTTTACCCTGTGGCAAGAACTCATGATGCACAACGCCCCTGCAATCGAAGAAAACGGTAAGCAAAACTTTTACATTCGACCGAACTTGGCGCGCTTTTTTCAGTCTTGGTTCGTGCGGCAGCTTCCATTGAGATGATTGAGCTTTAGTTTCCACGTTATAACCATAAACCCACGATTCGTCCCCAGTTATGACCCTCTGCAGCGAATTTGGGTTTTCGCGGACAGAGTCCAACATCTCATTAGGAATTTTCATGCGATGTTGCTTTTAGTCCAAGTTGAGCAGTTTTGGTATGAATTTTGCGGCGACCTCTCTCATGCCCAAATCATTGAAAAAAATCGAATGGCACGACTCAGTCGATATGTATAAAATTCAAAATTCGCTATACTTTTTGAGCACACCTCGTACTTTCGGGGTCGTAGTTAATATTAAGGTGTTGAGCGACTTCTGTTGCGATCTTAGGAGCGTTCAAATTTGTGTTTCTCTGAATTTGTTGCACTATTCACCGTTCACCTGCATTCGAAAAAAATTTTCTTCCCAATTTCCCCCGGATTTGGTTTCTTTGAAACGTTCACGTCGTATATAGTCGAACGGTGCCTATCCACTATTTCTGCGATTTCTCGACCGATTTTACTTTTTTCATGATGACTAATAATTTACTTTCTGACTTCAATTGAGCTGTCCACGCTGTCTACCCATGTTTATAATTTGGACTTTTATTCAACAAAACACGACTGCAATTTTATTTTAATTTCTTGCGTTTGGTTTTTTCTTTGCACTGTTCTACCGAGAGCTAATTGATTGTGGAATTCCCTGTTTTAAAGTGCCAACTAATCGCATTAATCGGACATCTGGCGACTTCTTTTTTGACACCAATTTTGCGAATGCTGCATGATAAATTTTTTATAACAAGGAGGTAATGGGTTTGCAAATTATTATTACTATTTTTAAAATCCTATTTGAATATCCAATAGAAAAATAAAAAAATAAAAAATTTAACTTGCAAACAAAAACTTATTGCGCCGTTATAAAAGTATGGTATTCCGGTTAAGGATTAAATTTTGATCAAAATAAAATCTAATTAATTTTTCACTCAAGTTGTCCTTTTTCACGACAGACCTGCCACTATCAAAAAACACATACCTATACAGCCACGTATTCAGATGACACTGTCGTCATGGCCAGGAGTACCCTTCCCTCAATTGCCTACAAGAAAACCTTAACAGTGTTAGCGACTGGATGAAAAAATCGGCGCAGATAACATTCACTCTTCGAAATGGCTAATGTCCTGCCGTATCTCTTAACAGCGTTCCTATACCTCAAACAGACAATGCCAAATATTTAGGTGTTCTATTAGACCGGCGTCTTACTTGGCGATCGCATATATTTTTAAAGCGAAAGCAACTTGGACTGAAATTGCGATCACTACACTGGTTAATCGGCTACAATTCAGCACTTAGACAAGGCAATAAGGTGTTTATCTACAAATCTATTCTGAAACCGATATGGACGTACGGAATTCAATTATGGCGCTCAGTTGCAAAATCAAATCATGCAAAGATTTCAGTCAAAGGTACTTCGCATGTGTGCCAATGCGCCAAGGTTTGTACGAAACGAGATATTGCACCGTGACCTAAAAGTTACGACAGTTTTCGAAGAAATAAGTAACCTCAGCCAGAGATACAACAACCGACTTGCCACTCATCCGAATAACCGAGCAAATAACCTTTCCAAGATTAGATATTGTTATTGTTATGACAGATGAAATAAATGGAGATCTAAAAAAAAAAAAGTTGTCCTCAAATGCCGTCCGCACCTTGTATAATTTTATTTTATTAATGCAAATTTTGGTCGAATGCTGTTACACATAATCGAAGTATTTCGAAAGTCAACTACATAGAATAAGGCTATACGTAATAAAAATATTCCAATGCGGAAGTTCGGAAATACTTATTTATTCACACCTCGATAATTTTAAACTTGTACTTATAAAATATTGATTTGTGTGCAAAAAAATTACAAATCTGAATTGTTTCTGTTGTTGAAATTAAACCCGTAACAACAACCAGCATGAAAATTAAGACATCCAACTTTTTTGCGCAATATTTCAAGTTCACCGGCTGGCGGTGGCGTTTAAGCGCATGATAAATAATTATACAATAAACTAAAAAATAATACGAGTTTTCATATACATACGAGTATGTCAACTATAACTGCGAACTGTCACCACTAGTCACCCACGTTGTAATTTTTACGTGTTTTCATTTGCATTCCAGTCACGCAGACGCCTGCGCTTAGGAGTGAATATTAAATAATTTGTTTACGCACATAATTTGACATTAGTTAAGGATTTTTTCATAGAAGTAATATCGTACTTAAAAAAACCAAAAGCATAATACACCTGTGTGCAAAATAATAGTAGTGCAATGAATTAACAATGTCAGCCTGGAAAGCCAGCGGGGAATCTCTCTTGCCAAAAAGTGCTACTTTGGACTAGGTAGACAAGTGAGTAGTAAAGTCCTCTCGCGACGAACAAAACTAACACTCTATAAGGTTTCGTCATGCCCGTTCTATCATATGGCGCAGAAGCGTGGACGATGACAACATCCGACGAAGCGACGCTTGGAGTGTTTGAGAGAAAGATCCTGCGGCAGATTTTTGAACTTTTACATATGTGCGACGATGGATAGGAGATGGTACAATGAGCTGTATGAGCTTTAGCGCAGCAAATAAAGATCCAGCGGCTACGTTGGCTGGGTCATGTCGTTCGAATGGATACAAATGCCTCGGCTTTGAAAGTATTCGATGCGGTGCCAGCTGATGGTAGTAAAGGAAAAGGAAGGCCTCCTCTGCGTTGGAAAGATCAGGTGGAGAAGGACTTGGCTTCACTTGGTGTGTCCAACTAGCACCGGTTAGCATGATGAAAAAACGACGGGCGCGCTTGGTAGTTAAACTCGACCAAAATCGCGTAACCGGTTATCGCGCCAAGCAAGAAGGGAAGTTGAATTAACTAGTTTGAACTATTTTTTTGGATGTAATAATTTTTTTATGTTTCCATAAACATATATGTAACTTAAACTCCAAACTTTGTACAAAATTGAAAAAAAAATTAACAAAGTAAAAAAAAAATGCATAAAATATCCAACTTGTTCAAATTCTTTTCAAAATTTGGGTATGCAGTTTTAAAGTCCACTCAATATTAATATAACGAAATACGAGTTTCACGTGACGCAAAATTCTCGTTGATTTTTGAAATTTTTTTCGCTGAGGTGTTACGCATTTTCTTCCATATAATACATTTTCGAATATGTGCATGTCAGCACGACTTTTGAGTGACTTCAAACTGAGACTTTCTCAAACTAAAATTCAATTTACTATAAAACTGCATACCTTTAAATTTTCTAAAGATTCTTCAGCACTTCATTTTTGAGCGACTTCACACTGAGACTTTCTCAAACTAAAATTCTGTTTACTACAAAACTGCATCCCTTGAAGTTTTTTAAAGATTCTTCGGCACGATTTTTGAGCGACTTCAATTTGAGAATTTTTCAAACTAAAATTCAATTTACTATAAAACTGCATACCTTTAAATTTTCTAATGATCCTTCAGCACAATTTTTGAGTGACTTCAAACTGAGACTTTCTCAAACTAAAATTCTGTTTACTATAAAACTGCATACCTTTAAGTTTTCTAAAGATTCTGATTGAAGAGCTCACAATTTGTATGACAATTTTTTTCAAATTTGATACATTTGAGTGAATTTTGTAGAAAGTTTGGCGTTATAGTTATATGGTTTTTGTTATAGGAGTCACTATATTTTTGTTAAAACAAAAAAAATTAAATACAAAAACATATTAAGATAGTTACAACTTTGTAATGCGTAACGCTACTATTATTTTGCACACAGATGTACATGCATGAATAAAAAATCATATTGTAAGAATTATGGTAATTGACTGATTGGGCGATACCCAACCGGAATTGTCGAAATATGTTCATATAGTATGTACGTGTGTAACTACTTGACATTTTCGCTTTATATTCGTGCTCTCGTTTTTTTGATGACCCTCGTATTAAGTACTTTGGCTTAATTATTCTTACAGTTAGGCAAATCCAGATAACCTCTGGTTACAACTGAATGTCTAGATGTCGAATTGTCTGCGTTTGCCTGCGTTTTACGCATCATAACTCTAATTCAATTAGCGCTGATTAAATTTTATTTCTACAAGGTTGATTTATTTTTGTGTTTAGTAGGCCGTAGACGTAAATGGATATTACGGCGTAGTTGAATACCGCACGAAAGTGGAAATATTTTTTATAGTATTACTCAATCGGAATGATTTGGGAAAAATGATAGGGCTTTCATAAGGCGCACGACAATTATATTTGATTGCCATGATTGCCGTACCTTTTTTCACGTCCCTAATTTCTGTGTTTGAGCTTAGTTGGCGTTTTAATTTTAGGGCAAAATTCAAAGTGAAATCCCATGCGAACTCATCTTACTCAATCATAGTGCACACACGTTAGAACCGAACGGAATTTTTTCCACTCATATTCCGTCAACGGATGAGTGAGTGGGGTGCAGCAGTTGGAGGCAAGGCATGGCAAACATGTTTACGGAGTTTACGGCACGAAGTTGAACGGAAGAGTTTGTGGGGGAGAATTCTGCGAGGAGCTCCTCATCAAGCTCAAATTTAGGCTTCCGGACCACTGTAGTATTTTTCAAGCGGAAGCACTGGACTGGTTGCTCATTTCGGTAATTACTGTAAGGGATGTAATTATTGTAAATATGTAAATAGGGCCTTGGGCTCATTGTTTCTGCGTTCGAAATTAGTCGGGGAATGCCTAGCTTCTCTCTCCATTGCATTCGAACAATTCGATATCAGGGTCATTTGGGGTCCCGCTCACAGCGGCATAGAGGGAAACTGTTGGGCTTAGAAGCTGGCTAGACAGGGAACCCTGGAGACGGTTTCATCGCAAAATGAGAGGATTGAGGTTCCCTTGAGAACCTGTGGTCTGCTCCTGGAAAGATGGGCCTCGCGTCAACTCAGCAAGTACTGGGCTAGTGCGCAAACATGAAAGGTCGCGAGATTCTTCTGGGATGCTCGAGCCAACTGCTAAGGCTAACAAAGCTGCAGCTCTCAAATTTGGTGGGTATCCTGACCACACTGCGGTAAGACTTGGAATTGCCTCAAGTCCGTTCTGCAGAAGCTGTCTGTAGGACGAAGTCGAATCATCTCAGCTGCCTTGCTCTCGTCGGGCAAAGATTTGGACTTCTGAGCTCTCACTTTTTCGTTACACCTGCGCAGGTTTAAATATAATACATCTGGTCATCAGTAGCTTGAAGCGGCGTTGTCATAAGTGCATGGTCATCCTCTTCCAATCCCAAGGCCTCTTCTTCCCTATCTTCTCCTTCCCCTGTATAGTATCACAGTGAACGAATTTTGAATATTTGTCCAGCTGGGCTCCTCGCAAGGGCAGCCATTTATCCTAACCTAACCTAACCATCCCAATGGAAAATTTGGATAAGACAAAAAATATGTGTGACTCGTCCTAATTATGACATATCTGAGTTTACAAAAAAAAAAAAGGTTTAACTTCTATGTATTTTCGAGTCGAAAAATTATAATTTATATACTTGCCTATAAGTCGCCAGCAATACACATACTAAAGTATACATACATGCTTACATCAAATTTTAGTGAGAAGTATAAATCAACTTAAATGAGGAAGTAAACGATCATTTGACTAATAAAAGTCGCAGACAAAAGTTCATAGAGAAAAATCAAAGAAAAGCATAATGTCAATTAGCCTGAAAGCAATTAACATTTAAAGACTTTGTGTATGAAATTTTATGAGAAAATTACTTGTAATCGGTTCTGACAGATTTTCAGAGCTAAGTAAAATAATTGCGTTACTTAATATGGGGTGGACCATGTAAAATTTGCTTTTTGAATCGGTTATAAAAAAACTCATCAACATATTTTCAAACTTTTTTTTATTTTGAAGATTGAACATTGTCATTTGTGAATGAAAAATAATATCGTTCAAATGACTGCCACGACTGGCTTTACAGTAGGCCATTCGATCAACCCAATTTTTAAGCACATTTTCGATTGTTTGGGCTCCAATTTCATGAATGGCAACTTCGATTTCGTGTTTTAAAGCATCAATCGTCTCTGGATAGTTCGTTCGCATAGCATTTGTCCTTAACGGCTCTCCACAAAAAATATTCCAACGAGCTTAAGGGGTAACACCACTGTAGAAATTTCAAAAAATTGATTTTTTTTATAAGCTTAAAAAATTCTTTGAACCTTTTAAAATACAGAACAAAAAGTTTTATACGTTACCGAAGTCTATTTCATAAATATTTTAAGCTTTTAACCCAGCGTTAGTGACTGATACCTAACGACTTCTCCAAATTTCCAAACTTTAAACGCGTTTTTCTCAAAACACGTTTTCTGAAATTGGCACGCAGCATAACTCAAACAATTTTTAATATTTTTAATCAGGTTTTTCACTACATCTGTATAATAACCTTCTTAAGAGAAGAGCGTAGGGGTTTTTCGATAGATTAATTTAAACGATTGTTATAATTATTTAAGTGCCGTTTTTTTTGTCCAAAATAGATGTTTTTCCTTCAAATGCTTGCTAATTCCGCAAAAATAAATATTTTTTAAATCCCCTACGTGTTTCTCTAGCTATTCTTATCTAGATTAAGAACAAAAATGTTTCTTTGCTCCAGATTAAAATTTGCGCCCTCTGTGCTGCGTGCCGCGGAGCTCCTTCAAGAGAAACCACATTACAAAAATGTCTCCAATGCCGCCATTTTGTAAAATTTTTCGATCAAAATTTGTAGTTTTGTATTTTAGTATATAAGTAACAACTTCCCAAATCAGAGTGATTGTTTCCCCTTTCCTTCTCTACAAAAAAATTCTTTAAAAATCGTGTTTATTTTACGCGTGTACAGTGGTGTTACCCCTTAAAGCACAGCTCCGAGGCGGCCAATTGATATCGGAATTCAAAAACGGTAGCCAAAAGTTCGAGTGTAACTTTGGCAGTGTGACAAGTTGCACCGTCCTGTTGAAACCAAATGTCGTCCATGTCATCCTCCTCAATTTTTCGAAACAACTCGTTGAGCATGTCACGGTAACGCTCGCCATTTACAGTAACCGCGGCTCCTCGCTCATTTTCGAAAAAAATTACCCGATGATGCCGCCAGACCAAAAACCGCACCAAACAGTGACTCGTTGTGTATGCATTTGCTTATCTACAGTAACGTGTGGATTTTCTGAGCCCCAAATCCGACAATTTTGCTTATTCACGTAGCCACCGATATGAAAATCAGAAAAGAAGAAGAAGACTCACCACTTTGGAAATAGGTTTTCAATATTTCCCAATTTTGTTCAAGCGTATAGCGTCCCATTTCGTAAATGTCAAAACTTTAAGTAAATTATGAACACATTTGACATGTCATTTGTGTTACCATTCTCAAAAAAATAGGTGGTTCCAAAAGCAAACGCTATATGGCCCACCCTGTACTATACTTGGTAATAGTATAATAGATCATATTCACCTCATTATCGGTGATAAAAGATACACCAAACTTGCTATCTAGATATGGTGAAAAGGCAAATGGTGAGGGGAACTTGGGCTGCCACATCACGGGAGTATTCGCCAGCCGAAATCTGCAAGATAATTTCAATATATTCACGCACTCGTCCAATCATAGTCATGTCATAGGATGATTTTTTTCGTATATCACCAACACAATCGATTTTTTTTTGTAAACACACATTAATCAAGTAACGTTAGCCCATCAGTTGATTCTGTCAAATTCGCCCAGGTTCGAATAACGGTCTGTTAAAGAGCTCACGTTTGAAATCTTTTCATCATGAAATGTATGAGGTTTGACCATTAACTATGGTGAAAAACCAAATTGTGCGAGCAACTCCGAGAAAAATATGACTTGCGTCGAGAAAAAAGTCTTGACTAAATAGTCAAGTCTACTTTTACTTATAAGTATCGAGGAATGACTTATTGTGTAAAGGTTCGAGAATTGTAATATATTTAAAATATTAATTCGGCTGTTTTTTATTTCCTCCATTTAATTCCAAATTTCTTTTGTCACAATCTCCATATCTTTACGGAAAGGCTTCTAAATTTTCGCTCCGGCATTGTACTTCTGAAATAAGTTTTTAAAATTCAAAAGGAAGGAAAGAACGATATGTTCTTATAGTGCTGAGAAAGTAGCTAGGTTTATTCCATAGACTTTACTTTTGAGGGACTCCCACAGAAAAAAGTCCATAGATCGGGCGACCTGGGTGGCCAGGATATGTCGCCGAAACTGCTTATAAGTTTGTTAGGGAAGAAATCAAGCATTGTCGCCATGATCTCTCTGGTCGTGTACGGCCTGACGCCATCTCGCTGAAGCCATGTGCGTGTCCTGAAGGAAGGATGTTCTCTCATTACTGGCAGAAAATAATCGTTCAGCATTCGCCGGTAAGAGACTCGTTCACAGAAATTGCTTGCCCTTGAGGACCAATTATTCCACTATTTTACTATGCACAACTAGCACTTTGGGACTGTGAAGTGACTGCTGATATTTTAATACTGTGTTTCATCCTTTAGGTGACCAATAAAGGCAATTTTGCTTATTTGCACATTTAAATGCAAATGTTAAGTTTAAGTACTTGCTCAATTTGAATTTTGAAGGAGTGAGGTCTAAGATCCTTCCTGAATATTTGATGTTAAATAGTTTTCGAAAGTCCCAAGGCAGCTGCTCTCTTGCGCTCAGACTGACACGGATTATTGGGCAAGCATGTAGTGACGTGTTCGATATTTTCATTTCTTCTCGTTGTCCTTCTTGGCCTCGGCCGTAGGCTGTTAGCCACCGAACTTGTTTCCCGGAACCTTCGCACCCATGACCGAATCAAATATGCACTTGGGGCATCACGTCAACGTCCAACATTTTAACGTAAGGAAAATCTAAACGGGCAGTTGTATAGATGACTAGATGCGAAATTCTTTTTCTCGTAGGAGTGCAGCATAAATGTGCATTTTTTTTAACATTTTTCAGTAATGCCACATCGGAAGAAATATTGAATAAGTCTTTTTTTAACAAAAATTGTGAGTTTATAGTTTCCACAACACTATTGAGGTTAGTATTTAGTGTGCGGTTGTTCAGTAGGCTGATATCACTCGTATACACCTACATACAAGGTGAAGTCCAAAACAAACAAGACTGAACTAAAATAGAAACGACAAGAGCTTTACTCTGATAACTTCGAATTTATTTACGCAAAATAGTCCCCTCTGGCCTCGATACACTGCTTTTTGTGATCTAAAAGCTTTTCGAAAGAGTGTTTCAGGTCATTGACCGGAATGTCCTTCAGGATGTCGGTAAACGCGTTTTGGATGACCTCTACGGACTCAGAAAGTTTTCCTTTCATGGACAAGTTCAATTTTCCGAATAGGTAGAAGTCCCAGTGACCCATATGAGGTGAATACGGTGAGTGAATGATGGTTAAAATGCGATTTCTAGTCAAAAAATCAATCACAAGAGAGGATCGACGAGATGGTGCATTATCATGCAATAAGCGCCAACTTCCTCTTTCGCGGTTTTCAGGGCGAATTCGACGAATGCGATGCAACAAACGCTTTAAAACGCCAAGATAGAAAATTGCATTGACAGTTTGGCCTGTTGGCACGAACTCCTTCCGCACAATTCCCTTGGAATCGTAAAAACAAATGAGCATCGACTTGATTTTTGACTTCTCCAAACGTGATTGTTTGGGTGGTGACTCGTCTGGGGCCTTCCTTTCGGCACTTTGACGCTTAGTTTCAGGTTAATTTTGGAAAAACCACGTTTCATCACCAGTTACAATGTTGTTAAGGAAGTTCTCGTCTTTTCTCGCCTCTTTAATGAGGTCTTTCGAATGTTGAATTCTGAGCAATTTTTGGTCCTCAGTTCACTTGGGTGGAATAAAATGTGCACAGGCCTTTCGTAAGCCCAAACGAACACTTAAAATGCGATAAATTGATATTTTGGAGGTATTCAGCTCAGATTCCATGAATTTCAACGATGATTTCGGTTCATTTTTGATAAATTTACGAACAATTTCCATGGAGTTTTCAGTGATTACTGATTTTGGGCGGTCCGTATGTTCATTATCATTTATGTCCTCACAACGATCTCTGAAACGTGTAAACCATTCATGAACTCTGGCACGAGATAGACAATCATCGTCATAAACTTTTTTCATCAATTAAAATATTTCAGTAAACGTTTTACCGATTTTAAAACAAAATTTGATATTAGCTCTTTGTTCAAAACTCATTTTTGTACCGATGACACAAACATACTGACACTTTAGACGCAGTAACTTCGCTTCTTCTGAACCGAATGTCACCAAGCTTTCACTGGAAGTCAGCTGAGGATGTAACTTCCAACGCACTAATCAATCAAAAATATTTTTATGACACCAGTCTTGTTTATTTTGGACTTCGCCTTGTATAATGCGCGTATATCTGCTTCACGTCTAGGGGAAGCAAAAGAAAATTGTATCCAATATCTATTGGTATCTGCCAAGTTTTCTGCTCCTTAAAAGCTACCTGTGATTCGAATGCGGCCTAAAGCCCTCATATGATGCGCTTGTATGATAGTAGCTAACTGGCCAGATTACCGCAAAGAATACTGATTGTAAATATTTTAATTTTTTTTTTAATTTAAATATATGCATAACTTTCTTGCAGGACTCTATTCTTTTTATGCGTCTTACCAAATATCCTTAATGGTTTTCATGTCTCCTCATATACGCTGCTGGGCCATTTGCCTGAAGATCAGTGGTGCGTTGTGTCCGATCTTCAGTCCACCAATTGGTCCGTTGGCGAACAGCGGCACATATCACAACATAATCTCGACACGCGTGGCTGTACAATATGGCATTACGATTACGAGCAGCTGAGTACGATGACCTACGAAGATGCGCTCAACTATGTTGAAAACCAAGCTGAGACCGGCTCACCAGCGGAGATTCCGTGCCTTTCACGTGGCGTATACGCTTACTCGGATGCCGACACCACATTCGTGGCCGATTGGGATCTGGTGTGCGATCGTGCTATACAGCGCACCTCAGCACAGGTGGCCATATCGTTGGGCAAATTTTTTGGTTCCTTCTCTTTTGGCGTTTTTGCGGATAAGTGAGTATTTTAATTGAATAAAATTGTGACAAAAACAACAATATTGCATTATTTCACAGATTTGGACGTAAAACTTCCTTCACATTGGGTGCTATCTTTTTCATAGCGTCCAGCCTTTTATGCACATTCTCACCCTGGTATTGGCTTTTCTTAGCGGGTCGTTTCGGTTTGGGTGCCGCATCGTCGGGTCTTTTCTATCCGGCTTTCACAATGAGTAAATACATGAAATCATTAATTTTGTGTTTTTAATTTATTAAAAATCAAAATTTGTTGTTGACATTTTTCAGTCGTGGAAAATATCTGCTTGCGCCACCGTTCCTGGATGTCAATCGCTTTTTCGGGCTCTTATCCGGTTGGTATGATCTTGATGGCCATTGCTGGATATTTCGTGCCTCAATGGCGTTATCTACAGCTGACTCTCACAGTACCATCAGTTTTGTTGATACTCAATTGCTTGTAAGTTCGCATGTGTTCGTCTTTGTTCTTCTTATTTTATTTGGTACCAAATTTTATTTATTTATATTTATTAAACTGTGTATTTTGCAATTGCTAATCTATGGTATATATGTACATATGTGTATACGTAAGTTAATTAAATATTTTTGTATTTCTTCTAATTTCATAAATGCTACTGTTTATTTTTGATAAACGATGGCTGCTCTAATGTCATTGCACTGCGTTGTTGCTGCTGTTTATGATGGATGCTGTTATCATGGATGCTGTGCCTTCGCACTCACACATTTTCCTGTATTCAGTTTAATGAATGAATCGCCACGTTGGCTTATAACGAAGAAACGCTACAATGACGCCTACCGAATCTTATTCAAGCAGAAATGTCACTACGAAATTCAGAAGGAATCCATTGAAGCCATCACCGATAAGCAAGCCGTAAGCTCTTATTTTACATTTCATATACCTATAGTATGTAATATATGTATATATGTACTTGTGTACCTACATAAAAGGGCCTTTCAAAAAGAACGTTCGAAATTTATTAAGCTAGAGAAATATTCGATTTTTAACGCAATTTGTGTTGTGACTGGTTCAGTTCTTACTGATATATGGAAAATCAATGTATAAGCAGAAATTTTTTTTTTCAAAATTAGAGCGCGATTCAAAAATAATCTGCGTACTGTAAAGGGTGATCGGATTGAAGGTACTTTTTCCAATAGGGTTTTCTTGACAGATCACGCGTGACTACTGTCAAACTGCGTTTAAAGGGTGGTTAAGTTTCAAGGGCCGGTGTTGATTTTGAATAAAATACAATTTTTTTAGGAAATTATTGTCATTTCTTTTTATTATGATAATATTGGTATGTCTCAATTACGTATGGAACAAAATATCGGCCAAATGGCCGTCGTGTCCTCGGCGGCACACCTCCATCCGATGCTCTAAATTTTCGATGACGCTGAATCATAATTGAGGTTCTATGCCGTTAATATCCCGAATTATCTCATCCTTTAGCTCTTGACTTGTTGCTGGCTTATCGACGTACATCTTTTCTTTCAAATAACCCCAAAAAAAGACGTCCAACGGTGTCAAATCACATGATCTAGGCGGCCAATTGACATCGCCGCGACGAGAGATTATTCGGCCATCAAATTTTTCGCGCAAAAGAGCCATTGTTTCGTGAGCTGTGTGACAAGTGGCACCGTCCTGTGGAAACCACATATCGTCCACATCCATATCTTCCAATTCGGGCCATAAAAAGTTCGTTATCATCTCACGATAGCGAACACTATTCACAGTAATTGCCTGACCGGCCTCATTTTGGAAAATAATACGGCCCAATGATGCCGCCGACCCATAAATCGCACCAAACAGTCACTCTTTGGGGGTGCATTGGTTTTTCGGCAATCACTCTTGGATTATCATTCGCCCAAATGCGCCAATTCTGCTTATTGACGCATCCACTGAGGTGAAAATGTGCCTCATCACTGAAGATGATTTTCTTCACGAAGTGCGCGATATGCATTTTGATTTAAAACCCCATTTTAATAATAAGCCTGAATAACTTTAACCTGTTGCTCGATTGTGTATCTTTCTATGGTTCAAATTGAATTAGTCTGAGATTGAAAAATGTCAAATGAAACGCAGAAAACGACTTGACATTTAGGTGTGGTTCACATTCAATATCGGCCCTTAAAATTTAACTACCCTATATAATTTTTTTCAGCATTCATTCACATTTCAACATGGAAAAACTTACGCCTCAACAACGTTTATAAATCGTAAAATTTTATTGGGTTGGCAACTAATTAATTGCGGATTTTTTTTAGAAAATCAAAGACAATTTTTTAATGGAAGTAAATAACTTTATTCTGTCATGTATTGCCCATTTTGATCAATGACCTTTTGCCATATTTCAGGCAGCATCATAACCCCATGTTCATAAAACTTCTGGTTTTACTAGCAAAAAACTGAATCAGGTACGATTTTCCAACATCATCATTATTGAAATTTTTACCATTCAAGGAGTTTTGTAAAGATCGAAACAAAAAGGAATCAGGTGATGCAAGGTCAGGACTATATGGTGGATGTGGCAAAACATCCCAACAAAGCTCCAATAATTTTTGCCGAGTAGCCAAAGATGTGTGTGCCCTTGAATTATCATGATGGAATACAATACTTTTTAAATTTGTCAATTCGGGCAGCTTTTCTTCAACTGCATTGTTTAATTTCGTTAGTTGCTCAATGTAGACACCAGAATTGATCGTTCGGTTGGATGGTAAGAGTTCCAAGTAGACAATTCCTTTGTAATCCCACCAAACTGATAACAAAACCTTCTTTTGATGAATATCAACTTTTTATGTTGTTTGAGTTGGTTCACCTGGCCTGCTCCATGATCTTTTCCGCTTGATATGGTTGTTAAGAACCCATTTTTCATCGCCAGTTATCAGTCGTTTCAAAAGTGGTTCATTTTCATTACGTTTTTTAGAAAAACCCAGCTTTTAATGCGTTTCTTTTAGTTCGTGAGGAACCCATGTATTCGAGTTTTTGAACTTTTAACCGATTTTCAATGTACGATATATAATTCAATTTACGATATGTAATATATAAAGCTTCTCTGCAATCTCACGTGCTGTACTGTGATGATCCGAATCGATTATTGCTTTAATTAGGTCGTCATCAACTTCAACTGGACGACCAGAGCGTTTTTCATCTTTGAGTGAAAAATCACCGGAACGAAATTTGGCAAACCAATTTTGACACTGTCGTTCTTTTAAGGCTTCGTCACCATAAACAGCACAGAACTTTTTATGAGTTTGCGTTGCGGTTTTCCCTTTGCGGAAATAAAAAAGCAAAATATGACGAAAATGTTCCTTTTGATTTTCCATTTTTCAACGAACGCCAAACGAAAACTACTCAACCGATCAAAAAACGTTGTTTACTGATTGACAGCTGAATTGCCAACTATCAAATAACAAAATGTGTTTCACATTTGACTACGTCTGACGTCAAACCTAAAAGTTCAACTGAAGCCATCTATGAGTGAATTCCGCAATTACTTAGTTGCCAACCCAATATTACGAAAATCGACGCTCTGTGAAAAGTGTTCAACGTGCGCTCATGCCAACTTAGCGATGTTCAGCGATGAGACCTATTTTTGGCTAGATGGCTACGTTAATACGCAAAATTGCCACATTTTGGGCTGAACAGCAACCCGAAGCCATTATCTCCACTGAACACAACCGTTCGGTGCAGCCTCTGAGCTGGAGGAATCATCGGCCCATATTTCTTCAAAGATGAGGCTGACGCCAATGTAACAGTGCATGGCGAACGCAAACGCGCCATGATAAACGACTTTTTGATGCCGAAAATTTAAGCTCGTGATCTCCACAACCTATGGTTTTAACAAGACGGCGCCTCTTGCCATACGAGGGGCGTTCAATAAGTACGCGCTTTAGAATGAAGACACCATTTTTTCAAACATTTTTTTTTTTATTTTTCAACATAGTCTCCCCTGTTAGAAAGATAGACTTCGCCCAACGCTCCGGGCCATTTTTTTAACCCCTCCAAAAAATTGGATTTGCTGAACTCCTCTGTCTCCAAAAGACGCCTCTGTTTCGACGATGACTTCCTCGTTTGAACCAAATTTTTTTCGCGCGAGCCATTTCTTCATTTAGTGAACAAGAAAATGTCGCAGGGAGCCAGATTTGGTAAACACGGGGCGTGCGACAGCAATTCATAGCACAATTCATGAAGTTTCGCGCCGACAACTGTGGATGAATGTGCCCGGTGTGTTATCGTGGTGAAACAGCACCTTCTTGTTCGCCAAATGCGGCCGTGTCTACTTCAATTTTTTGTGAAAGCGATCCAGTAACTCACTGTAGTATTGTCCAGTAATCGTTCTTCCTTTTTTTCTAAAAAATCCATGAGAATGACGCCTTTCGTATGCCAAAAAATCGTCGCATGACCTTTCCGGCCGATGGGACTGTCTTCGCTTTCTTTGGAGCAGATGCACCGGGAGAAATCCATTGTTTTGATTGTTGCTTAGTTTCTGGTGTGTAATGATGAATTCAGGTTTCATAACGGTGATAACTCGACGCAAAAATTCTTTCGGTCTCTTATTCGGTTGGTATGTTCTTAATGCCCACTGCTGGATATTTCGCGCCTCAATGGCGTTATCTACAACTAGTACTCGCAGTACCGTTTTGTTGTGACAACTCGACGCAAAAATACCTTCTGATCTCGCATAAATTGCTCCAAATACTGCTTCGAAGTTAACAGCCGCATCCGCTTGATGTCCACCGGGAGCAATCGCAGGACCCATCGGGCCAACTTATCATGTAAAATATTAATTGCCATTCCGGTCGACACACTTATGGCCTCTGTTAGTCCACGCACTTTGGTTCGTCGATCGGAGAGAATCATGTTGTAGACTTTTTGCATGATTCCCTCGGTAACCACGACTGCCGGGCGTCCTAGTCGCTCCTCATCAAAAGTTGTGGATGTTCGCCCACGTTTAAGTTCGTTAAACCAATATCTAACTGTGGTCATAGATGGCGAAGCGTCCCCATAGACAGCATCCAAGTTTGCTTTTATCTCCTAGCATTTTTTCTCATATAAAAACAAAAAGCAAATTATTAACTTTTTCCATCTTCGCAAAAATCACGAAACTCGTCTTACTCGAATAGCTGCCAAATTCAAACTAGGCTATCAATCAGTCTGAAATTTGTTTTGCCGTCGTTTGATAGATGGCAGTGCAAGATGCTAACATCAACCTCCCTCAGGTACGCCCTGTGTCATCAAACACGGGTACTTATTATACCGCTCTCGTAATTTGTTTAAAACAGCGATAGAGAAGAATTCATGCTTAACAACTGGCAGCCGCTAGCATTTGGCGCATTTGTGCCCCTTCTAAAGCAGCACCAATTTCTTTATTTAATAGCCACACTTCGCATTCATCCAGAAATTTTAATTAATTTAATATAAATATAAATATTTATTACCTTTTCTAGGAAGCTTTACCTGAAGAGAAACTTTCACTTTGGACTAAACTGAAGGAGGGTCCGCTTAAACAATTTAGTGAGCTTTTTGGCACGTGGAAACTGCGCCGCCTCATTTTCACCTCTTACTTTATGTTCTGTGTAACCTCGCTCAGTTACTATGTAACGGGTACGTCTTCCACTCACCTAAACCAGTTTTCTATGTATTTATATAATTAAATTGAATAATTCAGCACTAAATGCCGCCAATTTATCGGTGAGCCGATATCTCTATGTTGCCATTACCGGCATGGTGGATCTACCCTCATATCTGGTGCCCATGATAATGCTGCGTTTCTTCGGACGTCGTACAACTACAGCGTCACTATTTATGCTGACGGGAGTGCCATTGCTTTTGGTGCTCGTTGTGCCCACAGGTGAGCAGAATTTGAAACATTTTTACTCATTATTTTAAGTTCTTTTTATGAATTTCACTTCTGTTTCGTTTTAGGGGAAATCATTTGGATCATTTCATTTGCGATGTTGGGTCGTTTCGGTATTAGTGCCACATATTCCATAGTCACCCTCTACACCGCCGAACTGTATCCCACCGAAGTACGCAACTCGGCATTGGGCACTTGTTCGACATGGGCACATGTGGGCTCCATTTCAGCGCCTTATGTAGTGGATGTGCTGGTAAGTCAATATAGTGGAATCGTTGATTTCTCTTGGGATAATAACAATTACACATTTATTGCATTACTTTTACATATAAATATATGTAATTTATAGGGGTTGCTCGGCTGGTATATTCCAACAACAATTTGCGGATGTTCTGTTTTAGTAGCTGGTCTGCTTACGCTCACTCTGCCCGAGACGGGCACTCATAAGTTGTCGGATCGCGTTGAGGAAGTTCCCTCCGCATCGGAATCGGACCCGAGTTCCGATTCAGAAACTGAAGACAACACAACTTCGAATGTGGCCAAGGCGAAAGAAATTGAAAGCAGTGATAAAATTTAGTTTTTAATTGTTATTATATTACATTATTTTTTGAAAATTGTAATAGTTTTGCAAAAGTTCCATTGATTATCATTTAAGTGAGTTTATAAGGAAAGCAAAAACCGAATGCATCATGGCTCGTGTTGTGATCAAAGGTGTTGAATAGTATTAGAATTTTAAATACAAATGTATGAATTATACAAGCAGATAAGTTTGCGAAAAAAAATAATAAAAAATCACTAACTTGTTCGTACATAAATATAAACATGAAAAAATATGTATTTAATTTGCAAATTTTTAATGCACATGTGTACTTATATAGTAACCGTATTTTCTTTTGCAGGAAAATTTAAAACTCCAAATCATTTATTAAATATAATATTTTTACAGTTTTTTATTTACTTTAAGAACGCAGGAGGTCGCTCTCGCTCATCCAACAACCCAACACCACACTTTGTTGCGTTCCCGGCCACTCTGGAGTGGAGCGAAATGAAAGAGCGAATGAGTGTGCAAGGCGAGGCTCTGAGCTGGATCTTCAACGAGTGATAGAGGGCATAAATATTCCTGTAAACGAGGTTAGGTTAGGTTATGGTGGTAGTCGGCGCGTATGACCAACTCACTTATTGCACCTAACCGAGGTGGAGGAGCATAACAAACTGCTCAGCAAACAGTTTCTGCTAGGGTGTTACCGTAGACCTCACCCATGCAGATACCTGCTTGAGCCTGAACCACCTCCCAGGCACGTCAGGAGGCATTTCCTTAACTACGCGGACGAGATCCAAGACAAAACAGACAGACAGCTACTGCATCGGACAGTGTACAGACAGGACATAAACGACATTCATCGAGAGACCCTTGCCACCTTCTTAAGCTCCCGACCCCCGAATGCCGTTATCGGAGTTCAACCACCACCAATCGCAGAGGAAGAGCTTTCGCGTAACCTTGGCACAATTACGTTCTGGATACTGGTGCAGTTTAGACTCCTACCTATTCAAAAATGACCCCAACACACCAAACTTATGTCCAGCATGTGAAGGCACCCCGCACGACACTAACCACCTTTTCGCATGCCCCATCAAACTCACTCATCTAACACCCCTCTCCCTCTGGACCCAAACCGTCGAAACAGCTAGTTTCCTGGGCCTACCGTTAGATGAGCTAGACGAAGACGACCGGTGATTACATTGCAGTGACAGGGCAAAGTTACCGCTACAACAAAAAATTAACAACCAACCCACTTAGACCTTACAGGTCCGTTGTGATACCACTGTGCGACATGGGAACCTTGTTTATTTATTTTCATGAAACCATTTTGAGGCTCTTATGAAGCGCAGGATTGGTCTAATCCCCGCGCCAGATAGTTCTGTAAGATAATTGAGAAAGTTTTTACCTAGACAAGCTGCTCTGATTTTAGCTAAGACTGGAGAATTGCAAAGGAAGTGCTCAACTGTTTCTTCCTCTTACTCATCTCTACAACTTCTACAATATTCATGGGAGAATACTCCTAGTCTCAAGGAATGCCAGCCAAATCGCCAGTGGCCGGTGACACAAGCCACGACCTTTGAGATATCTTCTCTTGAGAGGCTAAGCAATTCCTTTGTCCTTTTCTTGTTTATTTACTGCCATAGTAGCCTGGCTGTTACGCATGTGTCTTCATCTTCCCATGACCCATTGGCCTCTTGAGTAATGTTGTTTTTAACACACTTTTATTAGGACGGGTTGTATGTATGTATGTATGTATGTATGTAGGTATGTATGTATGAATGACTGTAACGGAATCTTTGAGCTTAATTTTCACTGGCTTCTAAAAATCTGATCGACTCGGAACACACAACATAGATGACTAGATGGGAAACTCTTTTTCTCGTGAGAGCGCTGAAAAATGTGCATTTTTTATAACATTTGCCAATATTGCCATACAGGTAGAAACATGAATTGGGTATTTTTTTAAACAAAAATTGGGAATTTTTAGTTTCCACACCACCATTGAGGTTAGTATTTAGTGTGCGGTTGTGTAATAGTATATTACTCGTAAACACCTACATATACTAAAAATAAAAAATAGTTAAAAAAAACTAAAAAACACGCTTTTTTGCTAATCGAACTAAAAAGTAGAAAATAAAAATAGTTTAAAAAAACTAAAAAACACGCGTTTATTGCTAATCGAACTAAAAAGTAGAAAATAAATTTTAATGACAAAGAGACCTATAATGAAGTAATAGCAAATCGAAGGATCAGTCATAGTCAACTACCTCAGAACAGAATTATAACAAAAATTAAGATACAAATAGAGTAATTCAAATTAGAGTTAAAAGCGCGGCGTGTGTGCAGTTTGGCTGCAACAAGGTAATGATCCGAGTCGATGTTGGCTCCTCGGATCGTACGTACATCTAATACACTAGAAGCGTGTCTTCCATCTATCACAACATGATCGATCTGGTTTCGCGTTTTTCGATCAGGAGACAGCCAGGTAGCTTGGTGTATCTTTTTATGCTGGAATCTGGTGCTGCAGACTACCATGTTTCGGGCCCCGGCGAAGTCGATCAGCCTCTGTCCGTTACCGGATGTTTCGTTGTGTAGGCTGAATTTTCCGACTGTGGGACCAAAAATTCCCTCCTTGCCCACCCTGGCGTTGAAGTCGCCAAGCACGATTTTTATGTCGTAGCGGGGGCAGCGCTCATAGGAACGTTCCAAGCGCTCATAGAAAGAATCCTTGGTCGCATCGTCCTTCTCTTCCGTCGGGGCGTGGGTGCAATAATTTGCGAGATGTTAAAAAAACGCGCTTTGATGCGGATTATTGCGAGACGCTCGTCCACCGGAGTGAACGACAGTACTTGGCGACGAAGTCTCTCTCCCACAACAAATCCGACACCGAATTTGCGCTCCTTTACATGGCAGCTGTAGTAGACGTCGCAAGGTCCTATGTTTTTCTTACCTTGCCCCGTCCATCGCATCTCTTGGATGGCAGTGATGTCAGCCTTTACTCTCACGAGGACATCAACCAGCCGGGCAGAGGCACCTTCCCCATTAAGGGACCGGACATTCCAGGTGCATGCCCTCAAATCATATTCCTTATTTCGTCCTGGCCACTCCCAAGTGAATGGCGATCAGTAACTTTCCCCACTTGCGTGGACTTCTACACATGGAACCATCCTCCTAGCTTTGAACCATCTGTATAAAAATTTAATTCCCTCCTTTTCCATGGCCCTGCCACTCCCTTCTTGACGGTATACTTGTCTTGAAGAGCTTGTCGAAGGTAAGTCTAGGAACTCTTAACGAACTGTATGCTGCGATTGACTTGAGCGTTCACGGAAACCAATAGAAGGTGGTCTCTGACTACTAACTTTAGGTTCTTCAAAGCGTTCTGGCCAAAACTAAATCTTAAAAGGACAAAATGTCTGCTTGGATTCAACAGATCAACTACCAGCGTCCTCACAGGTGTTATAAAGGTGTTATTCGAACCATAGCCAGTGAAATGGGTGTATCTCACAATAACTTCTGCAGGAGTTGTGGAGATGAAGAAGAAATTGAGTCCTGCACTTCAAAGAAGCCGGTTCAAATATCTTGGCGATTATTTCTTTGAGACCTGGGAAATTTGCAAAATGTCTCACTGCAGTTACTAGTCTCCCTTCTTAAAGAGAACTAAGTGCTTTCAGCAACTGACTAGCCTAACCTAGCCTAAATAAGCAACCTGACTAGCCTAACCTATTTAGTTTGTTAAGAAATATCTCTTATAGCCTAGACAGACGGTGACGTTAATCGGGTTTAACGACTTAATTCGGAATTATCTCAAGAATTAAGGGGTTTCATACGTCCAGCAGTACCAAAAATGCGCTAAAAGAAAAACTGTTTTTGGAAGGGATAACAATAGAAATAAATATAAAAATTTTGTATACATTGTTTATTAGTACTTAAACTTTATAAAAAAATGTATTTCAATTTTCTTTACAAAACTTAGTATATAAAAAATCACGTGACCCAAAGTGCAATGAAAAAAAAGTTGCTCCACGGTCTGTATCATTTCGCCTTGAAATGTTGATAAATCTGTACAAAGTAAAAAAAATCTTTTAAAATAAAGTTGTAGTTATAGTCTGTCGAGCCGGATTTTTGAATTTCGAAAAATTTTTCTATTTACGGCATTAAAAAAAAAAAATATGCGTTTTACGTCACATGTCACACTTTAACTATGTTTATAATTTTTTTTAATAAAAATATCAAAAATCCGGTTCGCAGACTATATAGAGAAAAAAGCTCTTTCGAATTAAAACACAAAACCACATCAAAAAGTATTAAAAACTTTATTAGTTATCATGCAGACCGTGCCGGAAAAAGTAGTTTCGAGAAAAACGAGTTTAAACTTTCAAGTGCCTCAAACGAAGTGCTGCTAAATGTACGCAACAAACTCTCGTCGGACAGTTACATTTTCTACCATAACTTTGTATCTATGGTGAATTTTTATAAACGACTTCCACAGAAATACGCCTAAAACTATAAAGAATAATAATCTGTAAGAAAAGAAAATCGATTTTCAGAAAATTCTGGACGTATGTAACTCCTTAAGTGCAACTAATTTGGATTGACAACTAGACTTAATTCTAATAATTTAGGTGGATTAGAGGAATTTTCGATGGCAATATTACCGAAAAATTACAGTTAATATCCATGATGAGAGATGGTGAATAATGAAATGACGCCTATCGTGGTCCCGTTACTTTGCACTCAGCGACTTTGACAATATCAGCTGATTTTCGCGACGTCACCCTCTAGCCCAATCGGTGATCAGTGTGACCTGATTATCATTTTCGTAACTTGATTTCGTATTTTTTTGTTCTCTAGACTCGAATTATGTTAGCGAATTAAATAATGCAATAAAGAAGAAATTTAATTTTCAGTTATTTTTCAGTAAAATCTAATGATATGGAATTCGAGATGTCATTAAATTCGCGCAGAGTCTATATGTATAATAGGTGCACTGGCTCGTAATTCGTTTTGAATATTTTGCGATAAAAAGTAAGGGTAAGGGTAAGAGTTTCGTAAAGTACTCGCCGGAAAGTCAATTCGTTGCAAAATAAAATTAAACACAAAACAGAGCGATAGAATCGACATTCAAGCATTCAAGCGACTTTAATCCAATTAATAACAAGCGGGAGCTATAAAAGGGTTAAGGGAGAGAAAATTTTAAAGATCTTAGGTCATATTTAAGAAAATTCTTTTGTACCCGTACTATTCTTGTGATAGCGCTTCTCCGATATCAGAGTTCAAACGCTCACATTTTGGCAGGTAAGATGGAACTCTGAACGGTACCGTAGATGGACAGCGAGACTAATGCCCGATCTAAAAAAATTGATAGAAAGAAAGCACGGTGAGGTTAACTATTACTCACTCAGTTTTTTCCGGGCATGGCTCCTTTCGCAAGTATTTGTGGCGGCGAATGGTTAAAGTTAGCCTACCAAACTGCATATACTTATGGAGATACTGAGTGTGATGATGCGGAGCGCACCTTCTTTAAATGCGAGAGGAGGAACATAGAGAGAACAGATCTGCAAGGAGCTATGGGTGTATTTACACCTGAAGAAATAATCGAGAAAATAATGATAGACGAAGGAAAATGGAATGCCGTCGCAAATTTCGTGGAAGAAATTATCCGAAAAAAAAGCGTGAGATGGAAAGTTATGCTGAAGAGCATTAAGCATAGGTTTCTCAAAACAGGCCATCCTGAACGCAGTGTCCTTCTTAGGACGCCGTCTTGGCCCTCCACCTCAAAGCAATGCGGAAGCAGTCCCGGTGGGAGGAAAACATCCCAGAAAAAAGGAGGGATATTTTTAGTGGAAGCACCATACACGCGGTAGCGATGGTTATTATATGGTGCCAAGGCATTTTTGACTCAACCTCACCGCCTACCCTCATAAAATTCAAACTCAGTAAATTCAATAGCTTTTTGAAATTTATAAAAAGGTTTTAAATGTTAAGAAGAGTTGAGAAAAGAAGATCCAACCTCTAACCTCTAAAAAAGCGAAAAATTACAATATATTTGCACTTTGAAAACCTCAAATTTTATAAGAATCAACAAATTTTAAATAGCACTGAATTCTTCTCAGCATAAACTTTAAATGCATGAGTATCTTTTTTTAGCCCTTTTTTAATTACAAAAATTTATTTTTCAACTAATATTATAGTATCAGCAACGATATCCAACACCGTCTCTGTACATGCAACCGTGCGTTGCATTTTTTAAACGAACAAAGCATACGAGGTTTCTTCAAAAATAAGGTGATTTTTCAAATTTCGCGGGCAACGTACGTTCGACTTTCGATTACATTTTTTTTTTATGTTGGTACACTCGTCTTGAAGGCATGTTCACGGGAAAAAATACCCATCACCTACCCCGTATGTTTTAAAAAAGGGGTATAAGGGGGGGTAGAGGGGGTATTCTACTTTCTAAAAGTGAAAACCTCACTTGTCGGCGGCTTGTAGTTTTTAAGTTATTTGATTTTAAAAATTGTAAAATTGACCAAGAATCCTCCTATTTTGGTTACTACAACCAGCCGAAGTGCTGCCAGACATCGTATAAATAAACAATTTTAGAAGATAATAAATGAATAAAAATACAAAATTTTACAAATTATTTCTATATTATATACGTCTATTCATATATATATATATATATATATATATATAGGTATATTTATGGATATATGTATATATTTATATACATTTTATATATTAATGCTTGATTTTCAGTAAAGTATGTTTGATTATATGCATTTTGAGTTTACAGATTTGTATTTGCTGGGTGTATTTAGATTTGTATTCAAACAAAAAAAAAAGTTAATTATTAATTTTATACACATATATGTATGTTGTATTTGAAAAAATATCTTATATTAATATTTGATAGATATATATATTTATACATATATTTTAATATATTTTAAACAAAAATACGTCAAATTTTCACTATGTTATGAATATATGATATATATATAATATATACATATATATATTTAAAAAAAAATAGAAAAAAATAGCGCCGCAGGCGAAAATTTGGAATAAAAATTCGTGCGATTCGTGCCGCGCTTCAAAAAAATAACCCTCATCAGTCCAACTCCGGCTACGCAATCCACAGTACTTTTGCCTAGAACTCCTTTTCGCTTGGGCGGCCTTCGGCCGCACTTCAAAAAAATAACCCTCAATAGTGCAACACCGGCTACGCTACACATAGGAGTTTTACGTGAAGCTGAACTGTATTTCGAAAATCATATCGATATTGTAATTATATATATTTATGAACTCAATATATACACCTTAGAGGTTGTAAACCCCCATTCCCTCATTATTCTAACAAAAACGAGTGTGTGGAAATTATGTTCCTATGTTGCTTCGTTTTCAATCGCATTCTATTTTTTTTTTTTTTTTTGCTTCTGGCAGCACTCCATTCAGCCATGCTTTTCAGTTATTGTAAATTTAGCTGGCGCGTCAAGTGTTTGCAAGTTATAAATGCAATTTAAATTGTTAATTTATGGTATATATCAATAAAAAGAGTTAAAACGTATGTGTATGTTAATGTAGTTTGAATATTTATTAAAATAAATGTGATAAGTGCACTTATTGTATCAAAATTTGGTGAAGGTAAAAGACAAATTTTATCAACAAATAACTTAAAAACTATTATTAACTGAATAGTGTTGGTGCTAGTTTTAGCAAAATAAGCACGAAATCAACATCTCCTGTGAATTTCATTGGAAAATTCGTAATATTTCTCTCAAAACAAGTGAGGGGGTAGTGCATGGAGTCGGAGCACAAATCGTTATCATCACGAACTCTTTCCTCCAAATCGATCAACATAATTATTCGCGACATAATTTTTACTTTAATTATACTTCTTACACTTATAAAATTGAAATTTGTTTTGAAATTTGAATAACGGACTAGTAAAAGTTTCATGGCTGCAGTGGAAACGGAACACTTTTGTCATGGCGCAAACAAGGATCGCCAAATAATCGTTTGTGAAAAGACAGAGTGACAAGTTTCTGTGAAAACGAAAATGAAAACTTTTTCACTTCACGTTTACATAGAACGAGAATTGAATCCATGATCTGACTTGGAGCTGCCGAATTATCGATAGTTGAAATCATCTTTAGTTTTTAATAGTTGATGTATGATTGTCGATACTATACAATATAAGCGCAACGAATTATTTTGACGCTAATGTATGTCAAACTTGTGTATTTACGGGCAATCAAATCTCATTTAAGAATTTTTTTAATTCGCAGCTCAACGAATTCTTTGAGATTCATCTGAAGATGGAGGTATACAAAAAAAATGTCTTGCTGAATTTGGGAGCGACTAAGAAATAAGATATACTATAACTAAATGATGGAAAGAATAATGAGATGGCGCCTATCGTGGTACCATTACTTTGCTTTCAGCAAATTTGACAACGAGTGAAGTCGTATTAGCACCAGTATGGCCAGATTACCATTTTCGTAACTTGATTAAGCATTTTTTTTTTTGTTATTTAGTCTCGGAGTTTTAGTTCTTTCTTCGTGACATTTTTCTAGCCTGTTCTAATTAAAATGTACTGTTTATAATTTTGTAAAATATACATACATTTTTTAAAAATTAGTTCAATAATTCACTCCGTTTTATTTAGCTTTACTTTTTTTAACATCTGGTCGCAATGCCCGCGATTGCGGTTATTGTTGGTGTTTTTCTCCTTTCAGCAGTCAAAGCTCTCTCTCGCTACTGCAGTGTTGCCTAGCGTTAGATATGAAAACATACACAAATGCTCATTTAAAGAAAATAAAATATCAAAATTCTATTGAACTACTTAAAGAACTTTTCATACGTGACAAATGGACTTAAAAATGTACGTATTTTTAAATAAATGTGTTATAGCTATGTATGTACAATTTAATTTATTAGTTTTTTGTTAAGAGAAACTCTTTTGTTAAGAGAATGACTTTTTTGCTATTATGTAACAAGATAGGGTACTTTTTTTGTAAAGATGTCGTTATGGGTTCTTCAGTATTTTCTGGTATTTTGTTGCTTTTTCTTACTATGAATACATCTCCTGATGCCCTATGTCCCTCTAAGGATTGAGGATCAGTAAATATCACAGGCCTGCGAAATCTCGCTTCTTTACAGTTTCTAAAACCGCTATGGGTGTTTCCTGAAGGTTATTTTATGCTGAAAACGAATATGACCTTGAAAATGCTCCAGCACGTCAGGATTTTTGGCAATTTGAAGTTAAATAATGAAACAATGCAGATTTTGGCCATTTTTTAAATTTTTTTTTGAGCAAGGTAAAATTTTTTTTAATTTTTCACAACGGCATCGCAAAGTACTACTCTTCAGCTTTAAAATCCACTTTTAAAAATACTTTGCGATTAATATAAAAAAAGTTATGCTATTTTGAATTCGCCCTTTACAGGGGCGTTAGAGAGTTAGAAAGGTTGAACTTGCATATCTGAAAGTCTCCAATTCAAAATAGAATAACTTTTTTTATATTAATCGTAAAAATATTTTTAAAAAAGGACCTTAAAGCTAAAGAGTACCTAGTACTTTGCGATGCCGTTGGGGAAAATTAAAAAAACACCTTACCTTGCTCAACAAAAAATTAAAAAAATGGCCAAAATCTGCATTTTTTCGCCGTAGCCGAATGGGTTGGTGCGTGATCACCATTCGGAATTCACTGAGAGGTCGTTGGTTCGAATCTCGGCGAAAGCAAAATTAATAAAAACATTTTTCTAATAGCGGTCGCCCCTCGACAGGCAATGGCAAACCTTCGAGTGTATTTCTGCCATGAAAAAGCTCCTCATAAAAATATCTGCCGTTCGGAGTCGGCTTGAAACTGTAGGTCCCTCCATTTGTGGAACAACATCAAGACGCACACCACAAATACAAAGAGGAGGAGGAGCTCGGCCAAACACCTAACAGAAGTGTACGCGCCAGTTATTTATTTTTTTTATTTTTAACCTCAAATTGCCAAAAATCCTGACGTGCTGGAACATTTTCAAGGTCATATTCGTTTTTAACATAAAAAAACCTTGAGGAAACACAAATAGCCGTTTTAGAAACTGTACCTTGCAGGACTGTGTATTTAAAACGTTTTCAATGTTAAGCAGAGTTGAGAGAAGAAGACTTAATATTCTAACATAACCTTAAAAGGAGCAAAGAATTAAATTTTCACTTTAAAATATCAAATTTTATAAGAACCAACAAATTTTCATTAACACGAAAATCTTCTCAGATTGACCTTTTTTATTAATATAGTTACAGTTATATAATAATATAATAATTTTTTTTAACTTACAGTTTCGGTAGCTTTAAATTTAATAAAAAAAAAAACACCAAACATTTAACATTTTCGCATTTAGGGTATAAAGCATTACATTTATTGCGAAGAGCAAATGATTGGCAACACTGCACAACTCAGCTAATGTGGCGTTACGCCCTCTCTAATGGGCGCAATCTATTTTCTATAATTTTTGGAATAACTATAATATCTTCAGATCATCTTGCGCTTGCATTCATGAAAAAATTGCTGTCAATTGTGATACGAAAATTAAACAAATTTGATGTAATACTTCCGATAGTTCCAAAACCATCGATATATCATAAAACAGTTGGTGTTATCGTTAGTATCGGCGACTGTTTGACAGTTCTTCCCGGCTAAGCCTTTTTAATCGAACAGAACTTCTTATTGGTCGCCATTAGAACGTTTTTACGGGGGTTTTAGTGTGTATAAGAAAATTTTTTACTTTTTAAATAATATGGACCGACGGTAAGATAAGTGCAAAAAAGAATTGTAATTTAGAGTAAATAAATTTTGTCCATGCAGGGCCTTAGCGCAAAGAAATAGAAAACCGCAAGGAAACAATGCCGCGCCAGATATGGCATTGCATGCGGTCCACAAAGAAAATGGGCAAAAGTCGAATGTAAGTAATTCAACCAATATTTCAGAACGTAAATGCTTTATTGAATATATTTGCGGCAGGCCCCTCTGGAAAAAACATTGAAAGAAAGTAGCAACAGGACAGGCCCGGGTATTGCTAAAGGCGAGTGTACCACTTGTCTGAAGGCGGCAATATGTGTGTGCCAGCGATGTGGTGATTTTTACTGCTCACCGGAGTGTCAACGGAAGGATTGGCCAAGACATCGTTACATATGCTTTCCCGTTCCGTAAGTTTTATTCGTGGAAGCCCTAATTTTTTAGGCAATGCACAATTTTGACTAAACTTTTCATTACTACCACGATATATTTGGTTGGGGGGGCGTGGTACCTTGCGCCACGCCCAATAGAAAAAGCAAGGTCAGACTATTGTAACGATGAAAGCTCCAACCTCCTAGGGTCCTCATAGAATACCCATAATACCCCAAAAGCTTAAAATTTAGGTTTTTTATGACCGTATTTGCATCTTGTGCTGAAATATTGTTGAAGGGAAATGCATAAAGCAATCGGTAACCCAGCAAGCATTTAACTTAGGTTTTATAGATTGAATTATATAATGAAATGAATATTTTATGAAAATACTGTTGTATTATCGTAAAATTTATAAGTGATCCTGGCGAAAAATTTATTATTTTTATAAAAATTTTATTTTATAAAAGTTTTTTTGTTTTTTGTAACAGTATATATGTATATTTTAAAACAAAAAAGCACCGAATGCGAAAATTGCGACGCACAATCACAGGTTTTTTATTCCAAATTTTTGATTATTTGTAAAAATATATATTTAAAATTCCAATAGCGCCTCTTTATAGAAATGCTTCTTTTTGTAATATGTATATATTTACAATTTCTAACAAAGAAGCGCCGGCGATTTTTTATTACATATATTCACTTTTTATAATTTTGATTTTGTTTGTAACCAAATCGCGCGATTTTTATTCCAAATTTTCACTATAAAAATATACTTTTTATATATACTATAATATAATATATATACATGTACTCTCAAGCAAAAAAGCGCCGCAGGCGAAAATTTGTAATATATATCGCGCGATTTTTTAGTCCAAATTTTCACTATTTTTGAAAATAATGATTTATAGATCTATCGCGCGATTTTGTATTCCAAATTTTAACTATTTATAAAAATATTTTTTTTGTAACAGATACCATATAGGTATATTTTTAAACAAAAAAACGCAGCAGCCAAAAATTTGGAAAGAAAAATCAGTTTTTATGAAAATATTCTTTTTATGCGATTTTTTAGTCCAAATTTTCACCATTTTTGAAAATAATGATTTATCGAAGGCCAAAGGCTAATTTAACTTTTTTAAAAACTACAAAAGTTCTATCGAACATTATTGTTGGTTACTGGGTTTTTTTGGTTTCGCTTTATTCTTTTCTCATTATCGTTTCTTTGACAGTTCGTCCCGCACATTTATTTTGCACGGCATTACAAACGTTTTGAAGAACATTTGTAATAATAGAATTTTAATAAAATTCATAGTATTATTGAGTAAACATAGCTTTAAATCAAATCTTTAATTAATAAGGAGTGTTTATAAGTGAATATTGTTACTTGTCTGTGTTTGTATTTAAGAAAAATAAGCGTCTGTAATAGGGAATTTTTTCAATGGAAATGGAAAAATTAAGCATTTTTTAACGTTAAATATTGCTATTAATTCTTAATGGTAATTTATAAAAAGTACTATAAATCGAAAGGCTGATATAGTGACTACATTTGTGTGTTATTATTTTTAAATTCGATCCACGGACTTGGAAATTATAGGCAAATATATCGTGGTAGCAATGGAAAGCCAACCCACATTTTTTATAGGATTGTTTATATATATTAATTCTTAAGTTAGGCGGGTATTAATGAACCAATTCGTAGTTAGGAACGATATCACCAAATAATCACTTTCTAAAGCTTGAACTGTTTTTGCTATGATTACGTACATTATGACACAGGGACTTATTGACAGTTTTGTTTCTTATTTAATTTTAATAACTTGTTTATGGAAATGTTGTTCATTCTGATTCTACAAAACCATATAAATCGAATTTTCAAACCAATCTTGTGCAAATTTTTAAAATTTTGATAAATTTTCATTTCAAACTTTTTAATCGGAATTGTTAGACAAATTTCGAGTACGCCGTTTTATAGCCCATGGAAATAAAGGGTTTTCCAATAAGAGGTGTTATTTTGATATTCAAAGAAAAATGCTATTTTTTAATATAAATGACCGGATGATTATTTCATTATAAAGAGGAAGGTATGCCGTTAATAGTGGAAAATAACATCAGGCAAATGACCAATGACCACAACGACCACGCTTACAGGACAATATCCTTTTCATGAAATTTTCCATAATCGAATTGCAAAGTGGCTGCCTTATCTCCTCGATAACCTCACGAATTCCATCTTTGAAGTCTTGAATCGACCCTGGGCTATTGGCGTAGACCTTCTCTTTCACGTGGCCTCAAAGAAAAAAGTCACGAGGTGTTAAATCACAAGATCTCGGTGTCCAACTGTGATCACCTCTTCGAGAGATAACGCGGTTCGGAAACTTTTCCCGTAAAAGGTCAATGGTTTCGTTGCTTGTGTGGCCGTCTTGTTGAAAATAAACCTTGTCCAGATCAATACCATCCAATTCCGGCCATAAAAAATCGTTAATCATCTCTCGATAGCGCAATCCATTCACCGTAACTGTCCAATGACTCCGCCGGACCATAAACCGCACCAAACTGTCACATATTGAGGATAGAATAATAACTCTTGGATTTTCTGAGCCCCGGATCCGATCATTTTGCTTGTTGACGAAGCCACCGAGGTGAAAATGGGCCTCATAACTCAAGAGGATTTTTCGATGGAATTATGGATCATTTTCATGCATTGCAACGACCCAATCAGCAAAGACACGACGTTGTTGATGATCGGCCGGCTTGAATTCTTGTGTTAACTGGACTTTAGAAGCCTTAAGACCCAAATCTTTATGCAAAATACGGTGTAATGACGATTGTGAAATGCCTAATCGCAAAGAACGACGAGGAATGGACAAACCTGGGTTTTCTTCAACCCTTTCGGCTACAATACTTTCAATATTTTCGCCTGTTCTTGAGCGACGTGCACGGGTTTTATTCTTCACATCACTACAAAAAAAAATGTATAATAATCGACTCGATTTTTGACCCACTTTAGACTTATTAGTAAGCGCAAAGTTTAATTATTTGTTGGTGCCGCTTAAATTCACAACTTTTTTTATCATATTTGGCTTGAGTAAATTATAAAATAGTGAAGTGACAGTTTTTACTTATACAGTTGTCAATCTCATGGCAGCTGACTCTACGTACTAACCCTGCTTAATACACTGAAATTCACGTCTCCCATCTAAGATCAGCTCTATGCAGAAAGTGGCAGCGAACTTGACCCTTTACATCCGGCCAAGAACTGTCACCCCAGCAGCATTTTCCGTACATAAACGGGGAACGTTTAAATTGCTACAACAACAACCTAACAATTGCCAGCGCTATCTATCTCTTGCATCAGTCTTGCACAATCTACCGATCATCGTCTCCAAAATCAATGGTCACGACGGTTTAAAGATTCAACGGGACTAGCTTACATCTCAAAAACCATAACCATTCTGAAAACCACTGGAAAATGTAAATCGGTACCATGGAAATCTGCCAACTAACTGGAGTTCGCCCGATGTCTCTCCTTTCCCCAGTAGTGACGACTTTAAGAACTTCTATTGCCAGTCTTTACGAAAAATCTGAACCAATGTACACTTCACCTCGGCTTCCGTAAAGTGTATATCATTTAACCGCAAAGACACGTGGACTTAACCAATGGTATTTCTGCTATGTGCATAATTTTTATCGCATTTCGTGAAATTGGTCTTTGTGCCACTCTTAAAAAAATCCACACCTCTGGGATGCGCGTAGTCTCCTTTTTGGGGTATGAATCAATTCATTTTCTTCAACTCCATTGGAAAATTAACTAATGATTACTTGAATTATATAAAGCTTTTCATGATTTTCTGCTGAGGGCAAGCAGAAAGCATCGTTTATTTAAAGCAGATGATCAGATAACCAATAATAAAATTACTTGCAACCCGAAATGAAAATTCTAAAGGCTCTGCACCAAAATGATTCCTGATTGGAGAGGAGTAAAGATTAAGTGGTGGTTTTTGTCAATAGTCTCTGGAACTTCGATAGTATTGATAGTTTTCCAGCCCTAAGTTCCAGATCGGACAAAATACTGTTACTGAATGTCTCGTGATTCAGCTCCAACAGCTACATAGTGAGGTATTTGTGCTCCCAGTTAGGGAACATATTATTTATTGGGCTCAGCAAGCAGTTCCTACTGTAGTGTTACCATAAGAACCACCTCTGTAGGCACGTCAGTAAACATCTGCATGACTTGACTAACAACATCCATGACTACACTCGGCAACCACTGAACCTGCCAGTATACTTATATACATATTAAGAGTAATGCGTTAAATAGGACTGGGTTTTCATTATTATCTACGGAGGTATAGTAAATCTTTTACTTTAAGCCGGTTTTCTCGGTTGTTGTAGCAATAATACGAAACCCCGTCAGTGCAATGTAAATCACTGGTCTCTTGGTCTAGCTCATCTAACGGTAGGCCCAGGATACTTGCTGCTTCGACAAGTTGGGTCCAGAGGGAGAGGAGTGGGTTTTGAGGGGCATGCGGAAAGGTGTTTAGTGTCCTGCGGGGTGCCTTCACATGCTGGACATATGTTAAGTATGTCGGGGTCGATTCTGGATAAGTAGGAGTTCAACCTGCTACAGTATACAGAACGTAATTGTGCCAAGGTTACGCGGAACTCTCGGGGAAGTTGGAGCTCTTTGTCTGCTGTGTGTGGTGGTTGGACTCCGATTATGGCATTCGCGGGTCGGGAGCTTGAGGAGGTGTAGAGGGTCTCCCGATTAATGTCGCTTATTGTCTGTCTGAACACTGTCCGGTCCAGTAGTTGTTGATTCGTTTAGTCCTCATCGGCGTAGTTGAAGAGGTGCCTCGTGACGTGCCTGGGATGCGGCACTGGCTCAAGCAGGTGTCTACATGGGTGAAACCTACGGTAGCACCTTAGCAGAAACTGTTTGCTGAGCGGTTTGTTGTGTTCCTTTACAGGCAGCATCTGAGCCGTCTCGTTATGTAGGTGTTGTAGAGGCGACATCAGGAGACATCCCGTCGCTGTCGAAATAGCAGTGTTTTGGCATGTCTGAAGCTTTGTGCACTGCGTGTCATTAGTTCCAAGCGACCAGACAGGCGCAGCAAAGTTTAGCTCCGGCCGGCCAATTGTCTTAAATGTCGACAGAAACATTTATTTGTCTTGGCCTCAAGTACTTCCGGCTAGCGATTTGAAGACCTTGTTGCGATTTTGGACTTTAGTGGCCATTGCGGTTGTGTGCGCAGAGAAGGAGAGCAAACTGTCGAAAGTTACTCCCAAAATGTTGGGGTTGTTTACAGTCGGAATTGGTGTATCGTCGACTTTAGCCTCCTCTGCCCAGGTAATAAAGAGGGTCGCCGTGGACTTGGTGGGGGAAAGCTGTAGACTCCTCGCAGTGAAAAAGCGAGAAAGATTGGTTAGGGTATGGTTCACTTTCGAGCACAGGCCATTAATGTCATTGCCCGACACCATTATCGTGCAATCGTCAGCGTAGGAGACTCCCTCTGGTGGCTGGAGAGCTTCGATATATAGAAGTTAAAAAGCAAGGGTGAAAAGAACAACTTGCTTTATCTTCCGCTGTTTAGAGATTTGGTCTCGAAAGATTACTAACGTGTGTCGACCACTCAGATAGTTAGCGGACCACCTCTTCAGCCTTTGCGGGAGTGTCGATTGTATAATATCATCTAGTAGCGTGGAATGGCTGACTGCGTCGACAGCCTTGTTGTTGTTGTTTTTAACAGCGTAGTTAGCCCTGTCAGTGTAGGTATATCATCTGTCGTCTTCGTCTAGCTCATCTAGGGGTAGGCCCAGGAAACATGCTGTTTCGACAGGTTGGGTCCAGAGGGAGAGGGGGGCTAGATGAGTCTGATTAAGGGGGCATGTGAAGAGGTGGTTAGTGTCGTGCGGGGTACCTTCACATGCCGGACATGTGTTTGGTATGTCGGGGTCGATTCTGGATAGGTAGGAGTTTAACCTGCTACAATATCCAGAACGTAATTGTGCCAATGTTACACGAGTCTCACGGGGAAGCTGGAGCTCTTCATCTGCAATGGGTGGTGGTTGGACTCCGATTACGGCATTCACGGGACGGGAGTTCATGAAGGTGGTAACGGTCTCCCGGTGAATGTCGTTTATTGACTGTCTGAATAGTGTCCGGTCCAGTAGGTCTCGGTCAGTTTTGTCCTGGAGTTCGTCAGCGTAGTCGAGGAGGTGTCTCCTGACGTGCCTGGGAGGCGGCTCAGGCTCAAGCAGGTGTCTGCAGGGGTGAAACCTACGGTAACACCCCAGCAGGAACTGCTTGCTGAGCAATTTGTTGTGCTCCGCTACTGGGAGCATTTGTGCCTCGTTGTGCAGGTGTTGTAAGGGTGACATCAGGAGGCACCCGGTCGCTGTCCGAATGGCGGTATTCTGACATGTCTGAAGCTTTATCCACTGCGAATCACTAGTACCAGGCGACCAGACAGGCGCAGCATAGTTTAGAACCGGCCGGCCAATTGCCTTAAATGTCGAAAGCAACAGTTCTTTGTCCTTGCCCCAAGTGCTGCCGGCCAGCGATTTGAGGACCTTGTTGCGATTTTGGACTTTAGTGGCAATTGCGGTTGTATGCGCAGAGAAGGAGAGCAAGCTGTCAAAGGTTACACCCAAAATTTTGGGGTTATTCACAGTCGGAATTGGTGTGTCGTCGACTTTTACCTTGAGGGGCAGCTTGACCTCCTTTGTCCAGGTGGTGAAAAGGGTCGCCGTGGACTTGGTGGGGGAAAGTTGGAGGTTCCTCGCAGTGAAAAAGCGAGAAAGGTCGGTGAGGTAGTTGTTCACTTTGGAACACAGGCCATCGATGTCATTGCCCGACGCCATTATCGTGCAATCGTCAGCGTATGAGATCAGGGAAACTCCCGCTGGTGGTTGGGGGAGCTTCGAGATGTAGAAGTTAAAAAGCAAGGGTGAAAGGACACCACCCTGCGGTACGCCTTGCTTAATCTTCCTCTGCTTTGACATTTGATCTCGAAAAATCACTGACGAGTGCCGACCGCTCAGGTAGTTCGCGGACCACCTCTTCAGCCCTGGCGGGAGTGTCGACTGATAAATGTCATCTAGTAGCGTGGAATGGCTGACTGTATCGAAAGCCTTCTTTAGGTCCAACGCTACTAGGACAGTCCTCTCGCAGGGGCGGTTTTGGTTAAGCCCGTGACAGCCTTCTTCAGGTCCAGCGCTACTAGGATAGTTATCTCGTAAGGGCGGTTGCGGCTAAGCCCGCGGGTTGAATGATTGTTTATGGCGGTGAGTGCTGTGGTGGTAAGAGTACTGTGCACTCGTCGGAAGCCATGCTGAGGTGGGGCTGGGGTCAGGTGTTTTTTGTAGAGTGGGAGTAGGGGAGCTTCAAGTGTCTTCACTACTGGGGAAAGGAGAGTTATCGGCCGATAAGATTCCCCTTGGTTGGTGGGTTTCCCAGGTTTCAGTAGTGGAACCGCAGATTGAAAACCCTTGTGAGGTACCCTACTCCTAATGGAGGTTTTTCAGCATCAGCATGTTAAGTCCAGCGTTTCCACGACAGTCGGTTCTACGTTACCGAAACGACCCGGATTTATATCCGGCCAAGGACTGTCACTCTAGCAGCATTCACCGTATGTAAGTATGGGGAATGTTTATGCTGCTACAAAAACCATCAGGGCCAATGGCTTTTGATGCTTTTGTTTCGTTAACGGCCCCTGGACCTCATCACAGGAGAAAGCAAGTAGCGTATCAGTTTTCTCGATATTTCGTTACGAATTATTTAAATAATTAAATAATACTGGCCATTGGAAGCTACAACTTTACTCCATCTTTCAGGCAGGGTACGGATTACTCTGACGAAAAATTCGAGTTCTTTTGACTTGATTCATTCAGTGAGGCAGTTTGCGATGCTCTCGTAAGAAGTGAACCGCTTTGCAATAACGGCTGACTGCATTGATCGGAACAGATGGTAATCCGAAGGGGCAATGATGTCTGGGGAATACGGCGGGTGGGGCAAGATTTCTCAATTCAGTCCCTATAAATATTTCTGTACCGATTTAGCAACGTGCAGCCAAATCGGTTTGTCACGTCTACCGTGCCATTCCGACTGTTTTTTTTTAAGAGTTCGATTCAAACACATAAGCCGCAGTCGGTAACGATCGCCAGTGATAGTTTCAGATGGTTTAAGGAGTTCATAATAGATGACACCCTTCTGATCGCACCTGATGCACAACATAACCTTTGAAGCATGAATATTTTTTTCGCTGTCGATGGACCTGGTTTACCTGGCAGGCTCCAACTTTTTCAACACTTAGGATTATTATAATAGATCCATTTTTCAAATTATTGTTGTTGTAGCAGCATAAATATTCCCCATACATATACGGGGAATGCTGCTGAAGTGACAGTCCTTGGTCGGATATAAATGCGGGTCGTTCCGCTTACGTAGAACCGACTGTCGTGGGAACGATCCATTTGTCATCGCCAGTGACGATGCGATGATGAAAACCTTTAATTTTTCCGTTCAAGAAACGTCTCTCACTTGTCACCAAACGACTCTCGATATCCCTCTCCTTCAATTGATTTGGCACTCAGTTACCTGCTTTCTGGACCATTCCCATCACGTGCAAACCTTTACCGACGGTTGATCTGTCAACATCCAACTCTTTAGACATATCATCAAGGGTGCGACATACGTCTTCATCCAATAATTGTTGTAGTTGAGTATCTTCGAATTTCTTCGGTGCCCCTTCGCTTGTTCGATCTTTATCTCTCACGTCGAAATTGCTACTTTGGAAGCGTCGAAACCACTATTTACAAGTTGTGTTTGATGAAGCCTTATTACCGTAAATATTGATCAATATACGATACGTTTCAGCTGCACTTTTCTTTAAAAGGTAACAATGAAGCAGAACTTCCCGCAAATGCTGTGTTTTCGGATCGAACGAACGAAAACATTTTTGATGTCAGATAAAAAAGGATCTTTACGCTTCATCTTACACCTTCAAATCACCAGTAGAGTACTATAGCGAACAGAAAAATAGTATCAGCAGCGATACCAGCGTTCCCACGACAGTCGGTTCTACGTTACCGGAACGACCCGGATTTACAGGGTCCGCCATATAACTTAAAAATGCTATAAAAAGAAAATACTCAATATTTTTCCAAATTGTTTTTTTTTTATTTTGAAGTACAATCCTTCCGGTTAATTGGGTGGTCGGTTTGCTTCAGCTGCCGAACCAATTGGACTTTGTACGGCGTCATACCAAGGTCTTTACGCAAAATTCGTCTCAATGATGTCTCCGAAATGTCCAATTGTTGAGAACGGCGGTGAACTGATGTTCGTGGTGATTCACGAACACTCTCGGCCACAGCAGCAATATTTTCGGGTGTACGCACGGTTTTTGGTCGGTCACGCGTCGGTTTGTCAATAAGCAACACAGTTTCTCTTATTTTTTTCGCAAAGCAACGCACATACGCTTCATTCGGTGCTTTTCTTCTTCCCATTCTCGTACGTAATTTTCGTACACATTCTGTAACATTTCCATGATTTTCAAAGTAATGTCGCAATATTTCCCAGCGTTCTTTGAGCGTATACACAACCATTTTCGTTCAGCGGAAGAATAAAACTAATTTTCTGTCAAATCAGATGACAGCTAAGTGTAACTTCCATTATTTTATTACTCAATTACAAAGAAATATTCCAGCACGATATTTATTTATGACAACAGTGTTGGCATTCAGCGTATAAACTGTTAAATTTAACGCAGTGAATAAAGGTTAGCCCATATTATCGTTACATTTTGAATAAATGCGTTTCTTACAGGCCTTTGGTACATCCGTTAATGACTGCGTCTACCGATGCATTGTATCCCGTTAACAATCCATTGCTGACCGTAAACCAAATTCCCAATGTTCCATTAGGGAGTCAGCAAAATGTACTCCATGAAATGTTCAATTTAAATTTGGGCATGAATAATCTTCAAGTCCAACAGAATTGGCAAAATCAGAATCGCGTTATGAATGGACTCCAACAACACCCATACCAACAGCATGGGCAGAGCAATAGTAAGGTTTCACCGCAGAATGCCAATAAAGTGCAGAAATCCAAGGAGCCTACTGCCACTGTACCGGTAGCTGAGTTGCCCAAGACCAACAGCCGCGTCATATTGACTGGTTTACGTACGCCAAATCGTTGCTACGTACGCGCTCTGAGTTCAGAAGAAGACGATGACTACCTATTGAATGCACGCAAAATCGATAGTTACGGCAAGAACGCAGCGCCGCTTAGCAAACTGCCCAAAGCGCTCAGTTATGCCATAGCGCCACTTCAGGGCTTCATGTACCGGGTGCAGGTGCAAATAGTACGTAACCCCGACAATATTCGCGTGCTTTTCATCGACCGCGGTATAATTTCCACGCGGCGTCTGAGCGAATTGCGCGAAATTAACGACGAAATTCTATCACTGAAACAACATACATGCCTGATACCGTTACGCAATGTTTCCAATTATGTACTGAATGAAAAATTAGCGAAACAATTTAATTCATACGAAAATTTAGAATTTCAAATAAAATATGATCGCGTGGAAGATGGTGTAGAACTTTTATATTGGCAAACAGGAAAATCACTAAATGACGAAATTGAGCAATTGTGCAAAGTGGAGGGTGCTCAAGTTTGGGCAGATTCTATGCGCTCGAAACAAGAAAACGAGAAAAAGAATAAGAAGAATGAAAAGAATGCAAATTCCGAAGAAACGAAAAACAAAAAATGTGAACCCCAAAATTCAGTTGGCAAGGTCGTAAGTGCGGCTAGTGAACACGACGATCAATTTTATGCCACAAATGCAAGTACACAAAACTCCACTGTGAATTCGCAGACAAGCATGGGACGGGAACAGTCAAAGCAGCCGAAAAATGATGTAAGGGAGCAGAACAAGGAGGAGGAAGTAAATGCGAAAGTTGAAGTTGTAAAAACCGTGGAAAAACCAGAAGAACCTACGATGATTGCCGTAAGTGGGGGAAAATTTAATTTAAAAAATGTAATACTCTAGATTCCTCTACTTGCAGCCATTCCAGACGCACTATTTCAAAGTAGGCTGCCCCCCATTCAAGGCCATTGTGCTCGATGTCTCCTGCTTGGAAATTGGATATATTGGTTGTATCGATCAAAATGATTTGTCCTGCCTACAGACAGTTCATCAGCAGCTGAGTTCAATTGATGTGTCTGACAAGCCGTATGAGCCCAAGTGAGTATCGAAGAAGTTTTAAGATATCCAAAGGCTCGACCCTTTGCCTTTAGCAGCAAACTATAAGTATATTAATAATTTTAAATAAAAAAATAATAATAATTGGCGCATACACTTATGTTAGATGTTTGACCGAGCTCCTCCTCCTCTTTGTACTGTGCATCTCGATGTTGTTCCACAAATGGCGGAACCCACAGTTTTAAGTCGACTCCGAGCGGCCAATGATTTTTATGAGGAGCTTTTTTTTTATTATTTTATTATTTATTTTAGATTTGCGAGAAGCCTGTACATATAGTTATCACTATTCAGTGCTGTCTAAAGATCAAAGGAAAATTATAAAAACTAAGGAAATTTATAAAAACTGACGTTAAAAGACAATGTCGCGGTTACAATGAAATATTTATTGTTGTACATGTTAATACATCCCAAAATCTTGTGAGAATTGTTTTTGTTGGAGCTTTCTAGCACACTTACATACTTAACCCTTTGGGGAAGAGTCGTTTACCGTTCCGGACGCGTGTCGGCATATAGCCACCCAAATTAGTTCGTAGCTGCAAGGCTCGCGACGTCTGTCGTTCTGAGCGATAAGATTCGCATAGGTATAGTAAAAGAGTCACGTTTTCATTCAAAGACATTCGGGGCCATTAGCGACGAAGTCTTATCTTTCTTATAATGTAAACTTACGATGTGAGACGACGGTAGAGCCAGAACGAATTTCTCTGCCAGAGGAACCAGCAGGCTTTTTATATATTTTATCCTATGCACGAAGGCTAAGCGATCTAGAGATGATACGTTAGATAGTCGCAGTTCTGACGAATGTTATTAGGTGCACAACTAAGTTCTCCCTTTTTTTTTTTTTTTTTTTTTTATGAAAATACAGCTGTATTCTGAAAAAATGGTTACAAGTGAATCATTGAAAGTATAGCCCATCGCTGGCTACCACTTTTTCCCATTTTTCTGGTAGATCTCGTATACCGTCGCGGTAAAACTGTTCATCTTTTGAGGCTATCCACAGATCGAGCCATATTTTGATGACTTCATATGAATGGAACTGCTGGTTAGCTAGACCATGTGCCATCGATCGGAATATCTGGAGAATACGGCGGGTGGGGTAGGATTTGTAGGATTTCCCATTTCAGTGTTTCCAGGTAGGTTTTAACGGGTTTGGCAACTTGAGGCCGAGCGTTGTAATACTGTAGAATAACTTTTTCATGCTTCTCCGCGTATTACTGCCGCTTCTCGCGCAGTGCTCGGCTCAATCGCATCAATTGAAGTCGATACCGATCTCCAGTGATGGTTTCGCTTGGTTTTAACAGTTCATAATAAATAACACCAACTTGGTCCCAACAAATACATAGCATAACCTTCGCAGCGTGAATATTCAGCCGAGGCGACGACGTAGAAGCATGACCGGGCAGTTCCCATGATTTTCTTTTCTTTGGCGCTGATCGCTGAACGCTGGGGACCATCGTTAAACTTTTCATAGGACCAACAGTATTGAAGTTAAAAGATAAATGCAACCTGAATGAATGTGGTCAAATATACTTTTAATGAGCCTTATTGAAGCATTCTAAGCTAAAGTGTGGGTGGGATTTACACACAAAACCCCATGTAACACCCTTCTTTGTTAAAATTTTGGCTTTCTTGGACCCAAATAAACCTGAATTTTCATCATAACAACCAGAACAGTATTTTCGAACTTTATGGCCGTACCCTTCCTTTTCTTGTAATTTATGTAATATTTCTTCCTTTTCCAACTGGAATTTGTTCATCTACTCGCTGTGTCAATGGTCATCCGTAACTGATATTTTTTGTTCGGTTACTTCTTGAAAGAGGGATGTGGGATTTGATCGCTGATAATATTACATTATCGCATACTTAGAAAGCGACCGCAGAAATATCGGCGCCTTGCTCAACATGTTAACCGCATTAATCTAAGTACTAGCAGGAGACTCCTTTTTCTTTCAGACAATTCTATGAGTCAGTTTCACTATTAAATTCCGATAATTATGATGTTATATTTCACTGTATTTGCTTCATAGAAACCAGTAGGTGGTGCATTTTAAATTAACAAACAACAGAAACTACATACCAGAACTATAGTACTTTCTATTCACCAAGGATGTAATATGGAAAACGATTTCTCCCAAAACTGACGGAAAATGTTTCATCTTCTTCTTCATAGCATCACAGTCCTTGGTGAACCATTGCTTCATTCAAACCTTACCCCATCTCTCTTTATCTAAGGCTACCGCCATCCACTGCCGCACGTTCAGCCTTGCAACGTCATCTTCAACGTCTTCGGCCATTTCTTTCTGGGGCGTCCTCTTCTTCGGCCTCCAACAGAACGTAGTTCAAATGCCTTTCGAGTTGTTCACTCCTTGGGCATTTTGAACACGTGTACGTCCGTGCCATCTTTTCCTCTGAAATTTTATAAATCTCATCACAGTTTCGTGTTTTGCTAAAAGTTCCAGCTTATGATTATATCTAATTCAACAGGTTTCGTCTTGCAATCTTACAGGTCCATATATTTTTCTTTCAGATACCATTAGCTGATTAATGCCAGTAGTTTTAGCGTCCATAATTCGTAACCATAGGTAAATACGGGGCGGATTTGTATATCCTTAAGGTGTTAGGGTTAGTCAGAGGCCCGATTGCAATTGCTTTATTTTACAAAAATAAAAACATAGCATTAATACATCCTGATTCGACTTGACTTTAGCAAAATTAAAAAAAATAATAATAATTGTAAAACTTAACGCTGTTTGTGTGGAGCCCGTTTCTCCAGAACTCCCGTGCGGTGATCATCACAAGTCCTTGGAGATTCATCTAAAATCAATCGGACAAGAGAAATTAGTTTTATTAATAGATAATCTTGTGCCTGATCGAAGTTTTTTTTTCAAAATTAACAATATGGCGGCCTCAGGAAATATTTTTCAGATTTTCGAGAAAAAAACCAACAACTACTGGGTGGGCCATATAGCGTTTGCTTTTTGAACCACCTATTTTTTTGAGAATGGTAACACAAATGACATGACAAATGTGTTCATAATTTACTTAAAGGTTTGACATTTACGAAATGGGACGCTATACGCTTGAACAAAATTGGGAAATATTGAAAATCTATTTCCAAAGTGGTGAGTCTTCTTTTCTGATTTTCATATCGGTGGCTACGTCAATAAGCAAAATTGTCGGATTTGGGGCTCAGAAAATCCACACGTTACTGTTTGGTCACTGTTTGGTGCGGTTTTTTGGTCTGGCGGCATCATTGGGCCATTTTTTTCGAAATGAGCGAGGAGCCGCGGTTACAGTAAATGGTGAGCGTTACCGTGACATGCTCAACGAGTTGTTTCCAAAAATTGAAGAGGATGACATTGACGACATTTGGTTTCAACAGGACGGTGCAACTTGTCACACTGCCAAAGTTACACTCGAACTTTTGGCTACCGTTTTTGAATTCCGATATCAATTGGCCGCCTCGGAGCTGTGATTTAAGCCCGTTGGAATATTTTTTTGTGGGGAGCCGTTAAGGAAAAATGCTATGCGAACCATCCAGAGACGATTGATGCTTTAAAACACGAAATCGAAGTTGCCATTCATGAAATTGGAGGAAAAACAATGGAAAATGTGCTTAAAAATTGGGTTGATCGAATGGCCTACTGTAAAGCCAGTCGTGGCAATCATTTGAACGATATTATTTTTCATTCATAAATGACAATGTTCAATCTTCAAAATAAAAAAAAAAGTTTGAAAAAATATTGATTAGTTTTTTTTTTTTATAGCCGATTCAAAAAGCAAATTTTACATGGCCAACCCTATAATTGTTAAAAAAAAACAATCGAAAATTTTGAAAAAAAAAATCCTTCGATCAGGCACGAATTTTTTATGTTTTTCAAAAGCAGTATAAATTTTATTGAAATCTACCAAGCGGTTTTTAATTTACAGTGATCACCAGTTCAAAATACATAGTTTTCAGAAAACGCCTTTAAAGTTTTGCTATCGATTTATGCAGAGTTATACGAATTTTTAATTACTTACCCTGTGTCATTTATTCCTGGGCCATATAATAGTTCTTCAGCCATCATAGCACCTTTCAAAATATCGATTTGCTGTTGCCTACGTAGCATTCTACCTTCACGAGTGTTATCGTTAGCGCGCTTATCTGCCAATTTCATACGTGCAGCTGCTAGTTACTTGCTCTCGAACGCTCAGGAGCGCCTAAGCGCCCTTTGTTAATTATTGAATAATTCGAAAAGTATTTGTCAGATTCACTTAAAATTATCACACAAGATTTTTTGAAAATTCTGACTACCCCTAACCCCTTAACTTTTGCTCGTGATATAATAATTTAGACTTAAGCAGCTTCGAATTAGAAAAGTAAGACTTATTGTAGCCTTATTGACTGATATTTTACGAGGGGTGCTTTTTATATGTCGGGATTTGGCAACCCTGGTGTTGCAATCTGGCAACTGACAGCTGTATCGCAAAGTTTGACATTTTTTGGCTTTTACGTACTCAGAACGTTTAGAAATACCAGCGCTATTTGTGTTGTTTACAGTAACTTAAAAGATTCGTCTCGGTCCAAAAATGGAATTAAATCGTGAACATTTTCGTGCGATTATTTTTCACAACTTTCGACGTGGATTAACTCAGCAACATTGCATGGATGAACTTAATTAATTTTTTTTGCGATGAAGCTCCATCAAGGACCAGTGTTTATCGATGGTATGGTGAATTTAATCGTGGTCGTAGTTCACTCCAAGACGAATTTCCTGAAGGTCGTTCAAAATCAGTTGTTGTTCCGAAAACCATTGATGCTGTGCGCGAACTGATATTGCAAGATCGTCATGTGACCTATCGTGAGATTGAGACAATCTTAGGCATTAGTGGGACCAGCATACATTCAATATTGCATAAACATTTGACTGTCAAAAAAATTTGTTCGCGTTGGAACCCACACAATTTGTCAATCGCTCAAAAAAAGGCTCGTGTCGATTGGTCGAAGGAAATGCTCAAAAAATACGATCGCGGGGCTTCGAAACACGTCTATGACATCGTGACAGGTGATGAATCATGGATTTACGCGTATGAGCCCGAATGTAAACAGCAGTCGACTGTATGGGTGTTTCAAGATGAGCCAAATCCAACAAAAGTTGTTCGCGCACGAAGCATTTCCAAGCAAATGGTCGCCTGTTTTTTCGGAAAAACTGGACATGTCGCAACCGTACCATTAGAACAACGCAGAACAGTAAATTCTGAGTGGTACACAACCATTTGTTTGCCAGTTGTCTTCCAAGAAATTAGGAAAACCAATCGCCAAAGACGGATCACTCTTCACCAGGACAATGCGAGCTCTCACACATCGGCTCAAACAACTGCATTTTTGAGCACCCAAAACATCGAATTAATGGGTCATCCGCCGTATAGTCCTGACTTGGCACCGAATGACTTCTTTTTATTCCCGTACGTAAAAAACAAACTGAGAGGTCAACGTTTTTCGACACCTGAAGAAGCGGTTGCGGCATTCAGAATGCATGTTTTGGAGGCACCTCATTCAGAGTGGCAAAAGTGCTTCGACAATTGGTTCAAACGCATGCAAAAGTGTATAGATCTTCATGAAGAATATTTTGAAAAACAATAAAGTGATTTTCGATGATTAAAATTTGTTTTTGTTCTCTAATCCCGACATATAAAAGGCACCCCTCGTAATACCCAAATATGTAAATTCTAGTCATAGTCATAGTCTCCGATCAGCAGTCATCATGCCTTAAACCGGGGCTTGATCGAACCGTAAACTTCGTTTTCTCTGTGTTAATTCTTAGCTCAGTATTTCATATTATTTTTTCTAGTTTTATAAACGCACTCTTTAATTCACTTCTGCCTTTCGACATAGTAAATATATGATCTACATATGCACAAACCTGGAACGGCTTGTTGTATATATAGTATTCCCATTTTCTATTTATTTCGGTTATTGCTGCGTGTAGGACTAGGTGGAATTTCAATATTAATAAAGCGTCTGCCTGTTTAATTCCCAATATAATGGAAATGACTCTGCAAAACTTGAGTTTATACCTCTGACACATGGGCTGAAAAGTCCCGGACCTAACACATAGATGGCACTAGTTTGATAACATTCACCTCTTTTTTAGTTAGTACCAACCTTAGAAAGACCACTGCTAAAATTTAAAAGTATTTTATTCATTAGTTCGAAAGTTATTGTGCTAAGAGTGACGCTACTTTTGCTTTTTCCAAATAATGGATCAAAAAGAATTTCCGAAGCAATGGGTTGAAAAGTGTTATGGGAACTCCGCTCCATCACAAACAACAACAAAACGATGGCTTGCTGACTTCAAACGTGGCCGTAGAGACACCGATGATGCACAGTGGACGTCCAAATGAGGCGGTAACGCCAGAAAACATCTAAAGAAACCACTAAATTGATTTGAATGGTCGAAAGTGAAGTTGCGTGAGTTAGCTGACATCGTGAAGATATCAAAAGAAAGGGTTGCATGAGCATTTGACAATGAGAAAGCTCTGTTAAAAGTGGGTGCCGCGTTTGCTCACTGTTGACCAAAAACAAGACAACGGACCGAGTTAAAAATCACTCAAAACAATCGCAAAACTGCATGAATTGAACTTCGAATTGCTCACACACACATCCACCGTATTCGTCAGATTTGGCTCCCAGCGACTATTGGCAGACTACGCAGACCTAAAAAAAACTGATCGCTCTATTGAAGAGGTTATCGCTGCAAAACTGAGGGCTATTTTGAGGCAAAAGATAAATCTTTCTGCAAAAAGGATATTAAAATGTTAGGCCCTGGACTTTTCAGCCCATGTGTTATTTCGTTTGTGGAGAAGAAGTTATTTTTGGTTTATTATTTATTAGTTTACTAAACCATGTATGAACACTTTGTTTTTCAGAATGGATGAATATTGCATTGCCAAGTTCGAGGATATGTGGTATCGTGCCCAAGTAACTGACATACCCGACAAGTCGCACTATACTGTGATGTACATTGATTTTACAAATGAAGCCACTTTGACTAGCGCCGATATACGTCATTACCCGGCAGACGTGACGAGTGCGTGCAAAACTAATTTATGTTTAATTGACGGTAAAGAAAAAACTCGTTAATATGAAATAAAACTTTAATTGATAAACATTTTTTTCACCCATACAGGATTGCCCTCCAACTTCAGTGATGCACTCACAAAATTTCTAAATGAAGAAATTAGTATTCAAAGCTCCATCACCATCGATAGCGTGAACAAGATCGATGAACAAGTCGTTGTTATTGAATGTAAGAGTCTACTAGAGAAAATACGCAAAAATAATTTGCTAACTTAATTTAAAAAAAAAAAAAACAAAAAACGCAATCGCTAAGTCGATATCAGCTCTGTGAGGCCTGAGTAATAATTTAAAAACAAAACAAAAAAACGCTTAAGCCTTGCAGCAAAACTACAACCATGAAAATGAAAAAAAATCTAAACAGTTATCATTTAAAATATATTCTTGTGGGAGCTACTATAGTGTCTACCAGATAAAAAGCTTAAACAACAAAAAATTTGAAAGCATGACTAAAATGAATTTCCTTCTTCTACCAGTCACCAAATTTGGCAGGTGTTGCTGGAAGGAATTTACACATAATAAGTGATTTTATATGATGACTAACTCCAAGTTTTTGAAGCTGCCAAAGATGTAACCACTTTGGACACGCATTTTCTGTTTATTTCGTATTGATTAGATAACTTCATCATTTATGGATGCTTAATCCTATTCATATTACATGCGTATATCATGACATATTAGACGCAAGACCTACACATAGAGGTCCGAGAATCTTATTTTGACCGAACGCCTGTTTTAAGTCTTTTAAACAGCTAAACAAATTCTCATCTCTGTAATACGAGATAATTATCTACGTGATTTTAATCGCACAATGAGGCTGAATCCCAGTTCCTCATTGCTTTTTATGATTTCTGATTTTTCTATTTCTATTTTCTGATTTTTTTTTACCCGGTATTCCCTTTACCATTATCGGCTTTGTAAGCTGGATTCGTATTCGGCAAATGATTGGCGTAAACGTTAGAATGTATGCCACAAAATATTTATATCACTCTATGCTATTACAACAACTAAGTATTTTGCAAGAATTACCACATATTGACAAGTGTTCTTGTAATGTTGTAATGTCTACATATTTAAGTGTTAATGAATATTACAAATTCGAAATGCAATGGTAGCTGACTCATAAAATTCTGCATAGATTCCTTAACTGACAATACTAGTCATTTCTTGCAGGCAGCATACACCAATGTGTGTTCATGGTGAAGATAATGTTTGTGTTGAATATGGTGAAATTTATTATTATACAAGAAAAAAAAAATCATTGGACTCAAATTATTTTGTATTGCGCTGCATGTTTTTTACATAAGGATTACACTTTTTTCGTTTAAATTTTCAATAAAGTTTTATATATTATTTTTAATGCCTGTATACCGGGTTGTAAAGAAATCATTGTACGCCAGAATGTAAACTTGAGTATCAGTTTCAATAATGGATAATAAAATTTGTGACTTATTGGACTATATAAAAAGTGTTAAGCAGTGTGTGACATGAGAATTTCCTCGTATCGTCAAGTTCATGCTTTCCCTTTTGTTCTTTCCCCCAAGAACATGTATGGTTGACAACGGCATAGACGCAATCAAGGCGAATTCATTGGCCAAAGGCCAAATGGAAAGAACAGAAAAAAAAGAAAAAAAAAAAGAAAAAAAATCAGCTGATTTACAGATACCACCCAAGAAACAACCAAACACAAGAAATTATACGCACACACACACATATACCGGAAGACAAAAATCTTTTGCGCACTTTTCACTTTATTTTTTTTTTCTCCACGCACGTTGCGTTTTTACAATCGAGAAGGAATTTTGAATGTACAGCTGAACAATTTCAGCGCGTTCTATTGGGGTGTACTGTTTCATGGTATAAATCTCCTTCGACTGACGCTTCCAACGCGGTATGTCATTAGCTGATCTGAAATTACAGTAAAAAGTTATAGGGTTACTCAATGGGTCAGTTTAATATGGCCAACCCTGTATATATATATATTTTCCTGCCCGGCGTCTTCCGCATAAAACGCAAGCAAACTGAATTTGGAGGCTTTGTATTAATTTGTGCTTTCACAATTTAACACACAGCACTTCGTTTTCATTAGTTTGATGAGTTTAAATCTCACAAATCGCAATATTACCAAGCCATTTACTGGATTTTCACAAACATGTAATTTCTCCTACTTTTGTTTGTTTTGTTCGTTTATTTTGTATTGCGAACTGAGCTGACGTCAGACTTGTCAAAATCGCGAAAAATAAAGTAACTGTTTTTTAATGGCGCCACCTGAGATACTCTATACGCCTTGGATACCATCTTTAATATATTCGCCTTGTGTTGAAATTATTTGAAAATGTTCATAATAACTTTTGAATTTAAATTCATTGCACAATTTCAATTTTCAAATTATGTAGAAATTTGAATGCAAGTAAAAGTAATTAAATTTTTTGCTGACAACCGAATGTGCACGGCAAAAGAAAAAAAAAAAACAAATCAGCTGGTCTACTGCGAAAGAATGACCACGGCAAATATTAGGTGGGCGAAAAAAGTTATAACATCAAATGCATATTAGCTATCAAAACAATATTAATTTTATTTTTTTGTATTTTGTTGTTAATAATTTTTTTTTTATTAAAATTAAAAAAAAAAATTTTTTTAATTTTTTTTTTTATTTTTTTTTTATATATGTAAGCTTGAATAGGCTTTATTTATTATTAAATAGTAATTAAATACATTAAGAAAATTGATTACAAAATTAAAATGAAATGAAGTTAGCAAAATTACGACTGTTGCTGCTGAGTGGTTACGCTGACGACTGACTTTTTTATCCTTGTTCTTGTTCCTCTTCTCTACTTCTCTACTTCTTACAGGTGTGTTACTAGTATGGTTCAGCGCTGCCATCTCACATATATTTTTTTAATATTTTTTTTTAAATATTTGTTTTTGTTGTTTTTCTTAATTATTTTTATTTGCAATATTTTTTTTTTATTTAATTTATATATTTCTTTATTAAGCTTACTATGTTAAACAAAAAACTCATATAAATTCTCTTTGTTGTAAACAAAATTTCAAATTATCAACGCAAGTAATGCGTTTCCTAATTCAATTTTGTGCTGACAACCGCATGTGCACGGCAAAAGAAAAAAATCAAATCAGCTGGTCTACTGCTAAAGAATGAGCACGACAAATATTAGTTGGGCGAAAATCGTTATAACATCAGATTTTTATGAGCTATCAAAACAATATTAATTTACAGTGGAGTCTGGATATAGTGAACTAATTTCTCCAAGGCCTGTTCACAGTATCCAGGTTGTTCACTATATTAAGGTTGACATTTTTTTTTGTTTTAACTTGGTTTATTAGCTTTAAATTCAGGTTTTTTATATAAACAAAACAGATTATTTGTATAAAGTAATATTTGGAAAAATACATAATAGGACTATGAATAAGTTCGTGCGGTTTTACAACAGATGGCGTAACTTGATTATTATTCCATCGATCCACATTTCCAAACATTCATTGGAGAGCTACTGTCGTAAGGCACAAACGTCAGTATAAGTTTTTTATTTGAAGCGTAAACAACAATATTTTTACCACACTTGAAAATGTCGAATTTCGTGCCAAATAATGTGTTTTTGCGGGGAATTCTTCTTCATTATTTTAATATGAAGAAAAAAGCAGCCGAAAGTCATCGTATCTTGGTGGAAGTTTATGGTGAGCATGCTCTAGCTGAGCGAACGTGCCAGAAGTGGTTTGCACGCTTTAAAAGTGGTGATTTTGGCTTGGAAGACGAAGAACGCGAGGGTGCGCCGCCAAAGTTCATGGATACCGAATTGGAGGAATTGCTCGATCAAGATCCGGCTCAAACGCAAGAAGAGGTTGCAAAAACTTTGGGACTATGAATAAGTTCGTGCGGGTTTTTTCGAAATTTGAAACTTTATTGACGTAAAATGGTTACAAATTTAATATTCAAAGTATTGTCCATCGCTTGCTACTACTTTTTCCCATCTTTCTGGCAATTCACGGATTCCCTTTGTGAAAAATTCGGTCGGTTTTGCCGCAATCCACGAATCGATCCATTTTTTGACTTCATCGTAATTACGGAAGTGCTGGTCAGCCAGGCCATGTTGCATCGATCGGAAGAGATAGTAATCGGATGGCGCAAGGTCTGGACTATACGGCGGGTGGGGTAGGACATCCCATTTGAGCGTTTCTAAGTATGTTTTGACCACTTGTGCAACATGTGGCCGAGCATTGTCATGTTGCAAAATAACTTTGTCGTGTCTATCGGCGTATTGCGGCCGTTTTTCTCGCAGTGCTCGGCTCAAACGCATCAATTGTCGTCGGTAGACATCCCCCGTAATCGTTTCATTCGGTTTCAGTAGCTCATAATACACAACACCCAGCTGGTCCCACCAGATACACAGCATAACCTTCAGGCCATGAATATTCTGCGCCGACGTCGATGTTGAAGCATGGCCAGGGTATCCATACGTTGCCCGACGTTTTGGATTGTCGTAATGGACCCACTTTTCATCGCCAGTCACAATTCGATGCAAAAAACCCTTTCTTTTGTGCCGTTGAAGCAGTTGTTCGCATGCCATAAAACGGCGTTCAACGTTATTACATATTATTGAAAGAATTTACGAATAGATGTTTGCTGTTTGTGTTCGGAAATTGACTTTTGGACCGCTTTTTCGCGTAGACTTTTCAGTACTAGTATGCCAGCATAGTCAGTGGTGTTAGCTTCAGCCCATGCGATAGCTATATCGAAGCTTTTAATGGCTTCAGTAGCTTTTATTGAATTTCCGATCTGTCCTTCGCCTTGGCTGTCACTACCAGATTCTTCAGTATCCATGGCATAATTATCTAAATCAATTTCTTCGTCAACTTGGATTGAATTCCACTTCTCAATATCTTGTTCAGTGTAGGTTTCCTAAAACAAATAATGTTCACATACAAACTTAATTAACAGGTGCTTGTCAAGAGGGTGAATAAAATTACCTCCGGTAATACAATTTGCAGCAGACCCTGTATATCATGAACTTCTTCACATTTTTCCTGCAATATTTTTTCACGAAGTAAGCTCAATGGAATATCATCGTCTTCATCCTCGCTGTCATTTGCTTCTGCAGTATTTAAGCATTCTAATAAAGGCTTCCAACATTTTACTATTACATTTGCCTGCAGCTGATTCCAAGCAAGCATTAAAAATGATACAGCTTCCTTTAAAGTTAAATGTTTAAGAAATTGTGTGATGTCATCCTTTCCTACAGCTAAAAGCAGGAGATGCTTTTTGTAATACAACTTAGTTAAGCGAATCACATTTTGATCCATAGGCTGAATTAAAGGCGTTACATTTGGAGGCATATAAATCACGAATATGGATCCATCAGCAGTTTTAAGTTCATCTTCTGGTGGATGGCAAGGGGCGTTATCAAGCAAAAGGATAGCTTTGGCTGGTAATCCTTTCTGTAGTAAATACTTTTGAACCTAATATAAATTAAAAACGAATAAATACTCTGCAAAAATGTCAAGAGTTGCATTATAAATGTATGTACCTGAGGGACGAAGCAATGGTGAAACCATTCTCTGAAAATGTTGGCGGTCATCCATGCATTCTTAGAGTTCCGATAGTCTACCGGGATGTCATAAGCCTTAAAGGAGCGCGGCTTCTTGGCATGCCCAATTACTAACGGTTTGACTTTATGCTGACCAGTTGCATTTGTACATGCAAAAAAAGTAATTCTGGCCTTTTCTGCTTTTCTCCCCAGAGCTGTTTTTTCTGTTTGGCTGACATACGTTCTATCAGGAAGCATTTTCCAAAACAAGCCGGTCTCGTCTGCGTTATATACTTGGTCCTCGCAAAGCTTCAATTCGTAAATAATGTTTCTGAGTTTTTGCTTAAAGGGATCAGTTGCCTGGATATCCGATGAAAGTTGCTCGCCACACACTTTTAAAAGTCGGATTCCAAAGCGAGTTTTAAATCCAGATAACCAACCGGGGCTGGCATGAAAGCTACCTTCTTTTTCCTTTAAGTCAGCGTGCAGCTTCATTGCTTTTTTCTTAAGCATTTCCCCAGTAACTGGACAATTTTTGTTTCGTTGAGCTATAAACCACTTGTATAACATCTTCTCCATGCGGGGATACTCGCCTTTTCTAAGAGTCTTCCGCTTAGATGCTCCGACTGCCTGGTGGGATATAATACTACGAGCATTTTTTTTTTATTCCCGCAACTGTTGATTTGGCCACACCATAAATTTTTGCTATGGATGAAACACTAGCACCTTTCTCGAGTTTTTGAGCAATATCAAGTTTTTGCTTTAATGGACGGAATTTCCTCACAGGCATGATAACACTTAATTTATTAGCACATAAACACTTTTAAAAACACATAAAACATTACACATTCACTCAGAAGCGTTTTGCACCCGACAAGAGATAAATAAAGACTGGCACCAAATACATAGCAGCAGCTTTTCCAGTAAAAAAACATAAAATGAGCAATTTCGGGGAATACCCGACTTTATTTCTGTTTAAGTTTTTTTTTTAACAGTTTATGCTTGCCGTTGCGTTTAAAGCTTTGTTCACTATTTCGAGTTGTCGATAGTTCACTATTTACAGTACTCAATGTAAATTTCTAGGTGTTCACTATATCGAGGTGTTCATTATACCGGAGGTTCCTTATACCCAGACTCCACTGTATGTTTTTTTTTTTTTTTTAATTTTTATTTTTTTTTTTTTTAGTTTTTTTATTTAACTTTTATTTTTTAAACTTTTTGTTTATATTATTATTTTTTTGCTTTATTTAACTTTTATTTAAAAAATTTTTTTTAATATTTTTTTCTTCTTTTTATTTAACTTTTATTGTTTTTTTAATTTTTTTTTTTCTTTTTATTTAACTTTTATTTTTTTTTTTTATTTTTTTATACATTTATTTTTTTATTTTTTTATATATTTTTTTTATTTTTTTATATATATTTCTTATTTTTTATTTACAATACGTTTTTTATTTTAATTTATATATTTCTTTATTAAGCTTACTATGCTAAACAAAAAACCCATATAAATTCTCTTTGCTATAAACAAAATGTCGCAATTTAGATTTGACTCCTCTCATAAGGCGATAGAGATCAGTTTTTGTTACTGTATTTGCCGCTCTCTTCCAATTCATTTTAAACTGTCTCATTCTTAGTTTCTTTTTCTTTTTATTTTAGCATTTGCCCAATATTTCCCAATGGCTCGCAACTGTGTACAGTGGGTTCTGGTCTTTGTGAACAATATTTACCCCGTGATTTTCATAACATTTCATGGCAAATTGGTTATAATGATACGCTGCTAGATCGGGTCAGAACAGAACTGAGCCTTTATGTTGTGCTATAAATGACAGAAAACGTTTTTGCAACACTCCTCTATATACATTTTTTGATTTTTAATGTCCAGGGTAATGAACATTTTGCTTTTCATACTACACTGACAGATGGCTTGGCAAACCAAACATTTTTTAAGGCACTAGTCCAATATTTTTAGTTTAAAGGCACCTGTGACTCCTCCTTTCTTCGTTGCAGTGTTCAACTCAGGGACCTGAATCTATTCAAAGTCTGCTTTGCGGTATGTTTCATCATCCAGAACCATTCAGCCATATTTATGAATGAATATCTTGACTGTATAATTTTAGCGCACGTGTTGTATAACTCATGTTTTGTTTATCACTTCGATTGGGTTCTACAATATTTTTACATGATCGTAAAGCTTCACTTTTGCACACTTCTTGGATCGTACGGAGCTCTTTTACAACATCTCGAAGTGATAAATCAGCTTTATTCGAAATAATGGCACCATTCTCCTTTTTTCCGACGCAAATACTTTTTTTCTTCCACTGCCAGGGCTTTATTTCATCGCCAAGGTTTCATTAAACTTTTTTAAAACATAACTTACTTTTAAAGCAGAGTTTGAGTTTTTGTAGTTTATTCTTTGAATGCTTACAAGTAACTGACAATGAGTTCAAAAAATGGAATGCAATACAATAAGTGGAATGTGGAATGTAGAACAATTCAAGGATGTATCAACAAGTATTAGTATGTAAAAATATATATATAATACTAAAGACTACGTTGGTAGTGAAAACTACTTCGTTGCGCTAACACCTCCCCTCGGAAGTAGTAAGACTATTCGTCATTCCTAGTGCTGTTGAACATTTACAATGTTTAACGCTGCTTAAACTTTTTGTTAGGACGTCTGCTGGCATGTCTTCAGTCGGCATGTACGTAAACGCGATCTTTCCGCTGTGATAACATTCTTTGACGAAATGATGACGCACGTCGATATGTTTCGTACGAGAGCTGTAGCCCAAGCCCTGAATGAGTTTTTGCGCGCTTTGGCTGTCGCTGAACAATGTTACCTTTTCATATGATATGCCTAAGTCTTTTAAAATGCCTAGAAGATGGGTGGGTTTCGATGATAAGGCCTTCTTGCGACTGTTCCTTGCTCAGCTAAATTATTCACCAGTCTCATTATGGTCGATCTGCTCGGGGGATCGCCGCCAAACATCCGCCTGTACTCTCTCTGTACCAAAACTACGGACTCCAGTGCGTGATAGCGGCGGACTATCCAAATTCTTGTTTGCGTGTCCCAGTTATCCATTTTAATAAATTTTAAAGATCAATCTGCAAATTAAAACAAAAATGGAACAGGTAACTTAAAAAGAAAAAAAGTTATTCAATTTTTTTTTTTGGTAGCGGCTTTCATCAGCCACCCTGTAGTTTGTATTAAATTGGCTCATATGATTTACTGTAAAAGCTATGTCTGGTCTTGTTGTAACTGCTAAGTATAGGAGGGCGCCTATTATCCTTTGATAGGGATACTTTGCCATAGCTTCTTCATCGACTTCGGTTGGTTTTTCAATTTTAAAATGTACATATCTCCAAGGGCGTTTTTGCTGGTTTACATTCGAACATATTGAAGCGTTGTAATATTGTTTGAATATAAGCTTGTTGCGTCAAAAGTACTTGGTGTGATTCTATTTTTTGGTGGAATTCAATGCCTAGACAACATCTCAAAAGATTCGCTTAATGCCTTTTTTACACTTGTGAGCCACATATTGTCGTTTGACGCTAATAACAAATCATCAACATATATAGTAATAATTAATATTTGTTTACCTTTTTGTTTAGTAAAAAGACATGGATCTTGCATCGAAGCCTTCAAACCCAGCTGCTTTAATTTAGCTGTTAAATGATTATACCACATTAAGCCGGACTGTCGCAGTCCATAAAAAGCTTTCTTCAATAAACATGCAGGTTTCTACTTCTGCAACGCTGATAACCATTTGTCCGTGGTCTTTTCGACGTTTTTACTATGCTTTGTCATACCCTGAGAACCCACTGGTTTACCTGATTTTACTTTGTTTAAAACTTCAACTAGCATTTCGGGAACTTCCATATACACAGCTTCCTCAAGCTCTCCATTGAGATATGCAGTGACCACGTCCATTTGGTGAATTTCCAAATCCATTTCAGCTGCTAGCGCTGCAAGTAAACGTATTGACGTATAGCGCGAATTATATTTTGTTGAAAGAACGAATTTTATTCACTAGATATCTTTAGATATCGTGAGTTTCTTTATTAGTTTTAGAACTTGGACTTCTGTCCGGTTACAATTGAATCTTAAGACTAAAAATATAATTTGCTTTGGCATATGCAAATGCCCATTTCGTTTTTTTTCATAAATTGTTGATCGAGCAACGGGAGCGACGGCGACGCTTCCGTTGTTTATGCTTTTGAAATTTGATCTAGGTTCAAGTACCTCTGCATGATTATGCTGATCTCGTCGTTATCAACATTTCCATGCATAAGCTTATTTGTTTGTCCAGCTTTGGCTTTTTGTACAATTATGTTATTTGTTTGTGCGACTTTAATTGGTTGCATAACTCCTCCCCCCTTTGATGAGGGATTCTCCTGGATTCCTCTTTTACATTTGTTATAGGAATATATTCCTATGAAGAGGAGTACAAGAGTAATTGATACTATGCCGAAACTGTTGGAAACTATTGTTTGTATTTTTATTTCTTTAATTGTTTTTGTGTTTTCTATTTCTTTTAATACGATTTCTTTAAACGTCTGCTTTTCGGTGAAGTTAAATGAGTTTTCCTCCTCTTCTTCATTGGCAAATGATTGTATATAAATTTCTTGGCTATTTTTGTAGTATGTTTCATCTATGAGGACTGTGCAATTTGTGAATTCTATGAGGAAGTTTCCTCTTAATATTTCGCTATTGGTGGTATTGTTGCAATTGTATTGAATTTCATTATCTTGTGCATTACTTATTAACAATGTACCTTCGTTTATTAATTTTGTCTTAAATTCTACATCTTCTATCATTTTACAATTTCTTTTAATTATACAGTTAGAGCTAAGCTTGAGTTCATTTATTGTTTTCTGTTCCTCGTATGTATAAGTTTTGTTCTCTATTTTTATTACTCTTTCGGGACTCATGTCGATTCTTTTGTTCTTCTGATTAGTTAGTGGGGTTATTAAGAATACTGTGGTAGTTATTATGTTAGTTGGTATTTTGATTGCTATGGGTATTGTTCGAATTTTTTCTATACCTCTGTAAAATAGCTCTGGGGTCGTCCAGTGCTTTAATATTTGAATATTTCGTTTGTAAAGCATGCATAGATATGCCCTGATCGACATGAATCCTGAATGGAGTGTCTATTTTATTCGTTAGCATGTTTAACAAATCTCTATCTACTTTATCATTTTCATACATGGCTGGTTTGGATTCGTCGAACATATATATTTTATTTATTTCGCACTTTGCTTTCTCAAACTCCTGGAACAAATCTCTTAAACTACTCACTTTGATGAATCTGCATCCTACCGACTGCGCCAATTATATTTTGTTGAAAGAACGAATTTTATTCACTAGATATCTTTAGATATCGTGAGTTTCTTTATTAGTTTTAGAACTTGGACTTCTGTCCGGTTACAATTGAATCTTAAGACTAAAAATATAATTTGCTTTGGCATATGCAAATGCCCATTTCGTTTTTTTCATAAATTGTTGATCGAGCAACGGGAGCGACGGCGACGCTTCCGTTGTTTATGCTTTTGAAATTTGATCTTGGTTCAAGTACCTCTGCATGATTATGCTGATCTCGTCGTTATCAACATTTCCATGCATAAGCTTATTTGTTTGTCCAGCTTTGGCTTTTTGTACAATTATGTTATTTGTTTGTGCGACTTTAATTGGTTGCATAACTCGCGCGACCGGTGAGTAGGTGTTGTGAAAATCCTCTCCTTGATGTTGAGCGTAACCCTTGGCTACGAGTCGCGCTTTCTTCTTACCATTTTCTTTCGTTCGAAGTACCAAACGACTTCCGACTACTTTGCGTTGGTTGGGTTTCTCGACGATGTCCCAAGTCCCGTTTGAAATTAATGCCAAATATTCATCCTCAATAGCCTTTTCCCATTCTACTGCATCACCGCTAAAAGCGAACTTCCGACCAACTTGAAGAAGTTTCATCTATGCTAACCCACGCCGATTCGTGAATTTCTACTTTATCGTCTTCATGGTCAATGACAAACTTATTTTCTACAGATATGTCTTTAGATTGTTGGTAAATCTTTTTCGGTCTTCCCTGCAAACCTGTCATTATATATATTTTTCTCTCTCTCTAATTCAAATACTTCTTCATATTCGTTTTTAAATCCGGGTTCGTCTATAAATTTCACATCACGACTAATTATTCTGTTTCTTTTGTCTTTTGACCATAAACGGTAAGCTTTAGATTCTGATGAATAACCCACAAATACACATTGTTCAGATCGAGATTCGAATTTACCTTTTGACTTTTGTTTATTTAACACATAAGCTTTTGAACCAAACACGTTGAAGTGAGTCACGGTTGGGGTTTTACAAGTCCACGTTTTATGAGGAACCTCGTAGATTTTGTAACACACCGATTTCTGATGTAACACGTAGTATTTATTGCTTCTGCTCAGAACGAAGAAGGAACACCAGCTTGCTTCATTAGGCACCTAGTCATCTCTACAAGTGTTCTATTCTTGCGTTCAGCTACTCCGTTTTGCTGTGGAGTGTGCGGTGTCGTTAAACGTCGTTTTATCCCGTGCTTTTGTAAATATAAGTCGAACTCTCGATTGCAATATTCGCGCCCGTTATCGGATTGTAGCGCCTTTACTTTTTTGCCTGTAAATGTCTCTGCCGCATTTTTGAAATTTTTAAAAGCTTCTAGCACATCGGATTTTTGTTTAATAAAGTAAATTTCACACCAGCGCGTCAATAAATGTTACAAAATAGTTTTTACCACCATTCGAGGTACACCGCATTGGACCACACACGTCACTGTGCACTATTTCAAGTAATTCTTCAGTATGATTGCCGGTACTTTTCGGAAAAGTCGTACATGTTTGCTTTTCACTCGTACATACTTCACAAGCCAATAACTTATCTTTCGTATTTATTTTCAGTCCATGCACATCACCGGTTTTTGCCATTTCCTTTAAGTCACGTTCATTCAGATGGCCCATTCGACAGTGCCATAGATCTATTTCACTTTTGGTTTGAGATATAAATGCACTATTTTTAAGATTTTTCATAAAGTATAAATTGCCACTTTGTTCTGCAGTGAACAACACGCTTTCGTTTTCATCAATAACAATTGCATTGTTTTTGCGAAAATGTACTTCATACCCCTTATTTGTCATTTTCGATACCGATTAGTGCGCAAATCTGATACATAGAGTACGTCTTTTAAGGTTATATTCCTTTCGCAACCTTTTTCGTTTAGTTTTACCAGTAATATTTGTATAGTTTTTGTTAGCTAAATTTAACACTAGATTTAGTTCTACCATCTCAACAACATTGTTTTTGTCAGCACTCATATGGGAAGTACACCCACTGTCCAAACACCGGCTGTCATTTCCATTCGGACACAAAAAAACAGTTTCTGTTGCTCTTAAGGAGGAATTTGTCTCTTCGATTTTGTTGGCTCTTTGATTGTTTTGATTTTTTGAACGACACTCTTTTGCATAATGTCCGCTTTTGCCACACTTGTAACAACAAAAATTTCGTTTAGTTTCTGCATGTTTTCCGCCGTTACACCGATCGTTATTATTTCTGTTCTTGTCATACACATTTGTTCTTTGCTTATTTTTTACGTATAAAGCATCACACGAAGAACGAGTGTAGTGTGAGACGGTGCATTATCGTGATGCAAAACCCAATAGTTGTTGGCCTATAATTCTGGTCTTTTTAGACGAATTGCTTCACGTAAACGACGCATAACGCTCAAATAATATTCCTTATTAACAGTTTGGCCAGGTGGAAGGAATTCATAGTGCACCACACCACGAAAATCGAAAAAAACTGTCATCATGACCTTTATTTTTGAACGACTTTGACGTGCTCTTTTCGGTCTGGCCTCGCCTTTAGCACGATATTCGCTTGGTTGGTCGGTTGTTTCAGGGTCGTAAGCATAAATCCAAGTCTCATCTCCCGTAATGATGCATTTGAGCTTGTCCTGATAGTCTGAAAGCATTGTTTTACACACATCAACGCGACGACTTTTTTCCAAGAAATTGAGAGTTTTCGGTACCAAACGAGATTTGACTTTTCGTAGGCCCAAATGATCTTTCAAAATGGTTTTCACAGATCCTTCTGATATTCCTATCATATAGTATATATAAGAAAAGGACTTTCAGTCCAATACACTTAAAAAAATTAAAGGGCCAACTTGCCCTGCAAATCAAACACTAAACGATGAAAGTTAGAATTACAAAGTTTATTCACTACACAGGTAAATGTTACAACTACTGTTAATGTCCACTACGCAACTGCCCCTTCATGTGCGCTGCAGGCCTTTATAGGTTTTGGTCGTTCTGCTGCCTTCAGGTGCGCCGTGTCTTGGTACGCTGGCTCCGCCCCTAGCTTCCCACGGTTGGCATCCACTGGTGGCATGTGCAAGTATTTCACAATCATGTGAAACATAATTTGTTGACGCTACGTCTGGCTCTGTTCCTATTGCGTAAGCATTAGTACGTGGTACTTGATACGCAATTGGCCTTGACTTAGTGTGTTGGGTTGTCCTATAGAATAACAGCGATTATGCTGATGCAGCGGCACGTGTATCGGTAGGGTGTGGGAATGCCATATGTTGGGTGCCGCAGCGTGTTAACTTATATATAACACTGATTGAAGTTTAGAGATCGAGGGTTAAGTGCGATAAATTGAATTGAAATTTTTATTTTAATTTCCAATTTATTTATTTACCACAAGTACTAAAGATTGATTTTTTAAGAGCTATAGGAAAGTTCTTTTTCATCGGTTTCGGCTAGGTTTTTGTCATAAATGGTACCTTTACACGTGTTAAGTGATTCGTGGAGGGACACAGATATTGGGCATAAGCCACCAAGATTTTTACATTTCATGAACTTTTCAGCCACCTTTTTCGATTTTGTAAGTACTAATAAACTGCCTTCCTTGAGAATGCTTACGGAGCTGTACTCTGTACTTATTCCGTCAAGGGCTTTCTTTTTAGCGAACACACTATACTTGGAAATTTTGTTGTTTTCTTCAGAGGATTTTATAATGATGAATTTTGGATCATTTTGATTAACAGTTTTGGTGATTGGCGATGGTAGGGATGGGTAAAGGTCTTTATTTGCACTGGTTGCTTTTTTTCGTTTCGATTTGGGGGGAATTGACATACTATCAGATCGTCTCATCGTTAGATCTATGGAATTGAATAATGGCCCCATTCCTGCGTAGAGGATTATTAGAGAATTACCAATTCCCTTGTAATTTCCTGCTAAAATTAATAAATCACTATATGCTATTTTGTTATTATTCCTTATTTTGAAGGGGTATTCTGGTCTAGACGCCTTAATTTTAGGTATTTTTAAAACTAGGATAGAAAAAAAATGAAAACATTTTTACTATCCATTTTTTTATGGTTTTTATTAATATTGGAAAAGTATAAAAAAAATTAATATAAAGAAATAATAAAAAAATCGTGGAGTGGGGGCTACATAAAAAACGGTGCTCCATGGTTGACATGATTCCAACCCTTGTAGTGAGCTAAACCAAACAAATCATAAAAATTCTTCTTTAGGATGTCGCTGTCGGATTACGCCAAAAAGAAAAAAAATTCACAAAATGGCGTGAACTTGAAAAAAATTCTTTTTTTACCCTTTTTCTTTTACCTTTTCGAATTTTTTAAAAATATTTCAAACTTAAATTTTTCAAAATACGAGGCAGGCACGATAGAGAGATGTATAATATCAAATTCTCATCAAACTTCAAAGCGGTCGGTCAAGTAGAACTTGAGATATGACGACCATCTCAAAAAAAGTAGTTTTGAGAAAACCGCGTTTGAAGTTTGAGCAACAATTCCAATAGAATAACTTAGATCACAATATTTACTACTCACTCTGGATTAATCGGCCATATATTTCCAGGTATATATTACAGAAGTATAAAGTATACCTATATATGTATAGAATAAATAAAGGTTGTGTGGGATACAAAAGATTTCCTGGAAAGAACGAGTCCTCAAGTCGTCCGGTAACATCTGCCGTTCATTGTGCGATTCGCTCCACTCGGCTGGCTTAGACGCCACGTCACAAAATCCGCTGTATCTCCGAAAATAATTCGAATTTTGAAAAATCCGGTGAAGGGCATATTTTTGAAGGGCTAAATTTAGAAAATGTGCAAAAAAAATCAATTCTTTTTTTTCAAATTTCTAGACCAGAATACTCCCTTAATTAACATGGCATTGCCCAAGAAGTTGTGAAATTCAATTTCATATTCCCCAATGAAGTAGGTTCAATTTTGGCGGTTTTCGTTTCGGAGAAAGGGGTACAAGAAGGTGGATTTTCAAGTAGGCAATATTATTGTTGATCACAATCATTTTTAAATGAAATTTTAAACCCTTCTCCATCATGAAATTTGTCTCTTATACTTTTACGATAAATCATCTGGCGAGGTTCTGGGGTGTGTTCGAGCCGCTCAATAATTACCGCAATACTGCAACCCTGTTGCTTTATTGATACTCTGTTGCTGATAGTGTGCAGCAATATTGCAGACTTTATTTTGCGTCGAACGTGTTATTTAAAAAAAATGGAATTTTTAACATTTTTGATAGCAGATGAGCTAATGGAAAGGGGTGGGGATAGTTTTTTAAGAAACATGGAGAAAAACAGAAGGAAACGTTATTTAATTCATAATAATTCATTAAATTACTTTATTTTATTTTATGTTAATAAAAAAACGAATAAAAAAACATTTCATTTAGGTACATATTATCATTTTAATGATATAAAAAACTAAATGCTGAAGTCTGTAAAAATACTGACTGAGTGAGATCACTTTTTTTCAGATACTAAAATCACTTGTTGACAAACTTATCTAACACTTCTCTTTGCTCCATCATTCTTGAAACTTTTCTCTCTCTTTTTGAAGCCTTTCTTTTTCCAATGCCATCGCTTCATTGTGCCTTATTTTTTCCTCACGAACCTCTTTTTTGAAAAACTCCAGTAACTCGCTGGCTGATATTTTTCGTTTTTTATAAAGAGTGTTTGCGTTGTTTTCATATTCATTCCTAGTAGCATCACCATCGGAGTCAGTCTCGGAGTTATGATTCTCGTCTGGAGATCTTTGATATTCTCCATCATCCTGCTTGAAATGTTTAGGGAACTCTGCAAATTTTGAGATGGAGGGGAAATGGAATGTCTTGTACCATAAATCTCGTCGAAATCATTAAAAAATTCCCAAGTGGTTGCATCTCTTCCTGTAGAATTGTTCCTCTTTTTTATTCTTTTATATGTTGCGTACATGTTTAAAAATTTTCGTTGCAACTGATCTCTTGTAGCGCTAGGATCTGGAGCATCGGTTTTCATTTTGTCCAGTACTTTGCCCCAAAGGACCGATTTCTTCCTCCTCCCGCTACCAAATGCATTTTCCATGTCTAATCGAGTTCTGACCAGTAATTTGGTTTCCACAATGTTTAATTTTATGCTAAAAACAAATAATTAACAATATTACAACATAAAAATAACATATAACACAAAATTTACTTATTTTTCCTCCTCCATCTCGATTGCGCATTGAAAATTTGTATGTTGCGCTTGATTAGCTAGTGATGAGCAACAGATTGTCCATATTTCGCTAAACGAACGCGTAACGTTGCCAGTGTTGTCGAAATTTATCGAAGAACGTGATGCTCTGTCATAAAAAGTAACACTGCCGCAACATTTGTGGCTCGAACACACCCCTGGTTAAATATTTTATCATTAATAGATCTGTTCACGCAAAATTTATCGAGGATCTTAATTTTCGAGAATTAGCTCTCAGAGAAAAAAATATCAAATACAAGTAGATGAACGCAAAACAAGTAACAATTGGCAAGTTTTACGATTAGCTGATTAAATTGTTGGCAGCAAAAATCACAAAAATTAAAAAAAAAAATCAGTTCAGCTACCTCGCATTAAATTTAAAAAAAAAATAATAACAAAGCAAATAAAATGCAAAATAACGTGCTTCGGAATCATAAGATTTTATTTTGTCAACAATAATATGCCCCATTTCATCATTGATGTCAGATGAAGAAAATCCCATTAGCAATTTTATTTTTTGTGGCAATCACAGCCTTCTTCATCTTTCCCTTGCTTCCTTCTAAATTCTATTCTATATTTTGCCAAATTAGTTAATAACCAAAAAGTACAAGCATTAAACACAAAAGAATCCTTGAATGCTTTCGATTTGTATTGCGAAAACTGCAGCAACGCTGACTGGAGGCTGTGGTTCAGAAATGCATACCTCTATATAAGTGGCCGATTCCTATTTAATATATGACTTCAAATAAACTTTATACATTTTACCTAAAATATGTATATTTACTTACATTATTCATTTCATTCACCTTTTTTATTTAAATTTAGAACTTTGACTTAATTCGCAAATTTTAACTCGTGTTTATTTTTACTTTGCGATCAGCTGTTTTTCTCGCTTCCAAATACTTACAAGTAAGAATTTATACAGTAAAAACTTGCAATTTCCCCTCAAAATAAAATGTCTCTCAATTTCCCCTACTTTGCAAGTGTTTTTGGATACATGAACACCAAAACTTGATAATTTGTAACGACTGTTAGATTTTTGGGTTTGGTATTTTTGTTTATTATTATAGGCAGATTTTTAAGTGTATGTACAGGCAAATATTTATTATACAATGAAATATTAATAAATGATAGAAATGTCTTTTAGCTGCTAAAGATATAATTAAAACAACAGTGAAAGTTGTGACACACCCAATTAGCAAAAAAACAACAATGCTAAAGCAACGTATACACGCTGCCTTTTTGTATCAACAATCCTTACGCCCAGCACACACGCTGCGATTGTTGTATCAACGCGTTGTACAGTGCGTACATGCAATTACAAGCAATGCCCCACAGATTATTTGCTTCATGAACAGACAGATGAAATGAAATTTTAAACCATTCATTACTTTTACGATAATTACGATTACGTCTCATGCCCAATTGATGGTATAAAATGTGGCAAATCGATTCGTGAGACACACTAAGGTCACGAGGTACCTCCCTTAAACTTAAATGATGGTTTACAGCACCATTTCCTTGACTCTATCAACGTTTTCATCCGTTGAAGACGTTGATGGACGACCAGATCGGGGCAAATCTTCCACGGCTTCTCGGCTCTCTGTAAAAGCTTCATACCAATCGAAGGCCCCTGTTTTTGATATACTTTCTGCAACATTTTCATCGATTCGACACATGAAATCCCGTTAAAAACACAAAATTTAAGACAAATTCTTTGTTAGATATTTTTATCCATAGTGGAAATCGCAGAGCACACCTGCGGTTGACTGATAAAATTTAATGCCAAAAACAAGCTTAAACTCTGCGCCACTCTAGAGGACAGTCGTTCCAACATTCCAGCAATCGTGAAGTCTGGACCACCAAGACCAAACCAAAAACGCTTAAGCCACACCAGCTCTTTTACTGCACCAGAAGCAGCAATGTACTCGGCCTCTGTAGTCGATAAAGATACGCACTTCTGACGTTCTGAGCACAATCTCACTATGCTATCGCCGACCATGAATACAAAACCTGATGTTGACCTTCGCGTTTGAATATCACCCGCGTAGTCTGCATCGCTATAACCGCGTAATTCAAGATCTCTGCTACTTTTATAAAATATACCCATGCTCATCGTTCCATTGAGGTACTTCAGTATACGTTTCACTGCTTTAACGTGCGCTGCCGTCGGCTTTTCAATATACCGACTCACGTTTGACACAGCAAAGGCTATATCCGGCCTTGTACCCACCGCCAGATACATAAGACTCCCGACTGCGTCTCTATAGGGAAACTTTATCAGATCACCATAATTGTCAAAATCGCTCAAATTGGTGGTGTGACTACAAAAGAAGAATTTTGCATATTAAACCTTGAAATTACCTTGTTGGCATAAGCATTTTGATCGATGAAAATTGAACCATCAGCGTCGCGGTGAATTTCAAGCCCTAAAAAGAACTTTGCCCCGAAGAATTTTACTTTAAATTCTTCCTGTAGATTCTTCATGAGCTCGCTATTTGTTGCTGCAACTAGACCATCATCAACTTAGATTACCAAAATCAAACAACCATCTTCAGTATTGCGCGAAAAAACACATGGATCGTAATTTGACATCTTGAGCTCAAAATGTTGAAGAAAATCTGTAAATGTTTTATTCCAGCAGCGTGACGCTAGCTTGAGTCCGTGTAAACTTTTTGCCAGTTTGCATACACGGCCACTTCCGTCGTCATACCCTTTCGGCTGTTGCATAAAAACGTTTTCGCTTAGGTCGCCATACAAAAATGCCGTCTTTACGTCAAACTGCATAAGATGCATTTTACGAATTGCTGCCATAGCCAAAATGCATCGAATAGAAGTAAATCTTGCCACTGGACTTAAAGTTTCTTCGTAGTCAACTCTTGGGTAAAACCCCGTGCAACCAAACGTGCTTTGTAGCGTTCAACTTTCCCTTCAGTATCTTGTTTGAATTTATAAACCCACTTGTTGTCAATGATTTTCTGATTTGAAGGTTTTTCAACCAGTGTCCACGTTCCATTTTCGACCAATGAGTCAAATTCATCATCCATAGCTTGCTGCCATTTTTCGCGTTCGTTAGACTGCATAGCCTCCGCAAATGATTTAGGCTCCTGACATATCATAATAGCCGCCGTATGTTGTGCAGCTGTTCTGCTGCGTAGACGACTAGCTATACCACTTCTATCGTTGTTATTTTTGTTGCTTAAATTTACCGCGTCATCGTTGTCAACAAACTCAACGTCGTTATCTTGTGTGTCTTCTTCTTAACACTTCTCAGCGTCATGCAAGTTTTCAAAGCGTTCTTCTTGCATTTTATCTGTTTGCAATTTAAACGTCACTGCTTCCGGAAGGAATTGCACATCACATGAAATTTCAACTTTTTGATGTTTTGGGTTCCAAACTCTAATACATAGCTTTGTGATTGTCAGCATACCCGATGAAAATTCCCTTCCACGATTTTGCATCCAACTTGCGCCGCTTTTCCTTAGGTAAATGGACGTAAACTTCTTCACCAAAACTTTGCAAATGATTAAATTTTGCAGGCTGCCCATACCATAATTCATATGGCGTACTGGTTCCCGTACGATTCAAAACGTATACTGCCATATTGACTGCTTCCGCCCAAAATTTAAGCTGCATTTCTTTTGTGTAAAGCATCGTCCGTGCTAGTTCCATCACTGTTCGCATTTCTCTCTCTGCACCACCATTCTGCTGCGGTGTGTACGGTACTGTGAGTTCATGTTTAACTCCAAACTGATTAAAAATCTTAGTCAACTCATCATTGACAAACTCAAGCCCATTGTCTGTCCGCATTCGCTTGATCATTTTTTTGATCCATTTTCTCAGCTTGCATCAAAAAACTTTTGATAGCACCAGGTGCTTCTGATTTTTCTTTCATGAAATACACGAAACGTAGATGTGAATAGTCATCTTTAATAAGTAGAAAATATCTAGCCCCGCCGATCGATTTTTCTTGCATTGGACCGCTCACATCCGCAAAACAGAGTGCTCCACAGCCTTTCGACTTCACTTCACGCGATTTAAAACTGCCTTTATGTTGCTTGCCAAGTATGCATCCTTCGCACGTAAATTCCTCTTCGATGAAATCTACATTGGAGCTCTTGAGGAACTGCCTAACATGTGTCGAATTCTGATGACCCAGTCGATTATGCCACGTACGCAAAGCTAACTTCTCACTTACCGAAATATTTGCCATGCTAATTTCCGGAACCTTGATCAGCATTTGAAACAATTTTCCATGACGAACTCCCACTGCTACAGTACTTCCGTCTTTTCTAACGAATTTGCAGTTACCGCTATACGATTAAAAATGAAAACCACGATCTAGCGCCTTTGTTTGTGAAAACAAATTATATATAATGTCCGGCACGTAAAGCACATTTGTCAAAACTTTCTGCACCCATTCTTGACTGTCATTAACTAAAACATTGATGTCACCTTTTCCTGCTGCTTTAATGGCACGCCCCTCGCCAACTTTGACAATATCATTGTACTGTTCAAATGTAGTGAACCAATCTCGCCGCTTACTCATATGATCGGTTGCACCCGAATCAAGTACCCAGCTGTCTTGCTTACCCGTTACACTTTCTCCACACACCAGCGCTTCGACATTTTTACGTTGAGTCTCATTCTTTGCGGATTTTGCCATTTGCAGACAGTCCCGTTTAAAATGTTCTTTAGAACCACATTTAAAACATGCGCCTTTTGTTGTTGTTCTGCTGCTTTTACTTTGTTACTGCTTCGTATTTTGCCGATTCTGATGCCTGACTACGAACGGCTCTACTTTATTTTTTTCTTGAGCGCTCAAACGAATTTCTTCAGCCATCAGTCTGGTTCTCAAGGTGTTCAAATTCTGATCAGATGAACGCACCGATTCCCAAGCACTATGGAAATGATTGTATTCCGCCGGCAACGAAATTAAAATTTTTGTCATAATCATCGAGTCTGATATGGTTTCGCCCTGATCACGAAGATGCTGTACAATTTCCATTAACTTCGACAAAAAAGTCGCAATATCATCTTCTGTATCTTTTGCATAACTGTAATACTTCTGCAGCAAAAAAAACACTCGCTGTTGATGTTTGCTCGTATACACTTTTGAGTGTATCCCACATACTCCTCGCACAAGCACAGTTAAGAATCTGCATAAGCGGTTGTTTTCCCAATGCTGTACTTGTTGTCCGGCGAGCTCAAGCATCAATTTTACGCCAATTCTTTTGTTCTTGCTCACCTGTACTGGGCAATAGCTCTTCTCCGTTGACCACACCATACATATCACCAGCTTCCAAAATTTGTACCATTTTAAACTTCCATGTCAGCCACTGTGAGCTATCTTGGAGTTTTCCAATATTGATGTCACTTTCCGAAGACATTATAATAAAATATGTTTTTTTTTTTTTTTTTTTTTATTATATTAATTATTAATATGAAACAATTATTAATCTTTAGCAATTTTCGCACGACCTATGGGATCTGGACCCATAAACTTTTGAATGAAACGCGTTATTTCGTGTGAAAGAACAATTCAGTATTTATTTGTAACAGCAAAACGCAAGACTGATATGCAAAGCCTACTTGCATGCAAAAGCTTGAGAAAAGACTGAAGGACAGAAGGTCTAAAGAGAACGAAATAAAGTTGCCATGTAACTAAAATATACAAATTATTTCAACATTTTTATTTTCAGGCCTTTGTATAAGAGACCAAGTGTTGTTATGAAAATGTGAATCGAGCTCTTCTTTTATTGCATTTTCCCAATGAGACCTATCACTCCTGGTTTTTATTTCTTCAAACGAATTCGGAGTGGCGCTAACACAAGTGTCTGCATTCATTACACAACTATTATATATAAATATGAATCATCTGTATATGTTCTCTGTGGACGGTCTTTCAATCTATCACTTCGCCTAACTTCAATCTCAGACATTCCCTCACTTAATTTCGAATTTCTTAACTGATTATTTTGTCCATATATTAGTTTCATCTACGATAACATCTCTTGCTATCGAAAACTTTTCAGCTTCTACATCCCACAATTTGTAACCATTCGGTTCATACCCGACAAGTACCTATACCCTTCCAAGATTTCTCATAAATTTTTCTTTTCTTTGTTTTATTGTGAACGTATACCGTCGAACCGAAAACTTTTAAATATTTCAAATTAGGCTTTCTTTTGTGCCACATTTCATATGGCGTTTTCGAACTATCTTTTAGAGCTTTACTTGGAGTTCTATTAATTAGGAAAGTCGCTGTTAACACAGCTTCACCCCAGTAACTTTTTTCTAACTGTGCTCCATTTACCATAGCACGAGCTTTCTCTGTTACTGTTCTTACCATCCTTTTGGAAACACCATTTAATTGTGGAGTATGTGGTACTGTCAAATGGTAACTGATGCCTTTTTGAACACAATAATCTCGCATCTCATTCGACAAATATTCTCTACCATTGTTAATGTATAAATTAACAACCTTTACATTGAAATGCACTTCACTTTTAGTGACAAAATCTCTGAAAACAGCAAATACGTCCGACTTGAAAGTAATTAAATAAGTCACACAATAGTGCGTATATTGATCAGTGAACTACAAATAATGGTCGGTCTATGTGATCTTTATTTTTAAATTTTGCGAAGGGTAATCTTGTTTGTTTACCATTTATACAAGCCTCACATAAGTTATCATCTGGTTGGTTGTACGTTCTTTAAAAAGTTAACATCATCAAACAATTTTTTTTTTTTTTACTATTTCTATAAATTTCCCTTTGCTTATGGGTATATTCAGAAACGCATTATAAATGCGCAGTAATTGCAGCGCTGGCAGCACTGCCAATGTGACAAGTGATGCAATTGATAGATTTGTTGACGATTTGCAAAAAGATTTGTTGCATTTATGAACGCGTTTTACACTAAAATGGAAGTATTATTGAGTTTAGTTGTTGACGATATATTTGAAGTAAAAAGTGATAGTTTTTTGCTAAATTTCAGAAAAAAAGGACGTGTAAAGCTAAAAAGAAGATCACATATAGTAAGATGTTCATTAAAACGAAAAATTCCCAAAAATAAATCTTTTTTTCCTAGTCGCTAATGCTTTTTAATTTATTGTGATTGTAATTCATTACTTTTCCAATTTTCAAAAAAAAAAAAATCTTTTTTTGAAACAATTAGAAAATTTTCGCTGCGTGATTTGCCCGTCTATTTTCAAATCTTTATTCACTTTTTTTATTTCTTCCGCCACCTTATTCCACAAAACACTCTTTTTCCTCCTCCCTGAAGCAAATTCACTTTCCATGCTCAGTCGGACTCTGAGAAGCAACTTTACTTCCGATGTACTTAGATAATCGCTAAAATCAAGAAAAATGTAATAAAATATTGTTTTAATAACGTATATTTAATATATATTTGCATTAAAAGCTAAAAAAATTAGTTTTATACTCACTTTTCATCAGACATCATATTAGCGTAATCAGCGGCAGTATTAAAATTTTTCCTGCAAATAATGCGTGACGTTTGATACAAAAATGGCGTTTTGGAACGCGATGCATTTGCAGTACCTCCATATTTGCATTTCTGAACGCATTGCCAACACTGCAAAAGTACGTTGCGCATTATAATGCGTTTCTGAATATACCCTATATGTCACAACCTCTCATGCCACAAACGATATTCACTAATTTTGTTTACATTACATGCGTATGATCCTATACATAGTGTAAAATCAACCATTGGTACATTGTAGGTATATACTTTTACCTGTAAAGAGTACTTGACCATTTTTACTGACTTTGACACCTCCTGAATGAAACTCAATTGTTAGTCCTGAATCCTGCATTTTCTTCACAGATAACAAATTTTGGGGAACATCGGTACAAAATAGGACGTCTTCCAGAGTAATTTCATTTTTCGAACTGCTGCGAAGTCTCACTATCCCCTTTTTCGTAGCATAGATATATTCTCAACACTTTGTAATAGCAATTTCAATCGGTGAACTTAGGTTAATGTAGCTAGCAAATATATTTATGTCGTTTATTAAATGGTTAGAAGCACCGGAGTCTAAAAGGAAAGACACATTTCCATTTTTCTTTAGGCATCTCATTTCTCATCATAAAAGCAAATCCTCTTTCTGATTGTATACAGTATTTCCCGGATATAAGCACCGAGGAAAATTCACCAGTTTCCGTGCTTATAAGCGGGGAGTGCCTTTATAGAAATCCCTCTTATAAGCACTGATTGTGCTTATATTGAAATCCCGTTTATAAGCATTGTCTGGGCTTATATTGAAATCCCCAATCACTAGTGCCTCTAACAGATCAATAGAACTACTGAGAATTCATTTATTTAAAATAAATAATTGCAAGTGTACAGAGATCAATACATTAACAGTTTTACTGAATTTTGTATCACTTATTGGGTTCTACATACTTACATACATACATATGTGCATATATGCACTGCATATGATGAATGCACAAATTCATTTACATATCATTTTTAAAAAAGTCTGTAATTTTCGACTGAATGTTTAATTTAGAGAGTTCGAAATAATACTGTTCAATATTATCGATCTCGAGCATAAATTTATTTGTAGGCATAAGTGCTCTACGGATGGTATTAATGGAATCAATGACTTCCTTATGGCTTGGAATGCTATCTGCAACACTATTAGGAGGTTCATCATCGGGCGTGTCTTCCTTTTCACTTTATTTTTTTTTCTCCACACACGTTGCGTTTTTACAATCGAGAAGGAATTTTGAATGTACAGCTGAACAATTTCAGCGCGTTCTATTGGGGTGTACTGTTTCATGGTATAAATCTCCTTCGACTGACGCTTCCAACGCGGTATGTCATTAGCTGATCTGAAATTACAGTAAAAAGTTATAGGGTTACTCAATGGGTCAGTTTAATATGGCCAAATCCTTCTTCTTCAACAACCTCCTAAGATATGCTAAATCTCCCAATCCTGAGCAACCCAAATAGCGAAGTACAATCGATCCGACTCTTGCCTTAGCGAATTGACTGGTGGGGAATTTGAACAAGAACATATCCAGCAGTGACGCGAGCTGATCAAATTTCTTGTTGTCCCGGATGAAAGAAGCACTTGATGAATGACTGGAAACTTCACTAATCATCTCTACGCTAGGTAATAATGGAGATAATACAAATTTGAGGCGATTTGATATCTGAGATTCTCCACACTTTGCAATAGCAATTTCAATCGGTGAACTTAGGTTAATGTAGCTAGCAAATATATTTATGTCGTTTATTAAATGGTTAGAAACACCGGAGTCTAAAAGAAAAGACACATTTCCTCATTTTTCTTTAGGCATCTCATTTCTCATCACAAAAGCAAATCCTCTTTCTGATTGTATAGTTGCAGCTTGAGCAGTTCCAGATTTTTCATTATTTTGATTATTTAAACCTTTTTTGTATATAAAACAATTTCTTTTAATATGTCCCTTTTTTCCACAGTGATGACACTTGAGATTTGTCTTGAAATTGTTTTTATGAGTCTTTGATTTATATTTATTTTTAAAATTGTGTACTTTATTAAATTTGTTTTCGTTCTGTTGATTATTTTTCACTGCTTGCAATACTTTTGCACTCGTATCTCTGCTGTAATTTTTTTATTTTATTTCGTGATCAAGCAAACGGTTTTTTACGAAAGCCAATGTTAACTTATCTTCGGCTAAAGTTTCAATGGCGGTTATAATGGCGTCGTAAGACGATGGAAAAGTCGATAATAAATGAGATACTTTATCCACCTCTTTAATTTTCGCCCCGGATCCCGTTACCAAATCATCTCATTGAAGTGTCCATCTGCTCGGGGGATCGCCGCCAAACATCCGCCTGTACTCTCTCTGTACCAAAACTACGGACTCCAGTGCGTGATAGCGGCGGACTATCCAAATTCTTGTTTGCGTGTCCCAGTTATCCATTTTAATAAATTTTAAAGATCAATCTGCAAATTAAAACAAAAATGGAACAGATAACTTAAAAAGAAAAAAAGTTATTCAATTTTTTTTGGTAGCGGCTTTCATCAGCCACCCTGTATTTAATTTTTATTTAGTTCTCTACTGTAGGATACCACGTTGTCTCATATACGCTATAAAACGGAATGAAAGAAAAATAACCGAATATCTTCAAATTCAATAGATAGGTTTCATATATAAAAAGAGCAGAACAAAAGTTAAAGTATTATAGTTTCTTCTCTTTTTAATCATTGTATTTTTGCTTCAGTTTGTTAACCCCCCAGTGTTGCTTAGGGGGCGTCCATAAATTACGTGAGGTGTTTTTTTTACTTTTCTATACCTCCCTCCCCCCCTGGTGAGATGTTGTGAGATTTTATTCAACCCCCTCCCCCATCCCCCAATCTCACGTGAGATTTTTCAAAATGTGGGTTTCTTATGTAAACGCGTTGGATTGTTATTGTAAAAAGAGAAAAAAAAATTTGCTTCGTGCTTTTATTTACAATTAGTTAAGACTAGTAATCAATATTGCTGAGAGTTATAAGTGTAATAAAAATTTGACAATAGAAGACTTAAATCGTAACTACTTCGATTAAAAAAAGAATATCTACTCTAATTCAGTCCATGGAGAATCATGCGCGGTTTCAAGAGAGACTATAGGGACCAACATGTCCATATGATTTTCAGTAAAATCATCTGCTCCTTCAACTTCGTTCTGATCTAGCCACTCTAAGCCGTTGACGCTTGCGCACAGTAACTCATTAGCTCGTCTTGTGACAATCCGTGAGGGTCGCACTTTGCGGAACGTACGCGCTTGCTTAGCTGGTGCAATGTGAGCTGCTCGCCTGTGCTCTGCAGCTCTTGTGATAGATGCGAAGTAAATACCGCATGTACTGCAGCATCTTTTCTCTAAATTATCACGTATACTTGGGCAATAGAGGTCATAAGGCGTGCTGATGAAGGCATTCAGCGGTTGAATCGGTAGGCGTATTCGAAATGGAGCGAATGACTTTCCGTCATGTTCTGAGTCTGAGTGATAGGGTATGGAGGTGGCAGAAAACGGTCGTGAAGAATCATATGCAGATCACTACGGCGTGCGCTGCAGCACTTAGGTCAACCTCCATATGCAACTTAGCAATCTGTTTCTTCATAGTATCTTGTGCTGGAGTGGGACGTACGTTAGATGGTGTAGTGTTCGACATAGCTTCATCCACATCATCGCTGATCACAAGAAGCTGATTTTGAATTATGTGAAAACAGTGAAGGAAATGACCGCGCTAATATTTTGTAGTTATGATTTTAGCATATTTTATCTAGAATTTAACTGCTTCAGTTTTTTTTGTGCTATTAATTGTAACAATAAACTTTATACAATATAAAAAAAAGTATTTTCTTAAAAAAATATATATTTAACCTACCTTTTGAAGGAATGCTAAAGTAGACCGAACTTTTCTCTCAGTGGACTCCCTGAGAAGCCGTTCAATCTGTTTAATGTGATGTATTAACTCTTCTTTCTTCGGGAATTTTTGCTTCGCAGTATTTCATAATTTTATCACATCGTCGTGGCAAGACTTCTTAGCCTTATAGACGTATCTTTTGACGCATGCGTTATAAAAATCTTGATAACTCATTTTAAATTAGTAAGAGCATGAACTGAGTCGAGTAAAACATTTACAAGAATAAACAAAGAAGGTTGGAACCTGTCCGTGTGTCGCTGCCACTCAGCTCGTACGCTCTTGTTCATTGAGTCGCGCATTCGGCTGATAGTCGCGCGAAAACAAACGACGGGCTACACTGTACCGTAAATTCAGATTAAATTGAGCTATTTGGTATAAAACAAATATGGTAGTTTGACAGTAGTAATGTACATATAACGTCGAAGTATGAATGAAATTATTTTCTTTCGAACGAATTAGTGAATGATCTTAATCATACTACGATTACGCTTAAGATTAAATCTTAAGCATGTACAATCTGGATAATGGACCAAAATAGTATAATTGTTTTTGTTTCAATCAGAAAAAAATTTGCGTGATATTTGCCGGGACCCCCCCCTCTCTCCAACGTAAGATTAGATGAGATTTGACTCGACTCCCTCCCCCCTTAAACATCTCACGTAATTTATGGACGCCCCCTTATTAATGTAGTTTAAGAAAAATAAAAGAAAGAATTAATTCAACAATGACTTTTCACCCTGGGTTTTTTGCACATTTTTTTTAAAGAAGTGTTCGAGAATCTTTGTGCACTTACGCGATGCCTTTTTTAGCACGTTTTTCACGTTCGAGCCAACAATTTTCCCTGGTCATTAACTTGAATAAAAATACGAAAATGTGAATACGATGAAAGTGAAATGTCAAAAAAAACCCCCCTCGATATCGCTGACCGTACGTGGAGGTGGTATCCGTAAATCAGGTGATTTGTGTTTTTTTTCTTTCGCCGTGTCCATGTCCGTGTCCGCCAATACTTTGCTGTGACAATCAAACGCTCAAAACGTTGTTGATCTAGTGCCACCACCTTGATGCATACCCCGTTGAATTGCCTGCACTTTTTGGCCTCAAACTCGACACGCATAACTTTCCACCAAGAACGAAAAGTCATCGTGTAAATGGCTCCTGTAAATGGGCAAAACCTCCTTGAGGGACCAACAATCAATAGTTGAGCGGGAAACTTTTTTTTTTTTTTTTTTTTTGTGTGATTTGAACTTTGTACGGAAACAAGTTTAAGTCATCATGAACTATCCGCTGCAATGACCGTCTGCTAACTCCAATTTGCGCCGACAAGTTACGAGTCGAAACTCTTGGATTTGCCTGAATTGACGATGCTACAGCCGCGATTGTGGCTTCGACCCGAACATGGGGATCTCGATGGTACGCCGATTACTCACACAGAAAAAAAGTTATTACGTTTTTTTTTGTAGCACGATTCGTGCGCCACCCTGTATAAGTAGGTTGACCAGTTTCTACCGAAATTCTATTTTCTTGCAACTAATTTTGCATATTGAATTTATTTCGCATTTGATTTAGCAAATATTTCGATGATGTTTTTTGGCGATTATTTTAAAGTGAATTTTTAATTTTACGTTGTTTTTAAGAAATAGTTTGGCAGCAAATTTATTCAGCTATTTCTCGCCTTACTAATTACAAAAGAGGTACCAAATTACGCAAATAATTTTTATTATTCAATTTTATTTTAATTAAGCGGAAATACTAATAAGCAAAAACCACTATAATGAAAATATATTTATGTATTCTCAAGCAAATGATTATACGTAGTGAATTTGGAACTTATGCAGACTATGAACGTCTATTTTCTTTTAACTATAAGGAAGTGTCATAATCCAAAAAATTTAGTTTTTTTTTTAGTAAGCGTGCAGAAAGGATCAGATACTCTTCTGTGTAAAATATGCAGGTCGATATCTATTGTGTATGGGAATAAGTTTCCGTCCTTTCTTAGTCGAAGTTACGAATTATTTAAATAATTAAATAATACTGGCCATTGGAAGCTACAACTTTACTCCATTTTTCAGGCAGCATACGGATTGCTCTGACGAAAAATACGAGTTATTTTGCCTTAAGGGGGGCCTCTTATCAGTGGCTTTAAAAAAAGGTGTTTTTTCTCAATTTTTTTTTTTTTTTTTGAAGCTAAAAAAGCGACACACAGGAATAATCTTTTGCTTTTTATTGAAGGTATGATTGAAGAGTAATAAACAATTTTTTAACATAAATAAAAAAACAAAATGACGAATATATGAGGGATCTCGCACAGCTTCTCGTTGCCCGCTAGTAAAACGGCGTGTAAGATTGCGGTCGTAGTTTTCACCTGAAACACAAAAGAAAAATTTTGTCTTATTCAGAAGGCTTTCCCGCATGTAATAGACTACTATTGTAAAAAAATATGAAAAAATGAACACACAATTAATTATTGAAAAAAAGTGATTTTTTTCGCTATTTTTTTTAAGATGTTAAATAACATTAAAAAAAAAGGTGGCTTGTCAACAGGATTTTGGCTCTTCAGAACATCTGAAACGAAAAAGTTAAACTGATTATTATTCTGTAGGCTTGTCATTCTGGCAGGTGCTACAAATGAAAAATAACAAAATGACGCACTTTTGAAAGCATCTCATTAGATGACGAAATATGTGTTGGATCGAGTGACCTCTGCCAATAATATAAAGAAAACACCTATATATGTACTTTTTATTCGGTAAATATCGCGATGTAGTGATATTTCTTTATTTCAAATTAGGTTGCCGAATTTAGATGTGGTTTGTTAAGCGTACAAATATAAAAAGGGGAAGAGAGATTGGTATTAATATTAGAGATGAGATACGGCGCAAAAATTGGTTGTGTGATAATCGATGAATTAGTGACGTTACAACAATATGTCATTATTTTTAGTAAATTGAGAACTTTGAAATCGTTGTATGAAAACGGTTAACAGCTCGGAGCAACTGTAACTGAGCTGTGACAATAACTGTCGATTATACTGAACTCTGGCATTTATAATAGACAGCAAACTGGGTATCATAGTACGATTTGTTAAAGGCTAAAGCAGGCGATACAACTTGTCGTTGCAACTCAATCTCGTACAGTTGATTTTCTCAACACTTTGTTTTTTTGGATTATGACACTCTTGTCGCAAATGAGCGGCAAAAAAATATATTTATTAAAAAAAATTATTAAAAAACAAAATTAAAAGAAAAAATTTTTTTTTTTTAATTTATTAAAATTTTTTTTTTTTAATTTATTAAAAAAAAATTTATTAAAAATAAAAATTTATAAATCCATTTACATATACCACCTTGATTCATGTCACTCTTAGACATCTGTTTTCCTTAGAGTCTCATTACCGAAACAGTTTCCCAAGATCTCAAGGTTTTCGATCCACTTAATCCACTTTTAACGCAAAATTTAATACAAACTCGTGGTTGCAAATTCAAATCCATTTTTAAAACTTTTTTTTAACTGTAAAAAATCGAAAACCCCTGTAAAAGTAGATTTACTTAAGTTGGCGTAACTTTTGCAAACTCCAAGCAATTGCGCTAAAATTTTTTTATTAATATTAACCACAGACGTGGTAACTTTACAAATAAGAAAATGAACGCCACTCCAATCAGTTGACTTAGAGCGTCACCTGACTGTTGGTTGTTCCGGGAACTTATTGATCAAGGTGGTATCCCAAGCCTCCATTTTTTGTAAATCTATATACTAATCTGCAAAATAAAAAAAAAAAGCCGATTACTCACACAGAAAAAAAGTTATTACGTTTTGTTTTTGTAGCACGATTCGTGCGCCACCCTGTATGTATAAATTATGCTTATCCACAAAGTTTATGTAAGAGTATGTAGGTATACCCTAACTTGGCTGAAGCAATTTGCGCGTATTATATTTTTTTTTGCTGAATTTCAAAATCTATTATTACATTTTGTAAATGTCAAACGATATTGTAGGCGTTTTGACTTGTGAAATAAACTGTCGTAATATCAAACTTTCTTCCTATAGGAAAAAGGCTATTATTTAAAAACTCTGTATTATCAATGATGAAATAAAGAAATTATAATAATCAATAATTTTTAATTTTTTTTAATATTTTATGAAGTTGGGGGAATTTTTTCGTTATGAAATCAACATGATGCGCGCATGACGAACATGGATTTGGAAAAACCTACGCTGCGTTCGCTAGACATCTTCGATCCTGGTAAGAACTTAGTTCAACTTACAACAGCATATTTTCTTATTTCCCAGAAGGTATGCAATAACACTAGTTTACACCAAAAATGGTCCTCAACCAAAAGGTGTTTTTTAACTAATATAATTTGAGGTCGCTGAAACCAAAAATGAATTTTATTTTTTTTTTTTCAAAGAACGGTTTCCGAGATATTCCCAAAAAAACCTGCAATCTCGAAAACAGTGCGCGCCATTTCTTTGAAATGCATAAATTTCGAAAGGCACACATATAACCTACATGGCAATATATAATTCGTGTCAATGGAAGTCGTAGTTTTCGCAAAACAGCTGTTGAAAGTTAAAAGAAGGCATTTTTGACGTTTTTTACTAAATTATCAAAGTTTATTAACTTTTTCCTGCAATTTTTTTATATCGACATAAGATAGGTTTTCTGAAAGACAATTTTGTCACCTACATTTTAAGCCTAAGTTTGTCTGAATCGACGAAAAATTGTAGAAGTTATGACCCATAAAGTCAACCAGTGTGATTTTGCAGCTTTTGACTTGGCTATGTTTGAGGTCAAAAATACTCTTTTACTCTCAAACTTCTTCTTTTATGTTGCACAGAATCTTCACGAAGTTGCATCCACCAGTAGTCGCTCATCATTCCTTGATCCCAAAAGCCCTCATAACGCTTTTCAATCGTAGCAATATCTTGATGAAATCGCTCGCTTTGTTCATCACTTTCAGCCCCCAAATTCGGAGAAAAAAAATCCAAATGACTGTGAAGTAGGTGCATTTTTAACGACATGCGAGCACCTGTTAACAAAAACAAAGTTAATTGTAAATTTTCCAATCCATTTACATATATGATAAATATATTTTGGAGTATGTACGTTTTACAATACTAACCAATAGTTTTAAAGTATTTCATCATTGTATGAATCAATTGACGGTCTTTGTTGCTCCTGTTGTTTCCCGAGAATCCATGAACAACTTTTGGAAAGCTTTCCAAGCTTCAGCTTCGGAACTGTCAAGGCATTGCTGAAATTCTGTGTCCATAAACAATTTCTTTATCTGTGGACCGACGAATATACCCGCTTTGATTTTCTTTTTTAACAATCTTGGGAACTTGGTTTTCAAGTATTTAAGGGCTGTCTTTTCCGGTTTTTTGACGTGATAACGTCTTATAATTCGATTTAGCCGGCTGCACGCACGAAAAAATGTGTCGTTACCTTGCTCATTAGTGTTACCTTGCTCATTTGTCGTTACCTTGCTCATTGCCGTTACCTTGAATGAACTGCAAGCGAAAGCGCGGAACGAACAAAGCAAACGAACGGCAACGTTCGACATCTTGCTCCCTCCTACTTAAGTGAGCGTATATACATATGTATGTATATGCGCATATGTACATATAATATATAAATTCACGTATTTGTATTTGCATATGCCTTCTTATTGATTATTATTAATTTGATTTACTTGAAGAATTTAAAATAAAACCAAGTTTGTTAATAATACCTGTTGTTTTAATGTTACTATTATTAATTTTTTTATTATATATGAAGGAAAAAATGTATGGTAATATAATATTTACCATATACCTTATAAGATATGTTGTATACTAATATATGTATATAAACATGCACAACATATACAATTTCGCGCAATTTTCAAAAAGAACAAATCTATATGTAAAGATGCATACAAGTCATATGGACATATCAAATATACGAATCTATTCCATACGCAAGCAAATGTAAGCTAATGTGCTTGAACTGCAAGCGAGAGCGCGGAACGAACGACAAATGGCCTCGGGTGACGGTCAAGCATTGTTTGACAAGAACTTTATATGTGTGCGTGTCGGCTGATTGACACTAATATCTAAAATTTTTGATTTTCATCATTCAAAAGCCGACAACAAGTATGTGTGACACGACGACACCCGACTGCACTAACACGTACAAAGCTCAGTCAAGCATGCTGGACCGTCTCCCGAGGCCAAAAGAGCGCAATCGGTCCCCGCGTTCGGCAACGTTCGACATCTGGCTCTGTCCTACTTGAGTGAGCATATATATGTATGTATATGTATGTATATGCGCATATGTAGGTATATAAATTCACATATTTGTATTTGCATATGCCTTCTTCCTGTGTGCATGGCAATGAACCATTTCTCTGTTGAGAATAGGACGATGATAGGAAAAGTAGGAAATGAAAGGGGGTGTTTCGAGTGTAAAGTGTCTTGAAAAAGGCAAATCGATGATGGTGCCTCTTAGTGTTGTTGACTTATTAACGTCTGATGCACAATCGAAATTGAAGATATCTTTCATGAATTTGATAAATGTTTCGTCATTTTTCACGTTTGTGTAAATGTAACTTGACCTATTCCATTGCAATTCCATTTACCTCCTCCTCTATATCCATACAAAATATCTATCAAACAAATAAAATTAAAATTTTGTTTTGAAAATTGCAACCATTCCATCAATATTTTCTTATGACGTTGTCACGTTAAACTATCGTCAGTAAACCGACTTTACAGACAACCTCTTTTTGCCAAAGCTTTCACAAAATTCATCATTAGCCCTCTGTCGTCGTGCACAAATTTATACTTGCAGAAATATGGCGCCACCGAAAAATATACACAGACGTACAATGGTCATATCTAGCTCTTATTTAGCTGGATTTGGTACAATGGGCAAATAAGCCTATTCTGCGACACATATATATATATATCTATTTGTATGAAATAAATATGGTTTTTAATTATAGTGAGCCTAAGAACAGTTATTTTGCGTGACTCAATACGCAGGCTGGCATGATTTACTTTTGTTCGAAACCGTATTGTATACATCAAAAGGATATACGAGGGGTGCCTTTTATATGTCGGGATTAAAGAACAAAAACAAATTTTAATCATCGAAAATCACTTTATTGTTTTTCAAAATATTCTCCATGAAGATCTATACACTTTTGCATGCGTTTAAACCAATTGTCAAAGCACTTTTGCCACTCTGAATGAGGTACCTCCAAAACATGCATTCTGAATGCCGCAACCGCTTCTTCAGGTGTCGAAAAACGTTGACCTCTTAGTTTGTTTTTTACGTACGGGAATAAAAAGAAGTCATTCGGTGCCAAGTCAGGACTATACGGCGGATGACCCATTAATTCGATGTTTTGAGTGCTCAAAAATGCAGTTGTTTGAGCCGATGTGTGAGAGCTCGCTTTGTCCTGGTGAAGAGTGATCCGTCTTTGGCGATTGGTTTTCCTAATTTCTTGGAAAACAACTGGCAAACAAATGGTTGTGTACCACTCAGAATTTACTGTTCTGCGTTGTTCTAGTGGTACGGTTGCGACATGTCCTGTTTTTCCGAAAAAACAGGCGACCATTTGCTTGGAAGTGCTTCGTGCGCGAACAACTTTTGTTGGATTTGGCTCATCTTGAAACACCCATACAGTCGACTGCTGTTTACTTTCGGGCTCATACGCGTAAATCCATGATTTATCACCTGTCACGATGTCATAGACGTGTTTCGAAGCCCCGCGATCGTATTTTTCGTATTTTTTGGGCATTTCCTTCGACCAATCGACACGAGCCTTTTTTGAGCGATTGACAAATTGTGTGGGTTCCAACGCGAACAAATTTTTTTGACAGTCAAATGTTTATGCAATATTGAATGTATGCTGGTCCCTCTAATGCCTAAGATTGTCTCAATCTCACGATAGGTCACATGACGATCTTGCAATATCAGTTCGCGCCATGCATCAATGGTTTTCGGAACAACAACTGATTTTGGACGACCTTCACGAAATTCGTCTTGGAGTGAACTACGACCACGATTGAATTCACCATACCATCGATAAACACTGGTCCTTGATGAAGCTTTATCGCCAAAAAATGAATTAAGTTCATCCATGCAATGTTGCTGAGTTAATCCACGTCGAAAGTTATAAAAAATAATCGCACGAAAATGTTCACGATTTAATTCCATTTTTGGACCGAGATGAATCTTTTAAGTTACTGTAAACAACACAAATAGCGGTGGTATTTCAAAACGTTCTGAGTACGTAAAAGCCAAAAAATGTCAAACTTTCCGATACAGCTGTCAGTTGCCAGATTTCAACACCAGGGTTGCCAAATCCCGAAATATAAAATGCACCCCTCGTACGACAGACGATGAAATTGTCTTCATTCACATAATACGTTATAACTTCTACAATTTTTCGTCGATTCAGACAAACTTAGGCTTAAAATGTAGGTGACAAAATTGTCTTTCTGAAAACCTATCTTATGTCGATATAAAAACAATTTTTGAGAAGAGAAGTAAGCTCCATTTTAATAGTAAAGCCTCTCACTTCAAAAAAACAAAAACCCAGTCGCCTTAGATTTTAGTTCTAAGGGACATATGTATGTATATTGACAAGAGAACGGATTCCTGCTTTAAAGATTTATTTACTGATGAATCGAAGTTCAATATATTTACAAGTGAAGCTAAAGTATAGAGGAGAAGAAATGCGGATATGGTAATGTAAAATTTGATACCTACCGCCAAGCACGGCGGAGGTAGCGTATTGGTTTGGGAAGCTATAGGTGCATCTGGCGTTGAAAAGATTATCTTTATTGAAGATACTATGGACTGCTATAAATATAAAAATGTGTTGGAACAACACTTGAAGCCATCAGTAGAATGCTTAGCTTTTATGCAAGGTTGGGTTTTCCAACAAAACCCTAAGCATACTGCACTAATTACTAAAGAATGGCTATTTTATTGCGCACCCCGACAACTAAATACATCGCCGAGGAAGTATTTTGACATCTACCAATCTAGCAATAACAGAAACTAAAGGGATGGTATTTCGTTTTAAAATAACTCAAAAATTAAAAACAAAAAAAATATATACATACTTCAAGCACAGTTGCCAAGTAAGTCTTTTTATATTTGCACTTAATAGCTTTAAGTTGTGTGTTTTAAAAAATGAAATGTGAATCAGTACTTTGTATGATTATCCCGAACATCTACATATGTATGTTATAACACCTTGTAATATGTTTGTCATACAATCAATTTTTGAACAGCATAGTCCTGAGGTATCTTGTCTCATCCCTCTTGAATAATGTTTTGAACTATGTTCGATATTTTGAGTGTTGTTTGCAAGTGTTTCTGTAAATTTGCCCACAAATTTTCTATTGGATTAACACTTTGCGGTCGTATTACAATATATTTGGACATGGCTTCGGAATGCATTTCCGTAGAAAGAGCAGTGATACATAACATGGAAGATTATGAAGGATTAACAAGATTAATTAATTTTATAATTAAATACAGTAATGGCGGCTGAGAGTAGACGCGCAACCGCAAGAGTTAATATCCGAGCCTTGGGCTACTTTACCGATTGCTTGATTTTCGTAATCCATATCGGATTCGGCATTTTAAATTTTGCTATTCCAATCGGCCGCCGTTTCTTTTCTTTTCATTTCATTTCATTTTTCTAATAGCGGTCGCCCCTCGGCAGGCAATGGCAAACCTCCGAGTGTATTTCTGCGGTGAAAAAACTCCTCATAAAAATATCTGTCGTTCGGAGTCGGCTTGAAACTGTAGGTCCCTCCATTTGTGGAACAATATCAAGACGCACACCACAAATAGGAGGAGGAGCTCGGCCAAACACCCAAAAAGGGTGTACGCGCCAATTATATATTATATAATATATATATATTCCAATTTCAGACTTGAGTTTAGTTGGTTCTCACTTCTTTCCTACGCTCACTGATATAGCAGAGGCCTTTATATCACAGATCTGGTGAACTTCATCAGCAGCATAAAGCGGCTATTACCGGCCGTTCGTAATACACAGGGTTGGTGTCGGAATTCTGTCTGTACAAAATTCTAAAAACAAAATTCTGCTTTTTAAAATTCTGCTTTTTTAAAATTCTGCTTTATTAAAATTCTGCTCTCTAAAATTCTGCTTTCAAAATTCTGCATTACAAAATTCTGTATTACAAAATTCTGTATTAAAATACAATGTTAACAATGCTAAAGAGGTAATGTAATATTTAATTTATTATTATTATTATTTTTTTTATTATTATTCGAGATATTAAATAAAAAATAATAATAATAATTTTTTCTTCAGTTTCGATAGAATCCACAGTGTAGAATCCACATATGTATGTATATTTATGAATTAAATGTTTATTTTGTTACTTCTTGTATGACGAAAATCACAAAACTTGAATAAAGCAGAATTTTTCGTATTAAACATGCAAAATTTTGAAAAAGCAGAATTTTAGAAAGCAGAATTTTAAAAAAGCAGAATTTTAAAAAGCAGAATTTTTTTGCAATTTACAGAATTTTGTCATCCAGAATTTTGTAAAACAGAATAATGACACGCTCCCTAATACACAAATACCCAACCGCCCTCCTCTCTATCCTTCCTTCTTCGTCCTATCTGTTTCTTTCACCTCTTTTCCCCTTGCGATGGTATCACAAACGATGAACTTGATTTCCTCGCCCTAGCGAGCAAACCTGTATCTATCATCGTGCAACCCAAGGATGATAGATGCAGGTTTGCTCGCTAGGTATGGTGAAAAAAAATTGGGGCAACTTTGGATTCTAAGTCATTCGTTTTGTGTTTCACAAAATTTAGCTTTAGCTAAGTGAATCCAAAGTTCCTCTCAAATTTTTTTTCTCGTCATGTCTGTCAAATTCACTTAGAACCGAATAACGGTCTGCTAGGTAGTACACCTCTAAAAATCTTTTCACCATGCGTGCAACCATTATAACCAACTGCCCCAGTAAGGACTACGCCTGGTGCAGCCCATAGTTTGATGCCAGCTAAAGTCCCTTAGCCTTAGCTCTTCACTTCTAAGCTTCCCCTGAATGGTGTGTTGTCTCTGTTGTTGTTGTGGCAGCATAAACATTCCCCGTGCATTTACGAGGAATGCTGCTGAAGTGACAGCCCTTGGCCGTATATAAATCTGGATCGTTCCAGTCACGTAGAACCGACTGTCATGCAAACGGGTGTGTTGTGTCTCGCCAATGCGTCCGCTGCTTCGTTCCCAGTTATACTTACCCCAGTTATTTCCCATGAAAAAAACAGTGTTACTAAAAAATAAATCACATTTATATAAAGAATGCATTTTTTTCGTCATTCGAAACTTTTATTTGCTTTGAAACATACAAACTTGCGTTAATTTAAAAATACTTTATAACTATGAACACACAAGGGATTTTGTGAAATGCAAATTATGACACTAAGTTTGAAGTTGTGTGGTGGCTTGAGCAAATGATGAGACTTCATCATTTCTGTGGTGTTACTAGACTAAAATGCGTAATCAGTAGAGATACTCTCTACTACATACCAACGCACATTGGAGTAAAAACAAAAAAAAAAAACATTGATAACATTTAAAATATAATCACAGTTAAAAATTTCAAGTCCACTCAACGCAACGCAACCACCACTCAATGGGTTGCACTAGGCTTTGTTTTAATGGAGCTGGTGGTTAAGGGCTTCAAAACAAGAAAAAATTAGTAAACAAATAAATAATGGGCAAATAATATAATAGAAAAGCTGGAATACATACAAATGTATGTATGTATGTATTTGACATACATACATATGTATTGATAATTTCACAATTTTGAAAAAAAAAAACAAAAAATCAAATTGCTTTTGGGCTTGCGCCACAACGGACACGTGAGCGGATGCTTTAGGCTGTGTACACACCTTCACCTAACACTATGTGTGTAGGCATGGTGAAAAGAATATGTTTGTATGTATGTATGTATACACCAGTGTTTGTGTTTTTTTTTTCATTTCGTTCAATACGAGCATACAAATCGTCGGACAATCACGCTTATTTCAAAGCCCCAAACAGAAAAAGAAAAAAATGCAAAATTTACATTTCTCGCCGCCAAAAGTGGGAATATCAAAATATATTTGTGTTTGTAATTAAAGTCATGTTTTTTTCATTAAATTTTTTATATATTTATTTTTTATTACATATAATTTTTTATTGTTTTTTGTATTTTTGTATTGCAATTCTGTTTTGTTCTATGTTTTATATATACATTTTTTTTTTGTTTTTTGTTTTTTATGAAAAAGAAAGCTATGCTTTAAAAATAAAAGAGGGGTTCTTATAACATAAAATAAGCGTAATTGTTTTTAACTTAACGTTCAATTTGTTGTTGAGTGCAACGACGACAACAACAGCTGACAACTGGCGCTGCGCAGCCGTGCGTGTGTGTGTGTGTGTGTGCATTCGATTGCGCTTGGTTGGCGGGTGTGCATGCGTACATACAATGTATGTAGATACATACATACACAAGCCAGAAACGAAATGCTACATTCTAATATAAACAGTTCTTCTATGTATGTACATATGCGAGTCTAGTAAGAATTTTTACATGGCTTGCACAAATCCAAACGAAGATTTCATCACCGCAAGTAAACAGCGAAATTCAATGGTTTCTAATGCGTGGATGCGTGCGTGTAAAAATAAATTGCTTTACATTTTTTGCATTTCAAGTAAATTTCGTTTCTTTGTTTTCTAAAGGGTCTAAAGGGGTGTGTACACATTCAAATAATACATAATAATGCACAAATTTCATGTTTTAAAAGTGTTTAGCATAGCCACTCTTCTCTACATTTAACATTTATCATTTAATTTTTTTGTGTTTTTTTTGCTTTTTATTAATGCATTTGCAGGAATTTCCATAAACAAATATATTACATTTGTATTTATCTTTCTGCCTTTGTATCTAAATAACTTAAGTGCCTGTTTTGTGCACACGAAATTTTACAATGGCTGTGTTTTGCGTTTGTGTTGCATTGTGTGTGCGCGCCTGCGTTGCGCCCGGCTACTTGCACATACCAACTAAATTAAATTAAGCTATCTAGAGCTATTCATAGCAAATAAATTAGATATTTTAAGCATTTTGCAAATGTTCTGCTTTATGCTTAAGCATTTCTTATACATATTTACATAGAGGCGCCCAAGCAGACGCGCACAAACGCACATCATCAAGTGACTTATCGTCTAAAAAGTGTTACATTTTCTTACATATTACATTACGCACCACGCACATACACACACACGTAAACAATTAAGTGCAGTCGTTGCACACATACGCACACACACAAACGTTGCCAAGTATTTACAAACATAGTATGTATATATAAAATAGTTCTATAAAATAAAATCCAAATTGGACATAAAACATCGAATAAAAAAAAATCAACAAAAACCAAGTGAATGTAAAGTTGAAGAATGCCTGTTGTTGTGTTGTGTTGTGTTGTGTTCCAGTTGTGCACTAACGTTTTCGTGTTTGTGGTTGCAATTGCATATATGCATGTGTGTATTCATGTTTATGGAATATGGTAATAGTTTAGTATGTGTGCGAGTGTATATGTGGTTGCTCCAATGTGGTTGGCGGTGGGCGGCCAACATCAAATGGTACTAAAGTTGATATTTCTGCGTCTTTAGTTAAAGCTAACTTTTGCATTTGTACTGCTGCATACGTAAATTTGTTCTTCGCCCCACCTTACTTCCTCTCCTCCCTGTCGATACGAGCCGCCATCAATTTGATGGAACGCGCTCCACTGCTGCCCGGCAAACGTATTTAAACAAGACAAATAATTTAAATTGCTTCTTGCGCGGCTGCCGTCATTGTTGTTGCCGTCTTACAGCATTAGTCGTGAACGCGATTTCTTTAGGCGTCTAGTTGCGCCACCCAATCCATCGCCGTTCCATGACTTGGACTTGGAGCGAAAATGACGATATTCACTGTTGTACGCAGGCTCTAACATGGGACAGTACGCAATGGGATCGCACAACTCCGAATACTGTTCGTAGAACTCTTTGTAGCCATTGTGCAGCAAGTAGATCTCGGGGTAGTCGAGTGCTGGATAGCAATTGGTGTTGCGTTCGCGATCGGTGCTGCGCAGAAACCGCGACAATTTCGGTCCACGTTCCGATGAAAATTCGCAATGGAATATAATGATGTTGCGACGATTATCAGTGGCTGATTTTTGTTGCTCCACTGCAGTCTTTTGTTGTGACGCGAACTCGCCGATTATCTGTTCGTGTGTGTACAGATTTTCGGCGCCACGTATGTGACCACCCGCGTACTCGTAGGGATAACGGCAATCGATAACGCGATAGGAGGACACAACATCGTTGAATTCGCCACGCAGCAGACGTGCCATGGTATTGCACGAGATCGATTTGAGATCACGATGGCGTCCCTCCATCAGTGGCAAGACATGGGGTTTGCTGAAGTCACCGATCAATTGCGGTTCATCCTTGTTTTCGGAACGTGCTATCGCAGACATGATGTCGGCATCATTCATTGACATACTTTTGCGCAATGGCGGGGGATGGCTTGGCACTTTGACTGGTTGTGGTGATGCCACCAGCATAGTTGTCAACGAATCGTCGAGATTCTCTTTTTCGGCTTGCGTGCGATGACGTTTAATTTGCACAGGTGAATTGGTTTTCGATGGTGGTTCGGGACGCTTAAAACAATAGCTGATGGTGCCATTGCTGCGATGGGTAGTTAACAAATTGAGCCCGAAAGGACTTGTGGCAGTTTCTTGTACTTGTCGTAGCAACGTTTCAGGCGTATTTGGCGACACTGGGTAGTTGTCAGTCATGCTCAAACAGCGGCGCACTGGTGGTCGACGCATTTCGGGCGTTCTCAGTGGATCCACTAGTTCCGATTGCTCGTCGTCTGGTCGGTGGGCGGGTGAAAAGAAATTCTTGATTTGCCCAATAAACAATGAGTCTAAATCGCTGGGCACTTTTGGCATTGAATTCGATGACTGTGCGGAATGTTGCATCGATTCCATGTCAAATAATTCCATATCGTCCTCTTCCATTGATGATGACCCCCGCGAATCAGACGATAGGCTGTGGAATATGCGCAAGCTTTTTGAGGGTGTTTGAGCAGTGTTGCTGCCCTGGGCGTTGGCATTTTGTAGCTTCTGTAGGCGTGATGCAACTGATGGACGATTGCGGACATTCTCACCATTGGTGCTAGCATCCCGACGATTTCTTTGCATTCTGCACCTCGCTGCAAACTGGAAGCGGCATGGCGATCCTTCCGGTGAGAGTAAGGGTCTCATTCGGGGCATGCCGATAGTGGTGGAAGGCAAGCGCGGTACTGCCTCGTTAATCCGTTCGTCATCGTCGTAAAAGGACAACTGGTAATCAATGCCGCTGTGCGCCATGGTGTTCATTATGCTAAGATTATGCGTGCGGCGGGGGGAAGCGTTATTGTTGCCAGCGGCAGCGACGGAGACAGCGCCCGGTTCCAGGCCGTGTGGCATTTGACTAGAAAGCAAACAGAAAAAAATTTTACATTAAAAATATATTTAAAAAAATATTTATGATAAAAATTGAATGAAAAAGTAACGTTAACAAATAAACGGAGAAATCGGCAGGTATTTACAAACAAAACCAAAAATTTGCGTCACTGATATTAGTGTGCGCGCTGGCTGTGCTGTAGCTGAAGAACCACATGGTAGACGTCATCCTGCGGAGCAAACAAATACACGCGTTCTGTCACACAGGACACACAAAATAGAACTGCACCAAAATTGGACCAAGCAGCAACGCGGCAAGCATCAACATACAGACAGCGCAGGCGCATGCACGCAGCTGATGAACAACGTATGCGTGTATGTATGTGTGTATTGGCTGAATGCATGCGCAGGCGGTGGGTTCATTCAACTTGAACAGGCCTATGCAAGCATATCCGTACATGCACATACATATGTAGTGGTAGATGTATTTATTTATGGTATCAAATAGTATACTGATAGTACCGAGCTCTGCTGATGTTGTTGTTGGTGTTGGCGTTTGTGCTAGTGAATGGTGCTAGCGGCGGTGGTGGCTATGCCAAATATCACCAACCACGTCATGAAAACGGGGAAAATTCGACCCACAAGGAATACATAAGTGAGGGTTGATCATAAAAACAACAACAACAGCTGCAACACCACCAGCAAGTAGACCATGCAAATGCTAACCAAGCTGCCAAGTACTCTACACAAGGAGCGAATGTTACACCACAACTGCGCTGCATTACTGTACCCTCAGTGCCATACAAGAATATTTCTCTCATAGCTCAAGTTGCATTTGCACCATAACAATAATATTGTGTAGGGGCTGATATTGATCGACGAAGTGGAGGAAGGCAGAGTGGAGAAGAGGGCGACGACACCGTCCAACATGCGACTATTTATGTATTCATGTATGTATGTATGTATGTGTGTTTATTTGTACACTTCATTTGTAATGCATTTGTATGTGTGCTGTGAATGGAATCGAACGCAGGAGCAGAAACAGCGGTAACAGTGTAGAATTAGAGACCGTCAGCAGCGGCTCAATTGGACATATACGAATTACTACGACTCGCAGATGTTACGGCTGTGCCGGGTGGCTGCCGACTTGGCCATTGACACAGCAGTGAAATAAAAACAAGAAAAAAGGCTGACTATTTGACTTAGTCCAATGGACTTAAACTTGTCCGCAAGAACGCGGAAATAACAAGGAAGTACACAACCACAGCTACACGTCAAACTCAAACCCCGAAATGCAAGTAATTCCCTAAAAATGCTAAGAAAAACTCTAGTCACGCTGCATGCATGACTTAAATGCAGGAAAAGAGGAGAGGAAGTTTGCGTTCTCCTATACCAGTTTGATTGTTGGCATCGTATGTGTGCCGGTCAGCAAAGATACACAAACTTATAGGAAGTAAAATTAAGTAAATAATAAAAGTGCCAAGGCTGTGCAAGAAAATATCACACAGCGGAAATATTATTAGGCCAGGTCGTTAACGTAATAAGGAAGTTGTAAATGCAAGAAAAAGTTGCTAGAAGGTAAGCGCAGTGGAGCGGAAAGTGAATGTGCAAGGCAAAAAATAAGAAAGGTAGGAAATAAGAACGCAAACAAAAGCAGAGAACCGCAAGCCAACGGTACGCGGCGCGCTGCCAAGTCAAGTCGAAGAACACCTACGGCTACAACACAGCAACAACAACAACAACAACAACAACACCTACGGCAACAACCAGCAGCACAACGAACGCCTGAATGAGCTGGGTTTGCTGAATGCGGCGTGTGAATAAAAAACCGGGGCTACAATCGAATCAACACAAATCAAAACAATGTAAGGTGACTTGTAGCGTGCGAATGCTAACTACTACACCAACACATTCAGCTGCGGTCATGCTCCAAATCAGAGGATTGCCATATGCAACAGAACTTCACTAAGAAGGAAATGACGAATGCGTCAGGGGGCTGAAAGAATTTTTATGCCCCAGCATAAAGTCGAACAACAAAAGCAAAATGTGCCATTAAAAAAGTGATGAAGAAGAAATAAAAAATGCTTTGACTACTTGCCGGTTGAAGGCGAAAAAAAAGTTTAAAAATAAACGATGTAAAAAGCAACAGAAAAACACATACCACCAAATAACTCTCACTTTCTTTGCCTCATTAATGGGGAGAACGGCCGGTAAAACCGCCGACTAGCCGGCCGTTGGAGCGCACTCACGAACGGTGGTGGTGATTGTAGCGCATGGAAAAAGGTAAACATGGCACAACAACAACTAACACGTTGAAACCGTTGAAATGGAGTTCAAGTTCAGCACTCGCACTGTTTACTTGTTACGTTAGCGACTTGGAGCTTGCGCCACGCTGGAGAGTGTGCGCGCTCAGTGTGAGAGACAGTGGCGTAGATTTATTTTCAACACTTTTAATTAGTAGTGTCTTCTTGTAGTAGATATTGAAAGATGAAATATATTATATTTTTTTAAGAATCAGATTTTTGCAAAAGAATTTAATTTTTACTGCCCAATGCAAATTTCTAATATTTCAAAAGTAAATTTTTAATTATATTTTGGACTTCGTTGGTTTTTTCTTCTATATTTAAGTTTACTGGCAAAATTTGTCGATTTTTTTTTTGGTAAATACAGTTAAAATATATTTCTATGTGCCCTACATATGTGACCTGGTCTACGAAAAGGTACCTTACGTGCGAAAACAAGTTTTCGAGAAAACAGCAGTTAAAGTTTAAACTTTTCAGTCTTTTTCGTATTTGTACTTTTCTTTTTTTTTTACTTTTAACAAACTTTTAAACAAATTATGACTTTCTGGGTTTCACCATTTTAAAGAGCCTTTCACACACTATTCGAATCAACAAAAAAGTGAAAAATGATTTTTTTACACGTAAGATACCTTTTCATAGACCAGGTCACATATATTTACTTTATTTTTTTTTTTGACAGAAAAGAGCTGCATTTTAAAAGTATTTATGTTAATAACTTTTGAACGTTAAAAAATAAATTAATTATTAATAAAAAATAAAAATGATTTTTTTACACGTAAGATACCTTTTCATAGACCAGGTCACATATATTTACTTTATTTTATTTTTTTTTGGCAGAAAAGAGCTACATTTTAAAAGTATTTGTGTTAATAACTTTTGAACGTTAAAAAATAAATTAATTATTAATACTGAGGCCAAAACGCATCGCAGTCGAGGGCTACCACCTCAACTTTTTTGGTGCATTTTTCCATGTGCCCTACACGGCAGAAAATTACCCGAATTCCTTGTTACTTTTAATTATAGCACAGGGATTTATTGAAAAGTTTTGCAATTTATTAGTTTCTTATGTAATTTCCCCCTTTTTCGAAAATTTAGTTCATTATACTACAAAACTCTATGAATCCAAGTCGCGAGCTTTGTGCAAAAATTTCATCGGATTTTCAACAAAATACCATACTGTAATCAGAATCTTGAGTATGAAGCTTTATAGTTCAAAATGTGGTTCGAAGATAGTGTTGCTTTTTGACATTTTTTTACTCTGCAGTAGTTTTCACTTCATATTTCAAGTACAACTTGCCAGTTTCACAAGAAATATATTTCCGGAACAGAATTATGTACGTTGAGTTCCACAAATAACTAAGCCAACTAACACTCTTTGAGCTAATTATTTATTGTCTCCGCATTGATTATTACCCCTCGACTTTTGTTGGTACATTTTTCCCATGTGCCCCACAAAGCAGAAAATTACCCAAATTTCTTTTTATACACTGCGTTGAATAACTGTAGCACCAGGACTTATTGATAATTGAATGCTAGTTTTTTGTCTCTCATTTAATTTTAATACTTTTTATACGAAAATATGCGAAAAATGCAACAACCTTTCCGCACTCTCATCAGAATCTCGAGAAGAAATTCGAGTATCTCAAAATGTGGCTCAAAAACAGTTTTGCTTTTCGACATTTTTTTGCACTAGTTCTACAGTTATTTATCGCAGTGTATTTTGAATGCAGTTTCCACTTCATATTTCAAGTACTACTTGCCAATTTCAGAAGAATTTCCTATTTTTCCATATTTCCTGCACAGAATGAGCGTTGAATTCTTCTACAGTTAAGACAACTAACAGCGTTTGCGCTACTCTTTTTATGTCTCCGTTTATTTTATATTTAGAAGTATTTCTCTTAATTTACCTTGTAAGATCCATTTCTCCCATAGCCTCCTCCTCGATTGTATCCCACTGCATTTTGTAGCGTTTTTTCGTAAACGTTTTTACTTAATTTTAGAATGATAAAATCTGCGACACGATAATGTCGGGCGTTAGTTTTATCTATCGTTGGATATTTGCTCCTGAAAATTGCTACAACACTATTTTTCTCCGGCAATTTCTTATATTTTTCATTCACGTTCGAGCTGCCGCGTCTCCGCTTATTTTATGTACTTTTGCACTGAATTTTATTATTGTTGCTGCATTTTAATATTATTAACTTTGATTTTGCTATGACTTTATTGCAGTCCTTTACCGGCCAAATATGTAGATGTGTGTGTTTTTTTGCACTTCTTTACACACACAATTTATAATTCTTTGGTAACTCCTTACACCAAAAATGTCCGTCACCACACTTTGCTGGCTTCAATTTTCTAGTTCGTTTTTAAATACTTAATAATCCACTTCTGTACTGGTATCATTTTGTGCTCAGCATTTAATTCAATATTGCTTGTAGTCCCAAATTGCTGCGTTTTTGTTATTAATGAAAATAAAATATTTCCACACTTTAAATTCAAGACCGAAATATGTACTTCAGCGTCGACGTTCGCGGTACACTGCGCTATTGAACTAAGTAAGAATTAAGCACAAAGTAAAACTTTAACTGACTCAATTACTGCCATTACACCGTCTTTTATACAGAAAAATTTACGCGCGCTCTATTTTACGCTCTTCTCTCAATTAAGCCGCGCGCAAGAGAGGGGAATGTCCAGCGCTGCTACCACTGCAACAACAATGCCATGTAATTTGACAAAAGAGAAGAGTGCGAAGGAAAAGAACTACCCTGTTAGAAAGCAACTCAGCGCTCGTTAACTCAACACGGAGAGCTAACATTCGGGAAACGAGAGAGTGCACACGATGGCACTCAAACTTTGCAGATGGACGAGTGTAACAGCAACAGTAGATGCACCAACAACAATAGGCGAACAAGTGGAAATGACAAACGACAGCGGCAGAGGAAAGTGAAGAAAATTGCGGGAAAGGCGAAAAAGGATGCTTTGGTTTCTTGAGGCGATATATGGCGCCAAGACAGGCGAATAACTTCTTACTATTGCCGCACTCATTATTTGGGCGAATGAATGCACATTTGAAACTATCAATATTCTTCTCGTTCTAGCTGCTCAAACGGAATATGCAATTTTCCTGTTCATCCAGATTGTGGCCGGTCAGCTGGTTCGCCTACAATGTGGTGTTCAATGTTCCAGGAATATTCTTAGGAATCATATTGTTGAATGCTGTGTAACAAGGATGCACTGATTTAATACAAACATCAAATAGAAATGTAGAAAAAAACTAGTGGACAAATCAAATTCAGATATACAAGACCACAAGACATTGTGACAAGTGTTAGATGAATGTATGGTTATGTTTGCCTTGGTAAGCATTCAAATGAGATAGCAAATGATAAATCTGATTTGGCAAATCATAATTTTGGCAAGTCATAAAGGTAGCGTCGAATTTTAGTCGCTCTCGACGACTTTTCGTCTTTTTCCAATAACTCGTGCTATATGTGAAATGGCCGCTTAATTATTTGTTGTTGTGCTAAGTCGGCATAATTTTAACAATTCTTCGGTGATGCGCTTTTTATGAGCATGAGCACACATACACGCACACACATATGCAAGTACTGCTCTACAGCTGTTCGGTCACTCAGCAACAACAACACGTGTCCTTTGTTGTTGTTTACTTGCCACCATTGGTTAATTGTCGTTCTTCTTTAGTACGTTTTTGCACATACATACACACATACATACAATTCAAAGTCAAAGAGCTGCTTAAAATTTCAGCATATGCTCGGTATCCTTGGAAGTCATCAGCTGACCTGTGATTAGTCGATTTTTCTCAATCTCTGCCTTTCGCTCTGTGCTGCGTCGCAGTCGCAGTCTCTGCCTTTGCCCAACTCAGCTGTGATCTCTTTCTTGCCTGTATTGTTTGTTTACATATCCTACCTCTTTGCTCACAAATGCAGCAGAATATTGTTAGGCGCTGTAATCAATTGTCGAACATATGTGCGACCATCGCATAGTAAATCAACCAAAACAACAACAACAATGTAATGCGTGCTTGGTAACGAAGTGACCAACAAATAAACAATAGAAACCTTGGGGCAACATCAACACTTCATTTTTTAGGCACCTTGTCACGAGGGCTGCCAAACTTCATAATATACCTATAATTAAATTAAGCGGGTTTGGAGCTAATTGTGTGATTTGAAAGTGTGAAATTCTTATCAACTATATGTATGTGCAAATAATTTTCTATTAATGTGGCTTTAATGTTCTACTATAAAAGGGTCTATATTTTGTAGCCCGATGCTTTACTATGGAGCGGAAGGAATAAATATATATACATAAGAGGCGCAAGTTTACGGAGTTATAAAAGCAATTATTATGTTGACTCTAACAAACAAGTATGCTAAACTTTCGAAAAAGTGTCGCTGTACCCAAGTAAAAGTCCTGCATATTTTATTTATTCAGACTATTTCATTGGTGGTATTACGAGTAAAACGGGAAATTAAAAACGAAGTGGGAACTGTCTTTCGCCGAGACAGGCATGGTGGGAAATTATTGTCATTTCATGGTTTAAAAGAATCAAAGTAATTGCAATGTAAATTGCCATCAACATTTGTACTTGCAAATTAAATGCCTTGCGCTACTTGCAACGAAATTATATACCTACATTTGATATTGAAAAAAAAAAAAGTATGCGGTTTCTTCGGGAAAAGTGTTTAGGACTTTTCAACTACCTAGAATCTAATTATTTACGTATTCAACAGTTCAATAGTTATGAAATCTGGCAATCATATTCTACTCCTTTCCAACCATATGATTTGTTATTGGTTTTGCGCCTACCGCTACTCCTGCTATGCCTTCGGTTCTTGGCGCTTTTTGTACTCCTCTCTCTTTTTGATGAATCAAAGGCACAAATCAGGCGGTAAAATATTTACTCTTGCTCTTTGAATTTGTATGTAGCGTCTAGGAGCTGAGCTCAGCGATGCTTGGCACGTACTCTGCTGGTGGTGCAGATATCACAAAAACGGAGAATGAGTCCCAAGAAACGTGATGTTAGTTTGTGTGATTGACTGTTTCGCGCCAGAGACTATGAGCACACATATGTTTTTATGTATGTGGATATGTATGTATGTACATATGTACGTATTTGAGTGGGAATGTCAGAATATTATTTAGCTTTCATTGTTGTTGCTGATAAAAAAGTACGTTACGATTGTTGGATCTTTGCTTGGTGTTTTTGTTGTTGCCTTTGAGCTATTCAGCTGATTTGTGATTTGCTCAGCGGGAAGCATGTACATACATACATACATATGCATGGATATGTGCATTTGTAATTATGTATGTACATATGTATATTGATGTGGTATCTCTATGGCTCGTATTTTATTCTCTATATTGATACCTTCGTACTGCACATACATACATAGATTTACTTCTCTTTTTGGGAATTTACTTTCCCCAATTCTCCTGAAATCAGTGCATGTTTGAGGATTTAGGAGGAGTCAGTTGTAAGTTCTCTTGCGCTTAGTTGTTGCTGCGTCTATACATATATATGTACACACATATAGTACATGCATACGTTGTACCTGTACAGAAGTTAGTATGAATGTGGGACCAACTTGCGGCGTTAGCGGGAAACAGGTACAAACAGAAACTGGCAACACCAACTCCACTTCCAACACAGAATTATGCGTAGGTACATATACACGTACGCATTCATATGTATGTATGTATGTATGTACATATGGCAATCACAGAAATAGCTTCAACAGCAACAATAAAAGCACACAAACACATGCATATGTATGTACATATTAAACAAGGATGTTAATAATGACGAAAGCAACAACAAATCAACGTGAAAATCACTTTATTGCCGGCCGGCAAAAACGATTGCAATGTGAAATGGATTCGGTGTGAATTTATGGATCTTTGGAATTTTTCCATATCGCTGAAGGATTGTCCGAAGCACTGAATGCGAAACGTGCGAATACGGCAACAGATCAATGCGCAAGGTGGCGATTGACAAGACTTGAAAGAATATGTATGTATGTGTAAATCTACCTGTGCAAATGAACCTGTGTACGTATGGATGTAGGTATGCTGATGCCTATGCACAAGTAAGGTTATTGAAGTATGTAAGGACAAATGGATTAGTGCAAATGTTCCTAGGCTTCAAATGATTTAGATAAGAGTACATATTTACATACATATGTACATATGTATAGATGTATATACTTATATTGCATACTTACACCTACATACATATACAAGTATATGCACTTGTGGTGTGTTTGCGTAGTCTTGTTATGGTTTTTCCACATATGTACATAAATGCCTGAACGTAATTTAAGAGCTTTGAAGCAGGAAAATTTTGCTTTCCAAACTTCATATTTGCTCTTGTGTGCTTTTCACACCCATACATGCATACATATATACATTGCCCCTTTCGCGGACAAACCGGCAAACGCCTTCAAATTTGTATAGAAACATAGGGGCAGGTCGCCATTCCCCGTCATTAATTATTGCAACAAATTTGACACAAAAATGAGACAAAACGGTAAAAGCCACAAAGACGGAAATTCCCGGTCTGCCCTGCCAAGCACTAAACTGCATCATTCGAGGGGACAATTCCTTTGCTTTGTTGAAATTAATATAAATCTGCTCAAAATAGAAATACTGAAAGTTTACATATACATACATACATATCTACATTTGAGCAAAATCGTTTGAATGTTGCATACATACATATATACGAGTATGTATATGCATATATGTGTACATGTATATGGATTACATTTTAGACCAAATGAAATCCTTTCGTGCTATTCAAAGCAATACCAAGAAGTGGCATCTCTTAGCTGATCACAAAATCTGAACTCTATGGAAATCTTATTCCCAATACAGTTGGGACTACGTGACCGAAATGACCTGGATTTAGTGGCGCTTTTGCTGCGATTAAGCGAATCAATGATTAACGATTAAAAAGGGAAATGTAAAAGAAGAATCTGTAATGAAAAGTTAGGCTTTGCTAATGCAAACAAAGAAATAAATAGAAAAAGGAATAGAAATAAAAAATTATGATACAAGTTGATTGTGAAGAAAAATGCTAAATAAAGCTCTACGTCAACTCAACACCCGAGTCTGTAAAATTCACTGAGAGCCGAGTGGTAACGCGTGAACCTGCTGCATTCTCTCAACCATGATACTGTTTCTGATATCGTCCCCTGCTGGAGACTTGCATTACAAAGCCTGGAGAGCGGACCCCCCCGCGTGTGAGGGGGTTAGAATTTGCCTGATGTAAGTTATGTCTGTCGTAAAAGGCGTCTAAATTCCAAACCAGCGTTACTAATCCTGAGCTGTATGGAAACTCAACTGGTAGTCAAGGATGATAGATACCAAGTTTGCTGTTGTTGTTGTTGTTGTAGCAGCATAAACATTCCCCATATTTACATACGGGGAATGGTGCTGTAGTGACAGTCCTTGGCCGGATATAAATCCGGGTCGTTTCGGTAACGTAGAACCGACTGTTGCTGAAACGTACCAAGTTTGCTCGTTAGGTATGGTGAAAAACAATTTTTTTTAGGGGAACTTTGGATTCTAAGTCATTCGTTTTGTGTTTCAAATAATTTAGCTTTAGCTTAGCGAAACACAAAACAAATGACGTCGGCATATCTGTTAAATTCGCTCAAAGCCGAATAACTGTCTGCTAGGTAGTACATCGTACTAATCTCGGTACCATGGAGAACAGGATCCCTCGGGGTTCGTTTTGAACTGTTCTTGGGACGTCCCTTCGTGGAGTTTCGTAGAGGCTGTGGTTAATACCTAAAAGGGAGCAGATCCTTTTGGTTCAATGTTGAGTTACATCGCAATCGGTTGCCGGGAGCTATAGAACGGCAGAGGCTTACATGGGCCTTGAGCCTTACTAAGGCAGCTAGTCTGTCCATGCCACACTATTAATTGAATTTAACCAATACAGCCCATGAGTTACATGCAGTTTATTACAAAACAAAAATCTTATTAATCAATGTTACAAACTTCGTACAAAACGGAGCAAATTTCAAAAAATGATCAACATTTTCTACTTTTCAATCAGAATCTCTAGAAAATTGTTGGGCATGCAATTTTATAGCTCTTTAAATTTTATAAAAGTAAAGTGCGAGTTTGAAGTCGCTCAAAAATCGGATGATTTTTTTCTTTTTTGTTTTTGCCTTACGATGTTGAGCATTTTCTTCCATATAAAAGACTTCTGAACCAGAGTTTTATATGGCAGCAAATTCTTTTTCATGACAGAAATAAAGGGTAGTTAAATTTCAAGGGCCGATGTTGAATGTAAGCCACACCTAAACGTCAAATTTTTTTCTGCATTACATTTGACATTTTTCAATTTCAGACTAACTCAATTCGAACCATGGAAAGATACACAATGGAGCAACGTGTTAAAGTTATTCAGGCGTATTATGAAAACGGGCGTTCAAATCAAAATGCATATCGCGCACTTCGTGAAGAAAATCATCTTCAGTGGATTCGTCAATAAGCAGAATTGCCGCATTTGGGCGAATGATAATCCAAGAGTGATTGCCGAAAAACCAATGCACCAACAAAGAGTGACTGTTTGGTGCGGTTTATGGGCCGGCGGCATCATTGGGCCGTATTTTTTGCCAAAATGAGGCCGGTCAAGCAGTTACTGTGAATAGTGTTCGCTATCGTGAGATGATAACGATCTTTTTATGGCCCGAATTGGAAGATATTGATGTGGACGATATGTGGTTTCAACAGGACGGTGCCACTTGTCACACAGTTAACGAAACAATGGCTCTTTTGCGCAAAAAATTTGATGGCCGCATAATCTCATGTCGCGGCGATGTCAATTAGCCGCCAAGATCATGTGATTTGACACCGTTGGACTTCTTTCTTTGGGGTTATTTGAAAGAAAAGGTGTACGTCGATAAGCCAGCAACAATTCAAGTGCTAAAGGATGAGATAATTCGGCATATTAACGGCATAGAACCTCAATTATGCCTCAGCGTCATCGAAAATTTGGACCATCGGATGGAGGTGTGCCGCCGAGGCCGCGGCGGCCATTTGGCCAATATTTTATTCCATACGTAATTGAGCCATACCAATATTATCATAATAAAGAGAAATGACAATAATTTCCTAAAAAAATTGTAATTTATTCAAAATCAATACCGGCCCTTGAAACTTAACCACCCTTTAGAATCGGCGGTTTGCCAATGCCTGTCGAGGGGTGAGCGCTATTAGGAAACATCTTTTCTATCATTTCTGCTGTGCCTGAACATTTGGAACTCGAACCTGAGCACTACCTACTAGTAACGCTCAAACCCATTCAGCGCTGGCGGCCGCCTGTCTCACTTTTCTCATTATTTAAAAGCACCGTTCACGGTTCAGAACAAGTAATGTGCCAGGATGTCTCCTCAATGTCTATTATTGTTGGAGTGCCGCAATGTTCTGTCCTTGGTCCACTCTTGTTTAGTATTTTTTTGAATGACGTATTCTCTATGTGTCAGCATGTCAATGTCCACGCTTATGTTGACGACGACATTTAATTTTATTTGTTCAGTCGAATTGGCCACGTTCAGGATTTGAGTTTGAAAATTAATAGTAACCTGTCTGCAATTTCCCAATAGGCACTCGCTAATTGCCTTTGCCTAAGTCGCTGCTAAGTCACATTTATTGCTCATTAGTCACAGTTTAGTACGTGTGGAAGGTATTCCAAAATTGTTTGTTGGCATTAGCGTCCTGATGTTAGTTAGCAAGATACAAAATTTAGGTTTTGTTGGTAATTCTATGTTGAGCTCTTCTGCCCAAGTAAACAAAGTTATAAGTACATCGTATGCTGTTTTATGTAGGTTAAGGTTTTCGGTGTGGCTAACGCCCTTTACAACTATACAACTCATCGCACTACGAATCACCCACTCTCCTGCACGTATAGTATATAACAAACTTAACTCTATTTCATCTCACAAAATTGGTGTTGTATTTAACAGTGGGTCTGTTCATGAAGCAAAAACAACAACTGTTATAAACTATCAAGTTTTGGTGTTCATGCATCCAAAAAACTTGCAAGGTAGGGGAAAATGAGAGAGCAAAATTACATTTCATTTTGAGGGGAAGCGGCAAGTTTTTACTGGATACATTTTTACTTGTCAGAATTTGCATGTGAGAAAAACAGCTGATCGCAAAGTAAAAATAAATTGAAATTTTCTAATTACAACACACATATATTTCAAAATGATAGTGCAAAACGATGGCTCACTTCAAGAATTTCCATTGACTTCAAAAAATGTCCTAGTGAAACATCCGTAAATAAAAATTATAAAAACGGCCTTTAAAACAAAACTATGTACTATAAATACCAAACACAAAAATATGTACATATATATGTATGTGCACAAATGTAGCTTAGCATGTTTCTCTAAAAACACTAAAATCCTTAGAAATCATGTACATGCATATATATATAGAGCCATACATATGTACATCGCCTCCGCCGAGCGTTCAGAATGAATTCCAAGAACTAAGGTCCGGTGTCGAAGGTATGCACCTATGTAAAAATAAATGCAAAAATAGTTGTTTATCGCATACATATGTAAGTATGTGTACGCATACAAACATAGATATGTTCATATGTATATCTACTATATATAAAATATATGCGCATTGAGATGCCTGTGTGGGACATCCCGTCGTTGTCGCTACTGCTAAGCAGTGCCATATACTTTGCCTCCAATCATGCCTTTCCTTTCCGACAACGACCAACAACGACCGCCCAAGCGGCTGTGGCCGCAATGGTAAACAACTTTTTGGCGCGCAAGCTTTTATACCGGCAAGCACTGGCACCAAAAGGATGAACAAGCAAAAAAAATACAAATACATACATACATACGTACATAGGTATGCATATGCAACCGGCAAAAAGCAAACACAGATTGTAGAGATTCGCCAATTGAGCGAGCGCGATTTGCCGAAAAGCACACGAAGTTTATTCCAGCTCAAGAGCAGTTCGCATTGAGTTGGAGCGCCAAGATACTCGTTTTGTGGGCTGGCTGGTGGGGCCCATTTAGCTCAATTGTGCTCTTTGGTGGAGCCAGCACTCAAACGAATCAACATTTGCGCCACTCGAGAGCACTCCAACACTGATAGAAGGCGGCTGAGTCTGTCGTTGGGGGCTGTTATTACCGTTGCTGCGATAGTGGAGCTGTGTGGAGCGTTTGTGTATTGGTGTGATGGTGGTAGTGGTGCAGCAACACACATTCATCGAAAGGGCGCCACAAATAACAACTTTCCGGTAATTAATAGAAGGACTTAAAGGTTTGCATATTGAATGCAGCAGATCGAGCCAGTGCTTTTATAGCGGCCGACTACATGCAATGCAGCATTAAGGGGGATGCAGCGAGGAGTCGGAAAGTAAGATGATCAGCTAATCAAACCACTGGGGCGGCAGTTAAAGTAACAATTGGCAAATGCAGCGCTTTTTAGAAGGGAGCACACATACTTATACACATGTACATATATGGATGTATTTTATGTACAAACATGCATTTCCATATGTATGTAAGTATATGTGCACAAAGGCTTGGGTTGGGCTTTGGTCGTGGAGCAGTACGTGCACGGTTAATGTGAAACTTGAATGTGCGGCGACACGCTTCTCAAAAAGCTTTAATGGAAAAACGACAATGACAATTCACAATGCTTATAAAAGCAACAACACACAAAAGCAAACTAAAGGGAAGTTGAGACTTACTGAAAGGTGCATATATACACACACACGTACATATGTATGTTATGCACATAAAAGGCATTCCCGTTAAGCAGTTCTGTAGTGCAGCAAAGTCGTTAAATGAGCGGCAAACGTCTAATAAAGCCCATATTTCCCCCGACAGCAAAGGAGTGGGGCAATGACAACGACGTCGATGTAGCGGAAAAAACTCTAGGCGAGTGATGTTGGCATCAATGGGAGTCACAAGATATGTTCCCTGAAACATTCTACATGCATACATACGCACATACATGCATAAATATATGAGAGTGGGTTGTAGATCGGTTGAACGTTACCCGAGACACGAGAGACGGTTGAGTCGAAGGAGAAGGAGAATGCAAAAGAATGTGTGGTATAGAAGAAGAAGAAAAAGAAGAAAAATAAGAAGAAAATATTAACAAGAGCGCAACGTAAATATACAGACATATGTATACCAGCAATAGAGAAATTTTGAGGAAGAAGCTGGTACATTGTGCAGGAACTTTGCGTAAACAGTGTCTTTGGACGATGGAGTCGGAGACTTGTGGCGCCAAAGAACATACATACATTGGTATGTGTGTGTACAATTATATATTGATTTGAAATCGTTTGTGTATATTTGTAATTAGTAGTCTACAATTGATGCTCCAATTACATTAGGTGGAAATGCATCTAAAGGAGACTATTAATAAATAATTCAACATAAAAGTTCAAATAATTGAGGGTTGTATAAATAAAATACATATCTACATACATACACATACATATGTACATACATAAATAATTGATCTATACATTTTTTCTCAAATGTGTGTTCGAACTTCTGCTGAATTTGTGATAAGTTAAGTCCCCCTTTTGATTCTAAAACCATTATTTCACTCATCTATGGAACATTTTTCTAAATCTTAAAAGCAGTTAAGTTAGAGGTTGGCTTAAATGACTACACAGGGATGCTGTCAAAGGTTGACGTAGTCTTGTTGTTGAGGACTCTTAATAAATTCCATACGTATTAGTTTCTTTATACCGATTGATCAACCACCAATTAAGTGAATGAGACGCACGATACGCGTGGGAAGTACCATACACCACACTTGCCCCACTTGCGTGCACTGCTACACTCGGCACCATTTACCATATTTCGTCTCCACGACAGTCGGTTCTACGTTACCAAAACGACCCGGATTTATGTCCGGCCAAGGACTGTAACTCCAGCAGCATTCCCCGTATGTAAATATGGGGTATGTTTATGCTGCTACAACAACAACAAGAACAACAACAACCATATTTCATAAGAGCGCACAATTATTTGACTAACTATCTCGACCCACATAAGTAAAAACAAAACGGACCGAATTGGTCTCGATATGAACGAGAGCAAGAATAAGTACCCCTTGTTATCAAACGAACGGTTAGAGTACTCGCGTAACCGTTAGCAATTATATAGGAGTATAATTTTGTGGTAGTAGAGGTTTTCGTTTAGTACGGAATCAGTATTAGCATCAACAACAATGTCAACTTTGAAATCTAACGGAGAGTCTCAAGTGCTACTTTGGGCGCAGTGCGAAGCTATTGAGGGGTAAAGTTCTCTCTCGACCACGAAAATTCCCAATTCAAAAGTCCTCAAAATGCTTGTCGTATTGCCAACGTCAGATGAGAGCGGTCGAAAGGTTTATGAATTGGTGCTGAGAGTGCTACTGAAATGTCTCCTCTGTGTTGGAAAAACCGAATGGAGAAGAACTTTTACGAATTTAGTGTTTTAAATTGGAGCCAGTAAGCATGAAGGGGAAACGACAGGCTTGCTGTGCTAAACTCGACATTCTCCCATTTCCTTTTGAATATTTTAAGTTTTCTAAAAACAAATATTGCGAATTTTTCTTTAGTAGCAAATGTAGAATTTTAGTAGCAAATGTAGAATTTTAGTAGCAAATGCAGTATTTTAGTAGCAAATATAGAATTTTAGTAGCAAATATAGAATTTCCAACCATTACTTATTTTTGCACATTTGTGTATATATTATATGTATGTGTATGATTTTATGCTTACCATAAAATTCTTACCAGCGTTAAATATTTAATGCATTTTGCAAAATAAAAAAAATAAAAATAATCAAAATTTTTATGCTATACGCGCATGCGTAAATTTCAAGGCATATTCACCAAAATGTTTGTTGATTTCGTTTTAAGCACTTTAACAGCCCCAAAAATGTGCGTAATACTCATCATATTTTTATGAGCAACGCGTAGCCAAAACAAAAAAAAAACGTGTGGTGTTATTAGCGATTGGCAATTGATAGCACAGAGGCCTATTGCTGTGGCAGCGGCGCTTATGTGAGTGTGCGTTGGAAGAAGGGGCGGTGCGCGATCTCTACATATGTAGGTATCTATGTATATATGCTTTGTTGACAACGCAATTTATTTTAATTGCTAATTTATTGAAGTCCAAACAACAACAATAAAAAATACAAATAAAACCAAGGAAAAGACATCGAGTTAAGTTGTATCGAAGTGGGTTGAATAGTTAATAAACTCGCATTTGCTGCTGTAAATGCGCGCACGCACTCATGGGAAAAAGATACGAATATTACCCAGCAAACGAAATGGGCGGAAGCTACATATTTTTGAATTACGATAAAAAAAATATATCAACACTATTTGAGGAAATTTTTCGTGTACCAAATGGGACTGACTAAAATTGAATCTTATACTATATACATATGTATGTATGTAAATATGTATGTATGCTTGTAAACTCAGAATTCGTGAAATTATTAAGAAAAAATTGCTATATATTGTTCATTTGTGGAACAACATCAAGCAAACGCCACAAATAGGAGGAGGAATTCGGCCAAATACCCAAAAAGGATGTACGTGCCAATTATATATATGTATATATTTATATATATATATATACATAATGACATAATAAGCACTTGCCTGAATATGTTTTTTTTGTAGGGTATAAAATAAAATTTTCTGCCACGCTTCTAATAAAACGTTGAGATATCAAAGAACTTCCAAATAAAATGCTTTTATGTGGGTTGGATTAGTTTACGGTGGTTAGCACTCTCCTTCAGGTTGCAGAGGGGACAGCTACCACTAGTTTGTGTTGAAGCTCTCGCTCTAATTCCCCAAGTTGTGAGCTTCGTCTCTTTAATAAACGATGAAGTTTTGTGGATGGCTGCGGTTTCAAAGTATACATACTCGTACATACATACATAAACAATTGGCATTTCACTCTATTCGGGCTCCTTGAATCATTGGAAAAATGTAGTACAATAAAAAAACAAGGGGAATCTAAGTTCATTAAAAAAAGTGGGGAAGCGAAATTATTTTATACTTTGACGCACGACAGAGCTTATTCGTGAATTTTTAACTGTTATGATTATTCAAAAGGTAGTACATATATACATACGAGTACATACATACATATAACAGAAATATGCACCTATTTAGTTATATTCGAAAACAAGTTGAATACCTGTAAGGCAATCCTCTCGTGGATTACTTAAGAATGATGCTTTTTTTGTACTCGGGTTTTCTTGCTTCTCGGCTTTTGCGTTTTTGTGTCTCTAAATAGTCTCAGCACTATAAGTTTTAGTTAATTTCGATGCGCTTGTGTTTGTTGTTGTAGCAGCAAAAACATTCCCCATACATGTAGGGTGTAGAGTGCTGCTGGAGTGACAGCCCTTGGCCGAATATATAGTAAATCCGGGTCGTTCCGGTAACGTAGAACCGACTGTCGGGGGAACGAACGTATGCGCTTCATTTGGTTTGCTGGGAAAGCCCCCAACATTTATGTATTAATACTAAGTATGCAGATTCTATACTTCTTTGCAGATTCTGCGTAATCTTTCAAACTTTTTAATTCAACAATGCGTACTGCTATGTGTGTATGTACATGTGTATGTACATATGTACATATGTATGTCTTGCTTTATGTTGGGCGATTCTTTCGTTAGGGTGATTGGTCTTTAACGAGGTTATATGGATTGTATTACTCGTGAATAATTTTAATAAAACATATTTCGTAGGCTGCTATCGAAAAAAAACACACACAAAATCAAGAAATTGTGCCAAATTCGAGCAGATACCGCTGAGAAACTACACACACACGCATACATCCATACATACACATACACTCATACATATTGCTTATAATAGCTTAGGATTTTCGCTGGGCATAGCACATGGCTTAAGATTATGAGTTGAGCTTAGAATTTATAGCAAAAAACAAAAAGTTGCGTGACATACATATGTTGATGATTCAGACTTTTTAAATTTAATTTCAATTATTGTTAGAGTGAAATTTTAAATTATTTTTTCGGTACGTTTTTCAATCTTTCTTTGCTTTTTTAGTTTCAACGCATTTACAGGAATGCATTTAAAAAGGGTAGAGAGCAGATAAAGACACTAAAAATTCCACTGAGCGCGTTGAGTAGTATTGGTTGGTGCAACGACAACAAAAAAGGAAAAAAAAAAACAGAATAAATAAATGAAAGAAGTTAAACATGAAAGAAGAAACAGGATTCTCATTGCGCGCGCAAAATCACACTACAAAAAGCAACAACAATAGAAAAGAATGCAGAAAGAAGTGATTTTATGAGTAGATCTGTATATAAGCGCATACAAATTTTTGTACACACTTACATTCATACATATGTACATATATACCATGCACATACAAATTTTTATGCATATACGCTTAGATATATGTGTGTGTATGTATGTATGCATATAATGGTGCATGGGGTTTAAGTACTAAGATGTGCAGAAAATATGTATGTTTGTGCTCGTATTATATTAAAATAAGATTTGCTAGCTTAGTGTAGAGGAAAAATCTGGAAATAGCAAACGATTTTCAGAGGCATCAAAAAACAAAAATTAAAAAAAAAAAACAAATGTATCTAATAAAATAATTTTTTATTATCTAAAAAAAAATTTTTTGTACTTACTCAACTCAATTTCAATTTCAAATACATTTTTGGTCAAATATGATCGTTTAAAAAAAAAATAATAATAATTGGCGCATAATATGCCGACGAGACCCCGAAAGTCTGACCTTTGATTTAAAAGTGCGAAAAATTATAATTTTTTAAATCAATCAAAATAATCTACCTGCTCTAGATGACGGGAGAGGTTCTAAATTTTGCATTACCATGTTTTGCTTAAAAATTCAGGAAAAATTTGAAAGAAATACTCAACCAATATAGAGAAACAACCCCTCCAATGACATTTTTTTTCAAAAATAATCTTAAATTTTTTTTATTTTTTATTTAAATTTATTCGTTTTCAAAATATAAGGATTTATTTTTTTTTATATTAAAAAATGGTTCCAACCATAAATCAATATTTTCAAAATTTTTTTAAACAGGAAAATAATGCAGACTTATTTTTTATTATTACTTATGGGTAATAGAATTCTGTATTTTAATTTATCTTCGATCATAATTTTGTATTTTTTAAGTTACTGTAAAGAAAAAAAATATATTGTGCTTTCAATGAAAAAATTAGGATTTACTAAAAATTAAAAAAAAAAAAATTGTATCAGAAATAGAGTCGTTCATGTCGAGAACGAATTGAATACAAATAATAATAATACATACAAAAAATAATGAATCAAAAATTTTAAGTTCTTAAGGGATTATATTATCGTAGTATATACAGTAAGAATTTTCAAAAAATCTATTTTTTTTTCTTAATGTACAAATATTTAAGCAGACACATCGAAAATGTATAATCGTTCCGGTGAATATTTTCCAAGTTACACGCAAATTTGAAAAGGCGCTTCAGTGTGTTTGTAAGTACAAGGCCGTACTTTAAACGCGTTTTTCTCAAAATGGTGTTTTCAAAGTTGATGAACAACAAAACGACTAAACCGATTAGTCTCAAATTTTAGCACGAGCTTCTTAAATATATCTTTTAGTAATTAATCGAAGATTTTTTCTCATCGATAAAATTTTTTTTTATAAAAAATTTAAAGCCGAAATTTTGGTCAAAAATCGTTTTTATTTTTGCGAATCTTCCATTTTGTCAAAAACATTTATTTTGCTTATTCCTTCGCTTATCTACTACATTAAACATTACTTTAACGATATCTGTTTAGTTTTTTAATTTCATAGGACCCAGTTCAGAGATATAGAGGTCACCGCAAGGAGGAGCTCCCGGAGATCAGCTGTAGCTCCTTTCCAAATAAATAATTTTACTAATACTAAGTTTTAAAATACAGTTAAAAGGTAACATAATATGTGTACACATTTTTAGATCCATAAATTTAAAAGTTTTCTCAGAAAAAATTCTGGAAAATTCGCTTTTTCGGCCTTCTAACTGTATATAAAACCTTAGGCTTGTTATTTTATTAAAATATTATAAATTTTTTTTCTTATAAAATTTTACGCTCTACTAGTTGAGCTATCAATCCGCCTACAGGTTCCTACTTTAATTTAAGTATTATACCTTTTTACTTGTTTATTGGTTTATTTTTTTTCAGACTTATAGACTAATACAATTAATTAAATTTACAAAAGGATTAAGTGAAAATTTCTTAATATATCAACATTAAAATCTATAATACCTGCTGTAATTATTACACAATCGGGCACATCGCATGGCAGGCTCCTTCATTGAGTAATTGGTTTTGCTAGTCGAATGCACAAACAGGCGGTTATTTCTGACAAAAATTGTGAATAAGACTTAATGAGAAGCAAATTCTTCTATCAGACATGCACTGTAGGCCAAACAATTTTCGTCTACTGATATAATGAGGAGGAAGACATATTAGCTTTTAATATAATTTTCAGAATAGTTTCCACAAAAGTATTATTTTGTAATGATGTGAAAGGGGAAACAGTGAAAAATCGTGAATTACAAATTTTATCGAGCAGCCTATTTTAAATGTCAGCGCTTGGTTAAAATTTTATTGCTAATTTTTATTAATTAACTTTTTGACCCTCTAACTGAAAACAGGAAAAATCGAAACTCTAATCGAAAGCAGTTAAGTTTTGGACAAATTAATTAGAAATGTTCTTTAGTATCCTAGACGACTTTCCCGCAGCTGGAATGTTTTTTTATCTTATTACAGCAAAAACTAAAACATACTTTTTGCTCATGGATTTTAATTTAATTTTTTGACGCGTACACATATTGGAGAAGAAGGATGACCTTTAAACGACCAATGATGACCTAGATGACCAATAAAAGAATGTACCTACACACAAATGTATGTATATATAATTCTTTCTTCTATTTTTTCACTCAACGAAACTTTTTATAAAAAAATAGTAATAAATAATGATAACTGTTTTATATATAATTCTTTACTCAACTAAAAAAAAGAATAATGCTAATAATGGGAGATTTTATAAGAGCTATAGGAGAGTTTTTCAAAAAAACACACGTAAATTTCAGAAAACTGCATGAAATTTTTATTTAAATTGATAGTACAGTCCATATAATTTCATGTTTGAAGATTGTTCCATGCAAATGTTGACCGCGACTGCGGTTCAAATGGTCCAATTAGTCCAATTTCGGCATACTCTTTCCAATGTTTCGGATATCACATATAAGTTCTTTAATGCTGTCTTCCAATGAGTTAATTGAAGCAGGCTTGTCTGAATAGACATGAGCTTTAACTTAGCCCCACAAAAAATAATCTAAAGGCGTTATATCGCACGATCTGGGTGGCCAAGTACGGTCCAATGATAACTCCAGCCCATAACCGGCACCAAACTGTGACCTTTTCTGGATACATTGGTAGCTCTTGCAATTCTTCTGGCTGATCTTCACTCCAAAATCAACAATTCTGCTTATTTACGTACCCATTGGATCTTCGGCCAACTTTCCAAGAGCCCATTCACCAAAAATTCTGCGTTGCGGTAGGACGTTCGGCTTCAATTCTTGCACCAGCTGAATTTTGAAAGGCTTCACTCCTAAATCCTTTCGCAAAATTTTCCACGTTGTTGAGTAACAGAGGCCCAATTGCTGCGAACGGCGACGAATCGATAATTGATGGTCATCATTAACACTGGCCGATACAGCTGCGATATTTTCTTCAGTTCGCACTCTACGCAAGCGAGTTGGTGGTTTGATGTCCAATAATGTAAATTTGGTTTTAAATTTAGTCACAATAGCTCGAATAGCCGCTTCAGTGGGTCGATTAAACAGAACACGCATTTTTATAATAAAATTCAATGATTTGCAAGCGTTGTTCGTTTGTAAGACGAATCATGGTTAAATTATAGACCAAACTGAAGATGTTTGACAGTGAAACAAAACACGAAACGTGCGTCAGCTGTTTAAATCAACTGTTTAAAAAGATAACAGCTAAAAAATCACCCGTTATTTTATAAAATTTTTACGCTCATAGAGAAGCAATATTTCCAATAACATTTTTTATATAATTCTTTTTTTTTATAAATTAGTTACCTGAATTTTTTCGTTTGTAAAATATGATTTATTTTTTATTTTTCTTCGTATGAAAGAATAGAAATAAATAAAGAGTAAAGTAAAATTTTTATTTTGTCAAACTGTAATAATAATTTATATTTTTTAAATTTTTTGCGCTCACAGAGAAAACTGCATTTTTTATCTAATTACATATAATTCTTTTTCAAAAATAATGGTACATTTTTGATTTAAATTTTTTCGTTTGGAAATAAAATGGTTTAGTTGTTATTTTATTTTATTTGTATGCAAAATAATGATTTATTTTTTATTTTTATTTGTCTCAAAAACTAGTGATAAATAATGCCAATTGTTTTATATTTAATTCTTTTTACTCAACAAAAATATTTTTTACCCCAAAGAGCAATACCTGTAATAACATTTTTAAATGTCTCGTATTATTTCATTAAACAAATATTATATATTAATCATAATAATGGTAACATTTTTCTTTTTAATGTTTTTTATTTATATTTATATATTTTCTTTATTTTATTTCTTTATTTCTCCTTCCTCATAAAATAACAAATCGAAAGTTTTCATACGATTAAAAAAGTGTATTTTTATTCAATTAAAAAGAATGTTGTTTCCTCATTAGTTTACAAATTGAACCAATTATGAACGGCCTTCTATAGTTTATTTACAGGATCTTAAGGATCCAGATTTTATGTATGCGTTTTTTTTCCTCGACTAAGTTACTCCTAATTCTCCAGTTGTGTACGTTCATTTCCTTAAGATCCGCTCCGACGTCATCTAACCATCTCTTTCGTGGGTTCCCTCTTTTCTGCCTCCGATCGGTGTTAAAATAAAAGTTTTGCTAGCATTTCGCTATTTCGGCCTGCCCATCTAATCTGTTGGGCTTTGACAAAACGTATTACAGTTTGTCTTTGAACATTTTTTTCGATTTCATTGTTGTAGCGAATGGGATAGTTGATGACGCCTTTGTGCAATGGCTACTCGGCCGCAAAAATATGTGTGTCGGTGGCATAGTGTAATTGCACAAAAATTAGCATAAAATAAAAATAAACCTCCCACGAACGTAATCAAATATTCTTCAATGTGACTTTAGTCTAACACTTGAGTCTCAGATTTAAAATAACCTTGAATTTCACACAGGCTTCCTTTCCTACAGCTACCAAATTTATCGCCCACATGTGCACATATGTACATATGAATATGAGTATTCATACATACATATACAACACATATGTATGCACATATGAATATAATTTAGAACTTCACAATATCAGCTGACTGGTTCTCTGTTTACAAGCAGCTTTATTTTTTATATAAATTTTCAAACCTTAGTATTTTCCCACGTATCAAAGTACGCATATGCGGCTACATATATATCTATGTATGTATGTATGTATAGCTTGTGGAAGTGAAAAAAATCTGAGATTAGAATTTCTCTTCATTGCATACAAAATATGCATGCATGTATGTATGTGTGTGTGCACCATTTGATAAGCGTGAAAATCATATGGCCGGAAAAAACTAGCAAATAAACCAAACAACGCCGACGTCGTCCCCAAAAATAAAAATTCTTATCAACATTTGACAGCGAGAAAAAATAATAAAGAGATAAAGTTGAATTGAGAAAAAATGAAGTTTTTATTATTATTTGCATATGAAATTAGAATAAAAAGCCATATCGGTAGGTACTATTCGCGGTCAAATTTTATATTTAACTAGCAAACCCGGCCCCCTTCGCTGGGCACACTAAAATAGAATAGATATGGTTTAGAACAGAAAATATATGCTTTTCATATTATTTATTTCTTTATTCTTTATTCAAGCGCTTTGGCATTAACAATATTTTTTGTTTTTCTATTTGTTTTTGAGTAAATATAAAATATAAATTGAAAATCAGGAAAAAAGAAGATTGTTTTTAAATTTCAAATCAACGCATATGATCATCCATGAATTTTTCGTTTCAATTTATATGTTTTATTAAGCATTGGAGCTTTTTTAACCATTATCCATTTATATTTTTCAAAAAAAAAAAAACGAAAAAAATTGTTTTTTCCACGAACACATAATTTCATTCGGATTTCACATTAAATTCTCAAATTTCGTAAGAAATTATTCACTGTTCCAAAATCCACTCCAAAAAAATTCACAAACAATTTTTACATGTTGCACTTACTTTTTCCTTATGGCATCCAAATCAGAAAGAAATATTGACACATTGTAACTCACACTGTCAATTTGACAGTTCAGTTCCGCCCCAAGCGTTAAAAAAGTAAGCGACATTATGGCTGGTTCAAAAGAACGATGTACCCGTTGCCAGTGCTCCGAATTACAACCACATTTTACGAAACCCATTTTCAATACTTACTTAACAATGTGCGTAAGTTTGGTTTAATTCGGTGCAAAGACACGGCGGGTTCACGTTTTGACATATATTTCGAGACCCTAGTCATCAATAGGTATGAAAATTACCCCGTATTAAAGCACTTATCAACAGCTTTCATTTGATACCCATATTGTACATACACAACCAAAGGTTACCCGGGTCCACGTTTTGACCTATATCCCGAGACCCCAGTCACGTAGTGGCATGAAAAATACTTTGTACTAAAGTAGTCACCAACAGCTTTCATTTGATACCCATATTGTACATACACAACCAAAGGTTACCCGGGTCCACGTTTTGACCTATATCTTGAGCCCTATCCACCAATAGGTATCCAAACTATACGGAAACCATCTTCAATACCTTCTTAACAATGTGTGTAAGTTTGGTTTAATTCGGTTCAAAGACACGGCGAGTCCACGTTTTGGCATATATTTCGAGACCCTAGTCATCAATAGGTATGAAAATTACCCCGTATTAAAGCACTTATCAACAGCTTTCATTTGATACCCATATTGTACATACACGTCCGAAGGTTACCCGGGTCCACGTTTTCACCTATATCTTGAGACCCTATCTACCAATAGGTATTCAAACTATACGGAAATCATCTTCAATACCTACTTAACAATGTGTGTAAGTTTGGTTTAATTCGGTTCAAAGACACGGCGAGTCCACGTTTTGGCATATATTTCGAGACCCTAGTCATCAATAGGTATGAAAATTACCCCGTATTAAAGCACTTATCAACAGCTTCCATTTGATACCCATATTGTACATACACAACCAAAGGTTACTCGGGTCCACGTTTTGACCTATATCTCGAGACCCCAGTCACAGAGCGGCATGAAAAATACTCTGGACTAAAGCATTCACCAGCAGCTTCCATTTGATACCCATATTGTACATACACATCCGAAGGTTACCCGGGTCCACGTTTTGACCTATATCTCGAGCCCTATTTCCAAAATAAAATATAATCCATGTTACTCGTGGATGATGTAGCTTTCGAATGGTGAAAGAATTTTTAAAATCGGTCCAGTAGTTTTTGAGCCTATTCGTAACAAACAAACAAACAAAGTTTTCCTCTTTATAATATTAGTATAGATATGGACATTAATGCGTACGGTGGCCCTTTCTAGCGTTTGGAATTGGAGCTACCGGTTTTTTTACTTTGGCAGCCAAAATAAATTTAGTGATGTGCCAGAAATTTAGTTTACAAAATTGTTCGCTTAAATAAAGTTTGTAAATATAATATTAAAAAAAAAGTCAAAAACATTCTAAAATTGAGGGCGTAATCGGGTGATGTCAATTGAACGCCTAACAGCTGCGTTTTGATTCTATTGGCCAATTTTTTGTGGCACGTGATGTTAAGGATAAATATTTCGCTAACTATCCAACGATGGATCAAGAGTTGAAATATGAAACCAAAAATGCTGAGGTTCCGAAACGAAAATGCACTCAAAAATTTGGTTAACTCGGCTGTTGCAAAGCCAGCTTTGGAAGTCATTTGAATAAAATTTTATAGAGATACAAGAAGACGAGCGTATAGCGTGAAAACTGGCTACAAATATGATGGACCCAGACGTGGGTGAATAGAATTGGTCCTTTATGGATGCCGTTCTGGGTCCTCTCGAAGTAATACAGAAAGTAGTCCCGGGAAGAGTGTCTCCCCAGAAAGAGAAGAGGGATTGTTTCAGTGGCCAAACCACACGATGCTGTAAGTGCGAAGGCATTTATTGAGGTAGGGTCACACACAAAAATATAAAAAAAATATTAAAAAAATAAAAATAAAAAATTAAATAAAAATAAAAGTTAAATAAAAATAAAATAAAAATAAAAAATTAAATAAAAATAAAAAGTTAAATGTAAATAACAAATAAAATAAAAAAATTAAATAAAATTTTGTTGCATGTTTAATAATAATGCAAGTATACACAAGGCGGCCGCCGTAGCCGAATGGGTTTGGATTACCATTCAGAATTCACAGAGACACCGTTGGTTCGAATCTCGGTGAAAGCAAAATTAATAAAAAACATTTTTCTAATGGCGGTCGCCCCTCGGCAGGCAATGGCAAGCCTCCGAGTGTATTTCTGCCATGAAAAAGCTCCTCATAAAAAATATCTGCCGTTCGGAGTCGGCTTGAAACTGTAGGTCCCTCCATTTGTGGAACAACATCAACATGCACACCACAAATAGGAGGAGGAGCTCGGCCAAGCACCTAACAGAAGTGTACGCGCCAATTACTTATTTTTTTGTTTTTTTATACATTCTCCAATTATTGTATCAACATGGACATGTTGATCCAAGGGTTGCATGAAAATTAAAATATTTTAATTTTTGGTGGGCGGAATGAATTGGAACGTGTATACGCAGATCGTACAACCAAGTTTGCTTACATTTTTCTTTTTAGTTATTTATAAAGAAAAATTATAATAAAAGTAAAAAATAAAATAAAAATATTAAAAAAAGGAAAAAAGTAAAAAAAGAATAAAAATAAAAAAAAAAATATAAAAAATTAAAAATCATACATGAAATTAAAAGAAATAAATACACAAAATTAAAAGAAGTAAAAAATAAAATAAAAAATTAAAAACAAACCAAAAATATATACGAAAATTAAAACAACAAAAAAATATAACAAATTAAAAAAATTAAAAACAAATTAAAAAAAGTAAAAATAAAATAAAAGATTCAAAGCAAACCAAAAAATATATAAAAAAGTATGAAGAAGAAGTATGCAACATGAGGTATGAAGAAAAAAATAATAATAATAAAATTAAAAAAAAAAAATTAAATTAGATAAAAAACAATATAAAAAAATTAAAAGAGTAAAAAATAAAAGAAAGTAAGAACAATAAAATATATAAAAAAGTAAAAAATAAAATAAAAAATTAAAAACGAACAAAACATATAATATATTATATAATAAAAATATAAGAAATTAAAAATAAAAAAACATAAATAAAATTAAAAACAAAAAAAGTACTTTTTTTACTTTTTAATATAAAAAAAATATAAAAAAGTAATAAATAAAATAAAAGAATCAAAACAAACAAAAAATATATAAAAAACTATGAAGAAGAAGTTTGAAGGAAGAAAAAAAATAATGGAAGTAAACAAAAATTAAAAAAAAGTTAATAAAAAAATAGTAAAAGAAAGTAAAAACAAAAATAAAAAAAATATATAAAAAAGTAAAAAATAAAATAAAAAATTAAAAACAAACAGAAAATATATAATAAAAGGTATGAAATATGAAAAGATAATAATGAAAGTAGAAAAAATATACTAAAAGGTCAATAAAAAAAAATTTAAAAAGTAAACAAAAAGAAAAAAAAAACAAAAACAAATATAAAAAGAAAAGAAAAAATTAAAAACAAACAAAAACTATATAAATAAAGTATGAAGAAGAAGTATGAAATATGAAGCATGAAGAAAAAAAATAATAATGAAAAAAAAAATAAAAAAAAAAATAAAACAGGAAATGAAAATAGATAAAAAAATTAAAAAAAGTAAAAAAATGAAAGTAAAAACCAAAAAAAATTAAAAAAAATATATTATAAAAAATTAAAAAAGTGAAAGCAAAATAAAAAAAACATATTTAAAAAAAACATAAAAAAAACAAATAAAAAAATAAAATTAAAAATTAAAAACAAACAAAAAATATATAAAACAAAGTGTGAAGAAGACGCACGAAGTATGAAGAAAAAAAATAATAATGAAAGTAAAACGAAATTAAACAAAAGTAAATGAAAAAGTAAAAATAAAAAAAGTTAAAACAAAAAAAAAAAAAAATTAAAAGAAATATAAAAAATTAAAAAAGTAAAAAAAAAAACATTAAAAAAATCAAAAAATAAAATAACAAATAATAAATAAAATAAAATTTCATAAGTTATTAATATTGAACAAATTTTACTTGATTCCTGCATTGTGCGAAATGTTCAACATCACGAAAATGGGAATAATAGAGTTGGGCAACGCGTTGTATATTCTGTTGGAACGAGTATACTCTACACAAGGTTTTAGTGGAGTGTCTGGAGCGTTAAAAACGTTAAAACCTAGGATGTCTTAGGGACTAGATGAAATTAAATTATCTTTGCGAAAATGTGTTGTGTATAACATAAATAATAATCTCTACCTATTTAAAAGTTGTGCATTTGATTTTTAAATAGCAAAAATTTATGATTGCAATAACTTATGTACTATAATGCAAATAACGTTGTAGAATTTATTGTTTTTGTAACAGAAGTGGAAGCAAATGAAAAAATAAATAGATTATGGATAATTAAATGTTAAAAAAAAAATATTATGTAAACTATTCGTTTATTTAAATAATTAGCATACAAAAAAAAAAAAATAACAAATTGTTTTCTGTTATTATAGCATAAAAGTAAAATCGAATTAATTATTAAAAACAAAAAAATTATGACTATTTAAAAGAAAAAAATGAATTAACAAAAAAATTTGTCTATTGAAAAATTTACATTTTTTCAAATATCATCTTCAATTTCACTGATGTTAATCATAGGCGCTAGATTTAGACAGCTGTCGTCGTTGCACTGTAGGCATGTTACACTGCAGTATAATCCACTTTTTCGGCATCCGCATGCAGCTCCACATCCTTTTTTGCAATTGCAAAATAACATTTTTAATAAATTTTCCGGAGCAGGTAATTGATTCGTAAATATTGGATGATAGGTATTATTAGAATAGTTCCATCCCCAATTTTCGATGATTAAATCATTCCCTAACCACATCTGGATTTGTAGGTAAACCCGTTTTAAGTGTTCAAATGCTGCATCAGATGTGGGAGGTAACGAAGATAAAAGAACACTTGTGTCTTTGCCAGTTGCTTTGATGAAAGAATTGAACCTGAATGTATTCAAATCTGTCATTTTTGCCGAAGCACCATACAGTCCCAAAATACATGTAATACCAGCTTGAAATATATTATTTGCATCTTCATGTACATTTTTAAATACTGCTGCTGAGTCATGTAGATCATTCCGCTTCTCAAAATTTTTGATAAACTTAATTTTTCCTTTGTTGTAAAACGCAGAAATAGTATCACAGCCCGTGAAAGCATGTAAAAATTGAACATTTTCTTTACATGCTGGTAGAGATTTTTCTAAACTTTTCGATGAAAATATTTGTTGGTTAACTTTGCCTCGGGATAGTTTTAAAAAATATATTTCACGATCAGTAGGCGTCAATGCCGTTAACACAACCAAGACGTCAATGTCTTCAGAAATTACAACAATATTTTGAGATTCTAAACTAATTGCTGTATCAACAATTAATTTATCTGCATCGCTTTCCGCTTGGCATGTAAAAATATTGTTATCAGCTAATTTTATTCTTAACATTTCGATTAGGCGAGATTTATTTTTTTTATTCGTTAGAAATTTATCTTGAGCGATTTTTAACGGCATATTTTCATCAAATTCAATATCTGTACTTATATTTTTTAGTGCGCGACGATTCCTTTCAGCAGATTTAATACCGTCCTTCTTATATCCATCAAATACCACGTATGCGTTATTATAATTATTCTTCAAATATCTTATTTAAGTAAAATTTAACGTAGAACTAAAAAAAAAATTTTTCCAACTCAATATTATGCTCCAATATATTAATTTTTCATATTTTTTTGTTTAAACAATGAAAAAATTAATTGCACAATATAATATTGCTAGAAGTTACAATTTAGAGCATACAAAAGAAAATCCTGTTGGTTACATGGCAATTCATTCAGTCCCTACGAGATCCGAGGTCAAAACCTCTGGGCACTCCACTATTTACTCTTTCCATTTTTCTAAAACAAAAAAAATCATTGACAACTATTCAAGCGCCTTTCGTTTATTATTGAATTAAATTAAATCTGAAATATTATAATTTCATGCATTTTAAATTCAACAAATTTCCAAACACTAAATGAACCATTCTTTGTATAGGTGTGTATGCACTTAAAGTATATCTATGGATGTATGTACATATGTATGTACGTATGTATGTACAACAATTATTCTAAGTAACAACAAATAAAATTATTCAAGGAGTTGTATGCAGCGGAAATATGAGCTGGGAATTATGTAAGAAAACTCACTTTGGCGAGGTACTAGAACAGTAGCTACTTGAATGCAAGAGAACATAAAGTAACATACCTAACATAGCCTATATGGAAGTCCGCCAGATTTATTTCCTTGACAAGTGCACATCTGTTTTTAGCAAGCGGACTGCTACCATTTTGGCTGCGGCCAGTTTTAGTAGATAAGTTCTTTTGCATCTGCATATCACTAATCTAGGCACTATTGCCCAAGTAGTCATAATTTTCTTAAAAACAAAAAACCTCAAAGACATCTCAGTGTTTTCCAGACACAGTCAGCTTTCTACCTAAGTATACGAGTACCTACTAATTCGTTCCAGATGGGAACGCAGGTAGTTATGAACGGTAAGGTAACTTGTGGGCAAACTCAGTTCAATATCTGAGAAGTTTTACTTGCAGGAGACTCCGCAATGCACAGTAGTACTTTCCGTGCTCTGATTAATTTTTCTTACCTGTGATTCAAATTGAATTACTTCAAATGCAATTTTACGTTTAATATTACCAACCAATGGGTTTTGCCGAAAAAACTAGATCGAAACCTTGCAAAATTTAAAAACAAAAAAACCTTCGCGGTAGTAAAACTGCATTCTTCTTCGAATTTACCAAAGCGTGCCTGTTGTTGCGTATTAGACCTCCGTTGCACTCATTTTTTTAAAACCTTTGATTGGGTACGCGAGTCTGGTCTTTTTTCGGCCTGTGCGAGGATCCTTTTTAAAAAATTATAACCATAAATCGATAGAAAATTAAAACTAGCGAAGCTTCCTGGAAGCTCAAGTCGTTAGCTAATAGAAATATGTCAAATTCAAGTCCAAATTCGAAAAAGCCAGTCTGGTTGGTCTGATTAATTCAAGGGGGACATTATTATTATTATTATTATTGGCGTGTTCTAATTAAACATAATTGACATTATAAAATTAGGAACTTAGCCTATTTACAAAACATTTCCAGCCCTCTCTATTCCGAGTCATGTATCGTAATTCGCTAAACGATTTGAGTGTTTTATTATTAATTGCACGCCTCCACGTAGTTTTTCCACGCCCTCTGCTCTTTGTACCGGTCGGGTTCCAATCCAAGGCCGAATATGTAATTTTGTTTGCGTCCTTTCTAAGTGTGTGTCCGACCCGCCCATATCTCTTGCGTTTAATGCCGTTATCTATGCCTTTTTGTTTCGTGATTTCTTCTTTGTCTTTGATTTGAAATCCCTTTTGACGCATTCCCTTGCAGTTGCAACGTGACAGAGGCCGTCGCGTAGGTTTAGATTGGTCTACGATCTGCCTCCCTGCAACCAGGTATATTTAAGTAATGCGCAATCGCTATTGGCTATTAATGATAGAAGATAAGCGTTTTTTTTTAAAGAAGGCAGAGCTCGATCGACTTTTGTTCTATAAATTAGAGGTGCTGACTAGTCGGGTTATGGGCAAAGTTTTTTCTAGAAATTTTTGAGGCACGCCCAAAGCCATTAACAAATTTTGGTGTTTTTAATTTTTGATTTTTCAGGTGATCTAAAGTACTCTTTTAGATCCAATAGACACCAGAATAACCCAAACCCATACAAAAATGTTCATTTTATTTGGTACTCGAGCGAAAAGTCTGCCATTCATTATTTCCATAACTCGTTTGGAATAGCGCTTTCGAATTCGAGGAAAGATCCTATACGAGTACTTCTTTGAATTCCGATAATAAGACGACTGTGAATATTCTTATTGGGCAAGATGTATGAAATTTTTCAAACGCGGAAAGCAGCGATGGATAGGCCATGCTTAGAAAACCGCCAGATAGCATAACGAGAATGGCATTGGACGGGAACTCGCAAGATAGCAGAGGTCGCGGTCATGCTAAGAATACTTGGGCAAGCTCGATGTAGCGCGAGCTAGCAGATAGATGCCTACATCACATGGGATGACAAAAAAAAAACAACAACTCAGACCCGTGTACCATGGAAGAGTCTTGTCGAGGCTCTATGCTACCGAGCAGAGTAAACAAGAAAAAAAATTAAATTCATCTAATCAGCGTAGTCCAAGGCCACTGACGCTAATTTAAGCGACGAAGGAACACTTCTGCGTCCTATTGCATGTTGATTGCAGCAAAAGAAACCGACTCCGTAGTCAAGAATCGTCTTGTGCGTGCTGGTTGATGATTTTATCAACTCTCTAAAGTAGTATCAGTTACTTCGTCACCGCTGACAATGTGTGAATTCGGGTGACAGACCGCTTGTCATTAACATCAACTTAGAACCACGCGGAGGGCATTCCTTAAAGATACTTTATATGTGTTGAAATACGCACACACATATGCATAGATATAGTGTAGTGAAAAGCAGAAGCACTTAGGAGAAATTATAGTTTGTGAACTGGTATTTCATGGAAGAAGTCACAGTAGTTCGAGTGGGACTAGAATTGTACTAGTTGTAAAATTAAATTTTTTAAATTATTAAAATTAATTAAACTATTCATTTTAAAAAAACTGTAATAAAAATAATTGTATGTAAAACAGATATATGGCCACCCCATTATGAAACTTGTAGGGATTACTGGGCATAGTGTGAACACTTAATGAACAATTTTTTTTGAATATAAGTTGGGTGTTTTTCTAAATAAAATAAAAAAAATGTATATATTGTATATAAATATTTACCCATAATTTGATAATAAAAATAATTTTTTCCCTAAAAAATTGTTTCCCAATTTTTTTTATTGCATTTTGCTCTAAATTTTTTTTCTATGCGTATGTAATTTTATTGGGAAAACAATTAATTTGTTTTATCCTACAAATTTTAATAAACATGTGGTTTTTCCCACGAAAAATTTTTTAAGTATTTTATCCTACAATTTTGAATAAAAATTAATTTTTTCTCAAAAAATTTTTTTATCCAACAAATATTAATAAACATTTATTTATTTCCTAAAAAAATTTTTTTAATGTACATATTTTATCGTACAATTTTTAATAATAATTATTTTTTCACAACAAAATTTTTTTTATGTATTTTATACTGCAATTTTAAATACAAATGTAATTTTAATAAAAGTAACATTATATTTTTCCAAAAAATTTTTTTAAAAGTACTTTATCCTAAAATTTATAATAAAAATTTTTTTCCAAACATTTTTTTCCAACAAATTTTAATAAACATTAATTTTTTCCTAATTTTTAATAAAAATTATTTTTCCCAAAAGGGTTTGTATGGATTTTATTCTAAAATTTTTAATACAAACGTATTTTTTCCCAACCAATTTTTTCAGAAAATTAAAAAAAAAAAATTTACACAATAAAATTTTTACACAATAAATTTTTTTTTTTTAAATGTGCTTATCTTACAATTTTTAATAAAAATCTATTGTATTTTTCCCCCAAATATGTTTTTCCAAAAAATTTCAATAAAAATTATTTTTTTTCCAAAAAAATTCCAAAAATAAAATTATTTTTTCCCAAAAAAATGTTGTATGTATTTTATTCTACAATTTTTAATATAAATGTATTTTTTCCTAACATAATTTTTCAACAAAAATTTTTAGTAAAACATAAATGGTACCCAAAAAAATTTTTTTAATGTGTTTTATCTTACAATTTTTAATAATTAAAAATCTGTTTTTTCACCAAAAATACTTTTTTTAATGTGGTTTATATTACAAATTTTAAGAAAAATGTATTTTTTTTCCAAAAAATTTTTTTTAAGTATTTTATCGTACAATTTTTAATAAAAATTATTTTTTCCCAAAAAATTTTTTTAATAAATTTTAATAGGTCTATGGATAAGTTCGTGCGGTTTTACAACAGATGGCGTAACTTCATTATTATTCCATCGATCCACATTTCCAAACATTCATTGGAGAGCTACTGTCGTAAGGCACAAACGTCAGTATAAGTTTTTTATTTGAAGCGTAAACAACAATATTTTTACCACACTTGAAAATGTCGAATTTCGTGCCAAATAATGTGTTTTTGCGGGGAATTCTTCTTCATTATTTTAATATGAAGAAAAAAGCAGCCGAAAGTCATCGTATCTTGGTGGAAGTTTATGGTGAGCATGCTCTAGCTGAGCGAACGTGCCAGAAGTGGTTTGCACGCTTTAAAAGTGGTGATTTTGGCCGCGCCGCCAAAGTTCATGGATACCGAATTGGAGGAATTGCTCGATCAAGATCCGGCTCAAACGCAAGAAGAGGTTGCAAAAACTTTGGGAGTTGATCAATCAACCATTTCCAAACGTTTAAAAGCCATGGGATTGATCCGAAATTCAAATTTCGAAAAAAACCGCACGAACTTATTCATAGACCATTATATTTTGGAAAAAAAAACAATTTTAAATGTATTTTATCGTACAAGTTTTAATAAAAAATATTACTTCCCAATAAAAAAAAGTTTTAGATATTTTGTACCCCAATTTTTAATACAAATTTATTTTTTTCCAACAATATTTTTTACAAAACATTAAAAGAAAATAATATTCTTCCAAAAGAATTTGTTGAAATGTATTTTATCCTACAATTTTTAATACAAAAATACAAAAAAAATTATTTTTTCCCAAAAAAATTTTGTATGCATTATATTCTATAATTTTTTATATAAATGTATTTTTTCCTAACAAATTTTTTCCCAAAAAAAAAATGTTACCCAAAAAAATTTTTTTAATGTGTTTTATCTTACAATTTTGAATAAAAATCCATTTTTTTACCAAAAATTTGTTTTATCGTACAAGTTTTAATAAAAAATATTACTTCCCAATAAAAAAAAGTTTTAGATATTTTGTACCCCAATTTTTAATACAAATTTATTTTTTACAAAACATTAAAAGAAAATAATATTCTTCCAAAAGAATTTGTTGAAATGTATTTTATCCTACAATTTTTAATACAAAAATACAAAAAAAATTATTTTTTCCCAAAAAAATTTTGTATGCATTATATTCTATAATTTTTTATATAAATGTATTTTTTCCTAACAAATTTTTTCCCAAAAAAAAAATGTTACCCAAAAAAATTTTTTTAATGTGTTTTATCTTACAATTTTGAATAAAAATCCATTTTTTTACCAAAAATTTGTTTCACAAAAAATTTTATGAAAATGTATTTTTTCTCAAAGAAAAACACAAAATTTTAAATGTATTTTATACTAAAATTTTTATAAAAAATATATTTTTTCCCCAAACAATTTTGTATGCATTTTATTCTACTATTTTTAAATATAAATAAATTTTTTCTTCAAAAATTGTTTAGAAAAAAAGTATATTATTTTTTTTCCAAAAGAATTTTTTTTAAATGCATTTTATCATACAATTTTTAATAAAGCTCTATTTGTCCCCCAAAAAATTGTTTCCAAAAAATTTTAACAAAAATGTATTTTTTTCTCAAAATACAATATTTAAAAAAAAAATATTTGTTTACCACAAACAATTTTTATAAAAATTTATTTTTTTGTAAGAAAATTTTTGTTTAAAGTATTTTATCTTATAATTTGTAATAAAAAATTAAATAAAAATGTATTTTTATTTTCTCAAAAAATTTTAATAAAAATATATTTTTTCCGCAAACAATTTTTTCCCCAGCAAATTTGTTTTACAATTATTTTATCCTAAATTTTTTAATAAAAATGTATTTTTACCTAATCCCAAAAAATTTTTATTAAAAGGTATTTAAAAAAAAATGTGATAGAACTGTATTTTTGTTTTCCGAAAAAACTTTTTTGATTTATTTTAAGCTATAGTTTTTAATAAAAATTTTTAATAAATATGTATTTTAATTTTCTTAAAAAAATTTTAATAAAAATGTATTTTAATATTCCCAAAAAATTTTAACAAAAATCTATTTTCCTCCAACAATTTTTTTCTCAAACTAATATTTTTAAATGTATTCCTATATTTGTAATAAAAACTTATTTTTTCCCAAACAAAATTTTTCCTAAAAATGTCTTTTCAAATGTATTTTATCCCAGAATGTTTAATAAAAATGTATTTGTGCCCCAAAAAATATTTTCAGAAAAAATTGTTTGTCCCAAATTTAAAATTTTAAATGTGCTTATTTTTAATAAAAATTTATTTTTCCCCAAAACTTAATTTTTTAATGGGGTTTGTACTACAATATTTAAAAAAAATTATAAAAAGTACGATTATATTCTATTTTAAAAACCTCTAAACCAAAATTTTCAATATTGAATAACAGAGTTTAAATCTAAATTTCAGGAAATTTTTAATATATAAAAATAAAGTCGTATTAAGTTGAACAACAAATTTAAATATGAGAAAGATTTTTAGGGTTTAGTTTTGAAATATTTTGGAAACTTTTTTATCAATTTTATTTAGTTTACAAAAGTGGTGATTTCCACCACAAATTGGACTATTTTTTGTATGTGTTATGAAGGAGTTCATCAACTAGTACGACACTGTTACGGAGGTGGGCCTGTTTGTTAAATCATGGCATGCTAATGTATGAGCTGACAGTTGATACTTCGTAGAAAAACGGTAGAAGACGCACTTCTCTAGTCACAAAGTAAACTGGTAAAGTAGTTCAGAAAGTAGAGCAGAACTAGTTGCTTTAACTATAGGGTAACATTTTCATCAAATAAGCCTAGTTGATGGGTTCATTTTCTATTTGTGTACGCACAAAGTGCTCATATGATTTTATGTATATGTAAATGTCCCCAACTTGGAATGCCAACAGTTATAAACTGAAAGATATGTATGTATGTATGTATGTAAATATGCTTCTATGCGTGTGTAGGCCTTTTTTATTTGAGAATACTTTAGCGCGAGTTCTGTTTATTCAAATTAGAAAGAAGAAATTGTGCGCTTGAAGCTATTGAATGTCAGTGCCATCGCCGCGTTGGGGACTCAGCTGTGGGCCAGTCACTTCATGTACATATATATGTACATATGTACGTGTATGTACAAGCATGCATGTGTATTGTGGTTCAATTGAAGTTGAATAGATTGTTCCGTTCAGATGTAAAGTGGCACACAATAAAAGTCAATGCAATAAAGTCACCACTACCGCCGCACCAAAGCAGTGCGAAGAGTGGGGGATAGGCTAAAGCGTAGTCAGAAGTACGCATGCGCGCAACTGCATTACGTGGAAAATATACTCGTATGTGTGGCTATGTAGAGATGTAAAGGCAAACATAAATTTGTTTGTATGTATATTTGCATGTATGCATGTATGTTTACATAAATTTGAGCCTATTAGAAAGTGAAATGTCGTTGGTAGGACATTGACCGCGAGTGGAGTGCTTTCAAACACAGAAGATCGCATACATACATACATACACATGAACATGTAAATGTGCTTGTATGGATGTATTAAATTATTACTTAATAGTGCGCTGCTTGCACTCCTTTCTTGTATTCAAATTGTATTCTTAGAAAATGTTCTATTAACACTTTCATTTGATAACATTTGTGGCTGTCTGACCTCTGCTCTGCTCCGAAATTGATTTTTCATGCAATTAAGAGCATAAAGTTTAGCTTTTGTTATTTTTTTTCAGTTTTTATTCGGCGCCCCTTCTGCGGCAGCGCTCTTTTGTTCAACTCTGCATTCAGATGTACATTCGATCAAATTTATTTCTCCTATTTCCAATTATTCATTTATCATTTATCATTTCGATGAACGATCGACTAGAATCGAACTGCTGGCAGCCACAATTGGAGACGCATCATTCGATACGTCTCCATTTGGGCTGCGTTTTGATTTTACACTTTGCTCGTACGTATGCTGGTATGTTGGTATGTACATACATGTACATGTGTGTGAATGCATAAGTTTATATGTGTGCATATACATATTTACATCTGAATTTAAATAAGAGAAGGTCATTTGCGCTCGGCTGCATGAGTGGGGTTCGGGTAGTGGTCGCCCAACTTCATTGAAGTGAATTGCTTATTTTGACATTTTCATGAGCAATAAATGAAATTTTTGGATTGTATTAATTTAAATGACTGCGGTTAGACTTTTTCTTCAATGTATGCGTTCTTCATTGCTTTCTTTACTCATTCGATGGAGGAATCTAAAAAAAACATTTTGTATGCACGGAACAGCTGTTGCGCGTTGATAACGATAATTTCCTTGTGGATATTTTGAATACTTTTATTAATGAAGAATACAAATTTCATTCATAAATCTTTTGTGAGAAATGAAGAGAATTTATTCGAATGAGTTTATGTGCGCAACTAGGGATATACATATGTAAAGGGTGGTTAAATTTCAAGGGCCGATGTTGAATGTGAACCACACCTAAACGTCAACGACACCGTTGGACTTCTTTCTTTGGGGTAATTTGAAAGAAAAGGTGTACGTCGATAAGCCAGCAACAATTCAAGAGCTAAAGGATGAGATAATTCGGCACATTAACGGCATAGAACCTCAATTATGCCTCCGCGTCATCGAAAATTTGGACCATCGGATGGAGGTGTGCCGCCAAGGCCGCGGCGCCCATTTGGCCGACGTAATTGAGCCATATCAATATTATGATAATAAAGAGAAATGACAATAATTTCCTAAAAAAAATTGTATTTTATTCGCCTTCAACAGCGACCCTTGAAACTTAACCACCCTTTATATGCATACATACGCTAGTGCTCACGTCACTTTATCACTTAAAGCGACAGATACCTGCAAACGGCCATATTTCCCCTGATTTTCATTAAAATTATTTCAAATGAAGAAGTCAATATATTTTTTTCAAAACTGGCACACAGTTTATTTACACATTAAAATAATATAAAATACTTTTTTTTTATTTTAATCATTTAAAATGACGGATGTACACTAAATTCCTCCAGGAAGGTCGCAGCGCGGCTTCTCAATCGGCGGGCATTGTAGCATCTGCGTCAGTGACCTGAGTACAAAAAACTAAAATTTTTTTGTTTATTAATGTCATAATTTCTATATGAATTAAAAAAAAAAAAAAAAAATTGCGGAATAAAAGGCTTAAACAAAACAAAAAAAAATGAATTATGGGGTGAATTTCCTACTATTTTTGCTTCGCAAAAATTATTTTTTCGAAAAATTTTCGAAAACTTGTAAATTTACATAGAAAGTAATATCATAAGAAAGACGTGTGCGTCGAAAAATGTAGTTTAGAGAAAAACGCGTCTAAAAAGGAAGATTTTTAAGTTTTCGGGATTTATGCCCTTTTCTTATGACTTTTATTTATCATCAATGTATTTACCCTCATTTCTATTACCAATTAACTTATTCAAAACAACTATAAATTATAATTTAACCATACTTAGATTTACATTTACGTATACAGCAACTAGCATAGGACTATGAATAAGTTCGTGCGGTTTTTTTTCGAAATTTGAAACTTTATTGACGTAAAATGGTTACAAATTTAATATTCAAAGTATTGTCCATCGCTTGCTACTACTTTTTCCCATCTTTCTGGCAATTCACGGATTCCCTTTGTGAAAAATTCGGTCGGTTTTGCCGCAATCCACGAATCGATCCATTTTTTGACTTCATCGTAATTACGGAAGTGCTGGTCAGCCAGGCCATGTTGCATCGATCGGAAGAGATAGTAATCGGATGGCGCAAGGTCTGGACTATACGGCGGGTGGGGTAGGACATCCCATTTGAACGTTTCTAAGTATGTTTTGACCACTTGTGCAACATGTGGCCGAGCATTGTCATGTTGCAAAATAACTTTGTCGTGTCTATCGGCGTATTGCGGCCGTTTTTCTCGCAGTGCTCGGCTCAAACGCATCAATTGTCGTCGGTAGACATCCCCCGTAATCGTTTCATTCGGTTTCAGTAGCTCATAATACACAACACCCAGCTGGTCCCACCAGATACACAGCATAACCTTCAGGCCATGAATATTCTGCGCCGACGTCGATGTTGAAGCATGGCCAGGGTATCCATACGTTGCCCGACGTTTTGGATTGTCGTAATGGACCCACTTTTCATCGCCAGTCACAATTCGATGCAAAAAACCCTTTCTTTTGTGCCGTTGAAGCAGTTGTTTGCATGCCATAAAACGGCGTTCAACGTCTCTTGGCTTCAATTCATACGGCACCCAATGGCCTACCTTTCGGATTATTCCCATGGCTTTTAAACGTTTGGAAATGGTTGATTGATCAACTCCCAAAGTTTTTGCAACCTCTTCTTGCGTTTGAGCCGGATCTTGATCGAGCAATTCCTCCAATTCGGTATCCATGAACTTTGGCGGCGCACCCTCGCGTTCTTCGTCTTCCAAGCCAAAATCACTACTTTTAAAGCGTGCAAACAACTTCTGGCACGTTCGCTCAGCTAGAGCATGCTCACCATAAACTTCCACCAAGATACGATGACTTTCGGCTGCTTTTTTCTTCATATTAAAATAATGAAGAAGAATTCCCCGCAAAAACACATTATTTGGCACGAAATTCGACATTTTCAAGTGTGGTAAAAATATTGTTGTTTACGCTTCAAATAAAAAACTTATACTGACGTTTGTGCCTTACGACAGTAGCTCTCCAATGAATGTTTGGAAATGTGGATCCATGGAATAATAATCAAGTTACGCCATCTGTTGTAAAACCGCACGAACTTATTCATAGTCCTATTATCTAAAGTTCTGATCATTTATCACCAAGTTAAAAATATTAAACTTAAAATACTACAATGGAATATTAGAGGCTATCTTAACAATTATAATGAGCTGTTGTTGCTAATAAAGAAACATAATACAAAAGTGATAGCACTACAGGAAACGCATATCCAACCAAACTCACTCATTTCTATTTCAATTAACTTTTACATTTATACTCTCAACTCCTCCAACGCTTTTGGAGGGGTTGCCATTCTTATTCACAATTCCATCCAGCACGAGCAAATAACCTTAATTAACGATTTCGAAGCTATCGGAGTCAAAATATACTCACAAAAACAGTTCAATGTGATATCTGCTTACATATCACCCAACATAAACTTCAGCCCAAAAAATTTTCAAAATGTTCTTGGTACTTTCACATCCTCTAGCCTGATTATGGGCGACTTCAACAGCAGGCATCCCAATTGGGGATCCGTTTATACCAATCGCAAAGGCAGAAGCCTAGCCAACTTCATTTCTCTATTTAACTTCATTATTCTTAACGACAACTCCCCAACTCATTTTAGCACAAACAATACTCTTACGCACATCGACATCTCAATTTGTTCCCCCACAATTGCTGTCAGCTGCAACTGGTCTATACAGGACGACTTATGTGGAAGCGACCACTTCCCTATAGTCGTCTCACTTTTTCAATCTCAATTGGGTATCATTCAGTCAACACTCAGATAAACACAACTGCAACCGCCTGGTAGCAGATAATATAAATAAAGAGGCCGCAAATATCAATAAAATTATTCTTCAAGTCGCACATGCTTCCATCCCCCAATCTAACCCAAATGTCCCATGGTGGAACTCAAAGCTACAGGAGCTTCGTATTAAAAAAAAATAAGTGCTGGAATTCCCTCAAACGAAACATTAACCAAGGCACTGTGATGAGGTACAAACGATGAGGTAATGCGATTTTTAAAAGACAACTTAAACAATCCAAAGAAAATCATTGGAAGAATTTACCTCCCAAATCAACCCCAGCACTCCAACGGAAAAAGTTTGGGCTAATATAAAACGACTTAGTGGTTATAAAACAAAACACGGAATTCACTGCCTGAAGAGTCTCAACGCACCCTTTTTCAACATTACAGATCCTAAGCAAATATCAGATGAATTTGTCTTGCATTGGTCTAATTCATCTAGTGATAATAAATTCCCTCTTTTATTTCAAGATAAAAAGAATATATCTTTCAACATTACGTTTTCACAAACCTTCGACGCCAAAGCATTAGAAATTGAAAGAGAAATAAATTTACTCGAACATAAATCCGCTCTGCAAAACCTCAAAGGTAAAACACCTGGTTATGACCGAATAACGTACTCTATGATCTCTAAACTTCCTCTGTCAGTAACAAACAGATGGCTTAATTTCTACAATAGCATTATCCAATCACATATCCCCCAATCATACAAACTTGGTATAATAACCCCTATATTAAAACCTAAATCAAACAAAATTGAAATCGATTCATACCGGCCAATTTCCTTAAATCTATGCTTATCTAAACTATTGGATAAAATTATATCAAACAGGTTATGGTGGTTTGTTCGAAGCAACAAACTTATCCATAACAATTAGGTTGGATTCAAGCGGGGAAAGTCAGTAACAGATGCTCTATTATATGTAGACCATCTTGTTGCAGAATCTTTATCCGCAAGAAAACATCTGTCAATAATATCACTCGCCTTCACAAAAGCATTTGATAAAATTGGAATCCACGCTATAATAGATCAACTGCTCGAGTGGAAACTCGGGCCGCGAATTTGCAACTATATAAGAAACTTTATGACCCATAGGAAAATTAAAGTCAGATTAGACAATGTCCTTTCTGAAACTTACCCACTTCAAAACGGAATACCGAAAGGCTCACCCCTTTCAGTAATTATATTCCTAATAGCATAAAACAAGCTTTGTGTCACAATTTCCTTTTATAAAGAAGTCTCGTTCTGAGCTTACGCAGATGATTTCAATCTTTTAGTTAAACAAAAAAAGGATAAAAATGTTAGTATTAATCTAAATAATGTATTTGGAGAAATTAACTCCTGGTGTAACTACTCTGGTGCTTCACTCTCGGTACAAAAATGCAAACACTTACATATATGCCGTAAAAAAGAGTACTCGCCCTCTGTCCACTGCAACAACATCCAAATAAATAAAGTAGATACTTTAAATGGCGTTATGACAACCGCGCCATTCATGGCTTCGAATATCATATTACATCTGCCACGCCTAGATATATATATATAATATAATTGGCGCGTACACCCTTTTTGGGTGTTTGGCCGAGCTCCTCCTCCTATTTGTGGTGTGCGTCTTGATGTTGTTCCACAAATGGAGGGACCTACAGTTTCAAGCCGACTCCGAAGGGCAGATATTTTATGAGGAGCTTTTTCATGGCAGAAATACACTCGAAGGTTTGCCATTGCCTGCCGAAGGGCGACCGCTATTGGAAAAATGTTATTCTTAATTTTGGTGTTTTACCGAGATTCGAACCGACGTTCTTTCTGGGAATTGCGAATGGTAGTCACACACCAACTCATTCGCTACGGCGGCCGCCACCCCCAGATCTCTTCTGCAAATACTCAGCGGCCTGTTCCGCTTTAAAGCTCAGAGCGAGCTCGCAATGGAAGACTGTCACACATGGGCATTCAAGCATCTTAGACTCCTATACGGATATACGCAGTGATTGTGACTATCACCCTCCCATTCTCTGCTTCGAAAGGAATTTCTTAATGAAAATCTCTTCTACAGATAGACTGGAATGGTTTGCAGAAGATTCATCACCCAACACACGCGTTAAAATCTACAGGAACGGATCTAAAATGGACACCGGTGTAGGATCAAGATTATTTTGCGAAGATCTTTCTATCAGTAAATCCTTTAAACTACCGGATCACTGTAGTGTTTTTCAAGCGCAAAAAAACGCTAGCCTTAAAATAGTTAGAGATAAACAGAATATCATCAACAGATATCTGCATTCTATTAGACAGCCAAACTGCCATACGAGCCCTGGATGCATTCCAAACAACATCAAGGAGTGTCTTACGTTGTCGCCAATCTCTAAATGAGATGGCCAAGCAATATCGTATCATCTTATGCTGGGTTCCAAGCCCCAGAGACATACCAGGAAACTGTAGGGCTGACCAACTTGCAAGAGAAGGTACCTGTATGCCAAACATAAATAATTTTATGGGGTATCTCTTGCAACCTGTAAGCTTCTTACTAAGGACGCACTAATCAATTCTGAAAATCAAAGATGAATTAGTGTCAATACCTGTGAAACTGCTAGGCAAACATGGCTAAGGCAAAATCTACGTCTGTCCAAGAATATTTTGAAATTGAGTAGACTCCAAATTAGGACTTTAGTAGATCCCCTCACAGGACATTGTCATCACAGGAAATCATGCAAGGAGATTAGGCGTTTACACGCATGATTTCTGTCGTAGCTGCAAAAATGAGGAGGAGTTGCAAACAATTAAACACCTTTTTTGCATACGCCCAGCTCTAGCCAGAAGAAGGAATCGATATTTAAGATCCTACTTCTTAAAGAAAGTAGATAATCTATACACTTTAGGTATCAACAACCTTTTACGCCTCGTGAAAAGCTCAGGATTTGTAGCGAAATGTAGCCCAGCCCCAGCGGCTCACAACGGACCCATTTCGTGGTCTAAGTGGCATCGCTGTCCCTATGTGTAATGCGACTGACAAACCTAACCTAAGCTCGAAGTCGCTGGAAAATCGCGTTGATTTTCGAGCTTTTTTTTTGCGATGTTCAAAATTTTTTTCCACATAAAGCACAAGTTCGGAAATCTTTCATGTAGAAGAAAATGCATTAACGAGGGTTGTGAGAAAAGTCTGTATGAAAAAAACTACTTAATTTTTTTTGGTAAAACTTTTTTTAATTTTCTGTCTCCTTTTATCCCTATACACTTTGTCCATGGATGTTCTTGTTTGTTGATCCCTTCCGAATAATAGGATTTGCCCAAGTCTGAAAAATAGTCATTCGTTCGTGCAATCACCTCGCCGTTTGAACAAAATCCTTTTCACGCAAGCCACTTTTACAATAATTGCGGTACAAATAGTAGTCCGAGAGATCCAAGACACCCAAGTCTGGAGAGTACAGTGGATGTTGAACGAGTTGGAATCCCATTTCCATTAATTTTGCGACCACGAACTGCTGAGGCGTGAGCTGGTGCGTTGTTGTGATGGAAAAGGCCTTTTTTGAAAATCACTCGACTTCCTCTATTCAAACGAATGCCAAAAATAAAGAAATATACCGATCCGGCAGAAATTTGGTGTGTATTCTTCCATAAGATGCTACTAATTAAACATAACTTCGATACGTGCCAGTAGTGCCATCTCTCGGACTTTGCAAGGACTTTTCAAACGACCCTCGTAATACCGAAACTTGATGAGTAGGAGTAGGAAAATATGGGGCTTCAGTAAGACGGAGCTACAGCCCACAAAGCGCATGACACCATGGAAATTTTCAGGAATACTTTTCCAGGCCGAATGATTTCCCTATGACGGCTCCAGGCGGTTTTCTGCGTGGTTGCTTAAATGCGCTGGCCAAAAGCGACAAAAATCAGCTTATACTTAAAAAAAAAGATATATAACTTTTAGATATATGGTAAGTAAGTTTATGACTTGACTAACATGCGCTGGGTATATCATTTTCGATACCTAAAGGGTGGTAAAAATTTCGTAGCTAAAAATTGGGTTAACCAAGTTTAGTCGATCTTGATAATGTCCCTCATGTGGTCCATATCTTACTCTTGTTGATTGGCGTGATAACCGCTTACGCGATGGCCGAGTTTAACAAAGCCCGTCAGTTGCTTCTTTCTCGCTCTAACCGGCGCTAGTAGGGCACACCAAGTGAAGCCAAGTACTTCACCGCCTGATCTTTCCAACGCAGAGGCCTTCTTCTGCTACCACCGGAGCGTTTGTAACCGTTCGGACAATATGACCCAGCCAAAGGAGCCACTAATTCTTTTTTCCTGTACTAAGTCCATGCCGTAGTAATCCTCATACTGTTCATTGTTCCATTTGGTCCATACAGGTATAGCGGTTTCAATTTAAAAATTCATAAAATAAAAAATAAAAATAAACCAACGCAAGATTGAGTCTTGTCGAGGCCCTATGCTCCCGAGTGGAGTGAACAAGGAAAAAAATGTAGATTTCTTGGAAAGAGCAAATATCCCCATCATTTACAGAACAGGATTTTATTCATGTGACTTCCTCAGCTGGCTTCGCAGTAGCACAACATAATTAACACAGTTTTCCAAGACCTTGATGATGGTTTCTGCTTCTATTCTACGAATGGCTTGCACGATATTCACCTCACATGGCTGAATCGTTAATGGATTGTTTGCATACTATCGGTCCTCACTCAAAAGTCTTGCGGTGTCAAATCGCTGCTCCTCAATGGTCAATTGACATCACCGAAACGGGTGATAACACAACTTGGCGCGTGAAAGTTTGACTGTGATATGGGCTGTGAGACATGGCACGCCATCCTGCTGAAACCAAGGATCGGCCAAGTTCATCTCTTCAATTCCGGTCACAAAAAATCGTTTCTCATGCCTCCGCTGTACTCACCGTTGATCGAACTGTATTTCAAGCAGCATTTTCAAAGAAAAATGGGCCAATGATGCCAGCGCTCCAAAATCCGCACTACTCTTTCCCTCTCTGATTCTGCATTGGCTTCTCGGCGGTCACGTTCGGGTTTTCCGATCTTCAAATAAAACAGTTTTGTTTGTTAACATGGCCGGAGACATGAAAATGCGCTTCGTCAGCAAAGATAATTTTGCCTTCCTTTCAATAAGTTCAAATAGTTCATTTGGACTACACCAAATTGATTTTGGAGATAAGATTGCAATAATTCCCAAGCGTAACCTCGTTTCGTGAAAATATGTTACTGACTTTTTGTCACAATTTCGGGGAAGGAACTGTTACTGTCAAAATAACTTTTGATAAAAAAAAAATCTACAATCTACAAATATGTCAGAAAAAAGGAACCGCGATTATTCATGAATTATAAAAGATATATATTTAAAATTTTTTACATGAAAGTATGTACCAAACTACGAGTCACAATTACTCAATAAGCCGTGTAGTCTCCTTCGTTGTCGAGTGCAGTCTAGCATCTTCTTCATGCTTTGAACCAGCTTTTCAACGTAGCTCGCCGAAAAACAGGATCAGATTTTGCAAACTTCACGCACGAGTCGCTTTAAATCGAGGACTGGCCTTCTGGCAAGATGGGTTTTCATAATTCCCCTCACATTTTCAATAGGGTTGGCGTCTGGGGACTGGGAAGGCCAGTCCAGTACTGTGACGCCATTTTCTTGTTTTGTTGTTTCTCAATGTGCTTTTCTGAGAGCAGTGGTTTTGATGATGTGGGACGATAGGATATAATCGCCTTCTTCAGTCAACGTTTGATGGTGTTGATACTCACATCTATTCTCTTTTTAGCGAGAGTTGTGCGTGCTTGGCGCAGTCACAAAAAAGGGTTCCGCTTAAAAAGCTGTACGATCACTTTTTCCTGCTTTTTTGTCGTCACTCGCTTAAAGTCGCGCTAGGAAAAGTCATCAACATTTTTGTAACCCGGTATAGGGTGTACAACGCACACACATCACAACAAATTTTATTGATTTTTTAATCACTCTTGCAGCCGCGGTGTAAGATAATTTCGGCCCTTTCGAACACGTGCATAAAAATCTCACCTCAAAAACGCGTCGCGTACTTCTCACTCATTTTTGTTTGGTTGCGTTTACGAGAAAGTTTCGAACGACACTAACCTGAGTTAGCACTGGCGTGTTAGCCCTTGAGTGCGACTATTACGCAGCAAAGAGCAGAACGAAATGTATCTTGAAGTCACAAGAAAAAAACCGGTGCTTTTCTTCTGACACAGACTGTATATGGACCTGCCCTATATATCCGAGATCCCAAATTTTGTTGCATTTCTATTATTTATAAATTTGTACATATCATTACTTGATTCCCCATAGGTTGAATCAAGTGATTACAGGGTTTGATTGAAAAGTAATGAGTCTTATTTTTTTTTAAGCAGTTTTATTAAACCTTTTGGCTTATACAACTAATATTCTTCAATATAGGACCCTTGAGCGTCAATACACCGCTGGTAGCGGTCCTTCCACTGCAGGAAACATCTTTTAAACTCATCCGCCCGAATCGCGTTCAATTCGGCTGTCACAGTTTTTTGGATCGCTTGGATGGAGTCGAAACGCCTCCCCTTCAGCTTTCTTTTCAGGCGCGGGAACAAGAAAAAATCCGAAGGGGACAGGTCTGGGCCGTAGGGAGGGTGGGGAAGCACCGGAACCCCCATCTTGGCCAATGCAGAGGTGCAGAGGAAGGCGGTGTGCTCCAACGATCGCTGCATTTTCGCCACTGCAAAATCCTAACACACTTTTAAATCAGCTTTCACACGCGGAGCGATGTTGACTGCACCGCTGTTACCAGCGAACTGGGACCGGTTTCTAGTGGAAGGGGAAAGTCCAACGATCATTTTCCCCCACCAGCCGATTCGGTTGATCGCTTGGCAGACGCTCGGCGCGGGAAGGCTCATTACTTTTCAATCAAACCCTGTATGCAAATTTACTTCACATCTTCTTCGTTGTTGCCTTACTTACGCCCTTACTAACTGTTAGCTATTAAGCTATATTTGTCGAAGTCAAAAGACACGTTGTTTAAAGTTAGGCGGTTCACGATTTATTAAATGTAATAACAAAAGTAGCATAAGGTTACAGTATCATATTGGAAAGTGATAACGGATAAACATAGTGGAGAATTAGGGTTGTACTTAACCTAGTATATAATCTTACATATACATTAGGGTCGCTCTTAACATATTATAGTATATGATCTTACACTAACAAATTTTCTGTCACATATTATATAATACCGTCCTAAGTTATGAATTCACTCAAAAACAAAGCTGTGAGCATCCATTTTGAATTAGGTTAACGTGAACTTTTGACATATCCAATTGCCCAACTCAAAGCAAAAAAAAACCACTAATTCGATACTTTTATTTAAAAAATGCCTTTTCCGTTCAGTTTTTTTTATTTGCTTCCAAGACAAATTTCTCTATTTTCTTGCTATTTTTTCATTCATTGAATGCAAAATCAAAAATGAGTTGCTTGAAATATGACACCAAATAATTAGCTCTATTGTGATATTCGTCATATTCCCCATTACTTGTAAACCGAAAATGACTTTTAGAAGGTGGTGTCCTGGAGGGATAATTCAACGAGTTGAGAAAAATTATGTTTCGCATAGCATGTTTCATGCTGCCATTTACTCATAAAAAATCTGTCTTTTAATATTTTTAAATATTAAAAAAAACTGTGCAACCAAATTAAAAGGAGCCACTGCTTCTCTGAGTTGCTCCGTTTACAAGTTAAGGCACATGCACATGTCAACGTTTTGCCAAGTGAAGTAGTGAGAGAGAGTGCTTCAAGAATCTCCAAATTATTAGTCCAAATCCCACCTTTCGGCAAGGATGATAAAATTCAAGGTTTGGCTATCCAAACCAAAATTGTAAGAGTAACTTTAGCTACTATGTCATCGGGGATTTTAAAGGCAAAGAGGCCATTGAAATGCAAATAAAATGAGTAAAGGGAGGTTAGTTGAATAGAATCAGTCTTGTAAAAAGTTTTTAGACCTCTGTTGTAAATAAATTGCTGTTACATCTACTATTACGTCAGCAAATCAGCTGATTCCTTAAAAATGGCTGAAGATCGGTTGACGGTCACTTTTTCTGTATTCTCTCTGTATGATGGCAATATAATTTTCGTAGCCCAATACATCTGATCTCACTGACCTCTTTGACATCGCTGAAAGTCGGTCACTCTTTCTTTATTCTCCCTAGCGTGAGATTTCAATAGTTGAGAGTTTTTGCATTGTATGAAGGAAAAATGTATTTCCGTAAGAACAAAAACGTCTATCTGGTGACTGATAACCACAGCGTCCTTAAATTATGGAGGGAACACTTCTTGAACTGGTTAAATAGTGACAGCTGCGCATGTCACAGGGAATGTGAAGATCCCGATACCCCAATCGTTGACGACGGGACTGTCGTTCCGCTAGCCGACCATGCCGAGGTGAGAATAGCGATGATGCGGCTAAAGAACAACAAAGCCGCGGGTGCCGATGGATTGTCGGCTGAGCTATTCGAGCACGGCGGAGAGGAGCTTGTAAGGTGCATGCATCAGCTCCTTTTAAAAAATATGGTCGGATGAAAGCATGCCTGCCGATTGGAATTTAAGTGTGCTCTGCCCAATCCTTAAGAAGGGGGATCCTGCAATCTGTGCCAATTATCGCGGGAGTAGCCTTTAAAGTTCTAGCGAGCTTATTGGGTGAAAGGTTGAGGCCCTCCAACAACCAGTGAGGCTTTTGACCTAGAAAATCTGCAGCCTTAACAAGCGCGCTGTTAGTTCTACCTTTCCAAACTGAATAAAGAAGCACAGTGAATGGGTCTGGTGGTGAACGGGGACAAAACGAAGTACCTCCTGTCATTAAACAAACAGTCGGCGCACTCGCGCATCAGCACCTACTGTTGACCGATATGAGTTCGACTTCGAGAGACTTCGACAGGCGATGGAGCGATAAGTTGTTTGAGCTTTACGTCGACATAGACATAGCGCAGCGTCCGAATGGATACAAACGCGTCGGCTCTGAAAGTATTCGATGCGGTACCAGCTGGTGGTAGCGGAGGAAGAGATCAGGTGGAGAAGGACATGGCTTCACTTGGAGTGTCCAACTGGCGCCGGTTAGCAAGAGAAAGAAACGACTGGCGCTCTTTGTTATACTTAGCTTAAAATATTAATGCATACCAGTGGTTTCTTTGAAAGTTTAGCGTTGTATGAAGGAAAAATAATTTAAGCAACCTAGCAAAATATAAATACATCTCACGACATCATTGCTATGTAGGGGAAAGTGGGGCACCTGTGACACTTTTCTTGCGAAGCCATATTTCTCGCATATTTTTTTGAGAAAAACGTAGATTTTAAAATTTGATCGTAACTATTAGAAATTAATCTTAATATTTAACTGACCAAGGAGTTACAAAAAACAGTGTAAATACCTTATTCGGCCTCTTTTTAAAAAATAGCCAATTTGTCAAATGTGCCCCGCCGGAGGGGTACCTTTGACTTTTAAAGGGGTACATTTGACCATCGTGTTTTTACTTTATTTTATACTTACAATAAGGTAAAAAACAAGACGTTATTTTAAAATACAAAATAAATACCATTTCAAGAGTTCGGTTTTGGGCCGAATTGCTTTGTGGGCTTTCTTGCACGTTTATTATATTTTGTCTGTTTTCTACGTTTTCGCTGACATTAATAACTGGGCGAGATTGTTCTTCCGGCAAGTCTTCCAACGTAAACATGTCGTCACTAAAAATTTGTGAGTTAAAGGGATAAAGGGACGTTAATTTTGCTTCATCATAAATAATTATTAGTTTTCCGATGTTTGAAACAGTAAAATCGTTGAAGCTCTTTCGGCAAAGTTGTTTAAATGGTCCGAATATGGACACATCTAAGGGCTGCAAACGGTGCGAGGTATGAGGTGGAAAAGATAGCATCACAATTCCATATCTCTGCAAAAGTCAATGCTTTCGAGACTACAATAAGATGAATGGTTATCTAGTAAAACGAGAATGGGCTTATCTTTTGAACAATTAGTGCTGCATTTTATATATTCACTACTTCGATAAATAGTTCTGAAGTCATCCAGCCAGATTTTAAGTTCAGAGGCAATGAACCTGGGAAGGATCCATATGAGAATCTTTCATTGAATCGTATACGAGGAATCACATACACCGGGGGCAAATGGTTTCCACTGGTACATACAATCCCAACCATGGTGACTAGGCTTCCATGCTCTTCTGAGGGGGCTTGAGACACTGTTCTCTGACCTTTTCGAGCAAGAATCCATTTAAAAAAACAGAAAACCGATACATAATAAATTTTCTAGGTAGGTACTATGTGTCTTGTCTCAGATGAACTGAAATACTTACCTTAGGAGGTTCTAAGACCGTAGTTACTCCAGTTTCATCTAAATTATATATAGTCAGCAAGCTGCTCTTCGAGTTTTTTTGTGAACAGTTGACGCGATGAATATTTAATGTTGTACAATAATTCATCGTCCGAATGACTATTACTAGAGTCCACCGTAAGTTCAAGTGGACTTTGACGTTTTATCCGCATTATTAATGTCGTTCTTTTGATGCTGTATTTTTTTGCTGCCGAAGTTTGTGTCTAATCACCATTTTTTACATCATTCATGGCTTTTTTAATATTTTCTTCATTTATTTCTTTTTCAGATGACTTTTTCTTATAGTTTCGTACCATTACTGTACAAAAGTCATATATAATTAAGTCAAATTACTTACAATTACCAAACATATTAACATAATTATAACATGGGGCACATTTCACATTCGTCTAAAGTACCCCACACTCAAAAGTCAAATGTGCCTCAAATGACTTTATCCACATTCATTGTTTTGATTATTTTATTCTTAAAAACTTATTGTTACTTATCGATTTTTTCTCAAAATTGAAATCCCGAAGCACCAGTTAATAACTTTAGCCTTTAGAAAACAATTGCTTTTACTTCAAAAAATGCTTACGTAGCGCTACATAAAAATTACATCACCCAATCGAAAATCACTGAAACACGTGTTGCTACGCTGAGCATTTAAGGAGCACTTCCAAACTACATATAACCACGTGTTATTATATAATATTAGGCTGCGTACAGTTCTGTATTTGCGAAGTTTTTGAATCATTTTGACAACGAAAATGTTAAAGTCAATGCTGCCCCATAGTCACAGGTACCCCACTTTACCCTACTGCTCAGTACTAGACGTTGAAGTTTTGATGTAGTAGTCGTTTGTGTTGTACATTTTTTTTTGTATTTGTATACCTCGTAATACCCGCACTTTAGCTCGGAAATAATAACAAGTACGATTAGCTTAATTAAATCAGTTTATTCTGATCAGGAATCAGGAATTTCGGTTTGTGTTAGGCCTAATGAGAGTGGATGTATTCGTGAATGCCGAAAACCCATTAAACTGTCATAGAACGTAAATATATGGGCAATACATACATACATATGTATGTACGTGTATCGGGGAGAAAAACTGTAAAAAAAATGTTCGCTTGCATCCCAAGCGCACGCCGCAGACTACAAGTGACGTGCAATCTGTATGTTGGTGGGCCACTCTAATATCTGCTATTGTTTTGCATGGCTTTCAGCCGATTGTAATCTGATGTTGAGTGGGAAAAATTAATTGTTGTTGCAATTGTTTGAACAGTTGCTATGTTAATGCCATTAGGAGTACGTTTGCACATACATATGAATGTATGTATGTATGCATGTACGCTTACCATAGAGGGTTGTTCCGATAGTCTGAGAACTAATGCATCTGCGCCTGCTCGCGTTTACCCCCGTGGATTAGAACACCACGCATGAATAGAATCAAAACAAGTGCCAGTACGCATGCGCGGGATATGAGATCTAAGCAGGCAACGCCAAGCGCCGCAATGGAAGTACAGTGCACCACAAAGAATCAGCGCAGTCAGCAGCATAAATCGCATACGCTGATTAGTTGTAATAATACACACACACACATACATACATATTTAAGGTTTATGCTCGCAAACATATTTGTGCTTGCTGGCGGGTGGTTAAAGTAATCTACCAGCGCACAATGGCTCTAACGAAGCGCTAACTTTGAAGTGTAATCGCGAATAGTCGCTTTCGCTACCCGTCGCGTCGAGTTGATGGTGGTGGTGGCGTATTGGCTGGTGGCGATGGTGGTGATTTCCACCCGGCGTTTACATTACATGCACCAACCCCCAAATGAGGGCACTTTTGGGAACTTTTAATGGATGAGTAGCAGGCAGGTGCAATCAGCCACGCGCAGCACTTTGCTGAGGTGGACAGATATAGGCGAACGCACTCACATGCGCAATGAGTGTTCGATCACATCGAGCCGGGGGGTGAATTTTCTAAGTGGTTGCGCAGCAGCAGCAAAGTACGTGATTCACCAGCAAATGCATTAAATGCTTCGCTTTTATTTATTGCTATGTTTGTTTGTATTAGTGTCCGATTGAATGCGGGCGCTTCTCGTTGCATGATGGTAATATAAAACACTCACCCAGGAACTTCTTTCGTATGTGAAAATTTCGGTATTGTAGCTGGGTATAAAATATGGTATACACATACATATATACATATGGAATTTATGTTAGTAAAATATGGTATACAAATATATGTATATGTATTTGTTTGCTATGTTGGAATATAAGCTGCAGAAAGTGAGTGAGAGTTGATGGGCTGCCGAGCATGTAGTTCTACAGATGAAGTTTCAGCTTTTGTTCGCATTTTCCTTTTCCTTTTGTATTTTTATTTTGGAAAGCGTCCACGCATAGAAAGGCTTACATGGTTTTTTCGTTTCAGAAAATCCACCGTATAAAAATTCAATGCAACTCAGCACATACTTTCACAATAAAATGACATAAAATTAGGAATAATAATAATAATATATTCTCTCTTCTTCCAGCTGCTGTGAGCACATACCGTCTTTCTCTTGGACATCTTCAACACACCCAAATCTTAGTCTATCTAAGATTTTACCTTAGGAAACAGGCAGCGACGGAATTGTCGCTCCGCTACCCGACTATAGCGGGGTGAGAATAGTAATAACGCGACTAAAGAACAACAAAGCCACGGGCGCCGACGGACTGTCGGCTGAGCTATTCAAACATGGCGGTGAGGAGCTGGTAAGGTTCATGCATCAGCTCCTATGCAAAATATGGTCGGATGAAAGCATAGCTGCCGATTGGAATTTAAGTGTGCTCTGCCCAATCCATAAGAAGGGCGATCCTGCAACCTGTGCCAATTACCGCGGGATTAGTCTTCTAAATATCGCCTATAAGGTTCTAGCGAGCGTATTGTGTGAAAGGCTGGAGCCCACCGTCAGCCAACTGATTGGACCTTATCAGTGTAGCTTTAGACCTGGAAAGTCTACCATCGACCAAATATTCACAATACGCCAAATCTTGGAAAAGACCAATGAAAGTTGAATCGACATGTCTGAATTTGGTATCCCCGCAAAACTAATACGGCTATGAAGATGACGTTGCTCAACACCAGCAGCGCCGTCAGAGTTGGGAAGGACCTCTCCGAGCCGTTTGATACCAAATGAGGTTTCAGATAGGGTAACTCGCTTTCGTGTGACTTTTTGAACCTGATGTTGGAGAGCATCGTACGAGCCGCAGAACTTAATCGCTCAGGCACAATATTTTATAAGAGCGTACGATTGTTGGCGTATGCCGATGATATCGACATCATCGGCCTTAACAACCGCGCTGTTAGTTCTGCCTTCTCCAAACTGGATAAAGAGGCAAAGCGAATGGGTCTGGTGGTGAGCGAGGACAAATCGAAGTACCTCCTGTCTTCAAACAAACAGTCGGCGCACTCGCGTATCGCCACCCACGTCACTGTTGACAGTTATAATTTCGAGGTTGTAAAAGACTTCGTTTATTTAGGAACCAGCATTAACATCGATAACAACGTCAACCTTGAAATCCAACGTAGAACCTCTTTTGCCAACAAGTGCTACTTTGAACTAAGTAGGCAACTGAGTAGTAAAGTCCTCTCTCGACGAATAAAACTAACACTCTACAAGGCTCTCATCATGCCCGTCCTAGCGTATGGCGCAGAAGCTTCGATGATGACAATATCCGATGAAGCGTCGCTTGGACTGTTTGAGCGAAAGATTCTGCGGAAGATTTTTGGACCTTTGCTCGTAGACGACGGTGAATGGAACGATGGGCAGGCGATGGAACGATGAGCTGCATGAGCTTTACGACGACATAGACATAGCCTAGTGAATAAAGATCCAGCGGCTACGTTGGCTGGGTCATGTCGTCCGAATGGATACAAACGCTCCGGCTTTGAAAGTATTCGATGCGGTACCAGCTGGTGGTAGTGGGGGAAGAGGAAGGCCTCCTATGCGTTGGAAAGATCAGGTGGAGAAGGACTTGGCTTCACTTGGTGTGTCCAATTGGTGCCGCTTAACAAGAGAAAGAAACGACTGGCGCACTTTGTTAAACTCGGCCAAAATCGCGTAAGCGGTTATAGCGCCAATTAAGAAGAAGAAGGATTCGTCAATAAGCAAAATTGCCGCATTTGGGCGAATGGTAATCCAAGAGTGATTGCCGAAAAACCAATGCACCCACAAAGAGTGACTGTTTGAAAGATTTGATGGCCGAATAATCTCACGTCGCGGCGATGTCAATTGGCCGTCAAGATCATGTGACTTGACACCGTTGGGCTTCTTTCTTTGGGGTTATTTGAAAAAAAAGGTGTAAGTCGATAAGCCAGCAACAATTCAAGAGCTAAAGGATGAGATAAATCGGCACATTAACGGTAAATAACCTCAATTATGCCTCAGCGTCATCGAAAATTTGGACCATCGAATGTAGGTGTGCCGCCGAGGTCGCGGCAGCCATTTTCGCCAATATTTTGTTCCATACGTAATTGAACTATACCAGTATTATCAGAGTAGGGCGAAATGGTAATAATTTCTTAAAAAACTTGTATTTTATTCAAAATCGATACCGTCCCTTGAAACTTAACCACCCTTTACATTCTTAATTTTCGCTCACGCGATAATATTTTAGATCTGAGCAATATTAGGCTAGCATTATATGCCTATTATTTATTTTGGTCTCTAAGTGCCTTCTATACGTACAAACACCTTGGCTGGATTCAAAATTCGCTTGGCTTATCTAAGTTAAATCCGAGGCTTTGCTAAGAGGAAGGGGCGAGGAAAGAGGAAGGTTTCTGCTGCATTGGCTTCAGTTGCTATGTCAAACTGGCGCCGATTAGCACGAAAAAAAAACCACTGGCTTGCTTTGTTAAACATAGCCTTGTATCATAATCCTTTCCGCATCCTCAATGGTCGATATCAAAAAGACGAGGTTTAATAGGAAGCTTTGACGCAAGCTCCGCACTGTACAACCCTCTGTGGCAGCCCCACTGATTTACATATCCAAGTAAACACTCGTTGCTTCAGATATCAGATGTCACTTAAAGCGCGCTCAGCCAGAAGCGCCAAAAGGAAAGACTGCAAACCAGTCCGAAGTTCAAGCAGAAGACACATTTACTTCGAGATGGTCCAGTTTTGCGCTGTTTGTGTAAAATTGATTGCACATTCAATTAATGCTTCATTGCTCATGCAAACGCAAAACTACTCAGCAAGCACTAGCGGCAGCTGCTGTCAGGCCAACCTGGCGCTACACTCACACACACACACACACAGACACACGCAAAGAAATCCTTAATCTGCTCCAATTATTGCCAACTTTTGGAATTTACTTAAGAAACGGAGAATTATATAATGGAAGAGAAGCAGAATTAATGTAATAATCTGGCGCAGTGGCGCTAAGAATATTTTCCTCAGTTTCTGTTACATTTTGATGCAGCAAAATATACCCTCGGAAGTGTGAAGTCTACCAATAATGCGGCCTGTCAGAAAATCAAATAAATTCAAAAACAAAAAGTGAAAAAAGACACAAGAAAGCAGCAGCTTCGACTTGGCAGCACACTTCATTGCATTTCGGCTGGTAGCCGGAGGCAGGGCAGATTGTTTTGTGGTTCTTGACGCAAATCAATGACAACGCCACTGCACACACAGACACTACATCACGCACAATCAAGCGCACAGTAGCGAAGGCATCGAAATGAAATTCTTACGTAATTCACGTCGGCAAAAAATGTATTTCTTGCCAAATTTATAATTATTTATTTATGTGACACATTCAATGAAATTCTTGAATGACAAATCAACGAAATCGTGGCTGTGTATGTGACTGTGCAGCCAGGGATATCCCGCAAATGCATTTCTTGTACGCTGATAAGGCTTCATTAGGAACGTCCGAGAGTGTCATGCAAGCACCAATGTAACTGCTAAGGGATGAATGCCCTCGTATCGGGATTTCCCCCTTCAAGACAAATGCAAACAATCGGGAAATTATTTGCAAGCTAATGTTAGTACGTTGCTATTGTTTTTGCAATTCTGTTGGCGAGCGCATAAGAAGCGCCACAAATGCATTTTTCACTTTGCTGCCTACCGTCCGTGTATCGATTCCTTCCTTGTCGTTGCTCGCTTCTCGTTGCCACCTGGCCGCGATGGCGCGCGCTCTACTCCTTGCGGCTGCTCGGCTGCTTGGCTGCTTGGCTGTTGCTCACCAGGACTTCCCTACTTCCTCAGTGCACTATTGCGCCTTTGCGAAAAATTTCATCCCCTTTCGAGCGCGTAGCACGCACCAAAAAGTCCTGCAATGTGCAACGTCTTACCGTTGCCGTAGTTAATATGCGAACACCAAATATAAGTGTGTGTGTGTATGTATGTGTGCAGACGTGTAATTGTGTGTTGGGGTGGCCGCGCGCAGAAAGCAAAATTATGGCACAAAAGACAGACTTTGTGAGAAATAGCAAGGGAACCGTAGCAAAGCGCAAAGAATTAATATTTGGCTCGTTCCATGCCATTCAAGGCGAGCGATACGGTGCGGCGGTGTTGGTGGCAGCGGCGACGAATGGCATGAAAAGTATTATTGGCGTTGATTAGACAACAACAACATGTGAGTGGCAGCAAAAACAATACGCGTAATGGTGTTATGAATTTGATAGAGTCTACAAGAAAATGCTACAGCTGTCTGCCAAAGTGCACGAGTTAACAGCTGAGCGAGCGCTGGTCCATGTGGTTGTTTTTGTGGCTGTCGAACTACAATACTTATTGGTGATTGTGCTGCTGTTGTTGTTGCTTTTATTGATCTATTTATTGAATTGATTATGCGTGGTATGCTTGCACGTATTTATGTATGGGTGTACAAGAGCCCACAGCCGGCACATATTTTGCGTCACTTTCAATTGAATTTACAGTCAATGAATATTGATTTGGCGCTCAGGCTTTGACTTCCCCCAATGCGCGTGGACTTAGATCCAACGAAGAAGCGGTCAAATGCTGCTTAGTCCCTGCATACGCACACACAAACTTACATGCACATACGCTGTATATACATACAACTCGCGCCATTCAAGGTCACAGGCAAAGAACGCTGCTCGCTTTACAGGTGAGTCTTGGTTTTCTGCAAGAATGCGCATCGAACTAAAAGTGAAATCGATTATCCTTTCGCTTTCATTCCATTATAATAAAGTTTTGAAAATATTGTTATTGATTTTGGTAGCAAAGATCATTAAGTTATTGATATTTGTGTTACTGGTGACAATTAACGGTTCAATCCTATTGGGCATTTCAATTCAATATTCAATGATCCGATATTAGCATAGAATACGCACTGAGCAGCTTAGCCTTAGCCATCCAGGGTTGAATGAAAGTGAAATTAGTTAGTCCGGGTAAGGCGGCGTAAAACAGCTGTTCGAACAGCTGATAATGCAATGGACGGCGGTTAGTATAAAGTGATAGAAAAATAATTCTCTTAATAAGAGCTATTCTGCTATTTGGTAAAAATTACGCTTGCTGTACAAATTTTACATACCCATTACTTCTTCCTATCGCTGAGGTACCAAAGAATAAATTAATGGTGGATGTTTGTAAAAGTTATTTTTTGTTTATTTATTTGTGTATAAAGTTTCTTCTTCTTCTTGATTGGCGCGATAACTGCTTGAGCGAGTTTGGCCGAGTTTAACAAAGCGCGCCAGTCGTTTCTCTCTCGCGCTAACCGGCGCCAGTTGGAAATACCAAGAGAAGTCAAACCCTTCTTCACATTATCTTTCCAATGCATAGGAGGAGCTGATACCACATCGAGTACTTTCAGAGCCGCAGCGCTTGCTTCCAGGTGGACGACATGACTTAGCCAGCGGAGATTCTGAGTCTTTATTCGCGCATTGTTCCATCGCCTGCGATATTCGCCGTCGCCAACGTGCAAAGGTTCAAAAATCTTCCTCAGAATATATCTCTAAAACACTCCAAGTGACGCCTCATCGGATATTATCACCGTCCAAGCTTCTGCGCCATACGATAGGAGCACCAGATAAAAAAATTCCAAAAATCAACGCGTTTTTTAGGTCACTTGGATTTGATGAAAATTTGCTCAATCTTGAAAAAAAAATTTCAAGACTTGTTAATAAATCCCTGTTCTACAGTTCTTTCTCGCATTGTACATGAAATTTTAAAACATATCTCATAACTCATAGGGGTTTAAAAGCATTTTCGGGGCATATATTTGGAATCTGATGACATATTTTAAGCGCTTAAAATATGTTTTTAGGAGCATACCCTATTTTGTGTTGCCCTGTTTATGGCCAAGCAGTAGGAGTTGACGCTCAATTAGTTGAAGTGGCACACATTAGCACATACGGCTACTTAACACCAATAAAAACTAATTAATTTTGTTTTACCATCACCTCGGTACGGGATCAAATCAAAGTCAGAGCTGGTGTCCTGCATACAGTCGATGCACTATGACATTTACCTTCATTTGCAAACAGATCACACATCTCAGACTTCCGCAGAACATTTCAAGGGCTGCTGAAGCCCTTGTAGCTTCACAGCTACTCCTGCGTACTAAACACCTCCCACAATCTACTCCCCCCGCGGAACTGCCAAAAAAGTACTACTTCCAAGGGCATGATAAAACAAATAAGCAAAATCATCATTAATCTTCTTCCATTCGACTATATCAGAAGCAATCTTCTCCAGCTCATGCAAGCTTTTGTTGGTGTTCTTTATCTTCGTTTCTAGACTTCTCCTACAGATTAGAGAGGATCTACCTCTTCGTCGGTTTCTTTGTAGATTCCAATCAATTGCACTGCGTGTAATGTTGCCTGATTTTTCTTCAAAGAACGTGTCCAATCCGGCCCCATTTCCTTTTCGGTAGATAGGTGAATGATTGAAGTGCCGGTTTGGCACTCCTCAAGTAGCTTTAAAGCGCCGTTTTGATATCATTATGAGACCCACAATAGGCACATATCTACAGCGAGCCAGAGCTGTTGATATAATGGAGAGTGTTGATGGGACTTAGGTTGGCGCACTGCCCCAGGCTGTCGAATAAGCGAGCACCCAGGGACCTTAGTCGTCTAGCTGCCAAACCCGGACATTTACAGAGAAAGGGCTCTACAGTCTCCTTCTCTGAAAGATCCCCACAGATTCTGCAATGGGTGTTAAAAGGTAACCTTTGCTTTTCCGCGTGTGTGCCGATCGCTCAGCGACCGGTAAACACAGCTACGAGTTTGGAATTTGAATGGCGAGGAGTCCAAAAGACTTTCTGAAGAAATGGAGCTCCATCTTTTCAGCGCTTTTCTGAGAAATAATTTGTGCAGTTACCCTTTAACAACTGTCAGGGGGATGCCGATGAGAGATTTAATCTCCTCCTTACAGGAGTTAACCAATTTGAAACTGTACATTGGCGTCGTCAGAGCCTTGATCGCGGCTGAATGTTAATATCTCCCACGCTTCCACATTTGCATGACTGCAAGATCGCAAAGACCTCTGCCTGTAAAACACTAGGAGTATTCGGCAGTTTTTAGGAAATAGATAAATTGCCTGAGATAGAGAAAGCCCTGCTCCGACTCCCGATTCCGTCTTGGAGCCGTCAGTGAAGACAGAGGTGCAAACTTCGGTGCAGATTTTCCCCTCCATCCAATCCTGCCTATTTGGACAGATTGCTCTAGTACGACCCACAAACTCTAGTTTGTAGATAGAGAAATCTGTTCGAAGTTCGGAGAAAGACGGTGTTGCCTCTAGAGGCCAATCTCCTTTAACTTGATTGCACTTTGAGCTGCAATGAAAATCACGTAAAATCCGATGGGAAGTAAGGGCAAAAGGACTTTCAGTGCAGCATGGGGCAAGTTTTACATGATCCGGTGCTGCCAATGCATGCAATCCTTTGCACTCTCCCCAGTTTAGTGATATTATAGCTCTTTCGAAGAGCTTCCTACCAAATCAGGCATCCATACGTTAAAATTGGAAAAACCACTGCGTTGTACATCGCCAGCACGACATGTGGCTTGAGTCCCCATTTTTTACCAAACATAAATTTGCAGGAGTAGACGGTTATGCTGGCCTTCTTTATCCGATTTTCAATGTGTAGTTTCCAATCGAGTTTGGAGTCAAGTATCACTCCAAGATAACTAACTTCCGATGAGAGCGGGAGAACGTGGTTGTTTAATTTGGGAAGTCGAAAGGGTGGAGGTTTATATTTTCCGGAAAATAGCACCAGCTCCTGCCAGATGCTAAAAGATTTCCCACTGAGAAATGCTTGCAGAATCTTGTAATTTGAGCAATTCTCCAGTCTAAGTAGTCCGAAGTCTTCAATAATTAAGTAGTATACCCTTAAGCCATTCTCTGGCTGCGAGAAAGTATTTCAAATTTTTGCCAAAGAAGATCGTTGGGCAGATATACTCCGATTTGCTACGAATAACTGGATACGTTTAACTCGTTCTTATTTCTGATATTATACTTCTCCAAACTCTCCCATCCAAAGAAAGAAAGCTTGAAAAGTAATGGGCCTTCCCGCGCGGAGCGTCTGCCAAGCGATCATCCGAATCGGCTGGTGGGGGAAAATGATCGTTGGACCTTCCCCTTCCACTAGAAACCGGTTCCAGTTCGCTGGCAGCAGCGGTGCAGTTAACATCGCTCCGCGCGTGAAATCTGTTTTAAAAGTGTGTTAGGATTTTGCAGTCAAATTTTGCGTAAAGCTAAACAAAACGAGTAACGAAACCATTGGGCTACTCAAGGAGGCTTTCGGGGACCAATCTCTGTCCCGTGCCTAGGTAAAACGGTGGCACAAGTCGTTCAATGAAGGCCGGGAGGACGTCGAAGACGAACAGCGATCTGGAAGGCCTTCGACGACGCAAACAGACGAAGATGTGAACCGGATTCGTGAATTTTTGAACATTGACCGTCGGGCTAGTCTACGTGAGATCAGTGAAGAGTTAAATTTAACTTATTACAATGTGCGGGAAATCGTGACCGGAAAATTTGAACTCCATCGACTCCTTCGAGGCGTTCCAAAAAACTGTGACAGCCGAATTGAAGGACCGCTACCAGCGGTGTATTGACGCTCAAGGGTCCTATTTTGAAGAGTATTAGTTGTATAAGCCAAAAGGTTTAATAAAACTGCTTAAAAAAATAAGGCTCATTACTTTTCAACCAAACTCTCTAGCTAAAATCAAAGCTCTCATTTACCCCAAATATTTTAAACTCTGGAGTTTCACTTCTGGTATGCGCCATGGAGGTGCATCGAAGCATTTGTGTTCATGCAGATATGCTTAAGCAGACCAGTTATTCTCTGGCGCAGTTGTCCTTTTTCAAATTAAATGTACATCAGAACGCACACTATTGCAAAAAGTACAAGGCTTTGATGTTCAGCTAAGTTCTGTTGCTATTTCTCTACATGACCTAACCCAATGTCTAGCACTAGCGACGTACCTTGCGATTTGTGATTTCCCCTTTAACAGAAATACGATATTCTAGTTTTCTTTATGTGCAAAGTGAATTTCGTTTGTACTCCAGCCTGCTGCAACTCCACATTTACTCAGCGCCTCACCCTGCAGCAGAAACTTTATGGCAGTGATTTTTGCAAAAGTGGCTGCTGCAGACACAACAATTGCCAAGGAGCTCTTAAGCAAATATGTGCTATTTCTACACACATACACACACTTTCACATATACTATACATGTGGTAGTGTTCGTGTTCGTCCTTCACCTCAAGCAATGAAATACAACGTTGCTCGTCGGCCACATCAGCCTTTGGTTTATGGCTCGCGCCAAATTCAAGCGCATATGCAGCAGTCAGTGGCATTTGAAAGCGCCTGCGCCCTGTCGTCTGCAACCAAACGCGACGCTTATACTTATTCGACGGCATATCAGGCAGCCACAACAGGATCGCAACTCAGCAAGAGGAACTATATTCCTTCGCGTCGTCGTCTTCAACTCACAGAAGTTTTTAGGGTGCGCTACCGTTTATACCACCGGCCTTGCCAGTTCTACCAGCTGTTCATTTCTTGATGTTAAACCCAACGCAGGTTTTGCTTCCTTACTTCAATTATTCTGTGTATTTCGCAAGACGAGTCGGAAGTCGCTGTGAGGAAGTGTTCGATGTGTGTAAGTGTGAGAGCGCGCGCGCGCGTAAATGAATTTAACTGCAAGAACACCCTAGCCTACACGTCACTGCACACCAAGCTGTGCGCCACCCTAAGTCTAATACAGTCACTGCTGTTTGTCAATGCCGTTGAATGCAGTCTGGTACGGCACCACCAGCCTACCCTAATCGACCCTACCTAATTGTAGCTCAAAAACAACGTGCAGAGATCTTGATTTCGTATGTCCGTGTAACTATACACACACCACCACACATACATAGATACATTCTAGTATGAACTTGAGGGTATGTGGGTTTGTGCGTCTGCCGCAACGAAGATGTGCGTTCCCGCTGCTTGCCAGTGGGAAGTTCTGGAGGAGGGAGAACTTTGATACACTGTTACACATCTTCGTTTCTTATTCCTCAAATCCACCTACCCTCTCTTTGCCCGCACCCGTCCTTTAATTAGTATTGCTGCGCCTGAGGTGCGCGTGTGTGTGTGCGCGCGCTGAAGACTTAGTGGCGCAAAAATTCAATGGCAATGACCTCATTGGTGCATGCCACAATCCCCGAGGGAAGCAATATAGAAATTATGTACGACTGTTAGATCGATAGCAGGGAAGTTCAATCAATATTAGATGTACGTTTATACTTATACAAATGCAATGTGAAAATATACACACACATCTGTAAGTATATGTGAGCTCTTGGTACTACGAGTATCAGCGGTAGAATACCGCCAACTAAGGTGATCTTAAAACATCGATCTCGCAATTTTACGAAAGTTAATATATTTATTCGTTATGCCTAAAAACTGAATATCCTATTAGACATAACGAAAATTTGAACTTTCACAGAGCAAATATTCCATCATTCCATCATTTTTGTCGTCCTCGTTTGTCCTTCATTTCGCAAAGTCTTGTTCGCCTGCTTTAAAGAAAATCAAGTGAGGTTTCATCCATCAGCCGTAGGTTTCATTTAGTGAATTTCAAGCTCAAATATAAACAGTAGATGACCAGTTCAGTAGTAGGATACCTTTGAGCGAAGTCAAAATTTATTCTTAAAGTCTATCGATAACCACACCTTCACCTGATTCCCTTCCGTTTGTTTCTGAATATGATACATTCTTACCAAGCTATTAAGTCCCGCTGATCACGGTAATATTGTTGAACAAAGTAATAGGATTAGGGTATATTCTATATGCTGAGCTATAACAAGAGCTCGATCTGTACTTCTACTCCTCCGAATAATTTAACTCGACCTGATAGTGAAACGCAAAATGATACTTTCTCTATACGAATACAATAGACGAAAGCACTTGAAGCTTTTATTAGCTACTTATATCAACTTGATTCCGGCAACAAGTGGCAAGGCAGAGCATGCGAATAGGTTCACGATTCGTAACCTATCACGACCTAGTAAAGATCCGCTGAAGCAACACAGCAACGCTTTTTTGCCTCAGTGTTCGCGAGCACTATTTTGAACTTTTTTTTTTATTTTCTGGAATCCAAGGAGAATGAATCTTGTCCTCTACCAAGTAGGGGGACTTGGGTTCCTTATGAGCTAAAACCAAGAGATGTTGAACGTCGTTTTTTCGCCTGTGAACAACTACTCCAGCGGCAAAAAAAGCAGGGTTTTCTTTATCGCATCGTGACGGGTGATGAAAAATGGATTCATTACACCAATCCGAAGAAAAGAAAGTCATGGGGACTGCCCGGCCATGCTTCTACGTCGTTGCTTCGGCCGAATATTCACGCTGCGAGGGTTATGCTATGTATTTGGTGGGATCAAGTTGGTGTTATTTATTATTAACTGTTAAAACCAAGCGGAACCATCACTGGGGATCGACTTCATCGGTATCGACTTCAATTGATGCGATTGAGCCAAGCGATCACTGCGCGAGAAGTGGCCGCAATACGCGAAGAGGCATGATAAAGTTATTCTACAGTATGACAACGCTCAGCCTCACGTTGCCCAACGCGTTAAAACCTACCTGGAAACACTGAAATGGGAAATTCTACAAATCCTACCTACCCTACCCGCCGTATTCTCCAGATATTACCGTCCGATTATCACTTGTTTCGATCGATGGCACATGCTCTAGCTGACCAGCTGACCAGCAGTTCCATTCATATGAAGACATCAGAAAATGGCTTGATCCATGGATAGCCTCAAAAGATGAACAGTTTTACCTCGACGGTATACGAGATCTACCAGAAAGATGGAAAAAAGTAATAGCCAGTGATGGGCAATACTTTAAATGATTCATTTGTAACCATTTTTTCAGAATAAAGTTGTATTTTCATCAAAAAAACAGCGAGAACTTAGTTGCGTACCTAATATTATGTGAGCTGGTAGAGCTAATGCGGATCTCGCATTATCCGACTTTGCATAGCTTAATTGGTTTCAGGCTAGATGAGTTTTATGATATTCGCCCTTTTTGAGTTGGCTATTCTTAAAACCGACTGCCACAAAAACCTAACCTAACCTAAGTAGCTGACAAATGATTAAACGTTCTCAATAGGGTTGTTGACAAAAAGATCAAACTTTCCAGCGGAGCTTAGTGCTAACAAAACTTAGGATTGCCGAAGCTTTCAATTCAAGTAGATATTCCTGTATTATGTTCATTAATATAAATTATAATTAAATATATATTAAATTATATTTAAATAGTTTAAAAGGCTCCTTCCTTCGTTTATTCATGGAGCCTAACGACGCATCGAATTCGGAAGCCGCAACCGTGTATTCTATCATCCTTGGTGTAAACCTACGAAGTACAGTATGCAAAGATGTGGGCAAAATCAAACTACCTCTCAAGCCTCAACAGCCTGCCAGCGCATTTTAATGAATCAGCTAATTTGTTAATTAGCAGAGGATGTGGCAGTGATTTACAAGAGAGGTTGGCCAAAACTGGGAAAAAGTTTGAAAAAACAACGCAGCTGTAGCCCAATTACTTCTTCATCTTCCGAACAACGCCTGATTAGTAGCGCAAAATATGTATAATATGTAATACAGGGTAGGCCATTTAAAGCGGGCCCATCTGGCAACCCTATAACTTTTGACAGGAACGTCAGATCGACTAATGACATAGCGCGTTGGAAGCGTCAGTCCAAGACAATTTTTACCATGGAGCAGTACACTCCAAAAGAACGCGCTGAAATAATTCAGCTTTACATCCAAAATAACTTCTCAATTGTGAAAACTCAACGTGCGTTTAAAAAAAAAATAAAGTTAAAAGTGCGCCATCCAAAAGCACTTTACAGCGTTTATACGCAAAATTTATTAACCACGGTAGTCTCAGCAATATCAGCCACGCATCCAGACAACGTACAGGACGTTCTGCTGAAAATATCGAGGCTGTACGAGCCAGTGTTGAGGAGGCTCCGCGAACATCGAGTTATCGTCGTTCTCAGGAATTAGGCATCGCCAGGACAACACTCAGGCGCATAATTCGCATCGATTTGAAAATGTTTCCGTATAAAATTCAAATGGCACAAAAATTAAACCCGGCTGATTACCCGAAACGGCTTGATTATGCCAAATGGGCCGTCGAAACCGTTCGAAATGAACCCGACTTTTGGCAAAAAATCATCATGTCAGACGAGGCTCATTTTCAGTTGAATGGAGGCGTAAACAAGCAAAATTGTCGCTTCTACGCTGCCGAAAATCCTCAATTAGTTGAAGAACAGCCTCTCTTCGATCAAAAAGTGACTGTGTGGTGCGGTGTTTGTGCGGGAATGGTCATCGGACCGTTCTTTTTCGAAAATGAAAATGGAGCCTCTGTCACCATCAATGGAGAGCGTTATCGTGCCATGATACGCGATTTTGTTATGCCAATCATCGAAGAAAATGACATGGAAGGCTACTGGTTCCAACAGGACGGGGCTACATGCCACACTTCACGCGCTACAATCGATTTTTTGAAGCCATTGTTCCCTGGAAGGTTGATTTCGAAAAATGGTGATTTTCCGTGGCCACCGAGATCACCGGATTTGACGCCACCGGACTTTTATTTGTGGGGTTATCTGAAATCCAAGGTATACATCAACAAGCCAAGGACTCTAACTCAACTTAAAAACAATATCCGACGCGAAATCGCCGCCATACCGGCCGAAATATTGGCCAAAACGATGGAAAACGCCGAAAAAAGGACACATTTGGCCATCAAGGCCAGAGGCAAACATTTGAAGGATATCATTTTCAAAAACTAGCTGGAACAAATCTCCTTGAATCAAAATAAATGATTTTTCATATCAACACAAAAAAAAATGTTTTTTTCAATGTTTTTTTTCAGAAACAAATGGGCCCGCTTTAAATGGCCTACCCTGTATAAGTCCCCTATGACGTAGCAGCCAAAATTGTTCCAACAATTTTGCTTTGGGTGGCAAATCTTGTATTCTATTATTATTGGCCTGGCGCAACTACCTAATAATTATTTTTGTCATTCTCCTGATTACCCATTTGAGGAGCATAAGGCCTCTACGAGGCTTCCCCAACGTACACGGTTAGATGCTATGGTCTCATCATTGTCCAGCATGTGTTTATGTAGGATAAGTCATGCATGATGGGTCTTTTTCAGGTGTTCTTTGGCCGGCCGGGTTCGCACTTCCCTTTTAATAGAGTAATTGCCTAACCAGCTGGTTGCATTATCTTGTTGGACCCTTATAGCACTGATGTCTATACATACAATACCGACCAAAAATTGTCTTCCAATAATGCACGCTTAGTGAGCTCCACACGCCCATGCGCCAATTGTCGTGGGTGCAATGGAGTCTCATGAAGATGAAGTGGGTCTGTTGTGGACCAATAACCTATGTCCTTTGGTTTGACAAAGCTATTGAAGCAAGAATGAAGTTTGGCACAACCAACTCAAAATATCGATAAAAAATGTATCGCCTTGTATCATCTTTTGCACTCAGCCAGATCATGAAAAATTTTTTTTTTTTTTGAAATTTAAAAAGTGTTTGGCGGGAGGGTATAAAACGTGCGATATTAAAATCTTTTCTAGAAGAATAGTTCATCGACCTTTCCTGGTATAGTTGGTTGTTCCGCGGGGCCTATTTGATTTCACCCCTACCACCCATTTCTGGAAGGCATCCTCAGGGAAATTTCTTGAGAGACTCATCCAGCGCAGTCTTGCAGAGTCTTTTGAGAGTGCAGGAGGATTGTCAGCAAGATAGAATGGTTTCCGAAACGGAAAATCAATCATTGGTGCAGTAGAGGAGGTGGTAAGCAGAGCAGACCGCGCTCAACACAGACGTCACTACCCGAATCGCATAACCGCTTACGATGGATAGATGTATTATAAAGGCACTACGAGAAAGGTTTCAGATACCTGCATACCTGCTAAGGATTCTCCAGAGCTACCTGAGTAAGCGTGAACTGCTGTACGTTACAAAAGCGGTGACGTCTGGTGAAGGTCAAGGATCTATTCTCGACCCCTCTTTCTGGAATCTGAGCTACGACGAGATCTTGAGTATAGAAATGCCAGAAGATACATATCTAGTGGGTTACGCGGACAATATAGCGGCGGTCATACCAGCTCGGGACCCTGAGGACGCTAGGAGAAAGCTGAACCAAGTTATGATAAGGAAGCAAATATGGAACTCGCCAAACATGAGACCGAAGTCATTCTTATAGCACTCTACGTTGGTATGCAAATAGGCGATAGACGTCCTCAGTGAACCAGATACGACATGCGGCTATCAAACCAGCAAAGGTCTCGGGAATGTTAAGTTGATTAATGGCAAACATCGGTGGGCCAACACGGAGCAAAAGAAGACTAATCATGGCTGCCATAAACTCAATTTCCTGCAAGGCAGCGAAGTATGAGGAATTGCTCTAAACTACAAAGCCAAGCGCAAAGCACTGGATGCTGTGCAACGAACGGGGCACTCAGAGTTGCCTCAGCCTAACGCACTGTCTCTGGCGCTGCAGTCTTTGTGATCAGCGGGGCGATACCCGTTGACCTCATGGCCCGGACACGAATGGATGCGTTGGACTCCAAGAAGAAACACGTCATCACTAGCCCAACCTTGCTATGGTGGCAAAGGCGAAGGGATATAGAACCGAGTAGCAGATTGATGGCTAAACTTATTCCATCAATAAGCAAATGGGTTCAAAGGAACTTCGGTGAAGTGAATTACTTCTTAAATCAGTTACGGGAAGGGTGCCTCCCCAGAAAGAGAGAAGGGATTGTTTTAGTGACCACACCACTCGACGCAGTAGACATCGGTCACTGTAAGTGCGAAAGCATTTTGAACCCTACCTCACCCACCACAAAAAAAAAATCCCCTATCCGCTACCTGGGAACGCGTCCTATAGAGATAACAAGTTCCCCCGAGGGTGGAAAAAAATTGAGACTGTCTTTTTATTTAAATGAAAAATGTGTATGCTTCAATTAGAAAACCCTTTATTTTAATTTTGTATTGGGTTATCGTAAAATGTCGACTAAATGAGAAAAATAAAAAAAATTAAAATAAAAAATTGACCGCATTTTAGTGACCGCTTAAATGTGTTCTAAAAAAGTGGATATGGATATGGATATGTATGTAAAAATATGTCTATATGTATACACAAATACATCTCAATATTTCTGTATGTATGAGAAAAACCTACTGTGTGGAGTTTGAAGCGTTGAAGTTGACGTCAATTAACGCTTAATGCGGCAAATGTGGAGATGCAGAAACATTTCACATTCACATTGGCACTTCTGAATGAAGCCAATGAGAAAATCAAAAGATGAATGAATGCAGACGTGGACAAAAACAAACATTTATGCGCTGGATAAGCGCGCAAAGAAATGCATTTGCGGGAGAGAGGCGTATTAAGGGCGACAGTGTAGTGAAGTACGTCGGAAGGGATGGGGGGCGGAAAGAAGTACATTGCTGACGTGCATTACAGCGACGATTGAGTTAAATCAAATGAACTCTTGCAAGCGGAAATGAACAATGACAAAAACCAATTAGTAATTCTACGCCCCTTTTCCGTCCAAGCAGTGAAGCCGTTCTAAAATATTTGTACACACATACATGCATGCATAAATGAATATCTCATACACATACATACACACGCACAGGCACAAATAAAAAAACACGCAATTGACCAGACAACTGAATAAATGGATTTGGAGCCCGGCGCAGTGCTGATGGTCGTTGTAAGAGAATGCGTGGCGCAAAGTGTTGAGTGGAGCCAAAACTCCTTGTCTGCGCAGTTAAGTTGTGAATGCAGGCACTTACATACTTTCAGCTACACTTAAGTCGAGCAAATAAACGCCTGTATGTACAAAGCTTGCGAAATTCGTATTTACTTAAGCCGATCATCAGTCTGCGTCTACGAGGGGCGCGCCTGCTTTGTTTGCGTTCAGTTACTCGTTCGCCTGTTCGCCTACGTCGCCGTGCGCGGCTTCTAAGTGTAAGTATAAATCCAAGTATATGTGTTTGTATGTATGTATGTATCCCACTCAGCTGTTCTGCTTCCAGTACTCCTTATGTGGGCAGGAGCCTGCTCACTAGCAGGCGCACAGACGCGGTGTGCGGAGCTGTGGGTCGCAAAAGCGGTGTGTTTACTTCACGCTCCCAGCATCTCACTGTTTTCGTGGCTACAATTTTCCACAGCATGTTTTGATACGGTCTTTTAACACTTTCAAGTGCTGCTCCGGGCAGCAAAGCTTGCTGTGTATGTGGCGGGATTTGCGTTCTCAAAGAAATTCGCTGGAATTCACTCGATCGGTTACAACAGCCGCGCGGACATGCACGCCACTTGCAGCAAAGTGCGGCTCTGTGTGTGTGTGTGCTCTGTCGCACTATGTATGCATGTATGTATGTATGTATATGAGTGTGTATGTTGCTCTGCGAAGTATTGTCTTAAATTGTTTGTTATTATTTCTTGCCGCTTTGTTCGCATTATTCTGCTGGCCACAGCGGTGGGTAGTGGCAACAACAATTTATGTTGAGCAACAGCAGCAACAAAAACAAAAAGCCATGATTGCTTTGGCAATTGCTGATTATTGTTTTTTGCTGGCGCTGTCGCAAACTTTGGTGCCGACGAACATACGCCGCTAACCGCCGCCGCCGCCGGTGCCGGGAGCCTGGCGTAGCTGGACACCACGTCGGCGACTTTTCACAGAAACAAAACAATGACTTCTCAACTTCCATTCCATTTCAATTGCAAATGAAAATAAACTGAAAAAAGTCTATATATTTTATCTCTTTGTTGTAGCTACTCGATATTATTGTAGCTGTTATTGTTGCACTTTGCTTGTCGGTTCTACTGTTCTGTCTTTGGACGCAGCGCGGCAAATATGTTGTTGTGTGCGTTTGCTTGTTCTTTGGTGTCTCTAAAAGATCGGCTTTTCCTCCTCCTGCTGCTGCTCTGCTCGTTCGTTTTATACTCTGACAGCCTTTTATCCTTTGCGATTTTTTGATATTTTTTTCTTGTTTTTCTTCGTATTCTGCTAAATATTAAAATATATCGCGTTCGAGAAATTCAAACGCCCAATTATCTTTCACATTTAACATTTTTTCTTTTCGCGTTCCGCATTTCAATGGTTAGCGCAGAAATTTTTCGGGTTAATTATTTACTTTCAACGCAATGAAATTAATTGACATTTTTACAACTTCTTTTCGTGTTGCGCTTTTGACGTTCAAAGGCGAAGCGTATGCGGATGTGTGTGTGTGTGTGTGTATGTATGTATTAAAAGTTGGTAGTTAAAATATTTAATTTTTTTGACTGTGACTAATTTTTGTATTCCGCATTTAAGTCATATTTTAGCGTTTTTCTTGCAACTACAAATACAATTTTTGTAAGAGCAAACATTGGTAAAAAAATGTAAAAAAAGTTTGTATATATGCCTGCGTATGTGTGTATTCGCGTTTTTATAAATGACAATTTTTTTTCTACGCATGGACATTTAGTGAAAAGCGATTGGGATATTTCATGCGAAGCGAACAACGGTGAAAAGTGAGATTCCAGGTATCGCGTGAATTTGTGCCCCAGTTTGTTTTTTGCCCCAATTTATTTTTTGCTTGGTTATACAAAATTAATCACCCTATCGGAAGGCGTCATACATCCATCACATTTAACACTTGTAAACGAAACAGCTTAGGTGTCTTTAGGTGCCTTGGTAATGCTAATGGTTGTACGGGTTGGGCTAAGGCCTTTATGAACTGCGACCAGATTGATCTATTTTGCGCTCCTCCCTTGGGGGAGACTGTAACCCTTAGAGGGAGCGTCCCCAGGTGGCGGATAGGGGAATGCTTACCAAATATGGGTGGTAAGAGGAAAATGAAATACCTCTCGCGGACCAACAGTCAACATCGTCTGACCCATATCTGGAACGTCTGATCTCCAGGAGGAGCGGTTGAATAAATAAGAAGGAGAACTTTAAACCCTTCAGATAGCAATGGAAAACCCCTGAAGTATCCTTTCCTTGAAAATCATGAATAAAAGTCCTAATGTTATAAGGCCTTCAGTCTCCAGCACAAAGAGGGTGCTAAGAATCCCCGGAGGTAAAACAAACGACGAACATAAATTAAAAGTAGGTACGTGGAATGTGCGTAGCCTATATGAAGCAGGAAAGCTGGCGAACACAATATAAGAAATGAAGAGACTAAAAATTAAACATTTTGGGCATATTTGAGACGTGGTGAACAAACTATGGTGAATTTAAAACGAATAACACAACCGTTTATTACTCAGGAAATCAAAACAAAAACCATAGAAGGAATAAAGAGTAGGAATAATAGTTAACAAAGATATTGCTAATTGTGTAATTGGATGGATTCCAAAATCTGATAGAACGCTCCTACTAAAAATCAGTGCCAAACCGCTTAATATTAACATAATTCAGGCTTATGCTCCTACAGCCGATTAGAGTGAAGAAGAAATTGAAAAATTTTATGAGGAAATTGAAGAATTGTTGAAATATACAAAACCGCATGAAATTAATTAATATCATACAAGGAGATTTTAATGCTAAAGTAGGACAAGGAAAAGTAGATGGAATTGTCGGAAAATTTGGATTGGGAGAACGGAATGACAGAGGTGACAGGCTGATAGAGTTCTGCCAAAAATGAATATTACAAACACATGCTTCTGTCTCCCACCCCGAAGACTTTATACTTGCAAATCTCCCATGGATAATACCCAAAACATTATGAGAAATCAAATAGATCATCTTATTATAAACAAACGATTTGCTTCAACTATAAGCAGAGTGTTTACTTTTCCAGGAGCAGACGTCCCATCCGACCATAACCTTTTGTTAGCTCAGCTGCGCTTAAAATTGACTTCAGTAAAAAAGAAAATAATCAGAAATCCAAAGCCAGATATCGAAAAACTCAAAGTTACAGATAATAAAAATAAATTAACATCAATTATTAATACAAAACTACACGCATTACTCGTCACACCGGCCCAAAATGTTTGGGCCCCACTGAAAGAAAATTTGAACTCACTGACGAGAAGGGTACTAGGCACATTTAAAAGGCAAACAAAAAACGGCTGGATGACAGAAGAAATTCTACATCTCATGGACGAGCGACGTAAATTAAAAGACCGAAATAGTTATGTTTATCGTATTCTATGAAGCAGTTTTTGACACAAATGTGAAAAAGAAGATTTGGGTAAGATGAAGTGCCGGTTGAAATTTTGAAACTAATCGATACTGGTAACTACCCGCAAGACTGGCTTAAATCAACATTTATTACTCTTCCAAAAAAGAATCACGCAAAATACTGCAGCGAATATAGACTTATAAGTGTTATGAGTAATTCGCTAAAAATATTTCTCAAAGTGATTTATAATACAATAGAATATATCAAACTTGTGAGGAAGTAATGGGACAATCACAATTTGGCCTCAGAAATGGCATGGGTACAAGAGAAGCATTATTTTGTGTTCATTTGCTAGTAGAAAATTGCAAGGACGTGCAAAAAGACGTTTCCTTATGTTTAATTGATTACGAAAAGGCATTTGATAATGAAAAATGAAGAGATCCTCAACATTTACAGGGCATTACATCTTAAAGAAAAGGACATACAAGTGATACAAAACTTATATTGGAATCAAACTGCACACATTGTTATTGTCGCTGAAAAAACGAATGATGTACCCATTTCCAAAGGAGTACGGCAAGGATGTATTCTTTCTCCACTTCTATTTAACATCTATTCAGAAGCAATTTTCCAAGAAGCCTTAGAAAACACTGAGGACGGTATTAAAGTTAATGGCGTATATATAAACAACATTAGATACGTTGATGACAGAACTTTAATATCGGACTGCATGCAAGGACTCCAACGATTAGGGTAACAAGACAAAGCCAAATACAGTGCACTCGCGGTAACTCGAATAGCCGCTAAGTCGAACGACGTGCTAACTCGAACACATTTTTTTCCCTATTGACTAATTTGTAACTCGAACAATATTAAAGCGCTATAACTCGAACAAAAAAATAAATTTATTTGTACACACATTCTTTTCAAACATGTACATTTTGTACATACATACATACGTAATAGTATATGTATATAAATTATATGTATACTAGTGTATTGTCCATATGAATATTTCGACGTTAATATCCCGTTAGTTTTCTGGGAACAACATCTTGCATTGACCAAATTGCTTTAAATTTTTCATTTGTAGTGTATCAGTGCACGTGAGTAATGGATCGTAAAAGGTTGAAGTGTTTAACATTAAAGAGAGGGCTGAAGTCCTTAACAAAATTAAACGTGGATGTAGTGTTACTTCTCTAGCGAAGGAATATGGGGTAGCCAAGTCCACCATAAGTCTTATAAAAAAGAAAGACAAGGCAATTTTAAAAGCAGTAAACAACACGATTTTGGGTCCTGGGAAGAGGAGAACTTTAAAAGCTTCTGAGTTTCCTAAAATGAAAGCCGCTTTATACAAATGGTTTCTGTCCCAAAGAAAAAAGAGTTACCCAATAAGTGGACTCATCTTGAAAGAACATAACATGAAAAACATAATTTACAGGTCGAATTTACGCTTTATGATGTTAACAAATGGAATGATGGTGCCGAATTTGCCGACACAGAAGTAATAATTGAAACTAGTGATTCTGAGTCTGAGTTTAACAACACAACTGAGACATGTGAGTGGATATCATCTGAGGAGGCAGTTAGCTCTATCAATAAGGTAATTCAGTGGGCCACAACTGAACAAGTAAGCCCCGCAAAGGTTAACACTCTTCAACATTGCTGCAGGCAAGAAAAGACAAACACACATTACAACTTTCTTTTCGGCCTAACTTTTCTGTTAAAGCTGACTTTTTTTGTGTAACTGACACAAAGACTGCCAAATATTTGATGAAAAATATTGAAACGAATTAATTATTTTAAACATATTCATGTTCATATCCATATGTAAATAAATAAATAAATTTAATTGAAAAAAATCGATATCGATGACTGTTTTTTTAACATAGCACACTCAATTGATAAGTCGAACAAATTCGATAAATCGAACAGCGCCTGTTTTAATTAGTTCGAGTTATCGCGAGTGCACTGTATATGGTTTGAAAATCAATGTGAATAAGACAAAATTTATGTCAATCAGTCGTAAGAATGTCTTCAATAATCTCACACTGACAAGTAATAACATGCCGATTGAACGGGTTAATAAATTTAAGTACCTTAGCCGATATATTAATGATACATGTTATGATTCAATGGAAATTAAATGTCGCATAGAAATGGCTAGAGCTGCTTTTTATAAATACGTTTTGTTAGATGTTATGTTCTGTCAGTGTTGTTGTATGGCATGGAAACTTGGACGATGAAAGTTTCTGATATGAATCACAAAGAAGCATTCGAAATGTGGATACTAAGAAGAATACTTAAAATTCCGTGGACCGACCGTGTCTCAAACTCTGAAGTGCTTCGAAGAGTTAATAGCGAAAGAGAGCTTCTACGGTGCATTAAACGCAGAAAAACAGCCTACCTGGGTCATATATGCCGAAATCATAAGTATAATATTCTGCAACTTATACTGCAAGGAAAAATTGAAGGAAGACGAGGCATCGGAAGAAATTATTTATCCTGGTTGCGAAATATACATCAATGGATCGGAGTCCAAAATATCGGTCATCTTTTGGAATTACCCGAAACAGAGACGCTTTTTCAAATATTATAAAAAAATTATAAAAATGTTTTTATTTTTGTGAGCATATTTGTTAAGCTTTATTGTATTCATTTAATTTTGTATGCGCATAATTTTATAATTACATTATCTTTATTATTTTATTATACATTATGCATGGTAACGAATTGCAAATAAAGAAGAAGAATTATTTAGTACCTATACTGAGGAATCGAGCCAGCTTCTTCTTTAGTAGGTACGAGCCCGGGATTCCGTGTCTCTTGTGGCCCAATGCCTCACAGTTGGTGATTAAGTGTCCCATAGATTCCTCTTCATCACAGCAGAGCCTGCATGATCCTGTACTAGTTAGATAACCCTATTGTGTTAAAGTGTTTATTACAAGCAAAGTAACCTGTAAGTGCTCCACAGAGTAATCGGAGGCCCTTTTTATCTAGGGTTAGAGCAGATTTTGCTCAATTGGCATTGAGGTTCAAAAACTTTTTAGAGTGAATAAGGCCGCTTGCGCCGTTTCAGTGTTCCCTGATTTTAGTTTGGATCCATTTTTTTTTGTTTCCTGTTTTATATTATTTTTGTTAAGGCCGAATAATGAGGTTGGTCCAATAAATAGCCGTTCTGCCCCTTTTTTTGGCATTCAAGTCTACCTTCTCGGTTCTTTTGTGTCCCTCATGTCTTGGTACCCAAATCAGTGAGACCTGATTATGAGTGGCCAGTTTGTTGAGTGCATTGTTACACTATATTAGGACTTTTAACTTGAATGTGAAGCTATTTAAGGCTTTGACAACCGATTGGCTGTCCGAAAGTATTTTAATTTTTACTTTCACGAACTCTCTTTTGGATATGATTCCCACTGCTTCCATTATGCCGAAGAGCTCCGCAGGCAAAATCGTGATATCTGTACTTAGTGTTAGGAATTTGTTTGCTCTAGGCCCCACTATTCCTGCTCCTACTCCTTGGAGCGTTTTGGAACCATCTGAGTACCATTTTTGTGAATCATCATTTAGCCATGTTGGGTTAGTCTTCCACTCTTTCCTAGACGCGAAGATAACCTTGTATTTCTTTATAAAATTGAGTACGGGTGCCTTACTAAAGCTACAATGGGTTCCTGGCCATTGCATCATTGCGGAGAACTGCAGTGCTAATGAACTAGCGAGACTTGGCAACAAGTTGTCTGATGCGCATGCAGACAATGACATAGGTATGCTCTTGTCCTTATCCTTTGTGAAAATTGTAAGAAGAGCGATTGAAAGATGGGATGACAAACCCACCTGCATCACCCAATTTCGGCCGATTGTCAAAGTTAAACGTACAGAATCTCTGCTGAGCCAAAATAAGCATAGTTTTAGCACACTGATTTCCGTTGGAGCGTGACACTGCCTAATAGGTGCAGCATAAAGGTGAAAATAAATATTTTCAACTATAAAATTATATTTTTTTATTTAGTAAGAAAGTTAGTCAAAAAACAAAATTGGATGATTAATTTTGCGCCACCTTGTATAAATATGGCTTTTTCGGAAGTGAATTTAAGTTTTATTTTGAAAATCGGCTGAGCGCTACTGCAAATTACAAAGACATTGTTTATGCACATAACTTCCACGTTGGCGATCTGCTTGAGACAGTTTTTTCACCAGTTGAAGTTAGATCTGTGCTAAACAAGGTTAAATTAAACAAAGCTCCAGGGATTAATAGAATTCCTTACGAGTTCTTAAAAATGCCCTCGATATTTTCATTACGGCTGTGGCAAGTGCTTACACAAATCTTTGGAAAAAATGCAAAGTAGACGAGGCTTTTAGAATTAGGGTAATTTTTTCTATTTTCAAAAAGGGGGATCCTGCCCTAGTAGAAATCTACAGAGGAATTATATTTATGAACTGCATTGCTAAAGTTATGATGGGCATAATTAATGAAAGAATAACCTCTTGGACTGAAAGGAGCAGTATTTTAAACGAGTATCAATACAGCTTCCGGCCGCTGTAGCCGAATAGGCTGGTGCGTTACTTCTTCTTCTTCTTCTTAATTGTCGCTATAACCGCTTACGCGATTTCGGCCGAGTTTAACAAAGCGCGCCAGTCGTTTCTTTCTCTTGCTAACCAGTGCCAGTTGGACATACCAAGTGAAGCTAAGTCTCTCTCCACCTGATCTTTCCAACGCAGAGGAGGCCTTCCTCTTCTTCTACTACCACCAGCTGGTGCCACATCGAATACTTTCAGAGCCGGAGCGTTTGTATCCATTCAGACGACATGACCCAGCCAACGTAGCCTCTGGCAAGAGATTCTGCGTTACTACCATTCGGAATTCAGGAAATAAGTTCGAATCTCGGTGAAAGATCAAAATAAAAAAAGTTTTTTTTAATAGCGGTCGCAACTCGGTAGGCAATGGCAAACCTCCGAGTGTATTTCTGCCATGGAAAAGCTTCTCATTAAAATATCTGCCGTTCGGAGTCGACTTGAAACTGTAGGTCCCTCCATTTGTGGAACAACATCAAGACGCACGCCACAAATAGGAGAAGGAGCTCGGTCACGCCAATTATTTATATATCTTTATATATAAAAATTAATGTTTGCCTGTATGTCATCAATGAACTCAGAAACTACTGGACCGAATTCTAAATGAAGTGGACAAAAATCCAAAAGTTTCTGCTCCGAAATTGACTGAGGATATAGTAAGCTCATACAACAAGTGTGTTCATCCAAGAACAGTTCAAAGAGCTCTGAACAAAAACGGCTTTCATCGTAGAACACCACGAAAAAAGTCTCTTATTTCTGAAAAAAATCGTAAACTTCGCCTGGAGTTCGCCAAAGCACACAGGGAAAAGGGGATGGATTTTTGGCAAAAAGTTTTGTTTACAGATGAGTCAAAGTTTAATATATTCGGTAACGATGGAAGAGCAAAAGTGTGGAGGAAAAAATTGGTATCAACAGTAAAGTATGGTGGCGGCAATGTAATGGTTTGGGGAGCTGTTGCTGCATCTGGAGTTGGAAGATTAGTATTTATTGAAGGTAAGATGGATTGTTATAAATACAAATCACTATTGTAAGCCAATCTGAAATCTTTGGTGGATGATTTGGAGCTTGGTCCAGGTTGAGCCTTTCAGCAGGATAACGATCCAAAGCACACAGCACACATTGTGAAGGATTGGCTGCTTTACCATGCTCCAAGGCAATTAAATACACCACTGCAAAGCCCAGATTTGAATATTATTGAACATGTCCGGGAAATTTTAGAAATTAGAAAAAATCCGATTTCAAGCGCTTCAGTACTCAAAGAACGACTAATAGAAGCTTGGAAGAATATAACTTCGGCAGAGTTAATAAATTTAGTCACGTCGATGCCCCGACGACTTCAAGCTGTAATTGATGCTTTATGGTGCTAAATGCTAAGAAGCAATATTACTTAGAGTTAAGTGACGTTTTTCACTCTGGAGTAAGATATTTGTGTACTGTAGGTAGACTTTTATCAACGTTGGGTTTTGGTTTTTTTTCCATAGCTTTGCTATTTTATGTTAATGTATGGATTTTTTTAAGTTTATAATGATTAGAAAAAGCTTTCAAATAAAACTGTGTAAACACATTTTTCAGTAAAGTTTTTGAACTTTCAATACTCTGTACATATATACTTTTTTGTTGGAAACCGGTATGCAAGAAAATCATTTGTTTACTTTACAACTGTTCTTTAAGTACTTTGCTTATGTTCTCAGAAAATCGGCTACCACATTATCTTTCCAAAATTATTATAAAGAAAGATGTTTTCTGGATTACAAATTTAAAGAATTTATTTAGTAAAAACGATGCCATCAGGCGAATATATAACCTACAATTAGAAAGTTCGATAGAAGATGAAAAATTGCTTTTAACAAACCACAACCAGGCAAGGATGAACGTGTACATACAAAAAGTCTTAAGTACTAGTAGAATATATAAGGAATTAGATTGGTCAAAAGGTCTGGTATATTGGGTATGGGAATAAGTTTCCGTCCTCGTAAAAGAGGTGTCGCTACTGATTCTAATTTTGTGTTCGTTCTAGTAATACTCTGGTGATTTGAAGGTGTATATGTAAGATCGCAAATATCCTTTTCTAAAGGGTGGTTAAGTTTGAAGGGCCGGTGTTGATTTTGAATAAAATACAATTTGTTTAGAAAACTATTGTCATTTCTCCTTATTATGATAATATTGGTATAGATCAACTACGTATGGAACAAAACATTGGCCGAATGGCCACCGCGGCCTCGGCAGCACACCTCCATCCGATGGTCCAAATTTTCGATGACGCTAAGGCATAATTGAGGTTCTATGCCGTTAATGTGCCGAACTATCTCATCCTTTAGCTCTGGAACTGTTACTGGCTTATCGACATTTTCGACCTTTTCTTTCAAATAACCCAAAAGAAAGAAGTCCAACGGTGTCAAATCAAATGATCTTGACGGCCAATTGACATCGCCGTGACGTAAGATTATTCGGCCGTCAAAATTTTCGCGCAAAAGAGCCATAGTTTCGTTAGCTGTGTGACAAGTGGCACCGTCTTGTTGGAACCACATATCGTCCACATCCATATCTTCCAATTCGGGCCATAAAAAGTTCGTTATCATCTCACGATAGCGAACACTATTCAAAGTAACTGCCTGACCGGACTCATTTTGGAACAAAAATACGGCCCAATGATGCCGCCGACCCATAAACTATACCAAACAGTCACTCTTTGTGGGTGCATTGGTTTTTCGGCAATCACTCTTGGATTATCATCGCCAAAATGCGGCAATTCTGCTTATTGACGAATCCACTGAGGTGAAAATGTGCCTCATCACTGAAGATGATTTTCTTCGAAGTGCGCGATATGCATTTTGATTTGAACGCCCGTTTTCATAATAAGCCTGAATAACTTTAACTCGTTGCTCGATTGTGTATCTTTCCATGGTTCAAATTGAGTTAGTCTGAAATTGAAAAAATGTTAAATGAAATGCAGAAAAAAAACTTGACGTTTAGATGTGGTTTACATTCAACATCGGCCCTTGAAATTTAACCACCCTTTATCTGACGTCAAAACTGTCTACGTTCGTCCCGAAATAACAGCTCAGAAGGGTGTCATCTATTATGAACTTCATAAAACAATCTGATACCATCACTGGCGATCGTTACCGACTGCAGCTAATGCCCTTGAATCGAGCTCTCAAAGAAAAGCGGCCAGAATAGGACGGTAGACATGACAAACTGATTTTGCTGTATTACAACGCCTGGCCACACGTTGCTAAATCGGTACAGAAATATTTAGAGGGACTGAATTCCTCAGACATTGAACCTTCGGATTACCATCTGTTCCGATCAATACAGTCAGCTCTTATTGGAGAGCGGCTCACTTCTTACGAGAGCATCGCAAACTGGCTCAATAAATGGATCAAGTCAAAAGGATTCGAATTTTTCGTCAGAGGAATCCGTATGCTGCCTGAAAGATGGAGAAAAGTGATAGCTTCCAATGGCCAGTATTATTTGATTATTTAAATAATTCCTAAATTTGGCTAAGAAAGGACGGAAACTTATTCCCTTTTACTTTTTTTTACTTCTATTTGCAATATGTAAATACTACTACCACTACTACTAAATTATAACCTAGAGCAGGTGATTTCTTTATAGGAAAATGTAAGTGCGTGCTCTGTCACTACATACAAATGTACACATAAAAATACAAATACCCACGATCGACTACGTCATTCATACTCGTTGAATGCGTTTGATTGCTGTCAGTTTGACAGACAGCTTTTTGAGCAAATCATTTTACAACTATTGATACAAATAATAAAGTGACTGATTTTGAAGCATTCAGGAAATTCTATACTTTGTAGACCATTCAAGAATGACACAATGATATTGTTGACATTTGGCACAATAAAACTGTTAAAAGTACGCCAAATATTCGCTTCCATTCACGTTTCTTATACCTACATATGTATAGCAATACCTTCATATGAAATTTCGTGCATGCGTGCCATCACATTTAATGTGCTTATGTATGTATGTATGTATGTATGCATGTATGTGCGTATGTATGCATGTATGTACGTATGTATGTAAGCACGTGCTCTGCACTCCATATAATTAATTTAGTTTCGAGTATTTGTTTATTTGAATTTGTTACCGAAAGGCATGCATATCAATTTTCGGCATAAAATCCTTATTTCGAATGCGATCCAACAAGGGTCGAAAGGCCGTTATGGTCGCTAACTAAAAGGGTGAGTCACTAGCCGACATTAGCAAGAGCAGGAGCAACCCGCACACCACCAACACAAAAACAGCAAACAATTTTAGTTGCACCAAAAGCCACCTTTTACTTTTTAAAAACGAAAGTGCTGAGGGCGGACAACTAACAATTCGTTGGTGCGCTATCACTACCACCACCACAACCACCACCACCACCGCCGCCGCCGCACGCTGTTCTACAAGTCGCGCCTTTCTCAGCAAATTACAATTTACTCCGGCTGCAAAGTCAACCCCATACAATTTAAATATAGAATATCAGAATACCAACAACTACGTTGACTGTCTGACTGCGTGGCATATGAATATTATTTTCATTTAAAGTATGGGGGTGGGGGGAGTGCAGGAGGCGAGTCAAGCGGAGTAGAACTTCTAAGTGCAGCCTTGAACGGTGCCTTATGGCGTCGCGCTGGTACTCGAATGTAGATACTTGCAAGGCGCCTGTGTGCGTGCCAGCCAGTCAGCAAGTTAGCCAGCTAGCCAGAGTCTGTCAATCAACCAAGTAGCCTAGCAATGCCTAGCAATGTGCTTTGGCGCGATCGTGCGTGGCTGTGGCATGACCATCTGGTGGAACCGTTAAAAAGTTATGGCGGCGTTATACATCAAACCAGATACATACACACACACACAAACATGCAAATATATGAATTTAATTTAATGCTGATTAATTTCAAGGATAGTTTTGCTACAAAATTCCCAAGTGACCCATGGAATGGTTTCAACCGCCATTCTTACTCGTTAAAGGAGCACAGCATAGCTCAGGAGGCCAGCATGGCTCTAAATGGCTTTGCGGCCAATATTTGAATACAATCACTTAATTCAATAATTTACGAGTTGAGCCGTTGTGTGTCGTACGTTTATTGAGTCTTTGGATGTGCAATTAGTGGCGTCGCCAACATCCGTTGATAAAGTACGAGACAGTGAAATGAAATGGTGCCAACGACAATGTGTGTTCCACTTCATTCATCATTGACAGAGATGGGGCACAAGTGTTCGCAGCAGCATTAATGTATACGCATTTATTTTTTGTTGTTGTTTTGTTGGTTTTTGATTGCATGAAACGTGCCTGAATTGATGAGTAATCAACGTAACGATCATATTTTCATACGCATTTCCAACAGTTCATAAATAAAAACACTCAACAAAGCGCAGCGCTCCCCTTTTCCAATACAAGTGGGTACATAGAACATATGTGCACAAATACATATACACATGTACGCATACATATGCTCCTCTATATCCACATATCATAAATAAATGCCATTAAAAAGGAAGCTGTTGAAGCATACATACGAAATTTATATATTTACCAACCACAAAACAGCTTAAGACGCTCTGGCACTATTTACCAGTTAAGTGTTCTATTCTGAGCCTTAATGCACTTTTGAAGTAGGTAGTAATTATAAGTTTGAGAGTCCACCTTAATGAAAGTTCAATTAAAAAATTTAATTTTTGTTCATGAAGGATGATAGGTTAGGTTAGGTTAGACTTGGTTGATCCACTAGATCCCACGTAGACCAGAAATTAATCTATAGTGATACCAAGTGTTTATATGTAAAGTTTATTTTAAACTTTTTCTTTAATACACAGTTTGGATAATTTATGTAGGCTGCTAATTTTTTGATCTGCACTTTTTCTAATGTTGAAAATGATGCAGAGACAAAGCAGTTGATTCAATTTTCGCCATCCTCTTTGAGCTGGATCTTTTCCATCTTGAATTCGTTTCTTGAATCATTTCTGCAGCTATTGGGTATGGGAATAAGTTTCCGTGCTTCCTTAGCTAAAGTTACGAATTATTTAAACAATTAAATTAAAGTATGTGCCATGGGAAGCTACAACGTTACTCCATCTTTCAGGCAGCATACTGATTCCTCTGACGAAAAATTCGAATTCTTTTCACTTCATCCATTCATTGAGCCAGTTTGCAATGCTCTCGTAAGAAGTGGACCGCTCTCCAATAAGGGCTGACTGCATTGATCGGAACAGATGGTAATCCGAAGGTGCAATGTCTGGGGAATACGGCGAGTGGGGCAAGATTTCCCAATTCAGTCTCTCTTAATATTTCTGTACTGATTTAGCAAAGTGTGGCCAGGCGTTGTAATACAGAAAAATCAGTTTGTCATGTCTACCGTCCTATTCTGGCCGCTTTTCTTTGAGACGTCGATTCAAATGCATTAGCTGCAGTCGGTAACGATCGCCAGTGATGGTATCAGATGTTTTAAGGAGTTTATAATAGATGAGACCCTTCTGATCTCACCAGATCCCACAATGTAACCTTTGAAGCATGAACATTTTTTTCACTGTCGATGGACCTGGTTCACCTGGTAGGCTACAACTTTTTCGACGTTTATGGTTATCATAATACATTAATTTTTCATCGCCAGTGACGATGCGAAGCAGAAAATCGTTTCTTTTCTACCATTCCCGTCGTGTGCAAACGTTTACCGACGGTTGATCTGTCAACATCCAACTCTTTAGATATATCATCAAGGTTTCGACATGCGTTTTTTCCAATAATTGTTATACTTGAGTATCTTCGAATATTTTCGGTGCCTCGTTATATCCAGTCATTGTTTGCAGGGAGGTGATTGTATACCGGTCATACTGGCTACAGGAAGATTTGCGCCTAGTTTAGCTACTAAATTCTCTTTCTCGTTTTTCACTACAGCTGCTATTGCTTTGTTGGCTGCTTGGCTGTTAATGTAAAAGTTTATTTGTGAGTTCGGAGGAGTGCGGCTCCAACACCCTCTTCCATTTTGGAACCGTCTGTGTACAGGTATATGCTAAAGGTGCGGCGCGATGAAAGATGTTCCTTCCTTACTTCTAATACTTTTTTGCGTTTAAACCTCTGCATATTCGGCTATGGCCATAAGGCCTAATTATACTATGAAGGATGATAAGGAAAAAGAGCATTAGACCTTGTGGCGCCTATTACACCTTTCATGTAAAGGAGCACAAATTTAGTGTTGGATTTATAGTGGGAGAGAGACTTCGTCGCCAAGTAAAGTTGTTCACTCCGGTGGACGAGCGTCTCACAAAAATTCGCATCAAAGCAAGATCTTTTAACATCTCGCTCATTTGCGTCCACGCCCCGATGTAAGAGAAGGACGATGTGACCAAAGATTTCTTCCATGGGTGCTTGGAACGCTCCTATGAGCGCTGCTCCGTTACGACATAAAAATCGTACTTGGCGATTTCAATACCAGGGTGGGCAAGGAGGAAATTTTTGATTCCACCCACACAAATTTAGCCTGCACAACGAAACGTCCGGTTCGAGAACCCAAAATCGACTCGTATCACTACACCCTAATCATTGATGACGGAACTATTGTTCCACTACCGACTGCGGCGAGATGAGAATAGCAATAACACGGCTAAAGAACAACAAAGCCGCGGGAGCAGACGGACTGCTGCTTGCGCTATTCAAACATCGCGATGAGGAGCCTGTAAGATGCATGCATCAGCTCCTTCGGTCGGATGAAAGCAGAGCTGCCGATTGAAATTTAGGTGAGCTCTGCCCAATCCTTAAGAAGAGGGATACTGCAATCCCTGCCAAATATCGCGGGATTAGCCTTTTAAATATCGCCTTTAAAGTTCTAGCGAGCTTATTGGGTGAAAAATTGAGGCCCTCTATCAGCAAGTCAGACTTTTGACCTGGAGAATCTACAGCCTTAACAACCATGCTGTTAGTTCTGCCTTTTTCAAACTCGATTAAGAAGCGAGGGGACGCGAATGAGTCTGGTGGTGAACGAGGTCAAAATGAAGTACCTCCTGTCGTCAAACAAACAATCGGCGCACTCGCGTATCGTCACCCACAACACTATTGACAGTTATGATTTTGAGGTTGTAGAAGACTTCGTTTATTTAGGAACCAGCAGTAACACCTATAATAATGTCAGCCTGGAAATCCAGCGAAGAATCTCTCTTGCCAACAAGTGCTACTTTGGACTAAATAGGCAATTGAGTAGTAAAGACCACTCTCGACGAACAAAACTAACACTCTACAAGGGTTTTATCATTTCCGTTCTAACGTATGGCGCAGAAGCGTGGACGATGACAACATCCGAAGAAGCGACGCTTGGAGTGTTTGAGAGAAAGATTCTGCGTAAGATTTTTGGACCTTTGCACGTTGGCAACGGCGAATATCGCAGACGATGGAACGATGAGCTGTATGAGCTCTACGACGACATAGACATAGCGCCGCGTGTAAAGATCCAGCGCCTACGATGGCTGGGTCATGTCGTCCGAATGGATACAAACGCTCCGGCTCTGAAAGTATTCGATGCGGTACCACCTGGTGGTAGCAGAGGAAGAGGAAGGCCTCCTTTGCGCTGGAAAGGTCAGGTGGAGAAGGGCTTACCTTCACTTGGTGTGTCCAACTGGCGCGGATTGGCACGAGAAAGTAATGACTGGCGCACTCTGTTAAGTTCGGCCTTACTTTATGAGATATTACTACCGCCATCTACCGAGAAAATAATGGATATCTTTTTCTCCATACTCTTTTGGAGCCATGCTCGAATGGACTTATTCTTAGAATTGTATATGAAATCCGAGTCTGCCGCTGTTGAAAAAATCGTTTAATACAAATTAATCCGTCCTAATGTTCGGCCGCCGTAGCCGAATGGGTTGGTGCGTGGTCACCATTCGGAATTCACTGAGAGGTCGTTGGTTCGAATCTCGGTGAAAGCAAAATTAATAAAAATATTTTTCTAATAGCGGTCGCCCCTCGGCAGGCAATGGCAAACCTCCGAGTGTATTTCTGCCATGAAAAAGCTCCTCATAAAAATATCTGCCGTTCGGAGTCGGCTTGAAACTGTAGGCCCCTCCATTTGTGGAACAACACCAAGACGCACACCACAAATAGGAGGAGGAGCTCGGCCAAACACCTAACAGAAGTGTACGCGCCAATTATTTATTTTATTTTAATGTTTGTAATTTATTTGAAAAAAAAAAAAATCATCAAATGATTTGTTTTGCCAACGGACTAGTTCAAGCTTGCTTTGTACTCAAACACTTACCATATACATTTGATTTACCAGGAGGATTAAAATGTTTGAAAACTAAAGACTGCACTTGAACTGATATCGAGAAAACATATTTCCGTGCCTTAGCTTAACTTGAATGCATATACGGAGTTGTTCTTAATTATTTCTGTGGCGCAGCACTTGTTGCTGCCTACTTTACTCGAACCTAACATTTACACACATACATATATTACATACATGCACACATATCTATTTAAATAAAGAAATTTAAGTACACATTTTTTGTTTATCAAAGCACTCATTCAAGGCTATGCCCCAGTTTTTTTTATTGTGCCGAAAAAATATGTTCATCCATTATTCCTCGCTCTAGCTTTGTTAAGCCAAGCTTCCGTGAATCATTTTTTATTCTTTTGCATACCATTCAATTACAATTTTTTATTTGGCATCTAATATCTCATATGTTGGCCTCGGAGTATCGTCTTATAGGCGACGGGATGCTTTTATATTCACAAAATGAAAATGGTGCCACTTGTCTTTTGTGGTCTCTCCCCCATGTGACTAGCTGTGGAATTTATGTCGCTTTGATTAACGTTCTTTCAAGTGATTTTAGGTACATACACACACAGATATGCATGTAGGTATATGAAAGGGATATGAGCTCCTTCGGAGAAATTGGGTTATTAGGAAAAAAGCAAATTGAGAAAAGTATTGCGGTAGAAGCTAGAAAAGAAATTATTTGTTTTCGCTTAATAAAAGCAAAAAAAAGAACAAAAAGAGCTTATTTTCAAGTGATTTAGTTTTACAGGGTGATCAAAGTAAGATAATTTTACTCTTTATTATTAAAAAAAAATTAAATTAAATTAATGAAATTAATGAAAACATAGGAAAAGAATAATGAAAATGACGTTATTGATTTTCAAATTATTCTCTTTGGACTTTAATGCACTTCCGCATTCGCTTGAGCCAATTTTCAAAGCACTCTTACCATTCAGAAGGAATTACCTCCACAACGAATTGTTTGAATGCTTCAACAGTTTCTCTAGGCGTTGAAAAATATTGAGCTCGCATTTTATTTTTGATGTTCGAGAGCAAAAAGAAGTCATTAGGTGCCAAATCAGCGCTGTAAGGCGAACGACCTACTAATTCATTCTTTTGACTGCTCAAAGACTCTCCTGCGTGAGCCGATACGTGGGAGCTCGCATGGTCTTGGTGAAGAAGGATTCGTCTTCGGCGGTTGGTTTTCCGCAATTCTCAGAAAATTTCTAGTAAACAAATAGTTGTGCACCACTCAGAATTGGCTGTTTTAAGTTTCTCTAGTGATACAGTTGCAATATGATCAGATTTTCCGAAAAAACAGACGTCCATTTGCTTTGAGGTGCTTCTTCTGCGAACAACTTCTCTTGGATGAAGCCCGTCTAGGAAATCCCCTCTAGTCGATTGCTGTTTTGTTTCCATCTCACATGCATACATCCAAGATTCGCCACCTGCTACGAAATCATAGACCTGCTGTAAGCCGCCGCGACTGAATTACTTCAACATTTCTTTATACCAATCGACACGGGTCCGAGTTCTTTTATGGGTCATTGCCAAATTATGCGGTATCCAACAAGAACATGGACCACGAAAGGGTAGTGATAGGCACCATCAAAGGGTAGTGATGTGCAACTTTGATAGCTGATCCTACGAAATGATGCTGCTCACCTCTCACTATCAATCGCCTTGCTTTTGATTCACGTTGGTGGTTAACCTTTACTCGAGACTGGGTAGGCCATCATCGCATGGAAAACCCAGTGGATAGTAAGCGAACAAATAAAGCAAGGTGAGCACCTTCCGGAGATGGCATAGGGTCTAAGGGCCGACAACTTGCTACCCGAAACTAATTGTCGCGAAACCGCAACAACAGCCTCAGATCGATAATCGAACTCAACTGCAGGAAAAGCTACTGTAACAACTTTTCTTCTTTCCATAAGAATTATGAATGTAATTCATACTTTTTTAAGAATAGATCACATACAACTATGCTTACAACTTAATAAATCCTGATTAAGTACCTGTCCATTACCGACGTCCACCACCCCTGTTAAGAATACCCGCTTCACAAGACTACGACTAGGCCATAAAAAGCTAACTCACGCCCACCTAATGAAAACATAGACCTCATCCACATGTCATGTAATTGATCAGCCTTGACGCTAACACATATCCATAAAGGTGGCCCAAAATCACCCTATGGAAAGATTTATAATTTTTGCAAATGGCGTCGTACATCAGTCGTATTTGACACTTGGAAACCAGACAGCTGCTGTATATAAACAGACAATCAAACGCATAAAGGTAAAAATACTAGGTTGTTCCAGAAGTTTTGCGGTTCGAAAAGAGAGAGCGGCAACAACACCAGAAACCGTAGGAAAAATACAGGTTGTCGTATTGGAAAATCGTCGAGTGACTGAAAGGGATTTGATAGAAGCCCTAGGTGTCTCATTGGGCAGTGTGATCAACATTTTTTACTGAAGTATTGGGTTTCAGAAAGCTGTGTGCACCTTGGATGCCGCTTCTGCTAAGAAAGGAACAAAAACACATTCGAATGCGACTTTCTCAGCAACATTTTGAGCGTTTTAGAAAGGATAAAGTGGATTTTGTGTGTCGATTCATCACCATGGATGAGACTCACTATTATCCTTAATGACAAAAAAAAATGTTAAAGAGTGGTGTGAACCTGGATCGTCGGTTCAGAAACGAGTTCTTGTCCAGAAAGCGGCCAAGAAGGTGTTAGCACCAGTTTTTTCGGATTCGAAAGAAATTTTATTTGTGGATTACAAACTGGGAAAACAATAAATTCTAAATATTATTGTAACCTTTTAGACCAACTGAAGGAATAAATTCGTGAAGAAATAACCAGTTTACGAAAAAAGAAATATATATTTTCCATTAGGATAATGCACCGGGTGACAAGAGCAATTTGACAATGGCTAAAATCCACGAATTTTTGGGGCATCCACTGTATTCTTTAGATTAGGCCGCTAGCGACTTCCATCTGTTTCCAGACCAAAAAAATGCATGCATGGAAAACGTTTTTCATTAAATGATGAAGCTATAACAGATTCCAGATTCTCACTTCAGAGATGAAATTCATGAATTGAAGTCTCGTTGGAGTAGGTGTAATGATGGATGATTAGTTTTGCGCCATCTTGTATATTGAATACAATGAAATAGAGGGATTTAATTCAAATTTTTTGTAACATTTCAGGTTTTCGTAGAACTATTTTGACGAACATAAACAAAAATGACCTGCTCAAAGCTCGCCCTCACTTTTTGTAGAGGGTAGAAAATGGCGCACAGTCACACGGTCAGAGTCCAACAGTTTGAAAAAAGAACAAGCAAATTTGTTAGCTCTGGTGCAGAGGGGAATAAATGCGACAATATTGTGAGAAAAGAAAACCCCTTAAGTGTTGCCGCAAAAATTTGTGTCGGGCTGCGTAATTATTTCGTCATCAATTTTATAAAAAAAAATGCAAAAAAATAAAAAAAATATATTTGTTAGGCCGCGTAATTATTTTCTTATCTTTTTATAAAAAAAGAAAAACAAATATATATAAAGCAGTTTATCTTCTGCAACCGGGACGATCCGAATTTACATCCGGCCAAGGACTTTTACTCCAGCAGCATTACCCTCTTAAGTAAAGGGTATATTTATGCTACAACAACAACAACAACAATAGCTCCCTACGTCATTAAGACCTTATTAAAATGCCTCAAATTCATACCCTTCCTCAGATTTGCATAGAGCCTCACTCATCCAGTAGTGTAAATAATCCCAGAGATTAGAAATTCTTCCAGATTAAATTACTGCTCACTTTCCTAAATATTATACCTCTCGCATGGCAAAACCCCCCAACAGCGAAGACCCAGGCACACTCTTTATAAATTTTCCTGTAAATTAAATGTAAATTGAGGATTTCTGCTTTTTAAAATTCATTTTTTTTTTTTGAGTTTTAGCCTAAAGGCATTTCTTGTAATGCAATCGCAAAAAAAAAATATATAAAAAATGGAAGAATTTACAAAAAAAGTGCCCGTAAATAATATGGCAACAGGCAACGCCGTGTAAGCAAAAGGGTTTGAATGTGTTAAAAAAAAACCAAAAAAATAATAGGAAAAGCTTTACGAATGCGGTTCATAGAATTGTAAAGAGTAAATGTAAAAAACATGTCGGCAAAAACAATAATAAAAAAACAAACATTGCTAGTTTCGTTATTTTTAACACCAAAAATCGTTTTGTTAAGCTAATTTCCTGAAAAAAAAAAAATGTACAAAAGAGGTGAGAAATTGAGGAAAAAATGGGTGGGTAAGGAATGGCAGACAATAAAAAGTTTGTCGTTATATCAGTTACACAAAATCTGTGACGTTTAATGGTTGCCTTTTATAGTGTTTTTTTTAATTTTTTTTTTGCCTTTTTGTACTTATTCCACTTTACACCCTTCAAATCCTTCAAAGAAAATCGGTTATGATGCAAGAAATGTAAAAGAAAAATTGAAAATCTTGAGCATCACCGCGCATTGTGTAATTGCGTATGTATGTACGTGTGTAGGAATGATTAAAGAAACAAATAAAATATAGAAAATTATATGTGGAAAAAATGTTCAATACATACAATAAAATTGTAAAAAATGTAATGGAAAAAACATTGTAGTTATTATAGAAAAATTATGAACGTTAAGCGAAACAATGACCGGAATAGGGGTAAACAGGGGTAAAAATGAGGGAGAGGAAAACTAAACTCAATGACGAGGGTAATGGGTTAATGTGCTGCAATTGCGCGAAATGTTGAAAAAATGCATGGCAATAGTGAAAAAATTTATTAAATTAAAAAAAGAAAAAAAAATATACGCTTCACTTTTACACCACCAAATTTATGATATTGCGTTTTCGTCTATTAGGCGTTAGTTGGAGTGCATAGAACGTAATTGTCTGTTTGTTTGGCTGATTGTCTTACAAAATGCCAAACTAAGATGAAAACCCAAAGATGTGTGTGAAAACTGGTTGCCGGCTTTTGTGTTGCATTAAATGATTGAGAGGCTTTCGAGTTGTTTTTCATTAATTATTCAAAATGCACACCAGGTAATGGAAAAACAGTGACTCGATTTTTAAATCATAACTGCAGCAACAAAGATGAGTTGCAATATCTTCAAGGATGCTCGAAAGCTGTTACTTGTTTTTTTTTTCTTTTCTTTTTTTGATGAGTTGAAGAAAATTTAGAAATTTCCCAAGTTGTCGTTTTTTCTGCTTTGTTTTTTTTTTTTTTTTTGTTTTTTTTTTTTTGTGTTCATATGAGACGGCCTTCTATGACATGTCTAACAGCTACCGTTATCTGCAGCCGTTGTGTTAATTATGCACAAATCTTAGACATAAAGTATATATTTGCATAGTAAGCAATTGGATTTTCCATCTGGAAACTGAGCTGCACAAAAAAAGGCAGCGTACTTTACATTGCACCACCCCATTTTTCGCTGATACTGCCGCACACGACCTTGGGTGTTGGCCCACCAATGTTTTTTGTGTTCTTATCCCATTTCTCACACATACATATGTGCATATGTATGCATATGTAAAAAACTAACATCACCAAGCCGTTAGGCTTACCTACATAACATACAGGGTGTCCGGTGGCAGAATCACGTTTTGAATTTAAAGCTTCTCACTAACCGCTGCGCGTATGGGCGTGGAAAAGACCACGTTAGCTCGTTATTCGTCGTTCAAAGCTAATGATTTCAAAGTTCTTGGACGTTTTTCTGTAGAAGTAACTCAAAAGTAAAGTCTGTGAAACAAACCTAGCGACTATGAGCAATGCTTGGCAGCAGGAAAGTTTCTCTCGACTATCAGTGAGCCCATGCAATCAGCGTTAAGGGGGTATTCTGGTCTAGAAATTTGAAAAAAATTGTTTTTTTTTCTTTGCATATTTTCAAAGTTTAAACCTTCAAAGTTTAAACCTTCAAAATTCGAATTATAGAGCGAATTTTGTGACGTGGCGTCTAAGCCGGCCGAGTGGAGCGAATCGCAGAATGAACGGCAGATGTTACCGGGCGACTTGAGGACTCGTTCTTTCCAGAAAATCTTTTGTATCCCACACAACCTTTATTTATTCTATACATATATATACTTTATACTTCTATAATATATACCTGGAAATATATGGGCGATTAATCCAGAGTGAGTAGTAAATATTATGATCTAAGTTATTCTATTGGAATTGTTGCTCAAACTTCAAACGCGATTTTCTCAAAACTACTTTTTTCCAGATGGTCGTCATGATAACTCAAGTTCTACTTCAGCGATCGCTTTGAAATTTGATAAGAATTTGTTATTATACATCTGTCTATCGCGCCTGCCTCGGATTTGGAAAAATTTAAGTTTGAAGAATTTTTTTTTTAACTTGAAAAGGTTAAAAAAAGAAGGTAAAAAAATTTTTTCTTTCAAGTTGACGCCATTTTGTGAATTTTTTTTCTTTGATTTGGCGTAATCCGATAGCGACATCCTAACTAATGAAGAATTTTTTTAATTTGTTTGTTTTAGATCACTACAAGGGTTGGAATCATGTCAACCATGGAGCACCGTTTTTATGTAGCCCCCACTCCGCCGGCCTGTAATTCCACGATTTTTAAATTTTTTTTATACTTTTCCAATATTAATAAAAACCATGAAAAATGGATAGTAAAAATTTTTTCTTCTTTTTTTTTATCTTAGTTTTAAATACCGCCTTAAGGGAACTCTCTAAGCGGCCGACCTCAAACGGTCTAATGGTTAACCCAGCCAAGACCAAATTAGCTATGTTCACTAGAAAATATAAAATACCGGGCTTTCAGTTACCGTTCATAGATGGAGTAACTCTAACCCTATCGGACGAAGCCAAGTATCTTGGCATAATTCTGGACTCAAAGCTTTCTTTGAAAAGGAACACCGAGGAAAGGGTGAAGAAAGCTTGTAGTGCCCTCTTTATCATTTGGCTAAGAAAGGGATCTGAAACCGTATATAAGCCAGTGGGTGTGCAATAAGCCACTGGGCGTACAATACGATCATCAGACCTATTTTGACTCATGGAGCTTTCGTGTGGTGGGAGACGGTGCAGACACAATACTACCTATAGACTCTCCGAAGAGCCAACCGATTGGCTTGCGTGGGATAACAGGTGCGCCCCGATCGACACCTTAAATGACGTTGGAAGTGATCCTACATATTCCACCTATTGATACCTATTTTAAAGAGATAGCGGCCAAATCTGCTTCCAGTATTAAAATAGCAGGCAAGCAAAAAGAAAAAAAAGCACGGCCATGCATCAGTTCTACCATCTGTGGAACACTTGCAAGACACATCGAAAACAGATCATCTGGATTCAAAGATAGATGTGAACAAAGACTATAAAATACGAATAGCCGACAGAAAGGACTGGCAGACCACGACGACAACTACACGAGCTTGGGAGTGTACTTGGAGCAATTATCCTTTATTTGCTAATTTAGACTCCCAGACTGGTTTAGCGTCTTCCAAGCAGAGACTTACACACGCTATAGACCAAGCAGCAAAAACGATAAGACTGATGGACTTACCTCCAGCAAACCTTACAATTTTTGTTGATAGGCGAGCAGCGATCAGGGCACTGGCTACAACGCGCATCAATTTAAGACGTGTTAAAGAATGCAGGAGGACGCTCTCGCTTATCCAACAACAAAACACCACACTTTGTTGGATTCTCGGCTACTCTGAGCTTGACCTTTAGCGAGAGGTAGATTACATAAACATTCCTCTAAACGAACTGTATACTGCGATTGACTTGAGCGTAATCGCGGAAACCAATAGAAGGTGTTCTCTGACTACTTAGTGCAGAATCCCCAAGGCGCTCTGGCCAGAACTGAATCTTAAAATGACAAAATGTTTGCTTGGATTCAACAGATCAACTACCAGCGTCCTCCCAGGTGTTATAACGGGTCATTGGATTATTGGCACCCTAGCCAGTGGAATGGGTGTATCTCACAATGACTTCTGCCGGGCTTGTGGAGTTGAAGAAGAAATTGTGTCGGTACAACACCTCCACTGTGAATGTCCTGCACTTCAAAGAAGCCGTGTTAAATATCTTGGCGATTATTTCTTTGAAGACCTGGGAAATTTACATAATTTCTCACTGCAGGGACTAGTCTCCCTTCCTAAAAAGATCTAAGTGGTTTAAGCAATCTGGTTAGGAGATGGAAATCAAATGCAGGTATCACAATGGGTCTTAGGACCACCGAGTGTCTTGTCTTAGGCAAGCAGCCTAGCTAGTCTAACCTAATCCAGCGACCATCTCATCACTAAAGGAAAATATCGTTCGCGAGATTAACGGCATCCTGACATCGATTCTCCAGCAAGTGGCACAGAGTATGAAGGACAGAGTCCAAGAGTGTATCCGATGTAGCGATTATCTTTTAGAGGATACATTTTTGAAAAATAAAATCCGCACTCGCCTTTTGTGTAATACTTATTGAAATAAATTTTTAGCATTAGTAATTCATTTTTTAATTTAGCTTGTAATTCCGAATTCTACCACCGGACACCCTGTATATGCATATCACACCGTCGTGCATAGCTCACACAAACGCAAACACGAACTTATCAATGCTGAAAAGGAACACTGGAGACGTGTGAAGATCACCGTCCCAGCCTGGGATGATTTTACAAACTTACACAAAAAAAATCAAAGAAAGTGTCAGCGCGAACAAAAGTAAAAAAAGGTAAGAATGTGCATATGCAAATAAGTATTTATGCACGTACCCTGTAACAAAATCATTAGATGCAGAAATCAACTCACTTTTCTAGCAACTACCCTACAAGAATCTCAAAGCGTTTTAATGTTTAATGGCCAAAGGATGTGAAGTTTGACTCAAAAAGGATGCAAGCGCCAATTATTTGTTTATTTATTTTTATGTTTAATGGCAGCTGGTACTCTTTGTTTGTATTTAGATATGTCTAATAAATAATATTAATAATGTGCAATTGAAAATTTTATATTTTAATAAATTCGTAATAGTTGTATTTTTTACCTTCTCAAGTTTTGTAATGTGCACCGCTGGATTTAGATGTTTGAAACCGGCTTGCGACATCAATTCTTCCCAAATAAAGATTTGTACTATTCACAAAATTTAACGAAGTGGCAGAATTCCACTTTAAATAACGCCAAAAGAAGCGAGTTATTATTTATTCAAAGCTTTTTCGAAAGCGATTTTTTAAATTGCGAAAAATGAACTGCGTACTTGTAGCTAAATCTTTTGAGAGGACTTTGAATTTCGGTAGCAGATTTCGCATTGGTTGAATATACATATAAAAATTTAAATAAAATAAAAAATTAATATATGTGCCTTTTTTATTCAAACTAGACCAAATATTTTTGGGTTTGATTTTTTATAAATGTTTTTTTTTTTTTTTTATATTTTGGTAGGAAAGATATAGAGAAATAAAACCAAAAGATTTAAAAATATTTTCTTTATGAATTTCTTCTTTTTTATCTTTTATTATAAGTTTGCTGTTTTTCTTTGCACAAAAATTAGAAAACATAAATACATTTGAGTTATTAGAGAAATTACACATACATTGTTGTACTTTTGTTGTACTTAGATTAATGTTGGATTTGATTTTCTGCAGAGGTCGATATCCACTTTCTGCCCATTTTTTTGGTAGTCTCCTTGGCCGTCGCCTGCTTCCTGGTATTCCATCTCGAGCTATATTTATCAACCAATTGCTAGGCGCTCGTATCACATGATTGTTCCGTGCTCGTCTTCTGGCTCTTACTAACTTCACAATATCCGCCACACCTGTCCATGTTCTTATCTCCTCGTTTCTTATGTTTTGTTTTTTGTCGGGACAAACTAGCATGTACAGCACTCAGACACTATAAAGTCCATTCCAATGCACTCAGGTTCTCTTTTTAGGTTACTTTAAATCTACCCCACCTCCGAAGAAATCTGAGTAGATCTTGTGGTGTTAAGGAGCCAAGGTGGTGGCTTCTTAACACATCACTGCCAAAGACCTCAAACTTGATTCGAGCGACGCACAGAAAGTGTTCAGCCGTATCATCCTCCTCTCCACATGCTGGGCAGAGTGCACTGTCTGAGATGCCTACCTTTTCCATGTGCTTTGTCTATAGAAAGTGGTCCGTTATCAGTCCACCAGCTGGCAACAGTCCCCTCTGCTTAGTGACAGGAGCAACTGCGACAGTCGGTCGGACATGACAGGTAACATCAGTTTTGTCCATCTGCAGCCTCTCTCAGCCTGCTAAGCTCGCTTGTCGGTTGAAGTAACCCGTTTGCTAATGGTGGCTGCAGAAGGGACTGGCAGAACGGGCTCAGGGCCAATGAAGTTGGCTCCTAGCTAAAGAGTCAGAGGTCTCGTTACCATGCAATACCCACGTGTGCCGGGACCCATGTTAGTATCATTACATTATGTCTACCGACATATTTTAGCCTGGATTTACAAGACTCTACTACCCTTGAAGTGGTTGGAGGGCTGTCTAAGGCTATAAGCGTTGCTTTGCTCTCATAAAAATCTGCCTCTCCATCTGTTTTTAACAACAAAGCTCATTGCTTCTTGAATTGCATACTCCTACACTTGAAACACAGATTCTACATTCCAAGAGCAAAGTGTAATTTTGTCCCGCTGGATTGCACGTAGATACCAAAGCCAGAACCGTGCTCAGTCCTGGAGCTATCCCTGAAAGTGTGAAAACAGTGCTTGCCAGGCTCATTTTCAGAGTTTGACCACAACCGAGCGTCTGGCAGCACTACATCTCTTTTCAAGTATGACTCTTGATGGGGCATGGAGAGGATCGTTGGATGTTGTTGTTTTTAACAGCATAGTTAGCCCTGTCAGTGTAGGTATATCATCTGTCGTCTTCGTCTAGCTAACATGCTAGCTAACATGCTGTTTCGACAGGTTGGGTCCAGAGGGAGAGGGGGGTTAGATGAGTTTGATTAAGGGGGCATGTGAAGAGGTGGTTAGTGTCGTGCGGGGTACCTTCACATGCCGGACATGTGTTTGGTATGTCGGGGTCGATTCTGGATAAGTAGGAGTTTAACCTGCTACAATATCCAGAACGTAATTGTGCCAATGTTACACGAGTCTCACGGGGAAGCTGGAGCTCTTCATCTGCAATAGGTGGTGGTTGGACTCCGATTACGGCATTCACGGGACGGGAGTTCATGAAGGTGGTAACGATCTCCCGGTGAATGTCGTTTATTGACTGTCTGAATACTGTCCGGTCCAGTAGGTCTCGGTCAGTTTTGTCCTGGAGTTCGTCAGCGTAGTCGAGGAGGTGTCTCCTGACGTGCCTGGGAGGCGGCTCAGGCTCAAGCAGGTGTCTGCAGGGGTGAAACCTACGGTAACACCCCAGCAGGAACTGCTTGCTGAGCAATTTGTTGTGCTCCGCTACTGGGAGCATTTGTGCCTCGTTGTGCAGGTGTTGTAAGGGTGACATCAGGAGGCACCCGGTCGCTGTCCGAATGGCGGTATTCTGACATGTCTGAAGCTTTGTCCACTGCGAATCACTAGTACCAGGCGACCAGACAGGCGCAGCATAGTTTAGAATCGGCCGGCCAATTGCCTTAAATGTCGAAAGCAACAGTTCTTTGTCCTTGCCCCAAGTGCTGCCGGCCAGCGATTTGAGGACCTTGTTGCGATTTTGGACTTTAGTGGCAATTGCGGTTGTATGCGCAGAGAAGGAGAGCAAGCTGTCAAAGGTTACACCCAAAATTTTGGGGTTATTCACAGTCGGAATTGGTGTGTCGTCGACTTTTACCTTAAGGGACAGCTTGACCTCCTTTGTCCAGGTGGTGAAAAGGGTCGCCGTGAACTTGGTGGGGGAAAGTTGGAGGTTCCTCGCAGTGAAAAAGCGAGAAAGGTCAGTGAGGTAGTTGTTCACTTTGGAACACAGGCCATCGATGTCATTGCCCGACGCCATTATCGTGCAATCGTCAGCGTATGAGATCAGGTAAACTCCCGCTGGTGGTTGGGGGAGCTTCGAGATGTAGAAGTTAAAAGCAAGGGTGAAAGGACACCACCCTGCGGTACGCCTCTCAGTCCTCTCGCAGGGGCGGTTTTGGTTAAGCCCGTGATTTATCTGGGCGTTTATGGCGGTGAGTGCTGTGGTGGTGCTGTGCACTCGTCGGAATCCATGCTGATGTGGGGCTGGGGCCAGGTGTGTCGGGAAGAGTGGGAGTAGGAGGGCTTCAAGTGTCTTCACTACTGGGGAAAGGAGAGTTATCGGCCGATAAGACTCCCCTAGGTTGGCGGGTTTCCCAGGTTTCAATAGTGGGACCACTCTCCCTGCTTTCCACTTGTCAGGGATGATGAGAGTGGCCAGAGACAAATTGAAGACCCTTGTGAGGTATCCTACTCCCAGGGGTCCCAGATGCTTCAGCATCAGCGCGTTAAGTCCGTCAGGGCCAATGGCTTTCGATGATTTCGACTTGTTGATGGCCCCCTGAACCTCATCACCGGAGAAAGTAAGTGGCGCACTGTCGTTCGTCAGTTTGTGCAGCCTTCTGGTAACACGACGTTTGGTTCTGTCGCCCGGAGGATGCAGTGTGAACAGCCGGCTAAAGTAGCTCGCGCATCTCTTCGGGTCCGACGAAGTACAACCGTTGAAGGTGATCGCCACCTTGTCGTTGTGTTTCGTCGGGTTCGACAGGGAACTAACGGTGGACCAGAGCTTACCCACTCCGGAGGTGAGGTTACAAGTCTTCAGGTGCTCAACCCATTTAGTCCGCTTATGTTGATTTACCAGTTGCCGGATCTCCAAATTGAGATCCCTTATGCGGGGATCCCCGGGATCGGCCTGGCGTAGGTGGTCACGCTCGTTTGCTAAACTGGCTGCTTCTGCTAGGAAGTGAGGACGAATGTCCTTATAACATCCAGCTGGGATGAAGTGAGCCGCAGCAGCTGTGAGCACCTTGCGGAATGCGCGTTCGCCGACGCGCACATCAGTGGGGATGGGAAGAGCGGCGAAGGTGTCCTCGGTGAATTCCGTGAAGCCGGCCCAATTAGCTTTTTTAAAGTTAAAATAGGACCGGTGATTCGCGGAAATGAAATCGGCAGGTCTCTCGATCGAGACGATAATGGGCAAGTGGTCTGATGCAAGCGATAGCATAGGTCGCCACGTTATGCTATTTATCAGACCCGCGCTAGCAATTGTTAGGTCAGGCGAGCTGCTACAATTGCCCACTACCCTGGTGGGGGCGTCGTCGTTCACTGTGCTGAATGTCGAGTCGTCTATCTGCTCTGCCAATTGCTGTCCCCTACGATCATTTGGCAGGCTTGAATGCCAAAGATCGTGATGCGCATTAAAGTCACCTACAACCAATCGGTTTTCACCTCTGATGAGCGCACCTATATCAGGGTGATATCCTGCCGGGCAGCAGGTGACAGGGGGTATGTATATGTTAAAAATTTCGAGCTCGGAATCGCCTGGCCGGACAGCTATGCCTTGACATTCTAAGGTGCTGTCCCTGGGGTCGATTCCTTCATCGATAAGACGATACTGCACAGTGTGGGGGACTATAAACGCTAGGCCACCACCGTTGTCTCGCTCGCGATCATGTCTGTGCACGTTATAGCCATCCCTGGTGATCAGAGATGACCTAGCGTGCAACTTTGTTTCTTGGACCGCAGCTATCTTGATACTGTGCCGGTTCATAAAGTCGACTATCTCGTCGACCTTACTCGTAAGTCCGTTGCAGTTAAACTGGAGAAGCTTGAAGCTTCTCGGTGAGGTCAGTGTAATCCGGGGGGTGAGGGACGCGTGGGGTTGTCTACGTTGGACCTGCTGTGCAATCCACTGTGGTTGTTGCGGCCTGATGGTGGTGGGCGGCTCGCCTCCGGAGGAGGTAGTGGGTGCAGAGCTCTGCAGCAGGGGGCAACGTAGGCAGTTGCCCACTCACGGGTGGTACGCAGGCCGGAACATCTCCGAAAATGGCACCAGCCACTGCAGGAATTGCATTGGACTGATACCAGATTCCGAGGTATTACGGTCTGATACACGGAACAGACTGTACGGGGGATCAGGAGCTGCTGGTTTGTCCCCGCACTGGGGTTGGGGCAGGAAGGGATAGGAGGGGTTGAGGGGGAGTTGTGTTGCTCCGATAGGCTCCTCACCGTGGAGGTGTGGGTTGTGGTGGCGGTTGGTAGTGCCGGCCTATCAGGGGGTGTTGTAGCCGTGGAGGCATCAGACGCCTGTTGGCGGGAGCAACACGTGGCCACATACCGTGTGGACCACTCCCTGTGCGACTTAAGGCCTGAGCAGGTCTTAAGGTGGCTCCACCCGTTGCACTTATTGCACCTAACCGAGGTGGAGTTCGGGTGGAGCCGTTGATGGCAGAGGATCGTTGGATCGAAGTCCATGCTTTCTCTGTTGTCCAGTGCCGGACGGAGGCCGTACCGATTCTCATTGTGTTTCAGCCTGCAGTTGGCCTTCGAGGCCTTCCTTGGATGAAAGCATCAAGTGGTGGTTGACCAACCAGATCATCTAATGACGAGCCTGAAGTAATCGGAATGCTCCGGTGCAACAGACGGCCACAGTGCGTTGTAGTCTCGATAAGATCCTCCTGGCTCCCACGAGAGAGAGAGTCTACTCATCCAGACCACCGATGCATATATGATTAAGTTTATCACAGCTGTATAGATCCATAGGATCTTGCTAGGAGAAAGACCCCACGTTTTTCCAAAGATACCTTTGTACTGCCAGAAAGCTGTCAGGGCTTACTAGGGGCTTGCTATAGAGGATTATTCCAAGATATTTAATTTCTTTGCAAAGAGAGCAATACTAGTTTTGCTGGGGTTTGCCGATAGCTCATTAACACAGCACCAAGTGTCAATCATATCCGGAGTTTTCTGCAAAAGAGGGATTATCGAACTCGATTGACTTTTCCCTAATTTGTAGTAAATTAAAAATGCATTTCATATTTCAGCATTTCATTTGTAACACCGTCAAGAGCAGGGATCCTTTCTGTTCTAGAGCGTTTTCTCTGCAAATTCCATTTCTTTAGCAGTTACATTTACATCTGTAGATTCATAATCATAGTAAGGAGGAGCTCGCCATTATTGAAAGGTCATTTTTGTATAATTTTTTAAAGTAATGTTCCTATGTCTCTATTTGTATTCGATGTGTTTGAATTGTTTCATTCCCTTTTATCTTCTGCTTCCTTAAGATTTTCCAGACCTTTCTTTGGGGACCATGCATATCCCCCTCCATGGACTTAGTGAAGCTTTCCCAGTACGACTGTTTTATTGGTTCGATTTCTTTGTTCCATGTAGCGGTTTTCGCTTTCTGCCCTTTCTTTTACCTTGTAGTCTAAAAATACTTTCTTCTTCCCTTCTGTTATCAGTTTAACTTCTTCGGTAGGCCAGGCTGTTTTGTTCAGCTTAGGTTTATAAATTTAATTCATAATTTCATGATTTTTTGTTAAAGTAAAACTAAGTCTCATCTGCATACATATGAATATGCAATTGTACTTTGGAAAAATTGTCAAAAATACATACATACAAGGTGGGCCATATAGCGTTTGCTTTTTGAACCACCTATTTTTTTTGAGAATGGTAACACAAATGACATGACAAATGTGTTCATAATTTACTTAAAGGTTTGACATTTACGAAATGGGACGCTATACGCTTGAACAAAATTGGGAAATTTTGAAAACCTATTTCCAAAGTGGTGAGTCTTCTTCTTCTTCCGCGGTTAAAGTAAATGGCGAGCGTTACCGTGACATGCTCAACGAGTTTTTTTTTCCAAAAATTGAGGAGGATGACATGGACGACATTTGGTTTCAACAGGACGGTGCAACTTGTCACACTGCCAAAGTTACACTCGAACTTTTGGCTACTGTTTTTGAATTCCGATATCAATTGGCCGCCTCGGAGCTGTGACTTAAGCCCGTTGGAATATTTTTTGTGGGGAGCCGTTAAGGACAAATGCTACGCGAACGAACCATCCAGAGACGATTGATGCTTTAAAACACGAAATCGAAGTTGCCATTCATGAAATTGGAGTCCAAACAATCGAAAATGTGCTTAAAAATTGGTTTGATCGAATGGCCTACTGTAAATCCAGTCGTGGCAGTCATTTGACCGATATTATTTTTTATTCATAAATGACAATGTCCAATCTTCAAAATAAAAAAAAAAGTTTGAAAAAAAATTGATTAACTTTTTTTTTACAGCCGATTCAAAAAGCAAATTTTACATGACCCACCCTGTATATTGGAGACAAACAATCAAGGTTGAAATTTGGAAATCTCGGAGCTCAGCTGTAGATACATAGAGCTCTTCGTTGTTCGAAGTTTTTTATGCTGGTCTCTCAAAATCTCTTTATGCTCGAAATGCTTTTATCACTAGAGCTCTTATTGAGTTTAATAAAATCTCTAAATTTATGGAGATACATTTTTCCTAATCAATATATATTTATTATAAAAAGTTTATTTGTACTTTTTTTATGCTTATTAACCTTAAAATATTGTGTACTTAGACTATAAGAATTTATTGTATTCATGGGCTTGTTAAATAAATAAATGATACAGCAGCGAGGTAGATTAACAGGTGGCTTTCATTGCCAATCAGCAGCAATCCATACCCTAACATCGATCAGTATGAGTTGGAGGAAACGTTAAAAAATGATATATGAATATAAAAATAAAGTTAAAATATGAGGTGTATGAGTCGTATATGCCCATCGCATATACAATACATACGAACATTTTCATCTAACACCCCATTCCCTCTGGCGGCTACTGTTAGCTGAGGGAGACGAAGCGAAAGGTGAGCTTGCACTGACAGGGTTTAGTAAGCTGCTACAACAACAAAAATAACAACCACATATACATGCATCTGAAGGAAAATAATTTTTCAACCAACATATTTCATACAACTTTTTTTAAATTTAAAACATTTTCAAGAGAAATTGTTTAAAATATGCTGCCAATGGCATTTTCGCTTGTTAAAAATGCTCTGTGATTTGTCTTTCAGTTAGCAACAAATGCTTTTATAAATTTTCGGCTAGTAAAATTTCCAGCTGGGTAGGTTTCAGGTGCGAGCATATATACGAGTATAGCTGAAAACTGCACTTACTACCTTTTTTTGCCTAACCGCGCCTTTTAATGGGTAGCTGTTTTCCCTTGCAGAGCCGCATTTGGTTCGCTACGGTAGCACCGATTAGAGAAAACGCAACAGAACAAAGTAGGCATACACCACACTTACACCCATACACACATACATATGTGCATATGAATATTAACTAACACCGCGTAAGTAAAGGCAAGCCACTATTGCAGCACTTTGCTATCCTTTAGCTCTAATACTTTTCTACATCTCTTCTATCTGTGCCCGCGCTAATCTGATTTTGCTAATGGCTCCCTTTATGCGAAATATTGCATGAACGCTCCTGTGAAAATTTTGTGTGGGCTCGCATAATCGCACCTTTTTGCATTGCACATTCAACGGCACACTTGTATGTGTGTGGGTATGAATGCATGTTTGTATGTGTGTTATATGAATTTGCATTCTGCATACCTGCGAAGATAATTCAAGCGCGAAATATTTATTTGTTTGTTTGGCTTTTATGTTTTTAATGCATTTGCACATCTGCATGTAAATTTATGAAATGATGTTTGGCGGCGATACAACAGATTCTCCTATGGAAAACTACTCTAACTAAACCAAACCTAAATCGCGAGTTACGCCTTAAAATGCAATTCGAGTGAAAGTGAACGAAATGCGTGCAAAAAGAAAATATTTCTATTGTTAAAAAAATAAAGGTCGCCAAAGTTTGAAAGGCGTAAAGTCTGTGCTTTGTGTGCATTTAGTATTTGGAATGCACTGCTGCGCTCTAGGTAAGCCCTTGGACTTCACTTGACACTCACTTGAAACAGCATGTGCCAAAGGAATTTTCCATGCTGACACCGGAATTCCCAAGCAAACTGCGAACTCTGTTTGAAGCAGTGTTTTGCAATGTATGAAGGCTCGCATTTGAGTCCCTTTTCGTATTGCATGTGCATTAAAAATATTCGCTAGAAGATTATGTTTACAAATGCACTCATACTTATTTACATACATACATATAGGTATACATACATATTTATGTATGAGTATACACTGGGCACGCGGTGCCTCCTTTATTAGGTGCTTCGCCGAGCTCAATGCTGTTCTGCGAACGCTAGCTGATTTTTATGAGGAACTTCTTCAGGGAAGAAACAGGAGGCTTGTCATTGCCGAAACAACACTTTTTCTAGAATTTCGCGCAATTCGCGAAAGTGAGAGTATTTTAATAATTCTTTTTCGAAGCACGTATTTATTTTACAAGGTAGGTTAGGTAGTACTGGCTGATCTGTAAAAACTGACCTCACTCAGACTACTACATAGGGTTCATTGTGTTTCCAGTGCTTTGTATCTGAAGTCGAAGATATAATTTTATGTAATTCTTAATGCACGTCTTCTCGAGTTTCAACAAGCCATTCAGCCTTTTGTCAGTCATATCCTTGAAGGATGAAAAATATGTTGCGCATTTGTCGAATCCTATAAAGAGCCGGACAGCGGCAAAGTAGTCGTTCCAAAGTACCTCTAACATTCCCTTCGTTGCATGTGTGACACGCATCGCTCTGGACTAATCCCATTTTGGCTGCGTGATGTGGGGTGAGACATTGTCCCGCCTATACTTCAACTAATATTTGGCTGTCTTTCCTAGAGAGTTATTAAATAAAGTTTGCAGTTTTCATATTCCAAGTTCTTAGCACAATTTTGGCAGTTTTGTACGAGGTTGAGTGTTTCCATATCGACTGCGTTTCCAGAGCTAATTCCTCATTTAGTTCCGTTTTCAGAAACGAGAATGATGGGATGGGATGCCTGACGTGCTCAATCTTGGCAAGCGAATATCTGCCTTAGCGAGCCCATCGGCTTTCTTATCTACACATCAGGAGAATACGGTTGATGGTTAAAATGCGAAGTCTAGTCAAAAAATCAGTCACAAGAGGGGCTCGATGAGATGGTGCATTATCATGCAATATGCGCCAGCTTCCTCCTTTGCGATATTCGGGGCGAATTCGACGAATGCGAAGCAACAAACGCTTCAAAATGCCAAGATAGAAAATTCCATTGACGGTTTGGCCTATTGGAACGAACTCCTTGTGGACGATTCCCTAAGAATCGTAAAAACAAATGAGCATCGACTTGATTTTTGACGTGAGTTTTTGGTTGGTGGCTCGTCTGGGGCCTTCCATTCGGATATAAATTTGCCTTTAATTTAACTCCGATTTCTTTTATTTAAGCATTCCCAGTACTTTCTGATCATAGGGTATGTATTATAGTATAAATCCAATATTTTCACTCGCAAAAAAAAATGAAAATATTTCTATGGCCGTTGCATGCCACTGCCAAAGCTTCTTGCATCTTTCCATAATTAATTATTTTAATCGCTTAGATAAAAGATGACCAGTACTCGTATATGTACCGAAAGCGAAAAGCTTTCATATAGCGGTCATCATGGATTTATCGTGGCATGCTTCTGGTGACATGTCCAACTCGCTAGCCAAGATTTTCTGTTGCCTCAAGTACTAAGTGCTAATTTGCCTACAAAAGTCTAAACGCTATTTACTCTGCATACTTTTACACTTTCCTTCCATTTATTCAAAAATACTTTTCACGCAACGTTACCTCCCAACTAATGGGACTAATGGATCTCCAACTGTTCTAGGAGACTTTGCCTGGTGATCGCTAACACTACCCGGCTTATGATTACCAATTACGAACCATAGCAGAACAGTCGGCGGCTGCGGATATGCAAATTTTCCACAATGAATATACAAATCCAATTAACAGCTAACTAAATTCGGTGCATTATGCGCGCATTAGCTGCTTGGCTTAACCCCCTAACCCCCACCAGATGCTTACAATAAATGAAATAAATCATTGCCGTTGGCAGCGAAAAAGGAAATTTGAAAATGTGTTTTAAACTTTGACTGCACTGATTTGAATTTTGTTTTTAATTTTTGCATAACAATGGCAAGTGATCGATAGCAAAACAGAGCAACGCATAGCGCAACAACAATAGTGCAATTTTTCAAGTGTGTCAAAAATACCCTCTTAACCTTAATTTGGGCAATGCATAAAATTTCGCTACGCGCTCCTTGATGTGGCTTGCCAAGATTGTAAATATTGTAATAAATCACCAACGGTGAAAGTTTGCGCAGCACGTGATCTTGCCACCAAACGCGGCAGCAGCATTTAATGTCGGTGAATTGGAAATTTCTACGAACAACGAAAACAGAGTTGGAACAATAAAGAAAACTAACGCAAATGTTGTTGCAAGGAAATGCTAATGCGCGGAAATCGGCAGAAAATTCATGGAATCCATACGTGAAAGCGTTTGAACGGGTCGCTTTTGAATTGGTTTGCATTGAATTATGGTTTTATCTGCGCGCAGTGAGTGAGGTCGTCGATATTGAGTGGACCTGAAGGATGCAAGAAATGGCTTTGCTGGGTGAAAAAGCCGTCAACGCACCTTCTACGTGCCCTAAATTACTTGAATTATGCATTCATCGATGCTTTATTGATTTAATTATTATTGTAATTTTTTTTTTGTGGAATATTTTGCTTTTGTATCTCTCGCAGCATCACAATGTCTTCTATCTTCAATCCGAGGCATATTTCGTACAATTCCTACCACCGTCAGCACATCGGGATCAGTTGGCCAATCCATCGCAATAGTAACCACCAAATTTGTTGCCATGGAAATGCTTGCGGTAGTGCATCGATTACTTTCCCCCAATCTGTGTGTGTGTGTGCGTGTGCGAGTATCTGTGAAGGGTTAATGTGGCACGTCTGAGTGAGCACAATTCGCATGTGGCGCGCAGTGAAGCGTACACGCGCACCACCGAGTCTCAAAAAATAGCAAATTTGAGCTCAATCGATACTTTGAATTGCAATCAGTTCTCAAGTTTTCCGCATCACTGGAAGAAAGTGAATTTCCTTGGCACATGTGCAGTGGCGCAAACGAACGATAATGAAGGGTTAACGACCAGGTGAAAGGGTGCATTATAAATTTCTACAACAATGGCTGCACGGAAATGTCATCAGCGCCGTCCTAAAGTCTATTGATCGGAAATCAGTGGAAGCGTATATTGCGATTTGTATGCGATGGTAAATCTGCCATGTGCGGACTACCTGGTGTTTTTGTTTGTGTTTTTCGCAATTGATTTGCGGAGAAAGTGTCGATTGTGTTGTGTAATTGTGCAAAAATTAGGGAAAGTTACAAATTTGTGCAATGCAAAGAAGCGGAGAAGGAAGTGAATTTGTGTGTAAGAGTGTGTGTGGGTATGTATATGTGAATAATATCTATGAAGAAGTTTTCCTTCGCGCACTTACAACAACTATTGATACGTATACTCGAATCGACTATGATAAAACGATTGTTGGCATACACTCCGGTTCACTTGATTAGAGGCAATAATTTTTTGAAAGAAAATGGTTATTAAAGCAAGTAACACAAGGACTTCTGATAGTTCAAGGGAAGACTGTACTTTGCTCGAAAATAAACATGCATTCGAATAGTATTCCATCCAAGGTGAAGTCCAAAACAAACAAGACTGAGTTAAAATAGAAACGACAGGAGCTTTGTTCTGATAACTTCGAGTTTATTTATTCAAAATAGTCCCCTCTGACCTCGATACACTGTTTTGTGCGATCTAAAAGCTTTTCGAAAGAGTGTTTCAGATCATTGACCGATGCGTCCTTCAGGATGCCGGTATAAGCCTTTTGGATGGTCCCTACCTACGCGTTTTCCTTTCATGGCCAAATACAATTTTCCGAATAGGTAGAAGTCACGGTGACCCATATCAGCTGAATACGGTGAGTGATTGATGGTTAAAATGCGATTTATAGTCAAAAAATCAGTCACAAGAGTGGGTCGATGAGATGATGCATTATCATGCAACAAGCACTAGCTTCCCCCTTCGCGATATTCAGGGTGAATTCGACGAATGCGATGCAACAAACACTTCAAAACGCCAAGATTGCAAATTGCATTGACGGTTTGGCCCATTGGCACGAGCTCCTTGTGGACAATTCCCTTGGAATCGTAAAAACAAATGAGCATCGACTTGATTTTTGATTTCTCCAAACGCGATTTTTTGAGTGGTGGCTCGTCTGGGGCCTTCGGCACTTTGGCGCTTAGTTTCAGGTTCACGTTTTATCGCCAGTCAGAATGTTGTAAAGGAAGTTCTCGTCTTTTCTCGCCTCTTTGATGAGGTCTTTCGAATGTTGAATTCTGAGCAATTTTTGGTCCTCAGTTAACTTGTGCGGAACTAAACGTGCACAGACCTTTCGCGACCTTTAAAAATGCGAAAATGCACAGACCTTTAAAAATGCGATAAATCGATGTTTCAACTCTGATTCCATGAATTTTAACGACGATTTTGGTTCACCGCATGGACACCCACTCAATTCAAGAGCTGAGTTTCTATCCGTGGCCAGAAGGATCTTCCGACTTTGCACGTTTGCGTCTCTCCAGGAGCAAACCACAGGTTATCAAGGGAACCCCAATCCTCCCATTTTGCGATAAAACCGTCTCCAGGGTTCTGTATAGCCAGCTGATCAGATCAGCAGTTTCCCTCTATGCCGCTGTAAGTGGGAACCCAAATGAGCCTGATATCGAAGTATTCGGATGCAATCGAGAGAGAAGCCAGGCAAAACGCAAAACGCAAAAACAACGAGCTCAATGCCCTAATTGCCGCTTTGCTGCTAAAGTAGATATTTACATCCCTAACAGTAATTACCGAAGTGAGCAACCAATTCTCGGCTTCTTTAATTGCGGCTACTTTCGCTTGGAAAACACTACAGTGCTTCGGAAGCTTAAATTTGAGTTTGGTGTGGAGCTTCCCGCAGATTTTTCTTCTTCTTCTTGTTCATTCCTCTCGGGAGCATAGGCCCTCGATAAGACTCAATCTTGCGTTGGTTTCGTTAATCTATTTTAATTTAATTCATTAATCTATTTTGATCTCATAGAATACCCCACCACCAACTCTGCCGTCCAACTTCGAGTCATCTGTAAACATGTTTGCCATGCCCTGCCCTGAAAAAGTTCAGCTCGGACCCAGCGTGGGTGTACAGTGGGGATTCACTCAAAGTTTTTAAGAATGTTAGAATGTCCGTAGCTTAAGTCACGAACACTTTTGTCTAATTGCGCGCGAAGTTATTTTTTCCTTCAATGCCCACGAATATGGCACTTCAGCATAGCGTTGAGCACAAGAGTAGGAGTGGTTTGAAGCGCCCGACTGAATCCCATGAGGACCCTTCTCTAGCTTCTTAACTGATGTGAAGGGAATTACACCAGTTAAGGACTAGGTACAACAAAATTGGTTTTATAATTGTACAGCCAAAACGCGAGCTTGGGCAAGATACCACATATTTTGCCGATAGCACCACTGCTCGCTTCCTAATTCGCACCAACGGAGCGCCCGTTATTGAAGAGAGATATACTCTATTTATGGTACTTTATATTTCCTCGTAAATAAAACGAGCTCCGTCTTCAGAGGATTTATCGAGAGGCCGCAATTTGCGGGTCTATTTCTCAACTAGATTCAGATAACCCTGCATCAATTCCATCAGAGTATCTAAAGTTCCATCCATTAGATGGAATAATATTTGTTGAAACAAGTCAAATAGGGTTGCTTTCATAATCATTTTCTTCCATACAAATTTATGCTCCTATTCAAGTGAACTGTACTGTATATGTAGAGGCTCGCCCGTTATATAAATATGCTTAGTCGAAAGGCCGCGTAGCTTAAGTGAAAGTGAATGGCGGCAGGGCTTAACTAACATAAGAAAGCAAACAAGCAATTTTCACGTTGATTGCAGATGCGCACACTCACTCACACAGGCATTTATACCTGTATACAGCCATTTACAAAAATACTCACCTAAACATGTATCTATACATACATACAGACACACATTCATATGTGGATATATTTGCAATGCTTGCATTACTCAATCCTCTACTCATTTATTTATTTCTCATGGGTTGTGTGATTTTTTCTTGCATTTCCTAAATCAATAAATTTAACTTTCCTTGCAGATTTTTCTCAGTCATGCGCACATCTGCCGTGTATCATAGCTAAACTTCTCAAGGAAGATGTGCGCATACATACATACATACTCACGAGAGGTTAGATAGCAGCCACCCCATCATAGTCCCTCTAATGAGCAGGCCTTCAACTGTGCAGTGACATTATTTATGTAGGCAAATTTAGGCAATGCGCAAAATAATTTATCTGTTGTTAATTATATTATTTCTATAGTTAATTGTATTGAGCCCATAGTTGTTGCTGTTGTTGTTTATTTGCTTTTCGAATGTGCACAATGAGGGCGGTAACGGGTGCTTCGTATGCTGCTTAGTTGCAGCGCATCGCTTAGATCCTTTTTCATGGGAAGTGTTACTAATTTCCAATTAATATGAAATTTGTGTACAGTGTCCCCTTGATTATAGAGGATGACCGAGACTGGAAGTATTCCGGGTAATCGATTTTCGCTTTTCGACTTTCGTTTGATTCGAGTAAAATTTGTTCTAGTGTTTTTATGTAATTTAAGTCGTTGTTTAAAGAGTGCATGCCGACTTTTGTGGCTCTTCCTCTACGAGAACTCCGAACTGACAGTGCTTCACAAAGGCGATATCAGTGATCCGTTCACTACCAACGCGGGCGTAAGGCAAAGTTCTTCCCTGTCAAAGTTCCTTCTCTTCCCCATCGTCCTTGATGACATCATGAGCCAACTGACTCTACACAAAACACCAGACTTCATGAGAACCTGGACTTCGCCGATGGCATCTGCCTCCTCTCTCACAAACTCTCTGAGATGCAAGTGAAGGCGGAGAGACTAGTCGCGCTGGCACGCATTATCGGACTGGGTGGTCCACATCGCGAAAACCAAGGCTATAAGAGTTAACCACAATAACGCCAGGCAGATATTGGTTGACCGATGCCCAGTGGAATTTGTCGAAAGCTTCTGCTATCTCGGCTGTATCATCACGGCAGATGGTGGAGCAGATGAAATGTCAACTGCAGGCTAAACAAAGCAAAGGCGGCATTCGGGAGAATGCATACAATCTGCGGGAGTTCGCAAATCTCCAGGCGCACTAAACTACGAATATTCGGCTCATGCTTGAAGTCGGTATTGGTGTACGGAAGTGAAACATGGCTGGTCTCTAACACCATCACAAAGAGCCTACAATCTTTTGTCAACAAATGCCTTCGCATCATCTGCAGAATATTCTGGCCAAACACCATCAATAACGACGCACTGTGGAGATTAACGAATGAGGAACCCATCCTTAGGCAAATCAAACGCAGTAGCAATAGATAGGTCACACATGGAGAAAACCACCAGATAGCATCACGAGAATAGCACTGGACTGGAACCCGCAAGGGAGCAGAGGTAGCGGTCGACCAAAAAACACTTGGAGAAGGTCGATGCTGCGCGAACTAGCAGATGCCGACATCTCAACGGTCGGTGCAAAAACAACATCAAAGAACCATGCACGCTGGAAGAATCTTGTCGAGGCCCTATGATCCCGAGAGGAGTGAACAAGGAAAAGTAAAAAAAAAAAAGTATAAAAGGCACGAGTAATGGGACCATTACTGACTACTTAGTTTTAAAGTTTTCCCCATAAAAAGGGTAGTGGTTTTTAAGAGATCGCTGGGGAACAGTAAAAGACAGGCACAGTATAGACCTACAAATTTCTAAGGACTTGAGACTTAAAAGAATGAGACGAGCAGAATGTGATGTCATGGGATCCATAAAGTTCAGAGATCGGAGAGCAGATTCGAGAAAAAATGTTTGCACACGCTCGATTCTATTGACTAAAATCTGACTAAATGCTGACTAAAACCGCATATTCTAAATGAGACCTAACAAATGATCTATAGAGTGGCTTCAGGATATAGGGATCAGAGAACTTAGTGGCGTTCCGTCTGACGAAGCCCAACATCGATAAAGATTTAGAGGTATGTAATATAATTTATATGGTTATTAAAGAAAAATTTGTTATCAAAGATAACGCCAACGTCCTTAAACTCGCTAATACACTACAGGTCACATGTCGAGATACTGTGCTTAGTGCACAAAATGTTAGATGTTTTCGAGTAAGATATTTGAAAGCCATTGCATAAGTTCAGCGAAAGACGTGAATTTTGACACCGCAATTAAATTATATCCATATCGGCTTCAAGATCAATTTCATCCTCTTGAATTTTGATAGTTGAGAAGATCTTAAGGACATCAGCATAAAGCGAAAATTTAGTAAATGAGAAACAACTTTTGATGTCATTAATAAATAACATAACTAAGAGCGGTCCCAAGAAACTTCCTTGTGGAACACCGGAGGTGACAGGTACAAACTGCGTTGTATGGACCTATAATGTTTAACGTATAATACGTAATACATTTAATAAAATATATAGTCAAACCCCATTAGCTATAATGGCTTCACATCTTCGAGCCACACTTTGTGTTAATTTTTGCGCAAGATGTGGAGGTAATCGGCAATTGACAATTGATTGAGCTTTTGCTTAACTATTGCCCAAACATTTTCCATAGGGTGGCATCAGGCGACTGTGGAGGACACTCCAAAATTTCAATCTCATTTTGCTGTTTCCTCCCTACACAGCTTCGGCTTCGATGCTTGGGGAGATCGTTGTCTGCAAATTGGCGGCAAACACCGATAAATAGTCAGATTCTTTTTCGGAGATGCTGCCCCAAACATGAACTTTAGGTTCGGTTAGGTAGTGTTGGCTGATCTGTAAAACGATTTAACTAAGACCACTATGGTCCATTGTGTTACTAGTGCTAAATATTTGGAGTCGAAGATATTATTTTATGTAAATCAGGATAAAACTGGATGCTGAACATTTCGTTGAAGTAGTCGCTTATCAGGAGTATTGGTCGACGCCCAAAAGGAAGATTCGCGAATACTACGTTTGCTCACTTCCGTTCTGAATTTCCTTTAGGCCATGCAAGTCTTTCTCTAATGTGTGATAATGAGAGCATCGGTTTTTTTCAATGTGCTGCGGAAGTTGTAGTCTTTAGCACATAAGCATCCCCGAATCATGTCTTTGGATACATAAACAGCACTTTTCCGTAAAACTGCTTCAGCTTCACGAAACGATAAGTTTAACTGATCATTTGGGCGTACGAAAGGTCTGTACATGTTGCATTCCGCATAAGGACCAAAAATTGCTCAGAATTCAACATTCGAAAGACCTCATTAGAGAGGCGAGAAAAGACGAGAACTCCCTTTGCAAGATTGTAACTGGTAGTAAAACCTGGTGTTTCCAACATTAACCCGAAACTAAGCGTCAAAATGCCGAATGGAGAGCCCCAGAAGAGCCACCACCAAGAAATCGCGTTTGGAGAAGTCAAAAATCAATTCGATTAACATTTGTTTATACGATTGCAAGGAAATTGTCCATAAGGAGTTCGTGCCAATGGGCCAAACCGTCAATGCAATTTTCAATCTTGGCGTTTTGAAGTGTTTGTTGTATCGCATTCGTCGGACTCGCCGTGAATACCGCGAGGGAGGAAGTTGGCGCTTATTGCATGAGAATGCACCATCTCATCGATTCACTCTTGTAACTGATCTTTTGACTAGAAATCGCACTTTAACCATCAGTCACTCACCGTATTCACCTGATATGGGTCACTGTGACTTCTAACTATTCGGAAAATTGCATTTAGATATGAAAGGAAAACATTTGGCGTCCGTAGAGGCTATCCAAAAGGCTTGTACCGACATCCTGAAGGACATTCCGGTCAATGACCTGAAACACTCTCTCGAAAAGCTTTTAAATCGCCCAAAACAGTGTATCGAGGCCAGAGGGGACTATTTTGAATAAATAAACTCGAAGTTATCCGAACAAAGCTCCTGTCGTTTCTATTTTAGCTCAGTCTTGTTTATTTGGACTTCACCTTGATTGAAAAAGTCTTATTTTTTCATCACCTATACAAGTCCTTTCTATTCTCTTCCATGGCCTAAACTAATGGTTCTCTTTTAATGGTCTAAACTAATGGTTCTTTTTTAATGGTCTAAACTAACATTTACGAAAATGGTCCATTTTGACATCTCTTCCTCTTGTGCTCTCTCATGGCATCCCTAATATACATCATCACAAAATTACTTCCAAAAATTCCACTTTAATCTGCGTAATTTTATATTTTTTCATTCCAACAATTCTGTTGTGCCGATCGACTACCACCACCCATTGAAATGATCAGATTTTATTCATTCGCTGTTCAGTGAAATCTCTTATCAAGAAACCTCATAGCTAATCGCCAGCTCCCTCTGTCTTTGTGCAAATCACTCAGCCTGCAAAGAAGAAGATGACAACCGATCGATTAAGAAGCAGATCCGACGTGCATTAACTAAGTAGTTGATCGTAGATCTAATCCTTACAAGAGTGTAGATGCTCCGTTCAGCGTTGCATCAGTAAACTGGTACTATCCACATATGAAGTAACTCACACGACTACCTACATTAGCTTCGCACACATCAGTCGATATGAGCGGCAGACAGCGCTTTTGGGAAGCCAAAAAAGCAAAAACTTCCCAACAAAAAAAATCAATAACAAGTCCGAAACAACTTTTTATATTCTCATGAGTGGCTATCACCTCGTCTTGATGCTGCTGCAGCCATCATCATCATCAGCAGCAGCAACCATCCTCCACAATTCAAAAAGACACATGTCAAAATATCAAAATACAGCAAATGCCAAAAGGGGACACCAAAAAGGTGGTAGAGAGGACAGCTCTTAGATATGCTTTTCATGTAGCTTTCGTTCATTACGTCGCGTTACAGTTTCCCACGTCCGCAACGAGGGAAAAAAGTGAATTTGGGTTTAGGTGCGTGTGCGTGTACGTGCGTTTGTATGTGTGAATTTGAACGACATTTCCCATTGCTTGCATATTTTCACGGATATCTCGTCTTTGTTGATGCCTGCGGGAAAATCACTTTATTTTGATCAGTCTGTAGAGGGTTCGTGAAACGCCCAACGGCTGACAGCACATTGCGCCTGCTCGAGTTGCGGACTTCGCATGCTGTGTGTGTGGACCAAAAATGTGGCTGCTGATCCTAAATGCAGAACAGTCAAGTCACGTAAGATGATGAAAAGAAAATCTTAAGGTCATCGAGTGCAGGCAACAACCCTTCGTTGTTTCGTTTGCTGCACGCGCGCACACTGTAATGTGTCATCGACTGGACTACAACCGATCGGCGCTGGCGCTTGGTTATTGTTGCTGCTTTACGATCTTAATACCGCTAATTTTCCATTCGGCGGATTTTAAGTAATGCGTTGCGTTCTCAATGTCCTCTTAAGGGACAGTCAGTTTGAAGATGTTGCCAGGTCACTTGACGGCCAAGTCGTATGCGCGCAGATCCTGTGGAAAAGAAGTCTATTCTACCGGCCGGCCGGTGCAGCTGGTTGATCTTGTTTACTTATAAAAACTCCAAAGGCTAATGAGCTGAAACTTTCTATTCTTTGTTAGCAGGAATAGGATTTACATTTGCTTTGTTTTGTTTAATTTGGTTATATATTTTTTAAATCTACTCTCTTTCAACGAAGATGTGTTGTAAGTTAGACAAAGAACGCATTTTACGCGTGAGGATGCTTTTGTGAAAGGAGGCGAGTGCATGATGTCCTTCCACAGGACAATGGCTGACGTTTGTAGGGCATATCAGCAGCGGACAAGCGGACGAGCTTATGAGGCGCACACAATGCAAATTTGCATTTAAGATCACATCAACGGGCTCGTAAATTCGCTCTGCATCCTTTCATCTCAACTCATTCGTGGATATTTTACCCGTACGCTGCTTTTAGTCCTTTGTGTGGACACTTGCGGACATTTTTATTTTCTTTTTTGATTTAGCATGGCCTTACTGCTCCATATACGCGCATATCCGCAGAGGATTTCGCCGCTAATTGATGCTGCGTAATTCGCTTACTTGACCTGCTAATGAAAGGCAGATAAACAAAGCTCGAGTTGAGGATAAGTCAAAGGGATGCGTAAGTGATTTATGCGTGCGTATATATGTATATGTGTGTGTGTGTGCTAGCGAAGATGTGTCCAGAACAACTTTTGTATTTGGTGGTACTGTGTACGCTATGGTGGCTGGATTTGTGTTTTTAGCTTTCAAATAAATGCCCTCGTACGAGTACATTTTTCTTAGGACTGCCATTGTTTGGCACTTTCGGGATTAAGCAAACTGGGGCAATCGTGAAATTTATGACCGTTATAATTGTCAGTGCGTTGTTGTAATTAAATTTCGTTTTAATTTACGAGGTAGTTGCAACAAATGCTTGCAACATGTACTCACTTACACACATACAAGCATTCCTGATATGCCACAACTCTTTCGCGGCCTTACCGACGTCTATGCGCTTAAGATTTTAAGTGGATTTTCCCCTATTATTTTCTTTGTGTGGCAGCAATTAGGAGATTTTAAATTGTTTTTGTTTGAATTCGAGATTTTCGTGTTGGAGCACGCGCTTCAAACCGGAAGTCTGCGCTTCTTCATCCACACCTCAACGTTGGGCGATCCTGAGTGACTCAAACTGTAGCCAGCCAGCCAGCCAGTCAGCCAGTCAGTCGCTTTGTACTTTGTATTCCACTTCAAGATAGTTTTGCTTCCGACTTCAATTAGGCAGGCATCAGCGTATGTTTGCAATGGAGTATGCGATTGTTGTATGTAGCCGTAGGCGAGTGGTCGCTGTTAGGGTGTGATTGTTTGCGGATGGGGATGTGATTGTATGAGCGTTCAATATTCCCCCCACACATGTCTTGGAATTTATCATCAACACCGTGATGACATACACATCGAAGCGTATAAATATAGTATTGAAATTGAGTGGGAGTTGCGTTTAATTAAATTTTACGCTGCATTATTTTTATCCCCTCACTTGAAATGCGCATTTGATGCTATTTTTAGATGCATCTTTATGGAGAATAGATTCAGGGGCATAAACTAGTAAATTTGTTTCAGCTGGCAGCATCAGTGGTTCTAATGCCGATGTTTGTATTGCGGATTGCTGAAAAAATAGCTGAAACGTTCAAAATATTGAAGTATTTGAAATAAAAGATATTCTAATGTCTAACTCATATTCTTTGATCACTACACAAACAACAAACACAACATCATTTGTATTAGGCAAGAAGAGAGTTAACAAATAAAACAGTTTCAAAATTCTACATCACAGTAAAGATATTAAGAAATGCAGAAATTTGAAGGCGTTTTGTCAGTTTAGATTTTGCTTTCGAAAAAGTCATTTGTGGAATAGGCTGTTTAATAGGAAGAAATGTTTGTGTCGTGCGAAACTTAAACAAAAAAAAAAAAGAAGGAAATGACAGGACTACAAATAATTAGCGCGAATGCAAAACAATTTTAAACACCCATAGCTTTTCGCACTTATTCGCAATTCAAAGAGCTTTCGTGATACCAAAGCTGAATGTGACCTCAATGTTTCTCGAGCTACAGGTACGTTAAGTTGAGTTTTAAAGGTTTCAGGGAACATTAAGTTCTCTGAAAACTGTTCACTTTCCATCGCAGCTCAAAGTGCGGTTAAAGGAGATTGGCCTCTGGAGGCAATCTCTTAAGGGACATGGTAGCATTTTCGGACAGTCAACACCGTATTTCTCCGAACTTCGAACAGATCTCTCTATCCGCAAACTAGAATTTGAGGGTTGGATCGAGGGGAAAATCTGCACCGAAGCTTGCATCTCTGTCTCCACTGACGGTTCCAAGATGGAATTGGGAGTCGGAGAACTGGTTTTCTCTAAATCAGTCAATTTATCTATCTCCTTTAAACTGCCGAACACTGCTAGTGTTTTTCAAGCAGAAGTCTTTGCGATCCTGCAGGCCTGCAAAATGCTTAGGGAACGCAGGGGCGAGGGAGATATTAACATTTTCTCCAATAGTCAAGCCTCGATCAATGCTCTAACGACGCCTGGGTGCAGAACGAAATTAGTAAACTCCTGTAAGAAGGAGATCAAATCCCTTGGGTGTGCAGGTAACATTTCTCTGATCTGGGTTCCAGGACATAGGAACATAGAGGGAAAGGAAAATTGCTGATGAGCTTGCCAGGAAGGGGACTGAATTGGCCTCAGAGACGTCCTACCCGGTCATCGGCATCTCCCTGACAGTTGTTAAAGGGGAACTGCACAAATTATTTCTCAGGAAAGCGCAGAAAAGATGGAGCTTCATTCATTCATGTGCTATTTCGAAAACCCTTTGGCCCCAGTACAATATATGAAGGACTCAGAAAGTCCTTTGGACACCTCGCCATTCAATTTCCAAACTCGTAGCTGTGTTTACCGGTCACTGGATAAACGGCGCATAAGCTAGGGTTACCATTTAACCCCCATTGCAGAAGCTGTTGGGACCTTTCAGAGAAGGAGACTGTTGAGCACTTTCACTATAAATGTCGGGGTTTGGCAGCTAGACGACTAAGGTCACTGGGCGCTCCTTTCTTCGACAGCCCGGGGCAGTACGCCAACCTAAATCCATTCAATCTCCTTCATTATTGTTGGAGGTCTCATAATGGTATCAAAACGGCGCTTTAAAGCTACTTAAGGAGTGCCAGACTGACACTTCAACCATTTCACCTCCCTCACCAAACTTCCACTGACCACTTTCGCTCGTTATAATTCGAGGGGACTAACAAAAGTGTAAGAGAATGACATTAGACTCACACATAAAAACAATCGCCACATGCAGCGCGGTAAAATTCAGAGATATAAAGGGTGGTTAAATTTCAAGTCAAGAGTTCTTTCTTTGAAGTTATTTGAAAGAAAAGGTGTACGTCGATAAGCCAGCAATAATTCGAGCTAAAGGATGACATAATTCGGCACATTAACGGCATAGAACCTCAATTATGCCTCCGCGTCATCGAAAATTTGGACCATCGGATGGAGGTGTGCCGCTGAGGCCGCGGCGACTATTTGGCCAATATTTTGTTCCATACGTAATTGAGCTATACCAATATTATCATAATAAGGAGAAATGATAATACTTTCTTAAAAAAATTGTTTTTTATTCAAAATCAATACCGGCCCTTGAAACGTACCCATCCTTTACAAAGCTGGACAACAAAATCGTACGGTCACAGCAAGATCCTCCTACAGGAACCCTCACAGCTCTAAAACAAATCAGACTTCACAATCCCCAACCTCAACTTCAACAAAGACTTTGCTGTACGTTTTCCACCGAGAGCCGAACGGAGGAAAGAGAAAGTGATTGGTAGATTCTTTGTCGGAGCTACTCAACTTATCCTAATCAATTCGACTTCCTGACTATGCAGAACAGGAAGAACTACCAGCAATCAGAGAAGCATGCTAAACACTAAAAAACTAGAAGCTGGAAGTTGGAAACTGGTAGTTAGGGGATCATGCAACCGGACTTAACCTTCCTTACAATCCCATCTGCAGAAGCTGTCCGGAGTAGGGGGTGAGATAAAGTCTTTTCCACTACTTATGCGAATGTCCAGGTTTAGCTTGAACAAGACTTCGCTCTTTCGGTAAGCCTTTCCAACAACAAATTAATGAAAAATCAGACATAGAGATACAAAAATTTACTGTTATACTTGGATCTCACGAAATGGATCTAAAAAAAGGCATCACACGCTAACAGTGGAAGGAAAACGTTCGCTAATTAAGATATATCAATAGAAATACTCAACCACTTCAACAACAACAACCACAAAAGTTCAATAAATTGAAAAAACGATGCATTCTTTTTTTATTTGTAATATTCATTATTTTTTATCTTTTTCGCATAATAACCTTTAATTTCAATTCATTTTTTTAAACTGTAAATGCACTGTTGAACAAAGTTCTCACAATCGCGTTTTTGCAGCTTCTTAAGTTCAGCATTAATCGCTTTTATTATCTCTTCATTGCTACCAAAGACTTTCCTCAAAAATTTTTAATTTTATTTTTGGAAATAACCAAAATTCACACGGCGCCGGATACGAAAACGATGGCGATGGACGAATTTTTTCAATGGCAGAAAACGCAATGAAGTCACCTGTCATCTCAGCAGTATGAGTTGGTGCATTATCGTGGTGTAAGAAGTGGCGGGGCAGTTCCTCGTTTTTCCTATTTTTAAATTATTTTTATTATTTTTTATTTAAAGTAGGTAATTAAGTAAATTTTAAACACTTTTCGTAAGCAGTTTTCAGTATACTATTTGGCAGTTACTATTTGAGAAGAATCTTATGGAATAGCAGCAACAATTTTTGCTTTGGTAAAGTAAATCAAAATCATTATTACACAACTGCCATACCATCCAATCCCAGTTCACTAGATATCATTTCCTGTGCCTCATTTCATAGGCCTCGGTAAATTATCTCTCCTCAGGTTCACGTTTATCTCGTCGTCCTCCACAGAAAAACGTCCAGTCTGGAATCTTTGATACCACTTACAAATAGTCTTAAGAGATATAGCCATCGTTTTATATGCACTGTGGAACTCATTGCAAATTTCCTCAGACTTGAGTTAACATCGAAAGCCGTAAAATATTGAGTAACGAATTCCCTGCATCATTTATTTTACATCAATTATTTGACGCATTTTCATCTCCATTCCATTAGATTGTAAGAGATAACAAAACTAATGGCATTTTAAAATGTTTCAACAAAAAAAAAATATCATCGACTTACTGATTTGGTTAGTCCGCCTCAAGCCAGTCCTATCCTATGGCGCAAAAGTTTGGACGATAATAACGTCCGATGAGGCGACCCTTGTAGTGCGAAAAATTGTTAGATCTTTGCACTTTGATGACGGCGAGTATCCTAGACGATGGAACAATGAGCTGTATGAGCTTTACGACGACATATGTAGAGATAGTGCAGCGAATAAAGATACAGCGGCTACGCTGGCTGGGTCATGTTGTCCGAATGGATACAAACGCTCCGTCTCTGAAAGTATTCGATGCGGTACCAGTTGGTGGTAGCAGAGGGAGAGTAAGGCCTACTCTACGTTGGCTTCACTTGATGTTTTTAACTGGCGCCGTCTAGCACGAGAAAGGAACGGCTGGCGCGCTTTGCTGAACTCGGCCAAAATCGCGTAAGCGGTTATCGAGCCAATCAAGAAGAACAAGGAACTAGAAATGATTGATGATGAAATAATTGTGAAGATGTGCTTGAAAGAGCTCGCTTTTTTGCCGCGATTAAAGGTGGTCTCATAACCACATAATTGATCAATAAAGTAGAAATTGTGAAATTGTATTTAATTTAAAACTTATTTCAAATATTATATTTGCCTGGACTTGCAAACGGACCATGCTCATTGTACTGTTATGCGAAATATTTCTACTTACACACTTTTGTGAGTCCCTCAAACAAGTTTCAATTAAATATTGCGCAATATAATTTAACTAAACTCTAAATGCTGCTATTAAATTTAATAAAAATAATGATCCCACTATTTTGTCATACTATTAATTGGGTCAGCAGCTGGTTTTGCCAATGTGTATTTAACACACCAACAAAAATTTGTGCCATTTTACTGTTAATGGGCCATAAAGAAAAAATTAGTTTTGCTATTTTGTATTTTTATTGCCTTCAATACATAAAAATGTGCATATAATTCGTTTGTTTTTTTCATGCGCATATTTTTTTGTCCGCTCGTAGTCAAGCTGATCTCTTATTAAATAGGCACTTATGCGCGCGTTGTGAGAAAAACATTAATACACAATTTTTCTGACAAAGTCAATATCCTTCACTAAAAGCAGGTAATCTCCGCATCATTACGGTGTCTTTTATGTTCACATATATGTAAATATGTATGTATGTATTTAGACATAAATATGTCCATACTTGTCAGTGGGTATATGTATGTGTATGTGTGCGTGCTTTGAACATAAAGTTTGTGATCGGCATCTAAAAACATTTACAAATTTCACAGCTCAATGGATGGATGCTCTGCCTGGACGTGAGTCTAATGAGCTTAAGTGTAAATATTTCAAGTTCTGAAGAATTGTGACATGCTCACGTTAGATGGACAGTTGGAATTCTTAAGGCGCTCTAGCTTTGATCTGAAACTGAAACTATATAAATAATAAAACAACCAATAAGTAACAAAAAATAAAAAAAGTACTCAAGTATGTACCTATGTAAGTATGCACATTAGGGTGCGTTACTCTCCATACAAAAAGAAAAAAAATGGCTACTGTTTTTCATCCGTATTATAAAATATTTTCATTGTACTCAATTAATGTGGCATTTTTATTTCTAAGATTAAATGAGCGCTCTCTTGGCAAAAGATAGACAAATCTGAAGCGCTAGAGAGAGATAGGCATACATGCGAAATGATTAACGATAAATTTTAGGTATGGCTATGATAGTTAATAACGATTTGCGACACTAAAGGGGTGTCACTATTATATTTTAAGGCCTTCGTCCAAATATTTCGGAAAATTATTAAGATTTACGTGGGCTGTGCCCACAAAAATGGAGTTTAAAAAAATATTTGTAATAACATCAAATAATAGAAAAGTTTAAACTAAAAGATATACATATAATTATAATATAAAATAAGCCCGTTCTATATTTGTTAAACAGAGGTTTAAGAAAATTCATAGTTTAGTTTGTCACTTCAACCAACACGGGATATGTTGATAGTGAGGCATGTAACCCAACAAAGGGAATTTAGCCGAAATGGGACGTTAGACGCTCAAAGGCGCTACTTAATCGGTCAAGGAAAAACGTCTCTATGTAAGTGGTTTTGATAACAGGCCACTGTCTCCTAGGCCGACATGCTCAAAGATTGAACGTAGATCATGTCGACTATTGCGGAAGCTGCAAGAATGCTTCTTCTCATTCCAAGAGTCTGCCAAATTGGTTTAACGAGAAGTAGCAGGTAAACTGCCATTGTGGTATCACTACCAACTACCTATGTACCTACCTAGAACCGGGCTAAAATTTAAACCCACTTCGGGCTGGCACAAAAAATTACACCCAAATATTGAAAATTAATAAAAATGTTTAGTTTTCACCATAATGAAAGAGATTTTCATAGGTATAATAAATGATGAGAGATTGTTAAGACACCCTAATCCATTTTAGTTAAAGGAAAACGTATATAAGGAAATTGCTTTTTACCAACACAAAAAAAAAAATTTTTAAATCAGCGCGAATTTTGAGCCTACTTTAAACTAGCACTTTATAATGCCAAAACATAATAGGCTACAAAACTACATTTGTTGAAATTTTTCTAAAATTCATGTCATTGAAATTTTTCTGATATTTATAATATTTCATTTAAACTTTTCTGGAAATTCGTACTAAAATGTTTAAATTTTTTATAAAATTTCATATAGTTCTTTAAAATTTTGTACAAAGTGTGAAATTTAAAGTTTTATGGTTTTTATTGTAGCATAAATTATATTTTAATAACGAAATAAATAAGAAGTATATAAATAGTCAAGCATTGCAATGTGGCGCGTTGCTATTATTGTGAACACGGGTGTACATCTATCAATTATTAAATACAAAACTTTATTCAAAATGCACTTATTTTTCAGTAATCCATAAATTTAAGATGAGTAGGAGATTAGGCTTCAGCATACGATCTTGGGTTCGAATTTGCCACCAGGCTGGCAAGGCGTAGGAATTCCTGTCTAGTCAGTATACCAACCAATAGTTTACCGCCTTTCCTAGAGAGTGATAAAATAAAGTTTGTAGTTTTCGTATTCCAAGTCCTTAGCATAGTTTTGACAGTTTTGTACGAGGTTGAGTGTTTTCATATCGACTGCGTTTTCAGAGCTAATTCCTCATTTAGTTCCGTTTTCAGAATCGAGAGTGATGGGATGGGATGCGTGACGTGCAAGCGAATACCTGCCTTAGCGAGCTCATCGGCTTTCTCATTTCTTTCTATTCCTTTGTGACCTGGTATCTAGTAAATTGTGGCCTGCCATTTCCGGATAGTTCATCTATTTTGGATCTGCAGTGTTGAACACATTTCGAGTTAGTCCAAGGTGCCATAATTGCTTTAACGGACGAAAATATTTGTCCGAGTATTAAGAGGAGTTAATTTCAGGGCTAATTCACCAGCTTTAGTAGCAGCATAGATTTCAGCTTGAAATATTGTATGTTTAAGTATTGTATATTAGGGAGTCTAAAAGACTTTTGGAGTTCAATTGCGTAGAAAAGACCTATACCTTCTGCCATTTTGGACCCAACTGTAAAGATGCGAATGATATTTGGATTCTAGACCTTTCTGCCGTCTATTTTGCTCTATAATGGTTTTTTGCTAAAATTTAACTTGTAGAATTACGTAGTCTGACCTTCCGTTTGAGTCCAGAATGTCGTTGTGACCTCTGTGAGAATTGTTTTGACATCTTGAGTCTCAGAGCAGATCTTTTGGCTGAGTTTCTTATTATTAGTTTGATTGGATGCCAGTTGAGCATTCTTTCTATTGCTGCTGTTGGAGTGGGCCTAATACATACCCTATGATAAAAAAAAGCGGTAATGTTTAATTTAAACGAGCCGCGCACGTGTTAACCGGTCCATATTTTTTTCTTATGTTGGTGGGATTGTAAGACACACATCTGTATTTTTTTAGCATCATCCGATCATTAGTGTCTGCCTGGCCGGCTGGAAATGTGGACAAACAATTCTTGGATTTCGCGGCATCGCACCGAGCCCAAGTTGTGCTGGATTTTTTGACCAAACACCAAGTAAATACCATCGTTCAAGCAACGTATTCTCCTGATATCGCCCCGTGTGACTTCTTTTTGTTTCTCAAGTTGAAGTTACCACTTCGTGGAAAGAGATTTCAGTCGATAGAGCAGATCAAAGAGAATGAGACGAAGGAGCTGAAGGCCATCCATTCGTCGGCCTACCAGGGGTGCATGGAGACTAAGGTTAAACGTTGGCACATCTGTGCTGCCTCAGACGGGTCATATTTTGAAGCATATTAGATAAATTTGCTTGAAATTTAACTCTGTTTTGTTTTATTTAAACATTCCCGGTACTTTCTGGTCATGGGGGATGCAATCTTTTCCACACTTTCCAGTCTCTTAATGAAAGTCACTTTATCGCCCGCCGTCCATCAAATCCCTAAATTGTAAAGATTTTTCTGAGTTATTCCCATTTCTCTTAAACTTAACTTCCCAAAAAAGTCTGAAATAGTACCAAAATCTCACTATTTTGTTGACGTTGTTAAATTATTTTTTAATTTTTATGCATACATTTCATGTTTAAACTCTTCTACTATTTGAGGTAATTTTTTGGAAAAAATATAAGAAAAAATTACTTTTTCGGAAGTCGTCAAAAATTAAGAAATTTAATAATTAAGGTGTAAGACCTCCAACTTTTTTGGTGAGGCACCCTAATGCGCGAGTGTATCTGTATGTATGTATGTATGTATGTATAATTAGAATGAGTTAGAGTAAAATGTTAACATTTATGTTGCGTCAACTCACGTGTGCCGCATTCAAAATGCTTAACATATTCAGGTAGAATCACAGAACTGACAATTGATACTCGAATTGTTGTCGGGCAGGAAATAACTAAAAGTAAAGCTGGCCAATTCTGCAAGCGAAATGTTCGAGTGGGTGCTTGTGTGAGGCGATCGAGCCGTAGCCAAAAAAAAAAAAAGAATGAATTCATTTTCAACTTAATTAAAATATCATAAAATATTATTATTTATACACAATAAAATATTTTCATTACTCAAGTACTGCAGAAGTTCTACACAGCTTCGCTGATGATAGAGCAGAAGTATTAAGTGTTCTCCAAGTCAGATGGAATGCCCAGCTGAGTACATTTATATGTATGTAGGTATGCATGTGGCTACACACAAATTGGCATATACGAGTTTGTAATTTTACACGCATACTTGCTTGGATGTAGGCAACCCTACAAGTTTTCATATCTTGTTTACAATCTCATCAAAGGTCCTTGCACTTGCAACTATGTAACTATTGAAGAACTTACTTGTAGCCCTAGTTGCTGGCGTTGCACTCGCTTGCGCTTTGTTGGCGTAAACTGGTTGAAGAAACTAGTTTTACGGATTTTGTTGCATGAGATTTCCCACTAAATCAAGTGGCTAAGCAGCTGATAGTGCGATGAATTCCTGGTGTCTTCACATGGCACATAGAAATTAAAAATGAAGAAAAACGTTCAACTGTATTGACACAAGATTTATTTGCTTGCGATATCCATTCAAGGATACTGATTTGTAGGTTAATACACTTTTCTCTTACAGCCACCCGAGTGTGGGCTGGTGATACTCGTAATGAATGATGAATTTAATGCTGATTGTATATTTCCACGAAGTAGCAGCACTTGACTTGAAAGGTGGAAGGCACAAGTTTTCTTTTATGCACTCGTTCAATGTGATTGCTATTCAAGAGAAGGTTCAGGTGCGACAAACCCCACCGGTATGGAAATCGTACATGGAGAGGAAATTATGTGCCAAGGCGGTCCTAGTGGGTTTTTGTGTAATCACTACACAGTTGACCTCTAGACAGGCAATAACAAACCTAAGAGTGTCTTGAGTGCCCTGAAAGAGCTTCTTGCGAAAACCATCTGATATTCTGCCATTCTGCCATTCAGAGGTGGCACAAGATCTTCCCATGTAATATCATGGTGTACACCCCAATGTAGCTCAGTCAGGCACTTAACACAATTATGTACAAGGGGCACACGGTATTTCAGGACAACTTGGGAGTAAAACTTATTAACTTTTATTTTGAACAAAGATTTAATGAAACTTCACAAATTTTTTACACAACTTTTTTAACATAACACTAACAACATTAACAAAAATCATTCAATAAAATTTCCATTAGCTACAATAACTACTACCAAATGGGGCCGGAAACAATTGCATGACCGAATCAAATGCTCCTTAGTAATATTGACCATAACGGTAATAATTTCAGCCTCCAGAGAAGAAATGGTTTATTGGTTTCATGCTCAACTACGCCCCATGCGTAGTAATCCAGGAGATTAAGTTCGGGAGAGTTAGGCGGCTATAAGTTCGTGTTATGTAGGCATGAAAATTTTCAACCATCACATTTGGTGTCGCTATTGCTTTGAGTGAAAGAGCAGAGTCTTGCTGAAAGATGAATGGTCTGTCCCCGTTACATCATCAATCCAGAGTTTCATTTGTTTCTCTAGAACATCGATAAATAATATACGATTTGTCGATGACACCACAATATAGGCTGACAAAACTAATTACTAGGGTTTCTCTCCCGGGATTTCCCGTTCCCGATATCCCGGGTAATCCGCAAAAATATCTATTCCCGATTTCCCGAAAAAAAACGTAAATTCCCGGGATTATTTAACATTTATTATCATTTAAAATGAAAAATTCAAATAACTTTTTTTATTTAAAAATATTCAAAAACAAAGTAAGCTAAGCAAGCATTGACTTTCTTGTTTTCGTGATTATACAGCTGTGCAACACAAATATTTGAAAAGTCATAGCGTTTGGGTGTCTTTACTTTTTATATTTTAAAAAGTTATATATTAAAAGTGGTTAAAAGATTTCTTTGTGAATTAAAGTAAGTTTAATTGAATTTTAATAACAATTAGTTATTATTCCACTGATATTTTAAATATTAAAATTAAAGGGTTATTAAAAAATACGAATGTCGTCAGAAAGAAATTGGAGATTTTATTTTACCATTGATTCTACTAATAAGGACAAAGCAAAATGCAATAAATGTAATCAAGTGATTATGAGAAAGGGAGGTTCCACAAGTGGAATAAATCGTCATATGCAAATCCAACATGGAATAGATTTGGTTACCAAGAACAATAAATTCGACGCTCCAAGTACTTCATCGCCGGACAAATCTGATAAATCAATTTAAGGAAATCAAAATTCCATTTTAAAATATGTAAAGAAACAATCATTGGAAGAAATTCTTGCAAAACTAGCAGCTGTAGATGGAATTTCCATCAATGTTATTTCGAAAAGTTCATTCGTGAATCTAATATATTTGTGCGAAAGGATATTTTCTTCCTAAAAATCCTTCACACATAATGAATCTTATATTCAACTATTATGCCGAAGTTAAATCAAAACTTAAATATAGATTTTCAACTATTCTAAATGCAAATCAAAAATTTTGCTTAACTGTAGATGAGTGGACAAGCAGCCGTAATCGTAGATACATGAATATCAATGTTATGTCCAATGGTGGGATATTTGAAAATTTGGGATTAATAAGAATTGAAGGAAGTTGTGGAGCTGAAAAAACATTAGATTTAGTTAATGAGCGGTTAAAGGAATTTAACTTGAATTTATCTACAGATATTATTGCAATCATAATATAACTGATGGAGCAGCCGTTATGGTGAAATTTGGAAAGTTAGCTCCTGCCTTCCATTTACAATGCTACACACATGGGATTCATTTGGCTGTTCTGGATACCCTTTTTGGTTCTACTAAGACAGAATTATTATTGCAAAAAAATCAGCAGCACCAAGTAGACCAATTATTAGATTCAGATGATGATAGCGACATTGATAATTATGATTGTCTTGACAAAGACGAAAATACAACATTTGAAGGGATGTCATATGAACATGATACAAATATAAATGATCTTAAATTCAAAGATCTAAAACCTCATATCCAGGATGCAATAAAACAAATCCGCAAGATAGCATCATTTTTCAGAAAATCGCCAGTACGTAACACAATTCTTCAGCAAAATGTCAAATTAGAATATGGTAAAGAATTAAACCTATCATTAGACTGTACGACAAGGTGGAATAGCTTATTAGATATGTTGGAAAGATTTGAGCAAATAAGAATTCCGATTAAAAAAAGTCTATGCGAAGTTAATGCTACACATCTACTTGAAAAGGAAGATCAGCTGTTCCAAATTGTAAGCACATTAATTACTTGTTTACGTCCAGTAAAATTAGCGTCCGATGCATTATGTCGACGTGATATGGATTTAATAAAGAGTGAGGGAACACTATCGTTCCTAATAGAAACGTTAAATGGGGTAGATAATTCAATATCTCGAGAATTATTACAAAATTTTAAGTTCCGTATGACGACTCGAAGATCCAAAATTTTAATTTCATTGGTAAAGTACCTAAATAATTCAAGTTTATTGTACTCGAATCAAGATGATATGTTTTTTGAAACGTCGTCGAAGTCTGAAATGGTTAAATTATCTAAAGAATTGTTACACCGCCTATTTCCAGTTAATATCCTTGAAGACACCACTGTACTTGAAAATGAAGAAAGCGTATTGATTTCCGAAACGGAAAACAATATAGAAGCAGAAATGCCCGCGAATGTTTTGAAACGAAAGCTTGAAAGTGCTATAAATAGTATGAGCGGCAAAAAACAAAGTACTGGAGATACAGAATATAAGACTATATTAAAAGAATTTAATTTATTTGAAGCTAGTGGAAAGTTAACCAAAAATTTGAAAATGCTCTTAGATGCTCTTCTTTGCATTAAACCAACTTCAGTGGAAAGTGAAAGAGTATTTTCGACTGCTGGCCTTTTTGTCACCAAAATTAGGACAAGACTCAACGACAATTCAGTTAATGCGCTAGTTTGTCTCAGAACTCATTTTAAAAACTCTTCTAATAAATAACTTTTTTTTTTGTTTTATGAATTTGAATAAATATGAATTTTTTTGTTTTGTGAATATGAATAAAATATGTGAAAATGAATTTTTTAATTGTTTTTAAATTAATAAATTTATTTTAATTAGTAAATATAAAAACTCGATTTTCCCGGGAATCCCGGGAATATTTTCGAAATATTCTCGTTTCCCGGGAATCATTATGTGACGGGAAATGAGAAACCCTACTAATTACCTGCAATATCTCGTTAAAGAAGTCAGCGAAAAAAGTCTGCGAAACGGCCTAAGTATTAACATCCAAAAAACGAAAGTCGTGGTTGTTCCAAAAATTATCAACAAATCTTTAATTCAAACATTCATGTATATTGGCTTAGCGAAACATGGACAAAAGGCACAGAAATTTGCTGTTGGATTGAGGCAGCGAGGGAAGTTTTCTTCGATTAAAGAAAAGTTTTTCCAATAAACAAGCATGGACAATAAAGGTAACGAGTATGAACAAATTAGAAGCGATTGAGATGTGGTGATATCGGCGGATGATGAAAATATCGTGGACAGACAAAGTTAGTGACAAAGAAGGCTTAGCGAAACTTGGAAAGGATAGAGAGCTGTTATTAACGATAAAGCGCCGCAAAACCGTATATTTTGGTCATATTATGCGTGGTCCTAAATATGAGTTGTTGCAACTGATTGTGCAAGGTAAAATCGAAGGCAAACGAGGAATTGGAAGGAAGAAAATGTATTGGTTACGTAACATAAGAGAGTGGACAGAATTAAGGACTATTGGGGAGTTGGTTGAAGCAGCCCGATGCAGAGATAATTACTATAATAAAGGGTTTTTCAATTGGCGCGGCTCGATTTTGGCGCCCTGTGGCAGCCATTTTGTTTTGGTGACATCTGTCAAATTTTTTGTTTATTTTTCAGTTGTTTATGCCAAATCATCATGGCAAGTTACACGATTGAACAGCACGTTCAAATGATAAAACTTTATTATCAAAATGAGTGTTCATTAACGCAAACGTTGCGCGCATTGCGCCCATTTTTCGGTAGACGTGGTGGCCCTTCCAATTTCTTATGGCCCATATTGAACCACATGGACCTAGACGACATGTGGTTCCAGCAGGACGGCGCTACGTGCCACACAGCAAACCCCATTTTATTCCATTTCAACATCTACCCGCCCTTATTGAAAAACCCTTTATTATATCTAATATTTTATAGTTTTGTTAAATGTAAAAAAGAAGAAAGAACTATTTATCACATTTGTATTAAAATTAATGAAGAATTTAATACTGTGATTGCTTACATACTGTATTAAGAATTTGCAAGTAAAGAATAAATATCGATGGTTTAGTCCAGAGAACTTTTGAACGTTATTTCAGCACACTTTCTACGCCGACGGATCCAAAACCAGTGATGGTAGCGGATCTGGACAGTACTTAGACGAAGACACTAAGTACGCATATGCTATAAGACAGATGGATACGGTATTCCCAACGGAAGTCAATGACATCTTGAATGTAAGTAGAATACTGGCTAATTGCGAAAAAGTCGGTAGCGTCGGTCAAGCTGTACTAAGAGCCCCTACTAACCCACGCTACTCTACGAAATTATTCGGTGAATGTAATTATTATTCCATCGATCCACATTTCCAAACATTCATTGGAGAGCTACTGTCGTAAGGCACAAACGTCAGTATAAGTTTTTTATTTGAAGCGTAAACAACAATATTTTTACCACACTTGAAAATGTCGAATTTCGTGCCAAATAATGTGTTTTTGCGGGGAATTCTTCTTCATTATTTTAATATGAAGAAAAAAGCAGCCGAAAGTCATCGTATCTTGGTGGAAGTTTATGGTGAGCATGCTCTAGCTGAGCGAACGTGCCAGAAGTGGTTTGCACGCTTTAAAAGTGGTGGTTTTGGCCGCGCCGCCAAAGTTCATGGATACCGAATTGGAGGAATTGCTCGATCAAGATCCGGCTCAAACGCAAGAAGAGGTTGCAAAAACTTTGGGAGTTGATCAATCAACCATTTCCAAACGTTTAAAAGCCATGCGAATGATCCGAAATTCAAATTTCGAAAAAAAAACCGCACGAACTTATTCATAGACCTATTAAGACAAAACTGAACAGTGCTGCAAAACACAACAAAATTTGTCTTATTTGAGTGCCTGAACATTGTGGACATTATAGGGAACGAGTTGGCTGAAAACTGCCTAATGAAGGCTCTGGAAGCATACCACTAGGCCCTGAACTCTTTCCAGGTGTCAATTCTGCAACGATTCAACTATGGATTGACGTCTTAATGAGGCCTGCCCATAAAAGACGTTGGTCTGAATTTGACTCCTGCAGAGTAGCTAAATGCTTTGTGAAAGGATCAAACAGGAAAATATCGACCTTTATCCTAAAACTTAGTAGAGAGAACTTGAAAGTACTGCTAGATGTAATCACAGAGCACAACGTCTGCATATGGCTACCATGGGAATCATTGGCCATCCAATATGCCATATAGAATGAGGACACTGCAGAGTAGCTTTAGCTGTCCGGCATTTTCTAAAATCACACTTAAGCTGTTGGGCTGCGATGTACTGAATATGGGTAAAGTTCATCCTCCTTCTCTTCCGCAACTCTTAAGATTCATCAATGAATCCACTCTTCGCGAAAGAGTGACCTCAAACTAATCTCTCGATGTTATCATCCATATTGTATCTATCCTGTCTCTTTATTATTTTCACTTTAAGCTATCCGGGTGCAGTACAAGGTTTATTTTATTGCATGAACTACATTTTTATAAAAAAGTAATATAAAATATTTAACATAAAAAAACTTCGTGAACATTGCAGAAATAATCATTGTACGCAAACTACTGATGCTGGCTGTATGTGGGTAAATATGTTGAAATTTCAATACATATTTACGATTGTTCTACGAATTGTAAGATCCGCTATTGATTAATCAGCAGTTTAACGCGCATTCATTCATGAAATGAAACTCCTGGTATTCCCCATTAGCACAAAAAACTCGGAAACGTAATTCGCACCAGTTCCACGAACGCTAAAAGATACTCAAATAAGATGCATATGCGCACAGATAGGCATTAGAGATGAAAATCCCGGATCTCATAATATCGAGATCCCGATATTTCGGGATTTGGATATGTTTTTGTACGGTGAGTCCTGATATCAGCATATATTAATCGCCGGATTCAAAAAATTTAAAGAATTGAAAACTTGTTTATTATAAAATTTTATTACAATTAAAGCTTTTTACTTTCCACGAAACCTGGTTTAATTGATTTTTAAAATATAGCGTAAATTTATTTGAATTGATAATTGCATCATTAAAATCAGAGTTGCTTCAGCCTACCGCGCTGTCTCAGGCGCAGCAGTTTTGGTGAACAGCGGGGAGATAACTCTCAACTTCGTGGCCCGAGGACGAGTGGATGCGTGGGACTCTAGAAAAAACTCGCCACCACTAATGCCGCGGAGCGGAGATGCCAAACCATGCAGCGGTGGCAAAGCCGATGGGACACTGAATTGAGGGGCAGATGGACGGCGAAGCTCATTCCTACAATAGGTAAATGGGTGCAAAGGAATTTCGGGGCTATTTCATGATTCAGTTCCTCTCGGGCCACGGATACTTCCGAAAATATCTATAACGTATGGGTAAGGTAAGTGACCCCAAGTGGGTTACGAAGCACGATGACGCCGAACGCACGTTACTTAATTGCGATAGATGACAAGATTGCGTGGAAAGAGATGCTCTGAGGGAGCAGATGGCTAAATCGCGCCGACCAATGTGCTTGAACGCGAGGATAACAAGAATACGGTTAAAAGATACGTTGAAGGCGTATTACGGAGAAAAAAGATAGACCTCGACTCAGTACAACAAAGCGAAGCCTCTCAGACAGAGACACAAGAAGACGAACCTATAGCATGAAGCAGGCCACAAGCATGGTGGACCCAGATATGGGTGAATAGAACTGGTCCATTTAATGGACGTCGTGGTCTATTTTATAGACGTCAAAGTAATGCAGAAAGTAGTTCTGGGAAGGGGTCTCCCCAGAAGAAGAGGAGGGTTTAGCTACACCATATGACGCAATAGACGACAGTCGCTGTAAGTGCGAATACATTTGGAAGCATGCCTCACCAAAAACCAAAAAAAAAACTGCATCATTAATATTATATTATATTTACCAGCAATTAAACTCATTTAGTTGAACTGAGTAAGCGGCGCATCATAGAATCCCGAAAGTACTTTGAAATCCCGTGCACTAGGAATTACTTTAAAAATATTTCGAAATCCCGGGATCAATATTTGCTGCAAATTTTACGAATATTGGCATACCTAGCTGGTGTGTTGTTGTTGTGGTTGTGTACTCGTACATATCTATCGGATATTTGAAAAGTTTGCTGCCAATATTTACAGAAATGCGGCAAGTAACAAGAAGAATTCCTATGCGACATTTGAGACTGTAGGGACAACAATAATGTACTCGTATGTATGTATGAAAATGTTGCAGCTAGACTAGACTTAGATCAAATGGCCAATGTTGACAAAAGTGCGCTTCCTCCACTGCCAAGCGAGCACCGGCTTAGGATGAGAAATCTGGCGTCGCAGTGTGAAATTCTTATTTAAAATTCACGCCTATGAATTGCACAGGCCTTCTAAAGCCAGCTATAGGAAAAATCTCGCTTGTTGTTGTTATACTTTAATACTTTGTATGCTTGAATATTTACCAAAGCTTAGTTGGAATATTTTTGGCGCGATATTTTTCAATGCGCGCAGGCGATCGGTCAATTAGTACGGAACGTCGCATTGGCGTGGGAATCGCATAAATTTTTGAAGCGTTTTTTTTTTCATTCTACACACTTTTGTTTTCTGGGTGTCGTTGGACTAATATTGGGGATTCTCAACAGAAAAAAAAAACAAAAAAAGAGCAAAATACAATAAAAAAATTTAGCAATGCGGCTGAATTCCTTCGTAAACAGCCCGGCATACCTCCGGCGTGCCACACACCTTAATGAAATTCTGCTACGCAACTACGTCTGTGACCGGCCGCGATTAGTTTTTTGCGCTGTCGTGTATTGCAGTTATCCACATAGGCATATGCACATACACACATACAAGTGCACATATTTATTTATTTATGGGTTTATTAAAAATATCATAATTTATTACATAGTCTTCCTATGTGGTTGGTGGCATGCAACAATGCATAAGTAGTCGCTGTGGAGCTTACTGGAGGTAGCTGATTTCGTTTTTGAGCCAATTTCATGTGGAGTAGTTGGTGTTGTGGCGTTTGCGCTTAGTTTTTCTTTTTTTGCAATTTTAGCGCGCAGCTTCCACGCAGCATTCACGCAGAGCCTACATGAACGGTAGCAGCAGCAGCAGCAGCAGGAACTTCATAAGCCACTACTACCTGATCATCGCTATCATTATGCGCGTCGTTATGTATAATCCATGCTCTAAGAATTATTTGTTGCAACTGCCGTTTTCCCTATCCATATGCATGCATACATGCCCACATTGAAGTCGATGTACATACGCGAATAAGTACCTAAGTGCTGCATCTATCGGTCCTATCCGCCGACTTCTCCTTCTCATCCATGAACGCAGAACATGAATTGCGGCATCCTCTGCAGCAACCATTCGACGCGTTCCCTGCTTGCTGGCTAGTTGGCTGCCACACCATACGTTCCGACTTTATTTAATTTTTCTTCATCTTCATCTTAAGTACCCCAATGTGTGCGCGTGTGTGTGTGTGTGTGTGTTGGTGTGCAAGCAACTTCACTTTTGCGCTCTCACCTCCTTTGCCTCTTGCACAGTGCCAATTTTATTATTATGATCGTCGTTTTGTCCGTTACGAATTCACTCTGTGGCTCTGGGGATGCTGCACTAAACTGCTTCCGTGCGTCTGCCTCTTTTGCCATTGCCGCCTCTGCTGTGCTATTGCTTCCATTGCTGTGGTTGTAGCAGCCCAATTGGAGGATGCAGTTGCGCAGCCGTTTGGGTTCTTGTGTGTATGTGTGTGTGTAGCTCTTAGTTAGAGTTCCTTTTCTAGCATCACTTGGATTTGTACGCTGTCGGTGCTGACTTGCAAACTCTCCATAGAAGGCAGTTGTTTGGAGAGTTGCGCTGCGGCAAAGTTTCTTGAACCTTAGATTGTGACATGCGATGCGCGCAAATGCTGCAATTTTGCCCCCAACGGCTGGAAGAAAAGTCGTGCATGCTATTACTACTGAAGATCTGAAAAGCTTGCGATTGCGCCATTGCAGCACCACTACTTGTACGCTATTTTGTATCCACTTGGATACATCGATGCACATCTGTTGCAAGCAACACTGCATCGCTTTTGTAATTTAATGCAATTCAGTTTATTTCTAGTTTCTTTGAAATTAGCCTACGCGTTGCAAACGAAAATACTTACCCAAGCTTTGATGGTAGATCGGTGTGTGGGTTATAATGGAAGCAGATTTAGATGAATTATAAAAAATTAACTGCGCCGTTGATGTGAACGTGGGACGCATTGATGTGCAATGGTACTGACTCGTAAGCAATTAGAGCCACTTTACAGTACTCAAATCCATCTGAAGGTTAAAAGTTTTGAAGTTTCGATCAAGCTACTCAAGCTCCACTTCTTCGGCAAGAGGACCTCGGCAGTTTCTGTTTACAATATCCAAATCCATCTGGGGTATTACCATTTGAGGGCTACAAGTTTTGAGGTTTCGTTAGAGCTACTCAAAATCCACTTTTTCGGTAAGAGAATCTCGGCAGCTTATTTTTACAGTACCCGAGTCCATCTGTGGACCTGAGTGACGGTGAAAAGTTTTGAAGTTTTGGTGGAGTTACTCAAACTCCAATTTTTTGGTAAAAAGATCTCGACAGCTTATGTTAACACTACCCAAATTCATCTGAGGCGATTAACGGCTAAAACTTTTGAAGTTTTCGTAGAGCTACTCAAACTCCAATTTTTTGGTAAGAAGACTTCAGCAGCTTATGTTTAGGTAGGTAGGTTAGATGGCAAGAGTACCACGGGTACACTACAAGTAGCACTGGAGTGTAATTTAGGGCCTCACTATTTGCGAAAGATTGCAAAACTTAAAGTATGAAAAACCATCTACAGACATGCATTGTAGTTGATGTAGTGAAGGACAGTGAAGGGATCTAGGCGGGAGAACTACCTCAGGTACACTAAGGAACCTCAAACGCTTAGCTGCCAAACCCGGACATTTGCAAAGAAAGTGTTTATGTGTCTTTTTCGCTGCAGAATTGCCACAGCTTTTGCAATGGGAATTGTACGGAAGTTCAAGTTCTCCTCATGAGGGTGATCACCCAGTACCGGTGATCATCGATATGAGTTTGGAAATTGAAAGGGTGGATCCCTAGCACCTTAAGCGTCCTGCTTCTGTCGTAGTGAGGCTAAAATGGCTTTGAGATAGCACCTGATAAAATAGAGCTCTTTCCGTCTTGAGCTTTTTTAAGAAAGAAATTGTGCAGTTCCTCTTTAACAACGGTCATGGGTACACCTATGTCTGAGATGGTGACAACAGAAACCGGTTCTGTTCAACCGTTCCTGTCAAGCTCATCGATAATTTCATTTCCCTCTATTTTCCAAAGGCCTGAAACTCATATAAGAGAAATGAGAAAAGATAAATATTTCCAGCTTATGTTTACGGTACCCAAATCTATTTGAGGAAATAAGTGACGGCTAAAAGTTGAAGTTTTCTGAAGTTTTATTGGAGCTACTCAAACTCCACTTTTTCAATAAGAAGGTTTTGGCTGCTTAGGTTAACAATACCTAAATCTAATTGAGGTCATGTATGGAGTTTGTCCACTTTTTCGGTAAGAATAGAGAATGTACTCCGTCAACTTATACGCAGTAAGAGGTTCAGATGCAAACGGCCATTTACCTTGGATCAAAAACATTCGCTATAAAATTGTCCTGAATAAATAAAACTCCTCTCGCGTGCTTTCAGACTCGTCAGCTAGAATTGTACCAATAAGCCTAAGATGAAACTTCTTTTTCTGCTTTCAATAATGCACTGTGGTATTATAAATTTGTTCACGTCAACTTGCTCTTTGTGTAAGAGTTTATGGCGAAAAAGGCAATCCAGCTTTACAACACCCATCTCGTTATTGCCCTCTACAACTTTGCCCTACTGCTTAAGCTGAAGTTGCGACTCAAGGGAAAGATTGACTTCGGAGGATTGTCGAGAGTGTTTCCAATCGTGGGATCAATGCTCGAATTGTTGTGTAGACGTAGATGGATTAAAATCCTGGATGATCTTAGGGTACCGTTTGATTATGGTGATTTAACTCTTCGCTGCCTCTTATAATTTTCCAATACTTTTTGGCTCTGTCAAACATACTTTGTTCTTATGGAGACTCAGGCGCTTCCGTGGATTTTCCGACAGCTTCACAAAACTTTTAGCTACCTGCCTTCAGGGTGGGGTTCAGCAAGCCAAAGTAGAGGGTGTTTCATCGCTGTTCAAAGCAACAATATCGGGGGTCCGTCAGAGTTCAGTTCTTACTCCTCTGTTTCGTCAATGGAGTACTTTTTGGTGTGCAAATATAATATGTTAATGTCGATGCGTATGCTTAAGATGGGTGGTCAGTTATAACTTTCCAACACATTTTCGCGCAGCATGGGTGCCATCCGAATGGATCTACTTGTGCGAGCCTTATCATTTTGCTCAAATTTACCTTAAATGCGGTTGAGGATGGGTTCAGGTGAATGTTTTCTATCCCTATTTCGTTCCATTTGCTTTGTAAATACCCTGACCCATGGAATGACAGAATGTTAACTCTGGGCAAACTGCTGTTCGAGAGTCTCGAACAACTGTCTAGCTTAGACATCAACAGCCTAATAAGGTTCCTAAACCGGACAGACTGGATATAGTCATGTTGTAAATAACTGTTAAACTAGTTGGCAACGAGGAGGTGGCAACAAAATGCTGCTGAAGCGCTAGTTGGATTCTGGTTGAATCACCACTCAAACCAACCAATTCTCTTCGTAGTAGTTTTAAATTTAGGCGAGTGTTTCCCTCTATGCCGACGATCTAAAGCTGTGATATCCTATAAGAAGTTTTGAAGATTTCATGAATCTGCAGAATGATATCAGCCCCCTTATTTCGTGGTGTACTAAAAATGGATTATCACCAAACTTTGGTAAATATAACATCTTAACATTTTCCCGTTCCATCTTTCCCATTGGGCTCAATTGTACGTATGACACCCATGCTGGCTTTAACCGCGCTAAAACGATCAGAGACTTAGGAGTTTATGTCGACTCAAACTTGAGGTTTGTCTCTTCCTTAGCTCCAATAACCGATAAGGGTCTGGAAACGATTGCATGCCCATTTCAAACGAATTAAATGCTCCTTATTCATATTGACAGTTACGGTTAGAGAAAAAATGGTGTTATGAGAATCCTTATTGGTTTCACACTCAACTACGCTTCATATGTTGTAATCCAGGGGACTAAGTTTTGGGGAGTTAGGCGGCCATAAGTTCGGTGTTATGTAGTCATGGAAATCTTGAGTCGCCATCGCTTGGTGTGAAGGAGTAGAGACTTGCTGAAAGATGTTTGGACTGTCACGGCGTACAGTTTCGAATTTATTTGAGCATATAGTCAAAGACAAACTATACTTTGCTGTGAAACATTTGTTGTGTCCCAATCAAAAGGGGTTTATTCCTGGCAGATTTACATTAACGAATTTAGCTGTCTTTACGGAGGACTGTTTGGAAACATTTCAAAGAGATTTCCAAATGGATGCGATCTATAAAGTTTTGTCTAAGGCTTTTGATAGGGTATCTCCCCCCATAATAGGCACTGTATCGTTCGACTTGATAATGTATCGTCTTATTCTTTTATTGCTTCGTCTAGTGGTCCCCAAGGTAGTGTCCTAGGTCCGTTATTATTTATCATCTTCATTAACAATATTTCTTCCTGTTCTCCATTGTGTAATTTTCTTCTATACGCGGATGATCTAAAAATCTATTATGAAATTAAATGTCCAGAAGATTCATCTATTCTCCAGTGTGAGTTGAATAATTTATACAGTTGGTCGCTTGTTCTTCACCATTAATAAATGTCACTATACTTCTAATGCGAAAGTTTTCAGTATTGTTTCAACATCTTACTGCTTCGCAAATTCACCGCTGAAGATGATTAGTGAAGTAAAAGACCTCGATGTTTATTTTGACTCCAAGCTCCACTTCACCACCCACATAAACTTTATTCTTTCTAAATCGTTCGCAAAGTTAGCCTTTATTCGTCGAAATAGTTCTTCGTTTGTTGATCCATATACTCTTAAACTGATGTACTCGTCCTTTGTTCGGTCCGGGTTAGAATACGCGGTATTTTTTGGGAGACCGTTTCATGCAGTCTATATTAATAGATTAAAGTCTGTTCAGAGAGCTTCTGTGCGTTTTGCTTTGTGCTCGATGAAATTCGTTGATCCCATTCCGTCGTATCGGTTTCGTTGCTTATTAACGAATCTAATGTCCTTGGAGTCTAGGCGTGTTCTATTGGCGATGTGTTTTGTCTTTGATATTTGTGCGGGCTCAATAGATTGCCCGTATTTGCTCAATAGTATAACTTTAATGATCCCTTACAATCTATCCGTAGAAATGAACTGTTTTTTGTGGGTACTGCCAAAGTTGTTTATGAAATGAATGCTCCTTTTATAAGGACGCTAGCTCAATTTAATGCTTATTCTTCTTCCTTAGTATTTGATTTCTCTTACTCTAAGTTTATAAGATTCTTTTCATAAGGTCTTAATTTGTATCTAATAATCTGTAATAGTCTGTAAGTCTCTTGTTTGTTGATTAAATAAATAAATAAATGAAATAAATCATTCCAGGGTTTTACTACTGTCTCTAGAACCTCGGTGGCATGACTAGTCCTTTGTTGCTCACAACATCTAACCTATAGCAGTAGCTGGAAATTTCAAATACATAACAACAGGAACCTTTGTAGGATTTGAACAGAGTCATCTGTCATTTTGGTCATTTCTGTGGTTAGTCTTTGGTCTTGGCCAAAATTTTTGAGCGTCAGAAAAAAGCCATAACATCTCAGGCGTTTCGGGGTGTTTAAATGTCTGTTCTGACAGATTTGTTTTGTTTTGTTCGGCATTAATGAATAAATAAATAAATAAATACGTAAATAAAGAAACAAACATATAAAAATAAGTCAATAATAAATAAAAATATGCTTCATTTCCCTTTGCTCGCCCTAGAGACTCTTCTCTTTGTCGATTGTTAACAAAATAGTTTTGCTTTATTCACAAGCGGCTACGCGGTTGGCGGTTAATACGAGCATAGTACGGTCCGGCGAACCTTTGACCTTGGAACCTGTTATTAAGAAAATTTGCATGTGAAAAATGTGCCGTTAGCCTTTTCTAAAAGTCCTTCAGAATTCTCAAAGCGATTAAGGATTGTCTTTATCTGACGAAAATTATATTTATATTTCTGAAATTTTGTGTAGGGACGAAGAACAAAATCAAATGGAAATATATTTAAAAAAAAATGTAAATATACCCAGAGAAGTGCAGCAAAATTTAAATAATACTAATTGCCAGAAATGGTATATGTATTTTATATACTCACATAAGTACATACATACACACTTACATATAGACATTTTGCAACGGTAGGCGTAAAGCTCACTCAATCAAGCTTCGGCAATCTGTGCAAATTGCTACCCATTCAACAAATACGCGATGGCAGAACACTTCATGCGGTTGAGTATTTACATACGCACATAATAAATTTTGATTGATTGAGCCTGACGTATCTTAGAGGAAGTACATATTTTAAGTACTCCAAATAATCAGTTAATCACATGGGAAAATGTTTGCCATTTGATAATGAAATGAATTATTAATTCATATGCAAGTATATCCGCATCGAGTGGCAAATGCGGCATCTTTTTAGCAACAATGTTGCGCAAAAATCCAGATTTGTGTACATTTTAAGTTCGATTAATTTCGATCACTTTGACTTTTGTGGTTATCACGAAAACCACAACAAAGAATGTGTGTACGTATAGCGGCTCTGGAATGCCATTTCAAAGGGGGACACAACTAAGGTATGTTTCGAGGAGGAAGTTTGCCACTGGAATCCAATAACTGGTTGAATTCGAGAAATTGTTTCATTTTTGCACTCAAGCTTTTCATTAGTCGTGTGTTGCTCCCAAGATTAGTTTATTAACCGATGAACAAAGAGAGTTTGAGAAACTTATTATCGAAGGAGTTAGGTTGACATACCTACATACTCTTGAGGTAATTGAAATGGTTTAAGTATCAGTCTGGCACTCTACAAGTAGCACTAAAAGAACATTTTGATACCATTCTGAGACCCCCAACAGTCAGATATCTACAGGCGCCAGCCAGAGCTGTTGATATCACCCGGAAATTTACAAAGAAAGTGCTCAACAGTTTCCTTCTCTGAAATATCCCTACAGCTTCTGACCGGTAAACACATCCACGAGTTTGGCTATTGAATGGTGAGGAGTTCTCAGGACTCTTAGAGCCCTGCGCCTACTGTTTTTTTTTTGTTTCCCTTGTTCACTCTTCTCGGGAGCATAGGGCCTCGATACAACTCTTCCATTGTACACGATTCTGTGCTGTTGTTTTTGCACCGTCCCATGAGATGTCGGCAGATGTCGGTAGTTCGCGCAGCATCGCCCTTCTCCAAGTGTTTTTATGTCGACCGCGACCCCTGTTCCCTTGCGGGTTCCAGTCCAGTGCCATTCTCGTGAAGCTATCTGGTGGTTTTCTCAATGTGTGCCATATCCATCGCCACTTTCTGCGTTTGATTTGCCTAAGTTTGATGCACTGGGGCCAAATGATTTTCGAAATAGCACACGCAGAAATGGAGCTCCATCTTTTCTGCGCTTTTCTAGGAAATAAGGTGCGCCATTCCTCTTTAACAAACCTTAGGGAGTGCCTATGACCGGGTAGAAGGTCTCTAAGACCAATTGATTCGACCCCTTCCTGGCAAGCTCATCAGCAATTTTATTTTGCTCTAAGTTTCTATCTCCTGGATCCCAGATGAGAGAAATGTTAACTGCACATCCAAGAGATTTGATCTCCTCCTTACAGGAGTTCACCATTTTGGATCTGCATCTTGGCGTTGTCAGAGCTTTGATCGCGGCTTGGCGATCGGAAAAAATGTTAATATATCCCTCGCTTTCACGTTCCCTAAGCATTTTGAATGTCTGAAAGATCACAATATACTAGCAGTATTCGGCTATTAAAAGGAAATAGATATAGTGGCTTATTTAGAGGAAGCCTCCGATCCGACTCCCGAGCTGTATTTTATTTATTTATTCGGCTTGTTCTACCAGGCTTTGCCCTTCCAGTCTCAAATAGTACAGTATTAGTATTAAACCCTATGAGGAAGTAATCAGTATAAGCCATTGAGGTGAACGTCATAGACAAAGTGGCTTGTGTGTGACTGTCTTTCGGTAGTGGCCGGGTTCGAAATATACTGTGGGCCCGCAATGATTTTTTCTAATAGCAGTTGCCATTGCGTGCCAAATGGCCAATTTTTTAAATAAGTTCTAGTATTTGTCTTATTTGAGTTTTATTTTCTCTTCCGGTAACACATATGGTATTTATTCAGGCGTAGCAAGCTTATGCATCAGTGCTGGGAACGATCCCAGCACATGTTTGGTGGTTTCTTCTTCCTCCCTATAGAACCTGAAAGTTCCCTTGGAGTATATTCTCAGTTAGATGGTGATTCAAACTATAAATTTCCCTGAGATGATACTAAAAATTATTCTTTTTTAATTTCATAAAATTTTTAAAACGGTTTAGGCTTAAACTTCCTCTCAAATATTTTGATCGCGATAAGTCTGCAGAAGTTGTCTAGACGAGGAGGAGGAAGAGACGATCCCGCACCTTCTGTGTCACTGCCCTGCTCTATCCATACGTAGACTCGCCATTTTGGGTAAACAATCTTATAATGAATTGGAAGATTTTGGCTCTGTCGGAATTAATGAACTTACAAAATTTTTGTACATTTATGTACACATAGGTTTTGTGTGTTTGTGTTTTAACTTTGAGACTTTTTTCTTTAGGGGGCCACGTGAAAGAGAAGGTCTACGCCAACTACCAGCTTTAAAAGATCTTAAATTTGTATGCGGAACATCTACATCAAGCCCATTCTCAATTGTGTTCAACGTAATATTGAAAAAATAGCTAAATGAAGAAGGGGGTTTGGATTGAAGAATGATGACCAATGGTAGCTGGTTACATTTGTGTTAACAGCTTTGAGCTACTGATGAAATTGACCAGGTGTGCAATTATTAAACCTGCTATTTCTGTAGGTGTAGCAAAAAAGTGAGAGCTCGGTTGTCTGAATCTTAGCCGCCAACGAAAGAAGAGCAGCTGAAAAGTAGGTGCTGGCAAATGGCTAGCTCAAGTTTGCAAAGAATTTTTAAGCTTTAAACTCCTTTATCTAGGACTCAGCGAAACCAGATGGCCTGAATCTGGCTCAATAACAACAAAAGAAGGCTTGATCTTCTTATACTCCGGCAAACCTCGCGGTCAGCCAAGATCCCGTGGTGTGGGTTTTTTTTACTTAAAGAAGCAAACGCGACTCTTTTATAATGGAAACCCATCTCAGACCGCAACTTGTTAGAATAAGCTGATGGGCTGACTTCACTTGGGATGTGTTTATAAAAAACTGAGATTGTTTTGGTGGTATACGAAAAATATACGAAAAAACAACCAATGCCACTTCGTTGCCATCTGAACAACAGCTGAGTCGACGAGTGTGTGAATACATGTGAAATGGTCGTGCAGAATTCGGTTGCCGAATCTCCCAAGTCACGTGACGGCTGAAGTTCCCCTCACAATTTTCTTTTTCACAATAGTTAGAGAGTAAACCTTGTAAATGTATCATCTTTGGGCAAACGCCTATGTACAGGGTGGGCCAAATAAGACCTACTAAGGTCCATAGTTTGCGTAGCAGTATGCGCAGCTGCTCCATCTTATTGAGACCACAAATTAGGATAGTGCTCCACCATTGGCCGCAAAAAGTTTACAATCAATGTTATGTAAGAAGCTCCTGAAACCGATTTCGACGTTTCATCCTCATTTTCGAAGAAATATGGACCGATAACTTTAGTGGCCATAACACCGCACCAAACAGTACATTTAGATGGGTGCAACTGATGTCGGTGTGTTGCCCTTGGATTTTCAGAGCCCCACCATCTACAGTTTTGTTTGTTGGCATAACCATTTAAATGGAAATGCGCTTCATCCGTCATCAAAACATTATTTAAAAAATCAATTTGTGTGGCTAATTGTGTAAAACGTATTGTAGTCATTGTTGGTGGTCATGTGGCAGCAGTGCTTGCACAATTTGAATTTCGTATGGGTACATCTTAAGATCTAACTTTAAAATTCTACGCAATGTCGTTCTGGAAATGCCCAATTGGCTGGAACGACGGCGAGTTGAGATAGATGGATCATCTGCAACACTCTGCCGCATAGTTTCCACATTGTTTTCAGTGCGAATATTTCGATGGGCACCTCGTATAGGAGGGTCGGCCACTGGACTCAGTTCCTCAAAACTCCTAATCATGAAGGCTGTGTGAGCTGATCTGGAATTAAAATGTTGCCGATATTTACGCTGCGTTAAAACAATGATCGTTGACTAGAATAGAAAAACTGCGTTGTGTTGTACTGTAGGTTCCATAATAAATTTCCAACAATTCAATTATAACCTGCAAAAAGAGAAAATTAAATATGTCAAAAAATAAAAAAGTTATTTGTGCTTAACATTAGTAGGTCTTATTTGGCCCATCCTGTAGAATATTATTTTTATTTACCAATATTCACCATGATTGTTATGTTAAATATTTTTCGTTCGTTTTTTTTGTAATTAATATTATTAAATTTAAGTTTTATAATTTTCCAAAAGTTAGTTCTAGAAAATTCAACGAATTAAAAGTAAAAAAAAAATATTTCTTATATTAGAATTTTTCGAGATTTTTGGAGTACACAGTTTTATACCGTCTTTTTCTGAAAATAAGGCATCTTCCAAAAATAAGCCCTAGTTAAAATAATGTGACAAAAAGAATTCATTAAAAAATGAGTACAAAACGAAGGAGCTATTCCGTCGAGTACAAAAAGGGAATCGTGGAAGACTCCAGGGGTGTAAATCTTGTAGTATTCTGTAAAGAGAAAATGCTGGATCTTTGTATGGTTCGTAAATGGCGTGCAGACTACGATTACCTGTGTCAACTGGGGGACCAAGGAAATGAGAAAAAACGCAGAGTTGGATCAGGTCGACAGCCGTTATTTTCTAAGTTAGCAGATCTGCATCTGGGAATGGATTGCAGGCAGCAGAGCAATGGCTTTGGTTGTGCGCAGCGCTGATATTCAAAATTTTGCTCTTGAAACAGCAATTGAATTTGATATATCCACAGAAGAATTTAAAGAATCGTCACACTGGTTGGACAACTTCCTTAAACGATATGAACTGTCTGTAAGGAGATCAACAACATTGTTTAAGCTGGATGAAGTTATTGCACTTGCATCTGAGCTTTTCGTTGCTCGCATCGATTTTTCGAAATACCAACTCTCCAACATGATTGCTATGGATGAAACCGCGGTGTTCCTAGGCCAAGGAGCTCAAACGACAGTACACTACAAGGCTGCTTCAATTCAATTTACGTTCCTTCTACCGGTTACGATAGTGCACGGGCTACCTGTATTTTGGCGATTTTTCTAGATGTCAAGAAAGTATCGCCATTTTTAATCACTAAAGGTAAGAAAGGCCAGATTCAACGTGTTTCAGCAATTTATGTCATTGAAAGTGAAACAGCCTGGTCCACCCAAGCAGTTATAAGAAAGTGGGTTGATTTTATGCTGCCGCCACTGTTGAGGGGTCAGAATAGAGGTTTACTATTTTGGGATTCAGCCAGTACTCATCGCGCTAAGGACTTTCTTGCTGAGAGGAAGATTGATCAAATAATGATTCCGGCAGGAATGACTGGTTACCTCCAGACACTTGACAATAAACAAGCCATTCAAGGTTCATTTGCGGATGGAAATCAATGAATATATTGAAAACAGAATGGTGAGAAATCATCGAGCTAATTTTTTAAAACTAGGCGTAGAAGAAATTGTGAATTGGGTAAACAATTCTTGGGACAAAATAACTGATAGTGATGTTTCCAATGCATTACGAACAGGCTACTTAGACAAGAAGTATTCATTTAGCGATAGCTTTATCGCAAGGCGTGGGAGATTCGGACCTATGATTCAACAGGAAATGGATTTGGAAGAAAATCAGAATATATAGGGTGGGCCATGTAAAATTTGCTTTTTGAATCGGCTATAAAAAAAAACGAATTAATATTTATTTCAAACTTTTTTTTTATTTTGAAGATTGAACATTGTCATTTATGAATGAAAAATAATATCGTTCAAATGACTACCACGATTGGCTTTACAGTAGACCATTCGATCAACACAATTTTTAAGCACATTTTCGATTGTTTGGGCTCCAATTTCATGAATGGCAACTTCGATTTCGTGTCTTAAAGCATCAATCGTCTCTGGATGGTTCGCATAGCATTTGTCCTTAACGGCTTCCCACAAAAAATTGTCCAACGGGCTTAAATCACAGCTCCGAGGCGGCCAAGTGATATCGGAATTCAAAAACGGTAGCCAAAAGCTCGAGTGTAACTTTGGCAGTGTGACAAGTTGCACCGTCCTGTTGAAACCAAATGTCGTCCGTCTCACCCTTTTCAATTTTTGGACACAATAACTCGTTGAGCATGTCACGGTAACGCTCGTCATTTACTGTAACCGCGGAAGAAGAAGAAGACTCACCACTTTGGAAATAGGTTTTCAATATTTCCCAATTTTGTTCAAGCGTATAGCGTCCCATTTCGTAAATGTCAAACCTTTAAGTAAATTATGAACACATTTGACATGTCATTTGTGTTACCATTCTCAAAAAAATGGGTGGTTCAAAAAGCAAACGCTATATGGCCCACCCTGTATATAATTAAGAATTGTATTTATGACGATGTTCCAGAAGAAGTTGACACGACTGTAATTGAATAAATTTAAATTTCTGTATTCTACGCAAAATAAATATTAAATAAAAATATAAAAAATACACTTTTATTTTTGCGCTCCCCCGAAAATAAGCCCTAGCGCATATTTTGGAGCAAAAAAAAAAAAAAAATAAGACAGTGTCTTATTTTCGGAAAAAGATGGTAGTTCATCAATTTAGGTATGACGAGATGCAGGTATGTAACGGCTTAAGATTCCCATCGATTTTTGGTTATTTTCCGCTACAGGTCTTGCGCATTTTTACCAATCTAAAAACCATTTTAACCGTGCATTATATGGAAGGAAGTGCATAAGTGATAAAGTGATTCCAGTTAAGTTATTATTCTTGTATTTTCATGCAATGCATTTTTATTCAAAGTTTACTCCCACGCCATCTCGCTTTCAGGGTAAGGATTAGCATATTTAGTGATGTTTTTGTGTTAAATGTTTTTCCTAGTATTCCTGTTTTTTTTCAGTACCTCTGATCTCACAAGTTACGTCATGTCCGAAAATTACCTATTATTGTTTTTCATTTATTGTTATTTATTACCTTCAATGTTTGAATAGCTGCAAGGCCTTTTTGTTTAGGGAGTTTTGTTGTTTACGGCAGGGTTTGAAAACATATTATGTAGTAGCAAACAAAGAAAAACAACTAAAGGAACGACTTTTCTAGAGCAATTTCAGGTAGCAGAAGTAAATTCTTAATATTTCATATTCATATGCCTCACAATTTTCCGCGAATAAAGCGCCAAATATAATAAATATTTTCGAAGTTTTAATTACCGCGCTACGCCCAGAAAACTACTTTAAAGAGACCTTGAGCTGACTTTTTCATGGCACCATTTAGGTATACCTTTATTAATAACTAAATTTATACCCTTTTCAGTTTTTACGGATTTCCCGCATGTGTAGCGAACTTTGGTCACACCCCCCTAGGATGCGTTGAAACACATCGAAAGAGTAATTTAAGGCCCATTGATGGTCAAATGAATTGAGCTTAGCGGCAACAATGAAAAAAAACAAAAAACAAAAAAAAATGCAAACAAAAATGTTGAAATGTAAAAAAGTCAAAAAATATCTGACGTACCTGAAAAGGTTCATCAATGAATGCCGGCAAACGTACGAAAAAATTTTAACGACATGCAAACAAAAAATAACAACATAACACCGCAACGACGCGATCATGTGTTTACCGTCACTTTGTACTTCCCCTCCCTTGTCTGGCGCGCATGCTGAAGTCGCATGAAAATAAGAGCATAAATCGAAGAAACAAACTAATAAAAAAGAGTCATGAGTATCTCGATATGCGTGGACAAAAGTAATCTTGCATCACACACCCGTGTCGCCTACAGGTACTCGTGTGTGTGAGTGTACGTATGTATGCACGTGTGTACATACATATTGACGAGTATTTGCATTACCAAGAAGTGTGCATTTAGGAGGCTTCTCTTTAACCGCGAGCAGCGGCTCACGAGCTGGGGCTCAATGCACGGTGCACATGTTTGGGCAGACAGACGGCAGGCAGGCCGGCCAAATTCTTACAGGCTCAGCCGTTCATATGTACATACGTTAAGTACTACCTGCCGGTCGGCCAGCCGGCCGATATGGCAGTCAGGACTGTGAGGTGTTCAACGGGGTGAAGTGTTGCGATCTGGTGTCTACACGCCTGCGCGTTTGCTCTCTTCGCTGCTGCCGCATAATAAACCTAACCCAAGTCTAAAAAATGAAACACAGCTTTTGGAACATTCAGCCGCCCATGTGTCCGCTTAGTGTCTGTGATTGCGAAATACTTGCCATGCCATCATTCAGCAGACGTCTTGTTTTTTCGTGGATATCCCATGGAATGCTGTTGCACAACTTTTTATGCCGAAATTCTCGCACAAGAATTATAAAACTTTTATGCTTTATGCTGTGAGTGGGTAAGGATACAAGCAAATCAAGACGTGGGCAAACGAGCGCAAGGCGGCATGCGCCCTGGGCACTTTTTGGAAGTTTTTATGGGGTTTTGAGAATTTACGACAGGTAGACGGAGATGGGGTAGAAAATGGGGTTCAAACTTTTTCAAAAGTAACTAAACGCTTCTGTCATGGTTTGAACCCCATTTTCATGACATAAGCGATTAGTTACTTTTGAAAAAGTTAGAGAGCCTTTAATAGACTTATTCTATGTGTAAAGTATATAAGCAAATACATACACACATATGTACACTTGGGGAAAAAATCAAATGCGATCAGGCACAATTATCGGAAATCAGCTGATCCGAACGTTACGCGTTCGGTGTAATGGAGTAAGAGCCAATTAGGCAGCTTCACTTCAATGCCTCACAACTTGTTTCGGTGTTATTGCACCAAGACTCTTCTACCTTTTCCACTTTCCTGCGTTTCGCAGCCAAAGCAAAAGCAACAAAAAAAATGTATAAAATAAATGCACAAATACGATAAATGCGTTTATAAAAAATTTCAACTCATTCAAAAATAAAAATACGATCGTCTCGCTGATACGTAATCAGCTGAAGAAGATCTAAAAATAAATAAAAGAAAGAACCGCAGAAGAGGAGGATGGCAAAAGAAATCAAAATCAAACATATGCACATAACCAATAAAAATTGGCTCGAGCCTTGCCTGGTCCTCGTACGCGTACTCGTCAAACAGAAACCCACTCAAGAGGCAACTGATTGCGCGCCGTTCGGGTAATGGTGAGAAAAAATGTGAAGAGAGCAAACAAATTTGCTGTTGAAGAAACAATAAATGTAATAAAAAGAAAATCAGGGTACTGGTTTGACGGGCATTGCATTTTGGCGCCAAAATTTCTGCATTTTCAGCACTGCACAGGTTTGTGGGCAAGGCAAAGAAAGGAATAAGACACCGAAATAAATGCATACGATGACATATGTAAATACATATATATATGCACAGATACATACATACATATACATATATGCACACATACATACATACGTCTATACGCATATGTATGTATATATGTAAATATATGCCTGCTCGGAAGGCAGCAAACTGGTGGAGTTAAGCAACGAAGATTAGCGTAGAATCGACTCGCCGCTGCTGCGTTTCTCATTTCTGCCCACTTCAAATTTATGTGATTTTGATTTCATAAAGAGTGCATGGGAATGCAATTTAGATACGTACATACACACATTCATGCACACTCTTGCAAACAGCCTTTTAATTTTCGGCTATGCCGCTTGATAAATAGTCTTCCGATCAAATTCTGGCGCATGCTAAGTAAGAATTTTTGTTTGTGCTATTCAACCAATGCTTTACTGGAGCAAACATATCGACTTATCTATTATAAAATTGCTGCCTCGCGTGGAGTATAAAGAGCTACCCTTCTCGATGCCGTGAGCTCTTCTCAACACATCGCTGCATAGTCGAATCCTTAAAAGATCCGATGCTGATGTCCAATACTCATAGCTGTAGCTATGGAAGCATGCGTGTGAAGGAAATCTCGAGTAAGAAACGCATCTGTCCTTGTCGTAGAAAGCGCCAGCCATTGTCCAAAAATATATGTACTATGTATGACCCAAGTTTTCTGGAAAAGTTTGTTCTAAGTTCAAAAAAGGGAATTAGAACATTGCCGTACGTAGATAACATGGGGATAATAGCTTCAAGGATGCTTCCTTATACAAATAGCGATCTACGTTATCTAACTTATCAGTTTTTTCGAATGATTTCCGCGATGATGATTATCAGTTCTTTCCAGATGATCTGCACGGACTTCTCTAAAGCCTTCGGAATTCGGCATTTCTAGGTTTTCATTCGACTTTCCTTGATTGGATTCGATACTATTTAATAAAGGGTTGCAGGACTGTAGTTATCGCTGGGGTTTCCTCGAAATGGTTTGTTGTCTCCTCTGGGGTACCTTAGGGTAGTGTTTTAGAACTGTTTTATTAATTATTGATATCTGTTTGTTATCAAATTAACAATACATATCTTGCTTCATCTGATGGGAGTAAGTGAGTGAGGTACTCTTCATATGTCATACTCTTGACACTGCATCATAAATGTATTGACTCCCAGGAGTTTCTAGAAAGAATACCGTTTAATGCTCTTCGCAGATTTTTGCGTCATTTTACAATTTTCCGCGTTGGCTTCAGTAGGACATTATATGGAGCGAATGTGCCACTCGTTGCCTAAATTTAATTATAACCTGTCTGCATTTCGACCTTTCTGGGCCCAAACAGGCATTACAAATGCAAGCAAAACATTACTTTCAATTATTTTAGATTTATGATTATTAATTTTGTTAAAATTCAATTTTAACTTTTATACATTTTCTAGCAATTTAATGGTATCTTGTGTTGATGATTTATCCCATGTCGTTTCGATGGGGTGTTCGCGTCCGGCGTTTATATATATATATAACTGGCGCGTACACCCTTTTTGGGTGTTTGACCGAGCTCCTCCTCCTCCTCCTTTGTTCTACAAATAGATGGACCTGCAGTTTCAAGCCGACTCCGAACAGCAGATATTTTTATGAGGAGTTTTATTTATAAAAAAAAAGTTATTCAGGCAGCAGGCACATTGATCGGAAGCTGTGGCCTGAGTGTAAGTCCCATAAAACCTAAACTCTTACTCTTGGATATTAAGTCCAAGATATCAAGCTTCAATATCTTCAAGCTGAAGGGTAGCAGTCTGCATTATCAGCACAAGTCAAATATCTTGGCGTAATTCTCAACACCAAACTTATTTGGAAATCTGATATCGAGTATAGAGCTAAAAAAGGAAACATACCTGCAAAAGAATGCCAGTTAAGAAGTGAACCCTAGGGAGAGCTGAACTACGCGCCAACTCAGCGAGCGCTCCACAAGTACACAAACTTGTAAGGTCGCGAAATCTTTCTGGCTACGAGAGGATCGAAGGCACTCGAGGGACCTTCTGAGGCTAAGAAAATCTCAGCTCTTTAATTTTAAGGGTGCCCTTGAAGGACATTGGCCGCGAGGTATACATTCTGTGAGACTTTGCATTACTTTGACTCCTCTTTGGGTTAGCTAAGATTTAAGTATCCTGGCTATCATCTCTTTGCTACGCCTGCTGATATAGCAGCTATTGATATTAAAAACAAATACCGACGACAACGAATCTTCACTTCGCACATTTCCCTGTGATATTTTCATCTAGAGCAGGTCGGAGAAGGAGGCAAATTTTTAGAGATTTCGTTACAAAACATAAACCGATGGTTTCAAGATGGACGGTGGCGTCGGACGAGTATTCTACTCTCGATCCCTAAAACTATCCAAATCAATGCGCCTTCCATACAAAACTAGCGTATTCCTGGCAGATTTTCTAACAAACAGGAGCGCTGCTTATCTATGTAATAAAAACCATATAAATCCATGTTTTAAAATTTGTACAAAAGCTAGAAAAATTCTTCAAACTTTTCATCCAGATACCAGAGTTTTTAATTGGAATCTTCAGATTTTTGCTGTGTAGTTTTATAGCTTATTAACTAGCCAGTTTGAAGTTGAGCTAAGAGCACTCGTTGATTTTTTACAATATCATTTTATTCAACACCAGTTTCATCATCGATGCGCCACAATACTATCTTCAGGAGCGCCAATGCAAGCAACGAAAGGAAGAGACCTAAAATTGGCGACGACAACGAAGCAATGGCGATTAAACAAGTAAGATGAGATCCCACTCATCGAGGGCTGAGTGGAAGCCGATGCAAGAAGGCTGAGTGGAAGATAATGCAATTTAAATTAATACTACATGGGAAACCCGATCAAAAGTGAACTCGGTATAAACGATGTCAATTTGGTACCCCGCTTGGAAGGCAGCGTTGCAATCATCCGAGAAGAGGCACAGATTAGACACTGTTGAGCGGCCCGGAAAGAAGCCATGGTGGAGCTATAAAAATCAATTTGTCCTGGCTGATGCATTCAAAAAGCTTTGCAGTGGCTGAAAGCTTTGAAATAGGCCGATAGTTACTAATATCATTTTTATTGCCGTTCCCGAAATGAAAATCAATTTCCAGGCATCACTAAATCTACCCGAAGTAAGTGATTTGTTACAGACAATAGTTGGAAGGTCGATGAGTATCAAACGACTACCGAAAACTAGAGATTGTCGGCAAAGTAACACTCGTCTCTTGATAGATGTTAGCTTATCTACGCAAACTTCCTCTATATCATTTTACTTCGTGACGTTTTTCACGACTTTTTCCCGCGAGTGGAATATTCAGTTTGGTCCTCACGAAGTACAATTGCAATGAAACTCACCAGGGAAGTTAAACAAGCAGCAATTCTTCAAATGAATTAACCAGCTGGCCATTAACTGAAAGTAGCCAATAAGCGGTATTGAAGTAGGTACTCCATAAGCACATAATATAGGTATATATATGCTGAGGTGTTACATGAGTGACTTATTGGGGACTGAATCATTAAAATTCCAATAGATTGATTGTAACTTCACAATAATTCACACTACATACAATTCATAATTTGAGGTGAGTACATGAAAGCTGCTGAGCTCACGAGATATGTTGTCATGCCGATCCGATTTAGTTGTTTCATAATTTATAATATTGCCCAAAAAAATCAATTAATACTCATTCATATTTCTAAAAACTATCCAGAAATGCATTACCCCTAGATGTTGCCGAATTTCAGCTTGAAGAACAAAGGCTTTACGCTCTCAGCTCCACCTCTTAATAACAAGACAATTCGAACGTGTTTGCAACAAAGATCTGCAACATATTGATTAACTTGATTGTGTAACTCATGAACTGCTGAAACAAAGCGGGCATAGGCTCTTTTCTTCAGACTGCCTCCAGCCGAAGAAGATACACAAAGATGTGCAACCACCAGAGCATGCCACACAACAAGTGATCATGCCACAAGTGATTAACCAATGCAGCGTATGAAAAAAAATCTCCTACGCATATGAAACGTGTTCATTGAGAGATAAAGAAGGCGGAGGATGAGAAAAAAGATATGCCAGAAAGAAAAATAACGAACAAATTTAACAAAGAACGCACACGTACAAGTGCAAATAATTGGGAATAAACAGCGATGAAAATACAGGCAAAGCAAACAATAAAGCAATAAGCAAGTAAGTATGTGGATGGATGGATGGATGTGAGGAGCAGGAGCATAAGGGCCACACATACTCGGAATTAGCAAACTGGCGTTATTCTCTTGCTGGGACTCTTACAAACGCACACCTATGGAAGCGAATCCGCACAGGGACCCTTGTATGCGTGGATCGGAAGTGCAGGATATGCCACACTTGATTGCGCACGAAAGCAAATCGCAGTTGTTCGATTTATAACTGTCAATAATTGCACAAAGCCAGCAGATCTGTTATGTGGGTAATGATGTGCGGAAAAAAGAATATTATATAGATTTTAATAATCTGTAAAAGCAGAAAGACTATGGATTAATAACAAAATGGAATTGTTGAAAATTTCGGGGATGCAATTGACGACAGGTTAAAAACAGGGCAGCAACAAGACAGTTATTGAGACATCAAAAGGAAACCTTTGTGCACATTTGCTAATGCTTGTCTAACGGTTTTGCTGTGCACTAAATGCACTGACCACACAGGCGTTACGCCAATTTGCGGACTGCTAAAATGAATAGGGATTAGGGAATTCGGACGGATGTGCAGATAAACTGAATGGCTGAATGGAGCTAACAAGGATTGATTGAGTGATTACAAAACAGCGAGTGATTATTAGGTGTGCCATGGCATTACAAAGATTGAGAAAGTGATCTGAAAATAATGGCAGTTGGATTGCTATGTAGGTGGCCGGCTGGGAGAGATTTCGTTTAAATAGTGGCGTCTTATCGTCTTTTTAATACCCTCTGTTAAGCGTTTTGCGCAGACTAGGCCCCATTGTCGATGAACTGATTGCATATTATATAGGGTGGGCCATGTAAAATTTGCTTTTTGAATCGGCTATAAAAAAAAACTAATCAATATTTTTTCAAACTTTTTTTTTTTATTTTGAAGATTGAACATTGTCATTTATGAATGAAAAAAAATATCGTTCTGATGACTGCCACGACTGGCTTTACAGTAGGCCATTCGATCAACACAATTTTTAAGCACATTTTCGATTGTTTGGGCTCCAATTTCATGAATGGCAACTTCGATTTCGTCTTTTAAAGCATCAATCGTCTCTGGACGGTTCGCATAGCATTTGTCCTTAATGGCTCCCCACAAAAAATAGTCCAACGGGCTTAAATCACAGTTCCGAGGCGGCCAATTGATATCGGAATTTCGGCTGACTATTCGGTTTTCAAAAACGGTAGCCAAAAGTTCGAGTGTAACTTTAGCAGTGTGACAAGTTGCACCGTCCTGTTGAAACCAAATGTCGTCCATGTCATCCTCTTCAATTTTTGGAAACAACTCGTTGAGCATGTCACGGTAACGCTCGCCATTTACTGTAACCGCGGCCCCTCGCTCATTTTCGAAAAAAATGGCCCGATGATACCGCCAGACCAAACAGTGACTCCTTGTGGATGCCTTTGCTTCTCTACAGTGACGTGTGGATTTTCTGAGCCCCAAATCCGACAATTTTGCTTATTGACTTACCACCGATGTGAAAATGATCTTCATCAGAAAAGAAGAAGAAGACTCACCACTTTGGAAATAGGTTTTCAATATTTCCCAATTTTATTCAAGGGTAAAGCGTCCCATTTCGTAAATATCAAACCTTTAAGTAAATTATGAACACATTTGACATGTCATTTATGTTACCATTCTCAAAAAAATAGGTGGTTCAAAAAGCAAACGCTAAATGGCCCACCCTGTAGAAGAGTAACACAGCGGGCAACGTGGTTGTCGCTTTAAAAAAATCCACATACGCGTATACTTGTATTAAAATGTTTAAAAACAACAAAGTATCATTAAATTAATTCAGTCATTAAAGGGTTAAAATATTAATGTGCATTCGCATATGGAGTATGATTCGATCAGCTGTTTGAGGACGTCATGGAACACCTTATGGACATACATAAATACATAAATATAAAAAATGAAAAAAAGCACCGACAAATACAGGCTCATACAGGCACACATGCACTTGGCCGTTTATGTATGTGTCAGCAGAAATATGAATATGGAATATGCAGTAAACGACACTTCGTCACCATCGACAAATGATTGACATTGCCTTTGATAATAATCATAAAAAGCAGGAAGATATGCATGAATGCGCAGTGCATGGCTTCTCAAGTGCATGCAAACACATGTATGTATGTATGTATGTGTGAGCAAAGTCATATGCAAAAAAATGTATTTATGTATGCACAAATTACACACATGACAGTGCACTGGCCAACTGCCTGGGATATCTGTCTGGCTAACTGGCTGTCAGTCAGCAACGGAAACTTGTCCTGTGGGAATTTTTACGAATCAAAGTAATTGAAGCGATTCCAGCGGGATGAAGCGTCGCGGTGCTAAATATTATGGCATAACTTGGAATATCTCGCCGCCTTACCTGCCCATTTTGCTGGCTTTTTAACTCTTTTTTTTGTGCAACTTTTTGCTGCTTTTCATCATCACCATCATCCCCATCCCCCTTCGTTACTTGTTTTCGCTTTGGCCACACGTTTGGTGTGCATTTGTATGAGGTAGCTTTGTGCTGCTGCTGCAGTCGCCTTAGCCTGGCCACATTTTCGCCATAAAATTAGTTTTGAAATGTGGTTTCTTAAAGTCCACTTGATTACCGCGCCTGCAGTGTTTCAGTTCTTTACGCCAGGCTTCTCTCTATATCGCCTTCCAACGCTGCGGTTACCTTTCTCACTGTGACATATTCTGCCATTTAAACTTAATGACTATTCATATGTACACATGTATGAATGTGTGTTTGTGCATATGTATGCATGTATTTATGTATGTATGTATGTCCATAGGTGACTTAAAAGGCTTTCAACTCCAATTCCTGTCGCATGATTGCGGCCTCTTTCAAGCCAACAATTCACACCATAACCAATTAACTTATTCTATTTGTTGTAGTTGTTGAGTCGATAAGTAGCTGATTTATATTGGAAGTATGGCAGCATACAAAAATTTATAAAAAAAAAAATTAAAAAAAATCAATATATTTATGTTTAAAATTTAATATAGCAGAATATGCATAATCTTAAGAATTCCACAGATTTCTTTTTGGTAGCTGTCGAATTGCACTTATTAACTGGCAACGTCAGTCCGTGTCATTGCGTGTAGGTAGCAATTGAATTTTGTTACCCAGGCTTAAACTGGTCCCTGTTCGGCGCTTGCGTGCTGGTCACCACCATTCAAAAGATTCTCAGCGTTTTGTAGCGCTGCCTTTTTGTTGGTGGAGAATTTATAGTGTGGACGTGATTAGAAAATAAAATGCGTTTATCTAAATATTTGTGAAGCCTCGGACGCGTTCCTTTTCACATTACTTACAATAAAACGAAACCATTTCCACTTGAAGGTGCACTCTTTGGCGGCAAAGTTCACTTGGATTTGCTTGTATGCAGTGTTGTCTCATTTGTCTGTAATTGTTTGTCGTATTTATTCCGGGAATGTTTTTTAAGGCATTTTATCAAATCACATACAAAATGTCAACAAATTTCGATACCTGCTCTTCTACAAAAACACGCACATACAAGCGCGTATGAGTATTCACATGTATGTATGTATGTATGTATGCTGCTGAAAGGCAAGGAAGCACTAAATCTTAATTTTGAATACTAATATTTAAACTTTTCAACATTTGATTTCCAGGATCCATTTAAATTATTTATTTAATTCATGTCGCTGACAAGTCAAAAAACAAAAACAAAACATCGCGATAACATCTGATATGTCGACCTTTCTGCATAGATATGTAAATATGTATATTTTTGAAGTATCATTTTCGTACGTGACAAGAAGCGATCTTATTTACACTTGCTTGGATTGACTGTGTTACTCGATCGAGGATTACTATTTATATTTCGAGGCTTGGGCACTTTCAGCTTTGTCAGGCGCCATTTGGCTTCACCATTGCAGTTTAATAAATTTTACCATAATTTCTCTCAGATCATTGTGATGTAATATATGAGCCATATTAGTGTTGTTTAGAGTGGCAGTTCATTCCCACGCCAGTCGGTTCTTCGCAACGGGAACGACCCGGATTTATAACTGTCACTTCAGCAGCACCCCGGACATATATGGGGAATGTTTATGCTGCTACAATAACAATAAGAGTGGCTTTAGAAACTCATCTCGGCAAAAAAGGGAACTAAACCGTGAACATTTTCGTATGGATATCTTTCAAAATTTTCAACGGGGATTAATAAGACAAGAAGATGGACTAAAATCATTACACGGTGCGCAAGCAGCTTAAAAACAGGTATAAATAACTTTTTTGTGGTCGCTGTTCGCTCACCGAAGAAATCCGGGAAGGTCCTCCATATATCAATGCTAAGCGCGAAATTTTGAAGCAAGATCGTCTTTAACGAGCATCAATGAGATTTTGCATGAACTTCTTGTGATAGATGTTCACGTTGGGTCCTACACAGGTAGGTAGATAGGTAGGTAGGTTAGATGGCAAGAATACCCCAGGTACACTTCAAGTAGTACTTATGAGTCGTTTTGATACCATAATGTGAACCACTACCTGTGAAACCAACTAAAGCCATCCAGTGCTGTTTTTGTAGTGGAGGAGAGAAAAGGGATCTAGGCTGGAGAATTTCCTCAAGCCATCCCCAAAGGCCACGCTAAGGAATCTCAAGAGTCTAGCCGCCTTTCTCTACAGGATCCCCAAAGCTTCTGCAATAGGGGTTGTACGAAATTCCAAGCTTCTCCGCATGCGTATCGATCATCCTGTGACCAGTGAACACTGCAAAGAGTTTGGAAATTGAATGGCGGGGAGTTCCCATCACCTTAAGAGTTCCGGTTCTGTCGTACTGAGGCCAAAGTGATTTCGAAATAACAGACGATGAGACAGACCTTCATTTGTCTTTCGCTTTTTTAAGGTAGAACTTGTGCAGTTTCCATTTAACAACGGTCAACGGGATACTGATATCTGGGAAGGGGACAACTGAAACCGGTTCTGTTAACCCCATCCTGGCAAGCTCATCGGCAATTTCATTTCCCTCTATATCCCTGTGCCCAGGAACTCAGATAAGGGAAATGTTTCCTACACGTTCAAGACGTTTGAGTTCCTCCTTATAGGAGTTTACCAGAAGAGAGATGCAATACGGCGACAACAGGGCCTTGACCGCAGCTTGACTATCTTGAAAAAATATTAATGGCTCCCTCCCAACAGCGATCCTGCAAGCATGCAAAATGCGAAGACCTCTGCTTGAAAAACGCTGCTCGCTTCCGGCAGTTTAAAGGAGAACGAAATGCTGGTTGATTTAGAGAAAACCCCCGCTTCCACTCCAGATTCCATCTTGGATCCGTCAGTGAAAACATAGGTAGATACCTAAGTATATCCGTACCGACTCTCACCTCTTCCCAATTTTTCCTGTTCGGAAAGATAACCCTAGCACAAACCTCAATACCCAGTTTGTGGATGGAGAGATCTGTACGAAGTACAGAGAAGGAAGGGGAGATCTACTTTAAGATGATACTATGTCCTGCAGGAAATTGCCTCCAGAGGCCAATCTTGTTCAACCTAATAGAGCTCTGAGCAGCAATGGATTTAACTTGAAGATCCACGAGAAGTAAGTGCAGAATGACGCAAGCGTTCACAACTAAGGAAGATTTTGAAAAATCGGGTTTATTTTATTCAAAATAGATTTCTTCGAAACTCTACATATACACCGCATTGTACGGCCGAGAAGCATATCAAACGACTTACACGTTTTTGGAAATCTAGTTTAATACGGTGGTCGCCAATCTTTGAATGCCATCCATGTTTGCATAACACCAAATGCAATTTTCTAAGAAAGAAGCCGCACGGAGGTGCGAGATGCATATCCAGATATTTCGTAGCATTATTTTGGGATATGATTACAATATTCAGTTTCACGGGAGGGCCAATGCTTGAGTTTTAAAGTAACTTGAATTGATTTTGTCTCATTGGATTTCATTTTCTTCTTCTTCTTAATTGGCGCGATAACGGCATACGCGATTTTGGCCGAGTTAAACAAAGCGCGCCAGTCGTATCTTTCTCGCGCTAAAAGGCCCCAATAGGACACACCAAGTGAAACCAAGTCGTTATTTACCTGATCTTTCCAACGCAGAGGAGGCCTTCCTCTTCCTCTGCTACCACCAGCCACTTTTCGGTCTTCAATTTTGGGCATCATTCTTTTGAGAAAAAGGGATCCCATAATTTTTGAGGCAATACGCCATAACCTGATGCAACAATAAGATTCGGCCCTTTTTCCGGGTTTAGGGATCATGTTTTTTGTGCAACTATCCAATGGAGAGGAACAAAACCAATTAATATTATAGAATTTTATAGGAATCACTTTTCTATATTAGTGATTCCTTTATCTGGCAGTTGTTTAAGTACTTCTTCTATGATGAGATCATATCCGAAGGCTTTCTTTGTTTTAAGCTTTTTATTGCTGCTTTTGCTTCTTTCTGGCCGGGTCTATTCGGCAAATATGTTTCAGGGTTTCTTTGACTTTTTGAGAATAAAGTTTGGAGATAATTTTGCAATATTTCCCAAAGTAAAATGCGTTCGAGCGCAAAGCGATTCATTTCGTACCGCGGAGATATGATACTAAATTTATATTAATATTTCCAGCGAAAAAAAACTGTCACTGTCAAAACAACATTTGATCATATGATTATGTAATATATACAGTGGTTCAAACGTCTAATCGTACATGCAGAGGGTTCACTTAAATATTAGTTTTAAAACAGAAAATTTGTTTAATTTAAAATAATAGACACTGATTTTATTTCATAATAACTTAATTTATTTCGTCATATACAAAAGTTTTAAGTTTCCACAACATTTTCTTAAAAAAAAAACAAAAACAAATAAAACAAAAGAAATTCATGTCCAAACGAATAATCGTACATAAGTAGACTTCGACTGGATACCGTTATCCTATCAGCATTTTTTTCAAATTATATTTTGCACTGGACTATAAATAAATTCTTATTTAGTTATCCAGATTGCTTTAAGTGATAAACTTAATCGGTACGTAATGGCACCTTCAGGAAAACAGACAACGGTAGAAGAACGAAAATAAATAATTAAATTGCACGAATCCGGAAAAACTTTTAGAGAAATGGCAGTTTTAGTAAATAGAGCTCATTCTACCGTGCAATATATCATTAAAAGATATAAAAATGACCTCTCTATTGTAAATAAAAGTCGTGTTGGCCAAGGCAAGAAGCTCGATGAACGTTTGATTTTATGGGAAGTGAAAAAAAATGCTTTTGTAACAGCAGTAGAAATTAACAGAACATTAAAAAAAGACTGATAAGATAGTTTGTGATGAGACAATCCGAGATGTTTTGAAAAGAAATAATTATCATGGCAGAATAGCACGAAAAAAGCCATACATAAGTCCTAAAAACAAAAAAGCTCGCATGAAATTTGCTACAGACTATATTACAAAAGCTTTTAACTTCTGGAAAACGGTAAAAACAAAATAAAATCTAAATTATTGGCACTAAATTTCATTTTTGACAGGTACTATTCACAGACGAAAGTAAATTTAATTTAAAAGGGTCCGATGGAAAGTGCTACGTATGGCGAAAACCCAATGCAGAATTTGATTGTAAAAATACAAAGCCTACTGTGAAACACGGTGGTGTGGGGGTGTGTTTCGAGTTCAGGTGTTGGAAATATTGAATTTATTGAAGGCAATATGGATAAATACAAGTATTTAGATATTTTAAAAAATAATGGGAAGCAAAGTGCCGAGCGTTTGGGGAAAATAGACAATTTTGCTTTCTACCAAGACAACGATCCGAAACATACATCAATGGTTGCGAGGATGTGGCTTATTTATAATTGTCCAAAACTACTCCAAACCCCCACACAATCACCTGATCTTAACATAATTGAGCATGTATGGGAGGAATTGTCTAAAAGATTAAAGGACAAAGTCTTTCGAAATGTTAATGAGTTAAAAGAAACTCTACGAACTGAGTGGTATAATATTTCACCAGAAGTATGTAAAAACTTAGTAGAATCGATGCCAAAACGTTTGAGTGCTGTGCTTAAAGCTAAAGGACTCTCTACTAAGCATTAATTTTAAAAATATTTAGATTGAGAGCATAAATTCAGTATTGTACGATTATTCGTTTGGACATGAATTTCTTTTGTTTTGTTTGTTTTTGTTTTTTTTAAGGCAATGTTGTGAAAACTTAAAACTTTTGTATATGACGAAATAAATTAAGTTATTATGAAATAAAATCAGTGTATATTATTTTAAATTAAACAAATTTTCTCTTTTAAAACTAATATTTAAGATGAGCTCTCTGCATGTACGATTAGACGTTTGAACCACTGTATATAAAAAAAACATTAAATGCACCACCCCGTATTTGTAATCCTGATTGACAAAGCAATGTTTTTTGAGTATGGTTCAGTATTCCTAAGATCATTAGACTAATAAGACTCTTTTTGTGAAAACCTACAAAAAACCAAATGATCAAGGCGAATCGAATTTTCTATTCTTCTTGATGATGTAAAAAGTCGCGTCTCTTAAATTCACCATAATTGTATGAGTGTACGTATTAAATCATAAAAACCTGTCCTACTGAAAATATTGAAATTTAAACCATTAAGTGAAATAAGATCTTAAGTATACAGGAGTAGCTGAACGAAATGGGATCACAAATTAGCAATCACTGAAAAAAAATTTAACATATGCACGTATAAACGATTCTTACATTAAAACCCACACACGCAAAGACAAGGTTCCGCATATTGTGCGAGAAGGAAGGAAGTTGCGAGATACTCAACCCAGAAAAAAACGGAACTCAATCTTCCTCTGAAGAAAGTACACATGACGAAGTGACCACAACAGTTATGTTAAAAGTTAAGAATATTTCTTATTTGCATTCAAATCGGCCGGAGAAAATGCAAAAACAAAAATTTCCGTTCTATTGCAAACAAAATTTCATCATCTAAATGTGCGCAAATATTGAAATTTGATGCAAGTAACCAAGAAAGAAGTGCGTAAGAACATTTTAGGCAGGAAAGCGAGTGCCAATTGATCGTAATGAATTTTAGGAAATGGTCTTCACGCGCACTCAAATGCAGTTAGCCGGTGCAGCAGGTTCGCATAAAGGAAAGTACCGGACATAGCGAACGGACCGTCCGTGATGTATTAGCTTAACGGAGTTTGCGGAAGCCGTGCGGATTATGAGTTATGCAAATATGTATACAGAGTGGTCCATTTAGTGCCGGAAATTGAAGAGATGCACATGGAGAATCTTCGAATTTCAGCAGGATGGCGAATCTTGCCACATGCCCATGCCACAATCGATCTTTTGCGCGCCAATAACACGGAAATCGTGTTATCAACTGTCTACTGGTTAAGTGACCCTCTCATTGTTGCAATTTGATGGGGTGTCCTGAAGGATCGATAGTATGCGAACAATCCATTAACGATTCAGGCATATGAGATGAATATCAAGCGAGCTATTCGTGAGATAGGATGAAAAACTGTTACAAATATCTTAGTAAACTGGGCTAATAGGATGCGCTACTGCGAAGCCAGTTGAAGAAGTCACATCAATGAAATCGCGTTCCATAAATAATATGAATATTTCCTCTTTCCAATTAAAAAATTACTTTTCTTCATTTCAAGTATTAAACCTGTATTTTCTGGTGAGCTAAAAGATGTATAATATCTTCTTCTTCTTGATTGGCGCGATAACCGCTTTGGTTTTCGACGTTTCTTTCTCGTGCTAACCGGCGCCAGTTGGACACACCAAGTGAAGCCAAGTCCTTCTGCACCTGAACTTTCCAGCGCAGAGAAGGCCTTCCTCTTCCTCTGCTACTACCAGCTGGTACCGGATCGAATACTTTCCATTCAAGCGACATGATCCAACCAACGAAGCCACTGGATCTTTATTCGCTCCGCTATGTCTATGTTGTCGTAAAGCTCATAGAGCTCATTGTTCCATCGCCTGCGATATTCGCCGTCGCCAACGTGCAAAGGTCCAAAAATTTTCAACAGAATATTACTCTCGAACTCTCCAAGTGGCGCCTCATCGGATACTGTCATCGTTCAAACTTCTGCACCATACGATAGGAAGGGCATGATGGGAACCTTAGTTTTACTCAGAGAGATCGTTCCCAAATCTGACGGCGCTGCTGATATTGACCAGCGTCATTTTTCCTTAGCCGTATTAGTTTTGCGGGGATACCAAATTCAAACATCGCGGCACATAGGCAACTCCTTTTCGTACTGTGGAATGCAGCTTTGAAGTCAACGCAAAGATTGTGTGTACCCATTCTCCTTTTAAGGATATTTTTCAAGACTTGGAGTATTGTAGATTTTCCAGCTCTAAAGCGGGATTTTTACGTGGCGGGTCTCAAACACTGCGCACATCAGCTCGCTCCTTCTAGCTTCGCCTTCTCACATTACCTTTCTCTCGAACGGATGCTCGGAACCTACCCAGAGCATACTTGGGCTAAGTTGGGAGCTGCTTGGACCATATGCAGAAAAATTGTCCTGGCCACTTCCAAGTGAATGGCAATTAGTAACTTTTCCCACTTGCGTGGCCTTCTATATATGAAATCATCCTTGTTATGTGTACATCTGAAGGAATAATAAGCGAAGAAAAATGGAGTGCCGTGGAAAATTTTGTTGCGGATATTAACCGAAAATGGAGTCGTGAAATGGAAACTGAAGAGATGACGAGCAATAAGTATATGTTTTTCGAAACAGGCGGTCCTGGTGCCAGAGTGAATGTGTCCTTCTCATTACGCCATCTTGGACCTCTACCTCGAGGCAATGCGTAAGCCGTCGCGGGGCTGAGGAAAAAATCTAAGAGTGGAGGAGGGATGTTTTTAGTGGAGCCACCCCACACACGTAGTAACGACGGTTACTATATGGTGCGAAGGTGTTTGTAACCCTACCTCTTACTTACATACTTACTTATATGGCCTGATCAAGGATCACACCTGATCAAGGATCACACCTGATCAAGCATCACAACCCGTTACCGGATTAAGGCCGACTGTAACAAACGTCGTCAGGCGTCTTTGCTTTGCGCGCGTCTACTCCAATTTGTTACACCAAGCGATGATAGGTTTCCCCCGACTTGGTTCTGCCATCGAGGCTATGGTCCTCCTCTACGTCTTTGTCCTCTAACTTGCCATCCGAACACCTTCTTTGCTTGAGCTACTGCATCCATACGCTTGATGTGGTCCAACTAGCGAAAGCGCTGAAAATTGATGCGCTTCACTATGTCCACATGGGCGTAAAGCTCATATAGCTCGTCGGTCATTCGGCGGTAGTAATTGTCGAAGAGGACCCACGATTTCTGAAGTATCTTTCTCTTGAATACCCCAAAAGCTGCTGCATCAATCTGCGGCACAACCCATGCTTCAACGCCGTAGAGTAACACGGGAAAGATGAGCCTCTTGTAGAGTGTTAGTTTTGTCGGGCGAGAGAGGTCTCTGCTACACATTTGCTTACTGAGATCATAGTAACACCCATTAGCAAGCAAGACTTGTCGCTTTATCTCCAGGCTGACATCGTTTGTTGTTGTGACGCTGTCCGAAGATATATATGTAAATTCTTTGATAATATCAAAAGTAAAGTTGGCCACTGAAAGGCTGGATCCAAAATGCCGTGTAACTGTCCTAGTGGACAGCATATACTTCGTCTTGCCCTTGTTAACCGTCAGACCCACTCTAGTTGACTCTCTTTCGATATCGGAAAATACTGCGATAACATTTCGCGTGCAGTGCCTTATGATTTCAATATCATCAGCATAGGAGCTGGACAATTTTAGTGAAAATAGTGTTATTTCGATGAATGCCGGCTCCCCGCAGTAGATCCTACCATAAGGAAGTTAAAGGGGTCACACGATAGTGTATCGCCTTGTCTAAAACCTCGCTCGGTATTGAAAGGTTTGGAGATGTCTTTTCCTTGACAGAGCTTGATATGTTGCTCAATGCCATTTCGCAAAGCTGAATAAGTTTCCGGGAATACCGAACTCAGACATTGTGACATATAAGCGATCTCTTATTGAGCTATCAATAGCTGCCTTATAATCGACAATCGTTATCTTTTTTATCGTTTTTTTTCAAGATGTGGCACCAAACCTCACCGCTAAAAAAAAGCAGGCAAGGATTACCATGAGACAAAACTTTTTCTCAATATTACCTTTTGTGGTTTTTGTATGTAGTAGGAATGGGCCCTGGGATTTAGATGTATGGTACACCGTCTACAGCGACTTAAATATTCATGAGTATAAAAAAAATCGGGTTTCGTGACATGGACACCGGTGCGCAGTTAGCTGAAAATTAGATTTAGAAGCTACCTGGCGCAAGTTGCTGGTCTCAAATATAAAAAATTGTGGCAGTACAGGAAGAAATAAAAAAAATTGTTGAACAAGAAGAAACTTTAAGAAATCCGCAACAGGAAAGGCTTGAAATCACTTCTGGTAGAAAAAATAGGAATTCTTGTGCTTCTTTAACTAACTAATTGAACGCTACTTGAATATTCTTTCCACTATTTGCGTAGTGCCAATATTTGCTCCTTTTTGTACTAAAGAAAAAACTTGTTTAAACAGCATCCTCTCGCAAGGCACAGGATAATAACTCTTGAGCTGATGTTTGTACTTTTTGCTTCCCTTTCGAACCATATCTGTTTGCTCAGCTCATACACTGGAGTGAATTTGCATAACACTGCGTACCAGCAGTGTAATGAAGCGGAATGTCGAGAAGTGCCTACAGATAATTAGAGAATTTGTGTAAAAAATGAATTGCGAATGACAACTAACTGACAAGATGTGGTGATTTCTACAACCTACGTCTGCTTAAAGTATCGAAGAATTATCAGGGAAACGTTATTGGAAAACGATTCACAGAACAACCCCACACGAAGGGAAGTCGCATGTCGTCCAAACAAGTTCTTGTGCATAATCAGTTGCTTTGTGCAACAACCATACCAACCAACAGACATACAAGCACACAGAACTCCTAACAAATTTATGGGCAAGCGCATACATATGGAACCTCTGTACGAGTATATGCACCTATACATACAAACATCACTATCGCCGCTACCTTTTCTTTATTTTCTCATGGCTCCACTTTGCGCAGCGGCGAGATTTTTGGCGCGCTTTTTCATGCCCACAAAAACACAAAATTCGAGGAATTTTTTTATGTTTACTTAGCGGCCGCACAACGGGCGACATTGAGGACGAAGTGGCGGACGTTTACGCTGATCATGAGAAGCTGCGCCGATCTTGTTGTTTAAGCAGACGATGGCGTTGAAAGAGCAGCAGCAAACGGCAGAAAAATGGAGCTCGGCCACAACCCAGTCGAACTTATCTTTTTCTGCTATTTTTTTTTTTTAATTCTCCTCCAACCTGTGGTTTTCGGCTTTGAAAGAAGTGGAAAAAATGAGCCATTCATGGTTATTTCGTACGTTTGAAATTTCTTGGAAATCCTTTCAAGTGCACCACACATACATACGCACACACTCTCTCCACCAGACTTTCCCATGCCTCATGCACGGCGCACGAATTGGTCGGTCGGTCGGTCGTTCGGAAGGTTGGTCGATTGGTCTGTTGGTTGTTGTTTGTGCGCCCTTTGAACGCGAAGGAAGACACACAGGATAATAGGCAGCAACAATAACAACATTGTACGAGCAATATCAACACTTCGCTGAAAGAAAATCATTGTCTCTTGTGGGTTTACTTGCCGGATTGATGGAGAAGCAGGGTGTGTGGAACGGCAGGCACAAGTGTATCAAGCGGCTTGGTTGGTACCTGTTGTCAGTGCATTATTGTTTGCCACGCCGCTTATCCCGCCAATTTATGAATGAATTTGATTAAATGCCACAAAGAACAACAACAAATGGAACAACAACAAATAGAACAACAACAAACAATGTATAGCAATCTAATGTCAATCAAGAGGAAATCCTTTCAGTGCGCGCGGGAAGTTTGTGTGTATTTGTATGGGTTTTCGTATATCCTTTGGATATGCAGGCAATCAAGCGCGTACAAATGTGATTCGGTTTTGATTAAATCGCTCGGCAGTCGATATGAAGGTAGCTCATATGCTCCTTTTTGCTTCTTACCACTGCCTGCCACTCTTTGAAGATTTCTTGACCTTCCTGTAGGAAATCGGGCTTATCGTAAATGCGCTGATAAATGTGTCACTTATGTTTGGCTGTTGGCGGGATTCCTGGAATCTTTATCCAATTGGTGTGCGTGCGTGTGTGTGTGTGTGTGTGTGGTTTGGTGTGAATGAAGTGCTGGTGACATTATTAATGGACGATATACGAGAACTGAAATATTGTGGCTACCACTCTTGTGGACACAAGTGATGAGAATATCCATTGCACAATCAAGTGTAAATAATAAACAAATATCTGCTTCTTTCAGTTTAATTATAAACAGGGTATATCGTTTCGCGTTCTATTTTTAGCTGATCTTGAAGGAAGATATTCATCGAACAGCCTGAAGTTAGAGCAAAGAAATAACTTTGTACAGAGGACATTTGACGGAAGCTGAGTGGACTAACTGGTCTCTTCCTCGTCTCTACAACTTCTGCAGTATTCATGAGACGTTTTTTATTTTATATTTTTTTTTATCAAACAAAAAATATATTACATATTTTTTTTTATATAAAAAAAGTTTTAAAAATTAAACATTTTTTTTATTTCAGTAATTTATTACCAAAATGTTTTAATTTGAGTAATTTATTAAAAAAAATATTTTTTTTTAATTTTTTGTTTTTGTATTTATGTTTTTTAATAGGTCTTTGTTTATTTAGTATTTTTTTGAATTTCATGAATTTCATATTATCCTCCTAGCCTAAGAGCAAGTGGCCGTTGACATAAGCCACGACCTTCGAAATGTTCTCTATTGAAAAGTTGAACGATCTCCTGACGTCTTCTATGCTATCTATTTGCGGCCAAATCAGCCTGGTTGTAATACACGTATTTTCTTCTCTCCATGACCTATTGGCCTCTTAGAGAATAATTGTTTTTATCCTCAATTTGCAAGTTGCCGTAGGGATTCCAATATTGCCTCTGTTTTCAAGCAGTGGCAGATTAACACCCTTTCTGGCTACCTTCTGGCTGCAATTTCCTTCAATATCTCTACGTCCCGGAATCCATGTAAGACTGACCTTGAAGTCGGTGCTAATATCATTTAGCTGCCAGACAGTTACAGTACACAGATACCTCCTTTATGACTAAGACCCTTTATGCCTGGTAGACCCTAGAGTAGTTCAGATAATTCCAGTCCTATGTTCCTCTTTTGAAAAAACCCCATAAGCTACTTTATTTCTAACTTGGATCCATCCGCGTGAAAATTTATTTTCCCTCTTCTCCATGGTCATTGTGTTTGCCACTCTCTTCTTCACGGGATGCTAGTCTTGAAGCGCCTGTCGAAGGTGGCTCCCCATAGTGTGTAGTATAGAGCCGTGGCCGAGCCGCCGGCTCTTCTATAACGCCATACTATTAAGTCTGAGTGCTGAAGCGACGGCCTCGTGATTTCCTACCCTACTCTGGTAAGTAGCTCGACTGCAACCTGACTATTTCGGGGAACTATCTTAAATTTTTAAACGATTTTCTAAAACTTGAGAATGCAGCCAGAAGCTCGAGTCACCGCATAAATGAATCAAATATTGAAGTTTTGGGCACTGGAAAAGTTTCAAATGAACGTAAATCTGCCATACTTTTGAGCTAATAGCGTTGTTCAAATATCTTGGATCTATCATCTCTGCGGAGGCAACATCCAAATAAAAAGTTAATGTGAGGCTCTAGACGAAGAACGTGGTCTTCTTTTTGCTATACAAGGCTCAGGCTACTCGTTTCTTTTTTTTCTAAGGAAACGAAACTGAAACTCAATAAAACAAGGCCTTGCGTTACTAATGCTTCTGAAAGCTGAGGCGGAAATCATTGGAAAGGGAATGAAGAAAAGCTTAAAAGCGAATTTGAGCAAAAAACTCTACGTTGCACCCTTGGATCGATGCTGAAAGATCACATCAACTATCGCCTACGTTACAACGATGAATGCCTAGCAGAGCTAAACGACTTCCAAATCGCCGACTACATCAAGCTACAGCGTCTTAAGTGGCCCGATATGTTGTGAGGATGGACCCAAACGAAATTTTAAAAAATATGTAGATCTTATTATTGTAGTATAGTAAACTGTATGTGCCATGTAAAATGATCGCTCAAGGAAAATCTGGATTGACACAATTAATGGCAATTCCAAGATCTTTGGACTAAAAAATTGGAATCGAGGCCCTTCCAAATTTGTTGGAAACTGTTTGGCTGTGTTCGCGCTGTATTAAATATTCAAGTGCTTTAGGTATTTCATTGGTTTTAGTAATGGATTTCCGTCCGTAATGTCTTAGGGTGAATGCTTCCGCAGAACATGGGGCTTAGAAAAATGTTGCCAATCCTGTATTATATGGTATTAGTAATTATGTTAGTGAGTAGCGGTAAATATGCAGTTGAACTCTAACTCAGACCAGCTGCTTAGTGTGAATCCTTCTCTTTGAAATGCAGTATGCGATGTTAAAGTAGAGGCACCTTGCAAGGTTCAAAGTTAGCAAAGTCGCAACCTTGTCCGAAGCAGCAAAGGCTTTCATGATTTGCAAACTTTTAACTGCAAAATCCTGGCGATGTAGCCCAAGAATCCTGAAATGGATGTACATCTTGGCAATAAAGCCAATGATATCATATGGAGCAGTTGATGGGCATCGAGAGTCGCTCTCCCGACACTGCTGGCAGCACTAATTAAGCTTCAGCGCTTAGCATGCCTGTGCATTACGGGGACGATGCGAATCTGTCATACAGCTGCGATGGAGGTGATGCTGGAGCTTCATATAGTTATACAACAATCAACTAAGCGTACGCTGTTGAATATTACAAGGGAATGCTTCGGTAGAGGAAAAGTGATATCATCTAAGAACATGGCAGTGCTGAGTCTACAGTTGCCACTTACCCAGCTACTCTGAACAGGTCGATAACGTAAACTGGAGGACACCTGCATTTGAAAGGAAACTCCAGGAGTTTACCATATACTGGTACACAGATGGCTCGAAGGTAACATAGGCATAAGATAGATGCGGGAATATATGGCCCCAGAGCCAAGCGTTCTGTGTCGATGGGTAGTTGTTCAAGCATCTTTCAAACGGAAATGTGTGTCATCTGTCTGTGTGCAGAGATTAACTGATTAACTTAGACAAGAACTTCCGGAATGAGCGAATTGTCATTATGAGCGTCAGTCAGGCGGCACTGAAGGCTATGCCATCCTGTGAAATTAAGTCCTCACTGATATTTGCGTGTATCGAGAAACTGAATCTATTATGAACGCAGCATCACATTCGGCATGACGACTTGAACAGAGATGTTAACACAGTTTGCCATTCTCGAGATGGGTGGATAATCCGAAAAAGTAGCTACTTCATCAACTAAGGCAAACGTCTCAATGCTAGTGGCTTTGATACAAGATATTTAATAAACTTCATTGCGACTATTAAAGAAGCTGCAAGAATGAGGAGGAGGAGGAAGGGTCTGTCAGACATCGCATCCGGCTGATGTGGGTCCCAGGGCACAGCGGTATAATGGGAACGAAGTAGCGGACGCATTGGCAAGAGAGGCTGCGACCTCTTCATTAAAAGGACCCGAGACTTTCCTTGTTATGGCACAACACACATCAAGGAGAAGCTTAGAGGTGAAGTGCTAAGGCTAAGTGAGGTTAGCTGGCACCAAACTATGGGGTTACGCCAGGCGAAACCCTTACCCGCCAGGGTACAACCAAAAGATGTTTAGAAAAGTCATTATTATCCCTATGCTGATAAATTGCGAATGCTCAGTATGAGAAGGGAAGGAACCAGACAGGTGAAAGGAAGCGAAAAGAGGGCTTTGGATTAGAGGATGACGACCAACAGTGGCGTTTCATGTTTGTATTAACAGCTTCTAGCTACTGATGAAATTCACCAGATGTGTGATATCCGCAAGTGTAGCGTAAAAGTGAGATCCCAGATGTCTAAATCTGCACCCAACGAGAGCAGGGCAGCTGAGAAGAAGGTGCTGAGAAGAATGTGCCGAGAAACAGGTACTGAGATGATTCCACCTCGTCCTCCAGGCAGCATCTGCAGAAAGGACTTGAAGAAATCACAAGCCTCACCGCATGGACACCTAACGAATAGTGACCGGAAAGGATACCTACCAAATTCGAGAGCAGTGGCTATCCATCTAACAAAGTCGAAAAATTAGAGAGGTTTACAAATTTTCTTAAAAACTTGTCTTTAAATATCCCAGACACCCTGTAAGCAAGTATTTACACATCACTTTAGCTGCAAACATTGTCCGTTAATAAACACACTTATACAAACATGTGATTGCCAGAGAAAGGCGAGGAGCAAAATATTATAAATAAAATTAAATAACAGAAAACTTGTGGAGTTCGGTTTTGTTGGGTATAAATTTCAGTTGACAAATATTGGTCAAATAAAATATGGACTAAAATGTAAAGGAAGTAGGAAAATAATCGGCGCGATTGACACACGATATTTTCAGAGAATGCAACAACAAAAACCAAAGTAGAGCGTCCATATATAATAAATATAATGAATGTTTGTATGTTAGCCCAGCCCACATTTCGACATTTCCAAGTAGATGCCCTGTGTGTAGTAGCTGTGCGGCATTTTCCCAACACTTTAATTGCTAAATGCTTTCTTCGTATTGTCTGCAAGGAAGATTGCAAGTGGCAGTCACGGCGAGGACTTGAGTGCCAAGTAAAACGGTAAAATGGTCAATTAATACTTTAAGTGGCTGGGCCGTTGTAGCAGCCATAGAATTTGAGTATCCTGTTGTGCGCTTTACAGTTAACATGTCACCGGTGGAGAAAATGCAAAAAAAAAATACAAAAAAAAATACACAATAAAAAACAAAAACAAATAGTCTAAATATGCTCATATGCCGAATGAAGCAAAAAAGAGCGAGGCCCATCAGCTGTGCGGGAGACAAAACTGAAAGAAAAGTCATTTAATCCGGGCTGCTTGCTCGAAAAAGTAACTGATTCTCATGCCAATTATTTAGGCACATAGTTGTTGTATGTGCATTGTTGTTATTTTCTGGCAGGTTGACATTGCTCCCACTGCACTTGACCAACAACAAGAACAACATGTGTTAAGCACTTCGTGCTTTGTTTTCTCCTGAGCTGCTGCGCAGTTAATCAAACAAGAACTCAAATTTCCTTGCTGTATTTGTGATTCTCAGGCAGAGGAATTAAGTAAATAACAACAACAAGAAACTGTAAGTAGTTGAAAATAGCAAAAAACAAAGCAATAAAGTCTCATCTCGTCCTATTGACAGTGCACAGCTCAGTTCGGTCGAAAACTCGGCGGCGACACTAACAATTTCCAATGGGCTGAGAGGCTGGGAAAATTTCCGAGCGATCAGCTGTTTAATGTCGCACACAATATTTTTTCTTAAATACGTTGTTTTTTTTCCTCCTTTCTTTGCAGGAGACCTGTTCACACACGCATAGACGAATAGAGCAAAAAGAAAAAAAAAAAGAAAAAATAAATAAAAAACAAACCCACACAACAAAAACACTAATACTGCACGGACTTACATTAGAAAAGTCATCACCATCAGCTGGTTTAAGGGTAATTGTCGTGTTTGCTTGCTCTTGCGCTGATCGCAGAAAGTCACACGGTTCGATCTGCTGCCGGCTGATCTTCATGGGTAATCCTCAGGTGCTGATGAGGTGTAGCAATTCAATGGGCATTTTGTTGCACAATAGCGCATCCACCTGCAATCAGCTGATTGTGTGTGCCTGCGCCACTCTTCTTTCGCTTTTGATATCGCCCTACCTACGCAGGCAAGTAGCTGCTGATTCTCACAATTATCCCTGGAATCCGACCGAGCTGCGTGTGCTGATCTTGCGCTCAAATCTCGGCCTTCTATTGTGCCATTTATTTTTCTATTGAACGTTACGGAGCGGTAAGCCTCCACGTATTGGTGGTCTGCAAATAAAAAAAATATTTGATGATAAAAAAATTAAACAAAAAAATAAATATCTACACGAAAACTGCACAGTGAAAGGTCAACACACACACACACACGCATATGCATGAGCATAGGGCAACAGCAGTCCGCCGTTAATGATTCCTGCGCTGATTTGGCATGTCATGAAAAGAAAATCATTGGCATCTCGCCGGCTACGTTGTTTCATTTCAATTCAATTCGCTTTGCGATTATTGTCAGCCACTTTGAATTATCGTACAGGAAATCAGCACAAAAAAGATCAGAAAGGCAGCTCGAAAAATCGGATCAAATTGGAAAATTCTAAAAAATGTACGAGGGTGTGGCAAATTGCAATTGTGAAGATGTCAGTAAGCAACAAATTATAGCGTGGGATTTATTTAAAATATGTGTTTTTAGTATTGTGAAAAAATTTGAGTTGACAAAAAGAGTGAAGGATAGGAACTATTTTTTAACGCTGCAGTAATAAATGTAATATGAAAAAAAAAATATTGCATTCACTCGTTAGGGAGGTGTTGGGATGTAAACAAGTGCATATAGAGAGAGTTTGTTTTGTTATTACTGTAAGCTGTTAAAGTCATAATCTTAAAATATTTTGCGTCTTAAATGAGCGGTGGGTTTAGTAGTGTTATTTTTGCTATGTGATTTTCTCGGAAAATCTTTGAAATATTGTGGAATAAAAGATGAATTGTTTCCTAGAACTTTGAAAATATCCCAGCAGCTTAAATATTAGATGGTAGACATACATACATCCATACATATATAAATTTCGCCTGAAAGAGTAACAAAAAATTGTTTCTCCGACAGAGGAGGTGTGCACTGTTATTATTGTAAAGTTATCGCTGTGGATCCCGATCGAACCTTTTTTTCGTAAAATTAACAATATGGCTGCCTCAGGAAATATTTTTCAGAATTCCGAGAAAAAAACCGACAATTAATTGTTTAAAAAAAAAATCAAAATTTTTGAAAAAAAAAATTCCTTCCATCAGGCACGAGTTTTTTATGTTTTTCAGAAGCGGTATAAATTTCATTGAAATCTATAAGCGGTTTTTAAGTTACAGTGATCACCAATTTAAAAAACGTAGTTTTGAGAAAAACGCATTTAAAGTTTTGCTATCGATTGCCGATTTGCCCGGGCGCCCTTTGTTAATTGAGCCCTTGATTTTGAAAGTCGACTAAGTCAAAATTTTTAAAAATCGAGTTTATCAGCTACTTGTTATCTAATCCTAATGAACTAACATAATCTGAAGAGATTAGCAGTATGCCATGAAAATTAACTCGTAAAATTGAGTGTATTTTTTGGTTGTTAAACAAAATACGGAAACTGTTCATTTTGATAGTCGACTAAGTCAGTTCGTTGAGAAATTTTGGAAAATAAATAATAATTTTGTAATGCCTTCAGATAACGATTCAGGTATGATCAAGTAATCATTTAAATGTAAAAACGTACTATTTATAATATAGTTAATTGTAGACATTGTACTGCGAAGAAGTTTAAGTAATGCTCCCAAGAAATGGAAACGAATAAGAGCAATATCGTCTTCAGATGAATCAACTGATACTGTGAAAGTGAATTCGGAACCCCTACAAATGGAAGAAATCAACATGAAATCAAGAAAGAGGAGCCGAAATCAACTTAATTATGCACGAAGTATAAGAAAAATGAAGAGAAATAGTGGAGAGGAATATGAAACAAAAAAGTCTAAGCTTGTGAGTGGTAAACTTTTCGAATATAAAGATTGCCGTTGTTCCAAACAATGTATAAATGCAATTGGATATGAAGATAGGAAAGCAAATTTGTTTCTGTACGGTTTGGTTCGAAAACTATCAATAAAGCAAAGACGACCCAGAAATGAAGAAGGATATATGGGAAAATGTAGTTATAAGTATCATATAAATTTACCAAATTCAGAAGTTTCCATTTGTAGAACTTTTTTTTTTTGGATACTTTTAAAATATCTTACGGAAGATTAAACGGTGCCTTAAATGCCAAATCACCTGGAATGGATTTACGTGGCAAAATGCTTGGTTCATCTAGAAAAACAGATGAAAATAAAATTAAAGTGGTACGAGAACATATTCTGAGTTTTCCAGCATGTGAGAGCCATTACACGAGATCACATCACACTTCAGGTCGAAAGTATTTAAGTGCTGACTTAGATATCCGAAAAATGTATGAGCTGTATGTGAAAAAATGTGATGAAAATAATATATCACGTGTGAAGGAGTGGACTTACAGGAAAATTTTCAATACGGAGTTCAACTTAAATTTTCATACTCCTCGTAAAGACACTTGCCAAAAGTGTGATTCACTAAAACTAAAAATAGAAGCATCCAGTAACGAAGACGAGAAGTTGCATCTTATGGAAATTCGTGATTCACATCTTATCAGTGCCGAACAGGCCAGAAAAAGTTTAACAGATGACATACAAAAAGCAAAAGATAACCCGAGTGAATATTACGGTTTCACATTTGATCTACAGAAAGCACTTGCGTATCCAAAACTTTCTGTTTCGGTAGCTTATTATAAGCGCAACATGTATGTATACAATTTGGGGTTTCATAATTTCCACAATGAAAATGCTAAAATGTAATATATGTATGGGATGAAACAATCGCTTCAAGAGGATCACAGGAAGTTGCGTCCTGCATCTTAAAGCACATTCAGGACATTACCACTCAAAAGCACGTCATAGCTTACAGTGATGCCTGCACAGGACAAAATCGTAACATCAATATAGCTTTAGTTTGGTTAAAAATTGTACAGTCATCTGATAACAATGATGAAACTGTTGATCATAAATTTATGGTATCCGGCCATTCTTTTTTGCCAAATGATCGCGATTTTGGTATGATAGAAACTAAAATTAAAAAATCGAATTATTTATACATACCTGAGCATTATTATAATTTAATAGAAGTATGTAAAAAAAAACCCATTTTTGGTGGTACAAATGGCTCAGAAAAATTTCATTTCGACAAAACAACTAAAAGATTCAACGAATAATAGAAAGAAAAACACCAATGGAGAAGCTGTGTCTTGGCTAAAAATTCAATGGATCAGATTTCTAAAAAATTCTCCATATAAGATGTTTTATAAAACTTCCTTAGATGAGAATTCCGAATTCAAAATATTAGACCTCTCACCTAAAATAGGAAGACGTAAAATATACAAAAATATTGATTTGCCTCCATTGTACACAACTATTAGACCAATAACAAAAGAAAAACATAAAGATATGATGGATTTACTACCCTATATCCCACCAATTTTTCACAAACACTTTACTTCCCTAAATATGTATTAACAAATAATTTACTTTGTTACAATGAAATGAGTTTGAATAAAATGTTAATTACTAATAAAAATGTTTCCTTGATGGTATAAGTCATTTATAAAGTCATTCTGTTAATTTTGAAAGTCGACTAAGTCATTTGCAACCTTTCAAAAGCACATATCCAGTTAAAAATGGTTATAAATTTCACAACCATAATAAATTCTTGTTTGTTGGCACTACTTTACTGTCGAAAAATCATTTTCCATAGTGCAAAAATATTTTTTAATCCTTTAAAACGCAAAACTCTAATTATCTCGAAACAAGGAAAATATGACTTAGTCGACTTTCAAAATCAAGGGCTCAATTGTTGAATAACTCGAAAAGTATTAGTCGGATTCACTTAAAATTTTCATAAAATATACTATACTTTAAGAAAATGCAAAAAAATTCAATTTTTTCAAAATTCTGACTACGCCTAACCCTTTAACGCAAACTTAACTATAACAATTTTTGTTTTTTTTTTATTATAAAGAAAAATGAATAACTAAAGCGTACACTTCTCTAAGGTGTAACCCCGAGCTGCTCCTCCTATTGATGTTGTTCCAGAAATGGAGGGACCTACAGTTTCAAGCCGACTCCGAACGCCAAATGGTTTTTTATGAGGAGTTTTTTCATGATACAAGTAGAAATACACTCGGAGCTTTTCCACTATCCGCCGAGGGGTGATCACTATTAGAAAAAGCGTTTTCATTTGATGTTCGATGCTCGGGTATTCGAATCTAAGTACATCCGAATGGAAGTCACGCACCAACCCATTCCGTTATGGCGGCCACCTTAAAGAAAATAGTACAAAGTATTTTCTATGGCGCGGCCCGGCTTTCGCTTGACGTACTTAGAAGATGCATTTGAGGCTTGGATGCATTAAGAGTGGATAAGCTGCATTTTCTTTCACGCGACGAATTCGCTTTAGGCCTTAAGGAGAATGGACAATACCACCTTGATTAAAAAGGTCATAAATCCACGTCTCGTCTCCAGTAACGACCGGCGTTTGATGACCGTTGAGTCGGATTCAGCCTTATAAATCACGTATTTGGCGATGCGCATGTGGTCCCTCTTTTGCATGAAATTCAGGTACTTTGCGACCAAATTTGCAGTAAAGCGGCACAAACTCAAATCTTTAACTAGAAAGTCCTGAACGGATCCTTAAACATTGTTCAAGTCCTCTGCCAATTCTTTGATGGTCAATTGATGTTTTCATCACTTTCGATATCAACGGCCTGCCACTACGCTCGACATCCTCGATGGCCTCAAGATCTCTTCTGAACCATTCATGCCACTCGGCTGTTTTCTTTAGAGTATCATTTTTAAAACAGTTTTCTCACATTTCTGAGGCTTTCGCACCATTGAATCCATTTTTAACGCAAATTTAATAAAAAGTCGTTACAGCGAATTCAAATAAATTTTTAAAACAATAAAAAATCGAAAACACGTGCAGAGGTAGATTTACTCAAGTCGGCTTAACTTTTACAAATGTCAAGCAATGGCGATAATGTTTTGCTAGGAATGAATCAATGTGGCTATCTAAACAAAAAAAAAAAAATTTGGCCAACTATTTATACTTCTACTCAAACTTTCCGATGCCAGCAACAGCGAGAACCCGTAAACCCTCAGCTCCCAATTTCACCCAGAAAAGACGATAATTAAAAAAAGAGTTATTTTATTCGAAGTGGTTCTAGATTTTTGAGAATTACTATTTCCTGTGTAATTATTGTACAAAAAATGGATACACCTACTAAGTCATTGTTCCTCTTTTATTATAAGAAAAAGAAAAGTCTTTACGTGTAAAAAAGTTCTTACGTAAAAAACAACAAACAAGCAAGTTTAGTTCAAATAATTTATTTTAATTCTTCTGCTTTTGATTCCTCTTATACAAGTAAAATGTCTTTTAGTCTGTAAGAAATGCCATATTTTCTCGATTGCTAATATAATAAATAAATTTTCCTTAATAACTTGGCTTAACAGCGAAGGAACTTAAATGTTACGTTATTTCAGAAATCTAATTTTATTATAATATTTAGTTGCAGATTTAATATTGGAGGACAGATTTGTGAGCTGGTTTCCAGTAAATAGAGAGCATTTCAAATTTCAAGTTAACAAAACCACCTAAAAAGAAATTTTTCGTGAAATGCATTAGAGAATACTGACATCTGCTTGAAAAGCTTACGTTTTCTTTGTTGCTTTTATTTCTAAACAATTAAGTTCTTTAAAAAAAAAAATAGTTATTGTTCTTTCTTTGGTTGGTTGGTTGGTTTGTTCTTTCTTTAATCAAACATTCATTTATCTGGCGCAATGAAACGGAAAGCAATAAGAAATATAGTGAGAGGGGGAGAATAAAATAACTTTTGGAAAGTTCATTATTTGTATTTGCTTTTAATGCAAACAATTGAATTGTCAGCTCGACTGTTAGCATACGCGCCATAGACCCTATCACGAAAATTGTAACCGCCAGCGCAGTGAGGGCGATAGGCGAGCGCAACACCAGCTGACTTGCTGCTGGTGGGCAGTGGTGCTCAACATTTGAGAAGCGCTCAATACGGCGCACGAGAGCACAGCGCAGGCGATCCATATTTTCAACTCCCCTCAATAAGAATTCACTTAGATACAAAGTGCATATGTATAAGTACATGTGGACAAGTAAATGATATATTTACATACTGGCATACAGATATGCGTAGACAGCTCTTGAGGCATTCAACTTTGTAAAATCGCATTTTTGGGGTTTGAAAATCGTAATTCTGAGAATGTGGAATTTGCAGAGATATTTCTGGAGATCATTATAATTAATTTTTATTTAATTTTATTTTATGAAGGCATACTTAGTAATTTTATTATTACATAAATTTACAATGCAGTCAGTTGTCAATGTTTTAGACCTTCTATCGATGAATCGGAAACATCGTTGGACTCAAAATAAAGAAACCGAGCATTTAGAAGAACGGAAACTATGTACATTAAGATGCACACATACGATGATCGGCAACATATAAAATTTTTGCAGCAGGGCTTTCGCAAAAGTAAACTTTGACCTCACACAGCTTCTCTCCGACTACGGGTATTTCAGACAATACCATTTCAAATGGCCAAAGTAGGTATAGGTATACAGTAGGAGAGAATCTGTATACCTATACGGTGACAGTTGATCAGATGACGCTAACCACACATTTTCCGAACGCAAAAGATGACAAGAAGAACGCGAATGACTCCCAGTAGTAGGCATTTGTAACGGCTGAAAATATAGTTTCAAAAATAATAGAAAAAGAAGGAAGAAGATAGCTTTTTATAATATATAGAAGACGTGCTACGCAGGAAGAAGCGCTGGTATCCCTTCGACACTTACATATGGAAATAGTGGATTCCAACCCCGAAGTTATGTGAGAGCAGTGTCAGGCTGCATCTAAGTCCATGATGAGGCAAATGCTTTTTGTGGGTGCCTCTGCTGCGACGGCACTTTTGAGATACATGAGATATTTTTTAAACTTCTCGACGGAAAAAAAGAAGTGCAACACACTGATGGCATGAAAATTAGACCGTTACAAATAATACTTTTAGGTGAAACTATGCGATGTGGAATTATAGGCATTTTAAAAAATTTCTTCTTGTTTTTTGTTTTTTGGAAAATAGTTAGCTAAAACAAGAGAAGAAAGCTAAACTCGGTCCGCAGCGCACTTTATATACCCGCACACATTTTAGAAAAATTTTAGTAGGGCTGGCTATTTTGTGGAATCAAACAATTGCCGCTTTCGATTCGAGAGTATTCCACTATTTTTCATTGCTCGCTAAGCGTAAAATTTGTATGTGAAAGCAACAACAGTTTAGCGATGAACAAGCGACTTTGCTTCTAGCCGTTTAGCTCTTAAGAGACATGCTTAGGCCAGTGTTTCCAAAAGTAAGAAGGAATATTTTTTTTGTTGTTATATTATATTTTGCATACTTTCAGGTAGCTTGGAATGGCTTCTTTAGCCACAATCGTGAATAGTTACAATAATAGTTGAAATTTATCATTGGAACCTTAATTTAGAGTTTGGCTGGTAGAAAGTGCTAAGCCATTTTGTCAAAAGCTCACAGAACAACTTTATACAAAAAGCATAGTTTAATGTATGAACAACGCGGAAAACGGGAAGCCTAAGCTCGGGGGTTCAGTCGTAGAACTGTTTCCATATTAACATAAATTCTGTACCTCTAAATTCGATGTGCAGATGAATTTTCCACATTTCTGTGGGGCCACTTGGTGACTGTATTTCTCGCGGTTTGTTTTTTTCCTTTTTCACTTCTCTCGGGAGCATCGGGTCCCGACAAGACTCTTCCAACGTGCATGGTTCTGTGCTGTTGTTTTTGCACCGTCCCATGAGATGTCGGCATCTGCTAGTTCGCGCAGCATCGACCTTTGCCTAAGGATGGGTTCCTCGTTCATTAATATCCACAGTGCGTCGTTACTGATGGTGTTTGGCCAGAGTATTCTGCAGATGATGCGTTGTTGATGAAGGATTGTAGCCTCTGTGTGATGGTCTTAGAGACCATCCATGTTTCGCTTCCGTACAAGAATACTGCCTTTACGCATGAGTCGAATATTCGTAGTTTAGAGCGCCTGGAGATTTGCGAACTCCCGCAGATTGTATGCATTCGCCCGAATGCCGCCCTTGCTTTGTTTAGCCTGCAGTTGACATATTCATCTGCTACACCATCTGCCGTGATGATGCAGCCGCGATAGCAGAAGCTTTCGACGAATTCCACAGAGCATCCGTCAACCAATATCTGCCATGCGTTATTGTGGTTAATTCTCATGGGCTTGGTCTTGGCGATGTTGACCTCCAGTCCGACAATGCGTGGCAGCGCGATTAGTTTGTCCGGCTTCGCTTGCATGTCAGAGAGTTTGTGAGAGAGGAGGCGGACGTCATCGATGAGGTCCAGGTCCTCAAGATGTCTGGATCGCTGATATCGCCTTTGTGAAGCATTGCCAGTTCGGAGTTCTCGTACATGGCTTTGATGAGGCGGATTTTTTTGGCGGGAACACCCTTTATACTCATTGCCAGCCATATTGCGTCTCGCGAGTTTAGACTCATGTTTCTCATTATATTTACAATTTGAAAAGCGTGGAATAGATCCTTAAGTTACGAGCCTAAGGAAGGTCTGGTAAGCTCCACGAGTAAGATGACCAGATATTACGTAGCATGATACCGCTTCTAGCCTGAAGAACTTGCACCTTTGGGAGCCTCTCGAGACAGACTTTGGGAACTTCGTGAGGCCTTTAAATTGTATATGTCAAAGGAGCCCCACCGAAGCTTTCCTTCTCATTAGGTTAGGTTAGGTTGCTGTAGTTGCCGGACTCCATGAGAATGCAGAGCGACTCACTCGAGCCAGAGACCTGTGTTTGGGCATAAGTTAGGTTAGGTTATGTTGGTAGTCAGTCTGTACGACCAACTCCCTTAGACCTTACAGGTGCATTGTGCGACACGGGAGTCTCTTTTATTTCTCTTCGACAAAACCATTTTGTGGCTTTTATGAAGCACTGGATTGGATCCATCCCCACGCCAGACAGTTCTGTAAGAGAACTGAAAAGGTTTTAACCTACAAAACCTGCTCTGATTCTAGCTCAGGCTTCACAATTGCGAATGAAGTGTTCAACTGTTTCTTCCTCTTCCTCATCAGAAAACTTCTAGTCTTAAGGAATGCCTGTCAAATAGCGAATGTTCGGTTGTACAAGCCACGACCTTCGAGATATTCTCTCTTGAGAGGCAAAGCAGCTCCTTTGTCTTTTTCTTGTTTATTTGCGGCCATAGTCACCTAGCCTGCTATGGATGTGTCTTCAGCTCTCCATGTGCTATTTGCGTCTTGGCCTCTTGAATAATGTTATTCTTAATTATTAATCACCTCTTAATTATTAATATCCTTGACCATGCCTTCCACGCCCATTGGATACCTCGTTTTCAACTATAGTTGCTCAGGTTACTAGGGCGCATCGAGTGGACGTGAGAGTAGGAATTGTGATAACAGAATACTGATAGGTACTTCCTCAGATTTTTTAAGCCCCCTTACACCTCCTGAGGCCCTATGCTCTATCCGTGAGAGACGAAATTGATGATGACGATGAGGCAGCTCGTGGGTTCGGCATGCAAAAAAGTACTGGGAAATTCGGAATTCGGTTCCCTGGATCTTACTATTAGTTGCCATAATATCTATTTTCTCCTTTACATACGTGTGTGTGTGTGTATGTAGATTAGCATTGTATTTTTTTATCTATGTGTGTGTGTCTACGTACATATCTCAAAAGCGCGCGCCCATACTTTCCTATATAAAGCCAACCAAAAAACATAACACCAGCAAATTGAACGTTAATAGCAACAACAAGAATTATGCCATGGCCATACGAGTCACATTAGTGTGTGTGTGGCGCGCGCGAAACTCACCGACACAAAAACCAGAACTTTATAGGCAGTCAAAAAGACGGCGCCCGCACATGTATTGGTGTAGCATATCTGTGCGTGTGTGGCTGCATTGTACGTGTAAGTGTGTGTGTCATTGTACATTATGCGCATAGCTCAACGGCTCAACAACGAAGCACTGATGAATGTACATATGTATGCATGCATGTATGTGTGTGTGTGTGTGTGTGTGTGTATGTATGTAGTGGTGTTTTTCGTAACGGACAAAATTTCTGATTGCATTTCTTCCCCATTCTTGCTGGTAATGGCTGTGTGGTGTTGTTGATGTTTTACTGCTGTCTCATATTCTGCTGCCGCAATTCATGCCTCGCCTAACGACAACATACATCGTCGCGGCAGAAGTGGCCGACATGCAATAGCGCATTCTCAACCCACAGATACACCGCACGGCAGCATTGACACCCGCCTAACCGCTTGCCGCGCCCACCCATTCGCCGTTGCCTTTAGTACGTGCAACAGTTGATTTGTTTTTATTATTGTTGCCGCTAACGAAGTTTTTGTTATGGCTGGGCTCAACTTAAGTACACACATATAGGTATATGCTGTTTGTAAGTGTGTGTATTTGCGCTGCTGCCATTGCCGTTGCCGCTTGTGGTTATGTTGCGCCGCGCTGCGCCGCGCTACGCCGCGTTGAGCAGGGCGCTTGAGTCGTATTGTTTGGCGGGCGAAATTGGGTTTGTTTCTTACTTTTGGTTATTTTGATACTCTCGAGTACTTTTATCGGCTTTTGCGGTTGACAAACGTTGTTGGCGTTGTTGCTGTTGCTATTACGCTCTGTGTCGCTTGGAAATTAGATGTGCATAGCTCTCGTACATACATGAATGTTTGAGTTTGAGCGGGTGACAGCGCGCGCAAACAAACACCAACACAACTTATCCCGTATCAGCCACACACACGGGTGGGAGCAACTATTGTTATTGCTTCTTCTGCTGCCGCTGCTGCTGCTACTTCTACTGCTATTGTTGTTGGCGCAAGTATGTTCTGTGTTTGCCCAGTGCTAAGGCGAGAAATCACTGACACACAAATGTGTTTTCTTCTGTGTAGATACATACATACATACAGAGGTGTGTGTGCTTATGCTTGTTGGCAGTTTTTTAACGGCCGTTTCGTCGACTGTGTTAGCCTGGGTTGGTGCCCTTTGCGCCGCTTAACAAGTCACCCATTCGTAGCTCAACATTCTCAATATGCAGCAAGTCGTTGTCCGAAAATATTTATGCTGTCTCGAAGATATGAATGTTGCTACACAAATACATACACACATACACTGGTATGTGTTAGCCGCCGTTGGACCTGCTATTGATTGGGACTTGCATTAACTGACAAATATTCGCGCCTTAAAAACCAGTCTAGTCGCGGAAAGTGGGTGCCTATGCCCCTGCGATGCACAAAGTGGAGCAGTGAGGTTCAGACGAGCTCATTAGTTGCAACGACGTCTATGACGACACGCGCAGGGATCACTCTTACAAATATATGCGGTAGATAAGAAGGCACATTGAATCTGTTCAGCATCTCATTAGTGATGCTTTAGGTCTGTGAATAGGTTGGATTGGAGGAGCGTACATGAGGAAAGCGCGCACTCAACCAGAGGCTCAATTGTCGATTGTCACAGCCCGTTGTGAGTGATTGGAGCAAATCTCCAATGGACATGCGATATCCTGGAGCTGCTGGTTACCCCACCTCATTAAGAGCATTGACAGCATTGGGCTTAAGGTGTCGCATTCACGTCATATATCGCGTGATGTATCACACAATTTTTATTACCTAAATTAGATGACATGAACTTTGACAGTGCGTTATTTCAACAGGGCGGTACCACTTGCCACACAGCTCATGAAACAATGGCATTATTGCGAAAGGAGCACTCTGGTCGCAACAGCTCACGAAATACCAAGTTGAAAGTCCTTAATTTGACACAATTGGACATCTGTCTCTGGTGCTACGGGAAAAATTGGTATGCATATACCAATCAGCCCGAGACTATTCCAGAGCTGAACTGAATGAAGAGATACGCGTTATAAATTATGTAAAGCACGATACTGGCATATAACGGATATTGCGTTTCATTAATAAATACCCATGGGCTAAAAAAGTTTGTGTAATAAAAAGTCATTAGCCAAACTCTGTTGTATTTTGTACTTTATTTGCAAAATAAAATCTGCGGTCTTATAGAATTAATAGAATAGAATAGGACACATTTCTTCTAAAAACAACTATGTTTAGGTCTCTGTAGGCTTAGGTTTGGCAGCCGCATCGCACATAGAGACAGCGATGCCACTAAGACCACCAGCAGGGGCTGGGCTACATTTCCCTTTCCATATTGAACCCTAATGAGCTTCTGACAAAGTGTAAAAGGTTGTTGATACCTAAAGTGTATAGATTATCTAGTTTCTTTAAGAAGTAGGATCTTAAATATCGGTTCCTGCTTCTGGCTAGAGCTGGGCGTATGCAAAAAAGGTGCTGAATTGTTTCCAACTCATCCTCATTTATGCAGCTACGTCTGTAATCATGCATGTAAACACCTAATAGCCTTGCATAATTTCCTATGAGACAATGTCCTGTCTACTAAGGTCTGAATTTGGAGTCTACTCAATTTCATAATATTCTTTGACGGACGTAGATTTAGCCTTGGCCATGTTTACCTAGCAATTTCACAGGTATTGACACTAATCCATGATTTATTTTAATTTACACAACTGATTAGTGCGTCCTTAATAAGAAGCTTACAAGTTGCGAGAGGTACCCCCATAAAATTGCTTGTGTTTGACATACAGGTACCTGGTATATCTCTGTGGCCTGGAACCCAGCATAAGATACTACGATATTGTTTGGCCATTTCATTAAGAGATTTGTGACAATGTAAGACACTCCTTAATTTTATTTGGAATGCATCCAGGGTCCGTAGGGCAGCTTGGCTGTCTGATAGAATCAGATATCTGTTGATGATATTCTGTTTATCTTTGGATCTTCTTCAAGCCAATCCATTCTAGACGGGATTTTCATTAGGAAATTCCTTTCGAAGGGGTATATCCGTATAGGAATCTAAGATGGTTGAATGTCCATGTGTGACAGTCTTCCATTGTGAGCTCGTTCTGAGCATTAAAGCGGAACAGGCCGCTGAGTATTTGCAGAAGAGATCTAGGGGTGGCAGATGTAATATGATATCCAAAGCCATGGATGGCATGGTCCTTGTAGCTACCATATAGTATATTTCGAGCATAAATCAAATTTTTCGAAATAACTCAACTCCAGCGCAAGCCTTCCAACAATTAGCCAAAATTTCTTCGCAATCACACGAACAGCTTAAGAGTGGAAGTATAAGAATAAGCTACAAACATACTTTTGCGTTTATACATATATACAGGTTGCTCATTTGGTGTTTGGAAATTTATTTAATAATATGCACATTAAACCGCACACTCGGAGTTTAAAATATTTTGGCGGGATAATTGTCATTACCAAAGCAAAAATATACAAAAGGCGACCTCAACGCTCGACCAAAAAAAAAAAATCTTGAATTGCCTGTCAATCGAAAAACTTTCTTAGCAAATATTTAATAATTTTTGGCGAGCTTTAAATTACTGGTATTAGGGTGAGTGATATGAACCGAGATCTGGTCGCTAAGTACTAGAACGGGGTACTGAATCAAAACGCTTTGAAACAAAAAAACTGCCTTCTCGAGAAAAAATATCAATATAAAATACAATCAGTGTCAGAGGAAAAGAACCGGCTTTATTCTTGTAACTCCAAGATATATTTTATTCTGCTTTTTGCTGCGTAATAGTCCAATTCAAGGGATACGATGCCAGTGCTCACTCAGGTTAGTGTCGTTCGAAACTTTCCCGTAAACGCAATCAAACAAAAATGAGTGAGAAGTACGCGAAGCGTTTCGAGGCTCTATTTTTATGCACGCATTCGAAAGGGCCGAAATTATCTTGCGCCGCGGCTGCAAAAGTGATTAAAATATCAAAAAAGTTTGTTGTGATGTGGAATCAGCGGTATAGGGTGTACAAAAATGTTGATGACTTTTCCGAACGCGGCTTGAAGCGAGTGACGACAGAAAAGCAGGATAAAGTGATGGTCCAACTTTTTAAGAGGGACCCTTCTTTGTGACTACGCCAAGCACGTACAATTCTTGCTAAAAAGGGAATAGATAAGGAATAGTTAGTATCAACACCATCGAATGTCGACTGAAGAAGGCGAAGATATCCTACCGTCCCACATCATCAAACCACTGCTCTCACAAATACACATTGAGAAACAACAAAACAAGAAAATGGCGACACAGTATTGGACTGGCCTTCCCAGTACCTAGACGCCAACCCCATTGAAAATGTGTGGGGAAGCAAATCGTGCGTCAAGTTCGCAAAATTGAGTCCTGTTTGTTGATTCAAAGCATGAAGAAGATGCCACGCTATACTCGACAACGATGAAGACTACAGGGCTTATTGAGTAATAGTGCCCCGTAGTTTGGTACATACTTCAGGTAAACGAATTTTAAATATATATCTTTTATATTTCATGAATAATCGCAGTACCTTTTTTCTGACACAGACTGTACTTTAAGATCTAACTATAAATTCCGAAGATATAACGAAAAATGCCAAAAACAAATTTTTTTCGAAGTTACCCTTTGCAAAAATATTTTAAGCTCAGGGGTATTCGGTGAAATTTTTCTTTTTCGGTTCGGTCCAATTTACATATATCTAAGTAAAGGACGCTTTTTTTTTTAATTTTTATTGGAACGAACAAAACCTCTCATTAAATATGGCACCCAAAGCACAATTTTCGTCAAATAACTTCAAAAGCTGGCTTTGAAGTAATCCTTTTTGTCAACACAATTTTTGAGATTTTCGGGGGAATCCAACCAATAGAAACTTCGATTTTATATTCTAATACTTATGTTGGGATAGCTTAGTCAGGTTGTTTGTGTAAGACAAAACACTCGGTGGTCCTAAGGTCCATTGAGACTGCATTTGACTTAAATCTTTTTAAGAAGGTAACTAGCCCCTCCAGTGAGACATTTTGCAAATTTCACTAGTCTTCAAAGAAAAAATCGCCAAGATATTTGGCATGGCTATTTTGAAGTGCGGGACAATAACCGAAGAGGTGGCTCAATTTCTTCTTAATCTCCACAGCTGCTGCAAAAGTCATTGTGAGGTACCACAGCCATTCTATAGGCTGGTAGTTGATTTGTTGAATATAAGCAGACATTTTTCCCTTTTAAGATTCAGTTTTGGCCAGAACGCTTTGGAGACCCTACAGTTAGAAGTCAGAGACCACCTTCTATTGATTTCCGCGTTCACGCTCAATCGCTGTGTATAGTTCGTTTTGAGGAATGTTTATGTCATCTACTATTCTCAGAGCCTTTCCTTGCACGCTAATCCGCTCTTTAATTTCCCTCCACTCCAGAATGGCCCGGGATCCAACAAAGTATGGGTTGTTATGTTGGATGAGCGAGACCGACTTCCTGGAATCTTTAATACATCTTGAATTGACGCAAAGTGAGTCCAGTGAGGTAAGGTTTGCCGGAGGTAAGTCTATTTATCTAATCGTCTTTGTCTTTAGCGAAGATCTCAGCATGGAAGACGCAACACCGGTCTGGGAGTCTAAAAGAGCAATTTAAGAATAGTTGTTCCAAGTACACCCTCGATGCCGGCCATAGTCCATCTTCAATACTACATTTAACACTTAATATTCTCTGAAGAAATTTGAAAATGTAGTTGTTGATGTTGTTGTTGTTTTAACAGTAATAGAAGCTCCGTCAGTGTAGGGTATATCACCGGTGGCCTTCGTCTGGCTCATCTAAAGGCAGGCCCAGGAAACATGCTGTTTTGGGAAGCTGGAGCTCTTCACCTGCTATAGGTGGTGATTGGACTCCGATTACGGTCTCCCGGAGAATTTCGTTCAACGTCTGTCTACACACTGTCTGGTCCAGTAGGTGTCTGTTAGTCTTGTCCTGGATCTCGTTGGCGTAGTTTAGGTCTCCTGACGTGCCTGAGAAGCGGCTCTTGCTCAAGCAGGTGTCTGCAAGGGTGAAACCTATGGTAGCACCCTAACAAGAACTGCTTGTTGAGCAGTTTGTTATGCTCCTTCACAGGTAGCATATGGGTCTCGTCATGAAGGTGTTGTATTGGGGACATCAGGAGGCAACCCGTCGCCGTCCGAATGGCAGTGTTTTGGCATGTCTGGAGCTTTATCCATTGCGTGTCACTGGTTCCAGGCTACCAGACAGGCGCAGAGTAGTTTAGGACCGGCCAGCCAATTGCCTTAAATGTCGATAGCAACAATTCTTTATCTTTGCCCCAAGTGCTGCCGGCAAGCGATTTGAGAACCTTGTTGCGATCTGAGAATCTTGTTGCGATTTTGGACTTAAGTGGCAATAGCGGTTGTATGCGCTGAGAAGGAGAGCAAACTGTCGAAGGTAACTCCCAAGATTTTGGGGAATTGGTGTGTCGTCGACTTTTACCTTAAGTTGCAGTTTGACCTCCTTTGTCCAAGTTATGAAGAAGAACGCCATAGTCATCGTGGGGGAAACTTGTATTCTTCTGGCTGTGAAAAAGCGAGAAAGACGGGTGAGATAGCCGTTTAATTTGGCGCACAGGCCATCTGTGTCATTGCCCGACGACATTATCGTGCAGTCGTCGGCGTCAGCGACCAGGGAGACTCCCTCTGGTGGTTGGGGGAGCTACGATATATAGAACTTGAACAGCAAGGGTGAAAGGACACCACCCTGTGAAACACCTTGCTTGATCTTCCTCTGTTGGTCACGAAAAATCACTGACGAGTGACGACCGCTCAGATAGTTGGCGGACCACCTCTTCAGACCTGGTGGGAGTGTCGACTGATAAATATCATCTAGTAGCGTGGAATGGCTGACTATGTAGTCTATGCGACCACTTAACTTCACTATTTCCACTGATTATTCCATATGTTAGAAGGCTTTCGAACGTTATTAATGTTTTACAACTTTTCCAAGGGATCATTTTAGTAATTGCTTGGTCAATAAGCCAGTTTTTGGCACATCGCCGATCTTAGTTCAGTAAAAAAAATGTGAAAATAAAAAAAATTGATACCTTAAATTGTAATTGCTTGATGGAGCGGCTTGTATAAAAAATCTAGTTCGAAGAATTTGTAAGGATAGGAATTTCTTACAAATTCTCTGTGAATACCAGATTTGGTCATTATCAAAATTAGGGTGTTTGCTACACGATGTCGGAAATATATACCAACACCCATACACACATGCATACATACATACATATTTGTGTATGTATACATGTCCGTATGTAACCGGATATGTATTCCTCCTTTATCGCAGGTATTTATATGCCACATTTGCATATATTCCGTTCATATTGCAACACATTGCAAGAGCAAATAATTTCTTATTTTCACTTATTGTTGGTGTTTCTTTGCTGTTTGGCCTCAAACTCATTGCATGGGTGCAACTCATTCTTGTTTGGAATGTGCCGCCGTCAGTTTTTAATTGCAAAATGGCAACTTCTGCAATGCCATCCATATGAATACTTGAGAAACAAAAAAATATATTAACAGAAGGCTGAATAAAGGCAACAAAATAAAATACATTGGAATAACAGAAGAGCAGAGGAATAAGTGAAGAAACGGCGGCCCAAAGATTTTCAAGTGTCCACTCATTTGGTTTCCACTGCATTTGCTGCTTGGCCTTCGATTGTCGAGCTGCGACAGCCCTCGGTCGGCATTGTTTGCTTTATGCGGCGCTCAATAAGGCTTTGTTTTCTTTATATTCAATGAAAAACTTAAGAAATTTTATACTAAAAAATGCAGACAAACATATGCACATTCATGCGCATGCGAGCATTTCAAGAGATTTCCCAAACACCAGAAGGGGCACTGCATGAACGGATTACTCAAGCTGTTAAAGAGAAAAAAACCAAAAACCAAAAACCAAAAAAAACAAAATAAATATAAAAATTAAAAATAAAATAAAATAAATTATTTGCTCCGAAATATTCTGCTTCAAAAATCAAATTCAATATGCAGCATACCAATAAAAAAAAACGCAGTCAATACTATTATATGTATGTATGTGTGTCATTATATAGGTGAATATGTTTGTGTGTGTGTCTGAACGACTTCTTACAATGGCGCATTGTTGAGGTTGAAGTGATTTTCCTTTCACATCAATTTCAACCTTTGAATGCCTTATGAATTGCTCTGCATGGATTTAGCCAATGCGTGCCTTCACCACAGTAACTTGACCATTTCCAAATCATGCTATTCACGCTTTGCGTCCTTTCATAAGTGACGCGGATACCTGCTGCAGCCAACGCCGCTAGTGCCTCCGCTGGACCGTGAAAGAAAGGCGTGCCATTCATACCCTTTACAACGCGTTTCAAAATTATGATTTGTCAGCATGTTGTCTTGAGGAATTTCTAAAGCACCAGCAATCCACAAGAATACCAAGGAAGCCAACTTGCAACATTGCGACACAGTTAGAGTGGCAGTACTTGCACTTTTTCCGTTGATTGACCGAGAATAATGGAGGCCAAGTCGAGAGTGTATGACACCGTTCAGGTGTGCTGAGAAAGCCCATATAAAGAAGTGGAAAAGGTTTGCTTGGGAAATGCAAGGTGGCGCACAGTTATTCATCAATTTTCTTTCTATAGAATGTTTTACTAAATAACAAATAATTTTGAGTGATGAAAATCTTTATATTACGCACTTTTACGCCTTTCCCTTTTTGCAAAAAATTATAAAACGTCCGATGGGGGAATCAATTATGCGCCACTTTGTAGTTATAATAATGCACCGGTCGCCTTAGTCGAATGGGTTAGTGCGGTGCAGCCATTCCGTAAAGACCGGATTCGAACCCGCTGTGGGCATGAAATACCAAAATTATATAAGATATTTTTCGGCCGCCATAACCGAATGGGTTGATGCGTGACTACCATTCGTATTTTAGAGAGAACGTAGGTACGAATGTCGGTGAAAGACTAAAGTGAAGAAAAAGTTTTCCTAATAGCGGTGGCGCCTCGATAAGCAATAGCAAGCCTCCGAGTGTATTTATGCCAGAAAAAAGCTCCTCAAAAAAATCATCTGCAGTTTGGAGAGGTCATAGAAGTCTTTTTTTTCTGTATCCGAAAAGGGAATCTTACATAGATACCGTCAACATACCGTCATACTGCTCGCTACCGGACTAGAAATTTTGGTAAGACGGTGATTAGGCGCAGATAAGGCAGACCGCATTCCAAATTTGCTCCCCATAAGGCGGCCAAACTAGGCCCAAGTCCCGAAAGGTATCGCCACACATCTGCTTCATTAGGCGCAGGTTCGAAAAACTAAACTTCGGTAATACTCCGGATGCCCTTCTACAAATCAGTTAGGGACTCCAATTTATGCCTAAGTGAGACACTGCCACAGATTTTCGGGACAACAACCAAATTTGGTATTGTTCTGGTAAGGTAATAGTGAGGCGTGCCTCAGTAAGGCCTGCCTAATTCGGGCCTAACTGATTCTTCGGCATGCCTCACTGTAATTCTAGTCGGGTAAAGGTACACCTCATTTGGGACCACGCCAAGTTATTATTATCTTACTAGGCAAACTGGACTTGCGAAATAGTACACCTCAACTCCGACCTCTGTAGCTTTAGTTTGCCTTGCGGTACCGCCGTTTAAGCATTGCTTCGCAGTGCCAAGCTGATCAGTATGGCTTTTCATATAAGCTTCTGTCTGCTTTTCGTCACTTACTTGTCTCTTTTCTTTACCGCGTTGTCATTCTTTTTTCCGCAGTTTCTGTAGCGTATTCGCGGACCATTCTTTCATCTTGACCCACATCAACTTCGATTGCAGCATTTGATCTACAATGTTACCTGGCGTTACTCTCACTTTTATTAGCTCTTCGATCGACGCTCTTTCAGTTAGGTGCCTCGAGCAAAAGAAGAAAATATGTTGCGTTATCGTGGCTAAATATTTGCAGATACTCTCTGTAGCAGCAATGTTCCATCTGTAATTGTGTCACGTAGTAATCCGGGTCGCCTTGTCTTCTCTCAACCCATGCCTGTACGTTTCTGATCAGTCAATGTGTCCAAACTCCCTTTTGTGGTTAAGGCCCAGCGATGTTGCCACTCGTTCATGCTTCTCTGTTTTTCTTCCATGCGCCCGTCCGCCGTTGGTCGCCTGTTAAGGCTTTTGGCTCTGACGTACACTCTACTCAGTTCGGAGGCTATTATATCTGGTGGCATGATAACCAATTTGACACACATCGCTTCATACGACGCTGTGCTGAAAGCCCAGTCAACTCTAAGTGGGTTTAGTCTAAAAACTATTTCCACCTTCTTCGCGTATGTGTTCTGCATCGGAGCTTTCCACATATGGGTGCTGAATATATGAGTATAGACTGGCTAACTTTACTCAGGACCGCTCGCTGCTCTGAGTGGGACCACCCTTGTTGATCATAATCCTTGTCAGTGCCGTCGTCACCATGGCTGCCTTTCCATATGCTTTTTTGATATGCTCCTTGAAACTTAGTCGGGCATCGATTATAACGCCCAGATCTTAGTGCCGCTTGTGTTGTGATGTTATACCCATCACTGCTTAGTGTGATCGTTTCTAACTTTTCCCTGCTCGTGATAAGTACGAGTACTGTTTCCGTTATTTGTCCTGCTAGCTGAAGTTTAGCCACCGAGAGCCATTCTTTGACCTTTATTGTTCCCTCACTGCTGACACTATGATCGTTAACGCAATGTCGTCTGGGTGTAGGAGTGTAGGTCCCTTTATTTGTGCAAAAACATCAAGGCGCGCACTAGAAATTGTCTGAGATGATCGGCCGAACAACCAGCAAAGGATGCGTGTGACTATAGGGATAATGTGAAAAAATATGTAAATCAGTGGCGCATATCCTTGGCCTATATTTGTACGAGGTATGTTCAAAAAATAAGGTGAATTTTCAAATTTTGATTGGCTCGTGCCATTTGATTTTTTTTTTCAATGATTTGGGCATGAGACGGGTCGCCGCAAAATTCATACCAAAACTGATCAATTTCCACCAAAAGCAGCATCGCATGAACATTCCTAATGAGATGTTGGACTCTGTTCGCGACGACCCAAATTTGCTCCAGAGGGTCATAACTGGTGACGAATCGTGGGTTTATGGTTATGACGTGGAAACCAAAGCTTAATCATCTCAAAGGAAGCTGCTGCACGAACCAAGACCGAAAAAAGCACGGCCAAGTTCGGTCGAATGTAAAAGTTTTGCTTGCCGTTTTCTTCGATTGCAGAGGCGTTGTGCATCACGAATTCTTGGCACAGGGTAAAACGGTCAATAATGAATATTACCTGCAAGTTATGCGCAATTTGCGCTAAGAAATCCGCCAGAAACGCCCGGATTTGTGGAAGAACAAAAATTGGCTCTTGCATCACAATAACGTCCCTGCTCACACATCGTTGCTTGTGCGCGACTTTTTGGCCAAACACAACTATTCCCGCTGTATTCCCCAGATCTGGCCCCCTGCCACTTTTTCTTGTTCCCGAAACTGAAGAGGCCCATGAAAGGACGACGCTACGCTACGATTGACGAGATAAAGACGGCATCGAAGGAGGAGCTGAACAAGATGATGTTTTGAAGTGCTTCGAAGATTGGAAAAACGTTGGCACAAGTGCATAATATCTTATGGGGATTACTTTAAATGGGACAAAATATATAGGTATTAATGAATAAATAAATAATTAAAAAAACACAAAATGCGCGATACTTTTTGAACACACCTCGTATGTATAGCGATATCAATTAACAATATATTTAAGGAAGCCGTGGCGATTATTTCTATGAAGACGTGGGAGATTTGCAAAAAGTCTTACTGGAGGGACCAGTTAGTTACCTTCTTAAAAAGATTCAAGTGTTTCAAGTAACTTGGTTTGGAAAGGGATGTCCAATTCAGGTATCTCAATGGGCCATAGGACCACCCAGTGTCTGGCTTTAGACAAGCAAACTGGCTAGCCGAACCTAACATAATCATCTTCTTAGTACATAGTAAATTTTAATAACGCACATAGTAAATTTAAAACCATAAAGCCGCTTATCTCAACATTTTGGCCTTTTGAATTATGACACCCTTGCAGCAAATGAGCGATATGGCCACATGTTTAAGGTCCACCTGGTGGTGCGTACACGACTATGTGGAAGTAGTTATCTGTCCCTAATCAGAGTCACTACTAAAGGGTGATTTTTTAAGAGCTTTAGGAGAGTTTTTCAAAAAAACACACGTAAAATTCAGAAAAATGCATGAAATTTTTATTTAAATCGATAGTACACCCCATATAATTTAATGTTTAAAGATTATTTCATGCAAATGTTGACCGCGACTGCGCTTCAAATGGTCCATCCGCTTAGTACAATTTTGGCATACTCTTTCCAATGTTTCGGCCGGTATCTCACATATGCGTGCTTTTGTGTTGTCTTCCAATGCGTTAATTGAAGCAGGCTTTTCTGAATAAATATGCGCTTTAACATAGCCCCACAAAAAATAATCTAAAGGCGTTATATCGCACGATCTGGGTGGCCAATTGACAGGTCCCGAACGTGAAAGAAAATGTTCACCGAACTCGCCTCTCAACAAGTCCATTATTACGCCTGCTGTGTGGCATGTGGCACCGTCTTGCTGAAACCACATGTCATGCAAGTCAAGCTCTTGCATTTTGGGCAAAAAAAGTTGGATATCATTTTATGGTAGCGCTCACCATTCACAGCTACGATTCGCAGCATCTTTGAAGAAGTGCGGTCCAATGATACCTCCAGCCCATAAACCGCACCAAACTGTGACGTTTTCTGGCTACATTGGTAGCTCTTGCAATTCTTCTGGCTGATCTCTGATCTTCACTCCAAAATCGACAATTCTGCTTATTTACGTACCCATTGATCCAAAAATGAGCTTCGTCACTGAACACAACTTTTCGATAAAAAAGTGGATCTTCGGCCAACTTTCCAAGAGCCCATTCACCAAAAATTCTGCGTTCCGGTAGGTCGTTCGGCTTCAATTCTTGCGCCAGCTGAATTTTGAAAGGCTTCACACCTAAATCCTTTCGCAAAATTTCCCACGTTGTTGAGTAACAGAGGCCCAATTGCTGCGAACGGCGACGAATCGATAATTGATGGTCATCATTAACACTGGCCGATGCAGCTGAGATATTTTCTTCAGTTCGCACTCTACGCAAGCGAGTTGGTGGTTTGATGTCCAATGATGCAAATTTGGTTCTAAATTTAGTCACAATAGCTCGAATAGCCGCTTCAGTGGGTCGATTAAACTGACCATAAAATGGAAGAAGCGCGATAAGCTTTCTTAACAGAACACGCATTTATAATAAAATTCAATGATTTGCAAGCGTTGTTCGTTTGTAAGACGATTCACGGTTAAATTATAGACCAAACTGAAGACGTTTGACAATGAAACAAAACACGAAACGTGCGTCAGCTTTTGAACCAACTGCTTGAAAAGATAATAGCTAAAAAATCACCCGTTAGTAGGCCTAGTGCTACCCAGCAGGAAGTGCACACCTGAGCTATCAATATAAAATAAAAATGTAAATAAACACGAGCACTAGAAGTAAAATATGTTTAGCTCATAGATCCACCTCAGTTATCCATCACCGTTCGCCCCTCTACATCCTCAACTAGCCAAGTCTTTTAATTCCACGATCACACATACACACACATATATACATAAATACAAACATGTGTATATCAAGCATTTGTCTGCTCCAGTAACAAACAAAGAAAAAAATTGCGTAGCGCAATGTTGTAAAAAATAACAATTTTTAACAACAAAGTGGCATTTAAGTATTAAACATATCAACATCAAAAATAAATAGCACTAAAATACTCACATGTAAGCATACCAACTAGATTGGCCTGTATGAGTCCATATGCAAAATCATAATGTATACGAAGTATGTATGTATGTATGTACGTACAAATTGAAAAAAGAAAACAAAAGTTGCTGTCAAAACGGCGCTTCGCAGGCACCAAAGTGCGTGAGACCCCAACATGATTTCAAAAATATGCTGGCATACCGACATGTGGATTGCAATATGGATGTTTGTAAATATGTATGTGAGTGTATGTGCGCATTAGAGATGTCAATCTCGGTAGGCCAACCGTTTTTAGGATCCGAAAATTCCATGATTGTTCACTTCAAATTTTATTATTAATAAATTTTAGTATACTTTTTTTTACCACAGCTGCAACTAGTAAATTTTTTATGACAACGACGCTTCTTTTTGAGGAAAGAAAAGCTTTACTTGCAACACTGATTGAGCTTCACGCACTTGCAATACCTTTTTTATAAAAACAGTCGAATTTGAATTTAGTAGAGAATTGAGTTTCTAGGGTATGAAAAAATAACAGCCAAAAATTATTGACACATTCAGCAGTAAGCCTGAAGGATAAATTTCTTAGCGCTTTAACTAATAGTTCGCAAACTTCAGGGTTAATAGGCAGGCATAAGATATGCAAGAAGTTTTGATTAATAAATTTTAGTGTATTTTTGTAATGGTGATGATAGGGGCTTTTACCTGCTGAAAGCATTTCAGTTTTTATCCACAATCCACCCAATGGTAATGGTTGTGCGGGTTAGGCTAAAGCTTTTATGCACTGCCACCAAATTGATCTATTGTGCGCCCCTAATTACTTAATTATAATATAATTATTTAGTATACCGAGGAATCGAACCAGCTCCTTAGGAGGGAGCAATTGTAGGTCTTCCTCCTCTAGTAGGTACGAGCCAAGGATTCTGTGTCTCCTGTGGTCAAATGCCGCACAGTTGGTAATTAAGTGTTCCACAGACTCCTCTTCATCACATCAGAACCTGCATGATCTTGGTCTAGAAAACCCTATTGGGTTGAAGTGTTTATTACAGGAAAAGTGAACCTGTGAGTGCTCCACAGAGTAATCTGAGGCCCTTTTTATCTAGGGTTAGAGCAGATTTTGCTTTGTTGGCATTGAAGTTCAAAGACTTTTTAGAGTGAGTAAGGCCGCTTGCGCCGTTTCAGTGTTCCCTGATTTTAGTTTGGATCCATTTTGGTTTGCTATTTTATATTATTTTTGTTAAAGCCGAAAAATGTGGTTGGTCCAATAAATAGCCATTCTGCCCCTTTTTTGGCATAAAAGTCTGCCTTCTCGTTTCCTTCGTGTCCCTCATGTCCTGGTACCCAAATCAGTGAGACCTGATTATGAGTGGCCAGCTCGTTGAGTGCATTGTTACACTCTATTAAGACTTTTGACTTGAATGTGAAGCTATTTAAGGCTTTGAGAACCGATTGGCTGTCCGAAAGTATTTTAATTTTTACTTTCTCGAACCCTCTGGATATGATGGATATGATTTCCACTTTTTCCATTATGGCGAAGAGCTGCGCATGGAAAATCGTGGTATCTGTACTTAGTGTTAGGGATTTGTGTGCTCTAGGCCCCACTATTCCTGCTCCTACTCCTTGGAGTGTTGTGGAACCATATGCGTACCATTTTTGTGAGTCATCATTTAGCCATGTTGGGTTAGGGTTCCACCAAAAAATCCACCCAAATACTGTGTGAAAGCCGAATGGAGTTCTGAATGGCTATCTGCTGACTTTGAGTGCAATAAATTTAGATCACGCGAGTTACGTCACTCAACCATTCTACTCCAAAAGAAAATACAATTGAAGTGGACTGGTCATCGTAACTCGATACCCAACCAAATAAGTGCCATTGCACTAACGCATTTCGCAAGCGACACAATTAGCTTGTAATGAAATGAGTGCAACGACACTTATGCAAATAATTTAGGAAACTTAGAATAAGCAATATTCATATTTCGTTGATTCACCAAATATTGTATTGTAAGTGAATCAACTATTAGCAATAGGAAATATTATAAATACTAGCTGTAAGCATATAAAAATTTGTAATTGAAAAATACCATTTAATCAATAAAGACGCGTTTCGACGCCGGTTGATTTTTTTTAAGCCACGACTTTCGCATTGGCTTATTTCGCGTGGAGGTCGACACTTTCAATGCTTTCATTTTTTTAAGGTCACAGTTTGGTCCAACAAGAAGAAAATATTTCAAAAAATAGTTCACTAATATATTTTAAATACAACAACTCAAATTCGTGCAACGAACGTTAATTTAAGTGGCAAACTCTCCAGTTTGGATGAAATGTACTCAGTCCCTTTTATTAGAAATTATATTAATTATTTTTATTAACCAGTTTTGAAAATTTATTTGTTTCTTATTTAATGATAATAATTTTTTATGAAATTTTAGTTCATTTTTCACAGAGTGGATAGTTTTAAATACCTGGGTGTAAATCTTAACAGCGCTGCAAAGCCCCTAATAGGCATCAATAATAGACTAGAAAGCGCTAATAGAAGTTATTTTATTCACGTGAAATTTCTCAAAAATAAATTATGTACTATCGAGACCGTGTAAGTTACAAAACTACACGAGGCTAATAAGACCTGTAGCAACATATGGTACTGACATATAAGATTCTTAAGCAATAAATTAAAATTCTAAGCATAAAGTCCTAAGAAGGATATTTGGACCAGTAAGTGAAGCTGATACATCTTACAGATTCTGATACAATGATGAGATCGAATAGCTGATATCACCAACGGCTGAGATGGTTCAGACTACAGGCTGGACTATAGCAGAATTACGAAAAAGACCTTCAACTCTCGTATGTTATTATGGGCAGTAAAAAGTGTGGAAGACCGTCAAGAGGATGGGCAGACGATGTTGATGCAGATTTACGCCTCAAAATGCTAAGAGAAGCGATACAATGAACCGAGTCGTATATGGAGCGCGATTGTGAAGGAAGCACTGGTTCATCCCGAGCTGTACTCACTATGATGATCATGATGAAGATGAGGATAGTTCGCCCTACTACAAAAACTATATAATTTAAAGTTTGAAACTTTGTACAAACTTAAAAAAATTGATCAAATTTCCTTCAAAATTTTACACTTTTTGATAAGGATTTTTCCTTTTATAAAGGATTCGAGTATGCATTCCATTGAATTTTGGTATAGTAAACGCAAGTTTAAAGTGACTCAAAAATCATACTGATATTTGACAATTTTTTTTTGTTTTTGCTGGCGGTCTTTTGCATGTTATTAAAATAACGAATGTCCGAAATTTTTTTATGTTTATTTTGAAGGCGGCATTTGTTGGCCTTGTCGGTGGTAATTATCGAGCGTTGTGGGCTTTTTGAAGGACTTACCATATCGCAAGGCAAGACCACCCACATCCGTAACACCTACCCACTGCTTGTTCGGGACTGCTTATTTGTAAATAAATATTTATTCCCAGCAACGTTTCATATCTGAAGGCCATATTACCTTAACCGCAACCTGTGACCCGTTCAATAGCCTGCAGCTCGGCTTTTGCGGTACTGCATAATTTCACGATACTGGTTAGTCTAGCTCCAAGGTTGATTGATTTACCAGGCTTGGCCATTAGCTTTGGTGAAAACCAAAATTGGGCGAGCATCTTCAGCTGCCATGTCACAGGGCCTTTGGCAACCGATTTCTACCCGCCCGTTTCACAAGTTTATCATACACACACACACTCAGTCAGTCGTTATTCAAACGGCAACGGAACAATATGGGCGCAGGTTATGCTAATTGTTTTCGTATATCACAAACACAATCACAGTTTTTGTGTACATATTACATCCCCTATTTCGTCAACCTGCCAGCTGATTCTGTCAAATTCGCTGAGAGCCGGTTAAAGGTCTAATATTGGGCACACCTGTAAAAATCGTTTCCCCTATGCGCCCAGTGATCAGCGCGATAGCAATTAATGTAATTCATCATTTTATGCACTTCAGACTCAAAGATATTTTATCGATCTCAAATAATGGCTTAAAAGAATTTTGTATTGGCAGTTGCTGCCTTACAAAACATCTTTAAGTTTGTTTTACGAAAGCTTTGTTATAGAATACTGAGTTTTGCCTTTGTTTATAAATAAGAAAAATTTACTTTCATAATAAATAAATGAATTGCTACATATTATATTTTTCTGTTAATATTTAGGGTGAGCCATTTAAAATTTGCTTTTTGAATCGGCTATAAAAAAAACAAATCAATATTTTTTCAAACTTTTTTTTTATTTTGAAGATTGAACATTGTCATTTATGAAGAAAAATAATATCGTTCAAATGACTGCCACGACTGGCTTTACAGTAGGCCATTCGATCAACCCAAGTTTTAAGCACATTTTCGATTGTTTGGGCTCTAATTTCATGAATGGCAACTTCGATTTCGGTTTTAAAGCATCAATCGTCTCGGTTCGCATAGCATTTGTCCTTAACGGCTCCTCACAAAAAATATTCCAACGGGCTTATCGGGAAAATCGGCTGATTATTCGGTTTTCAAAAACGGTAGCCAAAAGTTCGAGTGTAACTTTGGCAGTGCGACAAGTTGCACCGTCCTGTTGAAACCAAATGGCGTCCATGCCATACTCTTAAATTTTTGGAAACAAAAACGCTCGCCAATTACTGTAACCGCGGCTCTTCGCTCGTTTTCGAAAAAAAAAATGGTCCGATGATGCCGCCGAACCAAAAACCGCACCAAACAGTGACTCGTTGTGGATGCGTTTGCTTCTCTACAGTAAAGTGTGGATTTTCTGAGCCAAAAATCCGACAATTTTGCTTATTGACGTAGCCACCGATGTGAATATCAGAAAAGAAGAAGAAGACTCACCACTTTGGAAATAGGTTTTCAATATTTCCCAATTTTGTTCAAGCGTACAGTGTCCCATTTCGTAAATGTCAAACCTTTAAGTAAATAATGAACACATTTGACATGTCATTTGTGTCACCATTCTCAAAAAAATAGGTGGTTCAAAAAGCAAACGCTATATGGCCCACCCTGTACAAGGTGGGGCCAAATTAATTACCCTATCGGATGATTTATACTTTTTGAAAATGGCGTCGTGATCTACTGGACAGCTACAATATAAAGGTCAAATTTTTCATCATTACAAAGCAATTTTTTATTCCGTAAAAAAGTTGTTGCAAAACAAAATTAGGTGATTAATTTTGCGCCACCTTGTATATATACATACATATTTTTATAATAAGCTGATTACATACATGGTGTGCTTCAGACTTTTAGGAATAGATTTTCGCAAAATCGAAACTGTCTTAATTGCGGGATTGCCCCGGGATCGCGGCATCAGTAAAATCCCGTTCGTTGACATCCGCAGTGCGCGCACTTAATTATAAGGCACTCGTTGAGTTGGCGTTGGAGCGCCAATAAGAATTTGCTACGACAACATTGTTCCATTCGATTTGCGAAGGAAGTCTGGCTTATGGGTATTTGCCTACTATTGAAATAATAACAAAACGCAAGAGTTGAAGACTGAACGAGTTAAGTGAAGCGGTATTGTGTGTGCGTACATATGAGCATATGTGTGTATGTATGTATGTACGTATGCATGTATGTATGTTTGTATGTATGTATGTATGTATGATGTAGAGTGGTAATGAAAAAAATTCATTGATATTCGAGACAAATTCAAGCTGTCTTTTAAAACTCTCAGTCAGTCCTGACGAGACTCCCAGCAACTCCCAAGCTGACCCGACTGACTGCCTGTTTGACGGTATGACGATGTGAAGTGGTTGAGAGCAGGCAGGCGAAGAAAATTTTGTTGGACGCGTAATCTGCAAGAATATTTGATTGTAAATTATAATCGCAACATATTGGCTACATTTTTTTTCTTCATGCGCATTCGAGTATAGCACAGATGGGTTTACTGGTTGCTTTGCTAACTGTAGTGTACTGGAATCTCCTCACAAGCGTGATATGTTGTCACTTATGTTCGTCTATTTGTGTGTGTGTGTGTATGTGTGCGTGTGTGTACTGAGCCTCAGAATGTGAGGTGTGAAACTATGCATGAATGAAGATAGAAGATATGAAGAATTAGCCTTAGCCATTAAGAAAAATTAATGGAATTTAAAGTAGGCAAATATGACATTTGTACGTATTTTTACTTACCTCTCTATGTATGTATGTATGCATGTATGTGTGTATGCATGTATTTAAGTGCGTAATGAATGAAACTCATTTGTTCTCATTCACTAAAACTGAAAGTACTTAAAGAATATAAATATTCCTTTTCCTCATACACAAAAAGAATTTAAAGCATGAAGGTTCGCCGAACTCTTCCTTAAGTGGCTACCACAAAATAATTCAGATGACAAATTTGTCTTGGCCTTTGTCTTACAAGCCCCATTGAAAAATACAAATTGCTAAAAGTAAATTTTCACTGTCAGTGAGTAAGTAACTGGATCTTTTTTCTAAATGTAGTAGTAACTACTGGTTAACTGCGGCTGCATCCTTTACGTGCTATAATTAACTTTAAAGTAGACATTATTTGAATAATCAAAAATTATATTTGCTTAATAAGAAGATGGCACATCTCGTATTAGATACAACTCTGAACTTGAGCACCTCATGCAAGGACAGAACATCATAAATTACATAAAAACCCAACCAAACGCCAGAGCCAAGAGCACCAAAACGAGCCTTCAAAAAACAACCGGATGTGAAGCGAGCTAAGGATAGACCAAAGGAAAGAGTTAACGACATTTCAAAGAGATGAACGTGAAAAACTGGTGGCTCTTAGTACCGGATCGAGAAATCTGAAGGAAGCAGTGGTCCACCCAGAATTGTCATGCTAAGAAAGAAGAAGGAGTAAATAAACTCATCCCAATGGGCTTTGAGCCCGACTGTTTTTTTTTTTTTTTTTTTTTTTTTTGCGGTGTGGTTGATTCTATATACTAAAAATAGCCCTCCTCTTCGCTTGTATTTTTCCTTCCACCCCGGGACTGCTTCCGCATTGCTTCGAGGTAGAGGGCCAAGACGGCGTCCTAAGAAGGGCACTTACTTACTCACCCTGCGTCCAGGGTCGACTGTTTTTAGAAACCTATGCTCAATGCTCTTCAGTATAACTTTCAATTTCACGCTTCTTTTTTCGGATAATATCCTCCACGAAATTTGCGACGGCATTCCATTTTTCTTCGTCTATCATCATTTTCTCGATTATTTCTTCAGGTGTAAATACACCAATAGCTCGTTGCAGACTTGTTATCTCTATGTTCCACCTCACACATTTAAAGAAGGTGTGCGCCGCATCATCATACCCGGACAAAAACTGTGTGAGGTAATAGTTAATCTCACCGTGCTTTCTCTCGACCCACTTTTTAGATCGGGTATTAGTCGCGCTGTCCATCTACCGTACCATTCAGAGTTCCATCTTGCCTGCCAAAGTGTAGCGTTTGAACTCTAATATCGGAGGAGCGTGGTACTGCGATTTCAGTGGTTTTTGCCTCCCATCTCCGTTTGCGCTTTTGTGCTAGAATATCTATAGCGATGGTTCCGCTGATAACTAAAACCGCTGCTTCAGATACTGTTCTGTATGACGAAGCCACTCTGAGAGCGCAGGTGCGTTGCATAGACTGCAGAGTTTTCTGCCAGCGAATCTGCATATATTTCGCATCCGATGTAGTGAGAGGTAGCCGAAGGAGAAGAAAAGAATGGAACCAGCAGGTAAAGAGAATGGGAGACGATCGGTTGGCAGCATTGGAGCATAGGGCGTCAACCACTCCTCTTCGCCAACGAACACGGTTTTGTGCTAGGGATCTTAGTTCGTTTTACGATAACCCAAGGATGTTCATTTCAGCTCCTGTTGAGCTCCGCTCGGTGGTCTGTAAATTCCTCTACTAGTTTGTAGCGCAGCGCTTGTTTAGCGACATTGTCGTAATTTTTCCTTAGCGTTTGGCCAATCCATTGCCATTTCCTTTTTTGATTTTTGATGCAACATCGACCTGGCTAGGTTGCGCCAACAACTCGGCGTTGGTTAATGTCCAGGGCAATTATTAAATTCACAAAATCCGACGAAGGCAGCGATATATGAACGTTTGCAGGCGCTTTGTAATCTTCGCAGTTACTTTTCAGGTGGTGCAACTATATAATAGAACGGATTTCACGTTCCAGTTGACGATGCGCAGCTTGGTTTGTAGATTGATAGTGTTGTTTTGCTAAATGGAGCGAGAATGCCGAAACGTGATTTAGCTTTGCTAATGCTTTATTCGACACCCATCGCAGAACCGCCATCCGCGGCGACTATTCAGCCAAGGTAGCAGAATTTCTCAACGGTTTCGAATTTTTGTGCACCCACTATCAGTGGTTCCGATATAGTGTCATTGAGATGCAACACTTCCGTTTTTCCGACGTTGGTTTTGAGGCAGGTTGGTTGCAAATTCTCCTGGATGGATTTTGCCAGCAATTTGAGGTCACACAGCTGGTATGCGAGCATATAGAGGTCATCCCCTTATGGCAGGTATCTGAGGAACGTATTGTCTATCTGCCATTGGGTGTCCCTCTGTTGGTTTTCATTGTTAAATGCAACTCTCAAGATGTCTTCGATGACAAGCAGCGAGAGAATTGGTGAGAGGATGCAGTCCTGTCTGACAATTTTCATTTATGAAGGAGGTAGGAGCGTGCGCCACTTCAAGGACACCTCCTTTCCTCAGCGCAGCCCCGATGGTCTCCCACTTGACACCGTAAAAGGATTTTTCAAAGTCGATAAACAGTAGATTTAGGTTAGACTCAAATTCACCACATTGCTCGATGATAATTCTGATGGTGTTCATTTGATCGGCACAGGAGGAATCACCGCGAAAACCGGCTGGCAGAAAGTAATAGGTGCTTCCAGGCGATGTTATAGCTGGGTGATAATTAGATGCGCAATAAGTTTAGCTACTGCAGGGAGCACGCAAATGCACCTCCAATTGTTGTAGTTCTTAAGGTCCCCTTTTTTTGCTAGCTTTACTAATACTTTTCTCGCCGAAAAGATTGTTGTTCCCAGGCAGCTGTTATAATGGAAGACAGAATTTCCGCGGAGAGGGCGATGCCATTTTTGGAGAGCTTAGATATTCTCGTACCATCTATGACGGCAGCCTTGGCATTTGGTAATTGTTTTATTTCAGCAGAGATTTCAGCCAGATTTGGTCGAATTTATTTATTTTAAGACACCACGACCCCCAGGAAGACCATCAAAGCTTTGGAACTAATGTTGGACCTCTGGATCCCGATACGAGTGATGCAATAGTTTTTTTCCATTTAAAAAAACAATAACATATTGTAATTTGAAACAACAGGACCCAGTCCTATAATAAAGAAGAACACGAAGATGTTTTTCTCATCTAGACCGGAAAGTCGCTAGTACAGGGTGGCTGATGAATTTTGCTACATTAAGAAACTCAAATAACTTTTTTTTTAGTGTATGGAATTCATTTTTTTTTTTTCAAGTTGAAGGCCATTACATTTTATTAAATGTAGCTTAACAAGTTTTAAAAATAATTGAATTTAAATGCCCCCCATGCTCGTTGACACAAGTGCGGCATCTTAGTAAAAGGTTGTTCATTGCTGCTTTGAGAGTTGCGATAGGAATAGCCGCAATTGTTGCCCGAATGGATTGTTTTAGTTCGTCCAAATTTGTTGGCTTTGTTTTATAAACTTCTTGTTTACATAAACCCCACAAGAAAAAGTCAGGTGCAGTAAGGTCAGGCGACCTGGGGGGCCAACGAAATTCGGAGTTTCTTGAAATCAGTTTATTGGGAAATTTTCGTCGCAACTCTGTCATAACAGTCTGGGCTATGTGAGACGTTGCCTCATCTTGTTGAAACCACACAGAGTTGAAAGGAATTCTCTTTCGACGTAGTTCTGGATAGAAAAATTCTTTCAGCATTTTCAAATAACGGTCTCCAGTAACCGTAACGGTGTGACCATTTTCTTCAAAAAAATAAGGCCCGACAATACAGCGTGAAGAAACCGCACACCACACTGTCACGCGAAGAGGATGCAATTCCGTCTCGTGGAGTATCTGTGGGTTAGAAATACTCCATATTCGACAATTTTGTTTGTTCACATTGCCGTTTAAATCGAAATGGTCCTCATCAGACATGAAAAGGCAGTTTAACATGTTTTGGTCTTCTTCCACCATTTGCAGGATCTTCTGGCAAAATGCCAAGCGAATCGGCAAGTCTGCTGCATTCAGTTTGTTAACCATTTGAATTTTGTAGGGAAATAAGTCTAAATCTTTGTGCATTATTGTTTGCAAAGACTGTCGGCTGACACCAAGTTGAGCAGATAAGCTTCTTGTTGAAACCCTTGGATTGCTTTGTATAGCTGCAGCTACAGCAGCGATCGTTTCCTCCGTCCGAACTGGTGGGTTTCGATGATAAGGCCTTCTTGCGACTGTTCCTTGCTCAGCAAAATTATTCACCAGTCTCATTATGGTCCATCTGGTCGGGGGATCGCCGCCAAACATCCGCCTGTACTCTCTTTGTACCAAAACTACGGACTCCAGTGCGTGATAGCGGCGGACTATCCAAATTCTTGTTTGCGTGTCCCAGTTATCCATTTTAATAAATTTTAAAGATCAATCTGCAAATTAAAACAAAAATGGAACAGATAACTGAAAAAGAAAAAAAGTTATTCAATTTTTTTTTGGTAGCGGCTTTCATCAGCCACCCTGTATTAAGTGTTTTTATTATAATTTAATAACCTGCCCCATAGGAATTTCCTTTCGCTATCGACAACCTCTGTTTAAAAATCGCCTTCGAACTCTAATATTTGAACTCAATTCAATCCCAAAAAGGAACTCCATTTCCTACAATCAGTAAATCTTCAGCATATAAATAGAAAACCCAACGGTCCAGTGGCGGTCGAAATCAAACAGTTTTCTAAACATAACATTTCATCTACAAGCAGACCCGTAATGGGCAAAAAATCAATGGGAAAAAACTGTCCAACTGATTAACTGATTCACAGGAAAAATGAGATTTTATAATCTATGTTTACCTACAACATAAACGCATCGACCAATACATACGTGCACATACACACACACGCACACATTCAAGCAGCAAGCAGCTATTTGCAGGCAAACATTTTCTCGGGCAATAAGGAAAATTTATGGCTACGTCAATATCGCGCCAAAGAGTCAAGAAGACGTGGCACATAGATGTGATGAGTGAATTTTTCCAGGAATTCTTCCTAGAGCTAAGAGAGTAAATGTCATGGGCATTACTTCTACGACTGCATTCTTTAAGGTTTTCTGTATGGTTTTGTGGAGTTGCGATTGTGCACTTATCGGTACGCTTCGTATTTCAAAGAGCTGCAAAATGTTTATGCAACTCAGGCACAAACTTCTTATGACCAGCACAGCGAGTAAATTCCAAATCACCATGCCACATGAGGCAAAAACTATGAATGACTCTGGCCACATGGATATGGCTAGATGCATGCCGCAAGTACCTGTTGTGCGTTACGACTTCTAATTACAGCTGCGTTCACAATAATAGCAGTGCGATATATTTCGTGGTTTTAATTTTTTTTATTCATATACATTTTTTTTTTTATAATTTAGTTTATGTTACAATAAGAGTCTAAAGTTTAAAAATTTATGAAAAATTTAAAAAAATTACCAAATTTTTATCAAAATTTAAATCTTTTTAGTCAGAATTTTTAGAAATATTCGGGGTAGGCCGGATTACTTTTTTTTTTTTTAGTAAAAGTGACTCGAAATTGGCGTTGATTTTGTATCATAATTTTTGGCAACATTCTAATGTATTTATTTTCTGTCACATGACGAATGACAGACTTTTTTTTATATGGCGAAAATCCGCAAGCCCGGCAAAGAAATTTTCGCAAATCAACACGATTTTTATATACTTTTCACTTACAGAAAAATTTAATGATCCGCAATTTTTATTTCCTACTTTGTTTATAAAAATTTAATTTCGTTGAAAAATTATAAAACATTTTTTAAATTTTGTACAAAATTGGACAATTCAAAATTTTCAGATATTTATTTTTATAAAAAAAAATTACAAAATTATCAAGAATTAGCCCAATTTTCGAGATACTTCAAACTCATGAAAAACCACAAAGCTGCATAAACTTTTTTTTTTATTTTTTTTAAGTTTTTTAAATTTCGTACAAAGTTAAAAACTTTAAATTATACGAATTTTATTGTAGTACGAGCTATATTTTTACAACAAAAAAAATAAAAAAATTGTAAAAAACTAACGTGAATACTTAAACTTACACAGAAATCTGCGCATTTTGAAAGACTTCACACTTACAATAAAATTTAATGGGCTACAAAACTGCAGATCTGCAATTTTTTTACTTCAATGGGCAACTGCATATTCGGAATTTTTCTAAAAATTTTTGCCCAAAAGTTTTACATTTTTGATGAACATTTTTTAATTTTTTTAAATTTTGTATAAAGCTAAACACTTCAAATTATACGGCTTTTATTGTAGTACGAAATATATTCTTATAAAAAAAGAAAAAAAAATTAAACAAAAAATAAATAAATAATCAAAGATCCGATTGATGTAAAATTTTTAATTTTTATAAAGTTTAAATTTTCATAAAGTATAATTAATATTAAAATATCAAATTAAATTACATTTTTACGAAAAAAATTCTAAAAATTTTGCAACATAACGTCGCTATTATTATTTTGAACACAGCTGTATATGTATATACCCACATACATACATAATACGTACGTGCATCAAGTGCAGAATTCTAATTGCCATGTGACCATTGAGAGCTATGCCCCTATAGGTTCGGTGGTATGTGTGCAGAAGGAAGTAACCACTGCAACCAAAGAAAAATTGTGGAAATCTGGGCGCGGCAACTAAGCAGTGGGTCGGCAAGACGTTGCCTTCCCGGAATACATTTATGTGGCAAACAGCGCAATGCGACATGCTTCGCGCAAAAATCAGTTGCACACTGTTGTTGTGCTATGACGCAATTATGGAAATGACTCAATAATGGATGCAACGCAGGCATAAGTATTTATGTACTTTTGTGCACTTATTTTAAGTTTGTATTTGTGCACTTCTAAGCATTTCACTGGAAACGCTCAATCGGCGGCTGTGTGAAACTAAATCTTAGAGGAAGTGAGTCAAGTGCAGCCACCCTAAGGCTGTGGTCCAATAAAACAACGCAACCCAAAGCTGATCAACCCAACTGCAGACGACCGGAAGTTTGCTAATTGCACTCCAGAATGAACCGAAAGCAAAAAAGAAAACAAAAAAAAGCAAAAAAAAAAACAAAATTCGCGCGCAAATGCAAATATTCTTTCAGCGATAAAATTTAAATACAACAAAAATTATTATATAACTCAACGCATGATTTGCACACACTTCAGCGCAGAACTCACACACATGTAGGCATAAGTTTATGTGTATGTGTATGTTAGTTGTGTCCTTATTTCATGAACTCTCAATTGAAGTGTAAGCATAAAGGTACTGAGTCTGGATGAGTACGGCGCACAGAAGATCATGAAGTTGAAGAGCAAACCTCAAATTAAGCTAATCTACTTATAATTTAAGTATAAGCATAAGAATTTCCTACGGGTGTGGAGCCCAATGTGTTCTTGACGACCAATGGCTCATCAAAGGCAATAAAAAACTGAAGGGCCCTCCATTTGTGCGATAGGCTTAACCTAAATGCTTACTGCAGACGCCAGCCTATATTTTGGTTTCCATATAGGGATATTTTCCATATGGGATATTTTCGACAGGGATATTTGTTTAATCATTTTAAGTTCTCAAGTTCTTAAAAACCACCAGATATAATTTCATGTTGGTCCTGTTTAAAATTACTTTACTGCTTGTAAGTGTGCGTCTATTAGAGACAACTCAGAGCTTAAGTATCCAACTAAATTTTTCATCCCCGCTTTACTTCAATAACTTTATATTAATTTTTTTAGGTCTTTAAATCTTAGTCGATGGTTACTCTACTTTCCATACACTTTTCCATTGGTCTGTATGAAACTTGTATCCATAGACTTAACAGATAAACAAATAATTAAAGGAAAGGAGAGGAGCTACCAAAAAAAGCATTTGTTTGGAAACACTTAATGAGTATTAGTAAGACCGCGTTCGTACTTGGCTACTTTTGTTGCTTCAACTCGTTACTTATGACGCTCGTGCTGTGTCAACATCCATTGTGTTCTCGTTCTTCTCATATTATTAGGCCTCTTCTATACGCCACTGCTCTGCTCGCTATCTCTTTGTTCGGCTGACTTGTCGAAAAATTTTCATGTGAAAATAACAATAAAGCTATCGAGCAAGATTCGCTGCTTTTGAGTCTCGTTATACCTCATGAAACTGGTATAAGTGATTATTTTCAATGCTGCTAAATCTATCTTCTGATATTAGGCGAATTTCATTAGCCCACGTTTATACGTTTATTGTTTTATTGTGGGCTCTCTGAATCCAAACGAATTACAGGCAAAATTTTTGCCTGATTGTTGTAGGCAACTTTCTGTGTGTACTAAGACGTGCATTGTGAGTATTTACCTCCCAGAGGCATATGCTGATCCATTCTTTGTTTTGGAAGGTTTATCAGCTACAAATTTTCTTGAACAGCTGTTCAACTTAGTACACGGTGTCCGGTAGCAGATTTGGTCTAACACCGAAATTAAATTAAAAAATAATTACAAATAATAAAAATTTATTTCAATAACTCTTGCAAAGAAGACAAGCGCGGATTTTACTTTTTACAAATTATTTCCTCTAAATGTTGACCGTTACGTCGGATACACTTTTGGTATCTGGCCTACATACCCCATGCCTCATAACCTCACGAAAGATATTTTCTTTCAGTGCTAAGATGGTCGCTGGGTTTCATAGCCTTTACTTAGGTTTGGTTAGGTCTGTACGACCAACGCACTTAGACCTTACAGGCCCGTTGTGATACCAATGTGCGACACGGGACCGCTTTTCTAAGCGTGCCACTGTTATTGACATCTCTTATCACGTAACTTGCACGGCCCTGTTCACGGGAAAGTGAAATTAAGGACTTGGGCGTAATATTTGTGTGTCTACATTTCGCGTTGCGTGATTTACGTTTTTCGGGACACACGAGCAAGTGCAATGCTCAGACACAATTAAATCCATTGTATTGCACTCGGATTCCCTTATTAATTTTCTTTAATTCTACTCGACCTCCGAAGAAATCTGAGTAGATTTTGTGGCGCCATGGAGCCAAGGTGGTCGCTTCTTAACACATCAGTGCCAAAGGCATCCAGCCTGATTCGAGCGAAGGCCGGGAAGTCGCATAGAAAGTGATCCGCCGCCTCATCCTCCGCTCCACATGCTGGGCAGAGTGCACCATCTGAGATGCCTACCTTTTCCATGTGCTTCGCCCATAGAAAGTGGCCCGTCATTAGTCCAAGCAATTGCCTACAGTCCCTTCTGCTTAATGACAGGAGGATCTGCGACAGTCGGTCGGACATGACAGGTAACATCAGTTTTGCCCAAACTCGCTTGTGGGTTAAAGTAACCCGTTTGTTAACCGTGGCATTGATGGCTGCCGAAGGGAGTGGCAGAATGGGCTCCGGGCCTAGGAAGTTGGCCTCAGAGCCCATTCTAGCTAAAGAGTCAGAGATCTCGTTACCCACGATACCGACGTGTCTCGGACCCATGTTAGCATCAGGCTATTATGTTCACCGACATAGTTCAGTCTGGATTTACAGGACTCAACTACCCCTAAAGTGGTTGGGGGGCTGTCTAAGGCCATGAGCGCAGATTGGCTGTCGCTGCAGACACATATAGATCTGCCTCTCCATCTGTTTTCCACAACAAATTTCATCACTTCTTGAATAGCATACACTTCTGATTGAAAGACAGATGCATGCATTCCAAGAGCAAAGTGCAGTTTTGTCCCGCTGGATCCCACGTAGACTCCAGAGCCGGAGCCATGCTCGATCCTGGAGTCATCCGTGAAAATGCGAAAACAGAGTTTTCCGGGCTCATTTTCTGAGTTTGACCACAGTTGAGCCTTTGGCATCACACTGTATCTCTTGTCAAGCACGACTGTGGATGGCATGGAGTCAAGGGGCATGGCGAGGATCGTTGGATCGAATGCCTACTCTGTTGTCCAATGTCGGACAGGGGCCGCATCAATTATTGATTAACTTAAAAGCATTGCAGAACAGGAGAACTATCTCATCTGCCTCCCTCATTTGCGATTTGATCTGTGGTGCTGTTGGCTATCCCGCGCTACTTGAGAGGGTTTTCTTAAATATTCTGGTCAGAGCTCTTCGTACTTCGGCGTTTTTCTGTATTAGTCTCTCAAAATCTGTTTATGCTCGGAATACTCCTATTACTAGAGTCCGTATTGTGTTGTGTAAAATCTCGAAATTTATATAGATATATTTTTCATGATCAAAAGATCGCCTATTGATTTCTTTGAATATTTATTATAAATTGGTTATTTGTACTTTCTTTTTTAATGCCTATCAGCCTGAAAATGTTGCCCACTTAGCCAATAAGAATCTATTATATTCACCCCACGCCAGACAGTTCCGTGTGAGAATTGCAAAAAAAAAAAATTACCTAGAAAACCTCCTCTGATTTTAGCTCAGACTGGACAATTGCAAAGGAAGTGCTCAACTGTTTCTTCCTCTTCCTCATCTCTACAACAGCTACAATATTCATGAGAGAAAACTCCTAATCTGAAAGAATGCCTGCGAAACAGCCAATGACCAGTTATAGATTTTACTTAAGATCGATAAGAGAAACCGTCCACAGAAATTGCTTGCCCTCGACTTAAAAAAAATATGGTCCAATTATTCCACTGCACACCAAACCATTACTTTGGGACTGTTGCGAAGTGGCTGTCGATATTTTAAAAATGGTTTCTGTCCTTTAGGTGACCAATAATGGCAATTTATTTATACCTCCATTTAAATGAAAATGAAAATTGTAAACGTTAGGCTTAATTTTTGAAATATCCTTTATTCGACTCAAATTTGTAATCAAGCCTAGCCTACTGCAGGTTTTAATCGATTGATCTTGAAATTTTCCATTGGATAAGCAAACGAACGCAGAGATGCAGGTACTTTGATTAGCAAGGAAAATAATAAAATTATAAAAAACACAAAATATAAAAAAATAAAATCTTTTATAAATTTTATACAACTAAGGATATCCCTAACCCACTTGCACTTACGACTACCGCATTTATGTACGTGCAATGTTTCTTAAACATTCGCTAAAATGCAAAATCATGTTCGAACATACATCCCGAGACTCCAAAATCCTACACATGTGAACCTTGAATTTCAAGAATTCTTTTGCGCGAATGAAGTGGATGATAAAATTGGGAATAGTACTAAATTTAGGAGCAAAAACAACTTTGATTTGTTAAGAAGCGACTACCTTGGCTCCTTGGCACCACAAGATCTACTCAGCGGCGGACCGTAAGGTGGCAGAAGGGACCTCCTGACAAGTGTGCTGGATTCAGTTATCTTATACTATATGCTGTTCCTATATGGGCAGGAGCTAAGCCATCGAATGTTAGACCAGTAGCTCAAGTGCACCGACGAAATGCACCACGAGTCGCGTGCGCATACAGGACCGTATCAGACGACGCGGTTTGCGTCATCCCTGGAAAGCTCCCGATAGATATACTTGTGCAGGAAATGGAACAACTTTATGACAGACAAGGAGTAAAGCCGACAACTGAAGCGAAAGCTGCAGAACGTCTGCATTCGTTAGAAAAGTGGCAAAGCAGATGGGACTCTGTTAACGACGTCTGTCTGTTAACGGATGTTGGACCTATAGACTTATCCCCAAAATTAGGCAGTGGGTGACCACAAGGCACAGAGACGTATACCACTATTTAACCCAAGTATTGAGCGGTCACGGATGTTTCTTGGAGTACCTCCATCGTTTTCACGTTCGTTCTGCCCAAGCTGCAGCAAGGCAATAGAGAGCGCGGAGCACGTGTTCTTCTACTGTGATCGTTTCACCGAAGACCGCCGAACGCTTGAGTTAGTCTTGGGTGAACAGCTGAGCCCAGACAGCTTAACCAATAACATGTGTGCATCCCATGACTGTTGGAACGCAATTAAAAGTTTTGCAAAGAAGATAATGCTGCACCTGCAACGCGCGGAGTGGCAGCGCAAAACGCAGAGAAAAACAAATGAGCCCTCGAAAGGAGGTGGGACTATCTACAAACTGACGACAAATCACAGACGGTCGAGTCACGTTCTCACGACGGCATAAGACGGTATAATATTATCGCAACATCTTCTTTGCTGCAGATGCAAAAGAAACCTCGATAGCGTACAACATCCATACGCCCAAGTAAGAGGAACCTGAGAGCATGCCACATATACCACTGGTATGGCGGCACAGAGACATTAGAAGACGAGCCTATAGCATAAAGCTGGCTACAAATATGGTGGACCCCGACGTGGGTGAATGGAATTAATGGACACTGTTCTGGGTCTTCCCGAAGTAATTTAAGGTAGTTCCGGGAAGGGAGTCTCCCTAGAAGAGGAGGAGGGATTGTTTTAGTGGTTATACCATACGATGCAGTTGACGACGGTCGCTGTAAGTGAGAAGGCGTTTTGAACCCTCCTAAACCACCACAAAAAAAGGGTATAGTTAGTTTTCTTCGAAAGTCGAATAGATTTAAAGAAATTAAAAAGGGAATCCGAGTGAGTGCTGTACTTGCTAGTCTGTCCCGACAAAAAAAAAAAAAACACGATTGTATCATAAAAAATGCTTTTCTTCGGCCAGTTTCAAATGAGCCCAATTAGCAAAAATGCGACGCAAACGATGCATCATTTGGCTGCAATTCTTGCATGGGATTTATTTTATAGGAGCATAAGCCAAGATCCTTACTTTAAATTTGTCACATAATCGAAGGACAAAGACTAACAAATTAAAAACGATGACGAATCGACATTTCGGTGGCTTCTTCAACACTTCTCGCTATGAAGTTCGCCAACAGATTTTTTTTTTTTGCAAAGTAAATTTCCACAATTTGGAAGCGATGTTCTGGCGTTAAACGATTCATGATGATTGGCCAAGCCTTACTGAACCGAAATGTCAACACAGTTTGCCATTCCCAGCTGTCAAACCATAGTTATCGATATCGATACTTTCGCATGCAGCTAAAAAAACACCCGATAAATACTTTATAATGGCGGCCGCCGTAGCCGAATGGGTTGGTGCGTGATTACCATTAGGAATTCACAGAGAGGTCGTTGGTTCGAATCTCGGTGAAAGCAAAATTAATAAAAAAACATTTTTCTAATAGGGGTCGCCCCTCGGCAGGCAATGGCAAAACCTCCGAGTGTATTTCTGCCATGAAAAAGCTCCTCATAAAAATATCTGCCGTTCGGAGTCGGCTCGAAACTGTAGGTCCCTCCATTTGTGGAACAACATCAAGACGGACACCACAAATAGGAGAAGAAGCTCGGCCAAACACCAAACAAAAGTGTACGCGCCAATTATTTATTTTTTTTTTTAAATACTTTATTTTTGTAATACAAATTAGTCAACAAGGGCTAGTACGCGGAGTTCAGCTTCATTTCCGCGCATTCCTTGAAAAGCAATTTCAAATCAAGCCGCACCAAATGTTTTGCGTCAACGCAAAAGGGGAGCTAATCCATATGTTTGTAATCACTGACGGCTGTGCCTGAGTTAAGAATAATGGCGATGCTGTATATGGAAGACGTGAAGACGATGGGATTTTGCTTTATTTAATTTCATTTCGATTTATGCTCGTGACCCTCTTAATTACCTACAAGCATGCGATCATTAATGGGGGTTTGGGGTAACATTGCGTTTGCGTGAGAACCGTTTTGTTGGGGCAACATTTTAACATTTTGACTAAAGAGTGGCTGAACAAATTGATGCGCGCACTCAAAAAATTGCTGAGCTGAATTTTATTGTTACTTGCTTGGGTTGTTTGCGCTTTGATGTCAATCTAAATTAGTTCTGTGAATAGAAAGAAGGGCATGAAATCTCTAATGAAATGAATTAGGAGTAAAAATTAAATTAATTAAACATGTCGCCCTGGTGATGTATTTTCCATTCAGTTTACGCACATATTTTGCATGAATATTAAAAAAGTTAAAAAAATAATTTTTTTTGTTCTTTTTTTTTTAATAAGTTTTCAACGCTAAATGAATGAAGCTCATTTATTTGACTTAGAAATGAGGCTTTGTAAATTTTGTAATAGTAATAGCGATAAGCCTATCTGGTCTAGCTATTTGGGACAGCTTGTTCATATGTGCCTTAAGAATGACTTCTTTTCTTAAAAAAAAATAAAAGTAATATAAAAAAATTCAAATTCCCTAAAGGCAGCTGCAAAGAAGACACTAATGCTCCATTATGCCAAAATGATGATCGTAAATATTTTTTTTATTACAAATACTTGAGCGCGCGTATTGTTCGCGCAAATATTTATTTTAGCCATTTATGCAAATACCCACATTTCATTAAGTATCTATACGATAACAACAAACATGTGGAACTCACAATGTGAACTGCTTATCGGTCGCAATATTGCAAATCCCAGGCCTAAAAAGTCCACAGCACGCGCTCCAGAGCTGAACAAATAGCAACCAGTCCGCCGCAAGCGTCGCTAGTTGAGTGAAGCATTGAGGGGGGACAGCATTGAAGTATTTCCGATACCGACATTTCCGATAAATGATAAGAAAATTCGGATTTTGCCGCTAAAAATATCACAGCAAAAAAGCTAAAAATCACAAGCGATCACAAATGTGAATGAGTGCAATGCACTGTGGGTAATTTTACGCATTTTTTTGACAAAAATTAATTCCGGCTAAGTACTATAAGTAAATGAAAATTAAAAAATATGACTTTCCCATTGATTGGCATATGATTTTACACATTTTTGTACAAAATCAAATTCTTAACCCTTGACGACCGAGCGACCTAAAGCGGGCACTTTTTAAAGTTGTAAATTTTACTAAGTTAAGAGAAGCAGCCTTTGTGCCAAAATTGCAAAAAGTCTCTTTCGTCTCTCTATTGAGTTGTTCACACCTACCAGAGGTCCAGGAATGAAACCTTTAGTATACAATTTTCTATTTTATTAAAGTTGACAGTTGACACTTATGATTTTGGGCATCTCAGACAGTGCACTCGGCCTAACATGTGGAGGGGAGGATGAGGCGGCGGATCACTTTCTGTACGTCTGCCCGGCCTTCGCTCGAATCAGGCTGGAGGTCTTTGGCACTGATGTGTAAAGAAGCGACTTCCTTGGCTCCATGGCACCACAAGATCTACTCAGATTTCTTCGGAGGTCGAATAGATTTAAAGAAAATTAAAAAGAGAATCCGAGTGCAGTACAATGGATTTAATTGTATCTAAGTGCTGTACTTGCTAGTCTGTCCCGACAAAGGGTAGGGTCCAAACGCCTTCGCAATTAAAGCGACCTTCGTCAACTGCGTTCAATGGTGGGGTGTGGCTGGGGAGACTCCCTTCTCGGAACTACTATATGCATTACTTCGGGAGACCTCAAAACGGGGTCCATTAAATGGACCAATAACTATTCACCCACGTCTGGGTCCATATAGCTAGCTATATGTTGGCTACAAATGATTTCGAGGTTGTCAGAGACTTCGTTTATCCCGGAACCAGCATTAACACCGATAACAATGTCCGTCTTGAAACCCAACAGAGAATCCTTCTTGCCAACAAGTGCTACTTTGGACTAAGTATTCAATTGAGTAGTAAAGTCCTCTCTCGACGAACAAAACTAACACTCTACAAGGTTCTCATCATGCCCGTCCTAACGTATGGCGCAGAAGCGTGGACGATGACAATATCCCTTGAAAGGCCCCTTGGAGTGTTTGAGAGAAAGATTCTGCGGAAGATTTTTGGAGTTTTGTACGTTGGTGACGGCGAGTATCGTAGGCGATGGAACAATGAGCTCTATGAGCTTTACTGCGACGTAGGCATAGCGCAGCGAATGAAGATCCAGCGGCGACGTTGGCTGGGTCATGTCGTCCGAATGGATGCAAACCCTCCAGTTCTGAAGGAATTCGGTGTGGTACCAGCTGTTAGTAGCAGAGGAAGAGAAAGGCCTCTTCTGCGTTGGAAAGATCAGGTGGAGAAGGACTTGGTTTCACTTGGTGTGTCCTACTGGAGCCGGTTAGCACGAGAGGAAGAATGCGGATTAACAACTAGACTTATTTCTCATAATTAAAGCGGATGGGGTGAATTTTCTATTGCAGCATTGTCGAAAAATGATAGTTAATATCTATTGTGAGTGTAAGATAACGAAATGTTTAAAACAAGAACAAGAAAGAGTGAAAACAATCATTGCACCATTAAAATTCTGTAAGAATACGATGAGTGCCGGTAACATTTCTCGGATCTGGGTTCCAGGGCATAGGAACATAGAGGAAAATGAAATTCCTGATGAGCTTGCCAGGAAGGGGGCTGAATTAGTCTCAGAGAACTTCTACGCGGCCATCGGTTTCCCCCTGACAGTTGTTAAAGGGGAACTGCACCTATTATTTCTCAGGAAAGCGCAGAAAAGATGGAGCTCCATTTCTTCATGTGCTACTTCGAAAACCTTTAGGACCCAGTACAATAGAAGCAGGACACAGAAAGTCATACGGACTCCACGCCTTTCAATTTCCAAACTCGTAGCCTTGTTTACCGGTAATTGGACGATCGGCACACACGCGGAAAAGCTAGGTTTACTATTTAACCCCCATCGTAGAAGCTATGGGGACCTTTCAGAGAAGGAGACACTTTCTCTGTAAATGTCCGAGTTTGGCAGATAAGCGCTCCTCTCTACGACAACCTGGAGCAGTGCGCCAACCTAAACCCCATCAATCTTCTCCGTTAAATCAACAGCTCTGGGTGGCTGTAGATATCTGTCTGTTGGAGATCTCATAATTATGATCAAACGACGCTTCAGTGCTACTTGAGGAGTCCCAGACTGGCACTTCAAACATTTTACCTACATACCTACCTACGATTAGTAAAGAGGAGTATTTTATAGCATTTTCGTTTTATTTTTAAGTTTAAAAATCGTTTTTTTTTTCAAGTTTAGGTGGCAAGCAGAAAGAAACGTTTAACCAGGACGGAGTTCTCGTTTTTTCCTGAGAGGTTATGGATGCAGTGCTAGTTTTGCAGTAACACGTTCGAGATTTCTTTAATTGTTTTCATATTCGGGAGCGATTCTAGAAATTGCAATCTTTTACTGACTAAACTATCCAATAAGCAAATCAGCTGTAATTCACGTAACAACTGCTTCAGAGAAGAAATTGTGTTGGAGGATGCTTATTGGTTTCACGCTCAGTCCCGTCCCATACGTAGTAATCCAAAGGATTAAGGTCTGGGGAGTTCGGTGGCCATAAGTTCGATGTTACATGGTCATGGAAATATTCTGCCATTCAATCTAGTGTCGCCATCGCTTAGTGCAAAAGAGCAGAGTTTTGGTGAAAGATGTATGGGCTGTCACCGCATGCACTATCAATTCAGGGGTTCCCTAGTGTTTTTAGAGCCTCGATATATGTAGCAGAATTCACTCGGCATCTTTGAGTAATGTCCGTCATTTCTGTGGTTGGTGTCTTGATCTAGATGAACATTTTTTTTGTCAGAAAAAACCATAACATCTCATGTGCTTTGTTTAATTAAAAAAAAATTTTGAGGGCGTTCTGATTGAAAGGCATTTAGCTCGCTGTACTCGTGCTTGCTCCGACTTAAACTGTCTTCCGCAAATAACGTAAAGTTTTTATTGGAGATCTTCAAGCACAGTTAGACGGATAAGACCCTCAGACACATTAAGCTCGCTCGCAAGAGCCCTAATTGATTTTGAAAGGTCTTCATCAAAGATCGCTTGAACTTGTTAGATAAATTCTGCAGATCGACAAGTGTCAGATGTTCCTCGCCAGATTCTGGCTGGTGGCGATAGCTTCTTCCAATTCACTGGGAGCACTTAAGAGAATTATCATCAGTGTGATTTGCGACGATAACTGCATGTCTCTACATTTCTTGAGTTAAGTTGTAGTCCTCAATGTCTTATCTGAAAATGAGCAAAAAGAAAATTAATGGTTTCGGGAAGTTATGCATGTCCCTACAGATATGCATGTCCATAGTTACCGCAAGCAGCCTGTATTTAAAACACTTTCAAAAATTTCTACAAAAATTTTGCTTAAAAAATGCATCAAACTGCACATAGTGCAATGTGGAGCAAATACATACATACATACATATATGAGTAATAAGTACTCTGGGCACCAAGGTCGTCGTTTACGGATTCGACTGATAAACTAAAAAAAAATAAAGAGGTTCATGGAGAAAAAACTTGAAGTCATATACATACATATTTACATCTATTTTTTCTTTCTTCAGTTTACACACGAAAAGTAAATAATTGCCCATGTGTGTGTGTATAAGCACATTCACGGACAAACTTATGTTTGGTATGTACGGATGAAAAAATGCAAATAAAAACTAAGCCAAAATAAAATTGAAAGTGCTCATTCATAAATTGACTGCAACATTTATCACACAATTACATTTTCATACATATCTACATTTATGTAAGTATGCATGTTTGTACACATAATCGACATTTACATATGTACATACAAACTGTATGGCCTCAAAAACGTATGAATGAAAATATGTTCATATATGTGTGCACCCTCTGTTCCAAAAACACTGCCGAACTTATTTGGAAATATTTTGAATCCCCTTAACTAGTCCAGTATTTCATTACTGTGTAATGGATGTCAGTGATATTTGGATGCAAAAGCTATAGTTATATAAAATTATCTATACTAATATTATAAAGAGGACAACTTTGTTTGTTTGTTTGTTTGGTTGTAATGAATAGGCTCAAAAACTACTGGACCGATTTTAAAAATTCTTTCACCATTCGAAAGCTACATCATCCACGAGTAACATGGATTATATTTTATTTTGGAAATAGGGCTCGAGATATAGGTCAAAACGTGGACCCGGGTAACCTTCGGATGTGTATGTACAATATGGGTATCAAATGGAAGCTGTTGGTGAATGCTTTAGTACAGAGTATTTTTCATGCCGCTCCGTGACTAGGGTCTCGAGATAGAGACCAAAACGTGGACCCTAGAATGGGTTTGTACAATATGGATATCAAATTGAAGCTGTTGGTGAATGCTTTAGTACAGAGTATTTTTCATGCCGCTCCGTGACTGGGGTCTCGAGATATAGGTCAAAACGTGGACCCGGGTAACCTTTGGTTCTGTATGTACAATATGAGTATCAAATGAAAGCTGTTGATAAGTGCTTTAATACGGGGTAATCTTCATACCTATTGATGACTAGGGTCTGGAAATATATGCCAAAACGTGGACCCGCCGTGTCTTTGCACCGAATTAAACCAAACTTACACACATTGTTAAGTAAGTATTGAAAATGGGTTTCGTAAAGTTTGGTTGTAATTCGGAGCAGTGGCAACGGGTACAGCGTTTATTGAACAAGCCATAATGTCGTTTACTTTTTTAACGCTTGGGGCGGAACTGAACTGTCAAATTGACAGTGTGAGTTACAATGTGTCAATATTTCTTTCTGATTTGGATGCCATAAGGAAAAAACGTAAGTGCAACATGTAAAAATTGTTTGTGAATTTTTTTGGAGTGGATTTTGGAACAGTGAATAATTTCTTACGAAATTTGAGAATTTAATGTGAAATCCGAATGAAATTATGTGTTCGTGGAAAAAAAATTTTTTTCTTTTTTTTTTTTTAAATATAAATGGATAATGGTTAAAAAAGCTCCAATGCTTAATAAAACATATAAATTGAAACGAAAAATTCATGGATGATCAGGAAAAAAGACGATTGTTTCTTAGTTATTCATATGCGTTGATTTGAAATTTAAAAACAATCTTCTTTTTTCCTGATTTTCAATTTATATTTTATATTTACTCAAAAACAAATAGAAAAACAAAAAATATTGTTTATGCCAAAGCGCTTGAATAAAGAATAAAGAAATAAATAATATGAAAACCATATATTTTCTGTTCTAAACCATATTTATTCTATTTTAGTGTGCCCAGCGAAGGGGGCCGGGTTTGCTAGTAGTTATATATGTATATTCCCTAAGGCCGTAAACACAAAGGGAACTATTTTGTTTAAATCGGTTCAATCCTTGCTTACTCGGAGTTGCTTGCTTATGCCGAGTTTGAAAGAAGCCTCCGTAAGTATTGAGAGAGCAGCAAAATGCATGGGTTTAGAAATAAACGAAGCCAAAACTAAAGCGCTAGTTTCAACTACATCGGACCCTGTCAGACACAATGTGGGTCGAATACTAAAAATCGGTGATTATGATTTCGAAGTAGTGAAGGAATTTAAATGCCTTGGGGTAATCATTTATTATGTTAACAAAATTTCTGCAGAAATCGGCCACAGAATCTTTATGGCGGCCAACCGCTGCTATTTTTCGCAGTGTCAACACCTAAAGAGTCGCCTTCTAGACAAAAAACAAAGATTTCACTATATCGCTCAATTATAATTTCCATCTTGCTATACGGTAGTGAAGCGTGGATGCTCAGAAATGTAGATAAACAGAATCTACTGATTTTCGAGAGGAGAGTTCTGCGAAAATTTTTAGGCGCGATATACGATAAAGGCGAGTGGCGGAAATGCCACAATCGTGAACTCGAAAAACTATATGCACACTCATCTGTGATAACCACAGTCGTGATCAACTGATTGAGATGGAGAGGTCACATATTGCGAGCTAACACAGATTCCCCACCTCAACAAATACTCTTCGGTAAATGCCACAGAAGGAGAAGAACGGGCCGCCCGCCGCTTAGATGGATTAACGGTGTAGAAGAAGAGGCAGGCTTATTGGGATTCCGGACATGGAGGACACAGGCACGAAACGAGACAATTGGAGGCATATGCTACAACAGGCGAAGACCCGACCAGGGTTGTCCAGCCAACAATGATGATGATATTCCCTAAGGAATATTTTGACTGAAGTATTGCGCTTGAGAAATCTGTGTGCGCAATGGTTTCTGCATTCGCTAACAATGGAACAAAAACACATTCGAATGCGACTTTCTCAGCAAAATTTAGTGAATTTTGGAAAAGATAAAGAGGATTGTGTGCATCGATTCATCACTATGGATAAGACTTGGGTCTGTCGACATGAACCTAAAGCAAAACAAGAGGCTAAAGAGTGGTGTAAACTTGGTACTCGGCCAAGAAGGTGTTAGCATCAGTTTTTTGTGATGCGAAACTTATAGATAGGGAAACCATCAATAAGGTAAATATTTACAAGTTGGAAAACCCTCACACATGCGTACTAAGCCCGATCAGAAAGCTTGTTAAGATTTAACAGAGACGCTATAAGAAAAATGATAGGGGTATTAACAAGTCATTGTTTAATAGGCAGCCACTCTAGAAGGTTAGGACTCCCGTACTTCGATTTCTGTAGAAGTTGTCTTAACACAGAAGAAGAGAAAACAGTCAGACACCTTTTATGTGAGTGTGAAAGCTTAACTATGATATAAAGAGGCTCCGCACTCTTGATATGGCATTTTTAACTGATGTAGCTTACATAGCGTTTCTAAAACTAACAAAGCTTTGCTCGTTTATTAAGGCTACACTCAAAATACCTGAAGTTGAATGTTCAATAATATAATAATATTTACAATTTTCATCGAAGATTTTGAAAAAAATCACTTTATGGGGTTAGGGGTAGTCAGAGGCCCGAAAAAATGATGATTTTCAATCATTTTTGTTTTTTTGCTAGTCAATTGCAAAATTTTGTTTGACTTTAGCAAAATTTCAAAAAAAAAAAATTAATAATTGTAAAAGTTATCGCTGCTTGTTTGGAGCCCGTTTCTCCAGAAGTCCCTTGATGAGTTTTATCAATAGATAATCCTGTGCCTGATCGAAGCTTTCTTTCAAAATTAACAATATGGCGGCCTTAGGAAATATTTTTCAGATTTTCGAGAAAAACCCCGATTTTTAATTCTTTAAAAAACTCGAAATTTTTGAAAAAAAAAATTCTTCGATCAGGCTCGAGTTTCTTATGTTTTTCAAAATCAGTATACATTTTATTGATATCTACCAAGCGGTTTTTAATTTACAGTGATCACCAGTTCAAAAAACATAGTTTTCAGAAAAACGCATTTAAAGTTTTGCTATCGAGTGCCGGAGCGTCCGAGCGCCCTTTGTTAATTTTTGAATTACTCGAAAAGTATCTGTCGCATTCACTTCAAATTTTCACACAATTTTTTTAAGATATTGTACTTTAAGGAAATGCAAAATAAAATTTTTTGAAAATTCTGATTACCCCTAACCCTTATGTGCAAGTAACATAAAATCGTACAAATCGGTGCGCCCAGGCAAACCTGTTATGAATGTTCAACTTTGGAAGCTTAGTGAGGAAAAACGATGAAAGTTAGAACGGTAAAATTCTTAAATGATTCTGTGGAATTTTACCTAGTTTCCTGAAATACAAAATATTTTACTAGTATTTCAGTTTCACTTCTTGAAATAATTCGCAAAATCAGGGCCGTTTACCCCATTGAGAATTGTCTGTTTTGCACCAGTTAGAACTCGGTTTGGACTACTCCTTTTTGACACTGTCACAATTTTTACCATGGGTTCTACCCACACATCCGGACATGCATATATATATATATATATATATATATATATATGTATATATGGATGATGCATACGAGTGCAAAGGCATGCAATGCATACGGCGGTGTTGTATCATAAAAAAATATTTAATTCATAAACACCGAAACTGGTGTGCGCCAGGAGCTTTCGCACTGATTCGCGATATTTTCCACTTTATCTTTGTCGTCACACGCGACGGAGTCACTATGCCCCCGAACCGACTCTTTAACGAGTGTTCTGAGGAGTGCATAAGCGTCGATTATGACGTCACAAATCACATTTGAACTTATTGCAATCTGCAGCTATTGACCCATTCATGTAAATATTGTATATGTATGCAATATACCGTACATTTTATGCTCTTGATAGCCGGAAGCTATGCCAATTACCAACTTCTGATTATTGGCATTGCCTGGCAACTGTCAGCAAAACACTGAAAATATGCACTTCTTTTTAAGATTTTTTTTTTTTCAATGAAGTAAATATGTGTTATATGTATGTAGGTTTTTTTGCTTTTTGTTTGTTAGTCGAAAATGAGATCATAATTGTTAGCATGCGTATGTATGTATGTATGTGTGCTCATGCTTAATGGCAACCTTATCTCAAATGCGGTTTGGCATAAAATGCACCACATTTCCGTTAAGTGATTATTTATTGTTATTATGATTTTATGAGTTATTTTAATTTGAGTGGAGACTTAAAAAATAATAGTATAATATTTGCGAGACTTATCAACTTGCGTTGGAGCTCATGAAAATCGCATGCATTTGTATCAACACGAAATAACCCGCGGTTACCATATGGTAATGCAAAATATGCTGTTGCATTTACATGAATAAATTCAATTTTTCCAAAAAAATTAGTTTCTGTTATTGTGAGTTTATTTCAAGACTTTAGAGCACTTTCTGTGAATTTTTTCCGTTATTATTAAAAACGCGCTCGAAATGCCTGGAAGCCCCACAGTTTGAGAGTCTGGAGAATATCTCAAAAATAGATCCTCCTGAGCTGTTTAGATTTCCTAAACGCGTTGACGTGATGTCTACTTCAAATCTTAGTAGAGACCAGTCTCCATCTGGTATCGCTAGGGACGAAAAGGTCTATGCCTGGTTTAATGCCTGCCAGGTTAACCTAACCTATTCTGAGTTTAATTAACGAAGCTATTGCCTGTCCAATCCTTTTCAGAAATCCATTAACTTTGTGAAAATTCAAAACTTTATTCAAGATGCTTCGGACTGCCCACTTTGGGTCGATATGCACCGTTTTTTTTTTTTTTTTGTATAATATAATTTGTTGCCATTTTTAAAGGTACACAGAGCAAAAAGTAACTAATAAATTTAATAAGTTTGTCTTCATGAGCAGTTTTTGGACTCAGGAGCAGCCAAAACGTGTGAAACGAAAAAAATATCACGTGAAATTCTCTTTGGTTTGATTAAGAGATTCTTATTGATATTATTAAGTGCAATTCTTTCTTAATTTTGTAACAATTCTTTTTGAACGTGTTATTTATACGAAAATCTTTTCATTTCCTTTCAAAATTTCTGAGAAAAAATGGGGAAAAATGAAAATAGAGAAAACTTCTTATTATTTGATGGTATCTTTATGAATATTTTTATAAAGAAAACTTATTAATTAGATTTTTAAAACTTAACTGTCGGTTTGCAAAACTCAAAATGTTTTGTTTCGTATTTTCTAGTAATTGGCATACATGAATCTATGTATGTTCGTATGTAAATATATTCATGTCAGTGAAATGCTTACTTATGTAGCACAACTATGAAAGTAGAAAATGCTTATTATATTTTCAGTTTCAGTTTAACAAGCAAAGAGTGTGGACCAAAGTGCTAATTTTTCAGTGTAATTCGGAAACTGTAGAACGAAAGTGTTGGCTTCATCACAACTGCAGTCCATGGGAACAGGAGATAACGTACTGGAAAGTCACATGGACGACTAGAGTTGCAGAAATTAGAAAAACGGTTTCCATAGATGCCATCTTTAAGGATTAGCCACGGTATAGTGACTACAATGGTTATGATCTCGTAAGTATCTGCTACTAATATAAATATTTTTTTTTAATTTATAAAATTTTATTAATTCCTTCACTACATCGAAATAGGCTCTGGAAGCTTTTACCCCTTATTGTTTCTAAAATTGGAATCTTTTTATAAGGGCATATTGGGCATTTTTGAAAAAGAAATAAAGGACCACCCTTCCAGAGAGTTATATTTAAAACACCTATACAACAAGGATATTTCAAATGGTTAGCATTTGGTTTCATCTTAATTGCTCCAATTTATTTTAATTATTATTTGTTTAGATAGATACTTAATATTGCATTACCACAATTCTTTGGCATGGCTTACTGCCTCTTCAGCGCCTTAATAAAACCGACAAACCTACTATAGCTGATACTTAAAATGATTTTGTCACTCTCGTAGGAACAACGAATGATATTCAACATAAAGTTATGGACATTTTTAATCAATTTGCTGAAAGAAAAGTGAAATGTCTACCCAGAATCATTGCAGTGGGAACTGATATTACGTGTGTTTCCGAATTTTATATTTGTTGTGATGGCATAAAATGGAAATATTTATGGCCATTTAGATTCGAGGCTGCACACCAACTGCATAAAGAATATGCCAGAAACATTTCCTCTCGAACAAACATTTCACTAACTCTGGCTATTAAATCTTCGCTGAGCTTCGCAAATTATTTATTGAAAAACGATTTTTTCAAGAAGAATATAGAGGAATTTAGAAGTATTGAAAATATTAAACAAGAAAATAGTACACACTTATCTTCATTAGTGTCTGATTTAAACTTGTATAGGTAAAACAACAAATGTACTTATTTTTGAAGGCATTGCATTTCACATTGGTCATACAGTAACAGTCTCTCAGAGCGATAATATAAATATTTATGAAATAATTAATTTTTTAGTAAAAAATAATAATGTCACGACGCTTTGCGTAAAAATATCAATCTTATTTAATAGGCAATTCCAGCAATGTATATAAAATAATAAACTTTAAAGAACTAGATCGGCCACCTACACATTTTTATGATCTAAATAATGGACTTAAAGTATTAAGGTTGTAAAATATTGGCACTAAATGTATTCAAAACAAATAATATTTTTATATTTATAAAGGGTGTTTTTTTTAGAGGTTAGGTTTTCAAGTTGGCACTACTTTTTTCGTAGATGGTCTTTTTGACAGCTGTCACTTGATTTACGCTCAGTTTGGTTTGCCATTTCATAATGAATAGACTTACACCTGAACAACGTTTGCAAATCGTGCAAATTTATTACGAAAATAATGGTTCGGTTCGCGCGACGTATCGAAGAAAATTTTGTTCAGCGATGAAGCTCACTTTTGGTTGAATGGGTATGTCAATAAGCAAAATTGTCACATTTGGAGTGAACATAATCCACAAGACATTGCTGAGACGCCGTTAGATCCTCAAAAAGTCACTGTTTGGTGTGCTCTATGGGCAGAGGGAATCATTGGTCCATATTTCTTTAAAAATGAAGCCGGCCATAATGTTACAGTCAATGGAGAGCGCTATAGAGCCATGATTAATGACTTTTTCGTGCCTGAATTGGACGATGTTGATGTGGACGACCTTTGGTGCCAACAAGACGGCGCTACATGCCATACAGCCAACGCAACAATCGATTTATTGAAGGAAACTTTTGGTAAGCGCATTATCTCGCGCCGTGGACCTGTGGCGTGGCCTCCAAGATCGTGCGATATAACACCGCTGGACTATTTCTTGTGGGGCTATGTGAAGTCGCTTGGCGCGTTATTGCTGACATACGGCCCCAATTGCTGCAAAAAGTGGTCGAAAATTGGGCCTCTCGGCTGGAATTTATTCGAGCCAGCCGCGGCGGCCACTTTCCCGAAATAATTTTTAAAACATAATGGCAAACCCTTATCTCTATAATAAAGCTAAATTCTTGGCCATAACATTAAATTATATACGTTTTATTTCATCTTGAAAACCTAATCTCTAAAAAAGACACCCTTTATTAATACGTAATAATAATGTTTGCATAGGAATAAATAAACCATATTATTTTATAAATAAACTGAAATTTTATTTTTTGTTTAGGTATCTATAGGGCCGCCGTAGCCGAATGGGTTGGTGCTTGATCACCATTCGGAATTCACAGAGAGGTTGTTGGTTCGAATCTCGGTGAAAGCAAAATTAATAAAAACATTTTTCTAATAGCGGTCGCCCCTCGGCAGGCAATGGCAAAACTCCGAGTGTATTTCTGCCATGAAAAAGCTCCTCATAAAAATATCTACCGTTCGGAGTCGGCTTGAAACTGTAGGTCCCTCCATTTGTGGCACAACATCAAGACGCACACCACAAATAGGAGGAGGAGCTCGGCCAAACACCTAACAGAAGTGTACGCGCCAATTATTTATTTTTTTTTATCTATAGGGTTAAATAAATAAAAGGTACTCCATTTAAAATTTGAAAGATATCTCTTCAAAAATATCAGAAAGATTATCTTTTCAATAACTTATGATATCTCTTTGGATATATTAATAAGAACATCTTATCGGTAATATTATATATGATACCTCTACAGATATATCAAGGAGAATCTCCGATAATTTTTCGAAGATATCTCTTTCAAAAATTTAAGAAGTTTTTCTCTACAAATATATGAAGCGCTTCTTCTTGAAGAAAATCCATAGAGGTATCATATCATTTTTGTTCTATTTTATTAGGTGATTCTGGCTCTGTGTAGTAATCGATTTTCACATTCTTCTCTTGATTTCAAGTTTTGTAATGAGAGAAAAATGTGGTAATCGTTTGGTGCCAGGTCCGGACTATATGGTGAATGCATTAAAACTTCCCAACCAAGTTCCTGGAGTTTGTGGCCAGTCGGCTTTGTGTGCTTCATGACGCTTTGACTACGATCGTTGTTGCACAATTTTGTGGAATTAACCCTTATTCCCAGTCAGTCGTTCAGTTTAAGAAATGGGTCGATTTCATTCCGTTTGGCTAGAGCTTCGCAGATAGAAATTCGATCCATGCTGTTTTTTGGTGTTACTTGGTGTGCACCCAAACATGGCGCCTTTTCTTGAACCCAGCTTTGCGCAAATGACTTAAAACTGCGGTCTACTACCATCTATCGAGAAAATAATGGATTTCTTTTTACTCAAGCAAGTATTTTGATCATTACTGGCTACATTTATCACGCGAGTTACAGAAATGTGTGGAGTCAGGATGAAGACATTTGCAATAATCTTGTAAGTGGCACCAAAATTGCATCCTTTAATGATCTTCTGCTTCTTCTTCTTAATTGGCGCGATATCCACTTACGCATTTCGCAGGATGGTACCGCGTGTAGAAGTCCACGCAAATAGGAAAGTACTGATTGCCATTCAGTTGAGAGTGGCAGCCAGGGCGATTCTTCTGCAAACGGTTCACAAATTTCGGGCCTTGTCCAAGTATTCTCTGGGTAGCTTCCGAGCACCCGTTTGAAAGCGAGCTAAAGTGAGCAGACGAAACAACCCAAGATATCTAGTCGTGCGCTGGGTTTGGGACCCGCGACGTAAAAATCCTCCCCGAATGAAAAACAAAACAAAGAAGCTTTGCTGGTCGCTTGAAAGGAAAATAATTGAACATCTTCATGCCGAACAAAACCTTTCTTTCGATGAAACTACGATAGCATATAAAATATATAGACATGAATGTAGGCCACCATAGCCGAATGGGTAGGTGCGTGATTACCATTCGGAATTCACAGGGAGAACGTAGGTTCGAATCTCGGTGAAACACCAGAATTAAGAAAAAAATTTTTCTAATAGCGGTCGCTCCTCGGCAGGCAATGGCAAACCTCCGAGTGTATTTCTGCCATGAAAAAGCTCCTCATAAAAATATCTACCATTCGGAGTCGGCTTGAAACTGTAGGTCCCCCCATTTGCGGAACAACATCAAGACGCATGCCACAAATAGGAGGAGGAGCTCGGCCAAACACCCAAAAAGGGTGTATATACAATCTATTAAAGGCAAACCGAGCGATGCAGAAAGAGGTACAGCAGCCGAGCACGCGGGCAGTTTCTGACGATTCGACGCCAAGCACAGACTTTTGAGTGAAACCATCACTACAATATGGCACAGAAGACAAGGCGGTAGTGGGTTTAGTATAACAATATGGCAACTTTTCCAATGGCTGCTTTACTTTAGAACCACCTATAAACACAGCGGGAGTAATTGGGACTATCGACGGTGTAGCCCGCATATGCCTACAGGAGAGGAAACTGGACGCAGAGAACTCTTGTGTCTTCGGACACAAACGCGACAAACCCAGGTGTTATATTTTTGTGATTCCAGGCTAGAATTAGCCGAGGTGGAAGGATTGTTATAGTATTAGTGGGAGCGTACCCCACATACCATCGGTGTGATGGCCCCTTTGAGATATTTCTGAAATTTTGATTTAAACCCCTTTCAAAAAACAAAAACAAAGACAAACCGATACGGTTTGGCTATAAAGTTTGGTCTCTTTGCACTCCACCAGGCTACTTGGTGAGCTTCGAAATTTGCCAGATAAAGAATCCTCGCTCAAATGTTGAGTATGAAGCCAATTTTGTAAAATTCGCCGCCTCCTTTGGCCACTATGATCGAAGATTTTCCTGGTACATTGAAATCGCTGCCATCTTCGCTTTTCTTTGTTAACCTTTTTACCAGTTATGCTTATCATGCGGATGTAATGCTACGGGCACAATCCGTGAAAATCGCACTCCACCAAACTGTCCGCTGGTGCATAAAAAAATCTTCAATCCAATGGGAAGAGGTGACTCGGAATCAGTTACGATGAGAAGCACTGACATTCATTTGGCGAAATGGAAAGATATTTTTTTTTTTGGAAAGATAATAATGTTTTCTCCATGTTATCTACTGGCTTTGCGATGTATACAATGCGCTACCAGAATCGCACACTTCATACATCCTTCATTTGGAATCAAAAGGACCACAGAGCACAAAGGTTGCTTTGAAGCAATAAAACAATTGCGCACTCCAACGCAATCGCCAAATAAAATAAATAAATAGTTAAAAGTGATAAATGGGTACAAACAATTTGGCAACAATTTGTGTTAAATGTCGAATAATGAAACGATAACAACCAACCTATTTGTGAGAATACAAAAAAACAAACGAACAAAGAGCAGCACTGGGCAGTACTTCACCAAAGAATGGATGAGAATGGCAATGTAGCTACTCACATATGGATATGTATAAGCACATATGTACGTATGTATGTATGTGCGTGTGTTGCTGAAACTATCGACCAAGTCAAGGCGGTCATTATGCTTTAAACCATTGTTTTGCTATTTCGCTGAATCCAATTGAAAAGCAGAATTGCAACACAGGGGCGAAGATTTTTCGGGCAGCTTGGGAGTACATCTACCTACAGCACTACCCACAGGAACTTGTAAGAGCAATTATGGGAATAAAAACAGTGCAATAGTAGCTAGGGGTGCAATTATTATGAAATGCGCTTGAATATGTCCATCCTTCCTGAAATTGAGCGATGCAACAATTATGCTGTGAGGGAGGTTATAAATGAACTTAATATATTCTGTAGGTACGTAGGTTCCTATAAGTATATATATGTATTGGTACGTGATCATTGGTGATGTCAATCCCGGGACTAGTCGGTTCATATCTCGTCTACTGTTGGGTATAATTCAAGGCAAAAATTAGATAAAAATGCTGGCAAATTAATATCGGTATCTTATGCGTGAAGGTAGGTAGGTAGGTGGGGTGGTTGTCATAAAGACACACTTAGATCTTTCGCAGGTCCATTGTGACACCACTGGAACTTATTTTATTTATTATTTTCAAAACATCCGGTAGCTTTAATAAACGAGCAGAGCTTCGTTAGTTTTAGATGGGCTATGTCCGCTACATCGGTTAAAAATGCTGTATCAAGACTGCGCAGCCTTCTCATAGCTAGGCTTTCACACTCACATAAAAGGTGTCTGACTGTTTACGGGAGTCCTAACCTTCTGGCGTGCCTGCCTATTAAACAATGACCAGCTAATACCCCTATCATTTTTCTTATAGCTTCTCTGTTAAATCTTAGCATGATCTTCGATCGACCGGTGTTCCAGTTCGGCCATGTCTGTCTGCTTAGTTCGCATGTTGTGAGGTTTTGCCAGCTTGTATTTACCTTTTTGATGGTTTCCCTGTCTATAAGTAATTTACAAGTGGCTATGGGCATGGGTATCAGCGCCTTATCCGGTTCGAGATCGAGCGTTGTACCGGTTCGTGCAAGTTCATCCGCCTTGCAGTTTCCTGCAATATTCCTGTGGCCTGTCACCCAGATAAGGTGCACATTGTAGCACGTCATTTAGTAGTTTAAAACATTCTATGGCTGTATTTGACGAGTGTGTCTTAGATTCTAGCGCTTTTATTGCAGTTTGACTGTCCGAGTATATGAAGACTTCATTTGCGGATAATACTCTCGTTTTTATTTCTGTAAATCCTTCTTTTATGGCAGTGACTTCCGCCTGAAATACACTGTAATGGTCAGGTAGGCGAAATGATTGGCATACTCCGAGTTTATCGGAGTAAACCCTTCCACCTACTTTGTTGTCCAGTTTTGAGCCATCTGTGTAGATGTTTACTTATGCGTAAAACTTCTGACAATTCTGTGAAGCGAAAACATTTCCGACATTACATTCTAGCATTACACGCATCAGAATATGCAACAAAATTAAATTTCCTATAGAGTCTTAGAGAGCCTGCCTTGACCATAAACAACAATAAAACAAAAACATGGACCAACAAATATGAGAACAAACGCCAACAAAAGCGTTCCACTAAGTAACGGTGCCGAAAATACCCAGGATGTGGCTTAGTTCGAATATACGACAAACATAATTGCAATTTTGCCAATTATCGCGGCATTATTCTTCTAAATATCGCCTATAAAGTTCTAGCGGGCGTATTGTGTGAAAGGCTGAAGCCCACCATCAACCAAGTGATTGGACCTTATAGTGTGGCTTTGGACCTGGAAAGTCTACTATCGACCAAATATTCACAATAAACCAATTATTGGAAAAGACCCATGGAAGAGGAATCGATACACACCATCTTTTCGTCAACTTCAAAGCTGCATTCGACAGTACTAAAAGGAGTTATCTGAATGCCGCGATGTATGAATTTGATATACCCGTAAAACTAATACGGCTATGCAAGATGACGTTGCTCAACACCAGTAGCGCCGTCAGAATTGGGAAGGACCTCTCCGAGCCGTTTGATACCAAACGAGGTTTCATACAGGGTGACTCGCTGTCGTGTGACTTCTTTAACTTGATGTTGGAGGGCACAATATTTTATACGAGCGTACAATTGTTGGCGAATGCCGATGATATTGACATCATCGGCCTTAACAACAGCGCTGTTAGTTCTGCCTTCTCCAAACTGGATAAAGAGGCAAAGCGAATAGGTCTGCTGGTGAACGAGGACAGAACGAAGTAACTCCTGTCATTAAACAAACAGTCGGCGCAATTGCGTATCGGCACCCACTTCACTGGTGAGAGTTATGATTTCGAGGTTGTAAAGGACTTCGTATACTTAGGAACCAGCATTAACACCGATAACAATGTCAGCCTTGAAATCCAACGTAGAATCTCTATTGCCAACAAGTGTTACTCTGCACTAAGTCCTCTCTCGAGGAACAAAACTAACACTCTACAAGGTTCTCATCATTTCCGTCCTAACGTATGGCGCAGAAGTTTGGACAATGACAGCATCCGATGAGGCGACGTTTGGAGTGTTTGAGGGAAAGATTCTGGGTAAGATTTTTGGACCTTTGCACGTTGGCAACAGCGAATATCGCAAGCGCTGGAACGATGAGCTGTATGAGCTGTACGACGACATAGACATAGCGCAGCGCGTAAAGATCCAGCGCCTACGATGGCTGGGTCATGTCGTCCAAATGGATACAAACGCTACGGCTTTGAAAGTATTCGATGCGGTACCAGCTGGTGGTAGTAGGGGAAGAGGAAGGCCTCCTATGCGTTGGAAAGATCAGGTGGAAAGGACTTGGCTCGGACTTGAATTTCCAAAAAGGTTGCATGGCATAAGCCAACCGATATGCCGACATCTTCAGCAACTTCTCTAATTGTGATTCGACGATTCTCCATTACAATTTTCTTCACTTTCTCAACATTTTCATCGGTTGTTGATGTGCTGGGGCGTCCACAGCGAGCGTCGTCATTCACATCTTCTCGACCTTCTGTGAAAAGTTTGTTCCACTGACAAACATTTTTTTGAATCAGAGTACTGTCACCGTATGCCACTGTCAACATTTCAAGTACTTTTGAGCACTTAATTCTACAATATTTTTTACAAAAAATTTGATGCAACTTCTTTGATCCGTTTTTTTTCTTATTTATGTCTCTCCCAAAGAAACAAACATTCTTTTAGGGTAAAACAATTATGGGGGGCCCAATGTGAAATTACAGACAAGTTTCTATTAATTTTAAAACACAAATCGGCAACTAGACCAATTTTACCGGGCAAATAAAATTGAAAATCAATAGCATACGCGTGGAAATTTGTGAAGTTGTGAAGCAGTAGTTAATAATATGTGTTAGAGTGCCTAGAATAAATGGTAGTTACTTAGGGCTTAAACAAAGAATTGGCAGACCAGAATCATATCAGATGATAGTGGTTACCATATTTATACTGACGACTCACAGATGGACAATGGCACTGGATAAGAAGTTTGAACCGAGCAATTATCTTTCAATTGTTCACTTAGACTCCCAGACTGGTGTAGCGTAGATTTCCAAGCTGAACTTTGGACTGAGCTTTGGACTAAGCAGCAAAAACGATGAGAATGATGCACTTACTTCCAGCAAACCTTACCATTTTTATTGATAGTCAAGCAGCGCTGAAGGCACTGGCCTCAACGCGCATCAATTCAATATGTGTTAAAGAATGCAGGACTTCGGTCTGGTTTCTCCGACAACACAACACCACACTTTGTTGGGTTCCTGGGCCACTCTGGAGTGGAGGGAAATGAAAAAACGGATGAAAGTGCTAAATACTCTGAAAATGGTAGATGACATAAACATTCCTCGAAACGAACTGTACACAGCGATTGAGCGTAAACGCGGAAACCAATAGAAGGTGGCCTCTGACTACCAACCGTAGGGTCTCCAAAGCGCTTTGGCTAAAACTGAGTCTTAAAATGACAAAATGACTGCTTGGATTCATTAGATCAACTACCAGCGTCCTCACAGGTATTACAACGAGTCACTGCGCTATTGGCACACTAGCCTGTAAAGTGGGTGTACCTCACAATGACTTCTGTAGGAGATGTGAAGGTGAAGAAAAAATTGAGTCGGCACAAGACCTCCTCTGTGAATGTCCTGCACTTCAAAGAAGCCGTGCCAAATATCTCGGCGATTATTTCTTTGAAGACCTGGGATATTTGCAAAATGCCTCTCTAAAGAGATTAGATTAGATTAGATTAGATTAGATTAGATTAGATTAGATTAGATTAGATTAGATTAGATTAGATTAGATTAGATTAGATTAGATTAGATTAGATTAGATTAGATTAGATTAGATTAGATTAGATTAGATTAGATTAGATTAGATTAGATTAGATTAGATTAGATTAGATTAGATTAGATTAGATTAGATTAGATTAGATTAGATTAGATTAGATTAGATTAGATTAGATTAGATTAGATTAGATTAGATTAGATTAGATTAGATTAGATTAGATTAGATTAGATTAGATTAGATTAGATTAGATTAGATTAGATTAGATTAGATTAGATTAGATTAGATTAGATTAGATTAGATTAGATTAGATTAGATTAGATTAGATTAGATTAGATTAGATTAGATTAGATTAGATTAGATTAGATTAGATTAGATTAGATTAGATTAGATTAGATTAGATTAGATTAGATTAGATTAGATTAGATTAGATTAGATTAGATTAGATTAGATTAGATTAGATTAGATTAGATTAGATTAGATTAGATATGTGGACAGGTCCAAACACTCAGTCAGAAAGACTATTGTAGAACTCCCGTATAGATTACAAGGGAATAGAGGTGTAGGATAGATTTTATACTGCTCGTGAGACTGAAAAATTGGTTTGAGGTCACTCTTCTGAGAATAATTTGGATTCATTGATGAATCTTAAGAAGTCCGGAAGAGGAAGAGGAGAGCCTAGTTACCTTCTTAAGTGGTTTAAAGTGGTTTAAGCAACTTAGTTAGGCGATGAAAATGAAATGCAGACATCACAATGGGCCTTAGAGCCACCGAGTATCTTGTATTAAACACGCAGTATGGTTAACTTAACCTAACCCAGGGCTTAAATTCACAGTTCGCAAACTTCAGTGTTAATAGAAAATCGTCTGATGTACCAGTAATTTTGAATAAAGAAATTAAAATTGTATTTTCTTTTTTTTTTTTTGTTTTTACTGGTGGTGATAGAGGCTATAAAGCATTTCAGTTTCTAACAATAATCCAGCCAAATTCGGTGTGAAAGCACAAAGGAGTTCTGAATGGCCATCTGCGGACTTAGAATGCAATAAATTTAGCTCACGCGTGGAGAACGGCACTTTCAATGCTTTCACTTTTTTAAATCACATTTTAGTAAAAGTAAAAAGTAATTTTATCGCAAAACATAATTTGCTACAATAATATATCCTATGACCAGAAAGCACCAGGAATGTTTAAATAAAACAAAACAGAGTTGAATTTCAGCCAAATTTATTTTATTTCCTTCAAAATATGACCCGTCTGAAGCAACACACAAGTCCCAACGTTTAACCCAGTCCTCCATACACCCTTGGTAGGCTGACGAAGGAATGGCCTTCAGCTCCTTCGTCGGACTCTCTTTGATCTCCTCTATCGACTGAAATCTCCTTCCATATCAGGTGAATACGGTGCCTGCCCGATGGTATGATGTTTGGTCACATAATCCAGCACAATTTGCACTCGGTGTGATGGCTCGTTATTATCATGCAAAATCCAAGAATTGTTTGCCAACATTTCCGGCCGGCCAGGCAGACACTAATGATCCGATGGCGCTAAAAAGTGACAAATGTGTGTCTTAGAGTCCTACCAACATAAGAAAAAAATATGGACCGGTTAACACGTGCGCGGCTCGTTTAAATTAAACATTCCCGCTACTTTTTAATCAGAGGGTATTTGAAATACAGCAAACTCCATACTTCGTCTGATTTCGGTACAGTTGCGGGATCCCGAAATTGCAAAATAAAATACCGAAAATCACGAATCAGTTAAATCCCGAATATGTACGTCCCTACTGAGCAAGCTGCTCCATTCCAATCACTGCAACGTCGTTATTTTTTTTTTATTACGCTTGCCCAGGTTTGATAAAAAAGTGCTAAAAACATTTCGTTAGATTGCGTACAAAATAACAAATTCTTTTTATTATATTTGGACAAAACAGAAATGTTATTCTTTGCTTAAAGTAATGAATGATGGCAGGTTACTCGAAAATAAAAGAAATAAAAATAAAAATTGTTCTTAATTTGTTCTTATGGGAAAGGAAATCGCTGACTTTTTACAATCGTTGGCTGGAATGCTTATCTCATTCTCGTATTGATGCTTCTTGCCTTTTTGTGCATTGTAAAGAAAGTTTTTTGCCATTAGTAAAATTGAGATGAAAGTAATAAAAAATTGCTGATGACCCTATTTTTCAAAGTAAGGGCGCAAACATTGATTTCCCAGGCTAGAAACTCAATCAAGGTGCAATTTCCTTTCGTCTACGTCTTTGCTACTTTTCTAATTCAGCTGAAAGTCAATTGAAGTGGGGAGCGCTCAGCTGATCGGTGATAATGAAAAATACAGGCAAACAGGCAGGCAAACATACAGGCAAGTTAGTCAGCATATGAGCCAGATATGGACCTGTATTTACACTCACACACACATAGACATATTTTCCTCGCTTTCCCTAACTTTGCGCTAATTGCAACGCATCCTGATTTACTTCTCATTGCTGTAATGGGTTTTGTATTACTGCCAACTATGTTTGTTGTTGTTACATGTAATTGGATGTTATTTGTGAATTAGTTTGTTGAGCTGCTGGTATGTGAGTGAGAGCGCGAGTGTGTGTTTGTCTGTGTGTATGTGACTGGGTTTTTAATAATCAACGACAAACACACCTCCTCTCATACCCATTCGTACAATGGCGAAAGGAATGCAGTTAGCGGCAAAGGACTGCTACATTTTACCCATGTGCAGTGATTGGTTGCTGTGTATGCGTGTGAGTGTGTGTGTTTTCCTTTATTTTTATTTTTTTTCTTGAATAAAAACATGTCTCATATCTCAAAATCTGTAGTGTGAATTAAAGCAGAAAATGACAATGCAATCATCATTTTTTATTAGAATTACGAAAGGAAACCGTGCATGCCCCCGAATGCATTTTCTTGCATCTTTTTCACTGGCTGACTGACCTTGGCGGCGGTGTCGACTGATTTTTTGATTCCTGTGGGTTTACTTCTCACTGCTTGTTGATGAGGGGTTATCCCTGGTTTTCCAATTATTTATACACTTTTTTTCGGCTTAGCCACTTTTTTCCGCTTAGCCACTTTCTCCATCTTAGCCACAGTTTTTGTGTGTTTCCCTACTTTTGCTTGCTTTATCGCCACTTCGGCCGCTGTGGCGGAGCTGAGATCAGCTGATTTTTGTACCTGTCATGCTCACTCGCTTTTTTTCATTTTTTGTGCTGCTGTGTTTGTATTCTTTTTCAATATTTGTTAAAAAAATTATTAAATTGTGAACGCAGAAGAAGGCGGGCGGCCCTTTTATGCTTGGGGAATAGCATTTTTCATGGCTCACTGTCAATTCCGAGTAATGCATTTGTATCTTTATATTGAGCTGGGGCATAACTTCATAGCGTTTTTATATTTTGTTTTACTTTACAATGATTTGCTTGCTGTTTGGCGAAGGGTAAGTATTCATTCGATAGAACTCTTTTTTGCTCTACAAAACTATGTTAATTGCATTTTTGAGTTATTTAATTTTGTATTAGTTTTGAGACTCAGAAATAGAAAGACGCAGTAGGCAAAAATAAACATTTTCGACACCTGCTCTTCTTTGCTTTTCACTGAGGTCAGAAAGCTACCGAAGCCGTCCGGGACATTTGCGACATTTATGGAGAAGGTGTCATAGGCGAGTCTACAGCATGGAAATGGTCCGCAAAGCTCAAAAATGGCGACTTTGACGTCGATGACGCGTCCCGCAGCGGAAGACCATCTGAATTTGATGAAGAACGTCTCAAATCACTTTTAAAGGCGAACAGTCGCCAAACCAGTCGTGAACTGGCAAAAAAAATGTACTGCGCTCATAAAACGATTCTCAACCACCTGCATTCAATGGGATTTACCGAAAATTTGAGAGCCTTAGTGCCTCACGAGCGCAACGAAAAAAACAAAGAAAGTCACCTTCAAATTGCTTCTCAGCATCTCGCCCGCCATCGAGCAACAACACGCGGTCATAAACAGCGCTTTTTATACCGAATCGCCACGGGAGATGAGAAGTGGTGCCTATAGATAAATACGAAGCAAAGAAAGAGAGAAGAAAGGGGTGGATGGCTGCCGGAGATTCGCTAAAGCCGAGAGTCAAGCCGGTTCATCATCCAACGAAGACCTTGATATGTGTTTGGTGGGACTGGGAGGGCACGGTGCACTGGGAAAAGCTCGAAAGGAATACCATGGTCAGCAAGAAGCGCTACATTGCCCATCTAAACCCCCTCTGAATGAGACTATTCGACTGAAAAGACCTGGTCGACTTGGTCAACCATACTACCTCACGACAACGTCAGGCCCCATGTTGCACAAGTCGTCAAAGCCGCACTCCAAGAGCTCGAATGGGAGGTCCTTCAGCATACTTGCACTGATCGATTACTATCTTTTCAGCTGCCTGTCAAACCATATGAAGGTCGTTACTTTCGATAACACAGAGGTCCTTTAAAACTGGCTCAACAACTTCTTAAATTACTACACATAATTATTAAAAAAATAAAAAAAAGTTTAGAAATTTATTAAATTCATTCTTTGAAACCGAAAAGTCATTGAATTCTCTTAAGGCGCGGGCAATAGGAGCATTACGCGTATAATTCGTGTTAAATTTAAAATGAAATGGGTAAGTATTGCGTATAGATCTAGTAGGAATATGAAAGTAAATGCAACGTAATAGGGATGAACAGTCCACTTCTCCTTTAATTACAATACATTAAAAACAAAAGACAGTGAGAGTATAGACCTTCTACTCTCTAGAGACTTTAAGTTAATTAAAACCAAACGGGAATGATAGGAAGAGATAGGATTTGAGAATTTTAACGACCTGAGAGCATATTTTAAGAACACGTTCTTAACACGTTCAATGCTCTCAATAGCAAATTGGTGGCAAGGCCGCCAAATAAATGCTACATATTCTAATTTAGAGTGAACAAAGGAAGTAAAAATAATTTGTGAGTATAATGGTGCGAGAACATCGAGCTATTACGCCGTATAAAAACTAAGATTGAGTAAGAAGTGGACAAAATAAAGTTAATGTGACTGTTGAATGAAAAATGTGAGTCAAAGATCACTCCTAGATCTATGAATTCATGAACAGATTGAAGTAAAGTATTATCAATGCTGTAAGATGTCTGGAAAACATTTTTAGTTTTGGCGAAAGTGACATGAAAACATTTCTTAATATTTACTGCACCAGCGAATGAGGGCATTAATTTCCGTTTGCAACATAGGAACATCCTCATTTTTTCCAATAGCAGTAAATATTTTCAAATCATCAGCATACAAAATAAAGTTGGTAAATGAGGAGAAGAGACCCTAAAATACTGCCTTGTGGTACGCCTGAATATGTAATGAAACGTTCCGAACATTCACCCGCAACCATTACCACACCTCGTCTATCGGATAAATAAGATTTCCACCATTGAAAGAAAACAGAATGAAAACCAAGCGAGGCTAATTTACGTAATATAATTGTATGAGAAACTCTATCCAATGCTTTAGAAAAGTCCATGTAAACACAATCGACTTCAGCAAAAGATACAAAGGAAGCTTTCCATTTCAATTCAACCGGGCTATTCGGGATATATTCTTCGATTTCGATGTAACTCAATATGTTGCTCTCTGGTCAAAATATTGAGACACTTATTTTTTTGTTCGTCCGAAAAAATTGTTTTTCAAGATTTATCGGCAATTTTGTTTTTCGCCTCAAAATCGATTTTTTTTAATTATATTATATTAGAAAATTTTTTGTTTAAATGCTCATAACTTAGTCAAAAACGAACCGATTTTAATGATTCTGGGTTCAAAGAAGAAAAAATTGCAAAAAAGTAGTTGAACATTTTTTATTTTACAAAAAAAACAAATTCGAAATTTCATCGAAATTCAATATTCCACAAAGTGTATTTTTTTTTTAACTTTTTCCAAATCAAGGGGACACCTCAAACTTCCATTGAGCTGAATGCCCAGTAGCTAAAATGAGTTGTTTTTGAGTAATGCATTTTTATGTAAAACAGCTGTTTCCCACTTTTGCAAAATAAAAAATGTTCAACTACTTTTTTGCAATTTTTTCTACATGAAGTCGCAAGTAATTACGACCATTTGAACACAGAATCATTAAAATCGGTTCGTTTTTGACTAAGTTATGAGCATTTAAACAAAAAATTTTCTAATATAATATAATTAAAAAAAATCGATTTTGAGGCGAAAAACAAAATTGCCGATAAATCTTGAAAAACCATTTTTTCGGGCGAACAAAAAATACGTGTCTCATTATTTTGACCAGACAGCAACATATTTGAGTTACATCGAAATCGAAGAACATGTCCCGAATAGCCCGGTTGAATTGAAATGGAAAGCATCAAAGCAATATTCACCAAAAGCAGCCAGGTGGGAAACTAGACCTACACGAGATAAATCCATGCAGATTGGATGAGATTAAGCTCTTAGTTCCAAAATACATTTTTTCTTTTACAATTCCTTCGAAAAGTTTAGAAATAATAGAAAGCTTCGATCAGCCTATAGTTGAACGCATCATTCTTTTTGCCACTTTTGAAAATACGGGTGATAGTTGTGATTTTCCAATCATTGATAAAAACACCCGAAGATAGAGATTTATTAAAAACTAGTTTGAGAGGAATGATAATAGCCGTTATTAAGAAAAATTACGGACAGCTCATCCTTATCAGTCTGCGAAGAAGGTTTTAAGCCCAAAATCCCATTCTCAAAGTGCAGAGAAATAAAGTCTAAGGGGGGAGCCTGGTCTAAAAATTGCATCTCTTTGCGATTTTTTTTTTAAGGAAAAAATTAATTTAGCACTGCAAAGTTTTTTCTACCTTTTAATGAACATTTAAAAAGTATAAAAAATTTTTGTACTGGTTAAAATAAGTTGAAAAAAATGTTTAACATAGAAATTAGTAGAGCCCTGCAACGCTGGAGTTTCCAACTGGCGTACAAGATACAGCTCGTAATTATTATCTGAAGCAAATGGATTTCTAATTATCATGATTTTTTATTCTAGATGAACTAAGAAAACTGAGAGAAATTCCAAAATTTCCACTTTTTGGAGGTTTTAAAGAAAAAAATGCCTTTCTATAAAAAAAAAAATTCACTTCAACTTGGTATAAAAATCTTGAAATTTTTTTTTAATCTATTTTGTTAGTTCAAATAGAAGAGAATTTAATACTGAAGGGAACAAGCTATGATTCATTTCAAAAGGTTCATTGGTTTTTTTCATTTATGTACGCCAATTCAAAGAAATCATAAAAATGAAAAGTCGAGAAAAGAAGATAAAGTTTGTAATATAGCTGTCCGGTCGCAGCGTAACTACCTAACGCTCGCCTACCTTTGGCTTTGTATCTACGGAAATATTGAGAATTAGGCTCTGTAACTTTGTGTGAATATTCTGAAATATATTAGGAATCGCTTAAAACGAAAAAAAAAATTGATTTTTTTGACCTTTTAAACCAGGCTCCCCCATTTAAATAGCCAAAATTCAAAGGTGAAAGAAGATTATCGTGACAAGAAGAAAACGTGTACATATCATCACTAGTGAAAGTAAATTTGAAAAAATCGGCTAACAAATTGGCTACCTCCACAGGAGTAGTAGCTGATTTGTCATTAAAACGAATCGCAGAAGAGACTCCAGCGCTTGACTTTTTAGATTTAACAAATCGCCAAAAGGCCTTAGGATTAGACTTAATATTCTCTTCAATCCGAAGAATATAGTTCCTGTACACAAATTTATTTAAGCAGTGGAATTTTTTTAAGCAATGCTGATAATTTATAAAAATAGGTTCATTCTAGATTCTAAAAATTGCTTGTGAAACTTATGCCGCTTATTTTTAAGTTTTTTAGTTGATAAGTGTACCATGGAAGTTTAAAAGGTTGTTTTTTAAATTGTGGTAACTGCGCTTAAAAGGTAGAATAGCACTCAACAATATCTAACCCAGAAAGCAAATCTTCCCAGTTCATGTCTTGTAAAATGCTGTTTAACCTAGAAAAGTCACAAGAGGAGAAATTGAAAGCTAGTGTCTTGTCTTGTTTACTAAAGCATTAAAGTGACGTGATGTTTATCAGCAGGCGAGAAGGATGAGAAGCACTCAGAGATAGAATTATTTATTAATATTAGGGCTGATGAATATGAGATCAAGGATTCGAATTAAATAAAAGTCTTCGGTAAAAATGCTACGAACTTATTCCCTGACCAAATATATTCCTGCGTAATACGTAATAAACCCGAAAATCCGCCAGTACACAACTATTTATGTGAAATTTCTGTAGTTTACCATTTCAATTTGTTTTTTTTTTTTTGGTTTTTGATTTTCCTTTTGTCAAGAAAGTTTTCACAATAAATGTGAAAACATAAATTTCCGTCTTAATTACATGCAGTTATATGCGCTATCTAAACTTCATTGAAGTGCAAAATTCAAATATACAAAACTGAACTTTGACCCTCAATTCAGCAGCAGCAGCGGCAACTGCTTTCCCAAGTAATGAAGAATGAAAAATACGCCAACTTTTCTTTTCGCACAGCAACAACCCCTTTAATGCAAGCTATAATTTTTCATGTTTTACATGCACAAAAACCATTTTTCACAACAAATTTACAAAAAAAGACAACAATCACTTACAACACGCATCCCATATTTCACGATGTAAGCCTACAGGACATTAACATATCAACGTCTTGACGTTGAACTTGCTGCACAAATGGGCTGGGGTGGGGTGGTGGCGAGTGTGGCGAGTCTTGTGCACAACAGTAGCGCCAGCACATGTCAAATTTGCGGCCTAAAAGCATTGTGTCGCATTATTTGTGGTCATGTCCGTCGAACCGGACACAAGGCTACGTTCATTTACTTAGCGCAAACCAACTGACCGCCAACGGTTTTCTTATCAGTGGCAACTGACCACTGATCTAAACGATCAACGGCGCGAGGTTGCACTTTCTTTGCCTTTCTTCTTCGCTCTACACATAGAAAAAAAGTAAATGAAAAATTACAAAAAAAAAACTAGTAAAAAAATGCTTTCTTCGCAAAAGGGGCAGACAATGAGCGGCAAGCATTTTTGCTATTTTGACACAAATATTTCATGTTTTCCGGCACAAAAGCTTCCTGCAGACTTAATAGCTAGCGAAATTAGGAAAATAGTCAGCCCTTTTTATAGCTTACAAAAATGTTTTGTTTTCCATTTTTTTTTTGGTATCAAGAAATTTAACTGACAGCACGCAAAATGAGCTACTGCAGGATTGATGAGTTTCGTTGCTCGAATAAGTTGTGCATTTCACGAAACCCATGCCACGACTAACACAATTGATCTAGAACGAGAAGTAGAACAAACCCCCAAAAAAGTACAACGACGTGGTTTGATTTTCGAGCATGCAACAACAAAGCAACACAGAAGAGGATTCCAATATGCTACCTAACGTCTTGTGCCGCCTAAAATTAAAGTAAAAAAAAACGTAAAATTCTCACACGGGACAGCAACAGGAAGATGAGTAACAGCCGCACTTCTATCCGCAGGGCGCACAGGGAAGCATTGACGTTAAACAAGTTCAATTTGTCTGCTGGAAACTCAGCTTCAGGTAAGCGCCTGCATTTCGCAGAGTTGACAGGAGTGGATAGTAGCCAGCAAAAAAAAGGATACACATCCGCGTAATAGCAAAATGTATTTTCCTTGCAATTAAATCACAATATTTGCATAAATGGGCTGGCGGAAGGTATCGGGGTATCGGAACATCGGGATATCGTTCACGCTGATCGGTGAGTGCGGCAAATTCATGTGTGTCCTGCATAGCTGCGTTGCGTTTGTTACATTTAAGGCGCGTAGAAACTGGTAATAGCTGAATATTTGCTACGATCAGCTGTCTGCATCGTCTCAGGTTTTTTTTTTTTTTGGTTCACTTTTCTCTTTTTGTGCTCAAAAGACAATATTTGCATACAGATGATTTTAGACAAACTGTGGCTTTAGGGGAAATTTGCATAGTCGTGCGCCTATCCCAATCCGGCATAGGCAGAATGAGGAACGGGTCAGTGCGGATTTAGCTAAAGAATGGGAAGTAAATTAACATAAAATGTGCGAATTCCTTTCGCAGAGAACAGGTATGAGATGTTTGCAGATTTGCTCTACTTTGATCAGTTGTTGCCAAGTGGTAAAAAATTAAAGAAATACATTTTTTGCTTGTTACCAAATGATTTCACATAAAATTGGGTTCACATGCGAGGCTTTGTATGCATTTCCAATGCATTCTATTTCACGAGACGCGTACCAAGTCCAGTAAGCTTTGTGGGATTTCAATGAAAGGTCCACTTAAAACTTCAGCATATCGCTTGATTCAAGGCAGATGCCAGCTTCTCGCTAAGCCTTCTGATGAATAGACGCTGCACACTTTATTTTTTTTATTCTTATACCAAATGCATTACCCGCGTAAAACTTCTCTCATTCGAGCCTTACCATCACCATCATCATCATAGCATCACAGTTCGAGGTGAGCGATTGCTTTCATTACAATTCGCCTCCACGTCACTCGGTCATCAGTTCTTCGCTTGATATCAGATGTGCCCACACCTCTAAAGTCGCCTTCAGTGACATTTCTCCATCGTTTTCTCTGCCGACTTCTTCTTTGTCGCCTTGTGCATTTGTTTCGAAGATCTTTTTTAGAGTTCTATCGTCTATCTCTTTCGTAAAATGACCCCGCTTAGTCGAATTGTGGGTCTAACTCGTAGTTATACCGAAAACGGTAAGTCGTAAAGGTCGACATGTTTTTCCTAGAATCTTCCTTTATCTCAAACAATTTAAGGCCGAAATTTTGGTCAAAAATCGATGTTTTTTTTGAGGAACCGCCATTTTGTCAAAAAAAATTATTTTGCTTATTCCTTCGATTACTTACTAGATTTAACATTACATTAAGGAAATCTGTTTAGTTTTTCAATTTCAGAGGATCCAGTTCAGAGATATAGTGGTCACCGCAAAACGTCTTTTTGGAGAGGAGCTCCTGGAGATCAGCTGTAGCTCCTTTCCAAATAAATATTTTTACTAATACTAAGTCTTAAAATACAGTTAAAAGATAACATAATATGTGTACTAATTCTTAGATCAATAAATTTAAAAGTTCTCTCAGAAAAAAATCCGGAAAATTCGTTTCGGCCTTCTAACTGTATATAGCCCCTTAAAGTCAGTGGATTGAGTAGGTGACAATTGCGAATAACCCAAAACTTTGCTACGGATGACGTGTGGTTGGATTCATTATTCTGATAATAATCAAAGTTGCTCATTTTTCAGCGCTTTGCTTCATATCTTACTTCAGTATGTTGTTTTTCCAACAACAAATACTAATGTACAAATCCCAGCACTCGTACAAGTCGACAGCACAAAATTTCTCACCGTAATGCTTATGTATGTCTGTATGTGCATTCATATTTTTATTGTCACACCAATCTTTAATCAAGTTCCGGTTTTACCAAAGTCGTTGCATTAACATTCCACACATTCCAAAAAGTTTTCCCACCACAAGTGATTTGCCAAGAAAATTCGCTCGATTTCCCTTCATCTCGCCGCCATATTCTCATTTATAGCGCAGACAGCGGAACACCCAAATGGTATATCCGTTGGGCTAATCTTCAATAAGTAAGCGAGCACAAAAGGACTTGAGGTTTAATCTAATGTAATGCCTTTCATATTTTTCGGCCGAACTCGCATGGAATATCAACAAGGCGTGTGAGAAACAAATATCCCGGCAAGCTTCTTCAAACGCCAATGAGATTCCAATAAAATTATTTTATTATTATCAACCAAGAAGGGCCGATAATCAACAGCAATTACAACAATAAGACGGTGATAGTTACTTGTTTGCTTGTTGTGATTTTAAGGAGCCGTGCCCATTGTGACGATACACTTGCGTCCATTGTCGCAAAACAATTGGGAAAATTCCACACACGGACACAAACAGAGATGGGCGATGAGAATGAGACACCAAAAAAATGTACACCAAAGCAAATTTGCCGCAAATTTTCATTGGAAAAAATTCCTCTGGCTCGTATTACAAGCGCGAAGCGGATGAGTTTGCTGAAGTGCATCCTGCCGATGGAACCCGGATACTCCAACATGTCTTCGTTACTGTTAGGTGTACAGAAATTTTGCGACTGTGATGATGGATGTTTGGGAAAATTCATTCATAAAAATACGTTGGCAAATTTCATTGGAAATGGCACAATAACTCAATTGAGAAACAAGAATGAAAATAAAAGCAACACAAAAAACTCAGGATAATCGCGCAAAACGACCAATTCTACGAGTATAACAACTTGTGAATTGGCAACGTACAAACTTTTGCCGCCACAATTAAGGAAACAACAAAACAAGAGAATAGCTGGTATGAAAGATTTGCGCGTAACAAAATATTAACAACAAAAAAAATGTAAATACCACAAGAAATTCAGGTGGTCCAACAGTTTCATTGAAAGTACCTCAAAACGTGACCTCAAGTGCGGGTGAGTGCTAGACATGAAGCGCTCGGTGCAAGGACAAGCGGATGGGAAGGACGAAAACCCATACGAATTAAAGGAAACCAAACGAAGATCCAAGACCACTGAATGAGTAAGTGCTGCTGTGAGAATACCAGGCGACTTCCGCAAATACAGTGAAGAAGCTGTAAATTGGCGCAAATACACACAAACAAACATACATAGGAATTCATGTCTTGTTTGTGCCAAGGTTTGCGCTCGCACAGCGGAGCAACTCGCACATGACTGAAGATTTCACATAAAATAGTCTGAATTTATCAGGAGAAAACGGCATGAATACCAACAAGGATGACTGAGCAGCTGTTGCACGATGTTTACTTACCACCAGCAGAGCTTCTATGCAGAGAAGATAATCCTGAATGAGCCGACTTGTGATGCCATACAATTTGAATCTCTCCAAATGAAGTGCGAAAACAGCAATGAGCCCAAAAAAAGTATTAACAAATATAAAGAAACAATCGATGAAAAAACAAAAAGATTTTAATAGCACACAGGAACGGCATAGCTGCTGCAAAGTAGTGCTGGGTTCTACGTTTGGCTTTGGTTGAGGCAAAGGCGGTTAAGTAAAGACATTCCTCGTAGCCCACGCAGTAACATTACATGATTTCTAACAACTAAAAAGTTTTAAACAAACACAAGGAAATCGCACATACATTTCAGAGCAGCGCATGCCACTTGCATACACACACACAAACACATGTGCATGCAACTGCCATACATATAACGCACACTTCAAATTTCCATGCACCAAACTGCAAAAATTCGAGAGCCAAAACCTCTTACTCGAAGACTCGATTTTCAATTCCAGAAAATTGCACTGCACAGCCGCAGTGGCTGAAGCAGCATCAATCCTTTAAGGCCGATCGGCAATTATCTCATTTTAATGGTCGAGCGAAATTAAATATTGCGCATTTTTCAGTTGTCCACAAATTTACTGAAAGATGAGAAATAAAAATACTTACGAGTAGTTGAAAATTTGGAAAATTGGTTTTGTTGTGCGACAGACAAAGTGTCGGCGGGTCTGCTGGCATTGGATGTGAATAAGATATATGTAGTTTATTGACACTTTCCTACCAAAGTCAGTGGTTGGTAGGACAGGTTAACAGCTGGTCGGTGCCTTCGGAGGTGACATTAAAAAATCTGGAAGCGATGACTTCCTAATTTTTTTCTTGTATCATTTTCGCGCCAAATTACTTCATTCATCAACGTGAATGACAATGATTTTTTTGCAAAAATAAATTCCCTCAAACGCACAAACATACACATTTACCATATATATACGTATAATACAAAAACAAATATTTATTTATAAATAAGTGTGCTTGCAAGGGGTTTCCAAAAAAACACAATTGAGTCCCTGGAGGTTTGCATATTTTTAAAAACTGCAATTCATTTGCGAAGAACAAATCGAATAAAAAAATTACAATAAAATCTGTAACTTTTTCTAGGAACAGCCAAAGAATCAAAGAAATTTAAAATCAGTGCAAATATATATAAGAATATAAGGAAGCCAAGCGGCAATCAGAGCCTTGGGGTTGTTGTTTGTGCGTTCGAAATGAGTCGGCGAGTGCCTCTCGCTAGCATTCGAATATTTCGATATTAGGTTCATTTGGGTACCCCTGCTGGGCTGATGAGCTGGCTAGTCAGGGACCCTGGATACGATTTCATCGCGAAATGAGAGGATTGGGGTTCTCTTGAGAACCTGTGGTCGGCTCCTAGAAATATGGGCCACGCGTCAACGCAGCGAGCGCTGGGCTTATACACAAATGTTCAAAGTCGCGAGATCCTAGTGGCAACAGCGAGATAGGGGACACTCGAGGGAACTTCTAAGGCTAACAAAGCCGCAGCTCTCAACTTTGGTGGTATCCTTAGTGAACAATGTCCGTTAAGTATCCACGCGGCGAGGTTTGGTGTTGCTTCAAGTCTTTTCTGCAGAAGCTGTCTGTCTGTCTCTTCGCCATAATGGAAGCAGTGGAAATCATATCCAAAAGAGGGTTCGGTAAAGTAAATATTAAAATACTTCCGGACAGCCAATCGGTTCTCAACGCCTTGAATAATTTCACATTCAAGTCAAAAGTCCTAATAGAAGGTAACAATGCACTCAACAAACTGGCCACTCATAATCAGGTCTCAAAGGCAGACTTTTAATTGTTAAAATGTTAATCATTTAAAAAGTCTTTGAACTTCAACGTCAACAGAGCAAAATCTGCTCAAACCCTAGAAAAAAAGCTTCATATTACCCTGTGCTCCACATGGTAACTTTACCTGTAATAAGCACTTTAACACAATAGAGTTATCTAGTACAGGATCATGCAGGCTCTGCTGTGATGAAGAGGAGTCTATGGAACACGTAATCACCAACTGTGCGGCATTGAGCCACAGGAGACACAGAATCCTGGGCTCGTACCTACTAGAGGAGGAAGACCTACAATTGCTCCCTCCTAAGGAGCTGGTTCGATTCCTCGGTATACTAAATAATTATAATTAAGTAATTAGGGACGTACAATAGATCAATCTGGTCGCAGTGCATAAAGGTCTTAGCTTAACCCGTACGACCCTTACCATTCAGTTGTCCTGCTCTCGTCGGACAAAGTGTTGGGCGTCTGGGCTCTCACTTTTCGCTACACCTGCGGCTATTGCGAGTTTAAATGTCAAACATCTGGTGAAATGCATCAAGCGGTTAATACGTAATGCAAATCGCCATAGTTGAACGTCTTTCTCTAATACAAAGCTTCTTCCTGTTTTCCCCCTATCTGGTGCCTGAACTCTTTCTAGGTGTCAACTCGGCATCAATTCAACTATGCATTTACGACTTCACGAGCTCTACCCTTAAAAGACGTTGATGTGAGTTGGGTTCCTGCAGAGTAGCCAAGCACTTTGTGAAAGAACCAAACAGGAAATTAGCGACCTTTATCCTAAAACTTAGTAGGAAGTACTTGAGACAGCTGGGCACAACGCCTGTGGTCAACATATGGATACCATGGGAATCATTGGCGACGCAATACGCCTATCCTGCCATTCAGAATGAGGACACATAAGATTCAAAAATGAAAACAACGCTGTACGAAAACCCAATCATGCCCATCCTTGTATATGGCGCAGAAGCTTGGGCGATGACGACAACTAATGAGAGAGCACTGAGAGCATACGAGACAAAAATTCTCCGAAAAATCGTTGGTCTTTTTTACGTAGGCGAGTATGAGTTCCGTGTCCGTTGGAACAGCGAGCTGTATGAGCCGTGATGTGGACTTAGTAAAGCGTATCAAAAATACATTGGCTGCGCTGGCTAGGCCACGTCTCGAGGACGAACGAAACGTGCTCCGGCACGGCAGAGGGAACCCACTGATGGACGACGAGGAAGAGGAAGACACAATCTCCGTTTGAGGGATCATGTGAGGTACAACCTGGCAGCACTCGGTATCACCAAGTGGCGCCAGCAAGCAGCGAACCGAGCTAGATGGCGCAATGTTTTTGATTCGGTCGAAATCGACATACGGTTGTAGTGTCATCTATGTGAGTAAAGTAAGTCACAAGAAGTTACAATTTTAATGATAATATTTACATATATATATTGTGTTACAAAGACTACCCTTTGACAACCTGTGCTCTTCTCCTGAAGCGATGGGCTTCGCGTCAACTCTGCCCGCGTCAAACCCTGGGCAAGTACAAAAACTTGTAAGGTGGCGAACTCCTTGTGGCCAATTGTGGATTTAACGCGTTGGCGGGAACTTTTAAGGATAACAAAGTCATCAATCCTGGGTGTCCTCACAGGTCACTATCGGCGAGGTATGTGTGCCGTGATACTTGGAATTACTTCGAGTCCTTTTCGCGTCAGCTGTACGGAGGATGAACGAATCATTCGCCGTCCCAATACAAAAATTTGCTAAGTCACCCATGAATAGACTTCAACAGCATATCAACAGCGAAGCATCGGGATTGTCTGACCTAAGCAACTATTTTCAATGTTAATACAAAAAATATCAAATTAAAAAAAATTAAAAAAAAAGGTTTCATTTTTAAAATTTCACAAATTATTTATTGTATTTATTGAATGTGCTTAGAAATAATGCCTAACAATAAGTTTTAAAATCTTAAGTCTAGAGTTTAAGCTATAATTTTTAAATTGTAAATCTAATGTAACAACCTAAGGCGCACGTCACATCAGAGATCCATATTGGATCACTAGTCTATGCGCTGTGTGCTCTTCGCCCTACCTCCACCAACGGGCACCGGCATCATAATATACTTACATACATACACATATACGCATATACGCATCTTTTTTAACCGTTTCACGCAAAATAGATACTAAACTTTTTGAGCAGATTTTTGTTTTTTTATTTTATTTTTTGCTCATAAATCATTGTCACGAATTTCTTAATTGCTTTAATCATTAAAATTTCAATATAATGATAGGGGATGTGCACTTACAGGGTTTCACACAGCGGCCGAAACACTTCCGTTCCACGGCGACACTTTCTCCAAATCTACGCAAACAAAAAAACGCGAACAAGAGAGAAGATGTGTAAATTTCTGTGCAGCGCAAATGGGTGCGACAATGAAAACAGCAACAGCCAAAAGTGGAATGCTATACCAAATGCGAAATAAAATTAATGAACTACGGTACAAGAATAAAAAGGGAAAAACATTAAAAGTTTATGTTTCATCTCAATTTTCTTATCGCAACTGCAAACACTAGTAACGATCCTCAATCTGCATTATCTGCCATTGTGAGCAGACATTCATTCTGCAGCAGGAGTGCGTTTTATAGATCTCGCCTTGGCTGAATGACGATCGTCCCTGCGGCTATCATTGTTTGGGTATTTTTTTAGAATTTTATTACACAAATCGCACATAAACAATACCTCACGACGCGACTGCCCTATACATTGACTTTGCCTAGCAGAGCATTGCTCAATAATTTACGTTTAAGCTGAGATGGGTTTGTAGCGCCGCACAGTGTGCGATTTTTGAAAATAGGACGAGAAAAATCATACTTAAAGTGAATATTAAATAAATATATAAAAATGAATAATAAATAACTAATAATAAAATTTAAAAAAATTAAAAAAAATAAATAATTAACCTTCGTAGGAACTGCATTCACGAACAGAGTGGTGGTGGTGATGGAGATGTTGTCTGAGTGCCACAGCCCAAATCCAATTAGCACAAAAGATGTAATTTTGGTACATTTTCATACTTAGAACCACTACTTTTTATTAGTCGAACCATCTTGATTTGTCTATGAATTTGCCCATGGCGTCTATTTTATTTTCTATAATTTCTTTCAAGTTAACCATCGAGAATTCCCCCAGCATTCTATGTTGTAGGGCCCCCAGACTTGGGCACCCCCACAGATAATGAAATACTTTTTCCTTAGATTCTTCTATATTCAGGCTTCTACATACATCGTTGTACGGCCACCCATATTCCTTCCAAAGGCAAGTGGCTGATTATTGTTGACGTAATTCGGAATATGTCTGCTCGTGGCTTTCTCAAAAGCTTGTTAGTTCTGGATTTGTTGAAATTGGGTCACGTTTATTTGGTTATTTCGCAGGTATCCGTGTTAGTCTATCTGTCAAATGCCTGCTTCTGTAATAGTGAGAAGATCTCCTTTTTGCGCACGCCTAGTTTACATGTTATATCTACCGCTTTGGATTCATTGAAGGATACCCCAGTTCATCAGATTTCTCATTTCTTTCTATGTTCCTATGGCCAGGTACCCAGATGAGAGTGATGTCTGTCGCATACGCTAAAGTTTTAAGTTCTTCTTTGCAATGTCTGACGATTTTCGAATTGTAGATGACTCTAAAGGTAAGATGGCTGCTTGACTATCCGAACAAATACATACTTCCGAAAGTTGTTGTGGAAGACAGTAGGATTTAGCCAAAAAAGTCACTCACCCCATAGAAAATTCGAATTTGAAAAAATTGTTTTGTTCGACATTTCAACCTTAACTCTGATGAAAAGATTTATTATTTAATAATTTTAAAATAAAAAAATAAAAATGTATATTAAATAATTTAAAATAAAAAATATTAAATGTTTTTTATTTAAATTTTTTTTTTAGTTTTAAAACAAATTATTAATAAAACATAATTTTAAAATAAAAAAAAAATACATATATTTATTTTTATTTATATATTTATATATATATTTTTTTATTTTTAATTTAAAACATTAAAAAATTTTGTTTAAACATTAAAAAACATTAACATAAAATTTTTAATTAAAAAATTTAAAAACAAATTTTTAATGCTTTTTTATTCTGAAAATATATATATTTTACTTTTAATTTAAATTTAAAAAAATTTATTATTTTTCAGTTTTTAAAATTTTAAATAAAAAGACTATTTTTAGGATAAAAACAACATAATATAAAACAACATGTTTCAATTTTTTAAATTAAAAAAACAAAAATTTATGAAGTCTTTATCCTAAAAATAATTTTTTTATTTAAAATTTTAAAAAATAAAACATTCAAATAAAAAAATTTAATATTTTCTTATTTTAAAACTATTTTTTTTATTTTAAATTTTAAAATATTTTTTAATATAAAAATTAATTTTTTCTTGTAGAATAGTGTATTAGAATAAAAAAAAAATTCTGTTTAAAAAATATTAATATAATAAAAGCGTGAAATAGAGAAATCAAATTTTTAATATTAAATAAATCTCAAAATTATTTAATTTTTATTAATTTTTTATACTCAAACCTACAAATAAACCAAACCTACGAATTGACGACAATGCCGACAATGATACTTGGACCACTTGACAAGAAATCGTCTTTTTCCATAAAAACTTAGTCGCCAATTTATTAGTTCTTGCAAATTTTAACATGCCAGGTTTTAATAGAGTAGCCATACTTTAAACAAAAAAAAAATGATTTTGTCTCGTTACTTCCCTCGCACACACAATCGGCATATCACGTCTACAACCAAAATAATGCCCTGCGTTAGTTGGAAATAGGCAGAAAAAACGGGCAAACAAGCAATTAAACCAGATTGAGATTTAAAAACTTACTGTTAGGGTTAAATTTACTCACAAGCAATCCAATAAATAAAACCAAGCATTTAAAAATTAAAAACAATTTTCTACCGTCTCAACTTTTGAAATCGCGCACTGTGCACCGCTTGGCGGTGGTGATTTCAGTTGTTCATAAAGGACGACTGATTGTCGAGCGAAAGGGTGTTGGCTACAACTTGACAAAACTGTTACATAAACAACAACTCGGAAAGAAAGATAATGTCAAATCGTTTATGTTTTTCCAAAAAAAAGTTAGTATTTTTCAGAAACAAAAACCAAAAGGATCTTGCCATTGTATGCTCTAAGATCAAAGGTAAACATTACGTGCTAAAGTTATAAAAAGTAAAAAGAAACAAAAAAAAAAAACGAATAATGAAATTGCGCATATATATGTATAAAATACTTCCAAAAATATGATTGTGCCCACATTTCCCGCCTTACAGCGTCCTCCTGATACTTCAAACTGCGGTACTCAAGTCGCACATCCGGTGCTGGCAGTGCCGCGCTCAATAGCCATATTTGTATTGAATCTCCGTTGTGTTGTAAAACCAAAAGGACATGCCGCAAAAATTCTTGGAGATCAGTTGAGGTGGACATGCTGGAATGCAACGGCTTAAGAGCAAAACTCAGCAGCAGCAGACAACGCACAAGTGCGCTTCGTCATGGCCAATTGACAGCCGGATTGTCCAACAATCCATTTACTTGGAAATACTCCATGTAAAAGGTACCAATTTACGATCCATTGGACTGTTGAGATTTGTGTCAATGGTGAGACAGTAAAAGCAGCAACGGTTCTTTTAATTGGCATACACTTTCATAAAAACCTAAACAAAAAAGCAACTAAAGCAACAAGTAGTAGAGGACGGTTGTTTGTGCGTATATGTGTAGATATTTACACACTTATATGCATGTGTGTGTGTGTGCACGTAAGAAAGAAGACTCTTATTGCAATTCAACAGCTGATGCATCAGCTGATAAGAGGTAAGGTAGAAAGAGATCTGCCGCCGACTCAACTGGCAAGTGGACCACCAACACAAAAACTCAGAAGTAATGTTTAGAAATCTAAGAAAAAAATTAGTAGACTAAACAGGATGTGCGTCAGGATTTTCAAGTAAAACTTCTAAATGTTGTGCACTTTGGCGCGTAGATGTTTGGAATTTCCTAAATGGTTGTGAATCGTTTCGAATGGGCATTAAATACTATTTCTAAGAATTCGATGATTGCCTAATTATTTTACTTGAGTATTCACGTAAACAGGCAAAAGACAGAGTTTAGCAATGAAATCAATTGATGTACCTTCAAATTGAGGAGTATAATAAATAAAATAAATATACATATATAAAAAATCTAAATATAAAAAAGTATGTTTTTTTAAGCTATCGCAAGCATGCCAGTGGAAAAAATAATAGAAGCAAGGCAATTTTGCGCATTTTCTTTTTATTTCTTATTTTTTTCAAAAATATTTATATGAACCGTTAATTAGAAAGGCTGCAGAAATAGCATTCGCAAAAACATCGAGCAGATCAAAAATAAATGCGAACCAGTGAAGTCAAAAATAAATAAGACTGGTGTCATATAAATGTTTTTGAAGGCGCTATTTTTTTAATGATTTAGTGCGTTGAAAGTTCCATCCCCAGCTGACTTCCAGTGAAAGCTTGGGGACATTCGGTTAAGTAGAAGCGAAGTTATTGCGTCTAAAGTGTCAGTATGTTTGTGTCATAGGTAGCAAAATGAGTTTCGAACAAAAAGCTAATATCAAAATTTGTTTCAAAATCGGTAAAACGTTTACATTTTAATTGATGAAAAAAGTTTATGGCGTTGATTGGCCACCTCGTGTCAGAGTTCATGAGTGGTTTACACGTTTCAGAGATGGTTGTAAGGATATAGGTACAAATGTAAATGACAATGAATATACGGGCCGCCCAATATCAGTAATCACCGAAAACTCCATCGAAATTGTTTATGGCATTTTAACTGACGAGAGATCTGTGCTCGTTTCATTTCGCACAAGTGAATTTAGGACCAAAAATTGCTCACAACTCAACATTCGAAAGACCTCATTAAAGAGGAGAGAAAAGACGAGGACTTCCTTTACAACAATGAACATGAACCTAAAACTAAGCGTCAAAGTGTGAAATGGAAGGCCCCCGACGAACCACCACCCAAAAAATCGCGTTTGGAGAAGTCAAAAATTAAGTCGATGCTCATTTGTTTTTACGATTCCAAAGGAATTGTCCACAAGGGGTTCGTGCCAATGGGCCAAACCGTCAATGTAATTTGCTATCTAGGCGCCTTGAAGCGTTTGTTGCATCGCATTCGTCGAATTCGCCCAGAATAGCGTAAAGGAGGAAGCTGGCGCTTATTGCATGATAATGCATCATCTCATCGATCCACTCTTGAGATTGATTTTTTGACTTCAAATCACATTTTAACCATCAATGCCTCACCGTATTCTCCTGACATGGCTCCCTGTGACTTCGAAAAATTGCATTTGGCCATGAAAGGAAAACGTTTTGCATGCTTAGAGGCCATCCAAAAGGCTTGTACCGACATCCTGAGGGACATTCCGAATTCCAGCCAATGACCTGAAATACTCTTTCAAAAAGTTTTTAGATCACGCAGTAGTAGTAGAAGGGACTATTTTGAATAAATAAACTCGAAGTTATCCGAACAAAGCTCCTCTCATAGAAACTACAGTCTTGTTTATTTTGGATTTCACTTTGTAAAGCGTTTTTCAGTAAGAGCGCTTCAACTTTTTTTTGAATAAAAAACAAACGGTTTGACTTTTTTAACAAATTTTTTTTTTACTATCGAGTTTGAACATATACTTTTAAGTATGAAATTCGATTTCTTTTGCATGACCACCGCGTGCACGTTTTACGAAGTCCAATCGTTGAACCCAATTTTCGACCACTCTTTTGCATAAATCGGCCGAAATTCCAGCAATTTCGCATTCAATATTGGCTCTGAGCTCACAAATCGTCGCTGGCTTGTTACTGTAGACCAATGACTTCACATTACCCCAAAGAAAATAGTCTAGAGGCGTCAAATCACATGAGCGCGGCGGCCATTCGACCGGTCCATTTCTGGAAATAATGCGCTCATCGCTTACTCTTTAACAAAACAATTGTAGCGTGTGCTGTGTGGCTTGTGGCCCCGTTCTGTTGAAACCACATGTCGTCTAAGTCCATACCATTCAATTGCGGCCAAAAATAATCGTTTATCATGTTGCGGTATCGATTTCCATTCACAGTAACGTGGCGATCGTTCTCGTCAACGGAAAAATATGGGCCAATTACGCCGCCGGCATGTAAACCGCACCAAACAGTGATTCTTTCGGGATGCAACGGTGCCTCATGAATCACGTGTGGATTGCTTTCTGCCCAGTAACGCATATTTTGCTTGTTGACAAAGCCATTGAGCCAAAAGTGAGCTTCATCACTGAAGATGATTTTTTGGAAAATTTAGAAATTTTCATAAAAAATTTGCACGATTATTTTCATAAAAAATTTGCACGATTTGCAATCGTTGCTCAAGTGTGTAGCGTTCCATGATGAAATGTATACTAATGAAGTTTACAAATGACAAGCGAAAAATAAAAAATATTGCGTCGTTCGCCCTCCCTATCGGAAAAAAGTTGAAGCGCACCTATTGAAAAACGCTATATATAATATATGTACCTACGCTGATAGTCAAGCGGCGATAAAGGCAATAAACTCATACAAAATTTAATCTCAAAAGAGTAGGGAAGCCATAGAGAGACTGGCCGCAGACTGACGGCTGTTCATCTATTGGGTACCCGGACATGCAGGTATTTACAGGAAACGAAATTATAGTTGAGATTGCCACGAGCACAGTTTACATGCAATTTGAACAGGAAAACTACGACATTGTTGCGGACATGAAAGGACGGATAGGAGGTAGAACAACCTAGCCTCCTGCAAAACCGCGAAAATCATGTGTGCACAGAATGCAGAGAAATACGCCAGCCTGGTACGAACCCTGTCTAGAAAGGAAAGCAGAACTATCGTAGGTAACCAATTAGAAAGGTCATAAATTTAATTTGGATAATTACTTTTATTCAATTCAAATTAAAAAATGTATAAAAATAATACAAAATTAAGAATCAAATTACTTCTGCTCGATATGACCACCTTTTGCCTTGACTAGGGCCTTGAGACTGTTCAGAAATGAATCGGAAGCTGCCCGATGTGACTTGCAGCTAATTTGGCCCACTCGTGGACAATGACAGCGTGGACAGCGCCTCGAGACTGGTGAATCATTTAGTTCGGACCTTGCTCCCCAGAATGGTCCAAAGAGAATAATCCGTCGGATTCGCGTCTGTTAAATTTGAGAGCCATTGCGTGGACGTTATGAAGTTCGGAACGTTGTATTTTAACTATTCTTGGTTAACTCGATCTTTGTGAGGCGGTGCCGAGTCCTGTTCATGGTCTGCCACCGCAATGTTTGTCTGCCCGCGGCTTCAAAGCAACCGCCAGAATACTTTCCCGATAATATTTCGCATTTACCTTGACGCCAGGCTCGATGAAAACGATTGGGGAGCGCCCAACTGCGCCTACAGCGGTCAAAAGCATTAGCGGTGGTGGGTGCTACCTCCTGGTGGCCAATGGATGATTCAAATTCTCGTATAAACGGTCGGTGAAATAAACCCTATATTTTTGGGAGTTTACGAATTGCTCAATTTGAACACTTTTCAGAAAACACAATGTTCGGAAATTGATCGCTTTCGGCCAAGGATTGATCGCCTTCGCTCTCTCAAGGCTGACTTGTTGCAGCTTTGGTGTGAGATCGTGCGCCTTTTGGATCTTGTAAGGCTTGACTTTGAGACAATTTTTCAGTATACCCTGTATACTGCCAGCGCCACACGCGGAATCACAAACAACGATAACGACAAATTTTGCTATGAACTGGAAGAGAAGAAAATGTCTCTCGGGCTTTCAGCTTCAGGGCTAACTTAGATTTGCAAAGAACGCACTAAGGACCTCCATTTGTGGAACAACATCAAGACGCACACCACAAATAGGAGGAGGAGCTCGGCCAAACACCCAAAAGGGGTGTACGCGCCAATTATATATATATATACATATATAAGGACCAATAGGTCTATGTGATTGCTTTCAGCCAGCCAGGTCAAACTAACCTAACCCAACCCAGCTTCGGATTTTGTTGGCTGAGACAACGTGCCGCCCAAACAATTAGGTTATGTTACACGAGTTACATTTAAAGAGTTTATTTGCTGAAAATAGAGGCACAATAAAATGTACAGGAAAAAAATATTCCCACATCCTTAAATGCACTCGATCTTTTGGCCAATACAATCAGTCCTTTCTGGAAGACGTGGTAGATCCAGTAACCTTCGACGGGCTAGACATCACTTTCATTTCTGGTTGCTCAGTATAAATTTAGCATTTGTTTTTAAATTACGTTCCTGATGAGACTGAAACTTTTAAGGGGTCGAAATATGTATTTGTAAGCAACTCGTTTCTGAATATTTCTTTCTTTGTCTAGTCTTATTCTATTTCGGGTCGGAACTCCTCGTGCGCTATCTCACACAGTCGAGAGATGTATCTTCACTCACGCTTCTGCTTCGTATGCCGATTTTTTTAGTATTTTGCCATGTTTTTGGTGGTCTTCCTGGCCCTCGTTTCAACTCCTCCATCTGCAACACTTGTCTCACTGCGTGGTCCTCTGGTCTTTTCATAACATGACCGCACCAGCGAAGACGAAAAAATAGAAAATTCTATATTCTCTTTAGTACCCATATGGCCAAGGTGAATAGTCGAAGCAGGCATCTAGAAAAATGTTGTGTTTTAGTAATAAGGGCGTGGAAGGGCTCCTTATTCAGCCGTCGTAACGTTCGATATGGTCAAGGTCTGGTGACTGTGAAGACCACCGTAACTCTATTCTGACTCATCCATGCCTTAGAAATGGCTGGCGCATGTTTATCGTGCATAAATTCCCACTATATAGGCATTTCATCTCTAGCAAATGGAAGCATATATGTATTTATATAGTCCGCGGCGCACATCTTGCCTTCAAGCAAAAAAATTGGACTTATAGGGAATGCAAAAGAACAGCCCTTTAACATTTTTGATCCACCATGGTTTGATTATTTGTTTTTTTTTTTAGTTTCGGATTGCGCGCTATGTTTTTTGAGCGTCGCACGTAACATTTTCCATGGGATCTAAATATGTTTGTCTTGGTTTCATCTGAACTTAGGATATTCAACCCGTGTCCGCTATGCAAAAGTCGTAACGCAAAGGAAAGTCTCTGGTTTATTTTATTTTTTAAAAGTAATGAGACTTTTCTTGGACTTCTTGCCGGCAAACTTGCCTATTTTAACCTATAACTAATTTTTCGGCTAAGCAGTTCTAACTTTTATTTATTTTATCTCCTCTGAAATGCTGAATCGATCATTTTTGATTTATCGTGTGATCAATTTGTCCTGACGAACTGTGGTTTTCCGCTTTCTGTCTCTCGTTTCTTCTTTTACATGTGCGGTTGTGAACACCTTCTTCTTGGAGCACTTCATGATTACGGCAGTTTGGTTCATGGCTCATCAACACTTTTTATCCACTGCCGAATTTGTTTGAAGATCCTTCTTCTTCTCGATTGGCGCGATAACCCCTCAAGCGATTTTAGCCGAATTTAACAAAGCGCGCTAGTCGTTTCTTTCTCGTGTTAATCGGCGCCAGTTGGACACACCAAGTCAGCCACGCACCACAGTCAAGTCTTCTACACCTGATATTTCCTATGCAAAAAAGGTCATCCTTTTCCTTTGCTACCTCCAGCTAGTACCGCATCGAATACTTTCAGAGGCGGAGCGGAGACGGGAATCTTTCCTTCAAACACTCTAAGGTACGCCTCATCGGATATTGTCCTCGTCCAACCTTCTGCGCCATATCACAACAATCATTTAATGCATTTTTTTAAAGCAAATACGTTTTACTGTTTCGTCAAAACAGTGTGCCGCATAAGTAAAAATCCTATTGCACTAACAGGTGGCGCAAAAGTAACCTTGCAATGTTTTTTGGCTGTAATTTAAAAAAACAAATGAAAAACTTTGATTCTTCCTGTGGATTATTTGTATTTGGTCTTTTAATTTTTTTTACATCAAGTCGAGAATATGATGTCATGTAAATGGCCGCCGCCACAGTTGATTGCCATTTGAGCCCTTTTTACGGCATTTTCCATCACTTTGGCCAAAGCTCCCGGCGATAGGTCCTCACATTCTTGACGGATATTGTCTTTAAGAGCTGCAAGAGTCTGAGGTTTGTTGACATAAGCCCGCGACTTCAAAAAGCCCCACAAAAAGAAGTGTGGAGCGGTCAAATCAGGCGATCTTGCTGGCCAGTGCAAATCGCCAAAACGGGAGATTAGGCGCCCGGGAAATGCATCCTTCAGCATATCGGTTGTGGCACGTGCAGTGTATGCCGTTGCACCGTCCTCTTGGAACCACATGTTTTCCAATCCCAATTCATCAAGTTGCGGCAAAAAGAACTCGTTGATCATTGCTCTGTAGCGCTCACCATTCACAGTAACCGTTTGGCCAGCGACGTCTTCGAAGAAAAAAGGTCCGATGACTCCTCCAGCGAAAACAGCACACCATACAGTGACTTTGAGCGGATGTAATGGCTCTTCGTGGGTTACACGCGGATTTTCAGTGCCCCAGAAGCGTAAATTTTGCTTATTTACGTACCCGCTAAGATGGAAATGGCCCTCATCACTTATGAATATTTTTGATGAAAAATAGCTTGAGCGTATGTTAGACGCGATTGGCGGTCAGCAGCTAACAGCTGATGCACCGTCTGGACTTTGTGCGGAAACATCTTCAAATCTTGTACCAAAATTCGCTGTAAAGACCGTCGACTGATACCCATTTGCGTGGCACGTCGTCTGGTCGATGTCGACGGCGCTTCCATGACATCCTCGGCTACAGCAGCAATATTCTCTGCAGAACGGATACTCCGGGGTCTGCCGAGCGACTAAACGTCGCAGTGTTTCACCAGTAGGCGTTGGACGGTGAGGAAATCTGCGACGAAATTCACGTTGTGCCAAAGTCACCGACCGATTTTTGGTCAAATAAATAGTCAGCAATATTCCGCGTTCTGGAGCAGTGTAGCGTAACATTTTTATTAACGTGTATTTAGCATGTGTTTACTACACAAATGTCAAAACAGAACTGACATTAGGGGCCAATTGCAAAATTTATAGTATTTTCTGATAGGAGGATTACTTTAGCGCCACCTGTTATAAGATGCTTTTAAATTTGCAAGCGATTTCAGCTATCTAAAGGTCTAAATAAAAATCTTATTATTTAAATCTAGCGCAGATTTTTAGTTCAGCAGATTTTTTGAAATTTTGCCTCACTCTATGCAATTAGAATTGAAAAAAAAAAAAATTATACTAAGCTGTGTTTAGCCGGATGTAGCTCACAAATGTATCAAAGCGAAACTAATCCGCTGCTCAAACATAATTTCAGTTTAGTTTCAGTTAAATAATGGCAATTGTTTATATACTTTAATTACTCCAGTATTAATCGATTATGTGGTATGAATCTAAGGCCGTTTTTTTTGGCGTCAACTTTGTAGTAACATCATAATTATTCATACCGGTGCACACTAGCGCACTAGAATACTATTGCATATATGGTTCGTCACATAGTGGTCGCTTATATAGGGTGGGCCATGTAAAATTTGCTTTTTGAATCGGCTATAAAAAAAACTAATCAATATTTTTTCAAACTTTTTATTTTATTTTGAAGATTGAACATTGTCATTTATGAATGAAAAATAATATCGTTCAAATGACTCCCACGACTGGCTTTACAGTAGGCCATTAAATCAACCCAATTTTTAAGCACATTTTCAAATGTTTGGGCTTCAATTTCATGAATGGCAACTTCGATTTCGTGTTTTAAAGCATCAATCGTCTCTGGTTCGCATAGCATTTGTCCTTAACGGCTCCCCACAAAAAAAGTCCAACGGGCTTAAATCACAGCTCCGAGGCGGCCAATTGATATCGGAATTTCGGCTGATTATTCGGTTTTCAAAAACGGTAGCCAAAAGTTCGAGTGTAACTTTGGCAATGTGACAAGTTGCACCGTCCTGTTAAAATCAAATGTCGTCCATGTCATCCTCTTCAATTTTTGGAAACAACTCGTTGAGCATGTCACGGCAATGCTCGCCATTTACTGTAACCGCGGCTTCTCGCTCATTTTCGAAAAAAAAAATGGCCCGATCATGCCACCAGACCAAAAACCGCACCAATTAGTGACTCGTTGTGGATGCATTTGCTTGTCTACAATAACGTGTGGGTTTTCTGAGCCCCAAATCCGACAATTTTGCTTATTGACTTAGCCACCTTTAAGTAAATTATGAACACATTTGGCATGTCATTTGTGTTACCATTTAAAAAAAAAAAATAGGTGGTTCAAAAAGCAAACGCTATATGGCCCACCCTGTAAGTTACTTTACATGGTTGCCCCTAGTAGAGCCTACTTGGACGAGAAACATGAAAAAGACATGATGAAATTCAGCAGACGTGGAAAAAATTGTGAAAACTAAGATGCCTCAATCTTAATTTCGTAAAAGCGGAACAACTGAGAAGAAGGCAATAGATGATTCCACGTCATACATAAAACAGCTGACACAAAAGGTATTCAAAGTAATGGCAAGTCTCACCGCATGGATGCCTCTGTCTGGATAAGATACCCCTAATAGTTGATAGCTGATACTTTAGTATCCTTAGAAGTTGCCTCGAACGTCCTATTTGATCAGCGCTCGATGAGTTCACGAATCCCACCTACCCAGAAGTAGCTATCAGGCAGTCAGAAACCCCAATCCTCCATTGCCTGATGAAACCGCATAACCTGTCACCTGTCTAGACAGCTCATCTGCCCAGCAAAGTATTATCAAATGAGCTCGAAAGATAAGTCAGGCGCTTACCAGACTACTTTCGAACATTTCATCGGTGAACTCAGTACTCTAATTACTTTTTGTTCGTCAGAATAAAGATTTTTTTTATTGACAGTGGTTAGAAAAGTGAGCATCCATTTCAACTGTTTCTTTAATAGTGGTCAGTTCCGCTTGGAAAACACTACAGACACTCGTCCGGTAGCCTGAACTTGAACTGTATAGGGAGCTTGCCACAGAATACTCTTCCGCCCACCTGACCGTCCAACTTTGAGCCATCCATGAATAGGTTCACCGTGCTCTGTCTCTCCTCCCACTCGTCCCGTGAAACAGTATTGTTGGAGAATATTGTTCTTAAAATCAGTATGGGTGTGCGTAGAGTGTGTAGGTCAGGTCAGAACAAGGATGAACTTAATGTTTCCAAGACACCAGTAGTGGTCTTAGCTTAAGTTAAGCTTATAGCCCGTTGCCCGTTTTTTCTAAGATTTTTGGGTTATCCGTGTTTGTAATAGGCTACTGGAATCAAGATATGTATAGGTACCAAAAAAAAACATATTTAAATGGGCAGGGGGGAGCTCGAGCAGGAAATATGCTTACTCGGAAAACGGTGACGGCATGGTCTGCTTTAGCAAACTCTACCTTTCTCGGATTGATCAAACAAACCATTGTGAAAACAATGGACCGGAATGGAAATTCATTCCATTTTCAGTTATTTTCACCGAAATTTCCCTTACAAGTTTTGCAGCTGGCTTCTAAAATTAATTTGAATAAAACAGAAAGAAGTAAACTAGAAATTCTAGCAGAGAAAAATTTTTGCACCTTTGCACGATGGTGACGGTAAATACCGCAGGCGATGGAACAATGAGCTTTAGGACGACAGAGACACAGCGCAGCGAATAAAGATCCAGCGGCGACGTTGGCTGGGTTAATTCGTACGAATGGCTATATACGCTCCGGCTCTGAAAGTATTCGATGCGGTACTACCTGGTGGTAGCAGAGGAAGAGGAAGGCCTTCTCTCCGTTGGAAAGATCAGGTGGAGAAGGACTTGGCTTCACTTGGTGTGTCCACCTGGTGCCGGTTAGCACGAGAAAGAAACTGGCGCGCTTTGTTAAACTCGGCCAAAATTGCGTAAGCGGGTATCGAGCCAATCAAAAAGAAGAAGATATGTATGGTATAATTGTTTGGTCGAGCCCCTCCTTCAATTTGTAGTGTGCATCTTGCTGGTTTTAAATGCCTACAATGCTATGTTGCTCTCAAAATGCAAAGAAGAAGAAGAAATTTGCTCAACGATTTGTCATTGCCTGCCGAGGGGCGACCGGGATTTCGAACTTCGGCCCTTTCCAATGCTACTTACGCACCATCCCATTCGGCTACGGCGGCCGCCATACAACCATATGAAAAAAAGAAATTACATACGAGTATATTCAAAAATATTATTTGTCAAAGGTGATATTTTTATTGAGCTATAGATTTACATCTATTCAATCCATTTATTTTTAATTAATGATGAGACAATTAGAGCAATTTTTCAACTGGAAAATTGCAACGATTACTACGATTTTCATTCAAATAATTTTCGAGGGCCATTCAATTGGAATTTTTTTGCGGAAGTACTTGTCAAGACACCTCCCAAGTGGCAAGGGCACTAGTGAAATGTCAATTAAAGTTGAATTTAAATTTTTCTTAATTTTGTTTAAAATTTGTATTTTGAACCAGATCATTAACATTGTGGTAGGTGAAGCAATATTCCAGCGGCAAGTGGTTTTATGAAATTTGTGCTGTGGTTTGTAGTTTAATTAACCATCTAAGTAAAGTTAAGTTCATATTACATATTTAATTTCGCTGGAAAGCCGGCTCAAGCCTTGCATTTTTCTGTTTTATATTTGTTTTTTTATTAATTTTTTATTTATTTTTATTAGTGTTTTATTAATTTTTTATGTATTTTTTATTTTCATTTTTATTATTTTTTTATTTTTATTAATTTTTTATTAACTTTTTATGTATTTTTAATTTTCATTTTTACTATTTTTTTATTATTTTTTATTAATTTTTGATTTTTTTTATTAATTTTTTATTTTTATTTATTTTTTATTAAATTTTTATGTATTTTTTATTATTTTTTTATTTATTTTTATTACTTTTTTATTTTTATTTTTATTCATTTTTTTTGATATTTTTATTAATTTTTTTTTATTTTTCTTTATACGAGTATTTATTTTTTAATACTTTTTTATTAATATATTATTAATTTTTTATTTTTATTCATTTTTTATTTTTATTTATTTTTTATGTATTTTTTATTTTCATTTTTATTATTTTTTTTTATTTTTTTTTTTATTAATTTTTTATTTTTTTTTTATTGTTGAATTCTAATTACAACTCTGCAAACCAATCCTACTCTCTTATACTTCACTTACATGGAACTTTGAACTTGTACAGTTATACATTAGATAGTAGGCGATGCCAAAAAAGTGTAAAAACGGCAGTTAGAATAAAAACGTGAATTACATCGACACGATTTTTTCTTTCTCTGCGCGGAAATACTGCTTCAAATGGTTATGGCGAATTGTTGAATGACGTACCACCGGAGCAAATGTTTCGCAGTAATCCACATTGTATTTTTGTGCGCAACCCATCGCAACTAGCCTCACCTTAAACTTCTCAATTGAGCCATCCGGATTACGTTTTATTGCGAAAACCCATTTACAGCCGATAACATTTTTATGAGCTGGTCGATCCACCAAGTCCCATGTTGCGTTCCGCACCAACGATTCATACTCTACTCTCATTGCCTCTTTCCACCTGTCAGCATCTTTAGAGTTTAGCGCCTCACTGACCGTGTTCGGATTTTCAATAACAGAGTTCAGCATCTCCGGACCAGCCTCTGTACAATAGACTTTTCTCGGCCTTCCTCGCTTCCTCTTTTTATTGTTTACAGCAACAGCCTCCTCGTAATCAGACTCAGTCTCAGCTCTTTCATGTTTTTCATGCTCGCTGCTTTCGTCTTCACGCTCGTCACGTCTGTCTTCGCTTACTAACGCTTCTTCAGCGCTACTTGTTTTTGCTTGAAGTTCAATAAAAAATGGTTCTTCATTGACATCACTGTCCCTTAAATTTAATTCAAATGAATTTTCAAAAAATATGACATCACGTGCAATTGTGATTTGATTCGTTTGTAAGTTAATTAATCGATAACCTTTCGTAGTTGGGTGATAGCCAACCAACTTTAGCTTAACCCCTTTCGGCAAAAACTTACTACCGCGTGGTCTTGGCCCCTTTTGCAGAACCACTGCATCACAACCAAACGTACGTAGATGGTACGTACCGATGGTTTCCGCCCATGCCATTTCTCGTAAGGTGTAACTGCACCTAAAACTTTTGTAGGACACCTGTTTCTAATATATACCGCCGTGCTTACCGCTTCAGCCCACAATGATTGTGGCATTTTAGAAGAGCTTAATAAGCATCCCGCCATTTCCAACAAAGTTCTGTTGGCTCTTTCAGCCACACCGTTTTGCTGATGGCTGTACGGCTCAGTGGTTTGATGTCGAATGCCTTTATCACGTAACAAATTTTCAAACTGAGAGTTGACGAATTCTCTCCCATTGTCACTACGAATCATTTTTATTTTGCGGCCAGTCTGCTTCTCCGCGGTCGCAGCAAAACGTTTAAACCTATCAAATGCTTCGGATTTTCTTTTTAGAAAATAAACTGCAGTATATCGCGAGTAATCATCTATAAATGTGATAAAATACGATGCACAGCCAACCGAATTTACACCCATAGGCCCGCACAAGTCCGTATGTACAAGTTCCAATACACTTTTTGTGTAAACGCCGCTATACTTCACATAAGGCTTACATGGATTTTGCATATCGCGCACGTAAAGCATTCAATGTTTTTTGAAATTTTAAAGTTCAAACCATTTACCATATTCATTCTTGAGAGTTTATTTAAATCACTTGTTTTTATGTGACCAAACCGCTTATGCCAATCACTCGCGTCATCACTAACCCCATTTACACAGTCAGCACTTTTGCTCACTAAAACGTTAGCAACATATTATATATGCCATTTTCCAATGCACCAGTAAAAATTGTTTTTTTTTTTTTTGTTTTTGTTTTGCATTATGGCATTATTTTCGGTAAATGTGATGACATTTCCACTCTCTGCAGCTTTAGCGATGGAAAAAAAATTGGAATGTAGATCAGGTACATACCAAACGTCTCTCAAATTAGCAGTTATGTACTTTGTTTTCAGATTAACCGTCCCTTTCCGCGTGCATAAACGCAAGCACCTGAAGCTAAAACTATTCTATGTTTTACACAAACAAGAGAACTAAACAATTTAGCATCTTTGCACATGTGAGACGTTGCGCCACTGTCGATTATCCAAGTCTCGCTCAAATTCTCATCTTTCTCTACTAACGACCAAGCTTTATCATCTACGAGTGAATTATTTGATTGAAAACTGCACTGACCTCTCCATCCACACTTAAAGCACTTTATGTTGTTGTTGTTGTACCTACTGAAAGTTGTGCTTTCGTTCGCTCTTCCATTTTCCTTTTGTCTTGTTCTGCTGCTGTTACCGCTGCCAGCGCCTCTGCCGCTGCTGCTTTTATTTCGAAAAATTCCAACGCGCCTTTTCGATTCGTTTGCCGAAAAGGCCGTTTCTGCGCTACTGCATTTGTCGCCGTGCCTTTGCTCCTCTTCCAGAATCTTCGCGAGGAGATTATCCAATTTGGGCAATGCGTCCCTGCTCTCGATTGCCACCACAAAATTTTCCATTTCGTCTGGTAATGAACAAAGCAACAAAATTGATAAAAAGTCGTCCTCCATGGATATGCCAACTTCTTTTAAGTCATCTACAATGCAGCAGAACTTCTTCAATTGAGCTGAAACTTCTCGCTGCTTCTGAATTGAAATCGGATCAGTTTTTTAAATAGGTTAACTTTCCTACACGCTGTATCTGCCTTGTAGAGCGCGTTCAACGTGTCCCATGCACTTTTTGCTGTGGTACAGTTTTTAATATGTATCAGCTCACTTGGCTTGACGCTCAACGTTATAATACCGAGAGCCTTTCTGTCGCACACTATCCAGATGGTCTTTCCAGGCTCCTCCTCCGGACACTTATCAACGGCTGCACTCCACAAATCTAGAGTAATCAGTAAACTCTTTAACTGAATACACCAAGTGGTATAATTTTCCCCACTTAATTTTTCGATGTTGGCTAAAGCGTTAGCCATTTTACCGCGACTTTTGCTTTTAACACCGGATAAGCAAATCAACCGAATTATTACAACTTCTATTTATGTATGTGGACCGTGAACTTAGAACCCCAAGTCGATACCTGGGCCCATAACCATTTGAAGCAGTATTTCCGCGCAGAGAAAGAAAAAATCGTGTCGATGTAATTCACGTTTTTATTCTAACTGCCGTTTTTACACTTTTTTGGCATCGCCTACTATCTAATGTACAAGTTCAAAGTTCCATGTAAGTGAAGTATAAGAGAGTAGGATTGGTTTGCAGAGTTGTATTTAGAATTCAACATTTATTAATTTTTTAATTTTATTAATTTTTTTTATTTTTATTAATTTTTTATTTATTTTGTATTAATTCTTTATTTATATTAGTTTTCTTTTTTTTATTTATTTTTATGTATGTTTTATTGTAATTTTTATTTATTTTTTATTAATTTTTAATTATTTTACTAATTTTTTATTTTTATTCTTTTTATTAATATTTTTATTAATTTTTTTTTGTTATTTATTTTTTAATAATTTTTTATTTATTTTGATTTATTTTTATTATTTTTTTTTATTAATTTTTTAATTTTTTATTTTTTATTTTCATTTATATTATATTTTTATTTTTATTAATTTTTTATTATTTATTTTCATTATTTTTTATTTTCATTTTTATTAATTTGTTACTTATTTTTCATTTATATTTTTATATTTCCTTTTTTATATTTCATAGTCTCCTTTGGAATTTACGAGGATCGGAACAAAAATAGCAGATCGCAAAATAGTGGAGCACATCGAGATGTTTTTGGTGGATTTTGAAGGACGTCAAAGAATCAATGGAACAATCATCTATAAAGTTGAGTTAAACTCTTTGGAAGCTGAGGTGAAGGTGCATCTAAAACAGAAACCAAAGAAATTGTCACATTTTACGGATATCAAAATCGACATGTGCAAATTTCTTAATGGCGAATATAAAAATAATCGTTTTCTCGGATCCGTACTGAAAGCTTTGGAAAATTCTCGGTCCAATCTGCAAAAGTGCCCTTGGCCCGCGGTTAGTATAAGTAAATGCACCTAAATTGAAAAACTTTCTTATTAATTGTATTATTTTAGCATTACATTTACAGAATTGATCTGTTCGATCCTGACTTTTACTATCCCCAATATATGCCAAATATAACTTTCGTTGTGAATTTGAAGGTATTTACGAAAGGGCATTTTTTGTGGGAAAGTGATTTAACTGGATTCACAAAAACAAATTAAAAATTAAAGAAATTATAATCCATAATCAATCGATTATCAAGATTTTGATTCTAACTACAAAGTGCGGAAATAAGTTTGCAGGTTCTTTTAAAAAACAAGAAAAAAATTATAATAAATGTGCGCAACTAAGTTCTGGCTGTTTTTTTGATGAAAATAAAACTTTATTCTGAAAAAATGGTTACAAGCGAATCATTGAAAGTATTGCCCATCGCTGGCTACTACCTTTTCCCATCGTTCTGGTAGATCTCGTGTACCGTCGCGGTAAAACTTTTGGCCTATCCACGGATCAAGCCAATTTTTGATGTCTTCATATGAATGGAACTGCTGGTCAGCTAGACCATGTGCCATCGATCGGAAAAGGTGATAATCGGACGGCGCAATTTATGGAGATTTGGAGAATATGGCGGGTGGGGTAGGATTTCCCATTTCAGTGTTTCCAGGTAGGTTTTAACGGGTTTGGCAACGTGAGGCCGAATCATTTATTATCATGCTGTAGAATCATTTATTTATGCCTCTCCGCGTATTGCGGCCGCTTCTCGCGCAGTGCTCGGCTTAATGGCATTAATTAAAGTCGATACCGATGAAGTCGATTCCCAGTGATGGTTTCGCTTGGTTTTAATAGTTCATAATATATAAATAACACCAACTTGGTCCCACCAAATACATAGCATAACCTTCGCAGCGTGAATATTCGGCCGAGGCGACGACGTAGCACCATGACCGGGCAACCGGGCAGTCCCCATGACTTTCTTTCTTTTGGATTGCTGTAATGAATCCATTTTTCATCACCCGTCACGATGCGATGAAGAAAACCCTTCCTTTTTTGCTGCTGGAGCAGTTGTTCACAGGCGAAAAGACGACGTTCAACATCCCTTGGTTTTAACTCATAAGGAACCCAAGTCCCCTGTTTCTGAATCATTCCCAAAGCATGCAATCGCTTGGAAATAGATTGGCGGGTAACTCCTAATACTGAGGCAAGCTCTTCTTGCGTTTGACACGGACCCTCAGTGAGCAATGCCTCCAATTCGGCGTCGTCGAAGATTTTTGGCCTTCCTTCACGCGGACAGTCGGCAACACTAAAATCACCGTCTTTGAAGCGACGGAACCAATCTCGGCACGTTGTTTCACTTAAAGCAGCATCTCCATAAACTTTTTGTAGCTCTCGATGCGCTTCAGCCGCCGTTTTCTTCGAATGAAAGAGGAAAATCAACACTTCCCGCAAATGACGATTATTCAAAACCAAAAGTATGCTCGTAAGATACCAAAACCCAATCACTAATGTGCCCAAGTAAACAAACTATGTTTACCATATGTCTAAGCTTGGTTTATGACGTTTAGGTTATGTTAGAATCGAGTAGCACACACTGCTGGCGGCAACTATTGACACACAGCGGGAACTTAGTTGCGCACCTAATAAATAAAAATGAAAATTCTGCGAAAAATATAAAAATTTACAACCTGATTCTCTATTGCGTTGTAGCAAAACGTGAGACGAAATCATTTGTCGTTAGTGCCGGTTTACACAGGGGAGCATTTTGTTCATGGGAGAAGAAGTGACGGGGAAGAAGAGGGGATTGTGTCTGCCGTACTGGCTACACGCTTTGTGTCATATTGTCAAACTGAAAGTTGGCTGCAAAGCAATTTTTGACAGTTCCTCCATTCGTTTTCTTCTTTTATGGTAGAAAGTTCTGTGTGGGTCTCCAATCAAATGGAAGAAATCAACATCGATAACCATCAGAACGCTGTTTAGGATGATTTTTGCTAGTAAAGTAGGTATAATTTAAAATACTTATGGGATATGTTTATGTTGAATTCTATTTTTTTCCATTTGTTTGTCAGTAAAAACCAGAAGATGCTAACGAAGTAAACGTCAAAAGCAACGAATGTTGCCGAAAGCAAATTTGAACGTGTGAACTCGAATGAAACATCAAAAGAGAATTTCCAGTGTCTTTCTTCCAGATGTCTTTGTGTGTAAATCGGCGCTTACCCTATGTAATTAATTTAGTTATTAAAAGAACAGTATTTTCTCAAAGTTATTATTTTTTTTAAGCTAATTTTCGATTATCTGTCAATGCTCATCTGCATTTTTTAGTTACTCATTTCTTTATACAAATTAACACAGTGGCCGGCTCGCTCACCTAAGCAAATAGGCTGATACAGAGTCTAGCGCCTTTTAGGCGTATTCGGGGCAATACTGCAACATGGGAACGTCGTGGCAAGCGCAGCGTCAGCGGATTAATGGCTGAAACTTTGGAAGGTAGTTGGGTCAGTAGTTGGGCTGCCAGTTGTGGTCTCAGAGTCAACTCTGACAAAAAGGAGTTCATGCTATTCACCAGGAAATACAAGCCTCGCCCTTTCAACGTTTCCAAGGCTAAACAACTAGTGTCTTACACTCTCATCGGATGTCAAGTATCTTGGTGTAATACTTGACCCCAAGCTCCACTCGAGGCTTCACATAGAAAATCGAGTTAAGAAGGCCAGTATAGTCTTCCACGCCTGTAAATCTATGCTCGGCAAAAAATTTGGTCTCAAGCCACGTGTCGTACACAGATATACAACTTAGTGGTTTTTCATATATGGTTGCCTAGTTTGGTGGGTAGCTCTTCAGAAGGGCTACAACACCACTAAACTAGAGAGAGTGCAGTGAACTGCATGTGTGGGCAGCAGTGGGACATGTTCTACATGCACCAACGTCATTCTGCACTTTCTTTTCGTGCATCTTCAAGTTAAATCCATTGCTGCGCTATTAGGTTGAAGGAGATTGGCCTTTGGAGACAACTTCCCGTAGGACATAGTAGCATCTTGAAGCAGATCTCCCCTTCCCTCTCTGTACTTCGTACTGATCTCTCCATACGCAAACTGGGTATTGAGGGTTGTGCTAGGGCTATCTTTCCGATCAGGAAAAATTGGAAAGAGGGGAGAGTCGGCACGGATATACTGAGGTGCCTCTGTTTTCACTGACGGATCCATGATGGAATCTGGAGGGGAAGCGGGGATTTTCTCTAAATCAGTCAATGTTTCAGTCTCCTTTAAACTGCCGGAAACGAGCAGCGTTTTTCAAGCAGAGGTCTTCGCGATCCTGCAAGCATTCCAAACTCTTAGGTACCGCTGTTGGGAGGGAGCCATTCATATTTTTTCTGATAGTCAAGCTGCGATCAAGGCCCTGTCGTCGCCGCATTGCAGCTCTCTTCTCGTAAACTCCTGTAAGGAGGAACTCAAACGTCTCGAATGTGCTGGAAATATTTCCCTTATCTGGAATATAGAGAGAAATGAAATTTCCGATGAGCTTGCCAGAACGGGGTCGACAAAATCGGTTCCAGTTGTCCCCTTCTCAGACATCGGTGTCTCCTTGACCGTTGTTAAAAGGAAACTACACAATTTCTTTCTCAAAAAAGCGCAAGAAGAGGTCTTTCTCATCGTCTGGTATTTCAAAAGCACTATGGCCTCAATATGATAGAAACACGACACTTAAGGTGATGGGAATTCCCCACCATTCAATTTCCAAACTCATTTCACTGGTCACTGGGTGATCGGTACTCATACGGAGAAGCTTAGATCCTGCAGAGAAAGAGACTGTTGAGCACTTTCTCCGCAAATGTCCGGCATTTAACAAAGAAGGTTTTACGTCAATCAACTAGCGGCAGCCAGCATACTCTTTTCGAGCGGTATTTATCTCGACACTTAGTCAAAATAGCCACACATCGTCTAAAGTTCGTTGCCATTCGAACTTGGCTTGTTTTTGATAGTTTTGTAGGCGGTACGCAAATGAATATACATGGAATTCATAACTTTAAGTGCCATATAATTGCATTGATTCATAAAATACAAAAATACTTAATTGGCAAATCACCTAGGCAGTCATTCAATATGAATTTACGCGCTCTAATGAAGAAATTAGCTTCGGTTTACTGAAATGAAACCAACCCAGTCAGTTTAATTCGAACTTTATAACACGTCGGAAGTTTAAGGAGGCATATTTTTACTCACTGAATATTTCATATATAATATACTCATAGTTTACTCGAAAAAAATATTAAAGATATCTGAATTTCACTATCGTTTAAAATATGTGGAACTTCTCGTGGGTTTTACTTATACTTACGACACTTTTGCCTCGCTCCAACGCGAGCCTACGGGATAATGTTCAGAAAGTTAACGAAAACCACTTGAGTTTGGATACTATTTTGGATTACAGCACTATACTTTTCCCATTGACTACTGTGAGTAACACAAATCTGGTGAGCAAACAATGTGACCTGAACATGCAAAAGCTGCGACGCGGCATACTAGCGTGCGAAGCTTGGGCGCTTAAAGGTTAGTTCAAATTGTATGCGAGATACAAAACATTCGAAAACCTAAAAAACCAAAAAAAAAACCCAAAAAAAAAACAACAAAAAACACCTAATTCTACACCTTTAATTTGAAATACAGTCAGAACCAGAGGAGAGTTCTTCAAAGGGAGGAAATTGCACCAAAACGCAGGCTACGTGTCTTCTACTTTTTTCTGAAATATAACATATTTTGCGATTTCAAAAAGAGGCATCATACGGAGAGTAAATGTAAATAGTTATAGAGGGTACTTATAGACCGATTTAAAAAAAAGCAATTCTCATACCGAAACTAATACGTCTTCCAAGCTGCATTAAGACACCCTCAATCAATTCAAAATTTGGTGGACGTGCGTTTTGCTCTCTGGCTTCCTTAATATAAAGTATCATGCATAAAAAAGCGGTGCCAGAGACACATATTCCGTTTATCTGGGCACCAGCATTGAGACCGACAGCAATGAAAGCCTTGAAATCCCACAAAGAATCTCTCTTGCCAACAAGTGCTACTTTGGACTAAGAAGGTGATTGCATAATAAAGACCTTTCTCGACGAACAAAACTTACACTTTATAGGGCTCCCATCATGCCCGTCCTAGCGCATGTCCCAGAAGCTTGGACGATGACAACTGAGGCGTCACTTGCTGTGTTTGAAACCAAGATTCTATCGAAGATTTTTGGACCTTTGCACGGTAACAATGGCGAGTATCGCAGTCGATGGAACAACGAACTGCATGATCTTTACGGCGACGTAGACATAGCGCAGCGAATAAGGATCCAGCGTCTACGTTGGCTGGGTCATGTCGTCCGAATGGATGCAAACACTCCGACTCTGAAAGTATTTCATGCGGCACCAGCTGGGGGTAGCAGAGGCAGAGGAATGCCTTCACTATGTTGGAAAGATCAGGCGGAGGATCAGGAAGGATTTGTCTTCACTTGGTGTGTCCAACTGGCGCCGGTCAGCACGAGAAAGGAACGACTGGCGCGCTTTGTTAAACTCGGCCAAAATTGAATACTGGGATATTGTATTTTTGGCAAAATCCGTTTGTGGTCAAGAAAGGTCTTGGATTTTAAGTGAGCAGTGAAATCGATATCCTATTATTCGACGACGATGCAAAACGAGAAGTGGGGTGTTACTTTCGATAGTTTGCCCTTCTCTTTGACGCATACAACTGCGATCGCCATTAAGGTCGAAAATCGCATCAAGGTCCCCAAGCCGCTAGCCGGTAACACTTGCAAAAAACAAACCCTGCTTTTGAAAATTAGGCAATCAACCGATCGGTCGGTTTTAAATTACGCATCGCCCATCACCTGGTCCCCTGGCTCGGTTGAGAGAATTCAGAAGTGTGGCAAACATCAGGTAAGTGACTCTAAGCGATTTTGAAGAAACCAGTTGATTTGTTGAGGTAACAGGAGATGTTACAGTGGTTTTTTTTTATGACGAACCTGAAATTATGTTATGATATAAGAGAAAATCAACGCAGCCGCCGCGCATGTTATTGTCTGAACAGCGAATGACTGAATCAGTGTGAGAAGTTGTAGTCGAAGTTACTCGCACAACTTTGCTTCGGATGAGCAAATCCTTGATCTGAACAACGACTGATTGGAAGAGCGTAAGAATGCATGTGAAATGAGCAATCACGACTCTGCTTCCGAATCTTCCATGGTGTAGTCACCTGAGACTAGTAATACGCAGTGTATGAAGCTCCAAATCTACCGAAATACTGAGCTCAAGATGTCTGAGGGATGCCGCTTGGGGTCCGCAAAATAAAAATCAGTGAGCTTGCTATTAAAAACTTGTTCTTGCAGTAGTGCTACCGTAGAAACCAACCCAATACGCACTTGCAAGATGTTGAGCCACCTTCTAATCACATCAGGAGTTGAGATACATCCATCTGACTGTCGATATCCGTACCTACACACAATCAGCATTGCAACACACAGTAAAAGATAGGCTATTAGCGACATTCATCGCTTCGCGATCATCATTATTGAATATCAATCACAAACCATTGCAGATGAAGAGCTTCAACTAGCTCGTGCGACCCGCATTACTCTGTCATAATGACGTGCTCGATACTGTGGCAGATGTCCAGAATTCACCCACCCACCAACCACCTCTTCACATGCCTCTTTGACCCCACTCATCTAACACTATTTTCTTCACGCAGAGCTCACTCGAGCTCATCCTGTCGAAACAACCTGTTCCTGTGTCTATTGATAGTTGAGATATCATACAAACTAGGGCCGATGATTTCACTGCGCTTCTCAGAGTCTCTATGAACTGCTACCATAACAATAACAAAATCGGGTGACGCTCACATGCCAGACGGGTATACTTATCGGAAAGACCCGGATTTATAAGTAGCCAAAAACTTTTGCTGCAAAATCTTATCGGAATGGCAAAAATATAGGTTGAAAGGCAGAATAAGACACATTTCCCAAAGACCATTTCTGAATTTTATCGCAGAACAACATCAAATGGGGTTAAGAATTGTAGAATTTCGTAAGAATTCTTTTGCCAACAAATATTATATATTTTATAACATACTTATATTACTAGGATTAAGGTCGATTCACTATATTCGTCTCTTTCTTATTTTATAGAATGTACTGTACATCGGAATGGTGGTTGTTATATATTATATGTTTTATCTGTTCCAATGACGCCGTTCTTCGTCATAAAATATTTACATTCAAACTTACATATTTAGTGGTACATTGAATTTTTATATTTAAAAAATCCTGAAAATAAAAAATATTCCCTTAAAATGTATGTATGCAACCCTCGTTTTGGTTTGGTTTGGTTGGAGGATGGTTCCATATGTAGTCCACGCAAGTGGGAAAGTTACTGTTCGCCATTCACTTGGGAGTGGCCAGGACGATTCTTCTGCATATGGTTCAAGCAGCTCACAACGTCTGGGATTAGCCCACGTATTCTCTGGTTAGCTTCCGAACACCCGTTCGGGAGTGAGGTAACGTGAGAAGGCGAAGCATTCCAGGATAGCTGGTTGTGCGCTGGGGCCCGAAACATGGTAGTCTGCAGCACCAGATTCCAGCATAAGAAAATACACCAAGCAACGTGGCTGTCTCCTGATCGAAAAACGCGAAACCAAATCGATCATGTTGTGATAGATGGAAGACAAGCTTCCAGTGTTTTAGATGTACGTACGATCCGAGGACCCAACATCGACTCGGATCATTACCTCATTGCAGCCAAACTACGCACACGCCTCTGTGCAGCGAAAAGCGTACATCTAACTACGCAAAGAATGTTCGACATCGAAAAGCTGCCACGCAGCGATCGGGCGCAACGCGAGCCATGCGGAATCGCTACCGATATTTGTAATGTTTTAGTTCGGATCTTGCTCTCCAAAATGGCCTAAAGAGAATCCATCGGTTTCGCGTCTGATGAATTTGAGCGCCATTGAATGGACGTGATGAATTTCGGAACGTTGTTTTCTAGCCATTGTTGGTTCACTCGAGCTTTGTGAGACGGGCCCGGCTTCAAATCAACCTCCAGAATACTTTCCCGATAATATTTCGCATATACGTTGACGCCAAGCTCGATGAAAACGATTGGAGAAGAGCGCCCATCTGCGATTACAGCGGCCCAAACCATTACCTGTAGCGGACAATCAATGACGCAAATTCTCGTATGAACGGTCGGTCACATAAACCCTATCATTTTTGGGGTTTACGAATTGCTCAATTTGAAAACATTTCTCGTCAGAAAACCCAATGTTCGGAAATTGACCGCTTTCGGCCAAACGAAGCAACTCCTTTGCTTTCTCAAGTCTTACTTGATGCTGCTTTGGTGTGAGATCATGCGCTTTTTGGATCTTGTAAGGCTTGACTTTCAGATAATTTTTCAGTTGCAGTCTTTTGGTGACCACCTCCATGACGTTTCGCGATGCTACCAGTATTATTGTAACGAGTAATGGAGCGATAAATAAAAATTTTATTTACTTTAAGGTGCTCGAACTCACGAACAATCGCTGGTTGTGACTTTCCAGCCAAATAAAATACAATCACACTATCACGTTTGAAATTCATGCTCTTTTTTGCTTTGTGGTGTTTGGACTGTCATTTAGCCAACTAACAGATAGCTGATGCCCATGCATCAGCTGCGCGAGCGGTCTGAAGTTGGTTACACTGGAGCCTGTAAACCTAAAAAAATGCCTGCGCGGAAAGCGTTTTTCATCAAATGATGAGGTCATAACAGCTGTGGAAGCGTATTTTGCAGCCCGTCCGGATTCTCACATCAGGAATGGAGCTCATAAATTGGAATCTCGTTGGAGCAGTGTATTGATGTTCAGGGAAACTAACTACTGACTAATAAATTGTATTTCGAACCATAAAATTGTGTTTTTCTTATCGAACTGCAAAACTCATTGAACAAACATTCATTTTGATACCTACATTTCTTTCAAGTTTCATGTAATGCGTCGCAACAATTCCTTGCTCTATCACACTTAAAATTTGTACTGTACAAAAAAAAAACACAAACAACTCTTAAGTTGAACGAAGGCTCTGGTTACACTGATTTGATTACAGAAGCGAGAGAGAAATACTATGTACAATTGACAAAGACGGTTTTACGTCAATCAAATAGCGGTAGCCAACATACTTTTTTCTAGCGGTGTTAATCTCGACACTTAGTGAAAATAGCCACACATCGTATGAAGTTCGTTGCCATTCGAACTTGGCTTGTTTTTGCTAGTTTTGTAGACAGTACGCAAATGAATATACATGGAATTCATAACTTTAAGTGCTGGATAATTGCACTATTTAAGTGTTCGATTCATAATATACATAAATACTTAATTGGCAAATCCCCGAGGCAGTCATTCATTATGAATTTACGCACTCTATTGAAGAAATTGGCTTCGTTTTACTGAAATGAAACCAACCCAGTCAGTTTAATTTGAGCTTTATAACACTTCGGAAGTTTATTTCATATTTAATATACTCATAGTTTACTCGAAAAAATTATTAAAGATATCTGAATTTCACTATCGTTTAAAATATGTGGAAATTCTCGTGGGTTTTACTTATACTTACGACACTTTTGCCTCGCTCTAACGCGAGCCTACGGGATAATGTTCAGAAAGTTAACGAAAACCACTTGAGTTTGGATACTATTTTGGATTACAGCACTATACTTTTCCCATTGACTACTGTGAGTAGCACAAATCTGGTGAGCAAACAATGTGACCTGAACATGCAAAAGCTGCGACGCGGCATACTAGCGCGCGAAGCTTGGGCGCTTAAAGGTTAGTTGAAATTGTATGCGAGATACAAAGCATTCGAAAACCTAAAAAACCAAAAAAAAAAAACAACCAAAAAACCAAAAAAAAAGAACAAAAAAATACAAAAAAATAACAATAACAAAACACAAAAAAAACATTTACAATAACTTTCAGCGCTTGACGCCTCCGGCTCCAAACCGCCCGCTTTCATATTTGGTGACAATTTTTGGCTGGGCAATCAGGAGCTCTGTGAGGCGGCGCGTAACGGCCTAAACTTGGACATTTCACGCTATATCAAGCACAAAATGAATGTGTCATTATTAGCAGCCAGATCGCCATTGGATGTGGATTATCGTGTGGTTTTTCTGGATCATGATTCACCTTATCAAGTGGACGCAGTATTTGGACAATATCAACCTGTCCTGCATATCGGTTTGTGTGTGCCTCAGGTGTGTAGCACTCAGGAAGTGATGCAGCTGTTCAATGCCTATTTGGAAAGCGATTTATTCGTAGATAATGACCTCTATGAACTCAAGCCGCGTGTTTTGCATGCAAAGGCAATTAAATTGGAGGGCGCGCGCTACTACAAACTAATACCCTTTCAACTGCTCGCCGGTTTCGTCATCTGTACGCTGCTACTGACTTTTTGCGCTTTTCGTTTGCGTAGTCGGCAAACTAAAATGAAAAATATGATACAGAAAGGTGAAAATTTGCAAAATTCAAATGAGAATGCAACAGCATCACAAACCTCACTGGAGGCTTTTATTCAATGCTATGATTTGCAGCTGAATTGGTCGAAGATCGCAACTGTGCCCGATTCCTCAGCGAACCAGCTTAGTTTCCTGAATGGCGCACGCATAGTAAGCGTTCTAGTTTCAATTTATTTTCATGCTTTCGTACTAATGCATGACTTGGCCAGTAATGCAGCACCACTTTTTGCGTATACGAATAACATTGGCAATGTGGATGTGGCCATGGATGTGTTTTTGTTTCTTAGGTTAGTCTTGAAGATATGATTTTCAAGTAATACGAGTATTCGTATTGTAATCATGCATACAAACCTGCATATTTTATGCCAAACTTGGTATTTCTAGCGGATTCCTACAGGCCTACAGTGTTTTACATAAGAAGAAACAAATTGAACGTATCCGGCAGTCCAGTTTCATCCAAAACATTAAGGAAATCGTGAAGATTGTATCTCGTCGCTATCTCAGGTGTGTTGACATGCTGCTGATTACTTAAAAAAACGAATGATAGAGTAGACAGACGGCGACGTTAATCGGGATTACCGGCGCAGTTAGTTCGAATTAAAATTGTAGTGTGACAGACTGTTGTTTCGCGGTTTAGTGAACAGATGATTTGTTTATTTGATAGTTTTGTGAGTAAAAGATGGACCGCAGAGAAAAAATACGCGTGCTAGCTTCCCTGATACTAAAAAATAACTATTTATTAAAAAAAATATTAAATTGGTGTTTCTCAAACTCAAACTCAGACTCAAACTTATCCGAAATTTCGAAGCAATTAATGTAATCAAGTTACGCCATCTGTTGTAAAACCGCACGAACTTATCCATAGACCTATTAATTTCAAAGGAGTTGGTGCAAACCAGCATTGCATCCAGTATTTCTTGTTCTTTTCTTTAAAAGTTCATTATATAATATCTTATTCACAATGTTGTAGTCGAAAGTTCTCCTAATCCGCTTAAATTATGAGGATTAAGTTTAGTTGTCAATCCGTATTAGTTGAACTTAGTTCCTAAGATAATTGCGAGTCAATCCCGATTAACGCCACCGTCTGTCCAAGCTATAACTGCATACAAGAACTTATAAAGAATTTAAATACATAATTCGTTTATTAATATTGCAATCAATTTAAGGGTACCCGGTGGTCTGGAGCACGAAAATTTCACCTATTTTCACGATTTTTTTTTTTGCCATTAGAAATTTAAAAAACGAGGTTTCAACTTTTCGGGCCTATTAGTATATTTATTGAGCATACAAAAATTTTTTTTTTTACTTTTGAAACAATATTTATTATTATAAAAATGCCGCTGAAGATGACACTCTCCAAAAATCGAACCCGGACGGCGTGGATGATTTCGAGACTTCTACTCATCTGAAACACAAAATTCAAGAAGATTCTTAATCAGAAAGAGTGCAGTTATGGTCGGAACTAGAACAAATCGAAAAAATGAAAAATTGACAAACAAATTGTGAACAACATATCCAAATTTCAAGTGATTCGGTTGAATAGTTTTTTTGTTTTCAGCCCCGCCGTTCCGAAAAAAGTCGTTTCGAGATAAACGAGCTTAAAGTTTTTGGTACAGGAGCGCGCGGACCGCTCTCTATCCGGTTAATGGGCTGCAGAAGCTATAATATTGGGAATTTCCGCATGGAAATTTCACAGTATATTCTTAAGATAACATTCTTTCGAAATATCGAAAAACGAAAAAATCGAGTTTTTGAAATTTCTAGACGACCGGCTCCCCTTAAATCAGAAGATTGTATATCCCAAGCCATGCTAGTCGTATGTGTATTACAGGAGAAGTTTTTAAAGCTTTCAAAGCTGCGTCTCCTTTGGCGGTGCACTGCCTGATGAGCATTCATAAGTTGAGTCTACACATAACTTCGAGAGCCTGCTGCGGTGGCGCTCTGGGTGATATGTTGAGATGGACTCATTTCAGCAAATACTTCTTAGTTGATCTGCTGTCAGTGGGCTATGATTCAACGTCTTGGCATCATCTTTATACTACGCTTGAAAACCTGTTAGCTGCCTGCTGAATTTCCTTATTAACACACGGAATTTTTCCTTACAAAATTTTTCATTTACTTCTACCTTTTGCTCTCCACTCTTTCGTGTTTAATGGTACCAAAATAGAAGGTGTGCTTTTACCTGACCACGTGAGACTTCGTCCTTTGTAAGCGCCACCTTCTAGCCTAGCTTTAACAGCATTCTCTAAAAAGGCTATTAAGGATTCCCTTTGCTCCTCAGCATGGTTGGCAACATGTGCGATGAGTATCAAGGACGGGTGTCAGCTGAAAACTTGTTTTTTTAACTTTATATACTTCTTACAATTAATTATTAATACTATGTATAATTAGTGCGTTCTTTATTCCTCAAACATTTTCTCCCAACAGAAATAATGTTAGCTTGGAAGAGCTGCCGTTTTATCCCGGCATAAGCCAATAATTTTTTCTTAACCATTTCTTCATATGGCTTTCAGACTCCTTCCATTAAATATTTCACGGTAGCAGTTTTTTTAACTGCAATATATGACATTACATGAACTGAAAACCAGTTGAGGCGTTAACTTTCAAAAACGCAGTGTCTTGCAAGGATGATAAAATACTAGGTTTGGCCAATCTGCCATGGTTAAAAACTTAATTGAGCGACCTACTTCTATGGAGAAAAAATTTGTAGAGGTGTGCTCTTTAACAGGCCCTTATTCGGCTCTGAGTGAATTTCACAGAATCAGCTGATGAGCTGGCGTCACTTTGGATGTGTTTACAAGGCAATTGAGATTGTATTGGTCACCAAAACGACTGATTGGACGAGTATGTGAATATGAGAGAAATCATCGTGCAGAATTCGACTGACCAATTCCCAAGTGACGTGGCAGCTGAAGTGCCCCTTTTGTTTTGCACCATAGTTAAAGAGCAAGCCTTTTAAATCTATCATCCTTGAATAACTTCGGCTGACACGTGACTGGGTACTCGGCAGTCGAACTCCGATTTACACCAACACGTATTTACACACTTGTTCAATCAGTCGTTGTTCAGACGGCAACGAAGCAAAGACTAGGTTGATTTTTTTCGTATATCATCAACACAATATAAGTTTTTTTCGTAAACAAACCGCTGTCACAACCCCGATCCAGCCAATCAGCTTAGAACCATTGCTTAAAATTTGTTGGAAACCAATATTTTGGACATTTTTTAAAACTTTTTTTTTTATTTTTTGTTTTTTGAAAAAGGAGTTTGCGGTGTTTGATATTTTTATGTTTAAAATATAGTTTTGCATCAAAAAAAAATTTTTTTTAGTTTGAGTTTTTCTTAAAAAATTTAGAGAATCCCATTTTGTGCTATTTTTGGGTGTTAGTATTTTTTTTTTTTTCAAAAAATTAAATAAAAAATAATTTGGTTTTTTGTTCAACATTTTAGGGAAACCAAACTGTTTTTTGGCATTTTTATTAAACAACCCCACTAAAATTGTTTTCTTATTTTTTCCATTTATAGCATGGACTATTTTCAGTAATCCATTCAAGTTTCATAGAGAGAATTGAATAATTTTTCGAATTATATTGAAATTCGTTCAGCGAACCAGTGAAAAATTCTGCGCATCTGCTTACTAATGTTCTTAGCGACACTTCGATCGAGGGACTTACAAACGGACATACTGTACGAATTCGTATGCTAGCGTACACCCCTAGGGAACACCCAAACAAATTTTGACAGAAAAACTAAATTTTAAAAACAAAAATTAAAAAAAAATTGTTTACAAACAAACAAAAACACAAATAATAGTAAAACCAAAAACTTTTTTAAAAATTTATTTTATCCCTAAAATTAAATTAAGAACTAAAGAATTCCAAAATGTTGAGAAAACCGCAGATTTTTAGCTTTAGAAAACTCGATACCATAATTTTCAAATTGATCGAATCTCAAGTTGTTTATATTTTTTTAATGTTTGTTTTTTGTTTACTCCTAATTCACATGCCTTGCAAAACCCAATTTTGAGAGAAATTTTAGCCGGAATATTTAGGAAAATCCGCTCAAAAAGGAGGAGTTTAATAAAATCTTTAAATTTATTGAGATAGATTTTTCATGTTGAAAATTGCATTCTTTGTAATATTTCTTTTAAACAGATTATTTGTACTTTCCTTTTTTTGTTTGCTCATTAGCCTTAAAATATTTTCTACTTCGCCTATAAGAATTTATTTGAGTCATTGTCTAATAAATAAGTAAAGAAATAATAATAAATAAAAATATTAAAAATAAACTGAAATATTTAAAAATAAGTTTCACCGAAGTCTCTCTTTCGAATAGATTGGCTCCTCTCTACTACGTCATGATCTGTGCCTCATATTTAACACTTCAGTACTTGGACAATACACGGGGCTTCTACCTAACCGGTGTTATGGCGGAAAAATGTGAGCACTACTGGTGGCGCAACGTGCTGTTCATACACAATTTGTTCGAACACAGAGAGATGTGCCTGGTATGGACTTGGTATTTGTCATGCGAAATGCAGTACTCAATTGTTCTCACAATACTTTTGACTATTCATGCTAAGTACATTCATACATACATACATACATGCATACATATATTTAAAAAAAAAAATCGCCCACTCTTTTTCAGAAAACCAAGATTCACTAAAATGTCGGTTTTGATGATCATAATTGGATCTTTGATATACCAAACTATTATGAGCATCCACCTGAATTACCAGATTTCCTTAGAGACAACATTCACTCACTTTAAAACGGTTTATATGCATCCACTTTCTCGCATCTTCCCATATCTCACCGGCGCAACTGCCAGTTGGCTCCTTCTAGAATACAACTCACAGCTGCGCTCAACTAAGTTATTGAATAACTTTTCCAGCCATTTGATCTCCTTAGTATTCTCGATTTGTGCGCGACCGGCTCCATTTGGACGTGTCCATACTGTGCGCATGGCAACATTCATCTTAATACTGCAACGCTGTGGCTATTCATTGGGTTTTTGTGGGATGCTACTTGCCATGGCGAATAAACGTCTCAGTTGGTATTGCCGCATATTGAACGCCAATATTTTTCAGAAAGCTACTCACTTTGCCTACGCTTTGTCGATGTTGAACTCGTTACTCCTAATTTTCGTTTACATTTATGGTGGAAAGCTGGCGTATCAGGGAGCACTTGGAGTGGTAAGTTGAATTAATATCGAATTAGAGGATTGCCAAAAATGAAAGGTAAACAGGTAAAGAAGAGGTGTCTAAGTTGGGTTGCTTGTTTTCCAAAATGTTTGACAAATCCTATAGCTTTAATTTGAAATACAGTCAGAACCAGAGGAGAGTTCTTCAAAGGGAGGAAATTGCACCAAAACGCAGGCTATGTGTCTTCTACTTTTTTCTGAAATATAACATATTTTGCAATTTCAAAAATAGGCATCATGCGAAGAGTAAATGTAAATAGTTAAAGATGGTAGTTATAGACCGATTTAAAAAAAGCAATTCTCATACCGAAACTAATACGTCTTCCAAGCTGCATTAAGACACCCTCAATCAAATCAAAATTTGGTGGACGTGCGGTTCGCTCTCTGGCTTCCTTGATATAAAATATCGTACATAAAAAGTGGTGCCGCAGACACACAGATTTGCGGACTCCGTTTGCATTGAGACCGACAGCAATGAAAGCCTTGAAATTCCACAAACGTAATTGCCTAGTAAAGTCATCGACGAACAAAACTAACACTCTACAAGGCTCTCATCATGCCTGTCCTAACATATGTCGCAGAAGCTTGGACGATGACAACTTCCAATGAGGCGTCACTTGGAGTGTTTGAAAGAAAGATTCTGCGAAAGATTTTTGGACCTTTGCCCGTTGATGTCGGCAAATATCGTGGGCAATGGAACAACGAACTGCATGATCTTTACGGTGACGCAGACACAGCGCAGCGAACAAATATCCAGCGGATACGTTGGCTGGGCCATGTCATCCGAATGATACAAACGCTCCGGCTCTGAAAGTATTCCATGCGGTACCAGCTGGTGAACAGGAAAAGAAAGGCCTCTTCTGTGTTGCAAATATCAGTTGGAGAAGGACTTGGCTTCACTTGGTGTTTCCACTTAGGCGCCGGTTAGCACGCGAAAGAAATGATTGGCGCGCTATGTTAAACTCGGCCAAAATTGCTCAAGCGGTTATCGCGCCAATCAAGAAGAAGTGTGAGAAGTTGTAGTCGAAGTTACTCACACAACTTTGCTTCGGATGAGCAAACCCTATAATCCATCATCCTTGATCTGAACAACGACTGATTGGAAGAGCGTAAGAATGCATGTGAAATAAGCAGTCACAAGTCTGCTTCCGAATCTTCCATGGCGTAGTCACCTGACATTAGTAATACGCAGTGTATGAAGCTCCACATCTACCGAAATACTGAGCTCAAGATGTCAAAGGGATGCCGCTTGAGGTCCGCAAAATAAAAATCAGTGAGCTTGCTATTCAAAAATTGTTTCTGCAGTAAGGCTACCGTAGACGCCCAGTACGCACTTGCAAGATGTTGAGCCACCTTCTAATCACATCAGGAGTTGAGATGCATCCATCTGACTGCCGATATCCGTACCTACACACAATTAACATTGTAGCTCACAGTAACAGACTGGCTATTAGCGACATTCATCGCTTCGCGATCATCGTTATTGAATACCAATCACCACCCATTGCAGATGAAGGGCTTCAACTAGCTCGTGCGACCCGCATTACTCTTTCACAATGACGTGCTCGATACTGTGGCAGATGTCCAAAGTTCACCCACCCACTAACCACCTCTTCACATGCCTCTTTGAGCCTACTCATCTAACACTATTTTCTTCACGCTGAGCTCACTCGAGCTCACCCTATCGAAACAACCTGTTCCTGTGTCTATTGATAGTTGAGATATCATACAATACTAGGGCCGAAGATTTTACTGCGCTTCTCAGAGTCTCTATGAACTACTACAATAACAATAACAAAATCGGGTGACGCTCACATGCCAGACGGGTATAGTTGTCGGAAAGACCCGGATTTATAAGTAGCCAAAAACTTTTGCTGCAAAATCGTATCGGAATGACAAAAATATAGGTTGAACGGCAGAATAAGACAGATTTCCCAAAGACCATTTCTGAATTTTACCACAGAACAACATCAAATGGGGTTAAGAATTGTAGACTTTCGTAAGAATTCTTTTGCCAACAAATATATTTTATAACATATTTATATTACTAGGATTAAGATCTGTTCACTATATTCGTATCCTTCTTATTTTATAGAATGTACTGTACATCGGACTGGTGGTTGTTGTATATGTTTTATCTGTTCCAGTGACGCTGTTCTTCGAAATACCCTATCGTAACATTTCCAGTTTGTTGACCAAGCGAGGGCTAGAGAAAACGTCATAAAATATTTACATACAAACTTACATATTTAGTGGTACATTGAATTTTTATATTATTAAAATCCTAAAAATAAAAAAATATTGTATATCCCCTAAAATTTATGTATGCAACCTTCATTTTCATAAATTTGCCATAGTGGAGTTAATCAGCTTAAAGACCTCGCTTAAGACCGTCTGGAAAAAGGGATCTCCGCTTAGTTACAATCGATATTTTAAGTCAATATCACATTTGGTTTATTTTGCTCTTTCTTCCGAGGCTTTGTTTTGTTTCACTTCTCAAACACTTCTCAAACCTGCTAACAACTGCGCATGTCACAGGGAATGTGAAGATCCCGATACCTCAAACGTTGCCAACGCGAGTGAGGACGCGGCTAAAGAACAATAAAGCCGCAGGCGCCCACGGACTGCCGGCTGAGCTATTCAATCATGGCCAGGAGTTGAACAGGTGCATGCATTAACTCCTAAGGGAAATATGGTCGGATGAAAGCATGGAACTTAAGATTCTGGCGAGCGTATTGTGTGAAAGGCTCAAGCCGACCATCAATCAACTGATCTGATCAACTGATCAGTGGGGCTTTAGACCTGGAAAATCTACAATCCTACAGATATTCACAAATCTACATATTATATATTCACAATACGCCAAGTCTTGGAAAATACCCATGAAAGAAGAATCGAGGCACACAATATTTTCGTCGACTTCAAAGCTGCATTCGACAGTACGAAAATGAGTTGGGGTTACGACGACATAGTGAGGCTTTACGACGGCATAGGCATAGCGCAGCAAATAAAGATGCAGCGATTTCGTTGGCTAGGTCATGTCGTCCGAATGGCTCCTAACGGCCCGGCTCTGAAAGTATTCGATGCGGTACCAGCTGGTAGTAGCAGAGGAGGAGAAAGAGGCTCATTTGCATTTGAAAGATCAACTAGAGAAGAACTTGCCTTCACTTGGTGGCGGCCAGCACGAGGGAGAGACCACTGGCACTCTTTGTTAAGCTGGGCCAAAATCGCTTAAGCGGTTATCGCGTCAATCAAGAAGTAGAAGGTTTGCAGATGGTGGGCCCAATCCATCCCAATTTACATTCCCGTATTTCAATACCAATGGGGTTTCGTCCGCTTCTTGCGGGGAGTTGTTCGTTCGAAATCCAGTCGTCAGGCTACCATCTGCGCAGGATTGATCTGAGATAATTGATCGTAGAGAAAAATTGATTTTATATTCGAATTAAAAATCCTTACTTTTGTGCGTTTTGTCAGTTGCTTCGAGTAGGTACCAAATCCTTTTTGAGCTGACGAATGACGCTTTGGCTTTTTTAAGCCTTTGGGGATGGAGCCGCTCGACAGGCGAGCGTCGCTGAGGACGAGAGGTATTGGATTGCGCAGTAAAGAAAATAAATACGTTGCACATTATAAAAACTAAGGTTTTATTTCACACAAGACAAATTTTCCATAAAATCAAAAAATAATTATAAACAAACTGCTATCACTGCTAATGTTGAAATGCCTGAGTGAATTTCTTATTGCACGGATTGCACTTCCACTTGACGAAGTAATGCCATCATCTTCCGTCTCATCAGATTCCAAGTGATATTCATCAGAATTGTCACTATCCAACGTATCATCTCTAGATCGATTAGCTATCGTGCGTAGGATAAAAACAACTGTCTATAAAAAGCCTGCTGGTTCATCTGGCAGCGACATCGAGAGACTGAATCGAAGAACTGGGATTCGTTCTAACTCTAACGTCGCTTCACATCGTAAGTTTACATTATAAGGATCATAAGACTTCGTGGCTAATGGCCCCGAATGTTTTTGAATGAAAACGTGACTCTTTTACTATACCTATGCGCATCTTATCGCTCAGAACGACAGACGTTGCCAACCTCGCAGCTCCGAACTAATTTGGGTGGCTATATGTCGACACGCGTCCGGAACGTTAAAACGGCTTGGGCGGCTATATGCGCACACTCGTCCTCAAAGGGTTAATTTTTGCACTTAAATCAGTCATCGTTCCGCCGTCAGGTGTAATCTGGCGTCCTGGGTAGGTAAATGTGTCGATGCCGGAGCCATACAGGTATTTATTTTCCAGATGATTTCTTCGCTTGCTTGCCAAGTGTCACCCGTATGGGCAGCTACGAAATACACCTCTATATGAGCTTCTGTCCTTTGGAAAGTGTCTACTTTAAAGTAAAAATTATTGTGCTAGAGGCTAACGAACTTAATTTCTTAACGCTTAGCTGATTGAGATTGAATTTTTTTTATTTTTTTAATAAATAATTCCATGGGCCGGATTTGTCTAAACGACAAAAAATAAAAACAGAAGCCGCTAGCCGAAATATGTTTACTATATTAATACAGACAGTCATACACACATGCATGCATACTTATGCTCATACATAGACAAACGAGTTCATCTACGTCTGGGTTCAAAAGTCTACATCCTCAATGAAGATAGACAAATATTTAACATCGTAGAATAACATTTTTTCTTTCGTCAGATACAGAAATAACTGACTTTAATGCTTCGCTGTAAAATATAAAAAAATAAAATCACATACACTCCCACTAATGCCAGCACACACGGATATACATTCGTACATAAATTTCAAGGCAAGTAAGTGCACATACATACAGACAGTTATTTACATTACACTACCGAAGCACAGACACAAAAGATCCTAACATAAACAGCGGAAAAAAGATGTGCACCCATACACGCACATACATACGTACGCTTGTATGCATGTTTGCCAGTATACATGTATATGTAAATATTACACACACATTTACAACTCGATGAAAACCTGCACGCGTGGAAGAGGTCAGTGCTCCCGCGCCTTACCAAAAGAAGTCACTGTAGGCCAAGAAGAATTCCTTGCTAGTCAACTTCCACAAATGTATCCACTAATAATGAATGCACGTAGTTGTAGTTAAAGTGGAAATGAGTACTTATAAATACCTGTGTATGTATGTGGATGCGTGTTTCTAAACACGTATGGTTGTAAGTGCCCCGCATTGATCCGCGTAGACGCCTGCCAAAGCCGATAAACGCGCAACAAAGGCTGGAAATAGTCATACTGAGATCTAACCATAACCAAAGTTGCGGCAAAGGTGTACAAAAGAGTAGGTACAAAAGAAAACTGTTGGCCTTTTGGGGCGCGTTGTGGATGTGGTTAGAATCGCGCGCATGCAACGTGGCAGGCAAAGAGTTGAGCGCATGCGCGAGTAATATTAATTGTTTTTTTAATGTTTGTAGACATAAATTTTCAATATTATACGATTGCTGTAAGGAAGTTGAATTGTATTTTGTTTTATTTTTTGAAATATAATTTTGCGCTTTAACGCTAGATTGTGTAAGGAAGTCATTTTGACTATTTCTCAATTTCAATTAGAAAAAAGATTATGTACTTATATATAATGGCACAGGTTCCTCTAATTTTGTGACTTTTTCACTAAGTAATGTGTAATGTATACACAAGCAACTGTCCAAGGGGTGGTAGTGCCGTAATAATTAAGAAAAATATTGAGCAAGTTCAGAAATATTCCATACCCCAACTGTAACAATTAAAGAGCGTGAGTTGTACAAACCAGCGTGAGAAACTGGATGTGACTTAATTTCAACGGCGAAGCCAACATATTGGCCAACTGATGTCAATAAAATTCCAGACCTGATCGACTTTTTCATCATAAATAAAAAATAGTTTAAAAAAACTAAAAAACACGCTTTTATTGCTAATCGAACTAAAAAGTAGAAAATAAATTTTAATGACAAAGGGACCTATAATGAAGTAATAGCAAATCGAACGATCAGTCAAAGTCAACTACCTCAGAACAGAATTATAACAAAAATTAAGATACAAATAGAGTAATTCAAATTAGAGTTAAAAGCGTGGGATGCATTTTGCTTCACTTTCATAACCCTCTGTACATAGGTAGTTGCCAATAGAATGATTGTAATATTTACTATATCAAGCATCCCACGCTTTTAACTCTAATACATGCTACTGATTTGGCCCTGGAGGTAGCCGAGAGGTATCAAATTGGTGTCCACCCACGTACAATAAGCAGGACCCTTAATAATGAAGGTAACAACTGCAGAACTCCTCGCAAGAAGCCCCTTATAAGCGAGAAAAACTAAAAGCTTCGTATGGAGTTTGCAAAAAAGCACCTTATAAGGGAATAGAATTTTGTAAACTAGTTTTATTCACTGATGAGTCCAAACACAACATATTTGGATACGACGGCAAAGCCAAAGTTTGGAGAAAACGAAACACTGCCATGGATCCAAGGAATTTGATTCCGACTGTAAAGTATGGTGGTGGCAGTGTCACGGTTTGGGGAGCAGTTGCAGCCACAGGAGCTGGAAACCTCGTTTTCATTCAAGGAAATATGGATCGCTTCTAATACAAGCACATTTTGGAACAAAACCTGATGCCATCCGTGGACAAACGAGGCCTAGGCTCGAGCTGGATCTTCCAGCAAGATAATGACCTAAAGCATTCTGCGCAAATCGTCAAGGACTAGCTGCTGTATTACATTTTATAATAAGTAATAAGAGGACAAAACGTTCATGGACACACGCTTTTTTCTGTAAAATGAGTCCCTATTTAATAATATTTGACAAAAATTTTATTAGAATTATGTTTAAAGACCTGTTTTCTTTCCCGGCATCCATTTCATTTAGTTTTTATTTTGATGTTTCTCCTTACATTCGTAATAATAATTATCGATAACACAGTAAACACAGGGTTGTATGCCAAAAAATATCGTTATTATCTAGGATTATTTTATAATTATTTGGGAAACAAATTTTGTATGGGAAATCGCGCTTTTTAATTTTGAGTTAAGCGCGGAAAAGTAGATCATCTACATATATGTGAACGTATTATAAGACACATTTAGTAGAAACGGTAGATGTTGGGGTTAAATACGCATAAAAGACAGATTTCATTAGAAATAAAGATTTTTCATTTTACAACCAAATTCACCTTACTTTTTGCCCACAGGTAAAAAAAGAAAATATTAATCCTGGCAATCCTAATGAGGATAATGGAAAACTTTTATCACATTACTGCATTGTCATCGGTCCTTGATAGGTGTGCAAAATTCCAAGTCGATCAGATTTTTAAAAGCCAGTGAAATTTAAGCTCAAAGATTCCGTTACATACATACATACATACAACCCGAGCTAATAAAAGTGTGTTAAAAACTGACAACGAATTTTATTCAAATAGCCGAAGGTTCTGATCTCAATTCTGCGCATTCACCAATATATTTAACTATCAGTGAAACAATAATCGAGAAAGAAAGTAATCCGACACTCCATAATAAAAATACTGATTGGAAATCCTTTGCAAAAATTCTTCAAAATATTCAACAAAATGATTTCTCAATTAGAAGAAGAAGCTCAAAGGTTTGTCCAAGAAATTCAGAAAGCCGCCTGGATGAGTGCACCCAATTTCAAAAGGAAAACAACTGGAGCTAACTACCCCAAAAAAATTAAGCAGCTCATCACGAACAAACGAAAATTACTCCGAAAATGGGAACAAACTCGTTTCCCAGTGACAAAACCAAACTAAACACAGCATCAAAAGAATTGCATAGTGAAATAAATTTTATTAAAAATGAATCAATAAATAAGTATACTTCAAGCTTAAGACCTGATAAAAGAGTTAACTACCCACTTGGGAAATGTACTAAATATTTGAAAAGACTAAACTGTAATGTTCCTCCAATCAAAAAAGATATTAATACATGAGCAAAAGTGGCAAAGACCAGGCAAAAGCTTTTGCAAAATACTCAACAAAAACCTTCTAACTCAACGAAAATCAGTGTGAAAATTTGTATCTTATTGTGAATGAAAACACTCGTATCTCATTCATTACCATAAAAGAACTCAAAAGCGAAATAAAACAACTAAAAGATAAAAAACGCCCGGATTCAATTTAATTGAGGTGTTAAAAAAGTTACCCTTTATAAGTTTGGTTAAATTAGTCAAGTTATTAATTCATATACACTATGTTCCAACCCTGTGGAAAGTTGCAAAAATGTTAATGATTCCAAAACCGGGAAAAGATTTACATCTTGTCTCCTTCTACCGACCAATCTCGTTGCTGCCTCAAATTGGTAAGCTATTAGAAAAGTTCATCCTCAATCGGTTGACGTTAATTATCGACTTCCCTTCGCATCAATTTGGCTTTCGCAGTAAGAACTCAACTATCGATCAGGTGCACAGAATAAAAGCTAAAATCGAGAACTCTTTTGAACAGAATAATGTGTGTTCCGCAGTATTCTTGGACGTCGCACAAGCTTTCGGCAAGGTTTGGCATGTCGGTTAAAATAATAACTAAACACATGGCTTCCAAATGATTTTTGCGCCCACCTAAACTCGGATCTGAGCGAGCGCTACTTTCGCGTTAAACAAGGAAACGAATAATCTAACCTTGAAGCATTCTTGGTCCGCTCTTATACCTTCTATGTACTATAGAGACCTGCCGATACCCCCGAATAGCTTGATCGCCGCTTTTGCCGACGACACTGCCATCCTAGCAATTGGAAGAAGTGCTGAAGAAGCTGCAGCCAAACTTCAAATTGCAACAAACGCTATTGAAGAATGGCCGAAGACTTGACGCATAAAATTGAGCAATGCCAAGTCAGTTCATGTTAACTTCACTAACAAAGTGAAGTGAATCAGTATCCAATAATACTGCTAGATGCCGCAATACCACATGCAAACACTGCAAAATACCTTGGAGTTAACGCTCGATGCTAAGCTTCGATGGAAGGAGCATATAAAACTTAAACGACATGAAATCTATCTGAAGATAATAAAAATGAAATGGCTAATTGGACGAAGATCAAAGCTATCCATATGTAACAAAATATCTAACTATATATAAACAAAATATAAAGCCAGTGTGGTCACGCAACTATGGCACGCAACTATGGGGTTGCGGCAGTCAAAGTAATATAAATATACTTCAATGACTTCAGAATAAAATCCTTCGAGATATTCTCAACTCCCCTTGGTGTATTCGCAATAAAGATATTCATCGTGACCTCAAAATTCCTACAGTCGTTGAAGAAATTAAAAAACAAGCAGAAACCCACTCCCTCAGGCTTCAGAGGAAAGGGAATGAGGAAGCTAACAAACACCTCAGACCGACGACTCCATCGTTAGTGTTATAATAAAATATTATACTGTATCTATGTTTGTATATTATTAAAAAGAACAAATTATAAATACGTTTATCAATCTTTATTTATCAGAAAAACGAAGGATAACAAGCTTCATTTTTCCACTTTCCTATACATGTAGATCAGAGAGGTGTGTCCTTACAATAGGTATATAAAAGCAACCCAAATAAAATAGTAGCTGTTCTAAGTTCCAGGCATAATTTTGTGAAAACTGATAAAAATAATAAAAAACACTATCCGAAATACGAACTAGTGGCAGATCACCGAGCAAGATCCAATCCAAAAGTTGATAAGTGGTCGTAAATGGCGATGGATCGGGCACACTCTCAAACAGATCATCCAAAGCATTAGCAGAACAGCATTGGAATGGAACCCACAAGGACACAGACGACCCGCTCGTTGACGAAATGCTTGGAGACGTTCTAACCCTCGTGAACTAGAAACAGTTAACCGGGATGTCGTAAAGAAAACAGCGATTAACAGAATAAGATTTAAATGTTTTGTTGAAGCCGTATGTTCCCAAGTGTGAAAGCTGTTTTAAAAGTGTGTTAGGATTTTCGGTGGCGAAAATGCAGCGATCGTTGGAGTAACGTTACTCGATCAAATTTTGCGCAAAGCTAAACCAAACGAGTACCGAAACTATTGGGCTACTCAAGGAGGCTTACGGGAACCAATCTCTGTCCAGTACCCAGGTAAAACGGTGGCACAAGTCGTTCAAGGAAGGCCGGGAGGACGTCGAAGACGAACAGCGGTCTGGAGGGCCTTCGACGACGCAAACAGATGCAGATGTGAACCGGGTTCTTGAATTTTTGAACATTGACCGTCTTGCTAGTCTACGTGAGATCAGTGAAGAGTTAAATTTAACTTATTACAATGTGCGTCTGAAAAGAAAGCTGAAGGGGAGGCGTTTCGACTCCATCGAGGCGATCCAAAAAACTCAGACAGCCGAATTGAACGCGATTCGGCGGATGAGTTTAAAAAATGTTTCCTGCAGTGGAAGGACCGCTACCGCTAGAAATCGCACTTTAACCATCAATGATTCACCGTATTCGCCTGATGTGGCTCCCTGTGACTTCTAAGAAAATGGCACTTAGCCGTGGAGGGAAAGCTTTTTGCCTGCGTAGAGGCCATCCAAAAGGCTTGTACCCACATCCTGAAGGACATTCCGGTCAATAATCTGAAACACTCGTTCTAAAAGCCTTTAGATCACGCCAAACAGTTTATCGAGGCCAGAGGGGATTATTTTGAATAAAAAAACTCGAAGTTACCAGAACAAAGCTCCTATCGTTTCTATTTTAGCTCAGTCTTGTCTATTTTGGACTTCACCTTGTACAACAAAAACAACGACATAAATGCAACAAGAACAACTTACCATAAATTGCAATTAACAATTTAAATAATGATAAATATCTATAAGCATATAGACATAAATTTCCGACCGCTGATACCGGGTGTTTTTTCAGCTGCATGCAAACTATCGATATTGATAACTACGAATCGTTTAACGCCAGAAGAATACTTCCAAATTGTGGAAATTTACTTTTAAAAAAAATGCATCTGTTGAATGTTCTACGAAGTTCAAAGAACACTGGCAGCATCATCGGTCTTTATATGTCTCGAAATGAGGAACGAGCTGCCGTTACGGTGAATGGCGAATGCATGGAGCCATACTACCCAAATTTTTCTTTCCAAAAATTAGTCAGTTAAACATCGACCTCATTTGGTTCCAACAAGATGGCGCCACTTGCCATGCAGCGCGCTTAACAATCGATTTATTGCAAAATCAATTTGGTGGCAACTTTCTTTCCAGAAGTGGTTCTGTTCACTGGCCCCCTCCTTCGTGCGATTTAACGTCTCTGAATTACTCTCTATGGGGCTATGTGAAGTCATTGGCCTATGTCGACAAACCAGCAACTCTTGAAGCATTGGAAGCCAATATTCAAGCCACCATTGACGGCATACGACCAGATTTATTGGAAAAGATAAGCAAAAAGCGGACTGACCGACAGAACCATCTAACTCACAGCAGCTAAAAAAAAGTTTATTCCAACAACATTTCTGTTTTTCATTATCATTTAAAGTGTGGATTAACATTGCAAAACCAAAGAAGATGTACCTAAACGCCACTGAATCGCGAATATTCCAGATACGCGGTATTTAAATTAAAAAAGTGGACGAATACAGTGATCTCGGAAACATCATCAACAGAACTGACGGTTTAGCGGCTGGCACACACAATCGGATGGCGAAAGGTCGCACTGTATTTGGTATGTTAAACAAAGTTTGGAGATCTTCGTATATATCCAAGCGTCCGAAATTTGGGTCTTTGAGTCAAATATGAAGTCTTTTGTTCTGTATCGATGCAAGCATTCATCTATCGCTGTCTCCGTATGGCTGGGTGCGTTTCCTGACCAAACATTATCCATAACACTGATCTCTGCTGTATGGCGAAATTGAAATTGGTGTTCATTACAAATTTCCTCTACACAAACGGAAATCGATTGGACATACATTTTGGAAGGCTCATGGAGGTATTGCAAAAGCAGCCTTAGGCTGGCGCCCACAAGAAAATCGCTAGCGCGGGAGACTATCCGACATTCTTGAAACCCTTCTACTCCCACTCTATACGAAACACCTGACCGCAGCCTCAAACAAACATGGATTCCGAAGAGTGCGCAATACCACCACAGCACTCACCGTAATAAACACCCAGATGAACCGCGGGCTTAACCAAAACCACCCCTGCGAGAGCGTTTGACCTAAAAAAGACTTTCGACACTGTCAGCCACGCCACGGTACTAGATGATGTTTTACAGTCGACACTCCCGCCAGGGCTGAAGAAGTGGACCGCGAACTACCTGAGTGGTCGTCATTCGTCGGTACTAATTCGAGAGCAAATCTCTAAACAGAGGAAAATAAAGCAATGAGTTCCACAGGGTGGTGTCCTTTCACCCTTGCTTTTTAACTTCTATATCTCGAAACTCCCCCAGCCACCAGACGGAGTCTCCCTGGTCTCCTACACCGACGACTGCACAATGATGGCCCGTACGCCAACGTAAACGACTACCTCGCCTCCCTTTCTCGCTTCTTCACTGCGAGGAACCTACAACTTTCCCCCACGAGATCTACGGCGACCCTCTTCACCACCTGGACAAAGGAGATCAAACTGCAACTTATGGTAAAAGTCGACGACACACCAATACCGACTATTAATAACCACAAAATCTTGGGAGTTCCCTTCAACAGTTTGCTCTCCTTCACAGCGCATACAACCGCTATTGCAACTAAAGTACAGAATCGCAAGAAGGTCCTCAATTTGCTTGCCGGCAGCACTTGGGGCACAGGCAAAGAAATTTTGCTGTCGACATTTAAGGCAATAGCCGGGCCGGTTTTAAACTATATTGTGCCTGTCTGGTCGTCTGAAACCAGCGATTTGCAGTGGACGAAGCTACAGACTTGTCAAAACACTGCCATTAGGACTGCGATGGGCTGCCTCCTGATGGCACCACTTCAACATCTACACGACGAGACCCATATGCTTCCTGTAGCAGGTTAAACTCCACCCTCTCCTTCTGGACCCAACCTGTCGAAACAGCAAGTTTTCTCGGCCTACCGCTTGATGAGCTAGACGAAGACGGCCGGTGATTTACACTACACTGACAGGGCAAAGTTAACTGCTACAACAACAAACATCCAACACGTGGACGCAAGTTCTTACAAAACACCCGATATTTATTATATTCCAATTCATTTAGTAGTAATTATACAAATCTAATTGTCGTACATAAATTTTCTTTTAAATGCTCTTGGAACTATGAATATTTTCTAAATTACAATTTATAATATTATATTTTAATTGTTCTTTGTGTCACAACGCTTTATATGTTAACACTTTATGTAAACCTTAGTTTTATTTCTGTATAATTTTCTCCAGTTTTATTATTATTAACCATAAATGTTTGTTTTGCTAACAGAATATTTTCGCATATTTTTCTTTTAATACGAAACCGAAGCTCAATATTTACGACTTTTCTTCTGTGACTGAATGGTCGTAGCATCCGCCGCATACTGAACGATGGTCTCAAAGTCAAGCCTTACAAGATCCAAAGGCACTGATCTCACACCAAAGCAGCAACAAGTCAGATTTGAGAGACCGAAGGAATTGCTTCGTTTCAACAGGACTTGGCACCGTCTCACAAAGCTCGAATGAACCAAGAATGACTAAAATACAATGTTCTTAACTTCATAACGTTCACACAATGGCTCTCAAATTCACCAGACGGGAATCCGATAGATTATTCTCCTTGGGCCATTTTGGAGAGCGAGGTCCGATTCACCAGTTTGGAGGCGCTGAAAAAAGCCATTGACCGCGAGTGGTCCAAAATACCTGCAAGCCACATTCGGGCAACTTGCAATTCGTTTCTGGACCGTCTCAATCGAGCAAAAGTAAATGGATTCTTAATTGTGTATTATTTCCACACAGTTTTTACCATGAATTGAATAAAAATAATGTTACAAACTAAATTTATGGCTGCTTTATTGCTATGCTAATTCAGCAGCTTTAGTTACAGCATAAATCTCACCTTGAAATATGCTACAGTTCTTAGGAAGGTTGACTGAAAGACATTTGGAGATCAAACTGAGGACAAAAGACAGCCGCTTCTACTCCTTCCGTCATTTTGGATCCATCTGTAAGGAAATTGTATGCGTGGTAATCGAACTCTAAACTCTTCTGCCAGTCATTCTGTTCTATTCGAAAACCAGGCCTCTTACCAAAGTTTACTTGTGGAATAACGTAGTCTGATCTTCCGTTTATGTCCTGTATGTTACGGTGACCAAAAAGCCTTTGTGAGAATGCTTCGGCCATCCTCAGTCTTAGCGCAGATCTTTTGGCTGAGATTCTTACTAATAATTTCATTGGATGCTAGACGGGAAGTGTCTATACTGTGTTGTTTTAAGCTAAATTAATAACATTCAGATATATTTTTTTACTTGTTTGTATTCTTTTTAAAATCATGTAAAATATTCCAAAACTTCACTTGAAAAACCACTTTGCAAGTATGTGGCCTAGGCCGAGTCGATTTGTGGGGAGGCAAAAAAATCGCCCATTGCTCTGTGAAAATCATATTCTAGGGATCAAAATAAGAAACTTTGCCGAAGGAACCATACCTCTAAAACGAATTCTGATGCCCCCCAATTTAGGTCGAACTTTTAGTTTCTTTTGTGGGGAGGCAAAAAAATCGCCCATTGCTCTGTGAAAATCATATTCTAGGGATCAAAATAAGAAACTTTGCCGAAGGAACCATACCTCTAAAACGAATTCTGATGTCCCCCAATTTGGGTCGAAATTTTTAGTTTCTTTTCTATAACTTAAATTAATTTTTTCATTCACATATGTTCTGACTAAATAAATTTCTTAAGAGAAAAAATAGATATTATTATAAATAAATAATAAATATTATTATAAATAAATAAAAATAAAGAAACAACATAGCCATTTAGCTGATTTTTTCATGTAAAGGCCAAAAATGGTGATATTTTGAAATGATTGTATGGGGAACCCCCCAGGGGAGTTCCAGGGGGTATGCCACTGGCATGGGTGGATCGGCCGTCCAAAGTTAGTGGGGGTCGGTCATACATTTGGACTCGATTGTAGCACTCTAAATGGGTCAATGTGGGATTTTTCGTTCGACCCAAATTGGGGGACATCAGAATTTGTTTTAGAGGTATGGTTCCTTCGGCAAAGTTTCTTATTTTGATCTCTAGAATACGATTTTCACAGAGCGATTTTTATATTGACCCGCCCTAATGTGGCCGTATGTGACCATTGAATTTGTACTCGAATTGGCAATGTTGGAAACTCAGGCTGGGAAAAATGTAGTATTTGGATCAATATGACTTTTCTCCTATATTTATTTTCCACAGTACTGGGGCCGAAAGGTTTTCGAAATAGCACATGAAGAAACGGAAATCCATCTCTTCTGCGCCTTCTTGAGGAATAAGTTGTGCAATTCACCTTTAACAACAGTCAGGGGGATGCCGATGACCGGGTAGGATGTCTCTGAGACGAATTCAGTCGCCTACCCTTTGAAATAGAAAAAAAATAATAAGTTAATTCAGAAAAACTTTGTATTCCAAATGTTCAGTTAAAAGTCAATGCTAGGCCAGTGAACCTATTAGTCAACGACTTCCTCTTCCAAGCTACACGAAACCAACCGCACACAAACCAGATAATTCTGCATGATCTCATGAATCTCCACTGACGTTTTATATTTTTACATTAAAAGGCTATTAACAATTATTTTTTTTTTTATTGCAAAACACCTTTTTGCTAAACGTTTCACACTTACCGCACAATTTACGTCAATTTGCAGAGGCTGTTTGTGGCTTGTGGTGTAAGCGCGTCTAGAAGTTGGAATGGAATTGCGAGTCAAGTCATTATATTTAATTTACAACTTGCACACATACAGTGGCTCAAAGTATTGATCGAGTCATACCGAATAATATTTTAGAACAAGAATATATTTTGGAGCGTTAATAGCAAAGATCACGGTGAGTGGCTTATAAGGTGGAACGACGAACTAGACCAGCTTATAAATGGCCAAAATGTTAAACGTTACATCAAAGATTTGTTCCTTTCAGTTCTTTTATTATACTTTTATGTAATTGATGATCAGTACATTTTTTTCCTGTTTCTATAATTTCAAAAAAAAATTTAGTTATTTTAGAAAGAGGATTTCTAGGTAGATACTTTTTCGATTCTCTTACTCACCTGTCCGGTATGGGGATTGGACAGATCCTGCGCTTCATGGGAGCGACAAAATGGTTTCACGTAGAAAACTAAATGAGGTTCCCGTATCGTACAGTGGTATCACAACGGACCTGAAAGGTCTAAGTGAGTTGGTGATATACCTTAACCTACCCTAACCTATGTCCAAGCAAGTAGTAACACAATGGGCCTCTAGGCTTAAGTGAGTCGATCTGCATTTAGTACTACAATGGTCTTCCTGACTGAGTGCCTGGACTTATCCAACCCACCACAAATCAAATCTAGTCTGTATTCTCATAGAGAGCGGCAACTACCGTTATGAGACGACCTAATAACCTAATATGACAAGATAAAAACACTTTAATAAAAAAAGCTGGATGTATAAAATGGTGCATTTTAAATCAATAAAAACCTAATTAGCATTTTTTTCATTTTGCAAAGAAACTGGCCGAAAGGAAGGTGATTAAGGCATTGAACGAAAGGTTAAAAAATCCTTCTCCTGGTCTGGTGTCAAAGAAGTTGTTGAGCCAGTTTTTAGTGATCTCTTTGTTATCGAAGGTAACGCCCTTCATATGGTTTGACAGGGAGGAAAAGATGGTAATCGGTCCGTGCAAGATACGGAGAATACAACGGATGCTGAAGGACCTCCCATTCGAGCTCTTGCAGTGCGGCTTTGACGACTTGTGCAACATGGAGCCTGGCGTTTTCATGAAGGAGTATGGTTTGACCATGTCGATCATGTCTTTTTAGTCGAATAGCCACATTCAATTGGGGATAAGATGGGCAATGTAGAGCTCCTTATTGACCGTGGCATTCTTTCCGAGCATTCAGCAGTGCACCATGCACTCCTGTCCCACCAAACACATATCAAGATCTTCCTTGGATGATGACCCGGCTTGACTTTCGGCTTTAACGTATCTCCTGGAACCACCCACTCTCTTCTTGGCTTCATATTGATGTATAGGCAAAATTTCTCATCTTCCGGGACGATTCGGTACAAAAAGCGCTGTTTACGATGGCAGGTAAGATGCTGAGAGGCAATTTCAAAGCGACTTTCCTTTGTTTTTTTTTTCGTTGCGCTCGTGAGGGATCCAGGCTCCCAATTTTTCGGGAAATCCCATTGAATGAAGGTGATTGAGAATTGTTTTACGATCGCAGTTCATTTTTTCCTCTAATTCGCCTATTCACGACTGGTTTGGCGATTGTTCGCCTTCAAAAGTGATTTCAGACATCCGTCATCGAATTCAGAAGGTCTTCCGCTGCGGGACGTCAAAGTTGCCATTTTTGAACTTTGGAAACCATTTCCGTACTGTAGACTCGTCTATGACACCTTTTCCATACACGTCGCAAATGTCCCGGGCGGCTTCGGCAGCTTTTTGACCTCAATGAAAAGCACAGAAAATGTTGATTTTTGCCTACTGCGTATTTCTACTTCTAAGCCTTAAAACTAATAACGGAATAAGTTCTCGTCGTTTTTTTTCATGAAAATACACCTTTATTCTGAAAACATGGTTACAAGTGAATCATTGAAAGTATGGCCCATCGCTGGCTGCTACTTTTTCCCATCTTTCTAGTGGATCCCGTATACCGTCGCTGTAAAACTTCATCTTTTGAGGCTATCCACAGATCAAGCCATTTTTTGGTGTCTTCATATGAATGAAATTGCAAGACCATTTGCCATCGATCGGAATAGGTGATAATCGGACGACGCAATAACTGGAGAAAATGGCGGGTGGGGTAGGATTTCCCATTTCAGTGTTTCCAGGTAGGTTTTAACGGGTTTGGCAACGTGAGGCCGAGCATTGTCATGCTGTAGAACCACTTTTCATTCCTCTCCGCGTATTGCGGCCGCTTCTCTCGCAATCGCATCAATTGAAGTTGATACCGATCCACAGTGATTGTTTCGCTTGATTTTAACAGTTCATAATAAATAACACCAACTTGGTCCCACCAAATACATAGCATAACCTTCGCAGCGTGAATATTCGGCCGAGGTGACGACGTAGAAGCATGACCGGGAAGTCCCCATGACTTTCTTTTCTTTGGATTGCTGTAATGAATCCATTTTTCATCACCCGTCACGATGCGATGAAGAAAATCCTTCCTTTTTTGCCGCTAGCGAAAAAATGACATTCAACATCCATTGGTTTTAACTCATAAGGAACTCAAGTCCCCTGTTTCTGAATCATTCCCAAAGCATGCAAACGCTTGGAAATGGATTGCCGAATAACTCCTAATACTGAAGAAAGCTCTTCTTGCGTTTGACATGGATCCTCATTGAGCAATGCTTCCAATTCAAAGTCCTCGAAGGTTTTTGGCCTTCCTTCACGCGGACGGTCGTCAACAGTAAGAAAGAGGAAAATCAACACTTCGTGCAAATGACGATTATTCAACAGAAAATCAGACATTTTCACGAAACCAAAAGTATAAGATACCAAAACAAAATCACTAATGTGTCGAAGCAGTTTGTTTACCATATGTCTAAGCTTGGTTTCTGACGTTTAGGTTATGTTAGAATCGACTAGCACATACTGCTGGCGGGAACTTAGTTGCTCACCTAATACATGGAAAAGGTATTCATTTCAGACAGTGTACTCTGCCCAGTTTGTGAAGAGGATGAGACGGCGGACCACTTTTTGTGCGTCTGCCCCGCCTTCGCTCGAATAAGGCTTGAGATCTTTGGCACTGATGTGTTAAAAAAGGACCACCTTGGCTCCTGGGCACCACAAGAGCTACTCAGATTCCTTTGGAGGTCGGGTATATTTAAAAAAAAAAATTAAAAAAAGAACCCGGAGTGCAGTACAGTGGACTTAATGTGGTTTGAGTGTTGTACTTGCTAGTTTGTCTCGACAAAACACAAAAATAACTATATTTTCAGTTTATTCAGAGCTGTCTTCGATTTTTCTATCACTTCCTTACGGCTGTTAAAACGCGACGCGTTCCCCGTAGTGGTTTTTTGACTCGATCAAACATAAAAGAAACGCTGGGGCCACATCAGCTGAACTCGATGGTTGCGATGGCTGCTGGATGGTATTCTTTTCGGTCTTGGGTATCATGGAGCAAAATCCGCGAATTGTTTTCCCACAAATTCGTTCTGTTTTGGTAAATTGGGATTTGCTTCACGTAAACAATGAGACATCTCATAACACCCAAGTAATGGTCCTTATTAACTGTCGGACTTTTTGGAGAAATTCCGTTGTGTACAATTCCGTTCTAATCCATAAAAACCGCGAGGATGGCTTTCCGTTTTAACTGAAAACGACGTGATTTTTCTGGTCTTGGTTCATTCGGAGCTCTCGAGAAATTATTAAAATTTTACAAAAGAAAACTGAAATTTCATAAATACTTTAACATATTTTATAATCATGTTTATTTTCTTTCCTTCTACCGAAAGGTAAAAAGACTTAACCTTCGATTATTTCATTATAAAAAAAAAGTATTTTGTTGAATGTCTCATATTTGCAGCTATTTCGCTTAGTGTAGTGCACTTCTAAAAACAAAAGGTGACTACGCGAAGTATCGCAAATAATCGAATTACTACGCTCTACTTTTAAGTGACACCAAATCCCAAGCTTTATAAAAATTATATTCTCTTAGGTTCTTGAAAATGTTAGTTATTACATTCAATAATGAATTTTCTTCAAATGGAGCTGGACTTCTATTGTTGAATCCACGCACAAATATGTAAGTATGTCTGCGCATCACCAGCATTCGATCAATACTTTGCGCAACTGTGGGCACATATACTCGTGTGTGTGCATGTAAGCATTTATATCGCCCTCTGCAGGCGCCTTATAACGTCTAAACAAAAGCAAATTATCAACGGTAAAAAATTTGCACCCTGACCAACAATAAAATCAATGTCTACACCGCAAGTAATTGATTGCAAGCAAAAAACGAACATTACGTGCACTTCGTTACGCCTAACGACGAATTGATTACGTGTGTATGTGTGTGCACATTGAACCATACAAGAAGCGAGTGGTAATGTTGTTTTTTAAGCTTACATACACACAATCATATGCACTTGTTTACGCTGTATTGCTAATACTCGTACACAATTATTGCACATATATGTATGTATGTATGCCAGTATAGGTGATATGAAGAAATGTTCGTGGGTATGTAATTGTCGTCCGGTAAATGCGCGAGATTTATTTGCATATAAATATTTATTATTATTTACATTGTTAATTGTTATTTCAGGTAATTTTGTTGTTGTTGTATTTGTGTCGTTAAGATATTTACCACTGTTCAACATTTTTACTCTTTACTTCCTTTTGTATGTTACAAAATTCCAATTAAAGAAATTGAAAGCGAAAAATTTTATTAAAAAAAATAATAATAAAGAAATATTGATTCTACCTCATCGTATAGGTAGGTAGATAGGTGAAATGGTTGAAGTGCCAGCCTGGTGGTACTGAAGCGCCGTTTGGATACCATTATGAGACCTCCAACAGGCAGATATCTACAGCCAGGCAGAGCTCAAACGTGTAATATTGAAAAATTATTTATAAAAACTGTAAAAAATACAATTTGTAATACTGGCGCAGGCGAGTCGCAGTTAAGTCCCTGCAAAAATTATCGGACATTTTTGAAAAAAGTTCACCTGACCGGAAATCCGTAAAGCTGCATACATATTATCAAAATATGTTAAAAGTTTGTTTAAAAAGGGGGAAGGGGTTTTCTAAACTAGTGTTGAATGAAGTAGTTCATCGTTTCTAATCACAAAGACGTCTTCAACAGCAGTGGGCAAATATATACGTACGCAGATGACATAGTACATATTATGATGAGAGACGTAAAAACACTAAAAAAAGCATTTAGCGATCTAGAAAAGGAGGCCCTGCATGTTGGACTACAAATTAACCACGACAAAACCAAGTATTGGATTGCGAAATTAGTTCATAGCATTTTTATACTTGCTTTTATTTTACAACGATTTGTGTGCTGTTTGGCAAAGGGTAAGTAATCATTAGATAGAACTGGTTCTGCCCCACAAAACTATGTTAATTGTATTATAAGGTGCGCAACTAAATTCCCCCTGTTTATCAATAGATAATGCCAACAGTGTGCGCTAGTCTATTCTAACATAACCTAAGCGTCAGAAACCAAGCTTAGACATATGGTAAACAAACTGCTTCGACACATTAGTGATTTTGTTTTGGTATCACATACTTTTGGTTTCGTGAAAATGTCTGATTTTCTGTTGAATAATCGTCATTTGCACGAAGTGTTGATTTTCCTCTTTCTTACTGTTGACGACCGTCCGCGTGAAGGAAGGCCAAAAACCTTCGAAGACGCTGAATTGGAGGCACGACTCAATGAGGATCCATGTCAAACGCAAGAAGAGCTTGCTTCAGTATTAGGAGTTACCCGGCAATCCATTTCCTAGCGTTTGCATGCTTTGGGAATGATTCAGAAACAGGGGACTTGGGATCCTTATGACTTAAAACCAAGGGATGTTGAACGTCGTTTTTTCACCAGTGGCAAAAAAGGAAGGATTTTCTTCATCGCATCGTGACGGGTAATGAAAAATGGATTCATTACAGCAATTCAAAGAAAAGAAAGTCATGAGGACTGCCCGGTCATGGTTCTACGTCGTCGTCTCGGCCGAATTTTCACGCTGCGAAGGTTATGCTATGTATTTATTATGGTTATGCTTTGTATATTAAAACCCAGCGAAACCATCACTGGGGATCGGTATCGACTTCAATTGATGCGATTGAGCCGATCACTGCGCGCGAAGCGGCCGCAATAGGCAGAGAGGCTTTTTCATGCCTACATTCTACAGCATGACAACGCTGCCAAACCCGTTAAAACCTACCTGGAAACACTGAAATGGGAAATCCTACCCCACCCGCCATATTCTCCAGATATTGCGCCGTCCGATTATCACCTGTTCCCATCGATGGCAAATGGTCTAGCTGACCAGCACTTCCTTTCATATGAAGACATAAAAATATGTCCGTGTCAAAAGATAAACAATTTTACCGCGACGGTAAACGAGATCTACCAGAAAGATGGGAACAAGTGGTAGCCGGTGATGGGCAATACTTTCAATAAATCACTTGTAACCATTTTTTCAGAATAAAGTTGTATTTTCATCAAAAAAAACAGCGAGAACTTAGTTGCGCACATAATACTTCGCCCAGAGAAAGTGGCCCGTCATCAGTCCAACCAGCGGACTACAGTCCCTTGTGCTTAATGACAAGAGGATCTGCTTCAGTCGGTCGGACATGACAGGTAACATCAGTTCTGTCCATCTGCAGCCTCTCTCAGCATGCTATGCTCACCTGTGATCTCGCAGTTCTGACTTTCCATCGAAAATTGAGTTCCAGAAATATTTCGGGAGCTGGATAAAATGCTAGCATTAGTGCGTTGCTGGTGATGGGGAGTACTTTGAAGGTGATAATATCACTTTTGAGGAATAATTTTGTATTTAGAATTTTCTGAATATACTCCGGGAACTTTTTGATCAAGGTGGTATTACACACCTATGCGCATATTTACCGTAAACAAAAAAATCACTGAAAACAAACAAACAAACAAGTTTTATTACAAAAATTAAAAATCCATTTGTGTAGCATTCCATCAATTGAGACATGTTGGCGTAAATGTGATGTAAAAGAAACGAATGAGGGATATTGAAATTCCTCAAATGTTTGCCTGTCTCTTCCTTATTGCCACCGATCACTGTGCATTTGGCTGCGCGTGGAGCAACGCAAGACAATGAATCGACAGCAAAGATGAAGCGGAACCATTCGATGCGCTAATCTTTTGGAAAATTTCCGATTCCTTTTTCAATGCCACAATGAATCCTCTTCATGTTTTGGAGTTCATTAATATACAAACAACAGCAACAACAAAAGAACGAAAATCTCTAAATTCTAACAAAATGTGAAATCATGAAGTCAGTGCTTCCCCTATTCGTTAGGCCACCTCAAACTTCAGGTGATTGACACCGACATGCCACGCACACCAATACCAACCAACACTAGCATAAATAGCATTAGCAACACCAACATTAGCGGCAAACGGCAGTAGCAACAAAAATAAAACTCCACCGAAGTCATTAAAGACATGCGAGAAGACACGGTGCCCCTTCATTTGATTTCAATTTCAAGCAAGGATTGAATTATTGTGAGTGGCAAGAAAATACTTTATGTTGCATGCGTCGCGGCCCCAACGACGTGTCGTATATTTCGATGATCGGTGGCAACGGCTGCCAACAAATGGAAAGCAATAAGGAAATATCCAACAAAGACGTGCGCATATCAAAGCTATCGGCTGGGCTAGGGAGGGGCAGAGGAGCGCAATGCTGCACTTTGCTGCGGCCACTCTTTTCTCCGCTATTCTCGATTATTTTCAGTCTCCTAGGCGTGAGGCAATGGCTTTGGAGAGTTGCCTTCCTTGCCTTGGCTGCATGCGTGGAGCAGCGTTGAGTTTTTGTGGCCTCCACTGCAAGTTCTCCAAACGGAATAGAATAGAAATGTGCAATGCAATAGAGTTGCTGAAGGTACAGTCAGGCGAGGCCAGCGATCCGCGTAGATTCATAGATACATACCTACACATACACACATATACACACGTGTACGTACAAGCAGCATATATTATATTTGAGTTTTCCCATAAGGAAGCGTTTGCTGTTCATTGCCACAAAGGCTGCCACAATAAGCAACAACAGGCCACCACAACAGGTTTTTCTCAACTCAATCGTGGCCGTGAAGTTGAACTTTTCCAATGCAGAAGAATTTATAACTAAATGACTATGCGTTAGTTTTTCTATGTATCGACTGGAGTTTCTCCTTTTTAGTGGATTTTATTTTCCGTTTACTTGTATATACTTAAATGTGCATGTATGTGTATGTATGTGTGTGTAGATACCTTGAATGTGCTTGAGTAGTGGAGCTCTGCAGGTACAGTAAAATCAAAGGGTTATCGAAAGCGAATTATTATGGCTGGGATGCAACGAAATTTTGTGGTAAATACTGAAGATTTAATTTCTCAAATTTTATGGAAATGAAGCGAAAGAAAGAAAGAAGGAAAGTGTTAAGAAGATTCAACTAAAAAGTAAATTAATGCGATTAGTAAAATTGTATATGAATCAAGGAAATATGTTTCTAAAAGGCGGCATTCACATCTTTGATTTAACAAGATTTTTAAGGGGGTGGTAGGGTTTAGCGCTAAAAAAAACACTTTTTTTTGAATTTTTTACAGAAATATGGCTTAAGATACTTTAATAAAATCAATTGCATGTTATTGTACATCTTTTCAATAAGTTTTTAAAAAATATTAATAATAAAATATTGACAAATAAGCCCATGACAGAGTTTTTTTGGAGATATGTTTTTCGAGAGGTGCTCTGCGGTGCCAATCGGCATTCGTCGTAGAATCATCTGAAACCAAAAAAGTCGAATTTTTCAGTTAAAGTATGACGTAATGCTCCCCCCCCCCCACATGAATAAAATTTTTTTTTTTTTTCATTTTTGTATTGTAGTTTTGGTGGCAAAAAAACGTAAAACGAGCATTTTTGGCGAAAAATTTCGGCATATTTGTAAGTGAAAAACAACCTTAAAAAAAAAAAATAAAAAAAAACAGTGGGGGGGGGAGGTATTTTTGATTTAGAAAACGTGTGCCAAATTTGAAAAGAATCGGTTGAATAGTTTCGGAGTTGTGATTGGCACCGACTTTTAAGAAGTCGTTTCGGGAAAAACGCGTTTGAAAAAATGACTCTGAAAAATTATCGATGCTCCGCAATCGAGGTAGAGTGCCTACAAAGGCTATAACTTTGAGAGTTCTGCTCCGATCCACTTAAAATTTTGATACAAAATTCTTGAAATGATTTACTATAAGATGAGTGAAGAAAAAAAATTTCGATTTTGTTGATGTTCAAAATTAGCTTTATTCGTCAACGTAATTTCCATCAAAATCAACGCAATCATTCCAGCGCCGCTCTAACATTTCAATACCACTTTTCTTGAACGATTTATCTTTTGCCTCAAAATAGGCCTCGGTTTCAGCGATAACCTCTTCATTCGAGCGAAAGTTCTTAGCAGCGAGCATTTTTTCAGATCTGCGAACAGCCAGTTATCACAGGGAGCCAAATCTGGCGGATACGGTGGATGTAGAAGCAATTCAAAGTTCAATTCATGTAGTTTTGACTGGTGACACAGTGCAATGTCTTGAAAGTGAGCAAATGCGTCATCACTTTGAACAAAGCTTTCTCATAGTCAAATGCTCGTTGATATCTTTACGATTTCAGCTAACTCACGCAACTTTACTTTTCGATCACTCAAAATGATTTTGTAGATTATTTTGATGATTTCTGGTGTTACCGCCGCATTTGGACGTCCCTTGCGTTGTGCATCATCGGTGCCTCTATGACCAAATTTGAAGTCACAAACCATCGTTTTATTGTTGTTTCTGATGGAACGGAGCCCCCATAACACTTTTCAAGCCATTGCTTCACTTGAACGGTATTTTTCTCCACCAAGAAGCAGTGTAAAATTAACACACGAAATTCTATTTGATTTATTGCATTGAAAATAACAAAAGTAGCGTCCCTCTTAGCCCAATAACTCATGAACTAATAAATAGAATATCATGAAATTTTAACCGATTTGTCAGGTTGCCTCGGGTTTTTGAGATACCGGTATCTGAAAATTTCTTTTGGGCCACTGAAAGCTCATTTAGAATTAATTTGTATCATCATTTGTATCAATTTGAGCTTAATTTTCACTGGCTTCTAAAAATCTGATCGACTTGGAATTTTGCACACCGATCAAAGTCCGATGACAATGCAATAATTTGATAAAAGTTTTCCATTATCCTTATTATGATTGCCAGGATTAATATTTTCTTTTTTTACCTGTGGGCAAAAAGTAAGGTGAATTTAGTTGTAAAATGAAAAATCTTTATTTCTAATGAAATCCGTCTTTTATGCGTATTTAACCCCAACATCTACCGTTTCTACTAAATGTGTCTTATAATACGTTCACATATAAGTAGATGATCTACTTTTTCGCGCTTAACTCAAAATCTGTAATTAAAAAGCGCGATTTCCCATACAAAATTTGTCTCCCACAATCTGAGATTATAAAATAATCCTAGATAATAACGATATTTTTTGGCATACAACCCTGTGTTTACTGTGTTATCGATAATTATTATTACGAATGTAAGGAGAAACATCAAAATAAAAACTAAATGAAATGGATGCCGGGAAAGAAAACAGGTCTGTAAACATAATTCTAATAAAATTTTTGTCAAATATTATTAAATAGGGATTCATTTTACAGAAAAAAGCGTGTGTCCATGAACGTTTTGTCCTCTTATTACTTATTATAAAATGTAATACAGCAGCTAGTCCTTGACGATTTGCGCAGAATGCTTCAGGTCATTATCTTGCTGGAAGATCCAGCTCGAGCCTAGGCCTCGTTTGTCCACGGATGGCATCAGGTTTTGTTCCAAAATGTGCTTGTATTAGAAGCGATCCATATTTCCTTCAATGAAAACGAGGTTTCCAGCTCCTGTGGCTGCAACTGCTCCCCAAACCATGACACTGCCACCACCATGCATTTTGCTTCACTTTCATAACCCTCTGTACATACATAGGTAGTTGCCAATAGAATGATTGTAATATTTACTATATCAAGCATCCCACGCTTTTAACTCTAATTTGAATTATTCTATTTGTATCTTAATTTTTGTTATAATTCTGTTCTGAGGGAGTTGACTATGACTGATCGGTCGATTTGCTATTACTTCATTATAGGTCCCTTTGTCATTAAAATTTATTTTCTACTTTTTAGTTCGATTAGCAATAAAAGCGTGTTTTTTAGTTTTTTTAAACTATTTTTTATTTTCAGTATTCATTGACATTTTATCAAGGGAAGTCGTACGTTTCATGCACATTGAGGCCAAATACTCATTTTTATAGATATTTTTTGGGGAATTTTTTGTTATTGTTATTATTGACTTCAAGTAGTATACAAAAACAATTTTTTTTTTTACATATTTTTTTTGGAGTAGGATGGCACCAAAGTAAGGGTCTTAAAAAAAGATAGGTGGCTTGTCAACAGGATTTTGGCTCTTCAGGACATCTGAAACGAAAAAGTTAAACTGATTATTATTCTGTAAGGTTGTCATTCTGGCAGGTGCTACTTTCGTTTCTTTTCAGCCCTAACTTTCCATACTATAGTCTGATTTCCACCCGAAAAACATACCTTTTTTTACAAAAGTCTGCCATTTTGTTATTTTTCAAAAATCAGTTTAACTTATCTTTTTCGTTTCAGATGTCCTGAAGAAGAGCAACTCATGTAAGATGGCGTCCATATAAGAGTGAATAGCGTGAAACAACGGATTTACTGCGTCGCTTCGGGGAGCTATTCATCTCCCCTCTCGGACCAGTGGATTAGCCACCAAGATCGTGTGATATCACACTCTTGGACTTTTATTTGTGGGGTATATAAGGTCTAAATTCTTTGTGTATAAACCAGCATCGAGTGAGGTATTGGAAGCCCACATTACTACTGTGTCCAAAAAATAAGGTGACATTTGATTTTAAACTGCGCGCTTTGAAGGATTAGGAGAATTCTTTTTTTTTTTAGGTTGGTAGTACTGTGAGTGACATCTATGTCAAATTTCATGTGAAATATTCATTTACTGTTTGAGATACGCGTCGTTTTGTGAGCTGCTAAAAGTGAGTTTCTCGTTTTTTGCAATGTCGAAATTTGTTGAGCAAAGAATTTGCATTAAATTTTGTTTCCGGAATCAATTTTCGGATACGTTGAGGATGGTGCAGAAAGCCTTTGGTGATGAGGCTATGTCTAAAAAAAATGTTTACAAGTGGTATAGTGAGTTCCAAGCCGGTCGTGAACGTGTCGAAGACGAAGAGCGTCCTGGGCGACCATCAACCTCAACTGACGAAGCTCACGTCCAACAAATCAAAGATTTGGTGTTGAAAAACCGTCGATTAACGATTAGAGACCTTGCTGATGATGTTGGCATATCGAAAGGCTCAGTCAATACCATTTTGAAGGATGTTTTTGGCCTCAAGCGCGTCAAATCTCGACTGGTACCGAAAACATTGAATTTTTTGGACTCGTAATTCGTGATCATTTCATCAAAAACTCAACCCATATCGTTCCGCAACCACCGTATTCACCTGATCTGGCACCGTGCGACTTCTGGCTGTTCAGCAGGCTCAAAAGACCGCTCCGGGGACACCGTTTTGACACGATAGAGGAGATTCAAGCCGCAACGAAGACGGAACTGAAGGCCATCCCGGAAAGTGACTACAACCAGTGTTTCGAAAATTGGAAAAAACGTTGGCATAAGTGCATTGTGTCGGGAGGGGATTACTTTGAAGGGGATGAAATTGATTTGGAAGAATAAATAAAGAATTTTCAAAATAAATACAATGTCACCTTATTTTTTGGACACAGTAGTATTAAAGTTATTCACGAGATACCGACCGAAGTCCTCCAGCAAGTCATTCAAAATTGGTGTTTATGAATGGCCAAAAGATGGCGCAGTTCCGGCCAACATTTGAAAGGGATTATCTTTAAAAAATTAGTTTCATGAATGGTTCTACTCAAAAATATTAAAAATAACGCAATCATTTCGATTTCTCGTTGTTTTATTTCAATGTGAAATCCGATACCTCTAAATTGATTACTCTTAATTGTTTCTTTAATTTCTTTGGCTAATTGGTTAGGTTGTTTTTTGTCATCTGGAAATCTTGTAGTTAACCATTTTTCTCAGGTTTTTTTTGTTTTAGTTTCTTTTTTATTGCTTCAGAAATGTGACAGTTTATAGTTTAAAGTTGTAGAGTTGGTGTAGATCGGCTTAGTGACATAATAGGCGTGTCATTAAAAAAAAGGTGGTGAAGTATTGAAACTTAGTAGTAGTCGTTGGTAGTTTTTAATGGGATTTCTCTGCCCAAGCTTTGTTCCAATATTTCCATAAAAGTCTCCTAGTCTGTTCAATGGTTATAGGGTGTCCGACTAGATGTTAATTACAGGCGTTTTTCAGTTATCAGGGTGATTGGTGAATGGTCAGACGAAAGTTCAAGGCAAGATTTAGTTGTCTGTATTTTTAAATTTTTTGATTTTGTTATGAAAAAGTCCAACAAGTCGGGTACTTTACAAACGCAAGTAGGCCAGTAAGTGGGTTCTCCTGTGCTTATAAAGTCGCAGTTTGATTTTCTGATGGAGTCATGTAATGCTTTTCGTTTAGTATTGGTCAGTCTTGAGCCCCATGCAATGTTATTTGCGTTGAAATCACACACCCTGCTATAAATTTGTTTCCAAGTGTCTTTAGGTAGCCGACATAATTTTTTTTATTGTTAAATTTCGGTGGACAGTATGCAGCTGAAATAGTGCATAGACCATGAGTGCCAATAATTTGAATTGTCGCTGCTCGTGAATGTTCCATTTTGAATTCCACCATTTCGTTACATATAATATTTGGTCTGAATATAATAGTTGTGCTTCCGCGTGCTTTATTCTCAAGATGATTGGTATAAAAATATTTATATCCTGGAATTCTGACAAAGTTTTATCACTGAAATGTGTTTCCAACGCTGTATTGTCCAACTCCAGTATATGTATGTATGTTGGCTTAGTGCGTTCGTATGCCATCAGCGCTACTGAACGCCCTCTTTTGTCCATGTTTTGTGGCACAACAAAAGCGGATCATTTTTTAGGTATTATCTTTTTAAACAGTTGGTTTATTGGACGTCAAACCACCAACACGCTTACGTAGAGTGCGCAGTGAAGAAAATATCGCAGCTGTATCGGGCAGTGTTAATGATGACCATCAATTATCGATTCGTCGCCGTTCGCAGCAATTGGGCCTCTGTTACTCAACAACGTGCAAAATTTTGCGAAAGGACTTAGGTGTGAAGCCTTTCAAAATACAGCTGGTGCAAGAATTGAGGCCGAACGACCTATCGCAACGCAGAATTTTTGGTGAATGGGCTCTTGGAAAGTTGGCCGAAGATCCGATTTTTTATCGAAAAATTGTGTTGAGCGACGAAACTCATTTTTGGATCAATGGGTACGTAAATAAGCAGAATTGTCGATTTTGGAGTGAAGATCAGCCAGAAGAATTGCAAGAGCTACCAATGTATCCAAAAAAGGTCACAGTTTGGTGCGGTTTATGGGCTGGAGGTATCATTGGACCGAACTTCTTCAAAGATGCTGCGAATCGTAACGTAACTGTGAATGGTGAGCGCTACCATGAAATGATTTCCAACTTTTTTTTGCCGAAAATGCAAGAGCTTGACTTGCATGACATGTGGTTTTAGCAAGACGGTGCCACATGCCACACACCACGCGTAACAATGGACTTGTTGAGAGGCGAGTTCTGTGAACATTTTATTTCACGTTCGGGACTTGTCAATTGGCCACCCAGATCGTGCGATATAACGCCTTTAGATTATTTTTGGTGGGGCTATGTTACAGCTCATGTCTATCCAGAGAAGCCTGCTTCAATTAACGCATTGGAAGACAACATTAAGGCATTTATATGTGAGATACCGGCCAAAATTGGACTAAGCGGATGGACCATTTGAAGCGCAGTCGCGGTCAACATTTGCATGTAATAATCTTGAAACATTAAATTATATGGACTTTATTATCGATTTAAATAAAAATTTCATTCATTTTTCTGAATTTTACGTGTGTTTTTTTTCCTATAGCTCTTAAAAAATCACCCTATATATGAATAATTGGCACGTACATCATTTCTGGGTGTTTCGCCGAGCTCCTCCTCCTATTTCTGGTGTGCGCCTTACTGTTGTTCCACAAATGGAGCGACCTACAGTTTCAAGCCGACTCCGAACAGCAGACATTTTTATGAGGAGCTTTTTCGTGGCAGAAATACAATCGGAGGTTTGCCATTGTCTGCCGATGGGCGACCGCTATTAGAAAAATGGTTCTCTTAATTTTGGTGTTTCACCGAGATTCGAACCAACGACCTCTCTGTGAATTCCGAATAGTAATCACGCACCGAATGGGCGACGGCGGCGGCCGCCTTTAATGATAATATTGTAAAATTTAAGCTTGATCTGTTTACCATATTTAATTCAGTGAATTAGTCTGTAAGAACATTTTCTGTAGACTGAAGTAAATAAATAAATAATATTCGAATTGCAAACAAATTTGCTGAAATTTTCCTTAGGAGCTCATTTGCCTTCCATGGCACTTCTCACGGTTTTACTAAACTTGCAACTAACACGTAAAGCTAGTTTTGATTAAGTTCAATTCATATTCATATTTTTGGAAAGCAGCAGACGCATTACAAGAAACAACTTCCCCGAGCTGAGAACTAAACGAAATTTTAGCATAACATTTTAGGGAACAACAAAACTGAATGACATTATGAAAATTTCCATTTATCACTTTGCATTTTCCCAGTGACTTTGGCAGTCGGAAGTCGTCAGAACGTTGGCGAATGACATTCGTCACCAACGGTTCAAGCTAGTTTTGGGAAAACACCAAAATATTATACGTTCGTAGTTGGAAAAATTAGTAAACTGGTTTCCACTTAAACGCATGCCACGGCTGCAACTTCGGTAAATAAGCGTTTGCGGGCATCTGTGCGTGCGTGTGCGTGCGTCCTAACGAATGAATGCATAATTTAGTGCCTTTAGATTTGCATATTACAAACATTTCCGTAAGTATGAGTAACATATACATACACACATATATACATATATACATACGAGTGCATATGTATGCTTAGAAACGCAAGCGCTGGCATTTGGAAAAACGAAAAAAAATGAAAATAGTGAATTCATTATAATTAAAGACAAGTCGAATGTCGAATGAAAAAAGCAGCAGATGTGGCGATAACGTTACACCATTACAATTTACAGCTATGCTGCGCGCCTGTGCAGTTGCGCTAATGTGCAAGCTGGTTTTTCATGCCACGCAAGGCACTCAGTCAGAGCTGATGTTTTCACTGGTGAGGGGCACGCACCATGAAGTTATCTGATTTATTTGAGGGGCGTACTGGTGCGCCACCGCTTGCAAGCACCACTCGCTATACTTAACGCACTTTCCTTGTGCGTGTGTGTGTGCGTATGAACATGCTTTAGTAAGGCTTGCTTGGCCCGCCACTTGCACAGCAAAGCTGAAAAGCTGGAAACAGCAACAGCTTCACTTCTTCACCACCACCACCACCGCTTGGGTACGACGAGTTGGTGTGCGGAAGACCGTTATGACGTTGATTAGATATTTGAATCCTGCGCAGGAGTTGCATTTCGACCAGCCACTTTGTACAGCTACATGTCGGGGGGTATTAGCGAACGCTAGACAAGCTTTTGTCAGCAATACAACTACAACTCAGGCTCGCTTCCTTGTTGATTTTCATTGTTGTCATCATTTTGTAATTCGTTAGAAATGTAAACAAAAAGAACGTAAAATTTTCTTGTTGATGAACCTTTGACACCGGTCGTCTGCGCAGCGCAGTTATTTTTAGGCATTGACCAGCAGCCAGCAGTAGTGGTGGTCAGTGGCAGCTATCCTTCAGCTCCGATGATGAATGGCGCGGTGAGCCTTACAAGCCAGTCAACTCGGCATGGAATCGTCGTTCTGGCTTTGATGGATGTCCATGGTCAGTTATGAATGTCACAAAGCTGGATAATTTGATTGTTCGTAATGCCATAATGAATTTGCTGATTGTGTGCTGATAATTATGATGATGACGACGTTGGTGATGGTGACAACGATTATGGTGACGCTCGCAATAGTGGCGGTGGTGCTGGTTGCCAGTGCTATTTTCCACAATTCGACAAGCGACAGAGGCAGTTTGGAAAATGTCGTTGCTTTTGTCGAGCAGCAGCGAATTTATATGAACACAATTCTTACATACATACGTATGTATGTGTGCACAAAGCATGAATTGAAAGAAATGATGGATTTATAAATGTATTTTTTTTTCTCAATGGAATTAAATACTTACATACATATACATATGCACATATGAAGGAATTGTCGTCAAATGAAATTTCAGTGAAGAACTCAAGTACAGTACAGTTGCTAAATGCCAATTGACAGGAGGGAGTTAAAGGAAATAAAAAACAAAAATAAATACTTCAATTGTTGACACACATAAATGATGATTGAATAACTAAAGATGTAAAGTTTCCAATCTTCTGTAATATACATAATATTTGTAAGCAAAACTTAGTGATAGGCAATTCAGCCATTGTCTACGGGAGAAAGTTCTATTTAATATGAGAGGTGTAACTGCATTTAGGTCGAAGTATTAAATTATTAGTAGTATTTGAATGAAACTTAAAATTAGTTATAGTGGAATTAAAAAAACACGCCTTACAAAGTGACAGTGGCGTAGCGAAGGCGAGGCGAGTGAGGCGGCCGCCTCAGGCGTCAGACCAAGAGGGCGCCGAAATCGTACGTATACTCGATACAAAAAGTCTAAATGCTATGCTTTCATGTTTGATTGTACAACTGACGCATCTCATCATGAACAGATGGCTCAAATTATTCGTTATGTGAATATTGAAAACGGGAAAGTGAGTATTGAAGAGAGCTTTATAAATTTTATAAGTACTGAGGAAAAAACTGGAGCAGGTATAGTTGATGAAATACTTGCGAAGTTAAAAGCAGACGGAATCGATATTAAAAAGAGGTTGTCTGTAAAGTCGGTTTACTGACGATAGTTTAACGTGACAACGTCATAAGAAAATATTGATGGAATGGTTGCAATTTTCAAAACAAAATTTTAATTTTATTTGTTTGATAGATATTTTGTATGGATATAGAGGAGGAGGTAAATGGAATTGCAATGGAATAGGTCAAGTTACATTTACACAAACGTGAGAAATGACGAAACATTTATCAAATTCATGAAAGATTTCTTCAATTTCGATTGTGCATCAGACGTTAATAAGTCAACAACACTAAGAGGCACCATCATCGATTTGCCTTTTTCAAGACACTTTACACTCGAAACACTCCCTTTCATTTCCTACTTTTCCTATCATCGTCCTATTCTCAACAGAGAAATAGTTCATTACCATGCACACAGGAAGAAGGCATATGCAAATACAAATATGTGAATTTATATACATACAAATGCGCATATACATACATATATATGCTCACTCAAGTAGGACAGAGCCAGATGTCGAACGTTGCCGAACGCGGGGGGCCGATGGTGCTCTTTGTCGTTCGTTCCGCGCTCTCGCTTGCAGTTCAAGCACATTAGCTTACATTTGATTGCGTACAGAATAGATTCGTACATTTGATATGTCCATATGATTTGCGGCGGCCGCCGTAGCCGAATGGGTTGGTGCGTGATTACCATTCGGAATTCACAGAGAGGTCGTTGGTTCGAATCTCGGTGAAAGCAAAATTAATAAAAACATTTTTCTAATAGCGGTCGCCCCTCGGCAGGCAATGGCAAACCTCCGAGTGTATTTCTGCCATGAAAAAGCTCCTCATAAAAATATCTGCCGTTCGGAGTCGGCTTGAAACTGTAGGTCCCTCCATTTGTGGAACAACATCAAGACGCACACCACAAATAGGAGGAGGAGCTCGGCCAAGCACCTAACAGAAGTGTACGCGCCAATTATTTATTTTTATTTTTTATATGATTTGTATGCATCTTTACATATAGATTTGTTCTTTTTGAAAATTGCGCGAAATTGTATATGTATATGCGTGTTTATATACATACCTATATTAGTATACAACATATCTTATAAGGTATGTGGTAAATATTACAATACATTTTTTCCTTCATATATTGTATAATAAAAAAATTAATAATAATAACATTAAAACAACAGGTATTATTAACAAACTTGGTTTTATTTTAAATTCTTCAAGTAAATCAAATTAATAATAATCAATAAGAAGGCATATGCAAAGACAAATACGTGAATTTATATATGTACATATGCGCATATACATACACATATACGCTCACTTAAGTAGGAGAGAGCAAGATGTCGAACGTTGCCGTTCGTTTGCTTTGTTTGCTTTGTCGTTCGTTCCGCGCTTTCGCTTGCAGTTCATTTAAGGTAACGACAATGATCAAGGTAACGGCAAATAAGCAAGGTAACGACAAATGAGCAAGGTAACGACAAATGAGCAAGGTAACGACAAATGAGCAAGGTAACACTAATGAGCAAGGTAACACTAATGAGCAAGGTAACGACACATTTTTTCGTGCGTGCAGCCGGCTAAATCGAATTATAAGACGTTATCACGTCAAAATGCGAGAGGGCAATCTTACGACAATGGCGCCAATATGGCTGGGGAATACAATGGGGTTCAGGCTTTCAGGCTCGGATTTTAAACAGGAATGAGCAAGCCTTTTTTATTCCATGCGCAGCGCATTGCTTAAACCTAGCTGGGTACCATGCTGCTTCTACCAATTCTGTAATGTCAAAATTTTTCGGTACAGTACAGAAAATTTATAACTTTTTCGTACACTCTACTACAAGATGGTCACTATTGATGAAGACTCTTAAAGTTTCACTTAAGACACATTCAGATACGAGGTGTGCTACTAAAGCCAAAGCTGTAAATGCCTTGAACTCACAAATTAAAGATGTTCAAAAAGTATTAAATGGGATCAGTTCTTCATCACTTAACTCTGAGACAAAAACAAATGCTAAGACCTTGCTCGCTTGTATTGATTACGAGTTTTTATGTTTTTTGTAGGTTTGGGATCAGATTTTAAGTAAAATCAATCGAGTTACTCAAGCGCTGAAATCGAAAGCTTTGTCATTAGAGAAAGCGACTAAACTCATTGATGGGCTGATCAATTCGATCAATGAACTTCGTGGCTCTGATTTGGAAGATGCTTTCGATTGTGCCAGAGAGACGGCTGTAAAAATGGGCATCCCTGGGAACGTGAAAGAATCAAGAACAAGAAAGAAAAGACGAGGCCGAAGATGATGGTCCAAATTTAATAAAGATTCAAAAACTTCGAACACCGATTTTCGAATCTAATGATGTCCTTCTCTCACAACTCACTTGGCGATACAAAGAATTTAGGCGCATTTCTGACGATTTCGGATTTCTCTCTGGTGAACGTCTTAGTACCATGGAACCTGAAGATCTGAAAAAAATGCTGCAGATTTAGCTCTCAAATATAAATACGATCTCAATACTCTTGAACTCTGCAGTGAAATAGTCGATTTTAAACAAACTGCATTGAAAACTGTAGAAGATCTAGAAAATGCATCGCTGCTGGATTTACTTCAAATGACTTATCATTTCGAACTTCAAGAATCATATCCTAATATAGCTATAGCTATTCGTATTTTTTTAACTCCAACAGTTTCAATTGCTTCATAAGAGCGAAGTTTTAGCAAATTGAAACTCATCAAAAACTACCTTCGCTCGACGATGAGTCAAGAACTATTATCTAATATGGCGATACTTTCCATTGAAAAAGGACTTACAAGCATGTTAAATTTTGATGATGTTATTGACGAATTTGCCGCTATCAAAGCTAGAAAAATAACTTTTTGAGATAATAATCTACGCAAAATATCATTTCATTTTATGTATCTATGTATTGAGTATTGAGGATTTCATGTATTTTGTAATTTTCCGAGAGTAGTGTGTGAATAATGTCCTTTTGTGGGAATATAAATACACATGAAATTTTTACTATGTGCTTAAACTCAACATCTTACTACTGTTCATGATAAAAAACAAGTTATCGATATTAGGCTATTTTTCAAAAAATAATCTAATAAAATACCATGAAAAATTTGATTTTTATGAAGTGCAGAGATTTTTTATTCACCTAATATTATATATACTATGTCATGTATTGAGCTCTACTAGGGCTTTACGCTACTTGAGATATACAAAAGGCGCTAAATTGTCACCTTGCCTCAGGCGCTGAATAAGCTCGCTATGTCTCTGCAAAGTGATCTCAAAAACATAAAGCATGAGAAAAATTCCTTTTCTTTTTTCTATAACTAAAAATAGCCAAATTTATTTACATATACGAGCTTTCGAAAATTTTCATAAATTTGTTTATAGAATTTTGCATAAACAAAGTAATAACAAAAAAATATTAATAAAGGGTTATCAATTTAGAGGTATCGGATTCAAAATTGAAATCAAACAACGAAATTTAAATTATTATTTTTGTGTAGAACCATTCGTGACATTTATTTTTTTAAAATAATCCGCGAAAACCGAAAATTTACTTTATTTTTTGAACACACCTCGTATATGTACATCTGCGATTTCTTCTCATATACGAGTAACATATACCAAGTTGCTAATTTATAAACACACCGATATTTTTTTATAGAAATATAGCTCATACAAAAACAAATAATTTGTTTTTTTTTAATGTCATCAAATCTCTCAACTTTTTACCGGAGTTTTTCTGAACATGCAGTATTTTAGCTTATTAAATTTTAATAAAGGGTGGTTAAAGTTCAAAGGCCGGTATTGATTTTGAATAAAATACAATTTTTTTAGGAAACTACTTTCATTTCTCTTTATTATGATAATATTAATATGGCTCAGTTACGCATGGAACAAAATATTGGCCAAATAACCAATGCGGCCTCGGCGGCACACCTCCATCCGATGGTCCAAATTTTCTATGACGCTGAGGCATAATTGAGGTTCTATGCCGTTAATGTGCACACTATCTCATCCTTTACCCCTTCAATTGTTGATATCTTATCGACGTATACCTTTTCTTTCAAATAACCCCAAAGAAAGAAGTCCAACGGTGTCAAATCACATGATCTTGGGGGCCAATTGGCATCGCCGCGACGTGAGATTATTCGGCCATCAAATTTTTCGCGCAAAAGTGGCACCGTCCTGTTGAAACCACATGTCGTCCACATCCGTATCTTCCAATTCGGGCCATACAAAGTTCGTTATCATCTCACGATAGAGAACACTATTCACAGTAATTGCCTGACCGGCCTCATTTTGGAAAAAATACGGCCCAATGATGCCGCCGGCCCATAAACCGCACCGAACAGTCACTCTTTGTGGGTGCATTGGTTTTTCGGCAATCACTCTTGGATTATCCTTCGCCCAAATGTAGCAATTCTGCTTATTGACGAATCTACTGAGGTGAAAATGTGCCTCATCACTGAAGATGATTGTCTTCACGAAGTGCGCGATATGCATTTTGATTTGAACGCCCGTTTTCATAATAAGCCTGAATAACTTTAACGAGTTGCTCGATTGTGTATGTTTCCATTGTTCAAATTGAGTTAGTCTGAAATTGAAAAATGTCAAATGAAATGCAAAAATAACTTGACGTTTAGTTGTGTTTCACATTCAAAATCGGCCCTTGAAATTTAACCATCCTTTATAACAAAGAGGAAGTTTCAAGTGCTTACAAAAACAGTTGGTTTTTGACAATTTTTTTTGCTGAGGTTATCGCCTTTTCTTCCATGCAAAGCACCACTGAAAACTTGTTGACATATTTCCTTCAAAGGCTATGAAAAGTAAACGATTTAAGGTAGAAATATTGATAATAATAAACAGGGTAATGTTTTTGAAGGTTTCATCCGTCGAGTTGTCCATGAAAATCTCCGATATACAGGGTTTAATTGAAAAGTAATGAGCCTTCCCGCGCGGTGCGTCTGCCAAGCGAGCAACCGAATCGGCTGGTGGGGGAAAATGATCGTTGGACCTTCCACTAGAAACCGGTCTCAGTTCGCTGGCAACAGCGGTGCAGTTAACATCGATGCGCGCGTGAAAGCTGTTTTAGAAGTGTGTTAGGATTTTGCAGTGGCGAAAATGCAGCTCATCATCTTTTTTGACTCTTGAAGCATCGTCCACAAGGAGTTTGTACCTCCACGAAGCACTGTAAAGGCATTGGCCAAGATGGGGGCTCCGGTGCTTCCCCACCATCCCTACAGCCCAGACATGTCCCCTCCGGACTTCTTCTTGTTCCCGCGCCTAAAAAGAAAGCTGAAGGGGAGGCGTTCCGACTCCATCGAGGCGATCCAAAAAACTGTGACAGCCGAATTGAACGCGATTCCGAAGGATGAGTTTAAAAAATGTTTCCTGCAGTGGAAGGACGGCTACCCGGTGTATTGACGCTCAAGGGTCCTATTTTAAAGAATAATAGTTGTATAAGCCAAAAGGTTTGATAAAACTGCTTAAAAAAATAAGGCTCATTACTTTTCAATCAAACCCTGTAAATTCTGCGATCTGCACAGAAGAAAGTTTACCGCGGAGCAAAAACGAGAACGGCGAGTTATACGATCAAAACGCCTGTAAGCAAAATTAAACATCCTAAAGCGCTCAAAATGTTATAGTTTTTTCTGATGAAAAATTTTCACCAAGACCAAAAGACCAACCCCAGAAATAATTCCTGTTGTCATGCACACGAAATTTCCAGCCACTGTCATGGTTTTAGGTGTTGTGAACAACAAAGGACTTGCCATGCCACTCCACATCTTTACTTCGAGTGAATTATGCTGCATATATAGAGATTCTAGAAACAGTAGTGAAGCCCCGAAACAGCCCATAGATCTTACAGCAAGACTCTGATCCTTCACACGAAGCGATGGCGACGCAAGATTGGATGGCTGAAAATTTGCATAATCACCTAACACTGAACTTATGGCCACCTAACTCCCCAGACCGCCGTATCCGAATGGGTTGGTGCGCGACTACCATTCGAAATTCACAGAGCGAACGTCGGTTCGAATCTCGGTGAAAACACCAAAATTAAGAAAAACATTTTTCTAACAGCGGTCGCCCCTCGGAGTGTATTTCTGCCATGAAAAAGCTTCTCACAAAAATATCTGCTTGAGGGTGAAACCAATTAGCATCTTCACAACACCATTTTTTCCTGATGACAGCAAATAATTCCACTTTAATCAATATTAATAAGGAGCTACCTGGATTTATATTCGACCAAGGACTATCACTGCGGCAGTATTCACCTTAAATGTATGGAGAACGTTTTATGCTGTTACAACAACAACATAACAACACAGGCAGTGTGTCTTATTTCCCAATAAAGTTAAATAAAATGAGCGCGAGTACGGGAGACCTGTCAGATCTTTCAATGTCCAACCACGAAGGCTACATAGGAATATCGATTTTTTTTTAATATTTAGAAAACAAAAAAGTGACTTTTTACTTTACATTATTTGGTATTCCTGACCAGGGTTGGTATCCTCAAAAATAACTGATGCTTCTTTTATGTTTGATATCTGTATTTATAAGTATGTAATGACAAGGAAAATGAAACCAAACTCAATATTATTTTACAATAAAAACAATTCTAAAGATTAAGGAAACACCCATTTAATCATAGATATATATATTATTAGCAATTGTTTTCCGAACAATGGACTGCCCACAATCTCAAAAGGAATACAGCCAATTCATCATTTTCTCATTGTTCGCTGCTGTACCCAGAATTTCCTAGAAGTACTTTTTTTTTGTTCAAATTTTCTTGCAAGGCCATGCAAATCACTATGCACTTATTGCGGGTGGCACGAGGTCATAGAAAAAGTAACAACTACAACATTCTTTGCCAATATGAAAGCAAAAATAAATAAACAACAATAAAAATTACCTGCCAATTAACAGTGGAAGAGGAAAAGAATAAAAAGGATAAAAAGGATTTGACAACTTAATAGTCGCTACTTCAAAGAAAATTTCTTCAGGTTGAGGTTGCAATTATGGTTTTTTCTTTGTGTGATGATGATTATTAAATGTGACTTGTATTGTATTTGCAGTTACTAAAAAATCATCAAAACTGAGACAATCCTTGTGAATGTAAGCGAGAAAATCGTTGACAGCCGCTGGGTTTTGAACTCTACGTGATGATTTTTTCTTAATACTGTGCCATCAATCATCGTATGAAAAGCCACACAGAACGTACATAATTATATCACCTAAAATATATTTGTAAAGACACCTACGAATGTAACTGTAACGTATGGACAGGCAGATATTTTTGAACAACTCTTTTACTAACTAAAAAAACTGATTTAGCGAGTTGCAAATCTTTATTTTGACCTTTACACGCTCCATTTTCTTTTCTGTTTGTTACTACAGTAATTAGACTGAGGAGCTCGGACTATAGACTCAACCTCACTTATGAACACTCAAGTACCAAAGAAACTTTAGGTTCATCCCACTGTCGGCGAATCAATGTACATCCTCGCATAGTCCAAGCGGAACTTTCTTCACTGACATTCCATCAAGGGAGGAGAGGACGGTGAGCTACACTTGGAGACAGTGACTGGTGAACTTGTTCACGGACATATCGAAATTGGAAGGAAAGATTGGCGAAGGAGTATTGTGCGAGGAGCTCCCCATCAGACTCCAATTCATGTATCCGGAACACTGCAATATGTTCCAAACCGAGGCAACCGCAATAAAGAAACAGCTTTCAGCAACAGTCAAGACATTGAATATTTACTCCGACCGACAAGCGGCAATTAGGGCCCTCGTGTCGATGATGGTACATTCGAAACTGATCAGGGATTTCACTTTAGATTGCTCATCTGGGTTTCTGGTCACAGCGCCATTACGGGAAACTGTTTAGCGGATGAGCTGGCCGGACAAGGGAAATGTGAGGTAGTTTCCCCACGAAACTAGAGGGTTGTTTTTTGGTGTGCGGACCTGGAAGGTGGAATCTTCTAAAAATACGTATAAGTCTCAGCCTTCGAGAGAGTTGGGATTCCCTTGATCACCTGCGATCTGCTCCTGGAAAGATGGGCTCCGTGTCAACTCAGCGAGCGCTGCGTAAGTAAACAAATTTGTAAGGTCGCGAAATCCTTCTGGTCACGTGTGGATCGGAGGAGCTCGAGTGATCTTCTGAGGTAGATAAAATCTCAGCTCTCGAACTTTGTGGGTGACCTCACGGGTCACTATCCACGAGGCATGAATGCTGTGAGACTTGGAATTTCTTCGAGTCCTTTTGCGTCAGCTGTATGGAGGACGAGGTGGAATCAGCTTAGCACCTTCTTCTTCTTCTTAATTGGCGTGTAACCGCTTACGCGATTTGGACGAGTTTAACAAAGCGCGCTAGTCGTTTCTTTCTCGTACTAACCGGCGGCAGTTGGACACATCAAGGGAAGCCAAGTCCTTCTCCACCTGATCTTCCCAACGCAGAGGAGTCCTTCCTCTTCCTCTGCTACCAGCAGCTGGTACCGCATCGAATACTTTCAGAGCCGGAGCGTTTGTATCCATTGTTGGCAAGAGAGATTCTACGTTGGATTTCAAAGCTGACATTGTTATCGGTACTAATGCTGGTTCTTAAGTATACGAAGTCTTTTACAACCTCGAAATCATACCTGTCAACAGTGACGTGGGTGCCGATACTCGAGTGCGCCGACTGTTTGTTTGAAGACAGGAGCTACTTCGTGTTGTCCTCGTTCACCACCAGACCCATTCGCTTTGCCTCTTTAACCAGTTTTGAAAGGGCAGATCGGTTGTTAAGGCCGATGACGTCAATATCGAGCAATATTGTGCCTGAACGATTAAGTTCTGCGGCTCGTACCATGCTCTCCAACGTCAGGTTAAAGAAGTCACACGACAGCAATTCACTCTGTCTGAAACCTCGTTTGGTATCAAAAGGCTCGGAGAGGTTCTTCCCAATTCTGACGGCGCTGCTGGTGTTGAGCAACGTCATCTTGCATAGCCGTATTACTTTTCAGGGGATACCAAATTCAGACATCGCGGCATACAAGTAACTCCTTTCCGTACTGTGGAATGCAGCTTTGAAATCAACAAAAAGATGGTGTGTGTCGATTCTCCTTTCATGGGTCTTTTCCAAGATTTGGCGTATTGTGAATATTTGGTCGATTGTGGACTTTCCAGGTCTAAGCCCCACTGATAAGGTCCAATCAGTTGATTGATGATGGGCTTCAGTCTTTCGCACAATACGCTCGCTATATAAATGTCATCAAGGTTTGAAAATCAGATAAAAAATAACCAAGCTATAAGTATAACAAATAATCCATTTCAGCGATGTCAAGAAGGATCAAAAACTATATTTGTTTTTTTATGGTGCTGGAATCCTTTCCTCTGGCAACGCTTTAACTATCACGTCGCTGCATGTAAAATTGTAATAAAATGGGGAAATGATCTGTCCCTTGCGAAAGATTTTTCTCACATAGGAAGACTTTCATTGTTGCTGATTTCTCGCTAAGCTCGTCTTTAGCTGCTTCCATGTTAGAGCGCTGTCCACTGCTTGGAATTCACATTGAATAGATCGGAACGAAGAACATTTGGGTATAGTTCTGTTAGCAGTTTTGGGCGAGCTCCTCTTCCTATTTGTTGCCTGCGTCTTGATAGTGTTCCACAAATGGAGGAGCCTACAGTCTTAGGCCGACTCCGAATGGCAAAGAGTTTTCCGCTCTACTAAGATAATATTTGAGGTTCAAGCGAGTTTGTCCCAACCATCTCAGCTTTATTTCTTTCTCTAATTTTTCCTATCAGTCGGGTTTTTGCTTACTCCGCTTCAAAAGTTCTTCACTGGAGATCCAATTTAACGGTCATCAGATTTGTAAGATTGTACGCAAAATTATTTGTTGACAAAAGTCTGCAGTTTTGCTGATGTTTCTTTGGACACCTACAATGTTTCACAGCCGTACAGTAGCACAGAGTTGGCATTGGAGTTGAACAACCGTAATTTGCTTTTTGTGCTGAATTATTTCGAATACCTAACCCGATTTAGACCAACAAATGCACCTGCTGCTTTCCGATTTCTTCGGTCGATGTCGTTCTTTGCTCCATATATCAAACGTCCACTCAGAATGTAGGAGAAGCCGCATCTTCTTACAGTGTCAACACAATGACGATCTGACTGCTACGCCAACAACAACTTTAACCACTTTAATCTTTAGAGCCCCGCGAAACGTATATGCGAAATTCCATTTCAAGAATAAAAAACTGGACACAACGAAATACGACATAAGAATTAAAAAGCATTCAGATTTCTAAAGCCATAAAATTAAATAATGCAACAAATTCAAAGAGTCTTGGCCAGGTGTCCACTATTTCAAATAAAAGGATTTGCTCAAACAGTGATTACTTTGACTTCCATACAAGGGCCCTCTCTCACACAACTAAATGTGTCTAAACAAATAATTTTCACTAAAACCCGAATGAAAGACATCTCTGAAAGGACCTCAAAACGCTGTTCATTTCCTGTGCGAAAGGTTGCCTCAACGAATGGCAATTTAAGTGGTGCATTCGGCAGCGCAAAGGTTACTTTCTCTTGTGCCAAATTTACATAACTTTTCTGGCAATATCGAGTGAATGAGCGCATGTCTCCCGCACACACACATACGCACGCGTATATGCATGCACACAAACAAAAATATGTAGCTGGCTGGCATTGTAGTGCCAGTGGATGACATGCAGCTAATCCTTGCTTTCATGGCAGATTTTCGCACATTTGAAAATTTAACAGAAAACTCAAAGCAGTGCAGCCCAGCATCTTTCTTGAGTCTATGTTTTGTAAAGAGAAATTCAGAAGACAAAACAACTAAATTTAGTTAAAAAGATAAAAATATGGGTAACTGAGCGGCAACAGGCTGAGCTGCTACACTGAGGATATTTTGCTAAACCGGCTTTAACTTGAACTCTAAACAAACAAAAAACAGTTATTTCTTCAAACAATGCGCGCGCTTTCTTCGCAATACTTAAATACTTTATTATTTACTTAGTTAATGAAGATAAGGATTTGTGTTGAGGATAAGATCAGCACAAGCCAAACGAATTGAGAATGGAAAGGCATATTTACAATCCGCGACAAAGGAAAGCAACTCAACAGGTTTGAAGATTTTAAATTTTTTTTGTGTTTTTTTTTTGTTTTTTTTTACAAAACAAATTCCCCATTTAATTTTTAATTTTCCAAAAAAAAGTCCACAGTTATTTGGTTTTTAATTAGGATTTGTAGAGAAAAAAATGTCCTGCATTTGTAATATGGGGAAAATGAGCGACATCGTCAAGGAAAACAAATTATTAAAAATCAACCAAATTTTTCAGAAATTTCCAACTTGCACTTTATTATGCTAAAATTTAATAAGTAAAAAACTGTGTACCGAAATAGAAAAATACAAAAAAAGAGTAATTTCGATGAAAATTTAGATAGATTTTTCTCATTTTTTGGGAAAATTTAAAATATGAAGTCGTATAATTTTCTGTAGCCAGAGAGTTATAATTTTATAAAAAATATGGAACATTTACAAGGCAAAGCACGCTAACAAATTTTTCTAAAAAAACTAAATAAAAAAATTTAATTGTGATGAAATTTTTTAGAATCTTTCTAATTTTTTTAGTAAAGTTTGAAATTTGCAATTACAAGGTTTAATTAAAAAAAAAGTAACACTTAACAGAAGTAAAACTTTCAAGGCACACAAAGAAAGAGGGAGAGAGAATGAGAGAGAGAGAGAGAAAGAATATGTATCTAAATAAATTCACAACATTTGCAGAGAATACAAATAGACAAAATTTACAAAAAACGGAGAAGTTTCGACCGGTGTAGGTAAACGCCCGCACTACTCCGAGCGTTTATCACCCGCACAAACGCAGCGATTCCAGGACCCCAGCAACGGCACAAATTACCGCAAGATAATACTAATAAATCCGACGCTGGAATGGATAGCACTTTATATAGTATGCACAAGCACTAGCCAGGAAACGGAAATAAGGGCCAAAAAGTAGGCACCCAAAAAAATACGCCAAAAAAATACGCCAAAAAAAAACACCCCAAACCGTAGGCACCAAAAAAATATAACGCCAAAAAGTAGTAGTAGTAGTGTTATTTCTCACTAGAAATTAGCAACCACAACGAAAAACTCAGGAAAATAGCCTAAAGTGTATCTAAGATATATATAAGGTATAGCTTTCTCTCTCTCCTTTTCCTCTACGTTATATCTTTTTTCTCTCTCGCGGAACGAAAATGCCCAAAACGTTGCATGGCCTTGAACTTTTACTCTCCATTCTCGCTCGTCCATTGACGCCTAAGAAGTTTCACTTTAAAAGTAGAATATTTAAGAAGAAAAACAAACCAATAAATTTTTCGAGAACTTGTAAATAAAAAAGGGAAGCTATGAAAAAAATCTTGTTGAATTTTTCCAATTTTTTTATAAAGTATGAAATTTGAAATTATATACATTTTTTTAACAATGAGCTACTTTTTTATAAACAAATATGGAACATTTAAAAATCCAAGCAACCAACAAATTTTCCAAAAAATTCTAAATAAAAAAACGGATTGGTGATGAAAATTGGTCGGATTTTTCGTAGTCTTTTGTACAGTTTGAACTTTGAACTATGTAAATTTTGTTAGCTAATGAGCTTTATTTAAAAAAAAATATTTAACTTTTAAAAAGCATAGCAAACAAAAAAATTTTCAAACATTTTAAATAAAAAAATTTGGGATTGTGAGGAAAATTTTGCTGATGTTTTATAATTTTTTCAGAAAGTTTGAAATTTTAATTTATGTCGTTTTTATTAGCTAATGCGCTATACTTTTATATAAAAAAATATGGGATACTTAAAAGTAATATTGAAAAAAATTCTAGAAATTCTAAAAAAAGGGGAATTGTCATGAATATTTTTTTCATTTAAAAATCTTAGCAACCAACATTTTTTTTTTAATTCTAAAGAAAAAAGTGGAATTAATTTTCATTTAAGTTTGAAATTTGGACTTATATTGGTTTTGTTAGTATAGCTCATTGATACTTTTATAAACAAAATATGGAATAATAAAAAAGCATAGCACCAACAAATTTTTCTAGAACTTCTAAATAAAAAAGTGGAATTGTGAAGAAAGTTCTGCTGCATTTTTCAAATTTTTTGCAAAGTTCGAAATTTGGAAAAATAATAAATATCCACAAAAACAAAAAGAACCAAACAAGTAGTCAAAATGTCAAAGGTACTAACCTTTTGTCGCAGACTGTATACGTAGCAGATTTTCACATTTACAACTCATAGCCACCGGCTTTCTCGGAACACACGTAAACTTATGCATGTATATATGCACCTGTGTGTGTATGTAGATGTTTACATATATAGATATTAAATTAAGGTTTCCTATTGCTTTTGGCCATCAGCCTGCTTTGTATATTTAATCCTGCTTAGCATGCGTCCTGCCACCAACACTGCACCATCCAACAAAACACAGCACCCGCACCTGTCCTACACAGTTAGCTACGCCATTCAGCTGGAATAGATTTTGCAAATCGATATTAGCAAAGAACAAAACGAAAACAGTTATTTTTGCCTGCCTCTCAGTTCTATCTGCATACTTAAAAACGTATTTGAGAACGGCAAATGGACAAGTGCCCATTGCACCATTCCAGCGAACGTCCAGCAAACTCCAAGAATTATTGTTGAGTTGCTGTCAATGGCGAAAGAACAAAGTTGGGATAAAAAAGCGCGCCAAAATATACTCATTTCCATTAGGCGAACAAAGGAAAATTAATGACAACCACAAAAAGGCGGCAAGAGATGTAATCACTCGTTGCCGCAGACCGAAAGACGCTGGGCAAGTAGGCGACCTCGAGAAATTTGAGAAGTTGATGTATGGAATTTCTCCCAATTTAGAGATTAGTCTAAAGTTCTTCCATTTGCTAAAAATATTCACTTTGGCAATACCTCGATGCCTTTGCGGTAAGCCAGGCGAGCTGATGGCATCTTATCGAAGAGAAGATGTGAGCTCTTTCAAGTGTAAACTCGTGGGTATATCAGGAATCAGTGATCTTGATTTAGAAATGAAATGTAAAATGGCTAAACAAACAAATATTCCAATGGCTATTCGATGGAACTCCATTGCAAATTTGTTTTTGGAAACCAATTGTAGAAATTTTCCGCACTTAAGTGCTTCAAATTCATTCTTTCATATGAGGTTTATTCAAAAAAGGGCAACTTTCGAATTTCTGGGGCTACGCACATTAGATTCAGCATATTTTTTTTTTGTTTTGTTTTGGTTTATGAAATACACTGTGCGACAGTGAAATTATACTTTTATGGAGACCTAGTTCAACTTGTAGGTATAGTAAAACTAAGAAAAATGGTATAGGAGAAATTTCCAATACACCCCCAAAATCTCATTTTACGGCCATAAAACTGTTTTTCAGTAGGTTCATGTGAAGAATAACTCCTAACTTCGCCAATTTCCATCCGATTTCGAATTTGCGTTTTTAGTTCGAAAGAACAAAAACAAGCCTTTTTGACAGTGTGTTGACATTTTTTCTGAAATGACAACTGACGAGACTTCACATCAACCTACTGAAAAACGGTTTTATGGCCATAAAATGAGATTTTGGGGGTGTATTGGAAATTTCTCCTATACCATTTTTTTTAGTTTTTCTATAGCCACAAGTTGTGCTAGGTCTCCATAAAAGTATATTTAACTTTTTGTTTTTGTCACACAGTGATATCTATGCAATCGCTCCTATCATGTAAACTTCTTCTTCTTAATTGGCGCGATACCGCTTACGTCGTTTCTTTCTCTTGCTAACCGGCGCCAGTTGGGCACACCAAGTGAAGCCAAATCCTTCTCCATCTGCTCTTTCCAACGCAGAGGAGGCCTTCCTCTTCCTCTACTACCACCAGCTGGTACCGCGTCGAACACTTTCAGAGCCGGAGAGTTTGTATCCATTCGGACGACATGACCCAGCCATTGTAGCCGCTGCATTTTTATTCGCTGCGCTATGTCTATGTCGGCGTAAAGCTCATGCAGTTCATTGTTCCATTGCCTACGATACTCGCCGTCATCAACGTGCAAAGGTCCAAAAATCTTCCGCAGAATCTTTCTCTCAAACACTCCAAGCGTCACCTCATCAGATGTTGTTATCGTCCACGTTTTGTTCGTCGAGAGAGGACTTTACTACTCATTTGCCTACTTAGTCTAAAGTAGCACTTGTTGGCAAGAGAAATGCTACGTTGGATTTCACGGTTGACATTATTATAGGTGTTAATGCTGGTTCCTAAATAAACGAAGTCCCTTACATCCTCGAAATCATAACTGTCAACAGTGACGTGGGTGCCGATACGCGAGTGCGCCGACTGTTTGTTTGAAGACAGGAGGTACTTCGTTTCGTCCTCGTTCATCACCAGACCCAGGATAGCTGGTTGTACGCTGGGTTTGGGAGCCGCCACTCAAAAATCTCCCCCAATGAAAAGATGTAAAACGCCTCCGATGAGAACTTCCTATCATGTAACACTCATAGTTAAAAAGTTAGAACTTATTAAAAAAAATACTTACACAGTATTTTTCCCTTAATCTACTCTGGGCGCCAGGACAAAGTAACATTAACGATAACTGTATGCCCTTGGTAACATGTAATCTTAGATAGACACGCCATTACTGTTGAAAATTCCAACTGGAAATATCTTCGCTATCAGTAGACAAACATGGCCCGAATGGAACATGGGTCGCTTTAAGAGTCTCCTAAAAGTGAGTAGGAAGGATCTAAGAATCGTAGTAGATATCCCATCTGGATACTGTGTAATAGAAAGACATTCAGTAAATTAGGAGCAGCATCCAATGACTATTGTAGAAGCTGTCACGATATATAGTAGAAGTGGAAGAGACAGTCGAACATCTTCTATGCTGGCGCATGGCTTTGTATAAAAGACGGTTGAGATTACTTGGTCTCTCTTTTCTAGACAACATTGCGGATGTTGTGAATCTCAAACTAGCTGGTATATACATCTTTTTAAAGGCCACACTATGGTTTAGAGAGGACCAAATAGACTAGGGATAGGATGATTCCGATGATATAACAAGGTATGCCTCTAACTGGCCTAGGTGAGTCGAAGGACAGCCACTTCACCTAACACAACCTATGTATGTATTCCTATAAAGGGTTTTTCAATAAGGGCGGGTAGATGTTGAAATGGAATAAAACAAGCTGTGTGTGAGTTATTGACAAATTATTTTTTTATTTGAAAGGCGCATATATGCCATTAAGTGTGGAATATGACATCATTCAAATGCCAGCCTCGGCTTCTTACGGTGGAACGGATCCGAGTGGTCCAATTTTCAATGACTCTTCCGCATAGATCCGGCTGAATTTGAGCGATGGCCTATGTTATGTTCACCTTTAGAGCATGGGTCGATTGTGGTTTATTTGCATAGACCTGAGACTTCAAGAAACCCCATAGGAAAAAGTCTAGCGGGGTCAAATCGCATGACCTTGATGGCCAATTCACATCACCCCTGCGAGAGATAACCTTACCCTCAAATCGTTCATGCAGAATGTCAATCGTGGCGTTTGCTGTGTGGCACGTAGCGTCGTCCTGCTGGAACCACATGTCGTCTAGGTCCATATGGTTCAATATGGACCATAATAAATTGGTTATCATCGTTGTGTAGCGCTCGCTGTTGACGGTGACCGCCTCACCAACGTCGTTTTCAAAAAAGTACGGACCAATGACGCCGCCGGCCCAAAATTCACACCAAACGGTAACTTTTTGAGGATGCATTATCACCTGGTGAACCTCGTGTGGATTGGTGTCGTCCCATATACGGCAATTTTGTTTGTTAACACAGCCATTCATCCAAAGATTTTTCGCCCAAAACTAGGGTTCTCTTCCAAACGATTCGAAGTCCAGTCAGCGAACAAACGGCGTTGTCTATGGTCATCAACTTTGAGCTCCTGGGTCAGTTGGATCTTGTACGGGTGTAGGCCCAAGTTCCAACGCAAAATTCGCCAAGTTGAAGTCTGCGAAAGGACAAGTTTTTGTGCACGGCGAGGAATAGACTGCCTCGGGTTCTGCTGTACACTTTCACGGACCGCGGCAATGTTCTCGGCTGATCTTGCGTTCCTTGAACGGGTGTACGGCTGTTGGCTGATTGTTTACTGACCCGGTCGTCTCAAATTTGGCCACCAAACGTTGAAGAGTCGACTTTGAAGGGCCACCACGTCTACCGAAAAATGGGCGCAATGCGCGCAACGTTTGCGTTAATGAACACTCATTTTGATAATAAAGTTTTATCATTTGAACGTGCTGTTCAATCGTGTAACTTGCCACGATGATTTAGCATAAATAACTGAATAATAAACAAAAAATTTGACAGATGTCACCAAAACAAAATGGCTGCCACAGGGCGCCAAAATCGACCCGCGCCAATTGAAAAACCCTTTATATGCATGTATGTGTGTACCTTAAAATGGCCCAACAAAAAACCATAATTAATAAGTTAATTAATATCAAATAATCCGCTTGTGGGACGTCCTCCAGATCCTCAAACAGTGGGGCTTCCAGGCATCTTAGTCGCTTTTTAATAATGCCGGACAAACGCACAGATGGTGTTCTAAAGATTCCTCAAACCCTCTCTGCATTTCCTGCATTTGTCCATGTTAGCAATCCCTATCGTGTACGCATGTGCAGCCAATACATCATGACCCGTTAGCATACCTATGATAGTTCTGTAGTCCTTTCGCGAGAGCGTAAGTACGAATTGAGTCAGTTTTTTGTCGTTAGTTCTACACTTGACCTTTGCTGTTTTGCACGTGGTCAGATTAGTTCACCTAGCTTCCACTCGCTTTTTTGTGTAGTCGTCCATTTCATTGTATATTGCATTTAGCGGTTTTGGTATGTCGTTCTCTTGTTCAAAAGGTGATCTAAAGGCACTTTTTGCTATCTCATCTACTATTTCCTTTCCCATAAGATAATAGACATGCATCCTTCTGTTTGTGGCTAGCCTTTCTATGGCTTCCCTGCTTCGGGGAACATATTTGGACTTAATATAGGGTGGGCCATGTAAAATTTGCTTCTTGAATCAGCTATAAAAAAAAATAATCAATATTTTTTCAAAGATTTTTTTTTTTTTGAAGATTGAACATTGTCATTTATGAATGAAAAATAATATAGTTCAAATGACTGCCACGACTGGCTTTACAGTAGGCCATTCGATCAACCCACTTTTTAAGCACATTTTCGATTGTTTGGGCTTCAATTTCATGAATGGCAACTTCGATTTCGTGTTCTTAAGCATCAATCGTCTCTGGATGGTTCGCATAGCATTTGTCCTTAACGGCTTCCCACAAAAAAAGTCCAACGAGCTTAAATCACAGCTCCGAGGCGGCCAATTGATATCGGAATTTCGGCTGATTATTCGGTTTTCAAAAACGGTAGCCAAAAGTTCGAGTGTAACTTTGGCAGTGTGACAAGTTGCACCGTCCTGTTGAAATAAAATGTCGTCCATGTCATCCTCTTCAATTTTTGGAAACAACTCGTTGAGCATGTCACGGAACCGCTCGCCATTTACTGTAACCGCGGCTCCTCGCTCATTTTCGAAAAAAAATGGCCCGATCATGCCACCAGACCAAAAACCGCACCAATTAGTGACTCGTTGTGGATGCATTTGCTTGTCTACAGTAACGTGTGGAGCCCCAAATCCGACAAATTTGCTTATTGACGTAGCCACCGATGTAAAAATCAGAAAAGAAAACGAAGACTCACCACTTTGGAAATAGGTTTTCAATATTTCCCAATTTTGTTCAAGCGTATAGCGTCCCATTTCGTAAATGTCAAACCTTTAAGTAAATTATGAACACATTCGACATGTCATTTGTGTTACCATTCTCAAAAAATAGGTGGTTCAAAAAGCAAACGCTAAATGGCCCACCCTGTACAATACGAGCTTATTGCTGCTTCACTGTCCACGTATGTATATATTAATTGTTGAGTTCTTTCTAGTTCTTGTGTAGGCTAGCTCCGCGGCTTTCCCTACAGTAGAAACTTCCGCTTGGAAAATACTGCTCTGGTCTGACAGCGTGATAGGCTGCCTAATCCCTAGTTCTGAGCAGTAAATACCCGCTGACACTCCGTCTAAAGTTTTAGAGCCGACTGTGTAGATGTGGTAAGATAAAGGTAAGGGTAGGTAAGATAAAAAAAATCAATTTAAATAGTCTCTCAGGCTAAGGCTCTCTAGAAAAATAGGAGCCTAACTTTTTTATCCGTAGCAAAAAGTTAAAAGGTGCAAGAAGAATTTTTTTTGGGTCATCCTAATGTACATACATACTTATATGTATGTACCGCAAATTTGAATATTCGGTACATATTTTCTACATATCTACGTTACAATATTTGTAGCATTTCTTACACGTGCATATATTATGTATGTTACTTTTTTTTCAACTACAGTTAATCAAATTTTTTGCCACATCATCCTTTAATTATTGTTTTCCTAAATCTCTTGTAGGCCCTTCGCACCGTTATGTTGTCATTTACCTAATTTGTATGCAAAGGCAAGGCTGTTTGTCTTAACCCAAAAGCTAATCACAAAAAGAGCCTAACTAATTTTTACCGACATTCGACAAGATAAAATACTCAAGTCATTGGCGGCATGTAATTGATTTCACGAATGAAAAAAATTCAAGTATTGCCAAGCCGACAACAGAAGCCGAAAGGACAACACGGCACACTTGGCGGCAACGTTTAAGATGATGCATGCGTATATGTATGTATGTATGTATGTATGTATGTGTGTATGCATGTATGTGTATGCATATGCATGTCTGTATATTTAGTTTGTCGGCAACCGGTCAATCATTTCATATACATACATACATAAGTACAAATGTGTGCTATGATACAAGTAGCCGGCAAAAGTAGGGACGCCACTCTGGGGGTATTTTACGCAGAGCATTTAAAACAATGTCCCACTACGTTTATATGTGCGAACATATGTATATATATGTGTGAAATACAAATCATTAATTACATCATGTCCTCACTAATGTTTTAGTAGACTCTGAATCATCGAAACCTTTTTACAGCCTCCTTTTTACTTTGCTTAAATTACAGTCTTGACATTTTTATGCGCCCGTAATGAATGGTGGCTACTGGGCTGTTTATTTTACAGTATTTGTTGAAGAGGAACACCAAATGGCATGACACATTTGGCAATATTCAAACCTCATATTTACAGGGTTTTCAATTTTAGTATAAATATTTGATCATGTAGTAAGTGACGTATGGGATTAGGGGTAGTCAGAGGTCCGAAAAAATGATGATTTTCAATGATTTATTTTGCGAGTTAATTGCTTTATTTTACAAAAATAAAAATATAGCATTAATACAGCATGTTTCGACTTGATTTTAGCGAGATTAAAAAAAAAACTAATAATTGTAAAAGTTATCGCTGTTTGTGTGGAGCCCGTTTCTCCAGAAGTGCCTTGCGGTGATCATCACCAGTCCGTGAAGATTCATCTAAAATCAATCGGACAAGAGAAATTAGTTTATTAATAGATAAGTTGTGCCTGATCGAAGTTTTTTTTTAATTTAAATTTTTTCAATTTTCGAGAAAAAAACCCACAATTAACTGTTTAAAAAAAATCGAAATTTTTGAAAAAAAATTACTCGATCACGCACGAGTTTTTTGTGTCTTTCAAAAGCAGTATAAATTTTATTGAAATCTACTAAGGGGGTTGTAAGTTACAGTGATCACCACTTCAAAAACATAGTTTTGAGAAAAACGCATTTAAAGTTTTTGTTGCTACTCTGGAGCGCCCGAGCACCCTTTGTTAATTGTTGAATAACACGAAAAGTATTTGTCGGATTCACTTCAAATTTTCAAACAATATTTTTAAGATATATTTTAAGAAAATGCAAAAAAAAATCATTTTTTGAAAATTCTGACTACTGCTAACCCCTTATTAGAAATTAATAAGCAGTTGCCAGGCATGAAAAATATGACAGTTGTGTGAATCTGATTTTGAGTTATTTTTTGCATTGTTGCATTTCTATAGTTTTAAGGGCATTTACTGAGGGCGTGATCAACAGTAGTTAGGTGTCTAGGTTCACTAAGAGACATACTCAGCCTCAAATCGTACGATGTACAGAATGCAGAGGTGCGACCAACATTAGCCCGTTAACCGGGTTTTAGCGATTTTGAAGGAATTACCTGATATTCTTACGCCATGGGGGTTGTGACGACGGCATGGTGAAAAGATTTTTAGTACTGCGGCCAAAATCAGACCACTTACCGGCTCTCAGCGAATTTAACAGAATCAGCTGATGGGCTAACTATGGTCACGAAGTGATTTGTTTGCCGAAAAAAACTGAGATCGTTTTACTGATATACGAAAAAAATCAACGCAATCTTCGCTCATGTTACTTCGTTGCCATTTGAATAGCGAATGACTGGACGAGTGTGTGAATACGTGCGAAATGAGCAGACAGAATTGTGCTACTGGGTCCCCGATAATGGCATAGCCGAAGTTACTCTCACAATTATGCTTCCGCTAGCCAAACCTGGTAATCTATCGTCGTTCTCCATGGGATATGATGCCATGGTGAAACGATGTTTAGAGGTGTGCTCTTTAACAGACCGTCATTCCGCTCTGAGTGAATTTGACAGAATCAGCTGATGGGCTGATGGGCTGGGTGTTTGGCCGAGCTCCTCCTCCTATTTGTGGCGTGTGTCTTGATGTTGTTCCACAAATGGAAGGACCTACAGTTTCAAGCCGACTCCGAACGGCTGATATTTTTAATTTGGTGTTTTACTGAGATTCGAAACTACGTCCTCTCTGTGAATTCCGAATGGTAGTCACGCACCAACCCATTAGACTACGGCGGCCGCTGCCGTCACTTGGGATTACAAAAAAACTGATATTGTGTTGGTGATATACGAAAAAATCAACCAGTGACACTTCGATGCCATCTGAACAACGACTGATTGGACGAGTTCACACACGTTTGCAGAGTTCGGCTGCCGAATCTGCCAAGGGATCTGGCAGCCGATTTTCCCCTCACAAGTTTATTCTTCTCCATAGTTAGGTTATAATGGTTGCCCAGAGAGTAGGGCCCACTTGGACGAAATAATTTGGTTCGTCCTTTGTGATACCTTCTCCATAGTTAAAGAGCAAACCTTTTAAATCCATCATACTTGTTGTGATGCCGTATGGAGAGTTCGTCTTGATCTCATCAAAAACCAATGTGAACTGTTCAAAAACTTTAGAAGACGCAGTGCTGAGTTCTTCCAACTCATAAAAGTACTTTCTGCCTAAAGTGGTGATTTTTCTTTTTAATTGAGCATAACCGTGGCACAGCAGGTGCAGGTGCAGAATCCTCTTTTCCTTCTCTTCAACTAAACAGCGACTGCCTATTAGGGAAACTGTACCGTTATAACCAACATCAATGTGCTAATAGGTACTTTGCTTATTTTGACTCCGTAGAGATTCTATGCGTTTCGCATTGAGAATAGACCACATCTTTCGTTCGCTGTTCTTACAAATTTCTAATGAATAAATGATCTACATGTCCGTGAAGACATGGATACATACACTTATGTATGTCAATGGCTGTGTACTCATTAAGCAATTTGGAGCCGAGTCTCGCTAGTTCATCTGCCCTACCATTCTCCTCCATCAGTGGCTAGGAACTCCTGTTACATTTAGACGAAATAATTCAGCCACCTCATTAAAAGACCCGGGTCTAACACATAGATGGCACCAGTTTATTGCATTCACCTTTTTTCAGTTAGTACTAACCTTAAAAAGACAGCTGTTAAAATTTCATGATATTTTATTCATTAGTTCGTGAGTTATTGTGCTAAGAGTGACGTTGTTTTTGCTATTTTCAAAACATTGAAAAGAGTTGTGCAGACTCCGCTCCATCAGCAACAACAATAAAACGATGGTTTGCTAACTTCAAACGGGTCGTGGAGACACCGATAATGCAAAACGCAGTCGACCCAAATGAGGCGGTAACAAAAAATCCACAAAATCGTTTTGAATGATCGAAAAGTGAAGTTGCATGAGTTAGCTGACATCGTAAAAATATCAAAAGAAAAAATGTGTGGGCTTTATATTGCACGAGCATTTGACTATGAGAAAGCTCTCTTCAAAGAGGGTGCTGCGTTTGCTCAGTGTTGACCAAAAACAAGAACGTGTTGATGATTCTGAGCAGTGTTTGGCCATGTATAAACGTATTAAACCGGAACTTTTTAGTTGATATGTGACAATGAATGAAACATGGATCTATAACTTCAGTCCAGAATCAAAATGATCGTCATCTGAGTGGACAGCAACTGGTGAGCCTCGTCCAAAGCGTCCGAAAGCTCAACAATCGGCTGAAAAGGTTATGGGCTCGGACTATTTTGAGAAAAGGAATACCATCAAAAGTGAATATTAAATAGCCGTATTGGAGCATTTAATGACCGAAATGGCAAAGAAACGTCCGCATGTGGCGAAGAAAAAAAATTTGTTTCATCAAGAAAACGCACCGTGTCACAAGTCAATCAAAACAATGGCGCAACTACATGAATTGAACTTCAAAAAGGATTTTGTTTTTGCATTTTCTTAAAGTATAATATCTTAAAAATATTGTGTGAAAATTTTAAGTGAACCCCACTAATACTTTTCGAGTTATTCAACAATTAACAAAGGGCACGCGGGCGCTCCGGAGCAACAAATCGATATTTTTGAAGCTGCTATGACAGCTGAAGAACTATTATATCACCCAGGAATAGATGACACAGTGTAAGTAATTAAATAATTCGTATATATAAATAATATAAATCGATAGCAAAACTTTAAATGCGTTTTTCTCAAAACTATATTTTTGGAACTGGCGATCACTGTAACTTAAAAACCGGTTGGTAGATTTCAATAAAATTTATACTGCTTTTGAGAAACATAAAAAACTCGTGCGTGATCGAAGGATTTTTTTTTCAAAAATTTCGATTTTTTTTAACAAATAATTGTCGGTTTTTTTTTTCGGAAATCTGAAAAATATTTACTGAGGCCGCCATATCGTGAATTTTGAAAACAAAAACAAAGCCTTCGATCAGGCACAAGATTATCTATTAATAAAACTAATTTCTCTTGTCCGATTGATTTTAGATGAATCTCCAAGGACCTGTGATGATCACCGCAAGGCCATTCTGGCAAAACGGGCTCCACACAAGCAGCGATAATTTTTACAATTTTTTTTTTTTTTTTTTTTAATTTTTTTTAATTTTGCTAAAGTCAAGACGAAACATGATTTATTAATGCTATGTTTTTATTTTTGTAAAATAAAGCAACTGACTCGCAAACTAAATTATTGAAAATCATCATTTTTTCGGGCCTCTGACTACCCCTAACCCTTTATTTCGGTCTGTTGAGCACCGAGAAGCAAGTTCGGTAGAAGAGTCTCATACTTAAATGCTAAATGTTATGGAGTAGAATTTCGTGCTAATTTGCAAGCCAATTACTGAAAATTTCTTCAACGCATTTTTGCTAACAAGTTTATGGGCAAATACTTACTTACTTAGGTGGCCATAACAACCTGTTACCGTTACGGCCGATCTCACTAGCTCTCTCCAGGCGCCTCTGCTCCGCGCGCGTCTTCTCCAATTCTGTACACCAAGCGAGCATAGGGTTTCTTGCACCTGGTCTTTCCACCGGAGCAATGGTCTTTCTCTGCGTCGGCTCCCTTGGGCTTCGCCCTCGAACACCTTCTTTGCTGCAGCTTCTTCATCCATACGCACGACATGCCCTAGCCAAAGCAGGCGTTGGATGGCGATGCGTTGAACTACGTCAATGTCTGCGTAGAGCTCTTACAGCTCGTGGTTCATTCTTGAACGGTAGTCTTCGCCAACGAGCACAGGACCGAAGATCTTACGAAGAACTTTTCTCTCGAACACCCCAAGAGCGGCTGCATCGCTTTGTGACACTACCCATGCCTCTGCGCCATAAAGCAACACGGGTATGATGAGCGTCTTGTAAAGTGTCAGTTTGGTCATGCGAGAGAGGGCTCGACTACTCAATTGCTTACTTAGCCCATAGTATCACCTATTAGCAAGAGTGATTCTCCGTTTGATCTCCAGGCTGATATCGTTGTTGCTGTTAACGGCGGTGCCAAGATAAATAAATTCTGGCACAACTTCGAAAGTATAGTTGTCCGCAATGACGTGCGTTCCTACACGCCGTGTGTTCCGCGTTGTAGACAGCATATACTTCGTTTTACCCTCGTTCACCGCCAGACCCACTCGTGATGATTCCTTTTCGATAGCAGAAAACGCAGCGGTGACATCTCGCTTACAGCGGCCGATAATGTCAATATCATCGGCATACGCAAGGAGCTGGACACATTTGTAGAAAATAGTGCCATTACGATGAACACCTGCTTTTCGGAGCACCCCTTCCATCACGAAGTTGAAGAGGTTGCATGACAGTGGATTGCCTTGTCTGAAACCTCGAACGGTATTGAATGGCTCGGCGAGGTTATTTCTTACCTTGACGGAGCTGGTTGTGTTGCTCAACGTCATTCTGCAAAGCCGTATGAGCTTCGCTGGTATACCGAAATCAGACATGGTGGCGTACAGGCAATCCTTCATCGGGCTATCGAACGCAGCTTTATAGTCGACAAAGAGATGATGAGTGTCAACTTGCTTTTCATGGGTCTTTTACAGGACTTGGCGTAATGTGAAAATCTGGTCGATGGTGGACTTACCATGTCTGAAGCCGCACTGATAAGGCCCGATCAGTGTGTTGACAAACGGCTTAAATCTTCCACGTAGGACGCTAGACAGGACCTTGTAAGCGATGGTTAGAATACTGATGTCCAGGTAGTTGGTGCAAATCGTCGGGTCACCCTTCTTTATTTCTTTTCCAGGATTTGGCGTAATGTGAAAATCTGGTCGATGGTGGACTTACCACGTCTGAAGCCGCACTGATAAGGCCCGCTCAGTGTGTTGACAAACGGCTTAAGTCTTCCACATAGGACGCTAGACAGGACCTTGTAAGCGATGATTAGAACACTGATGCCCCGGTAGTAGGTGCAGATCGTCGGACACTGAGATTTCAATCATCGGGCATGCTTTCTGCTAGCCATATTTTGCAGATGAGCTGATGCATGCTCCCTATCAGCACATCGCCGCCAGTCTTGAACAATTCAGCGGGCAAGCCGTCAGCGCCAGCCGCTTTGTAATTCTTGAGCCGCTGAATGGCAACTCTGACTTCGTCATGACTAGCTGATGGAACGTCCAAATTATCATCGATTGGTGGTATCGGGTCATCTTCTCATGTACAAATACTTATATATATACCTATGTGTATGCGTGCATATGTTAAAGTATATTCTAATCAGTTTGGGCCAATATGTTATCCTTTCTTTGAATAGTTGAATAAACAAAAAAGTAATACAGTTCATCTGAAGCTTCCTTTCAAGGACGCATTCTACGTGTTTATGTATTGAATTACCGCACGCTGACGAAATTCGTTGGAATAGAGATGAGCAAATGGCTTTAAATCTAAACAAATACCGTTTAATGGCAAGGAGAACACCTAAACGGACCCGATGCGGTATTGAAAAAAATAAAAAAAATAAAAAAACGACTATTAGCACTTGACTTGCATACGTCCACTAATATACGGCCAAATAGATAAATTTACGTATGCTTGTATGTGTGTATATTGTACATATTTATATGCGAGTGCCAGACAAACAACGGCTCCAACATTTCCTTTGCACACACAAGAGCCAACACTGGCGATTCCCGCTCAAATAACCGCCTGTGTGGGGTTGATTGCTGCTGATCCGTTACTTGGTAATAAACTGATGTTTAATATGTAACTCGAGCTGTCTCATTATGTATAGCCGCTACATGCACTTGTCACTGGCTACCCATATGCGCTCAACCAAGCAAATATGCATACATACATACATACACACATATGCCTTCAATGCATGTGCAGGCATGCCCGGCACGAAAATAAAATTGATTTTTTCTCATATAAACTTAATGTTGTTATTTATTTCACACAAGCATACCTACACACATACACACCTACAGAATTGTATTTATAGTCTCACTGAAAGGACACGCAACATGTGCGTCAAAAATCTCCAGAATTATGGATTGGCGCGCAGACATAGGATCAACTTTCATGTGGGGTCCAGCTATGTAAACAAATCAATTGGTGTAGGTCTTTATTCAAAGGCTGGCCATGGTGGCGGCGATTATGGCGGAGGAGTGCCGCAAGTGGTTGATGATTTTTGTAGGTGGATGCTGTTGCTTCTGCGCACTTTTGCATTTGTTCGGATGTTGCAATAACGGTATCGCTCAAGTAGTTACGGTTGTTAGTGATGATTGGGGTGTTTACTAGCCAGATGGTGGTAACGAATGATGTTGTTTTGAGAAATTTGATATGACTCAACCGAAATTTCAATGCCTTGTGCTGAGGCGACTTTTTGACATGTCATCTTTTTCGAAGGTGATTTGGCAATAAGGAAATTTGTAAAACGTGTGGTAAGTATTAGGAGAGGAAGCGGAAGGAGAAATATCGAAATTTTTTACATAAAAAAACAGTAAACATACATTGACAAGAGGCAAAATATAAAACAAAAAAAAAAACGTTTTTATAATATAATATTGGCCATTCCATATAGAAGAGGTCCATATAGGTTGGACTGAATTTTGATAAGTTTTGCTATACCAAATCCGTCTGGGCGTACGATAACTCTAGAAAAAATGAAAATATTTCACGTTAAGATCCTAACCGTTATTCAGCAGCTTTCCGCACTACTGATCGATGCACAGCCTACAACTACGCCCACATCGTTCACGACTCTTCTCCCTTCAAGGGAAGAGTAAGAATGAGTAAGGAGATAAAATGTTGGGGGATGGTTGATGACCCAGGGCTTGTTCGAGAATAGATCGTTTCCCTCTGAAGCGGCCACAATAAAAAATCAAGTGCTCTGCGCTTTCGTTAGTATTCGAGCAGTTTGGACAGAAAGGCCTGTCTGCCAGCTTAAAACGGAAGAAGTATTCCCGAAACAGCCATATCCGCTGAGCAACTGGGAAAAGTGATAGTTAGTGTCTTCATGTTTTCCTCCTAACCACTCATCAACACGTGCTATGAGTTTGTAGATCCAATGCTCGCTTTGTGACTGATCCCACCGCTGCTGCCACTGGGAAGTTGTCAGCAATCGCGCAACTGACAACTTCCCAGTGGCAACTTCCTCGCGCGTTATAGATCCGATTCATTTCATCTGCCAAGCGGTACAGAGAGAGAGCTTTCCAGCTGTTACACAGATTGCAACATCAGACACAGTTCTGAACACGCAGCTTGCCTTGCCTGTGCTTCTGGGTGACTTCCCGTAGATTGCACTTTTTGATCCCCGCCCAGATGGGTGCTGCATAAAGAATTGTGGAGTCATCACACACTGACGGCAGTCGCCTGTGATTACTTTGGGGCTTTCCTATTGTAGCGAGGTGTTGCGTCAGCGCACCATTGGCAGAAGCCACCTTGGAACTTGCTTTTAATAAAGTTTGGTGTCGATCCAGACTCCAAGATATTTGATCATCTTTGCGCTTACACCCTTTGTCTTGTGTTTGGCCGAGCTCCTCATTTTATTTTTGGTACTCGTCTTGACGTTTTCCCACAGTTTATGCTGCCTCCGAACGGTAGATGGTTTTTTATGAGGAACTTTCCCATGAAAGAAATACACTTGGGGGTTAGTCACTACAGGGACGACAGATATTAGAAGAAAAATTTTATAATTTTTTAGTGTTTCGTACCAAAGCGGTTTTCGAGCCCGGGTGCTACCGAATGGTAATCATAGATTAGCGCACTCGACTAAGGCAGTCGCAATAATATAAAAAAATAAAATAAATAATTGGCGGGCACACTTCTGTTATGTATTTAGCCGAGTTCTTCCTCCTATTTGTGGCAAGCGTCTTGATGTTGTTCCACAAATGGAGAGGCCTACAGCTTTAGGCCGACTCCGAACGGCAAATGGTTTTTTTGTGAGGAGCTTTTTGATGGCAGAAATACATTCGAAGGTTAGCCATTGCTTACCGTGAATCGCCATAATATACTTTTCCGAAATTCATTTGTGATTTTCTGAATTACATTTGCGCTTTCCTAAAACACAATTAGAAAACTGTAGCTCTGCGAAGTTAAACAAATTATACCTGGTGGTATACTATTAAACCCCTTAGAATCACAATTCGATGGCCTTTTATGAGCTCTACTCATCACAGTGCCTCTTCCAAACCCAGCTCGTCCAATAAACCTAAGTTGCAGCTGGGTTTGGCTGAGCGTATGTGCCTTACTTCTGGCAGCATCCGGCCGAGATATTAAACCCATCTACCCTTAACATCCTACAGCATTACATTTGAGTTTCCTGGGATTGATCACAGAAACGATAGTAGTAAGTGGAGCAAATTTCCAGTCTGCGCAGATGGCTGCGAAAGCTGCAGTGACATGTGACAACTTGTCCTCAGAGAGGGTTATGAGTTGTTTGGAGCGCAATAAGGATACCGCCTAACGTAGCCCCACAGCTCCTCGTAGCCTTAGCCCTTCGCTTCTAAGGTCCTCATTGATGGCGTGTTGTGCCATGTCAAGGAAGCACTCGGGTCCTATTAGTAACGAGATCGCAGCCTCTCTAGCCAGTGACTCCGTTTGATTTCCTATTTTTGTTTTTGCAGTTAATTCTAATATATATTTCGGTAAACCGAAATGATCAGGTTTGTACTGCAGTTTTTTAAATTCAAAACCTGACAAAAATTGCAATTAATCGTAAATCGATTTTTGAAAACGGTGCCCATTCCTCGCTGTAATAGAAAACAAAGTCTTCAAACAACTCACTCAGGGTCCCAACTAGGTACCCCTCTCCCTCTGGACCCAACCCGTCGGAACAGCATATTTCCTGGGCCTACCTTTAGATGAGCTAGACGAAGATGACCGGTGATATACCCTACACTGACGGGGCTTCTATTACTGTTAAATAAATAAACAAACAAACTAGTTACACTAGGCAAAACTAGTCTCCGTTTTACTTGTAAGTGACTGTCTAATACGAAGCTTTGTTTGGTTTTTCATTGAGGAAGGATTTTTACGTGGTGGGTCCCAAACCCAGCGCACAACGAGATATCCTGGGTTGATTCACCTTCTCGCATTAGCTCGCTCTCAGACGGCTGTTCGAGAGCTATCCAGAGGACACTAAGTTGTGAGCTGCTTGGGTAGTATGCAGAAGAATCATCCTGGGCACGGCCAAATAAATGGCAATTAGGTACTTTCCCCACTTGCGTGGCCTTCTACTCACGGCGGCATCCTCCATTCTCGCGCCAATCAAAAAGAGGACTGTCTAATACGAACTACTTTAGACTTGTTTTTGTTTCTCAAATTTCATGTTTGGCATTGGTTGACGTGACACCTCACCTTTGGGTCATAACAGATGTGTGAAAAATTGCGAAGGCGCTACTTAAACAATTAACTAAATGAAAAAATTGAAAATACTTTCGGCAAATTGGAAATTTTCTTTGAGCTTCTCCTATCACCGTACTGTTTTTACACAGAACATATTTTTAATTTACTGTTTATACTGAAAAATGAGACTGTAATTTTACTTAGTTTTTTTTCACTTTCCGTCTTGAGCCACTTTTGTGCCTAAATGACTGCCAAATATTGTTGCCAACAACAAAAACACTATAGCTATAAGTTAACCAGCAATTAAGTACTGCATTGTAAAGCAATGACCGACCGACCGAACGACCGACCGCCAAAAACCACACTGACTAAACATTCCATTGTTCTTGACTTTCAACGGCCCATACAAAAGCAGGTATGGAATTATTCCGCAAAACGATGTTTGAAGTGTGTTTTGTTCAATATTTTTCGATCCTAACTATAAGCGGCATTGTCTTAAATTCATAGCGATAACAACCACAGCAGGTCGCACAAAACACATACACACACCCTCGGATGAAGGTGCCACCGCATTGCATTCAACAGGTGAAAGATTCATTAGGCAATAAGAAGTAGATAGATTTTGGTCCTATTTAAAGAAATATTCGATAATTTGTTAGTTTCTTATTGCGGCAGGCATTCTTTGACATCCAATGAGCTGAGAAGGCAAGGACCTGCCGTTCAAACCAAAAAACCAATTGGCAAAGCAAAAGAGATTTCTATTGCAGTACTGAAGCGCAGACCCGACTTTCACTTTTGGCGCGCACTTTTCTTGTGTTGGCCTTACTTTTCATGGAAGTTGGAGAGTAAAAAATTGCAAATTGATGTTCTCATTTGAAGTTGGGTTTGTGATTTTACGTTTCACACATAAATTAGAAATCTGTCAAGGCTTTTGTCTTGCATTTAATGATCTGCCACTTGAGTGCGCCGCGGAGATGGACTTCACTTCTTTTTAGTGTTTCTTTTTTTATGATTTTTTATTTTTATTTTATTTTTTGCTCTTATTTCCTTTTATGATGTGACCTTTTATTACTGTGCGATTTTTGCGCTCTGGCCATTAAAGGTTCTGGACAGTTTTTATTTTGATTGGTAATTTTCGATTTATAGCGAAAGGGAGTTCGCCCAACACATGGCCCGTGAAGACTTGCCGCCAACGTACCGCCTGCGACGCTGGTTGCCTATTCATGACCGTTAGAGTGGGCGTTGTATGTGCGTTTAACGGTAGGTGCTGCAATAGCAACGTCTGTTATTTTATTGTTGTAGGCGTTTATTGCATTCGCTACAGTGCCAACCCCGCACACGTTAAGCGCGCAGGACACCAACGTTGTGATTCTTTTTATTGTTGTTGTTGTTTTTCTGCACTCTTTGACTTGGTTTGCTGCTTCTACATAGTCTTCTGCTTCTTCTTCTTCCTTTTCTTCGGTTTCTTCTCCTCCTTTGTGTTGCGCTTCAAATTTGCCGGTATCTGCTAGACTTCCCTGCACCTTCGCTTAATTAGTTAGTGATTAAAATTAGTCAGCTTGCAAACCACCGTAACTAATGTTGGACTCTAGACTTGTGTGCGTCATATTGTTGCAATGAACAAAACAATTTTGCATAGTCAAATTGGCTGCGAAATGCACTCACAGCCAGCAACTCAACGGGCTAGGCGCCAGCTCCAGCAGTCAACTCCAGCCGGCAACGGCTTTTCAGCAGGTTGCACATAGCAGGCAGTCGAGTTGCAGTTGACAACCTCCACGGATGCGGATGTGCAAGTGTATGCGCTCGGCGTGCATGGTGCAAAATTGTCAGCATGCCTGTGCGTCGCTCTTCCCTCTTGACTCTTCTATGTGCAGGGCATAGGACATCGCTGCTTTTGCTATTTTGATAAATCGCCAAGTCGACAAGCGATTCAATGTAAAAACGAACAAAAGGATGTCATGCAGTGTGCCATCGTATTTGTGTTGGGTGCAGTGAGGGGTCACAGGTGATTTGCAGGTATCTTGGATTCGCATACAAACTGGCAGCTCGCAGGAAATATGCTTTTCGCTCTTTATCCATTATTACTTCGGGCCTTTTCTGCTTTCATGCGAGATTTAATAAATACGAAAAAGTCTCACGTGTCATGTAGGAGATTTTGGAATTCTTTTGTAAAAAATCGCAATTAGAGGTTGCCACAAAAGATTCATTAATAACATTTGCTTTGGTTCTTGTTAAAAACTAAACAAGGGTCAAAAAGTAAGGCATTGTGTTTCACCATTTTTTCTTTTTTTTGTTTGACGACATGGATTAGTAGCAATTTTTTGGAACTGCAAAGATTTTAGTATTCAAGAATACGTATGTATGTATTTGTGTATGTACAAACAGTTTTCTTTGGCTGAAGGACACACCATCAGTACTAAACGAGGATTGCCACACTTGTAACATATTTTCTAAAGCGTCACCCCGAAAGGAGTATAGAAGTGTTTCTTTGAATTAAAACTTGTATAAGAATAGGTTGGTCCCTTATACAGGGTGGACCATACTATATAGCGTTTGCTTTTTGAACCACCTATTTTTTTGAGAACGGTAACACAAATGGCATGTCAAATGTTACATAATTTACGTAAAGGTTTGACATTTACGAAATGGGACGCTATACGCTTGAACAAAATTGGAAAATATTGAAAACCTATTTCCAAAGTGGTGAGTCTTCTACTCAGACTGTGAGAAATTTGAAAACAAAAAATTCCAAAAAAAAGATTTGCCAACAAGACAGTTTGTGGATCAATTTGTTAATCGGGTTCGTGAAAGTGGATCGTTAATGGATAAGACAACACGTGAACGTGCTCCTACAGTGCGTCTACCCGAAAACTTTGCTGATGTAACCGAAAATATGCTTGAAAATTGGGTTGATCGAATGGCCTACTGTACAGCCAGCCGTGGCAGTCATTTGAACGATATTATTTTTCATTCATAAATGACAATGTTCAATCTTCAAAATAAAAAGAAAAGTTTGAAAAAATATTGATTAGTTTTTTTTTTATAGGCGATTCAAAAAGCAAATTTTACATATCCCACCCTATATATGATATATTTGGACCCGCGTACTTGTGGTCAAAGTCATTATAATTTGGTTCACATAACGCCTGTATGTAACATCATAAAGGAATCGAGATATGGACATACATATGTGTACCAAAATATTCAAAATGGTGAGAGAAGTCAATTTAGACTTGTCTGCCCATCTTTCTGCCCGTATGTGAAAGATAACTCGGCAAAAAATTAATATATTTCAATGAATCTTGGTACACATGCCACCCTGATAAATGGATTCCTGGAATATTTTCAGTAAATTCTCTGTTCGTTTCTTTCATTACTGGCCATCCACGCTTCCGATCCGTTCCATTCATTTCCAATCATTCATCTTAATAAAAATTAAATAAAAATGATGCAATTTTAAAATCTCAAAATTTATTGAACTAAAAAAACATTCATTAAAATCTATTTACAAGATCGAAAGTCAAAAGTTCCAGGACTGTTTTAAAATTCGGGTAAAGCTGCTTATTTCTATTTAAAAAAAAAGTTTCCTTCGTCTATATACGCTTTTGGAAATCTTGTTTAAGATAGCGGACGTCAACTTTTGAATGTTTTCAATATCTGCATAACGCTCTCGCTCCGAATGTAATTTTTCAAACAGAAAGAAGTCACATGGAGCTAAAGCTGGCGAATATGTAGATGGATGGACAGATAGAACGCCATTTTGGGTAAAAAGGTCCGTCATTAAAGTTGAATGATGAGCTGGCGCATTATCGCCCAATAAGCGCCAACTTCCATTTTCATAATATTTTAATAGAAGACTAATGAACTCGGGATGGCAAACGCTTCACAACACTGTTATCGAATACAACACTTATCTTGTGGCCTATTTCCATGTAACGCAATTAAAATTTCAACTCCTTTTTTTAAGAATTCATTCACAACATCAAAGGATCAACTTTTACAGCAGATCTCGGACAATTTCGTCGCCATCCAAAACTTTCCAACCTTCTTTAACTCTTTTTAGCCACCTTATGCAAGTACAAACAGGCGGCCGCCGTAGCCGAACGGGTTGGTGCGTGATTACCATTCGGAATTCACGGAGAGAACGTCGGTTCGAATCTCGGTGAAACACCAAAAATAAGAAAAACATTTTCCTAATAGCGGTCGCCCCTCGGCAGGCAATGGCAAACCTCCGAGTGAATTTCTGTCATGAAAAAGCTCCTCATAAAAATATCTGCCGTTCGGAGTTGGCTTGAAACTATAAGTCCCTCCGTTTGTGGAACATCATCAAGGCGCACACCATAAATAGAAGGAGGAGCTTGGCCAAATACCCAAAAAGGGTGTACGCGGCAATTATATATATATATATATATGCAAGTACAATCATAGCATAAAATTATTTCATTTGACGCCGTTTTACCGAGTTTGAAAAAAATTTAATATTAGCTCTTTGCTCAAAATTCATTTTTCGACGATGGTCCAAAAATATTGTCACAAAGGCCCAATATATCAGCTTCTACTAAGCCAAGTGTCATTAAATTTCAACACAACACCTACATATGATGAAATATGAAAACAGTCCAGGAGCTTTTGCGACAGACCTCGCAAAAGAAATATATATATAAGTTTTAGCGAATATAACTATTTTCTTTATTTAGTGAAAAACTGAATATTCACCCTTACATTACATGTCTTTTAGACCAATGTGAACCAGTGCAATGTTCCGAAAAATGGTTTACCCCAAGCTCGTAGTCTTACTCTTGAAAAACGCGTACAGTTGCGAAAATGGTGAACAGGAGCTTCATTCTCCCCCTGTTCTCTACAAATCTGGCATATATTGTTAGTTGAACATCGCCGCATGCTCTCCAATCTTCCAATGTCCTTTGCGAGCTGCGATCGGTCTTGACATGGCGAATAGCTACACCCAAGCAGTTGTTTGGTCTTTGATGCGTTACAGACAGGCCATATTTTGCCGGGCTTTGCACAGATTGGTAGTCTCTTCCACCGTTGTTGTTGTTGTAGCAGCATAAGCATTCTCCGTGCATATACGAGGAATGCTGCTGAAGTGACAGTCCTTGGCCGGATATAAATCCGGATCGTTCCGGTTACGTAGAATCGACTGTCGTGGGAACGGCCCTTCCACCGTCTATTTGCTTTGTTGTAATAGCGAGACTCTAGTCTCGCCTTAATCCGACTGAAGAGGACTTCAACTGATTCCGCTTCCGTCGAGCTTAAGAAGGATCCTACCCAAGCACGTTCATCTGCTCTCTCGCTTCCCTCGATCTTCCAGTTTCCTGGAACCCATATTAGATAGATCTGAACTCATCGACTGAGCGAGTTGAGTTCCTCTTCAAACTGCATTACAAATTTGGAAGTTACGCTTTTATAGCAGCCGGACAATCCGTGAAGATAGTTATTTTGACTTCAGCTTGCAGGATCTCGGAGATGACTTTGTAGGCTTCCTTCACTAATAGCAATTCCGCCTGGAATACGCTAGCGGAGTGTGGAAGGTACATTTATTTGGACAGTTGTAGGGACTCAAGCAGAATCCTCCCATCAGTCCATCTTGGACGCGTTGATATAGATTTTTGCATCAAAATCTCTCAAGATACTTCCCTCTTTCCTATAGATGGAAAACCCATAAAGAAGTATTTCGTGAAGTCAAGGCTCGGTAAGAGGTGGCCTGTGGGCGTATTAGCATTTGATCGTCTTTGCAGAATGTCGTGATGTTTTTCCACAAATGGAGGGAGTAACAATTTTAAGCTGACTACGAATGGTAGTTAGTTTTTTATGAGGAGATTTTCGTGGCAGAATGGGTTGGTTGTGACTGTTATAAAAAAACAATAGTAATTGGCACGTACACTTCTGTTATGTGTTTGGCCGAGCCCCAGGCAATTGCCTGCCGAAGGCCGACCGCTATTAGAGAAACTTTTTCTAACATTTGGTATTTCGCACCCGGAGTTTCGAACTCATGCACCAACCAATTCGGTTACGGCAGTCGCCGCGGTATCGAGAATTTTGCCAAAATGTTTACCTTGTACTTTAATGGCAGTCTCAAGCCATTCTGCTTGGGAAAATTGAAGCTTTGTTTCTTGGCCTTAATATTAATGAACAAGGGTTCAGTTTTTCTGGAATATACACTCAGACCACAGCTTGTAGCCCAATCACTGAGCGAGTCCAATGCTTCCACCATAATTTCGCTAATTATATTCAGGAACATCCCACAAATCTTTATCACAACAACGTCCGCGGCCGCTACTGCTCTTGATTGAAAGTTGAGAGAATATTATTGACAACTAGTAGCCGTAGCAGGGGAGATAATACGCCTCTCTGTGGGGTACCTCTGTTGGCAATAGACGCGCATAGCTATGTATATATGGATTTCGAAACATTCAGAATGATTAGAGTAATCAATTGAGCTATAGGTATTTGCTCATCAGTTCATCCATCTGGCCGTCATTTTCATTAGGAACAACCTTTTCTCAATATTTTAATACACCTAATTTTCGGATTAACAGCCGACATTCTACGCCAAAGCATACTTGCGTCCCTGCATACATAGTTTATTTTTTACTTTTACACTAGCAACAAATTGTAACCGATATTCAACCAAAGTCATGAAACTCTACACTCACAAACAACATCCTGAGCATGTTCGATCATGCTGAAGGCAAAAACTGATTATCACAGAGCGGAGGATATAAGCACTGACCACCGCATTTGTGGCGCTGAAAGGAGGGACCACAACATTGAAATAGCAACCGCACTCGATGCTAAAGGAAATCTACACAACTACAACAAGGATGCAATGCACCGCACATTAAACAGCCAATTATCGTATTACGAACGTATCGGGAATCGCAAAAAAAGAGAAATATGATAAAATGAGAGCAGCACAAATTCAAAGCTGAGTGCCAATGCGCAGGCGAGCTTACTTCCGGTGGCGAGGAAATGTGCCAAATGTCATGCGTATGAGTGTGCAAGTATTAGTGAGTAAATGCAAGTAAATTTTACTCTGATTTTATTGATATCAAGTTTAACAGGAAGTATGTATGCGTGTATGTATGTATATGCATATGTACAATACATATATTAGCAATGCGAGAGTGCCGATATGAGATTTAGCGCCTCAAAGATTTTCTCTCAATGTTTCATAAATTGTTGGTATTTTGCCGCGCAAACTGCTGTAAATTCCGTTGAACCGTTGCTTAGTTACTTTCACGGCGCAGTGCGCTCTGCGGCAATAGTCACACCTGATGACAATTAAAAAGCAAAACAGACCTACACAAACCCCCGAATATGCAGCAATGATACGCTTGCAAGTCGCTGCAAGAAAATTTGAATTGTTAATTCATGCACTGCAATTTGACTTGGCGGGTCAAATAAGCAAGTCTGTCTAGCAGAATACGCTGCATATGTAAGTGCATATATGTATATATGTATATATACGAGTAGTGGTACTGTTTTGCTCTAATGGGCACGCGCGACAATGTCATAACCACCACAAAATAGTCAACGCAAAGTCTGCAGCGCGAGACAACTTCCTTCCGACTCGCCTTCTTCCTTCCTTCAGTTATTTTTGTTGGTCTCAAATGTCAAACGGTTGAAATTCTAAAATTCTAAAAAACCTCGTTAAGAAGAAAATACGGAAAAACTTGCTCGCAGTGGCCAGTGTAACGTTGTTTATGTGCGAGTAATTATGGAAAAAATTATCAAAATTCTTTTTGTTAGTAACGTTTGCACACACAAGCACACGAGCTCTAACTGCACCTCGCATACATACATATATGCACACCACCGTGGTTGTCGTGGTTACGTTTTCCCCCTCATATGCACCTGACTCGCTAAACTCATTACGCGCGCTCGTTCGCCGAATTCGTCTCGTTCAATCGAGCAGCAGAGCAATGCACCGAGGCGGCCCGCCAAAAACTAAAACATTAACTAATAAAACAAAAACAAAAAATCAAACTTAAAGAAGTATAAGTGGAAATAAAAAACGTCGTAATAGTTAGAAAACACTTGCTGCTGCCATAATGAAGCGTAGCGCGTGCTACGCCACCAACCCAAAACACCACCACCGCCACAGCGCGTTATTGCCGGCGAAGTCGGCACGGCCACTCGCGTCTTGATGCGGTCAAATACTAGCGAAGCGCAGCGACATAATTTCGACACGCACCACTGCCTGTCGAGGGGCAACATGTTGTGGTGCAAAAGCATCGCAGAAGCACCCTCACTTGCAGCGGCGGTGGTGGAATTTTCTTTTGACTTTTCGGTTGTCGCGAGGAAAATTTAGTCCTCGTCTTAGGTGAATGTTGTAGGGATAGAACGCTAATTTTAATAGCTATGCAAATAAACATAGCCAAGCATGCGAGCATAGGGATGGAAAATGTTACAATGCGAGTAGTAAAGCAACCAAACGCTGCATGTTGAAAGTAGCAAGGCACACCTTTCTCTACACAGTTTGCATACATTAGGGTGCATCGCCCTCCATACACAAAACAAAGAAAACAGCGGTACTATTTTTTCAGCGGCGTTAAAAAATTTAATATCGAGTGTGTTTTTTTTAGACGCATGAGAACTGTCGATATCGATAACTATGCTTTGACAGCTGAGAATGACAAACTGTGTTGACATTTCTGTTCAGTAAGATTTGACGGGTCATCATCAATCGTTTAACGCTAGAGCAGTGCTTCCAAATTATCAAAATTTTATTTGAAAAAACAATATCTGAAAAGAAAAATAGATTGAAAAAATTAAATCGCAAAGTTCATAGAGCACTGACGGCAGCATCGGTCCTTATGTCTTTCGAAAAGAGAAAGGAGCTGCCGTTACGATGAATGGCGAGCGCTATTGGGCCATTCAGACTGAATTTTTTTCCCCAAAAATTTATCAGCTAAACATCGACCGCATATGGTTCCAAAAAGGCGGCGCAACTTACCATCCAGCGCGCTTAACAATCGATTTATTGCAACATTCAAGCAACCATTGACACCATACAGCCAGATTCATTGAAAAAGGTAGTCAAGACATATGCCGGATATCAAATTAAAAAAATAAATGCCATGAAATCATTTACCAAATTATGTATTATAAAAAATTCATTCCAACAATATTTATATTTTGTATTATCTTTTACAAGTTCTCAAGGTCTTAAAAACCCACCAATATAGGTATATTAAGACTTCCGTCAAACTATTTGGGAAATATATTATATAATGTGAGCAGGAAATACCATCAAAAATCGAGTTTTTATATAAAAACTTAGTTTTTTATTTACTGAAAAGAGGAAAACTTATAAATAATTATTCCACTTATAAGGGAAAACAAAAAAGGACAAATACTGGCTACTAAGGCTTCGCTTAAAATTTTGTTTTTAAACATTTTTTCCCCCAAAATTCAATTCACCACTGATGATGGACAGGTTTAAGAATAGAACCAAAACAGTGAAAGAGAAAGGTTGAGTTAAAATAAATAAATAAATATGCAGTGATACAAAATTCACAATCAACTTCCAAAACTGTTTTGAAGGGCTTTTCTTCATATAAATCGGAATATTTTAGTATTTTTGGTTTCTTTAAATTATTAACGATATAATAATAACGGATTATTTTCGAAGGCACCTTTATTAATAATTCCAAGGGTACATAATTCTTACAACTAAGTTAACAAATATGACCTTAAAAACTAATAGTGAGAGTCAAAATTGTTGTTGTTAAGTAACAAAGAGAAATACAAGGTGAAGTCCAAAATAGAAAAGACTGAGCTAAAATAGAAACGACAGGAGCTCTGATAACTTTGAGTTTATTTATTCAAAATAGTCCCCTCTTCTCTCGATACACTCAAACTCAAACATACTGACACTTCAGACGCAATAACTTCGCTGTTACTGAACCGAATGTCACCAAGCTTTCACTGGAAGTCAGCTAGGAATGTAACTTCCAACGCACTAACTCATTGAAAAGATGGTGCCATCAAAAACATTTTTATGACGCCAGTCTTGTTTATTTTGGACTTCACCTATATCAAGTATATGCCTTTATTTTTTGAGAAACATTTTTTTTAACTCATTCTGCAAAACCCTCGATTTATGGAGGCATTTCGAATTAAGCACAGCTCACGTAATTTAAATGACATATATTTTTCCGAAGTATTTTGACCGAAGTCTTAAATATAATAAATTTTATAATTCCGGTGGAAAATGGCAACTTTCTTGATGAGGCACACTACTTTCCATACTTTAATGAATAGATAATAATAGGAGAGTTACAAACCCAGAACATAAATTTAAATAAAAGATTTTTATGAATTTTCTTACGTGCATTTTGTTTTTGTTATGACCTCAGAAATTGTTGGTCTTATAACAAATCAAGTTGGTTATTTATGACAGGCGAGCAGATGCAAAGCAGAAATCTTCTACGAAAAATTCGGCTGACTTTCGTCAAATGTAGAGTGTATATGTATGTAGATATAAATATTTAAATAAATGTCAAATGATTCGAGAATTTTGCTTTAGATAAGGTGATGGTATGGTATGCTATGTAAAAAAATTTTCTTAATCCAAAAAGTTTTCTTTTCAATACCTTCCTGAACAAAGGAAATTAAGCGATCACATCACATTTCTGAAAAGTCCTTTATATATACCTTCTTATACATACATGTATGTATGTGTGGACTTTTGGTAAAACAGCTGATGAGACTTGAACAGGCTTGGTTCATCAGAGAAACATGTAGTATTTCATTAAAATTAAAAGAAGTTAAAGGAAAACATAAACGAGAAAATACGGCTAAGAATGATTCCTCGTCATTGGTTATATATAATATGTATGTAGTTCATGAAAAAGCAAGAAACGGACATATTTTCCCTGATTTTCATTAAAATTATTTAAAATCAAGAAGTCAATATATTTTTTTCAAAATTGGCATAAAGTTTATTTATACACTAAAATAATATAAAATTTTTTTTTAATTTAATCATTTAAAATGGTGGATGTACACTCAATTCTTCCAGGAAGGTCGCAGCGGGGCTTCTCAATCGGCGGGCATTGTAGCATCGGCGTCAGTGACCTGAACACAAAAAACCAAAAACTTGTTTGTTTATTAATGTCATAATTTCTATATGAATTAACAATAAAAGAAAAAAAAATTCGCGGAATAAAATGCTTAAAAAAAATGAATTTTGGGGCGAATTTTCCTACTATTTTTGCTTCAAAAAAATTATTTTTTCGAAAATTTTTCGAAAACTTATAAATTCACATAAAAAGTATGTGTGCAATGGGAGATCGCTCAATAACTTTTCGAGTTATCGTGTACGCCAATTCGAAAAATATAGTTTTGAGAAAAACGCGTCTAAAGTTTGAATACATTAAAATTTAACCTCTCCCAGCGCACATACCGGTATTTTGATAATCTAGGCGGCCAAAAGTCAATTTTGTAAAATGCATTAATTGATTTTAATAATGAATAAAATAGAAAGATAACACAATAGAGTATTCACTCCACCCCCTCTCGCGCTTTTTCGTCGCGTGCGCTACCGCCGTATTGGCAGTCAAAAGTTCATTGCTTATCACACTACACATATCTCGCCGGCGTTCGGCAAGCAACAAATCTTCAAAAAAGTAAAGTTAACTTATTTAAAGTTATATGTCTCATTTTAATGATGGAAATTGAAGCTTCAGGTATGTTTTTTCCAAATTTAATAAATATTTTATAGATTTTGTTCATTAATAACGTAATTTATTGAATTCCGTACAAGGAGAAATAGTGCATTTTTACACATATTTTTTTTATTTGTTAAGCTGAAAGTTATACTTCCAAGTCCGTCCAAGCTTGAATTTTTTTTGCAGATTTTGTACATATGCTTTGAGATGTAGAATAAAGTAGAATTAGCCGCAGAAAACTGCAGATTAATTAATTGTTTAATTTCAAAAGTTTCATGGAACAGTTTTTTTTAAAAGCGTTTTCTATACTTGTTATTTTTTGGTTTGTTTAAGGTTCTCAAGGCACTTCAGGGGTTCGAATTGTGACTCGAAAATACCTATTCGACCGCATGCAAGCTCAGAATTTACCAAATTTGGACGAAAAATTAAACTCTTTACAACAGGAGCTTTTGTCAAGTGAAAAATACTCTGACGAACAGATATCAGCTCTTAAGCACAATTTTTCACATTTTAAATCACAAATCAAGAAAAAGTGGCTACAAGTACATAAAAAGGAAGATGTTTTCCTATCAAAGTACAAGTCTTGGTTGGAAGGAGGTTTTGAATTAACTGTTGCAGCAATACCGAAACGATGTGACCGTCCTCAGAAATATTTTAGTGACTCAGGTGAAAGATCTAAAAGACGCAAAACTGCAGAACTCAGATCTACAGAAAAGGACAAAAACTTGATTATGGATGCTGCTTCAGTAGAGTTAATTATTATAAAAGTGGAAAGAGAGATGATTCTAAAGTATTAAAAGACATTCAAAACCCTCCGATACGTGCGACTTTTTTTAAGTTCAGACCCTTTATTAAGCAGCACTAGAAATGTGAAAAGAGGAAAATTAAAATCATATTTACCGAAAACGTTAAGTTTACTCATTCTGGCCCAACTTAACGAATCTGATTCATCAGATAATGAAAATTTGTAATTTTTTCCTTTCATTTGTTTCATTTTGCTTTAGTTCTTATTGACGTAAGATTATTGATTGAATTAAAAAAAAATTTTTGGTTCAAATAATGTATTTTAGTTGACACCTTCTGCGAAACTTGGCATTTGATAATAAATAATTAAAACATTAATAATGATGTCTATTTTATATAATTTAACCTATAAATACCCAAAAAAAATTCATTTTCTATTTATTCTAGTACAAAATGGTTGTATCTTTAAAGATACCACGGTCATTTAAGGGTTAATAATACAATATTTCAATAAAAAAAGTCCATTGTCTAAATGATGATGAATAAAAGTATTTAAGACTATAAAAAACGTTAAAATAGTTTTGGCCGCCTAGATTATCAAAATACCGGTATGTGCAGCGCTCGAACGCAAAAAGTAGAGCCGTCACGGTTGACGATCTATAATATAAGAAATACTTAAATTTACGTTCTAAAATTTTTTTGACATATTCTTAAAGGATTATATTAACATTTTATGAAAAAAAAAATTGTTTTTTTCGAAATTTTACAGGTATCTGTCCTCTTAAGGCAAGTACTAACTTCACAACTGTAACATAAAGCAAAATATAAAATCAAAATCGAAGTAAGTTTTAGTTCAGTTATGTTTTCTTTTATTTTGTACTTTGCGGCAACTGCTCCAGAAGTGACTCCAAGTGTTGTAAAAAAGACTTAAACTTAGGATTTTGAGTCATTCTTGCTTTTCTTAACTGCGCAATTCCATTCATTTGCTCCACAATTTTTCTGCTGAAGATTGAAAAGCAGCTTTAGAGTTATTTGAGCGCTTTGCCAAGGGCGCTAGGTGTCAACGAGTGGCAATAAAACAGGAAAAACTTTCATTAATTTGTTTATGTTAAAAACTGTTCGGAGCTTATACTAAATCTTACATAATTATAGCCGGGATAATCGAAACTTTCGTCAAAGCTGGTGACTGCTCCTAGACTGTCCATGCTTGAATATGTTCTAAAGGGTGTTCGGATTGGAGGTACTTTTCCAATAGGGTTTTTTGACAGACAACGCGTGAATACTGTCAAACTGAATATATAATTTGTTCAATATTCATTGCCATTTCATTATAAAAAACCTTACGCCTCAACAACGTATACAAATTGTACAATTCTCTCGTGCTCAGGTCAACTTATGGGGTTCAGCGGTGAGGTCCATTTTTGCCTTAATGCCCACATCAATAAGAAATTTAGCCGTATTTGGGCTGAAGAGCAACCCGAAGCCATTCAAGAACAGCGATCGCATCCATTAAAAATAACCGTGTGGTTCGGCCTATGTGCTCGAGAAATTATCGGTCCATATTTCTTCGAGGACGAGGCTGGCACCTTTACCAGAAATTGAAGCCCCCAGAACATTTGTTACCAGCATCCAACAAGACTACCAGCCATAAAGCCTGTGAAAAAATGCATTTGCTGCGTTGTCGTTTCGGTGTGAAATTCATCTCTCGTCTCGGACCAGTGGATTGGCCACCAAGATCGTGTGATATCACACCTTTGGACTTTTATTTATGTTGGTATGTAAAGACTAAATGCTTTGTGGTTGAACCAGCTTCGATTGAGGCTTTGGAAGCCAGCATTACTAACCACCGAAGTCCTCCAGCGAGGCATCCAAAATTGGTGTTTACGGCTGGCCGAAATACGGCGCAGTTGCAGCCAACATTTAAAAATATAAATGTCATGAATGATTCTACACAAAATATTCAATTTAATATATTTTGATTTAAGATCCCATACTTCTAAATTGATCACCTTTATAATATTAAAATTAAAGCACAAAATATTGGCACACAAAAAAATAGAAGCAAGATTTACCTTTTTCCTCTTTGCGAAGGCATTTCGCTTTAAAATGCCATGTCTTCTGAGTATTAGAACCCAGGCACTTCACTCGCAAACGAGCTACCAGTTTTCACTCAATTTTAAATGACATGTGCACAAATTTTGCTGCACGCATATTTCACAGGAATGCAATTTGTATAGATTTTGACAACCATTTCACGTGAAACGCGAACATAAACCTATGCTTTACAGAAAAAAGTACTAAGTCTACTTAAGTTGTTTTATAAGTTTTTCATCAAATTTGTTGCGCTTCCACTTTGGGTTATTATCCTTGGAATGTGAAAATTTTCGCTGGGTTAAAGTGAAGTCGCAACGTATACAGAGCACTTGAGCGCAGGCGCGCGGGTTCGTGGAACGTATGTAAGTATGTATATTCTTGTATTGTAAGTATGTATATTTCTATGTATGTATGTGTGTATGTATGCATGTCATTATGCACATCGCATTTCACTTCGAAAACGCCATATGTGCGCAGGGACGTGTTGCCAAGGGTGCCGCTACTGTTTATATCCTTGTTACAACGTCAGCCACCACCAACATCACCACCACCACCACCGCCACTACCGCCAACGCGGCTGCAGGACTCTCACTCTATTTCCGCACTATTCCCGTTGACGTCCGTGTGTATGTATGAGTGTGTGTGTTGTTATCGCCGCTGTAATACTCATCACGCGTAGCTCGTGCCATCAATTTAATCATCTCAGCGTTGACGTGGGCCGCTGATACAAAGTCACAATAGCAAAACATTAAGGCAGCCAACAACAAATGTGAATGAGGGTGTGAGCTATGTTGTTTTGACTTAACGCCAGGCCAATTGCAATGTATATATTTTCATTTTTTTGTTGTTGCAACATTTCAGCAAAAGCCCGCAACAAAAGAAATTAAAAAGAAACCGTTGCATATGCACGCACACACACATACATACTTGTTTTGTGACAAGGTGAATAAACTCGCGCGCAAAGCAGCATTAGAACAAACGATTGACGCTTAGAAAATAAACAAGCAGGCAAAGCAGGCGCGGAAGAAGAAGAATAAGAAGAAGCAGAATAATGCAAGTATTTGTAATAAGTGTGGCTTTGTGTTTGTCTTTTGAGGCGTGCGCCGTCGCACGGGGTTGTTGACTGATAGCGCATAAATAAAAAACGAATGCCAGCAGATAAAAAACACGCACCCGTTAGATTGAGCGCATTGCAGAAGGCGCGTGCACATGCGTGGCTATTAGAACTGTTTTGTATTTTTTAGTTGTCAGCCTAAAAATAAAGCGCGGGTGCCATCGCAGGCATACGCGCATTTTGTATTGGTATTCGTAAACCTTTTGCTAAGTGGCAGCTCTAAAAGTTTACTAAAAACAAAAGCAGTCATTCAAACAAATTTAGAACGCATGTCTGTGCATACATGCATACATACACACATAAGTTTCAATGCATAAAAACATAACTTCATATGTAGATGATTGAGTTAGCCACGCGCTCGCTGCGTATTTTCCTTGACCCAATTTGCAAATGCATCTGCATTACGAAATCGACCACAGAGTCACAAACACACCCAGCTCACTTTAAATTGGCACAATTTTTTTTGCACAACTTGCAATAGTTGCAAGCAAAAGTCAAGGAGTTCAAATCTGTCTCAATAATGATTTCTGTTGCGTTATCGACAAAAGAATTTAGGGCATTTCAACAGTGGAATCACAGCATACTTCATTAAACTCGTAGTAAAATTGCGCAGTTTCGCCGGAGTTGCGTGAACGCAGACCCAAAATTACAACGGCGAATAGGCAGGGTTCTACGAGGGGTGCCTTTTATATGTCGGGATTAGAGAACAAAAACAAATTTTAATAATCGAAAATCACTTTATTGTTTTTCAAAATATTCTCCATGAAGATCTACACACTTTTGCATGCGTTTGAACCAATTGTCGAAGCACTTTTGCCACTCTGAATGAGGTACCTCCAAAACATGCATTCTGAATGCCGCAATCGCTTCTTCAGGTGTCGAAAAACGTTGACCTCTCAGTTTGTTTTTTACGTACGGGAATAAAAAGAAGTCATTCGGTGCCAAGTCAGATGACCCATTAATTCGATGTTTTGGGTGCTCAAAAATGCAGTTGTTTGAGCCGATGTGTGAGAGCTTGCATTGTCCTGGTGAAGAATGATCCGTCTCTGGCGATTGATTTTCCTAATTTCTTGGAAGACAACTGGCAAACAAATGGTTGTGTACCACTCAGAATTTACTGTTCTTCGTTGTTCTAGTGGTACGGTTGCGACATGTCCAGTTTTTCCGAAAAAACAGGCGACCATTTGCTGGGAAGTGCTTTGTGCGCGAACAACTTTTGTTGAATTTGGCTCATCTTGAAACACCCATATAGTCGACTGCTGTTTACTTTCGGACTCATACGCATAAATCCATGATTCATCATCTGTCACGATGTCATAGACGTGTTTCGAAGCCCCGCGATCGTATTTTTTGAGCATTTCTTTCGACCAATCGACACGATCCTTTTTTTGAGCGATTGACAAATTGTGTGGGATCCAACGCGAACAAATTTTTTTGACAGTCAAATGTTTATGCAATATTGAATGTATGCTGGTCCCACTAATGCCTAAGATTGTCTCAATCTCACTATAGGTCACATGACGATCTTGCAATATCAGTTCGCGCACAGCATCAATGGTTTTCGGAACAACAACTGATTTTGGACGACCTTCACGAAATTCGTCTTGGAGTGAACTACGACCACGATTGAATTCCCCATACCATCGATAAACACTGGTCCTTGATGGAGCTTCATCGCCAAAAAATGAATTAAGTTCATCCATGCGATGTTGCTGAGTTAATCCACGTCGAAAGTTGTAAAAAATAATCGCACGAAAATTTTCACGATTTAATTCCATTTTTGGACCGAGATGAATCTTTTAAGTTACTGTAAACAACACAAATAACGCTGGTATTTCAAAACGTTCTGAGTACTTAAAAGCCAAAAAATGTCAAACTTTGCGATACAGCTGTCAGTTGCCAGATTGCAACACCAGGGTTGCCAAATCCCGAAATATAAAAGGCACCCCTCGTAATAATATTTATAATATTTACATTCTGTTGAAAAAGTGCCAGGAATTGCTCAATAAAACGCAAAATAATTGGTTAATCATCAAAATTTATTTTATCGCCTTCAAAATAGGTTCCATACGAAGCAATACACATTTGCCAACGATTAGTCCAGTCATCAAAGCACCTTTTAAACGCGTCTCTTCATCTCTTCTTCAGCTCCTTCAGCGAATTCTTCTTAATGGCCTCCATCGACTCAAAGCGGCGTCCGGTGAGTGGCAGTTTAAGTTTTGGGAAATGGAAAAAGTCACAGGGTGCTAAATCCGGTGAATACGGTGGTTGTTCGATGATAGTTGCCAAGTTTTTGGTCAAGAAAGTGTTCACAATATGAGCCTTGTGAGACGGTGCGTTATCATGGTGCAAGATACATGAGTTTTCTTTCCACATTCTCTCTCAAACGTCGCATAACTTCCAAATAATATTCTTTATTTCCCATAGAATCATTTGAAATGAAGTCCAAGATTCCGAGTGCTTAACACCATGATAATCAAAGAAAACGCGTAACATGACTTTCACTTTTGACCGACTTTGATGTGGTGTTTTGGTTTTCAGCTTATGCTGATAGCGCTATTCAGCCGCCCGTTGACTGGTTTGCATGCCAAACTCATATACCTACGTCTCATCACTTGTCATGATGCGCTGGATAAACGTTGAGTCCGAATTCTCTTGCTCAAGCATATCTTCAGCCACCTTCTTCCGATGGATTTTTTGAAAGAAATTCAACTCTCAAATTTAGATGCTGCGCTAATATCTCACAGTTTCAGTGCTGGTATTTAGCTTAACCCAACTTATTTATTTACGGCCATTTTTTCAATGTACCTACTGAGAATGCACCAACAACATTCATACACACTTTCAATACTTGGCATCACATTTCCTGTGACAGTTTTAATTAAACTGGGGCAAAGAGCTGGTAAGTGGCATGAATCAGCTTCTATGCAAAATATGGTCGGATGAAAGCATGCCTGCCGATTGGAATTTAAGTGAGCTCTGCCCAATCCATAAGAAGGTTGATACTGCAATCTGTGCCAATTACCGCGGGATTAGTCTTCTAAATATCGCCTATAAGGTTCTAACGAGCGTATTGTGTGAAAGGCTGAAGCCCACCGTCAACCAACTGATGGGACCTTATAGTGCGGCTTTAGACCTGGAAAATCCACAGTCGAGCAGGTATTCACAATACGACAAATCTTGGAAAAGACACATGAAAGGAGAATTGACGCACACCATCTTTTCGTCGACTTCACAGCTGCATTCTACAGTACGAAAAGGAGTTGCCTATATGCCGCGATGTCTGAATTTGGTATCTCCCCAAAACTAATACGGTTTTGCAAGATGGCGTTGCTCAACACCAGCAGCGCCGTCATAATTGGAAAGGACCTCTCCGAGCCGTTTGATACCAAACGAGGTTTCAAACAGGGTGACTCGCTGTCGTGTGACTTCTTTAACCTGATGTTGGAAAAGATCGTGCAAGCCCCAGAACTCAATCGTCCAGGCACAATATTTTATAAGGGCCTACAATTGTTAGTATATGCGGATTATATTGACATCATCGGCCTTAAAAAGATTCAAACGAAATGGGTCTGGTGCTGAACGAGGACAATACGTCATCAAACAAACAGTCGGCGCATTCGCGTATCGGCACCAACGTCACTTTTGATTTTGAGGTTGTAAGAGACTTCGTTTATCTAGGACCCAACATTAACATCGATAATAATGTCAGCCTTGAAATCCAACGAAGAATCTCTCTTGCCAACAAGTGCTACTTTGGACTAAGTAGGCAATTGAGCAGTAAAGTCCTCTCTCGTCGAACAAAACTAACACTTTACAAGACTCTCATCATGCCCGTCCTAACGTATGGCGCAGAAGCGTGTACTATGACAACATCCAATGAAGCGTTCCTTGGAGTATTTGAGTGAAAGATTCACCCGATACCGAACAATATTTTTTAATGAGAAGCTTTTTCTTGGTGGCGAGTGGTAGTCACGCACCGGCTTTGAATTCATTTACGATTTATTTAAAATTGGAAGCACGAAACTTATAGTTACTGACTAAATGCAAAAAGAAATACACTTTCTTAGAAACGCCTTGAGGAAAATTTTCCTTGCATATTCCACTTAACAACATGCACCAGCTCATGTACGCAAGTCAGGCTTCAACAAGCGATATCCTATGCGGTCTTGCCGCAAATTGGCGCGTATTTCCGGCATCCAGACGGAAGAGAAAAGTGCCAGCAAAGCAGGCGGTAGCGTAATTGGAATAGGCACATGTGAGCGGCCGACTGTATACCATGAATAACATGGGTACTTGATTCATATGTGGGCCATATGCCAAAAGTATGCTTAACACTGATTTCGAGCATAACAACGTACAAAAATCTGTTTGCCTTCCAATTTTCTGCTGCAATTCTACACGTCGCTTTAACGTATTTTTTTATACCTATTTACAATTCATTAGAATGGAGTGCCTACTTTGCTAAACAATTGGCAAATTGTTTTGAGCAAAAACAAAAACAAAATTTGTGTATCCTTTTTGATGGCGGAACACATTAAGCACCCAAGGAGCTCACAGCGGTGGACAAGATCCTTCAGCGCCAGTCGAAGTAAACCGAATTGGGCCGTAAATACTGAGGAGAGTAGTTGTGCGGATAAAATATAAGTAAAAATATGTTGAAGTAGATGCATATATGAATGTATATATTCATATATATATATATATATATATTCATATTCACCTACATTGCATTTGCATTCCCGCCAAAAATGATTTCCCACTAATTTTTCCTCAATACCAACTTAATTACCCATATTTCACTGATTATATACTAGCGACTTTAAGTAATAGTCTTGCTTTGCAATTTTCCTCGCCCTGCGCCTCTTAGCTGATACGGGTGTGTGTGTCTGTGTGTGCCATGTCCAAAAGGCGCCAAATATTCTTCCAAGAATTCTTTGATTAAAGCCTTATGGGCAATGACTGTGCATTGTGTCGCATGGTAAGGGTGTGTTCGCCTCGCCAGCCGGAACTGATACATGAAAGCGCATTGGTATAATGGCAAATAATTGCAAGAGAATTGAAGTATGCACGATTATGCGCGTGTATGTATATGTAGGTTGATATCAATGCACTTGAATGTGTGTGTGAGTGCGTGTGCTCGTATTGTTATTTTGACGCGCCCGTGCGAATTGGCGAACTGAGAATAATCAAGTTCTGTAGTGAATGTGAATGTGAATGCGAATGGAGATTGAGGTGGGATCAAGGAAACGAAAATGAACCCGTAATTATTTTTCATGGGTTTCATGCGAATATAGGAAAAACGAAAATTCTTAAATCAAGTAATTAAACTTTCACAGCAAAATGAAATTACTCTACATGGCAATTTTAATATCAATGCGCGAGTGCCAATCTCGAATTTACAGACATCGATCGGCTTTGGTTTTTGCATTTATTTGCTTCGAGTTGATTTTTTTTTGTAAAGCATGCCGGTGAAAATAACAGCACCAAAACAAGCAGCTGACTTTATTTCACAGTAAAACTTGACTAAAAGGAATTTGGTTTGCAGTTACTCCGCTCTTGTCTTACTGACAGTCTCTATGATTTGGGAGAGCAAAAAAACAGAACTAAAATGATAACTGTTCTCCTCAAAAGAAGCAAAATTGAAAGGGAAATGCAAAATAACGCGGTAAAAATAATAGCACCAAGCACATGTTTTCATTTCTATTAAAGACGTTAGAGCGATTAATAGACGCCTTTATAAGGGAAAACCTGACACCGTCGCTACTTGCGAGACCACAACATGCATACTCTAAAGGTAGATCCACAGAGACAGCATTAAACACACTAGTTTCAGAGATGGAGAAATCAATATAGAATAAAAAAAAAATACCAGTCTAACGGTTAGACGCGATAGAAGTGAAACCTTCCGTAAAACAAACTGAGAGAGAATGAGACGAAAGCAGTATTAGGAGCGGGATAATTATAGGTTCATTATAATATTGCTATAAAGTTCATATTTTATTTTCTTCATTTTATTGTTATTCATCCTCAATGTTTTCAATTTCAACAAATGATACGAGTGGCTTATGATAGCTAAAATATGATACAAATGCTTTGGTTTCGATGTTGTCAACATATCTTTGAAATACCGCGTCAATTGTTGTTTCTGATCGTGTTGTCGATTCAGTTCGATTGTTACACATTTTTAAATTGAATGTTGTATTGAGAAAATCAATTAAAGGAACCGCTGTGTCTAATGCAAAATTTACGTTAAAATCGCCACTTAAAATTATTGGAACTTTATCGTAATCTTTTCTAAGTATCCGCGATACTTCTGGTGTATACTTTATTAAATTTTCCTGAATGAATTCCGTGATGCTATTTATGGATTGATTCGGTGAAATATCAATTGCCACATTTAAAACTGTTTTTCCATCGCTCAATCTGGTTTCGCATGCACATATTTCTCCCACTTTAGAGAGCTGAACAGACAATGATTCTAGTTGCTGTGCATTCAGATCTATCTGTGGAGTTACAATACGAGCACCGTCATTTTGATTGTGGTATATTGCAACACCGCCTGCAATTGCGGTAAATATTTAAAAATGAAAATATTTACGAATATAAAAATACGGACGCAATACAGCACACGCGGTTGCTATTATGACGTAACGCGTATATTTCACAGACGTACTAACATACACACAAACATGCGTAGGACGCTTGGTCTAAGCAAGTATTAGGTAGTGTAGTATAGGTATACATAATGCCTTCTCGCTCACCGTGACTCCGTAATACGCAGGCGCGCACACATACGTACTAGCATGCATACAAACATACATACGTATGACGCTTGAACTAAACACCAAAGCAAGTAATAGGCAGTGTAGCATACTACAATACTCACTATACTAGCGTGGCTCAGCAGTACGCAGCCACACACATTTACGTATATCAACATATAACGCTTTGTAGTGTCGCTTTTTCGTTTCAACGAGTCTCAAATCACTCCCAACGATTCTAAAGAAGTTTTCACTTCAAAAATATTCTCTGGTAGCCTTATAGACATAGAAGGCGCTTTCAACAACATACTACCAGAGGCCATAACAAGCGCAATGACTGATTTGGGTGTTATCGAAGGCCTTGTGAAACTTAGAGAACAGTTTCTACTAGGCAGGTTCGTAATTTCAACGTTGGGCCCCTCGACGATACGCAGATCCGTCAAGAGGGGCACCCCCCAGGGCGGTGTACTTTCTCCTCTGCTGTGAATTCTAGCAATGAATCAGTTGTTGAAAATTCTAGAGGAAAGGAGGATACACGTAGTGGCCTACGCAGACGATGTTGCAATATTAATTAGAGGGAAATTCCCAGACACCCTCTGCAACATAATGCGAAATGCTTTGAACGATGTAAGCCGGTGGGCTGCATCGAGTGGTCTTGGGGTAAATCCCAACAAAACAGCAGTAATCATGTTCACCAGGAAATACAGGATGCCTGTTCTAAACCACCCTAGCCTCGAGGGAATCACTTTGTCAATTGGGGAAGAGGCGAGCTACCTAGGACTAGTATTAGATAGGAAGCTCTCGTGTAAACAAACGATGACTGATAGAGTAACAAAAACAGCCTCAGCACTCTATACATGCAAAAGAATTGTGGTGGCAAAATGGGGCCTTACCCCAAAAATGGTACACTGGCTATATACAGCGGTGGTACGGCCTATCATGACATACGGTGTCTTAGTCTGGTGGCCAACACTCGAGAAAAGAACAACAGTAAAACGCCTAAAATGGAATTCAAAGGGACGCTAGTCTCTGCACAAGCGGGGCACTAAAGACTACGCCCACGGCAGCGATGAATGTCATGCCGCACTTATTACCGATTGAGGCCTACACCAAACAGGTGGCACTAAGGTTAAGAGTATCTTCTAACTTAGCCATTAACAGAAGGGGTCACACTAGAATACTAGACGAATACGCCTTGCTACATCAAACGACAGACTTTTGTAGCTCAGTAGAGTTGCATTTAAACACATCCTTTACCACAACTTTCCCAACGAGAGAAGATTGGGACAATGGAGTAATGGACAATAGAAGCGGAATCAGCATCTATACTGATGGTTCCAAACCAAATGATCAAGTAGGCGGAGGCCTTCATTCTAAAGGAATTAATGTCAACATCGCATTCCGGTTACCGGATCACTGCAGTGTATTTCAAGCTAAAATTTTGGCTATCAGGGAAGGCCTGCTAGCCCTAAATAAAAGTGTTCTCACCACAAGAGATATAAACATATATTCAGATAGCCAATCGGCACTGAAAGCTTTAAAATCGCCTAATATTAACTCGAAGACAGTAAAAGAATGTATCGACGTTTTGACAGAACTATCCCAATACTTTATAATAAACCTGCTCTGGGTGCCAGGTCATAGAGACATAGAAGGAAACTGCAAAGCAGATGAACTAGCGAGATTGGGTACCACATTACCGATCCAACCAGACAAAGCGAACATACCTATACCTTTAGCAACTTGTAAAATGCTTATAGATAAACACACTATCAGTGCTGCCAACAGGCTATGGTCTCAGTCCCTGACCTGTGCAACTAGTAGAATGACGTGGCCGAAATGGAATACGGGCCGCACAAACAGACTGTTGAAACTAAACAGGAAAAAAATGAGAAATCTTCTCGGGGTCCTAACCGGGCATTGTCTGATTGGTAGACATGCCAGTAGACTGGGAGCACCCTATAACGACTATTGCAGAAGCTGTAACGACATTGAAGAAGAAGAGACCATAGAACACTTTCTATGCGGGTGCATGGCTCTGGATAGAAGAAGGTTCAACTTTTTAGGAAAAACTTCCCTGAATAACTTGGCAGAAGTAGTCAATATAAAAATAAGAAGTCTTGTTAGATTTATTAAAGCCACAGGTTGGTTCAATGAGGACAACGTGGAGTGAGGAGAGGGGACAGCCCTGGTGGTATCACAATGGGCCTACAGCAGGCCTAGGTGTGTCTATCGACAACCACTATACCTACCATGTTTTTGTCGAAGTAACACATTGCGCGCAAATTATCATTGGGAAATACTCGTTTCTGTTAAAAAAGGTGATTTTTTAAAAGGCAAAACAGATAAAACATCTAATTAATATCTATGATATTTTTCAAATATGCGCCGCGGAAAGCACTGCAGTAAAGAAAAAAGCACAATTATTAAAAAAATGCTTGAGGAAGACAAAACTTTCCCCGAAATATGTCGGTTACTGTGGTCGGTCGCTGCTCAACAAAATTTGTGCAAAAACTAGAGTCTCGTGGACGAAAACCTATTATGTCGCCATTACTCGTCAAGCGATTAGTTAGAGCGAGCAAGAAGGAGCCATTCAAGCCAGCAACAGAGCTTAAAAAGGACCTAAATATTGCTGCATCTGTTGAAACCATTCGCACTCGACTGAGAGAAAATAATCTGAACGCTTGTAGTGCGAGAAAAGTTCCGCTTTTGACCATTAAACACGCAGCTAAACGCATGTAATTTGCTAAGCAACACTCCAATTGGCCAGTGGAAAAGTGTAGGAACATTTTGTGGACAGATGAGAGTAAAATCATATTGTATGGAGGGACTAATTCTCGTAGTTAGGTTAGGAGACCACCAATTTAAGAATATATATGCCGACCGATATACACGAAAAAAACCGTTAAACCCGGGAGTTCCAGCATTATTATATGGGCGTACTCATAGCCTTGCTCTAGCAAAGGCAGGACACGCGCAGAGAAAGTGTTCAGTGCTATCCGCCCCTCCAAGCATGACAGGCACACTGGGTCCTCGATGATCCCAATGGTGGTGATATGCTGGCCCCATGGGTTGTGTCCTGTAATAATACCTATCATCAACCGAACGTCTTTCCTTCCAAGTTTTAGTAGAAAGTTTGACAGTTTTCTGTTCGAACTTGTCACACTTTGTAGTTCTACAGCGTTCAAGACCGGACCATCGCTCTTTATGTAAATTGCATACATAATCGATGATCCAATTCATGATTCCTGCGGAACTAGCTGCGATTATTGGCTCTGGCCCTTGTGCAGGGACCGCTGATCCACGGTTGGCCAATTCATCGGCAATTTCGTTTCCTTGAACACCGGAGTGTCCTGGAACCCACATAAGCACAAGCCTATTTTGTCTTGCAACAGAATTAAGCTTCTTCTTACATTCTTGAACAATCTTTGAGCTTTGCTTCGCGTTCTCCAGAACCTTCAGTGCAACCTGACTGTCACTAAAGACTCCAATCTGTTTCCCGCTCCATTTCTTCTCAATTATCCTTTCTGCTACTCTCAGAATGGCGAAAATTTCGCCTTGGTAAACAGTTGTCATTTTCCACATAGTATAGCGATACTTATTTCTATAGTTTAAGTACCATCCGGCTCGAGACCCTATTTCATTCCTGGATCCACCGGTAAAGAAAATATCCGCGAAACCTCTCTGAATGGATTGTGGATTGCGGATCTGACATCAAATTTCCTTCCAAATGATACTATGGGTCGTCTTTAGGTGCAAGAGCTTAAGAGAATATATAAGCGATTGAAAAATTCAGCTTTAGAAGTGGATCTACGTTGAACACAAAGAAAACGAAATACATACATATATGCAGTTCGCAAAGAAACCGAGTGATAATGCACACATTGAAATCGATGGCATTCAGAGGGTTGACAAATTTTCAATACTTAGAACTCTTCAACAGCAGTAATTCTGACACTTCTGTGACAATAAATAACCGAGTAAGCGCGGCAAATAAAACATTCTTCGCACACATAAATTTAATCAAGCCTCGGTATGGGTGCTTAAAACAACACACCTCGATCTAATACTGAGGTTTGAAAGAAAGATGCCGCGAAAAATATATGGTCCCTTCCGTCGAGATGACGGAACATATCGGATAAGATACAATCACGAACTCGGTGTATTGATTCAAAATGGAAACGGAATACGGTTTATAAAAAGTAAGGTGATTGGGGCACATGTACAGAATGCCCAAATGGAGCGCGACCAGTATAGCGTTCCATAGGAAAGTAGTTGGGGAAAGAGGTCGAGGGCGACCAAGCAAACGCTGGATTGGTGAGATCACAGCCGACTTGCGGACCGACTCGGGGATCGCACACTGGAAAGGCGTAGCAGAGGATCGATCGGAGTGGAGAACCTTAGTTGTGGAGGCAATGGTCTGCACAAGACTGTAGTGCTATTGATGATGATGATGATGACGCACTTTTAGTAAATGAACGAGCATTGAGTATTACACAGCTACTTAGATGTTACTGAGTCTCTAGCAGCACGAAATACTTAACTGTCCGTGTCGAAATAGCATGCGCTTTAAAAATAAACTAGCCGTTGGCTCACCCTTTAACACGTTCCCGCAAGCATTACCACTAGTGGTACCATACATTGAGGCCTGTCCCATTGGACGGCTTGTACCATTGATGGTACATACGCAATAGTCTCATCGGACGGCTTTCTGAGCAAAAAGGAGAGAAATAGTTTACATCTAACGCAGGCATAGTCGGCAGCTCTCACTAAGCGATATGCAATTACGGTTACAACAGCGCCGTCCGATGAAACAATCCGGGAGTTACAGAGCCGCCAGATGAAGAGAACAACAAATTCGGTCGCCGGCGGGAACGTGTTAAGTATGCTTCGTAAAAAATAATTTACCGCCAGTCAATCAAAACCAAAATACTGTACATACATACCTTATAATCAAAAAGTACCGGGAAGGTTTAATTTAAACGAACCGCGCACGTAGGAACCGGTCCATATTTTTTTTAAGGTAGGACTGTAAAACACACATCTGTCACTTTTTAGCGCCATCAGTTCATTATTGTCTGCCTGGCGTTAGTCAACTTTTTTCAAGTTGTTGCATTTTACCAGGGATAATTTTGTTGAACAAAGAGTTTGTTTGAAATTTTGTGTTGCGAACGAAATTTCGTGTTCCGATGCACTGGAAATGTTGCAAAAAGCATTTGGCGAATCTGTTCTATCAAGAGCAAGAGCATACGACTGGGTATAAATACTTTAAAAGTGGTCGTACAGTGGTGGAAGATTTGTCTCGTTCCGGACGCTCATCGACGTCGAACACCGATGAAAACGTCAAGAAAGTGAAAGAAATCGTGATTGAAAATTGTCATACCAGCTTAAGAGAGATTTCTAGTGAACTTGGCATTTCATATGCAACGGCACAACATATTGTGGTTGATGTTTTGGGTATGAGACGAAGATCCTGAATCCACCGAAAGAAAGTTGCTGAGGAGATGATTTCTGAAGCCCAAAGTGATCCAAATTTCATGAAACAGATAATGACTGGCGACGAGACATGGATCCATGAATTTGGCATGGAAACCTACCAACAATCGTCTGAGAGGCGCTTCGAAGACGAGCCGGAACCGAGAAAAATTGCGCCAAAGCCGCTCTAAAGTGAAGGAGATGTTGACTGTTTTATTCGATTACCAAAGCGTAGTGCACCATGAGTACCTTCCCGCGGGCCAGACAGTCAATAAAAAAATATTATTTATCTGTTTTGCAGCGTTTGAGGGATGCCGTACGTCGCAAACGGCCGGAAATGTGGGCAAAAAGTTCTTGGACTTTGCATGATGATAACGCGCCATCGCACCGAGCCCAAATTGTGCTGGATTATTTCATCAAACATCAAGTAAATTCCATCATGCGAGCACCGTATTCACCTGATATGGCCCCGTGCGACTTCTTTTTGTTTCTAAAGTTGAACTTTCCACTTCGTGGAAGGAGATTTTTAGTCGATAGAGAAGATCTAAGAGAGACCGACGAAGGAGCTGAAGGCCATCCCTACGTCGGCCTACCAGGAGTGCACGTAGGACTGGGTTAAACGTTGGCCCATGTGTGTTGCTTCAGACGGGTCATATTTTGAAGGAGATAAAATAAATTTGCCTGTAATTTAACTCTGTTTTGTTTCATTTAAACATTCCCGGTACTTTCTGATCATAGGGTAGAAATATGTATATGTATATAAGTACATGTGTATGTATATTTATATTCAAATTTGCAATAATCAATACAGAGTAGTTTTTTTAATGCATTCGTAATTTGAGAATTGATTTTTCTTGCCTTCATTTGCATCAGCAAATAATGCAACGCTTTTGGTATTCGTATTTTTTTTCGTTTTTATTTTTTTTAATTCATCCACCATTCAAACTCCATTCTTCTCTGCCTCATCCCAATCAATCTGGTATTGCAATTTCGTCTGCAAATCTTGGCTGCACTCGATTTGCTATCCCCTTTGCGATTTACCTGAGAAATCAACCTAAGCACGTACGTAATTGATTTCGTTTCGTTTCCTTTTCGAGATTACTTTTTTATTACAATTTTTTTTTCTTCAACATTTGCATTGAACTTTGAGTTTACTGTTCTTTTGCGCTATTTTCCAGTTTGTGCAAGCATTTTTTCAAGCATTCATATGTAGGTACAAATGTACTTAAAAATGTATTGGCAAGTTTATGATTTTATTTAAACACTTAACTATAACGAATTTTTATGATAAATTTACACATATGCCAACGAGTAGAGCAATACTGGCGTCACACCAGCCTCCAATTGGGGCATCCAATATAGTTCAAAAAAATATTTGCGATGCAGCCTTGGCTGGACCGATGGAAAATGAAAGCAAAAATAAATAAATAAAATAAAGTGATTACCCTTCTTTGAGTTCGGAGCAGATTCGCATATTAAAAAGCTTACGAGTAAAATTAGTTTCTCTCGAAGATGCCTTACTCTGTTATGAAGAGTTAGTCGCCAGCGCGCAGGTCAAAGACTTGAAAAAAAGAAAAACTTTAAACAAAAAAAAATCTTCAAAGAAAATTAATTAACTAGCAAACCCGAATCGATTAACCCTAATTACCTTCCTAAATTTTGGATTGTAACAGACTATTTAAAAGAAAACTTTCCTCGCACTCAAAACGCGATCGAGGCCTACCATCGAAGATTCAAAAGAAGAAGAAAGACTTATTGTTGGAAGAAAACACAATGGCCTTTGTGGAATCATCAGAGGACTGGGGAAGTAAAGCTATCTTAATCAAAATCAACTTAATCAATGAACACCAATTCATCACTTACGTGTCTGTGGTCTGGTGGCGACGGAGCATGGTTAAGTCCACACTCCGGGAACTATACGAGTATAGACTGCAAAGAAGCGTATGTTTATGCATTACAGGTGTCATGAGTACAACCTCCGGCGATGCTCTAATGCTGTGCTTGATTTGCTCCCCTTGGATCTTAAGATAAAACAGGAAGCAATAAAAGCAATGTGTAGACTCCATAAATATGGTTTCTGGCACGAAGACGGAACTTCGGGACATAGAGAAATCTTTACGTTGCTGTCGGAGCAGTATCCACTGTTTTTGGCACCTAAAGACGGCCTGATACCCACGCAATGGAGCAATACAGAATGCATTCAGGGAGGTTTGACCGATATTTTCTTTACCGATGGGTCCAAGAATGAAATAGAGTCTGGAGCCGGATGGTACTTAAACGATAGTAATAAGTATCACTATGCTATGGGGGAAATGGCAACTGTTTACCAAGCGGAAATTTTTGCCATTATGAAAGTAGTCGATGGGTAATCGAGAGGAGATGGAGCGCGAAACAGATTGGAGTCTTTAGTGACAGTCAGGTTGCACTGAACTTCCTGGAGAACGCGAAGCAAACCTCAAATATTGTTCAAGAATGTAAGAGTGCTTGTACTTATATGGATTCCGGGACACTCCGGTGTTCAGGGAAACGAAATTTCCGATGAATTGGCCAACCGTGGATCAACGGTTGCCCCACAAGAGCCAAAGCCAATAATCGGAATTAATTCCGCAGGAATCATGAACTGGATAATGGATTATGTATGTAATTTACCTAAAGAGCGATGGTCTGGTCTAAAACACTGCAGAATTGGAAAGTGTTTTGTGACAAGTCCGAACAAAAACTGTCAAACTTTCTGCTAAAACTTGGAAGGAAAAACGTTCGGTTGATGGTCGGTATTATTTCAGGATACAACCCATGGAGTCAGCATATGATCACCATTGGAATCATTGTGGACCCAATGTGTCTGTCTTGCTTAGAGGGGCGGATACCACTGAGCCCTTTCTCTGTGAGTGTCCTGCTTTTGCTAGAGCAAGGTTACGAGTTTTGAGTTCCATTGGGAACGTCTTTTCTACCAAGTTTTAGAAGAAATTTTAACAGTTTTCTATTCGGGCTTGTCACAAAACACTTTGTAGTTCTACAACGTTCTAGACTGGACCATAGCTCATTCTGTGAGTTGCATACATAATCGTTGATTCAATTCATGATTCCTGTAGAACTACTTCGGATTATTGGCTTTGGTCCTTATGGGGAAACCGCTGATCCGCAGTTGGCCAATTCATCGGCAATTTCATTCCCTTGAACGCCGCAGAGTCTTGGAACCCATATGTATACATAAGTACAAGCCTGTTCTGTCTTGCGATAGAATTAAGCTTCTTTCTACGTTCTTGGCAACCTTCACTAAAGACTCCAATCTGTTTCCCGCTCCATCTCCTCTCAATTATTCCTTCTCCTTTCAGAATGCAAAAAATTCCGTTTGGAAAACAGTTGCTATGCTTTCCACAGCAAAATGTTACTTATTACTTTCGTGTAATTATCATCCGGCTTCAGAGCCTTTTTCATTATTAAACCATATCCAACGAAAAAAATATCCGTCATACCTCTTTGAATGCACTCTGGAGTACTCCAATGCGTGACATCAAATTTCCTTCCACTTCTTATCAATATTCCATTACCTTTGCCGTTCTGCCTATCGCAAAGACTCCCAAATGCTGCGAAAGCCAATCGCGATGGAGAGCTCCTCATCATTCGCAGCGGAACTAAAGCAATCATAGATGCTTCGTTTCGAGAAGTTTTGGGTAGAAGGCGAGAAGCAGGATTTGTTTGCGATATTTTCATTATCAAGCCAGGAGATATATACCAGAGGTTGTTTCGAAGAGAGCCATAGCATAAGAGAATATAAAATTTAAAACTTTTTGTTATTCCATTACCCCAAATAAGTATGTAAAAATATATACAATTTTCACTAAAATGCCTGTACTTTTATAAAAATATTGAGTATACAGTTTCTATTAATATGAAATATTGCTCGGATCAGTTGGGAGCTAGAAAGGAAATAAATGCAGGGTCCGGCAATCGAAGTGTAACCAACTTCAGACCGCTCGCGCAGCTAATGTACGGGCATCAGCTGTCTATTAGTTAGCTAAATGACAGTCCAGAGTATTCTTTACAAGCGCGCGGAAGCATTTTGCCGAGAGTAAACGCGAAAATAGCGAGTAAACGCGAATCCGATGGATTATTGAATTATTGGACCATTTTGGAGATCAAGGTCCGAACTAAAAGATTCACCAGTCTCGAGGCGCTGAAAAAATCCATTGTCCGCGAGTCACATCCGGGCAGCTTGCGATTCGTTTCTGGACCGTCTCAAGGTCATAGTCAAGGCAAAATATGGTCATATCGAGCAGAAGTAATTTGATTCTTAGTTTTGTATTGTTTTCACAAATTTTTTACTTTGACTTGAATAAAATTAATTTTCCTCCCGGTCGATATCGCTCTTGACTTTGGCAACTTAAAATTCGACTTGTTATGCATCCTAAACACACTCACTTTCATATATTTACGTAGGTAGGCATATCATTGCCACTAGGAATTCTTTCGTCGCATGCCACCAGAATCGCCAGTCATCCCAGTTCTTTTCTACAGCACCTAATCGCACTCCACTCCTTTAGTGCGCATCGAATAGCTTAGCGTTAGCGTTTTGGCGGCGGCAATGTGCGCATCTGTGCGCAGAGGTGACAATCAGTGTTGTATTCATAGGCTCCTTACAATTTTCTAATCTTTTGTTTGAATAATGCGCGGATGGCACGTGACCTTAATAAATTCATATACACGTACACACACACACACGCAAACACTATATTTCTTTAGTCTACGATTGTAGGCTGCTGCTTTCTTCCGCATTCTTGGCTAATTGTCTACCATTGATTTTCTTCCCCCTCAACTGAAAGCAACTAAGCATTGGCTTGCGCGGTAGTGAGCGCGCAGTGGCGGCAGCAGCAACTGAAAGTAATAAATTTTCTTTATATGCACCGGGTGTGATTGTAGCACCTGGCTGGGCTCAACGTCTAATTGGTGTTGGCGAATGGAGTTGCTAGCAATTGCGACGAATATTCGAAATTTATATTTGAATGCAATTTTTTGGGGCGTGTGCGCCACACCCAAAGAAAGTGGATACATTGAATTGGAGTAAAAAAATATTTTCTTTAATTTGTAATTGTGACAATAGCGGTTTCTGTTGGCGGTATCTAAATATGCTGCGTATTAATAACTTGAAATATTGACAGGATAATATTTTAACACATGAAGATTCATATAAATATGCGCGTATGTGTGAGTGAAGCTATAGGTGCGCATAGGCACACTTACATATTTACGTGAAGGTGACAATTAATTAGAAAACTCACTTCTTTTGTGCGTCTATCGCTCAAAGGGAACCTGTTTGCGGACAGAACCTGATAAGTCCAATATTTGCGAATGTATGTGTGTAGGTATGCATCTAATATTATATTATTCTTCTTTTCTGGTCATTTATGTCAGTATGTACATATTTTAATATTCATGTCTGATTCTACTTATATTTGCTTTTATTGTAATACCTACCACATACCTACATATATAAATATGTACAGGGTTACCGGGAAAGTCATCCTAGATATGAGGTGTGTTCAAAAAGTGTCGCGAATTTTGAATTTTCGCAGGTTAAGTATATTCGAATTTCGATTTTTTTGTGGCGATATGTTGGTACTCATGTCTCTCACTCATGCCGACGAGTTCGGCCATTTTGTTGACAGCTGCTTTGCTTGCACGTGTTTCGGCTCGTCTTCGATTTTTACCTATTCAAAAAGATGGATCAAAGAACCTGTATCAAATTTTGTGTGAAAAACGAAATTAAGTGCGCGGATGCTTTCCGAGTGTTGACTGTGTCATACGGAGAATCTACTTTGGACCAAAGCAATCTGTGGTACAAAATGTTCGCAGAAGGCCGAGAAGATGTGAACGACGAAAAGCGTGCCGGACGCTCGAGAACTTCAACAACAGACGAAAAAATTGATGAAGTGAAGAAAATGGTATTGGGCAATCGTCGAATCACCATTAGAGAAGTTGCTGAGGACCTAGACATATCGATTGGCTCGTGCCATTCGATTTTTTGTAATGATTTGGGCATGAGACGAGTGCCGCAAAATTCGTACCAAAACTGCTAAATTTCGACCAAAAGCAGCATCGCATGAACATTCCTATGGAGATGTTGGACTCTGTCCGCGACGACCCAAATTTGCTCCAGAGGGTCGAATCGTGGGTTTATGGTTATGACGTGGAAACCAAAGCTCAATCATATCAATGAAAGCTGCCGCACGAACCAAGACCGAAAAAAGCGCGCCACGTTCGGTCGAATGTAAAAGTTTTGCTTACCGTTTTCTTCGATTGCGATTCTACTGTGAATTTCGAAACTGAAGAACCCCATGAAAGGACGACGCTACGATTGACGAGATAAAGACGGCATGGAAGGAGGGGCTGAACAAGATAAAAAAAAATCTTTTGAAGTGCTTCGAAGATTGGAACAAACGTTTGAACACACCTCGTACTTAAGGACATTATTATTTTTGTAATTTCATTGATTTCACTGATTCATTTGGTTTTATGACAAAATGTACAAAACCTAGCGGTTTTTGAGATATTCGATTTCAAAGATTATTAAAAAAAAATTTTATTTGATAACATCCACTTTTTTGCGAATTGGAATAAGTTTTTATGCTTTCTTAACCAAAGTTACGAATTATTTAAGCAATTAAATGAAGTATGTGCCAATGGAAGCTACTACTTTACTCCATCTTTCAGACAGCATACGGATTCCTCTGAAGAAAATTCAAATTTCTTTTGATTTGATCTATTCATTGAGCATCTCAAGCTTTCGTAAGAAGTGAACCGCTCTCCAATAAGATCTGACAGCATTGGTCATAACAGATAGTAATCCGAAGGTGCAATGTCTGGGGAATACGGAGGGTGGGGCAAGCCTTCCCAATTCAGTCCCTTTAAATATTCCTGGACCTATTTAGCAACGTGTGGCCTGGCGTGGTCATGCAGCAAAATCAGTTTATCATGCCTAGCGTCCCATTGAGACCTCTTTTCTTTGAGAGCTCGATTCAAACGCGTTAGCTGCAGTCGGTAACGATCGCAAGTGCGCCGACTGTTTGTGTGATAACAGGAGGTACTCGTCCCCTGCCTGAAGCTTCGTTCGGTATCAAAAGGTTCGGAGCGGTCCTTTTCCAATTATGACGGCACTTCTGGTATTGAGCAGCGTCATTTTGCATAGCCGCGTTCATCAAATCCAACCATAGCGGCATATATGTACATAGGCAATTCCTTTTCATGCTGTCGAATGCAGCTTTGAAATCGGCAAAAAACTGGTGTTTGCCGATTCTCCTTTCATGGGTCTTTTCCAAGACTTATTTTCATTGGTCTTTTCCAAGGCTTGGCGTATTGTGAATATCTGATCGATTGTAAATTTTCCAGGTCTAAAGCCACACTGATAAAGTCCAATCAGTGGGTTGATGGTGGGCGTCAGCCTTTCACCCAATACGCTCTTTAGAACCTTGAGAATACAAAGATCAGCCTGTGTCACATGTAATTCCGGAAGATCTCCATGTCAAGAAAATGGCACTCATGGTGCATTTAGGTTAAATGAAGCGAGTCGCGGGAGGGAAAAAATTTATGGTAATGCCACTCCATTATTGCAACGAACTCAGTGCACCTCGGAGAGCACTGATTTCAACGTTCGGACGGTAACATTCGACTGGAATTTCGGCACTCTCTTTTCATCTCGGTAGGTATGGAGTAAGGAACTTCTACTAAACAACTTCGGCACTACAGCTTACAAAGATGGTTGGGAAATGGATGGTGGTGTTGGAGCTGGAGCTGGTATATATTCTCATAGATTTAGAATTGAAAAATCTGCGCGTCTTCCTAATACAGCAGTGTCCTCCCGCCGGAAGTATTGGCAAGAGGAGAATCTTGTAGGCGACTAATCGCAGATTCCCTTTTACGGGCAATATCGTAATTCTTTCGAATAGCCAAGCTGCAATCCAGGCACCAGATTCGGCCACAACAACCTCTAAACTGGTGGAACAAAGCATGAATAGCCTTGAGTGTAAACCATAAAGTAACCTTAATCTGGTTGCCGGGACATCGAAACATGGAAGGAAACGAAAAAGCGAACGAAGTGGCAAAAGGGGGATCTTCCATGAACAACATTCTTGCAGAATCGGTATACACACCACTTGGAGCAATCAAGAATGTAATTTCCTTAAAATATCTATAAATCGCGGAATGTACATGGGCCCAGGCAACATGCAAATTATGGCCCACCTACAACCACAAGCGAACCTCAACATTGATAGATATGAAACTAAGAGATGCCTGCAGACTCACAGCAGTGATAATTGGCTTCTGGTCCATTGGACCAGACTGCTATAGTTTTAATCAACCGGAGAAAAAGGAAACTATCTTTCACTTCCTCTGTGAATGCGCTGGCCTATGGAAGGCGAGAATGTTAAATCTTGGCAAATCGCTTTTTGAAAACCTCGAGGGGCTGGCCGGCACAGACGTAAACAACCTTATGAGGTTTCTCAAAGGCACAGACTGGATATAGTCGTAAAATAATAATCGTATAACTTGTTGGTAGCGAGGATGTGGCAACAAAATGGTGCGTAAGCACTAATTGCATTCTTCTGGAATCACCACTTCAACCCACCAACCAATTCTGCACATTATTTTAAAAACTAATGTGCCGTTTTAGCTCTTCTTCTCGGTAACCCTGTATACGCACATCCACACATTTGAAACAAATCAGAACTAAACTGGAAATGCAAAATTTTAGGCGGCAAATTCACTTCACTCCGCCCAAAGGACATGCCGATCGTCTTCATGTCAGCGAGGGTCAACTTGTTTGTAGTTTTGCGTTTTTTCTTTCGCTTCTTGCATTATTTGTTGCTATTTTTGGTTTGGTTATGGTTATTCGCAACAGAGAAGCATTAAAACTAAAAAAAATTGAGCGCGCGCGCGCTTTTGGAATGCGAATCCTTGCCATATGCTAATTAGTCATTGAGTGGTAGGTCCTGTCGCCTGTTGCCTGCAGCCAAAAGCTCCTTCAGCTTTAAACAATCTCGCTCTCTGCGCAATTTCTTTTGTATCATTTTCTGCGCGCCTTCATCAGCTGATTTCCCATCTGACTGGATGTATTCAAGGCTGTTAGTGGCAAAAGGGTGCTTGCAAGCAAATCCTTTTTAAAACGCACACTCACACACATGCACATAATGTGCATAAATATGTACCTGCATACTTACGGGTATTTGCTTCAAATGATTGCAGTGCAGTTGACAGAAATTTGCATTGAAAGTTAATGTTCTTGTTGCTCAGAATCGAAGCAGTGTTGCCTATTTTCTCTCCTCATGTATGCAAGTACAAATATGTGTTGCACTGAGCTTTAATGCACTTTTTACTCATTGATTATCCACCAATACCGCGATTTTTCTTTATTATCCATCTTGAAAGAAAATCATATTAATTTCCCCTTGACCATCCGTAGCTAAAACTCAATTCAGCTTCACCGTATTAGAGCTGAGCTTATGGAATATTAATACGTTTTGACTATATTTTTCTCAACTATCATAAAATAATATTAATTACGTGATTCCAACTTTCAAACTTTGTGTAACATTTTTAAACAGTAATGAAATTTCTTCAAGTTTGATACTTTTTAATCAGAATTTTTAATAAATTTCTGGGTATGCAATTTTATAACACATTAAATTTTAGTTTAATAAAAGGCAAGTTTGAAAAGACTCAAAATTCTGCTTAATTTTTGATAATTTGTTTTGCTGGCGAAGTTGCGCATTTTCTCCATATAAAAAATGTCGTGGATTCGTTATATGGAGAAAATGCGCGACATCGTCAAGGAAAATACATATTTTTAAAAATTCACCAAATTTTTTTAACAAATTGAAACTGGCACTTTATTAGGCGAAAGTTTAATAAACTATAAAACTGTGTGGCAAACAATTCTTGGATTTTGAATGATGATAACGCGCCATCGCACGGAGCCCAAATTGTGCTGGACTATTTGACCAAACACTAAGTAAATACCATCGTGCAAGCACCGTATTCACCTGATATGGCCCCGTGTGACTTCTTTTTGTTTCCCAAGTTGAAGTTACCACTTCGTGGAGGGATATTTCAGTCGATAGAGAAGATCAAAGAGAGTGCGACGAAGTAGCTGAAGGCCATCTCTTCGTCGGCCTACCAGGGGTGCATGGAGGTTAAACGTTGGCCCATGTGTGTTGCTTCAGACGGGTCATATTTTGAAGGAGATAAAATAAATTTGTCAGAAATTTAACTCTGTTTTGTTTTATTTAAATATTCCCGGTAATTTCTGGTCATAGGGTATACCTCGTGGCCAATGTCCTGTAAGGCCACACACGAAATTCAAGAGCTAAGATTTTGTTAAATTCAGAAGATCCCACGTGGCCAGAAAGATTTCGCGACCTTAAAAGTTTGAGTACATGCCCAGCGCCTCGCTGAGTTGGCGCAAAGTGCACTCCTTCAGGAGCAGACTGCAGGTGGTCGACGGGATCTCAACCCTCTCGTTTCGCGCGGTAACTACCTCACAGATCCCCTGTCTAGCCAGTTCGTATGCCTCGCTGTTTCTTGTAATGTCGGTAGCCAGGTACCCAGATGAGCCTTATATCGAAGAATTCGCATGCAAACGGCTTTCCTCAACCAGTTTCGAGTGCACCACCATCGAGCCCAGGGCCCTGATTGCCGCTTGGCTGCCGGAGTAGATATTAACCTCAATGATAGTTATAACGAGTGAGCAGCCATTCAGCTGCTTCTTTAATTGCCCCTACCTCTGCTTGGAATACATTGCAGTAGTCCGGTAATCTGAACTCAAGTCTGATGGGGAGCTCCTTGCCGAATAATCCCCCCCAACCCGTCCATCTAATTTTGAGCCACCCTTGAACAGGTTTTCCAGGCCCTGCCTCCAAATACTGCACTCCGCCCTAATGCGAAACTGTTAATAAATATCGCGTTGAAACTTTTTCAAAGCATAAAAGAAGAGCTTAGGCCGTTTCTGCATACTTATCTAAACATTTTTCAAACCGTCCCAATTCCCTTGACCGCCTCCAATTTACCCATGGCCAGAAAAATCTAGTGACTTTGCACGTTTGCGCACTAGCGCCGAGCTGGCTGAGTTTACATGAGGCTCTTCTTTCCAGGAATAGACCATAGGGAGCTCCAGTTCTCTCATTTTGGGATGAAACCAAATGTTAATATCAAAGCATTCAGATGTAGCCAAGAGAGAAGTTAGGCATTTTCCGACTAATTTCGAATGAGCCTTGCGAGTAGCCAGTGCACATAAACACACTGCTCTCAGAAAAACAACAAAACAAGAAAATGGTGTCACAGTAATGGACTGGCGAATATTTCTCATTCTCACGACATCGGAACCCAAAACTCGTAACCTTGCCCTAGCAAAGGCAGGGCACTTAGTGATATCCGCATCCTTTAAGCAAGACAGGCCCATCGGGTCCTCAATGATTCCAATGATGGTCATATGCTGCCTCCATGGGTTGTGTCCTGGAATAATACCGACCATCAACCGAACGTCTTTCCTTCCAAGTTTTAGTAGAAAGTAAAAAATTTAAATCTATATCTTTTATACTTCATGAATAATCGCGGCTCCTCTTTTCTGGCACAGACTGCATAACCTACTCGCTAGTGACGAATCTTCCTTGCTAACTTTATTGTTAAAAAAAATTGCATGTGAAACAACTTTTTCGCCAAGCGAGCAGAGCTTAAACATAGCAAAGAGATAAGTGGCGAATCGAAGACCCCATCCACTGCAATCCTTGCCTCAGTCAGGTGAGCGCCAAAAATTCTGCGAATGCATTTTTTCCCTCAACCGCATCTACAAGCAACAAAAGAAGGACACATGAATGGCACAAACACATACAAAGTTGCTTACTTATTTGTCATAGATATACGAGTATTCTGCATCACTTAGATGCGCCAGGCAAGAAAGAAAAAACATCGAACAGGATCGCTTCACAATAAGCTCCAGCCAGTTTTGCAGGTCGCGCATACAGCTGGTTAAAGCGCGCGCCCGTCTCGATTTTTCTACACAGCTTTTTTCTTGAGTTTAATTTATTTTATTTGTATTCAACATTTCTTACTTTTCGATTCGCTGCATTCATTGCGCATAGTTCACTTCTTTCGTCTGCCTTTTGGTTATTGTTTTTCTTAGTTGGGTGCAATGCCACCATAGCAGTTTCAGCAGTAGGCAACGTCTCAAGCAAAAACAACAAGGAGCGCAACCACAGCCGACGGGGTGTTGTGCTTTACGTCTTGTGCATACAATGCGAGCAAAGCGCGCATGCGCACTCTCTTTGCCAGCCACGCCACTGGGGGAAATTGTAGAGCAACCATGGCAAGGATCAATCAAGGCAGCAGATGCGAAAAAGTGCGCCCAAAAATTACTTTTAGGGGAGAATACACAGATGTACCACCAACCAACGAATTTCCTATGGATAAATGCTTGCTTGTGTGCATTGCTTGAGTGCGAGTGTAAAGTTTTTATTTGCTTAGTTGTTGTTGCAGCTTTAAGTATTGCTTTAAGGATATGCTGCAAGAATATTAGTGCACTTAAAGGCGATGCTGCATTGAATGAAAATAAAGTGAACGGAGAGATATTTGAAATTTGCATACCAGAAACGGAGTAATAAACAAAACAATAAACTCGCGAAAAAAAATCGTACTTGAAAATCAATCGATGAGTCTGCAGCCAGTAAATTACATTTATATGAAAATAGACAAAAAGTACAAGTGTTGTAGGTAGGTATTGAATATAACAGTACTCCTATTGTATGCATTCTGTGTGTGCGTGTTTGTGTAACACATCTTTGACATTCATTTGCAAGCCTAAGAAAGTTCCACTACATTTGTTTTTATTACTTTCTCCAGATGCGCTGAATTGTATTGATGCGACCGTCGCGCATTGGGATATGATGGGAAAGCGCAGGCGCAACCCCTGCCACGTTCACATTCAACATTTGATGCGTGCAAATGAACACCCTTCAATCGACCGCCAAACAACGGACTGAAGTCGATCAAAAGATGCGCAGCATCAACTAACCGATCAACCCAACGGCCATTCCGCCAGCAAATCGTTGCATCATAAGTTTGCCATGGCGACTGCTCGCGGCCCGCTGTAGCTAATGAAAATTTTCAGTAAAGTCCCATGAAGCCTCAAATGGTGCTCTCAAAGGTACGAAGGACAAAAAAAATTATAATTACGTGAAATTTGCAATCAATTTTTATGAGGAAATGCCACAAAGCAACGGAAAATTTATACTTTGTTGCAAAGAAAAGAAAGGGGAGAAGAAGGCCGAGGATCAGAATTCAGTGCATGCGCAGCTGCCGAAATATTCTCATGTGCACGAAATATATTCATATGGGTATGTATGCGCATATGTAGCAAAAAGGTTAGAGGTGAGTGGACAGCACATCACAGAAAGATTTCTTCGAGGTTCGCACATCACTGAAGATTTGACAATTTTGCAGATATATGAAGAATGCATTACAAACTTAATAGCAACTTACACATACATTTTCACACATATTTGCAAGCCTGGCGCACCCGAGTCTTACCGATCAATATGTCTACTAGACACAATGGGGAAAATTCTGAAGAGAATTATTTGCGACAAGTTGTCGTCTTTCGCTGAAGACAAAGGTATTCTATCCACTTACCAGTTTGGCTTCAGGAAATCCCGCTCAACAGTGAATGCTATCAAATGCTCAAATGGTAGATTTAGCAACAGAAGCCATTGAAGGCAAGAGATGGCACGCCGCACACTGGGGATTTAGCGGAAAAAAGTCAAATTTGTAACATACCACCTACGCAATGTTTAATGGTATTTCTAAATTCCAGAATAGAACCAACAATAAAATCAAAAAGAATTACTAAACTCCGACTTACAGTTTTTTTTTTTATAGATATGTCAAAAGTATACTTTTTTTATAGTATTGAACTGACCAAGAAAAAACTTCAAAGCCCAAGGTGGTTTTGTTTCTTTTTGCTTGAGCCGACTTCCAATTTTTTATTTTTCATTTAGGGTACGATATTTTTATATATTTTAGCCCGAAGAACAAAGGCTGTGAAGCATTTGATTATCTATTTATAATTAATTTTACGAAAAAAAAAAAAAAATTATATTCCTTCATATTCTTGAATCTGCAAGTTGAGATACATTTACCTACGGTTAGAAACTAGTATCAAAGTGTTTCTTAATAGCGTCTCTTTCAGTTTTAATCAATTGCGGGTGCCACCAGGCGCCACTGATTATTTTTTGGCAATGATAATAACTAAACGCTTTCTAGTGTGTGCATAATGATAACGAAACACTTTTAATTTTGTTTTGACATTTTGAGGGTAATTCAGAATTATGAACTTACATGTATCCTGTGCGTAAATATTTGCTGGCTTATATTAATAAAAAAAAAAAAAAAATTTATGAATTTTAAAAAACAATTTTTTTTTTAATTTTTTTTTTAAATAGTTTTTAAGCATGTTCTTTTCATACACAAATATATACAACTTCGTTAGTAGTAAAAATGTAAATATTTTTTGGGATGTATACTTTTTTCCGCATCTCTGTACAAAAATCCCCAGTGTGCGCCGGGAAAAAAGAATACTGCGCTGTGGTAACTTTGGACGTTAGAAATGCTTTTAACACAGCCAGTTGGCAGCGTATTCTAGAAACCCTCGCAAAAATAGGGTCGCCCAGTTATATTATATATAATCAAAATAACTGAGAGCTATTTCAGGGACAGTAAACTGAGGTTTAGTGATGACAAAGGCGTTGAGGAGGATATCGTATCAGCAGGCGTTTCTCAAAGATCAGTTCTGGGCCCACTGCTATGGAACCTAATGTATGACGGGGTTCTAAGACTGAATATGCCCCCTAGAACTAAAGTCATTGGATTCGCGGATGGCATCGCGGTGGTAATAGTAGCAAAATATATCCACGAAATTGAGAGGATCGCCAACGAATCAGTAAGCAGGATCAAGACTTGGCTAAGGTCTATGAAGCTGGAATTAGCTGAGCATAAGACCGTCGCCGTATTGCAGCTCTCTTCTCGTGAACTCCTGTAAGGAGAAACTCAAACGTCTCGAACGTGCAGAAAACATTTCCCTTATCTGGGTTCCTGGGCACCGGAATATAGAGGAAAATGAAATTGCCGATGAGCTTGTCAGGAAGGGGGCGGCAGAACCGGATCCAGCTGCCCCCTTCTCAGACATCGGTAGCCCCTTGGCCGTCGTTAAAGGGAAACTACACAATTTCTTTTTAAGAAAAGCGCAAGACAGATGGAGGTCTGTCTCATCGTGTGCCATTTCAAAAGCACTAGGGCCTCAATACGATAGACACGGAACGCTTAAGGTGATGGGAATCCCCCGCCATTCATTTTCCAAACTCATTGCGGTGATCACTGGTCACTGGGTGAGCTTGGAATTCCGTACAATCCCCATTGCAGAAGCTGTGGGGATCCTGCAGAGAAAGAGACTGTGGAACTCTTTCTCTTCAAATGTCCGGCTCTGGCGGCTAGGCACTTGAGATTCCTTAGCGTGCCCTTTGGGGATGACTTGATGAAATTCTCCACCCTAGATCCCTTTTCTCTCCTCCGCTACATCAACATCACTGGATGGCTGTAGACCGTTTTCTCTCCTCCCTAAATCCTTTCACAGGTAGTGATCCACATTATGGTATCAAAAAGGGCACGTGAGTGCTACTTGTAGTGTACCTGGGGTACTCTTGCCATCTTACCTACCTACCTACCTAAGACCGATGTAGTTCTAATAAGTAGCAGGAAGATAGTAGAAACTATAAATGTAAATGTTGGGTCTGTAACCATTACTTCACAACCCGCTATAAAATGCCTAGTAGTGATGGTTGGCAGCCGTTTAAACTTCAAAACACACCTGGAATACGCTGTGAAGAAGGCATCGAGTGTGCAGTACTGGCTGTCGCGAAGCATGTCAAACAATAGTGGACCTAGCCACAGCAAAAGAATGCTAGGTATATAGCAGGGATGTCGGCTCGGTTCTTTTGTATGCCGCGCCGATCTGGGCTGATGCACTGAACTTAAATAGCTTCTCAAAAAAAGTGACAGCCGTCAGCGCTTTGCGAACTATCTGCGGCTTCCGTACAATTTCGGACGATGCTTCCCTCGTTATAGCAGTCCCCGTGGACATTTTGGCGAAATAAATGCAGAGAGTGTATATAAGGCTATCTGAACACGACGGTAGAGCAAGTCGTAAAACTATTGCAGAAGAAGAAAGACTTCGTTCGATCGCCCACTGGCAAGACCGGTGGAACAGATCACCGAAAGGTAGATGAACGCATTGGCTAATATCCATCCTTAAGACGTGGTTAGAAAGGAGCCATGAGGAAATAAACTTCCACCTAACTCAATTTCTTTCAGGGCACGGAGTATTTCGAAAATACCTCCATAGATTCGACCATGGCGGTTCCCCAAACTGCCCAATCTGCACGGATAGGGAAGAAGACGCTGATCACGTCTTGTTCCAATGCCCACGCTATGCTCCCGAAACTTGTGGTATTTTAAACGGAGAAAATATTATAGATTTTATGATAAAATCGAGCAATAACTGGACGCGAATCTGCGCGCATGCAAAATATATCCACAATGATCTAAGACGCGCGGAGGTTCGTAGACGAAATAACTAGCAGCCTATGAGCTAACCAGCCCCTTGAGGTAATTCCTTCTTGGACAGTTGCGCGGGGAGGGTGGTAGATAGTGAAGAGGTGTTTAGTACGTAGGTTCAGCTGTGAGGCTAGAAGTCGTGCATACTGCTATGCCGATATAGCACTACTCATGAGAGTTCCCTTTTCATGGGCGTCATCCCGGAAAAAAAACAGATTTGCATATAAAGGGTCTTTCGAAAGTTCGCGTGGGATAATATTTTGTCGGCAATCAGCGATATGTAGCATGCATTAAAGCACGGAGACGGCTACGAGGTCATCGGCAGCTAAACAGACGACACTTCACAAAGAAACAGACTCTTAAATCGACGAGAGATAAGTATTTGGGAGAGGGTGGACAGGCCCAACTGACGTGGTTTCCTTTGGAAATAAACCAAAACTCTGGAAGGATTAAAGTGTATGCAACTTTTGATGGCGTGCATGTGAAGAGTAACTGGCGAAGAGGTTAGTGCTCAACCGCCTCCCGACGATTTAGTACCGGTAGGCAATCGGTACATTGACGGGGTAAAGGTTTTCGAAGCTTTCTCCTCGTAAAAGGTCCTTCAAAAGTTTTTTTTTATATCCTTGTTCCCTCCACTCGGGCACATAAGACCTCGACAAGACTCTTCCATCGTACACGGCTCTGGGCTATAGTTTTTGTCGGCATCTGCTGGCTCGTGCAACTACGACCTTTATCGACCAAGTATTATTTGGCCGACTGCGACCTCTTCTCCTTTGGTCTGCACTCTCGTGATGCTATCTGGTAGTTTTCTAAGCGTGTGACCTATCCATCGCCACTTTCTACGTTTGATTTGCCATAGGATGAGCTCCTCATTCGTTGATCTCCACAGCGCGTAGTTGTTGATGGTATTCGACCAGAATATTCTAAAGATGATGCGGAAGCATTTATTGCCCTCAGTACAATAATAAAGACTTCACGCGGGAGCTAAACTCGCGAACTCGCCCATTCTGCATGCATTCGCCCGAACGCCGCCCTTGCTTAGTTTAGCCTGCAGTTGACATCTTCATCTGCTCCGCCGTCTGGCGTTGTAGTGCAGCCAAGGTAGCAGAAGCTGTCGACAAAATCCACTGGATACCCGTCAACCATTATATGAATTGTTTCATTGTGATTGACTCTCATAGCCTTTGTCTTGGCGAGCTTGTTGACCTCCAATCCGACAGTGCGTGCCAGCATAACTAAAGAGGAGGCAGATGTCATCGGCGAAGTCCAGGTCCTGAAGATGTCTGGTGACACTCCATACGATAACTCTTTTGTGCAAGATCAATTGGCTCATAACGTCGTCCAAGAAGATGGCGAAGAGAAGGGGCGACAGAGGACAACCTTGCCGTCCGAATGAGTCGATAATTCAAAGGTTGGTGAAAAAATTTCAAGAAACTGGTTCTGTCGGATAGGAAAAGCTCTGGCAGACCAAAAACTGGATATGTTGGCTTCCAATGTCTCAAACGAAGCTGATTTATCCACAAAGCCTTTAGACTTTACATACCCCCACAATTAAAAGTTCAAAGGTGGGATATCACACGATCTTGGTGGCCGATCCTCTGGTCCGAGACGACAAATAAATTACTTACCGAAACAACGACGCAGTAAATTCAGGGGCAGTATGGGAAGTAGTGCCGTCTTGTTGAAACCAAATGCTGTGGAGATCACGAGCTTCAATTTCAAACGGTTCTTTATCATGACGCGATTGCCTTCGCCATTCACTGTTACATTGGCGCCAAACCTCGTCTTTGAAGAAATATGGGCCGATGATTCCTCCAGCCCATAGGCCGCACCAAACGGTTGGTTTGAATGGATGTAATAGCTGTCTTTGAATGGGTTCGGGTTGCTCTTCAGCCCAAATACGGCAATTTTTCTTATTGATATGGGCATTAAGCCAAAAATGGGCCTCATCGCTTAAAAGCATAAGTTTGCCTGATCGCGCGTTGAACAATTTTCATAGAGCGTCGATTTTCGTAATAAAATTGTATGATTTAAAAAATTTTTTGAGGCGTAAGTCTTTCCAGGATAAAATGTAAATGAATATTGAAAAAAGCGATGTATTTAGTTTGGCAGCAGTCACGCGTAGTCTGTAAAAAAACCCCTATTGGAAAAAGTACCAACAATCTGATAAAAAGACCCCACCCGTTGAATAATGGCAGCAGAAAGTAGTGTGTCGGACGGCGGCTTAATTTCAATCTTTCAAGCGCCATTCCATAAAAAAAATGTATACTCTTACTTGTACAAGGTGGCGCAAAATCAATAATCTAATTTTGTTTTTAAATAGATTAGGCTATACTGGCTGGCCGAAGACACACAGAGACCACTTTGGTCCATAGCCATACCAGATCAGAGTCCTTTCTTTTTTTTGTTTTTTTTTTAGCGAAAATATAAAGGGTTTTCCAATAACAGGTTTTATTTTGAATAGCCCGCTATTTCGGTAGATGTCACTTTTGAAGCTGCCATTTTTTGATATTTGACAAGTAGAAACTACACCATTAATAAAAATGGAACGATACACGCTTAAACAACGCATTGAAATTATTAAAATTCACTATAAAAATGGTGAAAATTTGGCAGAGACGGTTCGTAAAACTCGAACATTTTTGGGTCATCGTGAAGCAACTTGTCAGACCGCAATACAGAAATTGGTGAAAAGATTCGAGCTGTTGGGACACGTTAGTGATGTGAAGAATAAAACCCGTGCACGTCGCTCAAGAACAGCCGAAAACATTGCTGTTGTAGCCGAAAGTGTTGAAGAAAACCCAGGTTTGTCTATTCCTCGTCGTTCTTTGGAATTGGGCATTCCACAAACATCATTACACCATATTTTGCATAAAGATTTGGGTCTTAAGGCTTATAAAGTTCAGTTAACACAAGAACTCAAGCCGCCCGATCATCAACAACGTCGGGTCTTTGCTGATTAGATCGTTTAAATGCATGAAAATGATCCGGAATTCCATCGAAAAATCATCTTGAGTTATGAGGCCCATTTCCAAGCAAAATTGTCTGTCTGGGGCTCAGAAAATCCAAGAATTATTGTTGAAAAGCCTCTCTATCCTCAACGTGTGACTGTTTTGTGCGGTTTATGGTCCATTGAACCTTACTTTTTCGAAAATGAAGCTGGAGCAACAGTTTCGGTGAATGGATTGCGCTATCGAGAGATGATTAATGACTTTTTATGGCCCGAATTGGATGGTATTGATCTTGGCAACGTTTATTTTCAACAAGACGGCGCTATGTGCAAGCCGCGAACGAAACCATTGATCTTTTACGGGAAAAAATCTCCAATAACACCTGTTATTGGATAACCCTTACATCACTCAAGATACGCGAATTTTAGGAGTCGCTCAAGCTGCAGTCCAGGGATAGATTTTAGTCTTTCAAAACTGAAAATACCTGAGGTACCTGACCATAGTGTATCTTTCGAGAGAGCCGGACAGTGGCATAGAAAATGCTCCAGGATTTCTCTTGTACCCGGCTCATTAAATAACTACTCGTACTAAATAAGTTGAGTGATGGAAGTCTTTATTCTTTATTTTGTGCCTTACGCAGCTCTCAAGTTCACAAGTGTCAAATAAAGGGTGATTTTTAAGAGCTATAGGAAAGTTTTTCAAAAAAAACACGTAAAATTCAGAAAAATTCATGAAATTTTTATTGAAATAGATAATACAGTCCATATAATTTAATGTTTGAAGATTATTTCATGCAAATATTGACCGCGACTGCGCTTCAAATGGTCCATCCGCTTAGTCCAATTTTGGCATACTCTTTCCAATGCTTCGGCCGGTATCTCACATATAAACGCTTTAATGTTGTCTTCCAAAGCGTTAATTGAAGCTGGCTTGTCTGAATAGACATGAGCTTCAACATAGCCAATTGACAGGTCCCAAACGTGAAATAAAATGTTCACCAAACTCGCCTCTCAACAAGTCCATTGTTTCGCGTGCTGTGTGGCATGTGGCACCGTCTTGCTGAAACCACATGTCTTGCAAGTCAAGCTCTTGCATTTTCGGCAAACAAAAGTTGGATATCATTTCACGGTAGCGCTCACCATTCGCAGTTACGTTACGATTCGCAGCACCTTTCAGGAAGTACGGTCCAATGATACCTCCAGCCCATAAACCGCACCAAACTGTGACCTTTTCTGGCTACATTGGTAGCTCTTGCAATTCTTCTGGCTTATCTTCACTCCAAAGTCGACAATTCTGCTTATTTACGTACCCATTGATCCAAAAATGAGCTTCGTCGCTGAACACAATTTTTCGATAAAAAAGTGGATCTTCGGCCAACTTTCCAAGAGCCCATTCACCCAACATCATTCGACGTTGCGGTAGGTCGTTCGGCTTCAATTCTTGCACCAGCTGTATTTTGAAAGGCTTCACACCTAAATCCTTTCGCAAAATTTTCCACGTTGTTGAGTAACAGAGGCCAAATAGCTGCGAACGGCGACGAATCGATAATTGATGGTCATCATTAACACTGGCCGATACAGCTGCGATATTTTCTTCAGTTCGCACTCTACGCAAGCGAGTTGGTGGTTTGATGTCCAATGATGCAAATTTGGTTCTAAATTTAGTCGCAATACCTCGAATAGCCGCTTCAGTGGGTCGATTAAACTGATCATAAAATGAAAGAAGCGCGCGATAAACTTTCTTAACAGAACACGCATTTTTATAATAAAATTCAATGATTTGCAAGCGTTGCTCGTTTGTAAAACGATTCGTGCTTAAATTATAGACCAAACTGAAGATGTTTGACAGTGAAACAAAACACGAAACGTGCGTCAACTGTTTAAACCAACTGTTTAAAAAGATAATAGCTAAAAAATCACCCATTATAAAGGACGCCATTTGCAAAAATTATAAATCTTCCGATAGGACGATTAATTTTGCGCCACCTTGTATTCGCAAATAGTTTGCTAAGGTAACAACTAGGACATTACAAATACACGGCGAACGTATTTATGTAATCCAAAAAGTAAATAATGTCCCATTTAAGTGCAGGTAAGAAGTCTAAACGCAGCTCGTGGGAATTTCTAACAATCAATGAAAAAAAAAAATTTATTGCGCAATATTAACATTTGAATTTTTATTACTCTGATTACTTTGTTTACTTTACGCAAAAAGGATTAATAGGAAGAAAAGGAAGAAGCGGAGCCAAAGGCTATTTACCTTACATTTCTAGTCTCAAAGCCAATGTTGACTGTTGGTCAACCAGAACAAATAGGATTTAAGTGGATACACCTTTAATAAGCAAGCAAACCGGCGATTGCAACTAAACCAGCAACAACAATGCAGCATGGATGTGCTCCTATCAACCGTTGTAAGGCGCATAAGGAATCATGTCCTTAACCTTTTCTGCGCTTTATTGTATTTCAATTGAATCTAATCAAAAAGTGAATTGAGCCACATGCAGGCAGCGGAGGAGATAAGGTTAAGACTGTGAAACAATTAAAGCGAAGGGAAAACAAGCAGCGCAGAGCAAGGCACAATAGAGAGAAGGTTACAAAAATAGCAATAAAATGCAATCGACGACGAAGGTGCACTCGCACACGCATTTGCATGCATACATACACGTACACATATATGCCGCTGTTACAGAAATCTAGGCGTGGTGGTCAACACATTTTCATGTGAGATTTCAACGATCGCACATTTAACGCACCATAAACAAGTCAAACCAGGATCAGGTTCAGGTCTCCACAAGTCAACTTCAACCAATCGAATTCAACCTCATGTAATGCAACTTACTTTTACAGCGGCGGCTTCTTTCATGCGCAAAGGATTTTCCCAATCGAGTACCTATTCAACGTCGACGTGCTCCTGGCAATATTTGTTTAGTAATCAAATGCGACACCGAGCGATTAAATCGCACATTTTCGCTTAGAGCTGAAAACTGAAAGCTGAAAGCTGGAAAAGGTCAGCCGCCGCACTGGACTTCATCAACGCGTGCACTTACATATTCACACATACGTGCACTATATACTAATACACACACACAAGCCTATGCAAATGAACTCACTTTATCCTTTTTATGCGTAAGACGATCGCTTCGATGGATATGCCACTGCATGCAAAACCTATTGGCTATTGTCTTCGCTGGAAGGGGTGGCAGAAAAGGGCAAGATTACATTCACTATCGTTTCTTGACCATTGGTCAGCCGTAACGGCGTTTATTGTATGCGCTTAGTGCGCCTGCAGCGTTGTTCAGTTGTAAAATTGGAAAATTTAATCGCCAAATAAATAGTGTAAGCAGAGTAATGCAAAACAATGCAAAGTAATTAACTGTAAGCGGCTCCATATATGACCGACCATAAACACGCACACACACACACACACACATTTCTGCGTCCCTGCATTTGTACGAGTGTGTATGTGTGGATGTGTTGTACGCTTAAGCCCATCATTCGTTTGCGGACTGTGAAAGTGGCTAGCGAAAAGGACACTCTGGCGAACAATATCGCTCGTAGACCGAGGCGGGTTGCCACTTTGTAAGGCTCATTCACTCTTTATTAAAGTCAGAAATTTCATAAATTTATTGCTCTGCGGGTTCTTTGTGCCTCATGAAGATAATAAATTAATTGTGTATTAGTGGCAAAAAAATAAAAATCATTTACACAAAAATTCTCAAAGTTATTAAGAGTCTAGAAAAGTAACAAATTATCATAATTCTTAACAATAGGCGTTTTCACAAATATCTCATTAACTCTTTGAATTGCGCTGGTATAAAATAAGAACCACTTATGATGCGAATAAATCCCAATATATTATTCATTTTATTATACGAGGTGCGTTCAAAAAGTATCGCGAATTTTGTATTTCTTAAAAATTATTTATTTATTCATTAATATCTCTTTTGTCCCCTTAAAAGTAATCCCCACGCACTTGTGCCAACGTTTTTTCCAATCTTCAAAGCACTTCAGAAAATAAATTTTTTTTATCTTGTTCAGCTCCTCCTTCGATGCCGTCTTTATCTCGTCAATCGTAGCGTAGCGTCGTCCTGGGGCTCTTCAGTTTCGAAATTCACAGTAGAATCGCAATCGAAGAAAACGGTAAGCAAAACTTTTACATTCGACCGAACTTGGCGCGCTTTTTTCGGTCTTGGTTCGTGCGGCAGCTTTCATTGATATGATTGAGCTTTGGTTTCCACGTCATAACCATAAACCCACGATTCGTCACCAGTTATGACCCTCTGGAGCAAATTTGGGTCGTCGCGGACAGAGTCCAACATCTCATTAGCAATGTTTATGCGATTCTGCTTTTGGTCGAAATTGAGCAGTTTTGGTACGAATTTTGTGACGACCCGTCTCATGCCCAAATCATTGAACAAAATCGAATGGCACGAGCCAATCGATATGTCTAGGTCCTCAGCAACGTCTCTAACGGTGATTCGACGATTGGCCAATACCATATTCTACACTTCATCAATTTTTTCGTCTGTTGTTAGTAGCTTCTCCGTATGACACCGCACTGAGTTACAATTCGGAATGCATCCGCGCACTTAATTTCGTTTTTCACACAAAATTTGATACAGGTTCTTTGATCCAACTTTTTGAATAGGTAAAAATCGAAGACGAGCCGAAAGACGTGTCAGCAAAATAGCTGTCAACAATTAACTGACATTCAAAATGGCCGAACTCGTCGGCATGAGTGAAAGACATGAGTACCAACATATCGCCACAAAAAAACCGAAATTCGAATATACGTAACCTGCGAAAATTCAAAATTCGCGATACTTTTTGAACACACCTCGTATATACCTGTGGGCAAAAAGTAAGGTGAATTTATTTGTCAAACTTCGCGGGATTAAAATTTCGCTTAGTTATTTTTTCCATGAGTTGGCAGCACTGTTAATAACATCTGGGCCAACTTTCATGTGAATGTCATTATCAGTAATATATTTACGCTTGTGTTTAACAAACGACCAAGAGTGCATTTTTCGATTTTTACAATGTCTGATTTGATTGAGCAGAGAAGTGCCATCAAATTTTGTTTGCGGAAGGAAATTTCGGCTGCGGAAACGTTTAGCATGTTGCAGAAGGCATTTGGTGATTCGACCATGTCGCAGAAAAATGTTTATAAGGGGTACAAAGACTTCAAAGAGGGTCGAGAACGTGTTGATGACTTGGAGCGCTCCGGGCGACCATCGACGTCAACAGATGACCAACACGTCAATAAGGTGAAGGAGTTAGTGCTCAAAAATCGTTGGTTGACTGTTAAAGACCTTACTGATATGATCGGAATATCAGAAGGATCTGTGAAAACCATTTTGAAAGACCATTTGGGCCTACGAAAAGTCAAATCTCGTTTGGTACCGAAAACTCTCAATTTCTTGGAAAAAAGTCGTCGCGTTGATGTGTGCGAAACAATGCTTTCAGACTATCAGGACAAGCTCAAATGCTTCATTACGGGAGATGAGACTTGGATTTATGCTTACGACCCAGAAACAACCGACCAATCAAGCGAATATCGTGCGAAAGGCGAGGCCAGACCGAAAAGAGCACGTCAAAGTCGTTCAAAAATAAATGTCATAATGACAGTTTTTTTCGATTTTCGTGGTGTGGTCCTTCCACCTGGCCAAACTGTTAATAAGGAATATTATTTGAGCGTTATGCGTCGTTTACGTGAAGCAATTCGTCTAAAAAGACCAGAATTATGGGCAAACAACTCTTGGTTTTTGCATCACGATAATGCACCGTCTCACACTGCACTCGTTCTTCGTGACCAGTTCGCCAAAAATTCCACGCATATCGTTCCGCAACCACCGTATTCGCCTGATTTGGCTCCGTGTGACTTCTGGCTATTCCCAAAACTCAAGAGACCACTCCGGGGAACGCGTTTCGAGTCGATTGAGGAGATAAAAGCTGAATCGAAGAAGGTGCTGATGGCTATACCGGAAATGGACTATTTGGCATTTTTCGGGGATTGGAAAAATCGTTGGCATAAGTGTATTTCATCGAGAGGCAATTATTTTGAAGGGGATGAAATTGATTTACAAGAATAAATAAAGATTTTTCATTTTACAATTCAAATTCACCTTACTTTTTAGGGTTTTTCAGTAAGAGCGCTTCAACTTTTGAACTTTTTTGAATAAAACACAAACGGTTTGACTTTTGAACAAATTTTTTTTTTTTTATTATCGAGCTTGAACATATACATTTAAGTATGAAATTCGATTTCTTTTGCATGACCACCGCGTGCACGTTTTACGAAGTCCAATCGTTGAACCCAATTTTCGACCACTCTTTTGCATAAATCGGCCGAAATCCCAGCAATTTCGCGTTCAATATTGGCTCTGAGCTCACAAATCGTCGCCGGCTTGTTACTGTAGACCAATGACTTCACATAACCCCAAAGCGGGACGGCTTGTTAAATGGACCGTAAAATGGCCGTAATGCTCTTAAAGTAGCAGCAACAGAACGATTACTTTTATAAAAAATTTGCACGATTTGCAATCGTTGCTCAAGTGTGTAGCGTTCCATGCTGAAATGTATACTAATGCAGTTTACAAATGACAAGCGAAAAATAAAAAATATTGCGTCGTTCGCCCTCTCTATCGGAAAAAAGTTGAAGCGCACCTATTGAACAACCCTATACCACATAAATGTAAGTTATGTCACCACTATACTTCCCAACGTCGCACCCTGTGATCACATTGCACTACACGTGAGTTCATAGCTCCAATTAAAGTTCACACAAGAACTTTCGCTGACGCGACACACGCGCAAGCGATCAATTGCAATATCCAATGCTTGGGAATTGCAAGGCCAGCATATTGGCCAACACGCGCAACCCAACGATTGCGAAATACCAGCAAGTGGTGGGAACTGCAACGTTGGCGAATTAGCTTAGGTTAAGAAGCTAGTTGGTAAGAATTATAATTTGTAAAGTTTAGTTAGAGTCAGAACCGCAACTAGTGCGGAATAAAATTTATTTGTGAAAACCTAAAATCGCGTTTTTTATGTTATCGGTGAACAGTTGGTTCACCGCAACTTTAATTTTTTCAAAGCCCCTATCGGTCAGGGCTTAAGTGGCGCCCGAGCAGTCGGTGTAAAGTGACTTAAAAAAATAAACGATAATAATAATAAAATTTTCGAAAACGGAGTCAAAATCGAAGTCAACAACAAATCGGCATAGGCAGTTGCTGTAACATAAAGTGCTAATTGAACTAAATTTTACGTGGTTTGCCACAAACGAATTGAAACAAGAAATTTGAATAGAATTTTCATTTTTTGGATAAAAATTAAGCTTTGTTGGAATGCCAGTTGGTGCTTGTAAAATCAGTCAAACATTCTTTGTGAAGTGCAATACTTAGCTGTGTGTGTGCGTGCTTTTGTGCATATTTGCCAATTCAACAGCAAATTTCGTGTAAAAGAAATCAAGTTCGGAAAAAAAAGGAAAAGTTAATCGCATTGATTTATTTTGCATACCAAAAATCAAAAAATAAAAAAAACAAAAAATAAAAAAATTGACGGAACTCTGAATTTGGAAACATTTGGTACCGCCGTTTTTTCAAGAAGCCAATGAAATATTGGTTTGTGTAAGTTTACAAATCTATTCTATCTATATATATTTCTATTTTCAAAAAAATGAACTCCGACGAGATTTCGAGGTCCCTCACAGAGATGAATGGCGCTCTGAATGCCATTCTTGGTAAGGTAAAGAAGTTCGAGGAGCGTCTCAATAGGGTGGAAGCAACGAACAGAGATGACTCCTTGCAAGGCCTTACACAGGACCTGGAACGAATAGAGAGGGAAGTACTGGAGGTACGGAGACAGTCCACGGACACCAGGCCACAACCAGTCGAGCCACTAGTTACGCCTCGAACGGAAGATGAACTAACTCAAGTGGCCAAGCTTCCGGACTGTGTCAAGGAGCTGCAAGTATTCGATGGTTCACGGGAACACTATGGTTCCTGGGTGCATAGTGTAGAGTTAGTAATAAAAGACTACGAAATTGTGCGGCACAAGCCGATATATACCGCCATCCTAAGACATATTAGGGGAAAAATTAGGGGGGCGGCCGATTCTGCGCTACTTGCGCACAACATCCACGATTCAGACTGGGCAAAAATTAAAGAAACCCTTTCGCTGCACTACGCAGACACTAGAGACTTACAAACGTTGGAACAGCAACTGACGTTAATGTCTCAAGGGCGGCAGAGGTTATCCGACTTCTATTCGCAAATCCAAAAACAGTTATCCCTAATGATAAACACGATAGAACCAGAAAAGTACGCACATAAGGAGACAATTGAAGCGCTGACAGAGGCGCACCGTCGAAGAGCCCTAGATGTGTTCATTAGAGGTCTCAACGGGGATCTACCAGCCCTGCTCCTCGTTCAAAATGTCAAATCCTTACCAGAGGCATACTCTGCTTGCCTGAAGTTGCGGAATGCGGACCGCAGAAATACATTTCACCGTCCATCTCTAGCAAATAGAGGTGACGGGAATATTATTGATACCCCATCCTTCTCCCGTAACAGGCGGGATTACAATGGCCAAGGCTATTCTGGCCAGCAACATCCACGCCAGCCGAACAACAATCGAACGTGGCAAGACGGCAACCGGAAAGTACCAAGACCGTCTTACTCAAATTCAGGGCAAACAAGACCGCAAAATTGGCGGAGCACTCCGTCGGCGTTAGTAAAATCAAATTACGAGCCATCTTCCCAGTCGCGAAACACTAGATTTACCCCATATGACGGCGCAAATAGGGGTGCAGGTTCCACGGGACACATGAACCAAACAGCTAGTAAACAACAAAAGCTGTTCCATCTGATACCGGTAGATAAAGAAGTTATCCCGGATACAGAAAACAAAGAACAACTCACGGAGGATCAGGTAAATTTTACCATAGGAGCCTCATGTCTGGCGTACCATATTTAGAATATGTTACGCATGATCAGGGTATGTTAGAGTTTCTAGTCGACACGGGGGCAAACAAAAATTACATCAGTGAACGCGTAGCACGCAACACCGTGCCAGTGGAAAAGCCATTCAAAGTAACCTCTGCCGGTGGCGACATAAAAGTAGACAGAAAAGTATGTGGATATTTTTTTAAGTTTGTAGGCAAGGACACTCCCACCACATTTTTCGTCCTCCCAGGACTCAAATCGTTCGACGGGATCATAGGCGACGACACGTTGACTGAAGTCAAAGCGGTAATAGATAGAGAACTCAACGTCCTGATGCTGAAACCAAATGTAGTATTGCCCCTTAAGCGAAAAATAGCGCAACAAGTTAATAAAATAGAAACAAACATCCCGCTGGATCCAAATATCACTAACCTTACTAAAAATAAGCTCTACCAAATATTAAATAAATACGAAACCTTGTTTGGTCCGGTTGACCGCAGTATGGAAATCCAAACCAATGTCCAAGCCGAAATAAGAACTAATACCGGAAACCCTATCTACACAAAAAGTTACCCCTACCCTGTAAACATGCGCGAAGAAGTTGAGAAGCAAATCCAGAATTTACTTTCAGAAGGAATAATTCGTCCTTCAAAAAGCCCATACAATTCGCCCATATGGATTGTGCCGAAAAAATCTCAGTCTGATGGGGAAAAGAAATATCGAATGGTCATAGATTTCAAGCGGTTAAACGCAGTAACTGTCCCTGACACGTATCCTATACCTGACATTAATGGCACCATCGCGAGTCTTGGTAATGCTAAATATTTCACAACACTTGACCTCACTTCGGGATTTCACCAAATTCCAATGAAGGACAGCGACATCGCAAAAACGGCATTTTCCACAATGAATGGAAAATACGAATTTTTGCGGCTTCCTTTTGGTCTCAAAAATGCACCCTCTATCTTTCAACGAATGATAGACGACGTGCTCAAAGAATTCATAGGTCGTACATGTTTCGTATACATCGACGACATCATAATTTTCAGCAAAGACCAGGATACTCATTTAAGGGACATCGAGACCATTCTCCACAGGCTTTTGAACGCAGGTCTCAGAGTTAATCTAGAAAAAACGCAATTCCTTAAAACAAGCGTAGAGTTTCTAGGTTATATTGTGACCTCCGAGGGAATACTCCCAGACCCAAAAAAAGTAGATTCAATAAGAAAAATGCTTCCTCCTTCCAGCTTAAAGGAACTTAAAAGTTTCCTAGGTTTAACATCATATTATAGAAAATTCATCCGAGATTACGCTAAAATTGCAAAACCGCTTACCAACCTCACACGAGGAGAGCACGCACAGATAAAGGCAACGCAATCCAAAAAGGTACCCATAAGCTTGGACACAGAAGCGCTAAAGGCATTCATTGATCTCAAGGAGATACTGACGACATCGGAAGTCCTAACCTTCCCCAACTTCGACAAACCCTTCAATCTAACAACTGACGCCTCCGACTTCGCTATTGGTGCCGTGTTGTCACAAGATTACGATGGTAAGGATAAACCAATAGCATTTATATCAAGAAGCCTAAGTACTACGGAAGAAGCATATGCGACCAACGAAAAGGAAATGCTCGCCATTGTTTGGGCATTGGACAATCTCCGGAACTACCTATATGGCGCTAAGAGAATACGAATATTCACCGACCATCAACCATTGACGTTTTCCCTCAGCAACCGGAACTACAATGCAAAACTAAAGCGATGGAAGTCTAGGATCGAGGAATATAATTATGAAATAATATACAAACCAGGTAAATCAAACGTCGTGGCAGACGCTCTTTCCCGCTTAAAAACTCAGGCGAATCCCCTTACATCGATAAGCGACGACGATTCAACAGGCAACACCGTCCACAGTGCGGAGCAAGACAATTCGGATCTGATACCGTTCGTGGAAGCGCCAATAAACGCATTCAGAAACCAACTTCTATTTGGAGGTAGGTTGGAAATATTCGAGGAACCCCATCCCGGTTACTCGCGACACTATCTAGGGTCAGAGGGAATTAGCGAAGCAGAGCTTATCGACGTCCTCAAGAAAAAACTAAGACCAAACGTAATCAATGGTATTAAGATTCCAGAAGCTCAATTAGGACTACTCCAGAAGGTATATTTAGAAAATTTTATGCAATATAAGATCCGAGTAGCTCAGACTATGGTAGAAGATTTGAGGGATCCGGATAGGATTTGCGATATAATATGGGCAGAACATAAAAGGGCTCACCGCAATGCCACAGAGAATAAGAAACAACTCCTGGAGAAATACTACTTTCCCAGAATGAACAGTATAATCAAAGGATATGTCTCGTCCTGCGAAACTTGTAAGGTCAGTAAATACGATAGGCATCCGAATGCACCAGAGCTGCAAAAAACACCAATCCCATCACGTCCTTGTGAGATAATCCATTTGGACATTTTCGAAATTCAAGGGGAGAAATTCCTCAGTGTTATCGACAAATTCTCAAAATTTGCGAAACTTTTCCATTTACGTAACAAGTCCACTTTGCACCTTAAAGACAAAATAATAAAACTCCTACACTATTTCACAACACCTGATATTCTCGTGACCGACAACGAGCGCGGTTTAATTAGTCCAATTATCCAGAACCTGTTAGACTCTTTAAGAATAAAATTGTATCGCACACCATCCCAAAGAAGCGAAGTGAATGGTCAGGTAGAAAGACTCCACTCTACCTTAATTGAAATAATTAGATGCCTGAAGATAGACAACCCAAAGTTAAGGACAAAAGAATTAGTTAACATAGCAGTGGATCGATACAATAATTCAATTCACTCGGTTATAAACCAAAAACCAAGTGAAATATTTTTTAATCGAGCAAAATCCTCTAACTATCAGGAGCTGTTAGAAAAAAGTAGAAAAACTAATAAATACTTGAAAGCCTTGCTGACAAAAAAGCAGCTAGACCAGATCAAACGTCACAATAAGAAAAGATCTCTTCCGGAGCGTTATGACGAAAACGATGTCATATACGTAAAGGACAAGCAGATTAAGGGAAAGCAAAAACCCGTGTATAAAAAAGAAATTGTTGCAAAAGACAATAAAGTATCAGTCACCACGCTAAGTGGCAAGAAAATACATAAAACTCACATAAAAAATGTGAGACGCAGGAATACATATCCTAGCACCTAAACAAAAAAATATAAAACAAACAAAAAATTTTTTAATAAAAAATAATAAAGAAATATAATGAAATAAATTAACATAAGAAAGAAAACTTGGTACTAAGGGGTAGTTAATCTAACAAGAGCGGGCTTGTAAGTGGGACAAATCGTGCCTTAACCGGATAACGCGATTCTCCATAGCTGGTTCGAGAAATGATAACACCTCTAGTCCAGAACAAAAGGAAATGGTCATTACTACAAGAGCGGGCTTGTTAGTGGGATGAATCGTGCCCTAGTAGGCTCGTAGTGCCATCGAATTTGACAAATGGCTACACTACTTCCAAACGGGATTCTGGCGATCTCTCCGTAGCTGGTTCGAGAACAGTATGGCCCTCTGTCCTATACCAAAATTTAAAATGCCTCCCCCGCATAATCGGCTGGAGAAGAAAGAAAAAAAAAAAAAATTTTAAAATGCCTCCCCCGCATAATCGGCTGGAGAAGAACAAAAAAAAAAAAAATTTAAAATGCCTCCCCCGCATAATCGGCTGGAGAAGAAAGAAAAAAAAACAAAATTTAAAATGCCTCCCCCGCATAATCGGCTGGAGAAGAAAGAAAAAAAAAAAAAAAAAAAAAAAAAGAAAAAAAATTTTTTTTTATGCCTCCCCCGCATAATCGGCTGGAGAAGAAAGAAAAAAAACAAAATTTAAAATGCCTCCCCCGCATAATCGGCTGGAGAAGAAAGAAAAAAAACAAAATTTAAAATGCCTCCCCCGCATAATCGGCTGGAGAAGAAAGGAAAAAAAAAAAAAAAAAAAAAAAAAAATTTTTTTTAAAATGCCTCCCCCGCATAATCGGCTGGAGAAGAAAGGAAAAAAAAAAAAAAAAAAAAAAAAAAAAAAAAAAACACAAACCCAACATATTTCCCATTTTGTTTTTTTCCTAATTTTCTGTTCCTTTTCATTTCTATTTATGAATATTTTTGTAATAACAATATAAAGTAAATTTAAACAAATTTTTCTTTTTAATATTCCCTACTAATCATTATAAAAAAATCGTTTTATCCAAAAGAAAAAAAATATACAAAAAGAACATAACTTGTAAACCACTTGTAAACTTTAAACCACTAACACACTAACAAAATAATATCGCAGGAAAAGCTAAAATCCTAAACCAGGATAGTAACACTAGTTTAATGATATTCAATCTAATCCTGAGAATTCCGCTTACTAATAATACCTTCCTACTATCAACAACATTTTTCGCTTTTTACGAAATACCTTCTTAGAACCTAACAACTACTAACTTACTAACTACATTAAAATAGAATTAACATCTTGCGTTGCAGATTCCCACTGCTGGCAAATGCCATCAGCGGTCTGAACATTTTCAATTACAAGGCTCCGATCGTAACAATCCAAAATGGAAACGGGTGGATCATTGGCGGGTCATTCAAACTGGTACACGTCATCAATCTACAACAATATGCTACAACCTTGAGGCAAATGGAAAACTTAACAAACCGAATTGAGGACCAGATATTAACACAGCACTACATCAATCAAACGCTAGAACGACTTCATGAACTAATGGGCAACACAGGTAGAGCAAGAAATACTCGATCTATCGACTGGCTAGGCTCAGCGTGGAAATGGATAGCAGGATCACCTGACGCAACGGATTGGAACAATATCCTGCACAGTCAAAATCAAATAATTCAGAATAACAACCATCAGTACAGGGTTAATAAGAAACTATTCACGGCTACACAGGAGGTATTGGAAAAAATCGACGAGGTCGTGGATCGCACGAATAACGTGGTAAAGGAAACAGAAATCATGGAATTCAGACAAAACGCACTTCACAACATTTTTCTTCTTCGCGAGGATGTAAACGAAATGGTGCGGGGATGTCAGTTGGCAAAGAATGGAATTGTCAACACCAACCTACTGGATATGGACGAAATTAACCAAATTCTATCAGAAATAGAAACGCTCCCATATCAGAATATAATAGAAGCAATCGAATATGGCCAACCGTCGGTACTGACTAACGGGACACTTCTCCTCTACGTCCTTTCAATGCCAAAAGTAACAACTAAAAAATATAATCTCCTGGTTACTCGCGCTGGAATCTATGGAGGTAAGCAACTAAATCTCCCTTTTGACAGGATGCTTGTCAACCAGGAAGAGACGTACGGTCTAACAAAGAATTGCCTGGTAATCAGCTCGTCCACGGTATGTAAATCAGAATCCTTGATTAAACTGGAAGAAAGCAGTTGCCTACCGCGACTCCTAAAAGGTGGAGAAGCCAACTGCGAATTCATCAGACAGAATGGGTCACAAATAGAGCTGATAAACGAGAACACCGTGTTTATATCAAACTTCCAAGGAGTAATCAAAAATAGCAATGCCTCTATTACGGTAAATGGCACCTACGTAATCCAGTTAAATAACGAAACAGTCACCATTGGTGACCAAGTATTTTCTAGTTATGAAACTATTATCGCACAGGCCCTTCCAGCAGTACTATCAAAGGTGAAGAGCCATACAATGAAGGTCAACCTAGAATACGTCCACGACCTGACCATGGAAAACATAAGGTATCTTGGGTACGTTAATGAAAAGGTAAATTTCTCTCTCGCTTCAGAAATCCTCTCGATATGCGCAATTGTTCTTATTGCCGCCATGCTGTGGAGATGCTACAATAGAAAGCTAGACCTTCCGCCAGTTGAAATCCCGACTCATTGGTCAGATAACACTAACAACAGCAAAATAATTAGAGGAAAGTCTGCTCCTGAAATCCATCGCCTGGACAATAGCCTACCAGCCACACCAGTCAGTATCAACATGTCGCCAGGAAACTGTAACTACTCTCTACAACATTTTAACCCCTCACAATTTTCGTCTTTTGATCTGCGAGACGCAGATCTTTAAAGGGGGAGGAGTTATGTCACCACTATACTTCCCAACGTCGCACCCTGTGATCACATTGCACTACACGTGAGTTCATAGCTCCAATTAAAGTTCACACAAGAACTTTCGCTGACGCGACACACGCGCAAGCGATCAATTGCAATATCCAATGCTTGGGAATTGCAAGGCCAGCATATTGGCCAACACGCGCAACCCAACGATTGCGAAATACCAGCAAGTGGTGGGAACTGCAACGTTGGCGAATTAGCTTAGGTTAAGAAGCTAGTTGGTAAGAATTATAATTTGTAAAGTTTAGTTAGAGTCAGAACCGCAACTAGTGCGGAATAAAATTTATTTGTGAAAACCTAAAATCGCGTTTTTTATGTTATCGGTGAACAGTTGGTTCACCGCAACTTTAATTTTTTCAAAGCCCCTATCGGTCAGGGCTTAAGTTGTATGTACAGATTTTTTGTTTGTGCTACAAATCTTTTTTTTTTGCTTAATTGCCAATAGCCCCTATTGTTCGATATAAAGAAGAAGTTTGCAAAAAATAGGATGAAGTGCGTTTCGTTTTCTTTTTAATTGTTCCCATTTCTTTTTGCAAAAAGGGTAAGTTCGCTCAACCGCTGAAATGCACAATTTTAATGCATGTTGCATTTTTTGGTTTTTTTGTCTTTAACTCTTCAATAAAATGCAACCGGGAATTTCTCTATATTTAACATACATACATATTTGCACACATACATACACGCATACCGCAAATGCAACGAATTTTATGTCGCGTCACTGCCATTCTGTCAAATCAATTAAAATCACAGGTTAGCATTATTAGCATGGGTTTATATGCCTACATACATACATACATGCATATAAACACACCATATATACCATTTTGCATACATATCTACATATCTGCATAAGCATGCACTTTTTGGCTATTGTTTTTGTTCAAGGAGGTGTTATCCTATAGTGTCGATGAACAATTATTGCTTATAATAAAGTACACTCGAAAGCAATAAGAAGCAAATAAATTACAGACAGTCGAAGAAAAAGGAACTACACTTAGAAAATTTCTAAAAAACTTTACAAAATTAAAAAGAATTAATTAGAAATACAATACGAATTACCTGTGAAGCTTGAACGTTGGTATTTTTGTTTGTGTTTGTACTGAGAATGGTGGTTGATATTTCATTAGAAAGTTTGGTTTTGTTGTTATTATTCGCAACCGTTGCACACTGGGCCAGAAGACCCGAGTGAGTGGCCAAAACTCTTTTTTCTTAGGAAAAGGCCATAAAACCGATTAAAACCACGTTTATTATAGTTTTTTAACTCTATGAATGCGAATCTGAAGTCAAAATTAAAAAATTCAAAATGGCGGATCCAAAATGGCGGACATGAATTTTAAAAAATCCGTATTTTTGCTTCAAACTCAGAATCTAGGGGTTTAGAACAATGCACATTACGAATATAATGTCAACTTTGAGAAATTCAAAATGGCGGATCCAAAATGGCGGACATAAAATTTAAAAAATCAGTATTTTTGTTTCAAACTCAGAATCTAGGGGTTTAGAACAAAGAAAATACGTCTAGAATTAGCTGTACTCATACACCCAGGATACACCGTGAGGAGGATTCTAGTACGATTTAGTATCCCAATTTTTTTTTTTTTGTAATTTTTAATTTTTTTTGTAATTTCTGTAATTTTTAATTTTTTTTTTGTTGTAATATAATTTTTGTAATTTTTAATCTTTTTTAATTTGACTTAATTTTTGAATCTGCATTTAAGCTCAATTTATTCAGAATCAGAAGTTTCTTCTTCTGATAGTTCAGGTTCATCTAGAAGTTTGTGAACGTCATTAGACGCAATCATTTCATGTTCGCGTTCGGCCTCTGTTTCATCTTCCGATTCATATTCGTCTTCATTTGCACTGGCACTGCTATGATCATTTTCCATATTTTGAGTATCTAACAAAAGTAACTGTTTAACTTCTGCTGAAAGTGGTAAACGTCTTCTGTTATTAGCTCTAGACAACCTGTTCATACTAGACAGTAATGGATCAGAAGTATCTAGTAATCGATTAAAGAGATCCTCTAAGTTTGTTTTCCTATCACATTGTCTACTGTGCCTGAGTCTGAAGTTTCTGCAATCTTTGTGTCTCGATTCAGATGCCTCTTCTCCATATACACCAACTGGTAAAGTACAATGTCTTATTATTTCTCCAGCATGAATCAAGATTTTATGAAGAGTTGCTGGCATTGGATACCAAGGATACAAGGTAACATACAAGCTTGCAGTGGTTAAGCAGAATTCTTCAAATTTTTCTGTGTTGATTGGTAGCTGACAAGAAAGGCAAACTAAAATAATTTTCAAATTATTTACGAACTGGCAATCAATCTTTAAGCATTCAGCAAAAATCTCTGCATTTCTGACAATGTTTAACTACATAGTAAGAGCAGAGCATTATTTGGGGTACTACTGCTGCTCTGAAGTAGTAAATGCAAACACTGAATTAAACTCGATTTTCCCTCGGTAGTTTTGGCTCAAACATTAATGGGTCAGAATTATTTGAGATTTCTCTCACACTAATATCGATATTTCAGACATGTTTATGAAAAGGCGCAAAAAGGCGCATATATACCTTATTTAATACTTCTTTACGAACAATTCGGCATAAAATTTAACTCATTTGATAGGGGAACTTCGGGGAACTTTGTTTTCAAAGTAAGTCATGTATGAATAAAAAACTTTCACAATAGATCAGCTCTGGTCGCAGTGCGTAATGGCCTTCTAATAATAATGAATAAAAAACAGATTTTGTTGATTAAATGTAAAAAAAAAAACTTATTCAACATAAATACACATGGTTTCAATTATAAATTATTTTTTGATATCCATAAAGAAAAGTTATGGACGATAATAACATCTTGAGTAGTATTTTTCACAACAACTTATTGATAAACATTGTTTGAAAGTGTTATAAATCGAACTAAAACTTTGACTTTGAACTGTTACATAAAAAAATCTAATTGATAAAAACTAATGAAACTTCATAATTTGGTGTAAAAAATTACTCAAAATAAGATGATGTTATAAATTTCCTGTTTAAATTAAGTCGAAAATTTTTATTTTTGGCCACTCACTCGGGTCTTCTGGCCCAGTGTGCGTTGCACTCATGCATATACATATGGCTTGATTTAATTAGGAATCACATTAACCGCCAAACTTTTATGAGCTTTTGTAATTCCCCTCCACTGCAATTTTAGCAACAACACTTTCCGTTTCACACTGACAAACAAATGTGTCAACACTTTATAGTCTAGCCGAATCAGGAAATAACAACAGTTTAACGCAAAAACAAACTTCAATGCATTTATCTTTCGCATATAAAAACAGGCAGCCGGCTACAGGCTGTGCATTTTACGCGCCATCTGGAAGACAAATTTTGATATTGAGATGAATGCTGGAGCATGTCTTGGCTAATCGCTCTGATAAAGTTCTTATTGTTTTTTCCACTGTTTTTTCCACTACAATCCACTTGACAGTATTAATTTTTCTGCGAAACCATTCTGAAAGAAAATATAGGGTTTTTTAAGAGGTGTTATTTTGATATTCAAAGTAAAATGCTATTTTTTAATATAAATGATCGGATGTTTATTTCATTATAAAGAGGAAAGTATGCCGTTAATAGTGGAAAATAACATCAAGCAAATTAAAACCACGACCACGCTTACAGGACTATATCCTTTTAATGAAATTTTCCGTAACCGAATTGCAAAGTGGCTGCCCTATGCCCTCGATAGCCTCACGAATTCCATCTTTGAGGTCTTGAATCGACCCTGGGCTGTTGGCGTAGACCTTCTCTTTCACGTGGCCCCAAAGAAAAAAGTCACAAGGTGTTAAATCACAAGATCTTGGTGACCAATTGTAATCACCTTTTCGAGAGATAACGCGGTCCGGAAACTTTTCCCGTAAAAAGATTAATGGTTTCGTTGCTTGTGTGGCACGTAGCGCCGTCTTGTTGAAAATAAACGTTGTCGAGATCAATACCATCCCATTCCGGCCATAAAAAATCGTTAATCATCTCTCCTGTTTAACACCTGTTATTGGAAACCCCTTTATAAACCAAACAAAAGTTCTCTGCATGAACGCGACCTAAAGAAACTCTCATAATATCAGATGATAAGTTTGGCAGCATTGGAAGTAATGAATTATACCAGTTTTATGAAGTATAATACAAATTATTCTGCTATTCCACTCATATTCTTCACCATGAGATTCGATTACTGAATAAAAGGAGAAGACCACTTTCACATAAATCAACATTATTTAAACTTGTAGATATCTCCAATGAGAATACCTCAAACCAAACTATCACCCTGGGCTCTAAACTCTAAAAGCTTTATCGAAGGTTTATGCTTTTTACGAAAACAGTGCACTAACACACCCATATGTACCCACCTGCTGGAAAGTTGCGGTAGTCATAATGATACCTAAACCAGGCAAACCGTCGCACGAATCGACGTCGTACAGGTCAATATCGTTATTACCGACGATTTCAAAAGTTTTTGAGAATGTACTATTGGAACGCTTACAGCTCTCTATTGAAAGATCGAATCTTATCCCGCAACACCAATTTGGCTTTCGCGCTCAACATTCCACCACTGAGCAAATTCATCAAATAACTAGTAAAATTGAAAAATCCTTTGAAAACCAAGAGGTTTGTTCTGCTATATTTCTTGACGTAGATAGGCTTTTGACAAAGTTTGGCTCGCAGGTCTAGTTAAAAAATTAAGAAGCATTCTTCCACCTGACTTCTGTGACATTATAGAATCATACCTACAAGACAGATTTTTTCAAGTAAAACATGAATATGAATATGAATTTTTGTGAACTAAAGCCAATCAAAGCAGGGGTTCCAAAGGGCAGCATACTGGGACCTGTTCTATACTTACTCTACACATAGGATATGCCATCACCTAGAGATTCATTCATAGCCACATTTGCAGATGACACTGCAATCCTTACTGTTGACAACACAGAAATAAAATCAACACAGGAACTTCAAAACGCTGTCGATGAAATAGCGGCTTGGACTAATGTGGATACCTGGACATTCGGGCATACTCGACAATCATTATGCTGACTATACCGCAAATCTTGCCTTAAAATCGTGTTTGCACTTTTATAACCCACTTAGTACAACATCAATTAAAACTATATCCTTCAGAGCTTTAAAGTCTCAGCTGGGCGCCAATTGGTATATCTCAACAGCATGAATACAAAGAAGTAAATCCACACGGTTCCGCTACCATACTGCCAACTTCGACTACTCCTTGGATGAACCGATGTTTTGTGCGTTTCAGGCTAGGCCATACCCTTTTAACACTCCACTCCCTTTTGACAAAGAGTCCGCAGCCAATGTTTAACTTTTGCAACGCGAACCGCTTAACCATACGCCACATTCTACAGGGTGGGCCATAAAACGTTTGCTTTTTGAACCACCTATTTTTTCGAGAATGATAACACAAATGGCATCTCAAATGTGTTCAATTCATTTAAAGGTTTGACATTTACGAAATGGAACGCTATACGCTTGAACAAGATTGGAAAATATTGAAAACCTATTTCCAAAGTGGTGAGTCTTCTTCTTCTTTTCTGATTTTCACATCGGTGGCTACGTCAATAAACAAAATTGTCGGATTTGGGGCTCAGAAAATCCACGCGTTACTGTATAGAAGCAAATGCATCCACAACGAGTCACTGTTTGGTGCGGTTTTTGGTCCGGCGGCATCATCGGGCCATTTTTTTTCGAAAATGAGCGAGGAGCCGCGGTTACAGTAAATGGCGAGCGTTACCGTGACATGCTCAACGAGTTTTTGTTTCCAAAAATTGAACAGGATGACATGGACGACATTTGGTTTCAACAGGACGGTGCAACTTGTCACACTACCAAAGTTACACTCGAACTTTTGGCTACCGTTTGTGAAAACCGAATAATCAGCCGAAATTCCGATATCAATTGGCCGCCTCGGAGCTGTGACTTAAGCCCGTTGGACTATTTCTTGTGGGGAGCCGTTAAGGACAAATGCTATGCGAACCATCCAGAGACGATTGATGCTTTAAAACACGAAATCGAAGTTGCCATTCATGAAATTGGAGCCCAAACAATCGAAAATGTGCTTAAAAATTGGGTTGATCGAATGGCCTACTGTAAAGCCAGTCGTGGCAGTCATTTGAACGATATTATTTTTCATTCATAAATGACAATGTTCAATCTTCAAAAGAAAAGAAAAAGTTTGAAAAAATATTGATTAGTTTTTTTTTTTTATAGCCGATTCAAAAAGCAAATTTTACATGGCCCGCCCTATATATAGTATAGGTGTGTCAATATTTATACAGATCTAGTGATCGAATGCAAATTACTACCTATCATTGTTTGTGATGTTTAGTGATGCCATAAGATAATTGATATGGCAAACCATCCCCAGCACTGCTTGCTAAGCGTGGTGTTATGATCCATGATGGACTGTGATTTATGTTGATTTATTTAGCTAATTCAATTAAATGAATGGCTTTTCTATTGCACTAATGATTATTATAAATTTTAAATGCAATTTGCTTATTTGTCCTTATTAAAACCTTTCATAAATTATAAATTTCACTGCAGTTTTGAGTAATGTGCATACAGGTGTATGTACATATTATATGTATGTATACATTTTTCAGTAAATTCCTTACAAAATCAGTGATTGCTGATCTTAAACACATAAACGTATTTGTACCTAATGCATACCAATCAACGAAATAATTAATATTACATTTGTACATATGCAGGTATGTCCATATATATTTATCTACATAAGTACATAAGCATATATATTATATACATACATATACATATATTTACATGCATATAATGCAGTCCGCATGTCCATGTGCTCGCCGCTCTAACCGTTCGTCTGTATGTTCATACTGGTCGGTGCGGTTACCGCGATGGAATTTGAAAAAAAACAAGTTTTTCTCCACCAATTGCAAATTGTTTGCATCGTTTGGATCATTGACTGGACATTCGTGCATATCAAACGGTCAAACGGTGGTCAGCAAACAAGGAGAGCAGTTAGCAGCGGATTCCCTGCTGCCACAATAACAACAACAATTGTCGATACAATTTCTGTGGTGAGAAGTAATAATTAGTTTGTTATGTGAATTTGATGTGAAAAAATGCTTTTTTTTAGCAACTTTATGCAAATAACTAAGTGAATTTCAATAATATGAATAAAAAAGTTAACGTGATGAAAATTTATTTGAAAAAAAAAAAAACAAAAAAAACCAAGTCCGTTTGAAGAGTGCAAACACGTTCTTGAATGAAATTGATGCTTAGCGCCATCTGTGGGACAATAGCATTCAGAAGCGCGATGTGTTACTTAATTTGTATATTTTTAATTAATTATAATGTATATAGAATACATTTTAATGTCCGTGTTATTTTTTAATATAATTACTTTGATAATATTTACACGCAATGCTTATAAAAATATTAATTTTGCCATAGAAAACTATTTTGCGCTTTGAAGCACTTTTTCGTATTCGTATTGGAAGCACTCGTGCCAGAGAAACGCCAGAAAATGAAGAGTACTGCCATTCGCAAATTAAACGTCAACGGATCGACATCCGCATCTATACCAATATCTCCATTCACATCTGCATCCAAAGAGAGGTCACCACCTTTGGAAGAATTTTACAAGCAAATACCTGAGGATCAAGTTTTTGCACAAATTGAGGAAAAGCAGCAACCTCGACGAGCGCCAAACAACGAGGATTCACACGCAAATCGAACAGTAAAAGGTGAGCTTTTTTTGATGAAAATTCATTAAGCTTTGTACAGTAGAACATGGGGGAAAAAGTGAAATTACATTTACATACATATAAATGCCATGCGAAAGGAATGCTGATGCAATAACCTTGATGAATTGGCATAGATTTAGGTATACATACACGCCATTATCGTCAATTGAGTTGGATATGAAAAACTTTATTGTGCATAAGTTATGCTCGCGAGCTTGAATGCTTGTAAAGTTATAATAAAGTAATGCATAGCTTAGTGAAGTAGACAGATGTAGTGAAGTGGAATAGAAATGCATGTAGACTGATAAATCCAGCTGAAGTCGACTTGTCACTTTCTACCTATTAAACACTAATTGCGGGATTTTAATGCAATATTTAAATTAATAATCAGTCATAGTTGTGGTAAAAGTATATCTTAATAAAATTTAATTAAATTTTTTTTGAGAAAAATCAGAATTAAGTGTTTTACAGAAAAATTTTCGAGAGTCAAATCAGTTTCGTTAAAAGTCAAGAGTTATATTTACATATATGTAGGTATGTATGAATTTGAACCGAAGTTGTTGTTGTAGCAGCATAAACATTCCCCATACATTTACGGGGAATGCTGCTGAAGTGACAGTCCTTCGCCGGATATATGTAAATTCTTGTCGTTCCGGTATTTCACCTTAATTGATTGGGGTGGGCTTTTCTAGTCGCGCACTCGGGCAGGGCGGTACTATAATTTTGTTCACATATGTAACTCGAGCAATCTACATATATATATAAAAAGAAGTTACATTTCCTTGGTAATCTTATAACTCAAGAACCGCCGAACCGATTGGCACAAAAATTGTAGAGTTCTTTTCTATCTTTAAGGAGGTGGTTTGGGTGAAGTTTGATTGAAATCGGTGCAGCCGTTCCCGAGTTATGACATTTTATGTGAGTAATGGTTTCCTCATACGAAATGCCTGTATGGGAAAAACAACAACAAATACACAGCCGCTTATGAGCGTTTCTATTGTAGTGTTGTGGTGTGTATTATGTTAATATTAATTTTGGACGAAAATATAATAAAAACTGGAGCATTCAAGGAACTGTAAAAACATTTTTAACTTTATTTATTTTAGCATAATTTATTTAGCGTAAAAAATTGAAATGGAAATTAAAGAATCAAAGTTTAATTACAAGTTTTTATCGGCTCTTTCACCTCACCTGTATATAGGTGACCACCACAATCAAATTTTAAAAAAGTACAGAAAAGGCTATTGTGACAACTTTAGAAAGTATGTTGAATGAAAAAAATCAACTAATTCAACTGTTTAAACATTTTACGAGTTCTATAAAGAAAACTTATTTAATATGAAAAATTTCTTGCGATATAAAGAAAACATTTTATGTATGGTCGTGCGAAGCCCACTGGGAAATGCTAGTAATTAATATAATTCAGTGCCACTAGGTTGTTGTTGCTGTTGTTGTTGCAGCAGCATACTTGGAACTCTTTGTTAGTGCTAGTTTGATATTGAAAAAGGGCGAAATCGGTCATTAACTCAGTTCACCTGTCATATAGCTGTGATTTTCAATAAAGCAAACCTTCAAATTTTTCAAAACGTGTGGACTGTTATAAACGAAAAAAAGCTGCTAAAATCTGGTACAAAGAAAGATGTACGACGCAAGTAACATTTTGAATGGACGCTGCCACTCCGTTCTTGAATAAATTCGTGTATTTCGATTACTAATTGGTACACCTAGTGTCTTCCACCGCATTTAGTTCCGCCAAAATTCGTGTATCTCGATTACGGCTTAGTTCGGACATTAATATTGTTGAGATCGGCTTAAAACCATTGCCAATTTTTGTATGTTAAACTAAATTTATTTCTGTCGCTCTGATATTGCAAGCTATAACAGCCATTGCAAGCTATAACTGCCATTGCAAGTTTGTTCGATTCCAAAAATTAACAACCAGCTCAAATTAAGTTTTACCAGAATGTGCGCAAGTACATATCGCACCCTAAATACAAAAGGGTCACAACTCAAAATACTAAGATTTTCAGGAGAGACGAAAAACGTTTTATGTAAAAATTATTGTAATATTTAAAGAAAATACCATCATGAAAATATACAACATTGAAGAAGGTTCTACTATATTTTTTCATTTTTATATTATGTTTGCGAAAATAAAACAAAATCTTGATTTATGACTCTTTAACTGAAATTTTTTCGATTGATTAATGATATTATCTTAAGTTGTGCCTTTTTAACTGATAAAATGTTTTAATTTTATAAGTTTCCTAACCTAATTGAACTCACTTTTCACAACTAAAGAGGCACAATGTAAAATAATGTACCACGAAATTTATCACTTTTTACAGTTATAGAGGCAGAACTCAAAATAAAACTCTTTATGTGTAATAAAAGTAATCAGCTGTTCTTGAGCCCATTAACGCAACTAAAAATAATTCTCTTTAGTTGATCGTGCAAAAGCAACACACTTGACATAAAAATAGACATAACTGTATTTTTCCAGTTAAAGAAGATAGTTATGTGAACGAAATATTTGCAGTAGCTAGAAATGTGTACTCTGAATTAATTTATGCAAAAAACTCAGTTTTGGAAAATTTTGAGTTGTGACCCTTTTGTATTTAGGGTGCGATATGTACATAAAGTTCGGTCCGGAGCGAATTTTACCTTCCTTACTTGGTTATATGTACTATTACATTACGCCAATAGAGCTGATTCACTATGCAGTGGTTTTGGATGAAGTCAAGAGTTATCTACATACGTATACATATATTTATGTATGTATGTGTGCAAATGTGTATAATTATGTATACTAAATGCTTTACAGTTTATCATGCTTGTTCGTGCGTGATTCAATTTAGTTGTGTTATATTGTTAATATTTTCAATAACATAATTTAAGTGAAATTACACTTGCTAAGTGAATATATGTATGTATGTATATGTACATACATAAATCGTTGCCACATCTCGATCTTCGTATATATATATATATAGCTATGCTCATTTATTCAGATTCAATAAAATCACTTAAACTACTTAATTCGCACGTACCTACCCATGCACAAAGGAAATGAAATGTCTCAGCTCGTATTCTACTTTTTATGTCTGCTAAAGCTATGTGCGAGTATATGCTCTTAATTCAGTTTCTGTTGGCCAGCAAGTAAAGTTAGACGTTGTGCAATGTTATATTTTTATTTTTTGTGAAAGTGCTAAAAATGCTCGATATAAATAGTAAGATAAATGTGTTAAATTATTGCATTCCACATATATGAATAAACGTTAAATTCTCAAGTACTCCACAGTATACATGTGTCGTATTTATTTGTATGTGAAATTGTGTGTATAAAGACTGGGTTATAATGAGTACATACATATGTATTTGAGGGGAAAAATAAATCCATTATTTTTGAGTTAGATGGCTGTAGTAATCGCTATCTCGTTAAGTATCGATCAAACAATTTAAAGTTGATGTTCGTTGTCAAGATGACATTTGACACTAAAAAAAACCGTTTGCTGTTCTTTGTTTGTTCCATTCAGTTGTGAGTTACAGGATGTTAAGAATGAAAGTCAACAAATAGCTCCTGGTGACGCTCAAGCATGCATGTTCTGCAGCTTATATGTGTGCGTGTCGGGTGCTTGACGCTAAAGCTAAATACACACCAGGCAACCGTTGCAGCAACGTGTTGCCTTTGTTTAAGAAACACGTTGCGACCGTTGCTTCAATCTCAGTATTGTGTATAACTGTGGTGCAGGAAAGGTACAAGCGGAAGATACGTAAAATTAAATGTTTTAAATGATCGACGAAATGCGTAAAATTACTTCTCTTATTATAATTGACGAACTTTTGTACGAAAATGAGGAAGAAGAGATGCAACAAAAGAAGAGAAAAAAAATCTGGTCCAAAAATTGGCTTTAAAAAAAATTGAATTTTCGAACGAGAGGCTGCTGAAAGAACTGAAGGAAAATGAGCCAGCGGACTATAAAAATTACATGAGGATGGACGAAGCCCTGTTTAGAAAATTGTTGGACTTCGTAAAGGCCAAAATAACGAAACAAGATACCATAATGAGAGAGGCAATATCAGCAGAAATTAGACTGGATATAACTTTGCGGTATCTTGCAACAGGAAACGCTTTTGCGGACTTGAAATTTTTATCAATTTTATTGTATTCATTTTTTAATTGTTCGTATGCTTTTTTTCTAAAATTTTTATTTTTATATTTTTCACTACTTATATCCCACAGCTCTCTCAAATTTTTATATTCGTTAATAAAATTAACATAATTTTCATTATTTTCAATTGCAATTTTTTCCTTTTTCACTTTATTTTACTCCGCACGAACCTTCTTCTTTGTTTGTGTTCAACGAACTGAACGAGTAAAAGCAGTAAACAATGATACACACGAAGCAACGGTTGCAGCAACCTATCCCAAAAATCAAATTTATTTGATATTTCAGGCAACGGTTGCAGCAACACGAAAATCATTTGGCAACACAGCTACACACGAGGCAACGGTTGCTTCAACATGGCCGAGTTACTGCAACGGTTGCCTGGTGTGTATTTAGCTTAATATCTAAAATTTTTGATTTTTATCATGCAAAAGCCGACAACAAGTATGTGTGACACGAAGCAAGTACGAGTGTCACCCGACACGAACACATATAAGCCTGCTGGACATGCATGCTTGAGCGTCACCAGGGGCTAAAAAAGAAATCAGACCGCTGAAATTTTGAATGGCGGTTATGGCGCCGATATTGTAACAGCTAATTAAGTGCAGTTTTTTATTAATTCGACTCCGTTCAGGCATTTTTGATGTTAAAGAAAATGGCTCTGCTTTCCATTGCTACCACGATAAATTTGCTTATAATGTCTAAGTGCGTGGACCGAATTTAAAAATTATAACACGCAAATGTAGTCATTATATCAGCCTTTTGATTTATAGTACTTTTTATAAATTACAATTAAGAATTAATAGCAATATTTAACGTTAAAAATACTTTTTTTTTTGCATAAGCTTGAAAAAATGCCCTATTACAGACGCGTATTTTACTTAAATATAAACACAAAAAAGTAACAATATTCATTTATAAATATTCTTTATTAAATGAAGATTCGATTTAAAGCTGTTTTTACGAAATAATACTCCAAATTCTATTAAAATTCTATTATTACAAATTTTCTTCTAAACGTTTGTAATACCGTGCAGAATAAAGTGAGGAGCAAATTGTCAAACGAACGATGAGAGAGAGATGAACAAAGCGAAATAAGAAAAACACAGTCAACCAAACCACAGTCCCTACAAAGACAAAATTGTTCAAAAATAATTACAATTTTAACATACACATGCCCCACAAAGTCTGCGTTCACCCTACAATAACTTTTTAGTGAATGAATCACACAACCTGATTTTATAATTTTTATAAATTTGTATATACAGGGTTGGCCATATTAAACTGACCCATTGAGTAACCCTATAACTTTTTACTGTAATTTCAGATCAGCTAATGACATACCGCGTTGGAAGCGTCAGTCGAAGGAGATTTATACCATGAAACAGTACACCCGGATATACACTCGGACCACTCTACGACGTATCATTCGTTTGGATTTGGGGATATTCCCGTACAAAATACAATTAAATCAACAATTGTTGCCGGCCGATAAGCCTCGTCGCTTGGAATATGCCAATTTTGTCGTCCGAATGGCCCAAACTGATGAGGATTTTTGGCATCAAATCATTATGAGTGATGAGGCCCATTTCTCCTTGAACGGAACCGTAAATAAGCAAAATTGCCGTTTCTACGCCACTGAAAACCCTCAAATTATTGAAGAGGTACCTCTCCACGACCAAAAAGTTACAGTCTGGTGTGGCATTTGCGCTGATATGGTCATTGGGCCGTTCTTCTTTGAAAATGGTCAACACCAACCATTGACCGTCAATCAAGAGCGTTATCGGGCCACGATAACCGATTTTGTGATGCCGATTGTTCGTGAAAATGGTATGGAGCACTTCTGGTTTCAGCAAGATGGCGCACCACCACACACAGCACGAGCCACCGTCAACTTATTGAAGACTTTGTTCCCTGGCCGTTTGATATCAAAAAGCGGCGATTTTGACTGGCCTCCACGATCACCGGATTTGACGCCACCGGACTTTTTTCTTTGGGGCTATTTGAAATCTAAGGTTTACGTCAACAAGCCAAAGACACTAGGCGCACTTAAGGCCAATATCCGACGGGAAATAGCCGCCATATCGGCCGAGACGCTGGCCAAAACTATGGAAAACGCCGAAAAACGGGCACATTACGCTATACGAGCTAAGGGCGACCACTTGCGCGATATCATATTCAAAAAGTGATGTAAACGAATCTCCTTGAACTAAATTAAATGTTTTTCACAATGAAACACAAAAAAATGTTTCTTTTTCCATATTTTTTTTAATAATCACATGGGTCAGTTTAATATGGCCAACCCTGTATATTTACATGTTTATTATATGTTTAAGTTTCAAAAACAAAAATAAATATTAAGATTCCTCACATAAGTTTTTAGATAACGATGAATAATGGCTGTAACAAGTAAATAAAGCGACCATAAAGTCTGCGTTCAGTCTTAAAGTCTAATACAAAAACATGATATGCTATATGCAAAAATTAAAACTAATATTTAGTTGGATATCCACGTTGCTTCAGGACTTCACTCAGCCTTTTTGGCATTGAACTTACTAGTTTCTCTGTTTCCTCTGCTGTTATCTTCCTCCATTCTGCCTGCATGACACTCCGCAAAACCTCTTTACTAGTAATCACTTGCTGACGAATTCTTTTTTCCAATAGATCCCACAGATGCTCGATGGGGTTAAGATCTGGGGACGGTGGCGGTGTTTTAAGCTGTTTTGGGGCGTTGTACAAGAGCCAAAGCTTAACGATCTCGGCTGTGTGCATCGGGTCGGTATCTTGTTGAAACCAAAATGTTCTTGTTAAGCCGAGATTTTCTGCACTTTGCTTTAAATTCAGTTTTAGTATGTTCAAGTATCCCCCTTTATCCATCGTCGAATCAATAAATTCTAACTGACCCACCGCATTTGCCGCCATGCAGCCCCACACCATAACCCCGCCACCTCCGTGCTTAACCGTGCCAACAAGATTTTGCTTTTCAAGAGCAGTTCCAGGTTTTCGCCAAACAATTTGACGGCCTTTTATTCCGAATATACAAAATTTACTTTCGTCTGAAAATATTACCTATGTCATTAGAACAATTTTAACGTTGATGTCAGATACAAGCAGTGTGAAGTTGTTTAAGACTTAGGGTGCGACCAGAGTGAACGCTGATGCCGAGCGGAGCCGAGCCGAGCTTATTGACGCTTATTTTCATGCGAGAAGAAAATTTGTATATAACACAGTGAATGCGAGAATCAGCGCTGAAATTCCGTTTATTCCATGTGTTTTGCTCTTATGTCATTTAATTTTGTTGTTCATTTGTGTTTATAAAATTGCTGTACACGGTAATGGATTCATCTGATGAAGAGTATTTTGCTTCTCCTAGTGTGATTAATGCAATTATTAACACAAAAGAGTTTGGAAAACATCCAATTACACTAAAAATGAATGAATTTGGTGAATTTCATCATTTATATAATGGCCCCTATTATGAGCAACATTCGATCTTCGACTGTAGTCGAGAGTGCTGATCGAACGAATTTTCATTTGGTATTATGGTGCTCATTCGTTGAAGAATAGGACTATTGTGAATTTCGATCGCTCGACGCATTTATGGCACAATAGATAATTTTTTCTCAGCTGATACAGCAAATCAAAATAAAAGAAAAACCGATTATGTTGAAATTCTTTGCTAACATTATTTTTAAAAGTTAAAAAAAGTATTTTTTGTGAAAATGAGTACAACGGAGTTGTGGTTCGACGATTCATCGGACGATGAAAGATTAGTGGAACTAGCTAGAAGTAGAAAACAGTTGAGGGACGCATCCAACCCCCTAGAAATGGCTTCCACTGAGTAAATTTAGAATTTTCAAAATGTGTTGACGTACTTAATATTACAGAAATTTCCTTACAGATTTTTAAAGAACTTTAGATTATCTAAAGAGGCGTTTATGAACCTACTGTCCAGTACAGAAAACCAGTTGCAGCAGTGCACCCGAGCCAAAAAGCAACACAAATTATCAATGTGTGTGCAGCTTTGCATAACATTTGCTTGTTTTATAATGTTCAACTTCCGGATGAAGAGTTATCCGATGAGACCCTCAACGATGATGTTGAAGATATTGAAGTGGAGCCAAATAACGGAGAAGCAGAAAACATAAGAAATGAAATTCCTAGAATATTATAGAAAAATCTAAAAAGTATGAAATAGAAACCTTTACGCCACAGTTTCTGTTTTATTTTTGTTATAAGTTTTCTTTATTCAATTATTCATCATTCGAAAAAAATATGTATTTCAGTTCCTCTACGTATTTCAGCCCAAACCTGCCAAGGGAAAATAAAAGTGTATTTCTATAAACATCACAAAAAAAAAACTATTAAGCTTAATCCATTTTGCTGCCGTTCTCACTGGTGGTCCCAAGTAATTCAGCTCCGTTGTAAATTCCTCCCATTTTTTTGCTGCTTGAACTTTGGTGCAAACCCCTTTTGCGAATTGTGGATTCGCCGTTCTAATTGTTGTTTGGTACTCACGACTTTCGACCTGCATAAAATTAACAAAATTAGTATATTATATATTTCTTATATGGTTACTATAAAACCATAAATAATCGCAAACAACACTTTAACAAGTTTTCCCACAATACGCTACACAATCGAAAGCAAAATTGCATTCGACTCTAAATTCGGTAAACAACGAAAATTTCGACAGCGTTACACCGCTCATAATACCAAATTGACATTCGATTTTCGATCTTCGACAACCAGCGAATATCAAAGATCGAATGCAACTCATAATAGGGGCCAATGATTTAAGAAAATATCCAGCTAAATTTCAACAATATACCCGAATGAAAATTGGAACACTTGATTACATTCTGGACAAGATAGGTGTGAAACTAAACAAAAACTGGACAAATTTTATTAAGGTGCCAGTAACTTCTTGCGAAAGATTGATAGTGACTCTGAGGTAAAATAATTATTTAATACTTTGTTTAATTCAATTATATTTCATGTAATAATTTGTATTTATAAAAAACTATTTATGTATCGAGTCATTGGTCCAATAATGGCTCACTTCCAATTTGTATGGAGGCAAATGATGAAGTGGTTGGTTCATTTGTGATTTCAATTGGCACAAATGTGCTGGACTGCAAATGTCCTGATGTGCTCAAATCAATTGAGTACACGTTCTCAGAGGAGATGCTAATTGGAGAGGAAATTGTTTCATAGTGTGAGCGTTCGTTGCGCAGTTCTGGCAAACTGTTGGCTTTGCCATACACATATTTGTACAGTGTATTCTGCATTTCCATCCGGCATAAACATTTTTTTTCCGGCTCCAATTTCCGAATATGCGGCAGTAATGTTAAGAAAAAGGCCTCATCTTCGTCTAAGACTGTTTTTTTTCTGAATTTCTTTTTTTAGCAAAAGTAATTTTTTTTTTCTCTTTCTAACAGTTCGGCACTACTGCTGTTCGCAGTCCGTTTCCTCTTTGGGCATGATTCAGGGTTTGTTTCAAAGCTTTCATACATTTCCTGACTTTTTTCATAATACAAACATGCATTTTGCTTCACTTTCATAACCTTCTGTACATAGGTAGTTGCCAATAGAATGATTGTAATATTTACTATATCAAGCATCCCACGGTTTTAACTCGAATTTGAATTATTCTATTTGTATCTTAATTTTTGTTATAATTCTGTTCTGAGGTAGTTGACTATGACTGATCCTTCAAGTGCTAATACTTCATTCTACAGGGTGGCGCACGAATCGTGTGAGTAATCGGCTTTTTTTTATTTTTTTTTTATTTTGCAGATTATTATTTAGATTTACAAAAAATGGAGGCTTGGGATACCGAAAAGAGGATTTGGATAGTGCAGCGGTACCATGCTTTGCAGTCCATCATTTCCGTCCAAAGGGAATTTAGGCGGGAGTTTGGCGGCGATCCCCCGAGCAGATGGACCATTATGAGGCTGGTGAACATGTTTGCTGAATCTGGAAGCATCGCACGCAGACCGTACCATCGAGATCCCCATGTTCGGGTCGAAGCCACAATCGCGGCTGTAGCTGCAGCTATACAAAGCAATCCAACAAGAAGCTTATCTGCTCAACTTGGTGTCAGTCGACAGTCTTTGCAAACAATAATGCACAAAGATTTAGACTTATTTCCCTACAAAATTCAAATGGTTAACAAACTGAATGCAGCAGACTTGCCGATTCGTTTGGAATTTTGCCAGAAGATCCTGCAAATGGTGGAAGAAGACCAAAACATGTTAAACTGCCTTTTCATGTCTGATGAGGCCCATTTCGATTTAAACGGCAATGTGAACAAACAAAATTGTCGAATATGGAGTACTTCTAACCCTCAGATACTCCACGAGACGGAATTGCATCCTCTTCGCGTGACAGTGTGGTGTGCGGTTTCTTCACGCTGTATTGTCGGGCCTTATTTTTTTGAAGAAAATGGTCACACCGTTACGGTTACTGGAGACCGTTATTTGAAAATGCTGAAAGAATTTTTCTATCCAGAACTACGTCGAAAGAGAATTCCTTTCAACTCTGTGTGGTTTCAACAAGATGAGGCAACGTCTCACATAGCCCAGACTGTTATGATAGAGTTGCGACGAAAATTTCCCAATAAACTGATTTCAAGAAATTCCGAATTTCGTTGGCCCCCCAGGTCGCCTGACCTTACTGCACCTGACTTTTTCTTGTGGGGTTTATGTAAACAAGAAGTTTATAAAACAAAGCCAACAAATTTGGATGAACTAAAACAATCCATTCGGGCAACAATTGCGGCTATTCCTGTCGCAACTCTCAAAGCAGCAATGAACAACTTTTTACTAAGATGCCGCACTTGTGTCAACGAGCATGGGGGGCATTTAAATTCAATTATTTTTAAAACTAGTTAAGCTACATTTAATAAAATTTAATGACCTTCAACTTGAAAAAAAAATAAATGAATTCCATACACTAAAAAAAAAGTTATTTGAGTTTCTTAATGTAGCAAAATTCATCAGCCACCCTGTACTTTGTAGTTCGATTGGCAATAAAAGCGTGTTTTTTAGTTTTTTTAAACTATTTTTTATTTTTAAACTTCTCCTGGTGGTTTTATAGGCACCCTAGAAGATTGTGACTTTTACGGTTATAATGGTGTGACCTTGCTCTTTCTAATTCAACGCCCCCTCCCCCTCCGGCCCCCATTCAAATATATCGTGGTAGTAATGGAAAGTTTTGCCAAGAAAATGTCAATAAAATCACAGAAATAATCGGAGTTAGTACCGAAGTACGCAAAAATAATGGATTTATTGTATTTTTTCCCAAACTATCATTAACATAATTCATATTATACAGGGTGGGCCAAATAAGACCTACTAATGTTAAGCGCAACTACATAACTTTTTTATTTTTTGACATTTATTTTTCTCTTTTTGGCTTTTTTAATCTTTTCATTGGGGGGGATTTTTAAGTGGCGGGTCCCAGACCCAGCGCACAACCAGCTATCCTGGAAGGAATGTTTCGCCTTCTCACGTTAGCTCACTCTATGTTGGAAAGATCAGGTGGAGAAAGACATGGCTTCACTTGGTGTGTCCAACTGGCGCCGGTTAGCACGAGAAAGAAACGACTGGCGCGCTTTGTTAAACTTGGCCAAAATCGCGTAAGCGGTTATAGCACCAATTAAGAAGAAGAAGAATTGAATTGTTGGAAATTTATTATGGAACCCTACAATACCACAAACAACAAATATCGGCAACATTTAAATTCCAGATCAGCTCCCACAGCCTTCATGATTAGGAGTTTGGTCGGTCATTTTGAGGAACTGGGTTCAGTGGCCGACCGTCCTATACGAGGTGCCCATCGCAATATTCGCACTGAAGACAAGGTGGAAACTGTGCGGCAGATGATCCATCTATCTTAACTCGCCGTCGTTCCAGCCAATTGGGCATTTCCAGAACGACATGGCGTAGAATTTTAAAGTTGGATCTTAAGATGCACCCATACAAAATTCAAATTGTGCAAGCCCTGCTACCGCAAGACCACCAACAACGACTACAATATGCTATTCGTTTCACACAAATTCATTTTTTAAATAATGTTTTGGTGACGGATGAAGCGCAAACTACGGACCTTGGCGAACGTCTGATTTCTAAAAATTCAGATTTCCCTTGGCCACCTCGTTCGCCAGATTTGACTGCGCCCGACTTCTTTCTATGGGGATATTTTAAAGACAAAGTGTATCTTAATAAACCAGAGACTATTAGACAACTGAAACAAAATATTCGAGACGAAATACTGAGCCTTCAACCAGAAACATTAAAAAAGAGCCAATCTTTGTATCGAGAAAAATGGTGGACATTTGTCTGATGCAATATTTCATATATAATTTCCATAAAATATATTCTATGTATAAAAACAATTAACCAAAATAAATTATTATTGCAAAAGTTATTTGTGTTTAACATTAGTAGGTCTTATTTGGCCCACTCTGTATAAAATATAGTCTACGTTGGAAATTTTTCGAAAATGGTTGCCAGATATTCGTGTTAACTTCAGTTTTTTGTAGCAGAATTACTAAACTCCGCCTAAATTGATGAAAATGTTAGTTGTTGTTGTTATTGTAGCGGCTTAATAAACCTTGTCAGTGCAATGTAGTTAACGGTCGTCTTCGTCTAGCTCTTCTTACGATAGGCCTAGGTAACTGTTTGCTTCGACAGGTTGGGTTCAGATGGGACATGGGAAAAGGTGATTAGTATGTTGTTGTTGTTGTAGCAGCATAAACATTCCCCATATTTACATACGGGGAATGCTGCTGGAGTGACAGTCCTTGGCCGGATATAAATCCGGGTCGTTTCGGTGACGTAGAACCGACTGTCGTGGAAAGTCCTTAGTATCGTGCGGAGTGCCTTCACATGCTGGACATTTGTTGGGTATGTCGGGGTCAATTCTGGATAGGTAAGAGTTTAACCTGCTACAGTGTCCAAAACGTCATTGTGCCAAATTAGGGGGGTCTCTCGCGGTAGCTAAAGATCTTCGTCCGCAATAGGTGATGTTTGCACTCCGATTACGGCATTCTGAGGTCGGAAGTTTAGGAAGGTGGTAAGAGTCTTCCGATTAATGCCATTTAGCGTATGTACGCGTAAACACTATCTGGTCCAATGGTTGTCGGTTCGTTTTGTCCTGGATCTCGTGTGAATAGTTGAAGAGATGCCTCCTGACATGCCTGGGAAGCGGCTCAGATTCTAGCAGGTATCTACAGGGGTTAAACCTTCGGTAGTACCCAAGTAGAAATTGTTTGCTGAGCATTTTGTGGAGCTCTTTGACTGGGATTAGCTAGTCTTGCCTAATGCACCGTACCTTAGTTGTTAGTTAGTTGTTCTTGGTGTTATCTAGCGGCAAGCACAAGCATTTCTCTATTTCAATGGAACCGTACCAAAAAAAAGGAAGGGTTGTTAGATTTAGTCAGAATGGCAATTGGACACAAGAGTTTGTACGTACCAGAATTTATTATTTGAGCAATGCCCGTTATTTAGTTTTAAGTTTTCCTGGTGACTTAATCCTGAAATTCTTATATTTGAAAACTAATAATTTTCATTTCATGCTCTTAAAACAGAAACCACTCCCGAAAATACTAAATTAGACGGTGCAGTTGTTACGGAAAAGAAAAACGGCGAAATGGTTGCCGAACAAAATGGTTTAACTGACGGGGCCGATGAAAAAATGTTAAGCGGTGCTGAAGACAATGAAAAATTGGCCGATAAGCGTGAAGAAGTAAAATTTATTAAAGGAGGTGATCATCAAAATGGTGATGCGAAAATCGACATTGGTGCCGTGAATGGAAAGGTATATGAAACTTATAAATTATATTGATTTTTTATGAATAATCGTTTCATAAATAATTATAAATATTTACTATTCATTCTCATTCATCTAAATATGCACATACAACACATCAAAATTGTCGCAGGACAAGGAGATGGTAAGATTTCAATATTTTACTACATACATATATTCACGCTGTTCTGCATATGTCTATGTAACATGCTTCCAAGATATGTTTGTTAATCTGGTTATTCATATTATCTATTTCAGGCTTTCACTGGCATGTCTAAAGAGGAGCTCATGAAATATGCCAATGATCCATTTTGGGTACGTTTGCGTTGGATTTTCTTCATTGGTTTCTGGGCTATCTGGGCGGCCATGCTGGTTTGTGCCATACTGATCATTATCGACGCCCCCAAATGTGCCGCACCTGAACCTCTGCCATGGTACAAGCGTGGCATTCTCGCCAAATTTGACGCACTCCAAGCAAGCGCCAGCAACATCGATAGCGTAAAGCGTGTAGAAGCTTCCGGTGTAATATATGAACTCCCACCGGCACTAACTTATTTAGTACGCGAACCAGCAGTGGAAGAAAAGATCAAAGACATTGTGTCGCAGTATAAAAATTTGGGCATCAATGTCATATTGGATGTAACGCCAAATTATGTGCCCCGTAATTCAACTCTTTTAAATGAGGCGCTAGAAAACAATGCAAAGCGTTCAGCGTTCATATGGAAAGATGATTCTAAAGAGCCAAACAATTGGCGTTCACTTGCGAACGGTTCAGCTTGGGATCAAATAAAGCCTGGCAGCTACTTACTGTCACAATTTGGTGCAGGTCAATATGATTTACACATGAATGACACCAGCGTTAAACGTGAATTCGAAGACGTATTGAAACATTTGCTTTCCTTGGGTGTTAGAGGTTTCCGTTTGAAGAATACAAAATTCTTTTTGCTTTCTGACAATACGCCGGATGAGGTACCAGCTTCGGAGGGTAATTTCGTGCACAATGAGTATGGATTTTGGACGCATACGCATAGTACGTTCCAGGAAGGGCTTGGTGATTTGTTGTACGAGTTCAAGATGTTCGTCAAGAACATTTCCGCAGACGCATTCTTATCTGTGGCAGATGATATTCTACGACCAGATGTGTATCGCGCTAGGAACGGTGAATGGGGCATAGATATGCCCATATACGGACCACTGGTACATTTACTAAGCACAACTTCCAGTGCACGAAAACTGCAAAATGAATTCGAGAATACTAGAAATGCTGTGGGTAACGACACATGGCTGCAGTGGAACTTTGCAGAGCCCTTGGTGATGGCCAATAACGTAAGCGATGCCACAGCAATCGCACTGTTCGTATCGTTATTGCCGGGAGTACCTGTAATGGGTATGGCAAATTCGTCACTTTTTAATGGAATGCCGGATAATGTTTTTGCTGAAATTAAGCAGCTACGATTGTCTCCTTCATATATGCATGGCGATTATCATGTATATGAATCTGATGGAATGTTTGCATATACCAGGTAATATTTCCAAATATCCTATTAGCCATAGCGAGCAGGTTCTGGAAGATTCCAATGAATTTTGCTCATAAAAGAATTATAGAGCCTGCCCGTATATGTACATTTAATACCTGATTTTTATATGTTAAGATAATCACTAATTTTCCTCACTAACATGCTATCCTCTGTAGGCAAAGGTGAGAAACTAATCTAATGGTAGTAAACATATAAATATTTCTGGCGTATTCGACGACCTCTGCTCCAATAGGAGTTAAAAGAAAATATATATAAAAAATATCTAGCGTTAATATAAATAGCGTTAAATATATACCGTTAATTATAAGGTCTAATTAAATTCTCACATACATTTTTTTACAGAATAAAATCTGGTAATCCCGGTTACTTTGTAGCTTTCAATCCATCAAACACTACTGTAAAAGGCGACTTCGATCATCCTTCCTTACCAGACAAGATGTCTGTGTATGCGCTAAGTGAAAGCTACAACATATCTGGCATTGCAATCAAGTAAGTTTTGAAGAAATATTTAACAACTTTTTAAATCTGACAACTTTCATCTTATTGCAGATCGAAAGTGGAAACCCATTCTTTGGAGTTGTCGCCTGGATCTACAATTATACTCACATATGTGCCTGTGAAATCAGGTTAAGAGAAATACCTTAGGTATACATTGGGCATATTATTAGTGCTAAAAGTTAATCTGCTCTATGCGTAAAGTCAATACTAGACTTTTACAAAAATAAAATATTTCAAATGTTGAACAAAAATATAAATATCTATTAAAAGCATTGCAAAATATAATACTATGCTGCCGTTTTATTGCGTAGGAAGTCGAAATTTAAAAATTAAAAAACAAAATTTAATTTAAAAAAATCACATTAAATAAAAAGAATTTAAATTAAAAAAAATTAAATTTAATACAAAAAAATAAAAAATTTCAATTAAAAAAAAAAACAAAAATAAAAAATTTAAATTAAATAAAAAAAATTTTTTTTAATTTAAAAAATTGTTTAAATTAAAAAATAAACAAAAATTAAATCAAATAAAAAAAAATAAAAAAATTTAATTAAATAATAAAAAAAGATTAAATTAAGCATTGCAAAGGAAATCGATATTTAAAAATTAAAAAAAAATTTTAATTAAAAAAAATTACATTAAATAAAAAGAATTTAAATAAAAAAAAATTAAATTAAATACGAAAAAATTAAAAATAAATTAAAAAAAAAATTCAAATTAAATAAAAATTTTTTTTTTTAATTTAAAAAATTGTTTAAATTAAAAAATAAACAAAAATTAAATTCAATACAAAAAAATAAAAAAAATTAATTAAATAATAAAAAAACATTAAATTAAGCATTGCAAAGGAAATCGATATTTAAAAATTAAAAAAAAAATTTTAATTAAAAAAATTACATTAAATAAAAAGAATTTAAATAAAAAAAAATTAAATTAAATGCAAAAAAATTAAAAATAAATTAAATAAAAAAAATAAAAAAATTGAATTAAATAAAAAAAAAATAAAAAATTGAATTTAAAAAAATTAAAAAAAATGTTTAAGTTAAAACATAAACAAAAATTAAATTGAATACAAAAAAATAAAAAATTTTAATTAAATAAAGAAAAAAGAAAAAAATAAAAAAAATTTTAAATTAAATAAATAAATGTTTAAATTAAAAAATAAGCCCGACGAAATATTTAGAACGAATATTTTCCTAAATCTTAAAGAGCAGCAGAATTGGTCCTGTTAAACAGTAAGTTTTTCATGGCCTAATAAAATAATGTCAATAAAAGTATTTCTCCACTTGGCCCGCAAAGGAAAATATGTAGATACATATCTTCCTTCGTTTCCCCCGACAGTCGGTTCTACGTTACCCGAACGACACGCATGTACTATACAGGGTTTGACTGAAAAGTAATGAGTCTTCCCCGGCGGTGCGTCTGCCAAGCGATCAACCGATACGGCTGGTGGGGGAAAATGATCGTTAGACCTTCCCCTTCCACTAGAAACCGGTCCCAGTTCGCTGGCAACAGCGGTGCAGTCAACATCGCTCCGCGCGTGAAAGCTGTTTTAAAAGTGTGTTAGGATTTGGCAGTGGTGAAAATGCAGCGATCGTTGGAGCAACGTTACTCGATCAAATTTTGCGTAAAGCTAAACAAAACGAGTACCGAAACCATTGGGCTACTCAAGGAGGCATACGGCGACCAATCTCTGTCCAGTGCCCAGGTAAAATGGTGGCACAAGTCGTTCAAGGAAGGCCGGGAGGACGGGGGTTCGGCCCGATATCGTCAACAATTGGACCCTTCATCACGACAATGCGCCGGCGCACACCGTCTTCCTCTGCACCTCTGCATTGGACAAGATGGGGGTTCCGGTGCTTCCCCACCCTCTCTACAGCCCAGACCTGTCCCCTCCGGACTTCTTCTTGTTCCCGCGCCTGAAAAGAAAGCTGAAGGGGAGGCGTTTCGTCTCCATCGAGGCGATCCAAAAAACTGTGACAGCTGAATTGAAAGCGATTCCGGCGGATGAGTTTAAAAAATGTTTCCTGCAGTGGAAGGTCTGCTATCCGCGGTGTATTGACGGTCAAGGATCCTATTTTGAAGAATATTAGTTGTATAAGCCAAAAGGTTTAATAAAACTGCTTCAAAAAAATAAGGCTCTTTACTTTTCAATCAAACCCTGTATATCCGGCTTAGGACTGTCTCTCCCGTACATCCCCACACATGTGTTTTTGCCCCAACAACAACAGATATCTTTCTTCCATATCAAGTGCTACAACCAGCATGTACTGCATCGCATACTTACTGGCTGGAAAGTATGTTTCCATTGGGGGTTCCCCAGAATTTTCCTCAATCTCGTAGTCGACTTTATCAACAACGCAACGTTTGCACTATACATTTTGATAGCCATACCGCAAAAATAAGTGTTTATGGGTGAGATAAGTATTCATCTATTTTTGTTTCGTTGTTGTTGTTCTAACAGCATAAACGTTCCACATAAATGTACGGCGAAGGCTCCTGGAGTGACAGTCCTTGGCCGGATAAAAAATCCGAGCCATTCCGGTGACGTAGAATCGACGGTCGTGGGAACGTTTCTTGTTTTTTTTTTTTATTTGTGCAAAGTTGCTAAAGAGCAATCTAGTTAAATACATACATATGTACATACATTTGATGCGTGTATCAAATTGGATCTACGGATTTACAGTTAAACAAACTTTATTTAAAAATAATTATAAAAGAGCGATTTATTTATTATCACATGAGGTTGAGCTAGTACACAATCACAATGCATTATTTCCATTCCATACCACACTAGAAAATCTCAACCACTACCTTTTGACAGAACGTCATCGATTTGCTCACGTTGCTCCTCAATGGCATTTTTAAGCAACTGCGCCTCCGTTTCCAATTCAATTTTGGCAGATTCTAACTTAAGTTTGTAGCTTTTAATCTCACTGTTCAGCATTTTGAGGTTTTCCTGATCAGCTACTGCATGCTCGAAACGCGTCCACCAATCTGGCTGTTGTCCATCGGTTGATTGTCGTTTAGCAGGCACTGCATTTAACTCAACGTGAAATGTTTCAAGATCTTTAAGCATTTCTTCTACAGTTGGTGGAGCGGGTGGTGGTGGGTATTTTGAATTTTTAGATTTCTTTAACATTTTGTCAAAAAGCACCATAATGCAACAAACAAATTTTTGACTTTTGTATCATATTCGATTCATTATTTCAGAGCTGGGAATATCAACTACTTTAACAGCTGTGTGTTATCGATATACGATTTAGTTCATATATTTTGTTATCGATCTCTTATTCGGCAACGGTAGAAACGGAAATATAAAAATTAAGGCCAAAAATAGAAAACAAATAGTAATTTTTACGAATTACATATAATTTGGCATTTACAATATACTTTGGCTTATGTTTGGCGCGATATTTCTTATTTAGAATTTTTCAATTTTTTTAATTGCGCTTATGGGTTTTCTGTGTGGCAACTATGAATGGACATTGCCTGTCCATAGGCATTTTTGACACTCTGATATGTGTGCTGTTCTTTATTGGCTGATAGAGTTGTTGCAAAGATATTGGAAACTAATTCCGACGGTTTTGGGAATCTCTCGAAGGGTATTCACATTTCAAGATGATTGTGATCTATGTAGGAACAATAATCATCAATAGCTACAAAAATCACTAAAAACAAAGAAATACTAAATAAAAACACCGTTCTACAACTGCACTACAATTCAGGTGAGGAGGAATAAAAGTGGACAAAATCACTAACGAAGTCAATTAACGCGCCGTACAAGTAGCGTCGCAAAGCTAAAGGGGGACGTGAGAACGACATACATGGAAGTAGGTAATAACCATAATTAATTTTGTAAGTGTGCTAAATTTGATTAATCTTATCCTTGAATAGAATCTTAAATAATCGCATGGAAATGTCACCGCCGAAAAGCTGTGCAGTCTGTGGCGACAAGGCGTTGGGATATAATTTCAATGCTGTAACCTGTGAAAGCTGCAAGGCTTTCTTTCGAAGAAACGCATTGGCAAAGAAGCAATTCACCTGTCCGTTTAGCCAAAATTGTGAGATTACAGTGGTTACTAGACGATTTTGCCAAAGATGTCGGCTGAAAAAGTGCTTAGATATTGGCATGAAAAGCGAAAATATTATGTCTGAAGAAGATAAGCTTATAAAACGGCGTAAAATTGAGTGTAACCGTGCAAAGCGGCGACTCAACGAAAATAAAATTGGTTCTCTAGCAGATAGCATAGGATTCGATACAACCTCTCATGATTCGCAAAGTTCCTTTGACAGCGGCAAAGGCACGGCTAGTAATAATAGTGGATCTGCCGCTATTACTAATTTGCCGTCGCCAATTGGTGGCACTGCACCAATACGTTCGCCGATCTTATTAGAGTCGGACAATGACATGAAACCTGAGCTAATGACGAGTGAGGAAATGGTAGAATTTATTGTTGGGGATCCTGATCGTGCGTCGCAGGCTATTAGCAAACTAATGCGTACGAAAGATGAAGCACTTTCTATCGTGGAGAAGATTCTCTCATCGCAGAAAGATTCTTTGCGGCTAGTATCACATCTGATTGCATTCCCAGGTTAGCTAACTCAGAAATTAATCTACCCTGTTTCTTTAACTAACATCTTTTCGCATTCATATTAGGGGATGCACTTAAAATAATAAGTAAAATAATGAACTCGCCATTTGATGCGCTCACAGTGTTCACGAAATTTATGAGCTCACCTACTGACGCCTTAGAAATAATATCAAAAATTGTAAGTTCGCCGCAAGATGTTGTGCAATTCATTCGAAACCTTATGGAATGTCCAGAAGATGCACTCGATATAATGAATAAATTCATGAATACACCAGCCGAAGCATTACGAATAATCAATAAAATATTCAACACTTTAAATCCGCCAACACGCAGTGATGAATTGCATAAACTACTATTGGATGCAACAAAAGATAATAAGGAAACATCATTCCAGTCAATACAGACACACTCAGAATCGAAAGGATCAGATTCCGGACACCATTTGCTGCAATCGATGCTTGAGAATAGTCCTGTTATGACACATGATATCGCTAACAAGTTATCGCCCTCTAATCAGCAATCAATTTCGGTTAATTCAGATATAATGGTGGAATCGCCTATAAACATACAAGAAATGTCAATAAGAACGGATACGCCGGATCAAACCTTGTCGTCTATTCAATCTGAATCAATACAATCAACTCCACCTTCAATGTCCACAGATGTGCTATCCCCTTCACAAACAATGCATATTGGTTCTCCAGAGTGCTCTGTTATTACACAGGATTTGCAATACAACTCGCCAACAAGCTTACACGCAGACATTGTACTACCAAGTACCTCAGCTGGCCTGATAAATCCTAATTCTCCTACAGATATTACGTCTGAAAGTGCAGACTTCAGTAATGAACATTTCGATATAAAAACATTTATACAAAATTCATTTCCTGAAAACGCAAGTGGGGGCGATAGCTTAAATTCACTAGAATCTGTGCTATCCGAAGTGATACGAATCGAGTTTCAGGCATTTAACAATTTGCCGCCAGAGCCACGAGTTAAACAGGAACAATTTCAGTATCAGTCAAACCATATGACGGTGCACAATTCAGTACAACAGCAACAATGCGGCTACAGTGTTTACAATACACCACCGCAGCAAAATGTATGCTCGCCATCCGGCGAAATGATGAGACGTGACCTCAACGAAGCAGAACAGGTGAAGTTGCGCGAGCTGAAAATGGCAAGCGAAGCACTCTATTATCCCATGGACAACGATCTATCTCTTTTAATGATGGGTGACGATAGAATTAAGGTAAGTAGAACATGAAGGAAATTCAGTATACAGTAATAATTTATTCCTACTATTCACTAAGCACATTTTATATATATATATGTATGTTTTCTTTCGCCAATCGGCTTGATCGCTTATCTTATCACCTCAAATGTGCCCAAAATGTTATAAATTGAACACCTGTTGAAATTGTACGCGTGAACTGAAATATTAATTGTATGAGTCAAATTATTTAATCGTATAGCTTATAAGTTAATATTGGCATATATGTGTATGCTAAGGGTCTTTGGTTTTTTACTGTAGTACGATTATTTTGTTTTGCCTTTTTAATCACAGCATATGCGGGGGAAAGGCGAACAAAAGAACGAAAATTATTAGAATCTCTGTAGGCACTTCTAATGACGAGTCAGGTAGCAAGTATTTATATAAGTTGCATCGGTATTTCGGTACACCAAAGCAATTTGGGCAACTTTTAGGAAAGCACTTGCACTGGATTCTGTTTTTAAATGTGCCTATCTGGTTTACAGGGTGGCCGCCATGCCCAAATCTCCGGGCATGAAACAACTAATGGCAGAAAAACTTTTTTCTAATAGCGATCAGGCAATGGCAAACCTCTGAGTGTACCTATTTCTGTCATGGAAAAGCTCCAATAAAAAAACAACTACCGTTTAGAGACGGCGTAAAACTGTAGGTTCGTCCTTTTGTGCAAAAATAACAAGGCACACACCAAAAATTAGAGGAGGAGCTCGGCCAATCACCAAATAAAAGGTGTAAGCGCAACTAATATAGATCTATATGCCTACATACATATACATACATACATACATATACATATATATAGATGGTTTACAGTTACATTTAGCATTATCAATTATTATTAGGAAAAACACCTAGGCGAACATAAACAATCTATAGTTGTTGCGTATTTATCTCTCTGGCGCACATTACTCATACTGCTACACTATGTGCGAAATGGGGAATTTTTCCGAAATTATCGCACATAGCTCAGCGAAAAAACGAATATGATATATGTAGATATTTTTGCAATTTTATTAACGAAGTCATTTAAAGCTAAAGTCCACCATAGGATAAAAAATATTCCCAGTCATCAATCTACTTACATAAATGCGGGATTTAAACCTTTACTTTTAAATATGAGCTTACGAATGAGCGTTACGAGCATTGACCTGTAATTTTTTAAAGTCATAGAATGCATAAAGAACAAGAGATACTGAATTTTGATAGGTAATCTTAATTTACCATAAATACGTCCACTTCATGGTCAAAAGATTTTTAATCTATCATCCTTGCGTCCACTTCACATGCACTCACATCATATGTTTAAACCAGTAATTTTAAGAGATCATAAACTCTTAAATCATAATTCAGCAATGTTATTTAAAATTGGCAAATTTAATTAAATTTTAGCAAACATAAAATTACAGTTTTTAAAAACTATCAAAGGTCTGTTCATGAAGCAAATAATTTAAATAATAAATTATCAAGTTTTCATGTTTTTTCATGTATCCAAAAAAATTCGCAAAGTAGGGGAATGTGAGAGAGCAAAATGATATTTCATTTTGGGGGGAAGCTGCAGGTTTTTACTGGATAAATTTGCACTTGTAAGAATTTGCAAGTGAGAAAACCAGCTGAACACAAAGTAAAAATAAGTGCAAATTAAAATGTGCGAATTGAGTCAAAGTTCAAAATTTAAATTAAAATTATGATTAAAATGGAGAATGTAAGTAAATATATATATATATTTTAGATAAAATTTATAAAGTTTATTTGAAGTCACATATAAAATAGGAATCCCAATGATATAGCGCTATGCACTTCTGAACCACAGGCGCCAGTCACCGTTGCTGCAAACCGAAATAGTTTACTGTTAGTGTTTTACGCTTGTACCGCTTGGTTATTAACTATTTTGACAATATAAATATGGTACATACATGCATTGACGGAAGCAAGGAAAATCTGAAGAATGCTGTGATTACCACAACAATAAAATTGCTAATAGAATGCTATACATAAGACAGTGATGATGAAACACAGCGAATTATTGTTGACAAGTTAAAATCACTTGAAACTAAGTTCGTTATTTTGCATTTTACAATAGTTTTTTTTTTTTTTAATTTAAGGTAGTTTAATTGAAGTTTTTTTAATTTTTGTGATTTTTCCCGCCAACAATTTAATCAGCTGTTCGTAAAACTTGCAAATTGTTACTGACTTTGCGTTCAAGTACTTTTTTGATATTTTTCTTTTAAAGAGCGAATGCTCGGAAATTAAGTTACTAGATAATTTTTACAAGAACAGACCTAATATCGCGCAACAAGTCTTGTTCAATCTTTTAATGTTTACTTTTTTGCCACATTTCACTCGTAATGCACATTACGTTGGTCAAGAAATAGCTCAGTTCTATTTTCAATCGCAGTTCAATATTCAGTGTTGTTGTTGTTGTAGCAGCATAAACATTCCCCATACTTACATATGGGGAATGCTGCTGAGGTGACAGTCCTTGGCCGGATATAAATCCGGGTCGTTTCGATAACGTAGAACCGACTGTCGTGGAAACGTGGAAACGAAATTAAGATGATTAAAGCTAATTTTTTCGGTAAATTCTTGTTTGCTATAATTGCAAATATAATTGTTTCCGTTAAAATCGTTATTGGGCACGAAAATGGGAAGAGGACCTCACTCCTCACTTGAAATGAAGAACATAATTGCAGAAATAATTAGATGTTCAGCTGAAAGCCTCCGTTGCCAGCGCTGCGTTATCTTTTTGTTTATTTAACAATTCTATTGTTATTTAAGCTTTTAAAAAAATAAAAAAAAAGTAATTAGATGTTCACAAAAATATACTTAAAAGAAAGAATGTTCGAAAGACGCCTGCGCGAAAGACTACAATTCAACAGAATTACGTTCTGGATAGTGTAGCAGATTAAACACCTTCCTATCTAGAATTGACCCCGACATACTAAACATACAGCTGTTGTCTGCTAATTAGAAACGCTCTCTTTTGATAAACGCTTGATGAGCATAATATTAAACTGTTTAAATTTACCGTTATTTTCTCTCTTAAAATCATTTGCATTGCTTTTGTTACTCTATTTACTACCCAATGCGCCTAGTTTTGTAGTTGTGTAATTGAAGTACCGTTAATATTATCCAACGCAGTGCATGGGTTACTTAGTTCAAGGTAAATAAACTGAGCCGAATAATTAGAAACAGTTGTTCAATGGAAGCATATTCGGCAAGTTGTGCTATTTTAATAGTAATATAATCGACTTTTTGGTATGTATATATTTTAAATTGGTTGTTTAAAAGCAACTAAAATATTCGTCTTCAAGATGTGTAATGGGAAAAAGCAGCAGCTGTACACCTGCCCTGCGCAGCTCCATTTTTGACCTTCGTAAGGCTGGAAAGTCGTACAGTGAAATTTCTAAGCAAGTCAAATGCTCAAAAAAAATTGTTTTTAACGCCTTAAAGCATATCTAACTTTTTAAGACTGTTGACAATGTTCCACGTAAGAAAAGGCCCCGGAAAACTTCAGCAGAAATTGACCGCAAGATAGACCAAAAGAGACCCAAAAACGACTTCCACTGACATCCAACGGGAAATTCAGGATCAATATAATTTCGAAATTTTCAAGAGGACAATTGCTCGGCGTCTGGTCGAATCTGGACTGCATGGCAGAGCAGCACGCAAGAAGCCCCTTCTAACCAAGATACAAAGGAGACGGCGAGTAGTCTTTGCGAGATCCCATTGGTCATGGACTCCAAATCAATGGAAATATATCGTTTGGAGCGATGAAACCAAGATAAATCGCATAGGCCCAGATGGTAGAAGGTATTTTCGACGGCCAATCAACCAAAAATTCAATCCTCGCTACGTTTCGTGGGTAGTGAAGCATTGTGGAGGATCAATCATGGTGTGGGGATGTTTCTGGTGGAATGGCGTTGGCCCAATCCATAGGATTGATGGAATTTTAAATAAGGAGAAATACGTCGATATACTAAAAAATGTAATGTTGCCGTGGACTGAGGAGAATTTGCCTGTTATATGGAGGATTCAACAGGATAATGATCCAAAGCACACGGCAAAGTTGACGAAACAGTTTTTCGACGAAAATTCCATCAATGTTTTGGAATAGCCATCATCCAGTGCGGACTTAAACCCAATAGAGCATCTCTGGGATGACGTTAAAAAAGCCGTGAGTGCCAAAAATATCCCAAATGTGGATGTCCTTTTTGCCGAAGTAAAAACGGCATGGCAAGCAATACCTGTGGCGCGCTGTCAGAATCTCATTACATCAATGCGCAATCGATGTGAGGCAGTGTTGAAGCAAAAGGGTTATGGAACCAAATACTAACATAATCTTTATGTAGATCTGATAATACATTACTGTTTCTAATTAGTTGCCCTATCCAAATCATGCATTTCACATGCTTTAAAAAAAAATATATATATTTAATAAAGAATTGGGATTAAATTGTTTTCCACTAGTTTTTAAGTTTATCATATGTTTAAATAAAATTGGCAACAAGTTATGAAAATACGTGTTTAAATTTTGAAAATTTATTTTGAAATAAGTGTCGTTTCTAATTAGCTGTCAACAGCTGTATGTCCGGTATGTCATGGTGAGGCTAACTTGAAAGTTCGAGGACAATTTTCTTGGAATGGAGTTGTCTCAATAGTCAGAATGATGTGGCCCCGTGCGACTTCTTTTTGTTTCCCAAGTTGAAGTTATCACTCCGTGAAAGGAGATTTCAGTCGATAGAGGAGATCACAGAGAATGCGACGAAGGAGCTGAAGGCCATCCCTACGTCGGCCTACCAGGAGTGCACGTAGGACTGGGTTAAACGTTGGCCCATGTGTGTTGCTTCCGACGGGTCATATTTTGAAGGAGATAAAATAAATTTGCTTGAAATTTAACTGTTTCTTTTTTTTTATTTAAACATTCCCGATACTTTCTGATCATAGGCTATAACTCCGTTGAGGCCAGAAGAAAAGTATTGAAGTCATTTCGATTGTGCGCAAGTTTTGAGGAGGTTTTTGGTCTTCCACGGTTCCGAACACTTTGCGGACTCCACTATAGAGCAGCCTTGTCTACTGCGCCAGCATCTTTGCGCAAAGTGTGACCTATCAAGCAAAATCATCGGCGTTTGATGATGAGCTCGATTGAAAGTTCGTTAGTCGATTTAAGGATGTAGTCTGGTCAAATACTCATTTTTATAGATGCTTTTTAGGAATTTTTTTTTAAGAAAATAAAATGCTATCGTTTTGATTTCACAGTATGCTGTTGTTAACATCAAATAATATACAAAAACATTTTTTTTTACGTATTTTTTTTTGTAGTAGGGTGGCATCAAAGTAAGCGTCTTAAAAAAAAAATAGGTGGCTTGTCAATAGGACTTTGCCTCTTTAGGGCATCTTAAACAGATTAATATTCTGTGGGCTTGTCATTCTGACGTGACAATGGGAACATTTTTTTGAAAGATAACAAAATGGCTTACTTTTGAAAACATAATATACCTCAAAACGAACGCATTTTATTTTCTTAAAAAAAATTCCTTAAAAATATCTATAAAAAATGAGTATTTGACCAGATTACGTCCTTAAGCAAGTCCTGGTTTGAAATAACATGAGACCACCAGATTTTCAAAATATTGAATTTTTATATATTTCGCTTTTTGTTTTTTCTTTTGATAACACTGAAATAAAAAAAAAGATAAATTATTACTATGTATTGACAAGCATTTTTGACCTAACGCTACCAAAACCACTTTACCCCACTGTACGAGTAATGTTCGCTTCGATAAATTTCTTTTAGCCCGAAGAAACACATCAGGACCCGAAACTTTTGCAGGTCATTAATTTAACGGCAGTAGCAATAAAACGTTTAATAAAAATGGCTAAAAAGATTAGCGTATTTCGTAACATGTGCCAGGAAGATCAAGTAGCACTACTGAAAGGTGGCTGCACTGAAATGATGCTAATGCGCTCCGTTTTGACCTATGACAATAACCGCAATACGTGGAAGGTAAGTTTTACCGATTGCAATAACTGTATGTATGTATTTCAATCGACTTCCATAGAGAAGAAAATTTGTAATTTATATAATTTTTTTGGGAAGCTCGCTTATAATTCATGAAATTTTATAATTTTCAGTTACCGCATGTTTCGAATGCAGCACATTTGCGTGCAGAGATTCTAAGGGCAGCTAAGGGCAATATTTATGAAGAAATTTTAAAATTTGTTAGCACCTTCGATGAGAAATGGCGCTTGGACGAGAATATCATTTTGATACTGTGTGCAATTGTGCTCTTTACACCGACACGCGCGTGTGTAATTCACTCGGATGTCATTCGACTGGAACAGGTAAAACCGAAAGGAGTTTAAATGCAACCTCATTTGTTAATACTTTTTTTTTATGTTTCAGAACTCTTATTATTATCTTCTGCGAAGATATCTAGAGAGCATCTATTCGGGCTGTGAAGCAAAGTCAGCTTTTATTAAGTTAATACAGAAAATCTCCGATATTGAGCGTCTGAATCAATTTGTAATAGGTGTTTATTTAAATGTGAATCCTTCACAAGTGGAGCCGTTACTGAGGGAAATATTTGATTTGAAAAATCATTAGAATGCTGCAACGAAAATACGGCTGACTTTCTAAATATATATTTATACAATACAATGTATTGATGCGACATCAATACTGTTTTCATGCGCTGTAATGTATCTTTAACTATTATATTTTTTTTTTTGTTGCTTTTAGGGAAATATGACAATTTATCAATTCTAACTATCATACGTATAGATGGTCAGCCGCATTTTGAATGCATCAGTGTGCATAGTTTTAGTTTTTTTATAATAATAAAATTGTTGAATGTAAAGCGAAAGCAACTATATAAATATTACCTGCACTTTAATGTATAAAAAAAGTAGAATTGTATCATCAACTCGGGTACACGTGATAAATGTACAACACTAATTAGTCGTTAAAAACTTAAAGTTATGCTATTTTTAATATTATACACGGATAAATAGAATGCAGAGTTATATATGTATGTATACAATATTATGAATTTAATTTGAGCAAACAATACATCACCTATTCACTGTTAGACGGCACACACACGTTCGTTGTTTCAAATGTGCAATCTATAGAGCCTGGATTAAATCTATATATTTAAATAAAAACAAGAGTCTATTTTGTGTAACAATGGAATAGTTGTGTAGATTTATTTTAAGCCTTCAATTGGTTTTTATGTTAAGGGGTTAATTTGATAATTTTTTTTTGAAGTAAAACTTCTTAGGCGTCGATGGACGAGCGAGAATGGAGAGTAAAATTTCAAGGCCATGCAACGTTTTGGGCATTTTCGTTCCGCGAGAAAGAAAAAGATATAACGTAGAGAAAAAAGATAGAGAGAGAGCTATACCTTATATACAGGGTTTGATTGAAAAGTAATGAGTCTTCCCGCGCGGTGCGTCTGCCAAGCGATCAACCGAATCGGCTGGTGGGGGAAAATGATCGTTGGACCTTCCACTAGAAACCGGTTCCAGTTCGCTGGCAACAGTGGTGCAGTCAACATCGCTCCGCGCGTGAAAGCTGTTTTAAAAGTGTGTTAGGATTTTGCAGTGGCGAAAATGCAGCGATCGTTGGAGCAACGTTACTCGATCAAATTTTGCGTAAAGCTAAACAAAACGAGCACCGAAACCATTGGGCTACTCGAGGAGGCCAATATCTGTCCAGTGCCCAGGTAAAACGGTGGCACAAGTCCGCGTCGTCCGGGTTCGGCCCGACCTAGTCAACAATTGGACCCTTCATCACGACAATGCGCCGGCGCACACCGCCTTCCTCTGCACCTGTGCATTGGCCAAGATGGGGGTTCCGTTGCTTCCCCACCCTCCCTACAGCCCAGACCTGTCCCCTCCGGACTTCTTCTTGCTGCCGCGCCTTAAAAGATAGCTGAAGGGGAGGCGTTTCGACTCCATCGAGGCGATCCAAAAAAAACTGTGACAGCCGAATTGAACGCAATTCCGGCAGATGAGTTTAAAAATTGTTTCCTGCAGTAGAAGGACCGCTACCAGCGGTGTATTGACGCTCAAGGGTTCTATTTTGAAGAATATTAGTTGTATAAGCCAAAATGTTTAATAAAACTGCTTAAAAAAATAAGGCTCATTACTTTTCAATCAAACCCTGTATATCTTAGATACACTTTAGGCTATTTTTCCTTGTGGTTGCTAATTTCTAGTGAGAAATAACCCTGCCTACTTTTTGGCGCTTGTTTGTTGGTGCAAACTTGTAGGAAATATATTTTTGATGCCTACTTTTTGGCGTTATATTTCTTTGGTGCCTACTGTTTGGGGCGTTCTTTGGTCCCAATTTTTTTGGCGTTTTTTTTTTTTTGGCGCCTACTTTTTGGCCCTTATTTCCGTTTCCTGGCTAGTGCTTGTGCATACTATATAAAGTGCTATCCATTCCGGCGTCGGATTTATTAGTATTGCCTTGCGGTAATTTGTGCCGTTGCTGGGGTCCTGGAATCGCTGCGTTTGTGCGGGTGATAAACGCTCGGAGTAGTGCACGTTGTTGCCACGGTTTGTGTCCGGCGTTTACCTACACCGGTCGAACCTTCTTCGTTTTTTGTAAATTTTGTCTATTTGTATTCTCTGCAAATGTTGTGAATTTATTTAGATACATATTCTTTCTCTCTCTCTCTCTCTCTCTCACATTCTCTCACTCTCTTTCGGGTCTCTCCCTCTTTGTGTGCCTTGAAAGTTTTACTTCTGTTATGTGTACTATGCTACATGCACTTTTTTTTATAATAATGATAAAACTTAATTTGTTGTTGTGATTTTTCAATCATTCTTCCAGACTCTCGAATTATATCCAATTGCGCCCCACACTGCCTGAGCGCCGCTTGTTTGCCTTGTCGTTAGTTCCGCTACTACTAGCATCCTTACGTCCGCCTGTGTCTGGCGATCCCCCCGATCCAATGTTGCGTATCAACATTCGCAAGCCGCGTGCCTGTGCATCACTTGCTTGCGCTACATTATTCACCTCCGATGATATTACTGAAAAATCATCTACCACATGTCCCGGCGGACTAACGTCGAAGGGCAAAATGTCACTAAGACTTTGCTGTGGTCTATACGATGCACGACGACGCGCTCCACTGGAATCGTTACCGGCAGCATTCAGATTCTGATTACTACCGGAGGTCGATATTTGTTGTTGCATTTGTTGTAAGCGTGTTTTCAACAAAGCATTCTCCTCCTGTAGTCGCCGTATGTGCGCGGCCTCGTATTCGGCGCGTACAATAGTTGGTTGTGGCAAACATTGGTAAATTGTTGTAAGGAAGTTACGCAGCGATAATTGTAATGTGTCTTGCCATTGTTTCGAAAAGTACAAAGCGAAAGTGGGCGAATCCTCAGCATTCTTACAAAATGGAAAATCTAAATATAATATTTTTTAGTAGGTTTTGGCACAAGGTGAATGTGAATATTATAAGGAAAAAAATGTGAACTTACAAAACCAATCCTTCCATTCGCTTTGTTGTTGTAAATCTACTGCAAGTTTTGCGAAAAATTCTGTTACCTTATCCAGACGATTGCTTGAGTAGGCCGTTACCAGGTACAGCTTCAGTAAACTATTTTCCAATTTCTTCACAGCTATCAAATACATAAGCGGTTTATGGTGGTCCTGGATCTTCTAAGTAAACTTACCTGTGGCATAAGTATGCTCCAGTTTGCTGAATAGGTTGCTATCTAAGTGCGCCCAAAGCGCTCGTAGCGCAGCTAAATCATGGCTTTGAATGGACTGATTAAAATTTTCCAACAATTTCTCGGCACGGAAGCTTTGATCTTTCTCGGTCCTTTGTTCCTGGTCGAGAGTTTTTAAGGTGGAAGAAAAACCTCTAAACACCAAATATTCTTTCAGAAGGTTGTCCAGAAAAGCAACCTGCGCCATATCGTAGACAATTTATTTACTTTTGTTTGTTTGGAAACTAATAAAAAGGAACAACGGAAATTATCTGGTGCAGTGTTGCCACTTGCCTGATAGTAACTTTTTTTAATAAAGTATTTACCTGTATGGTGGCCGCCAGAGGAAAATATTTGTGTGTCACCATCATTCGGTAGGATTCGGGCAAGAAACATTCAATGATTGAAAAGATATTTTCTAAAAGCGATGGCCCCACGGCAGGCATTGACAAACCTCCTACGAGTATTGTGTCATGAAAAAGCTTCCCATAAAAATAAACGTGGGGTAAATCTTTTTTTATTTTTCGACATTTAGGTTTATATATTATACTTCGTCCAACGTTGTTCTAGTTTGCTGATCCCCTTCGAATAATAGGATTTGTCCAAATCTGAAAAAAGCCATTCGTTTCTGCAACCACCTCCTTGTTTGAAAAATACATTATTCCCGCCAGACATTTCTTCAAATTCGGGAACAAATAATAGTCTGAGAGAGTTAAATCTGGAAAATAGAGGGGATTTAAAAAAAGTTTCAACCATATATATATATCGTCCCTCGGCAGGCAATGGCAAATCTCCGAATATATTCCTACCATGAAAAATCTCCTCATAAAAAATATCTGACGTTCGGAATCGGCTTGAAATGGTATATATATAATTGACGCGTACACCCTTTTTGGATGTTTGGCCGAGATCCTCCTCCTATTTGTGGCGTGTGGTTTGATGTTGTTCCGAACGTCAGATATTTTTTATGAGGAGATTTTTCATGGTAGGAATATATTCGGAGATTTGCCATTGCCTGCCGAGAGGCGATCGCTACTAGAAAAAACTTTTTCTTAATATTAGTGTTTCACCGAGATTCAACCCTACGTTCTCTTTGAACTCCGAATGGTAGTCACGCACCAACGCAATCGACTACTGCGGACGTTTCAATCATATTTCCATTAATTTTACGACATCAACTGTTGAGACGTGAAATTCACCACACAAAATTCATTTTCATCCATTTTTTGAAAATCACTCGACTTCTACATAAGAAATATACCGATCTGGCTGAAAATTGGTGTGTGTTCTTCCAAGAGATGCTATTAACTAAACATAACGCCGATAGGCGCCAGTAGTGTGATCTTTCTGGCTTTGCATAGACAATTCAAACGACCTTCGTATAAGTCGTCGAAAAATTTAACAGCAGACAATCCACTGATTCGCATTTGTCGCTTCGATAGTGTTATCTGTTTAGTTTGCGCACAGCTGATTGACAGGTTTAAATTGAACATAGACGTTCCTTTTATATTCATTCGCTGGAGGAAAAGCATGAAGAAACTTCAGTGCGTTATGTAGCTAAAAGGACCTTTCAGAGCCGAGTGGACTATTTTGAAAAGTACGAAATTATCTTTCATATACAAATATTCTAAACGAATAGGCAAATCATAAATCGCTGTAATATTTTGTACACATTCGATAAGCCCGGTTAAAGATTACTCGACTATTATGTTTTACCTGCGTTATCTTTGCCCATACCGTTTGTTACTTTATTATAAAGAATGTGGGAGCTACAACTTTTGTATAAGTCATATTATGAATGTTCACTCAGTTTAGAGTTAATTGATTTTTGTTGGCTAAAATTGCTTTATTACTTTCTTGCGATCACATTAACAGAAGTTACACAGAAAAATAAGCTAGAAAATCGGCGCTACAAACCTGACGTTATATTTCTTATCAGAGTCAAAATAAATAAGTGTATTCACTGGAAGTTAACTCACATTTGTATTCATTCTCCACATAAAATGCATACAAGTTTTTTAATGAAGCAATTTTTGAGAAGATATACGTATTTTAAGAGTTTGATTCACAATTCTAATATATCAGGTGCGTTAATTATTACATAGTTGTAGGCTTGTTTATAAGACTTGAAGTCAATTTTTCGACCACAAGTTTAAAATGATTTACTCATCGAAAACGTTGAAATTAGTATCTGATATAACTTGAACATTTTAGATGTATATAGGCAATTTTTTTACAGAATCGTTATGTACAAATAAATTTCGTGTTATTGAATTATATGCTACATACATTATAATTTTATTTTTTACTATTCTCTGATTTAAAAAATTGTGTGCCCTAAGAGCAATAAAATGGGGTTTTCCAAGTTTTGGTGCTTTTTGAAACTTAAAAGTTGGCAACATTACTAACTTCGCCTATCGCAATATCGATTGCATTATAACTGCTGTCATCACTATTGCAATCATTTGACATTTTATTATGCGTGTGTGTACCTTTTGTCAATTGGAAATTTCGTATGAACGCGTAAAGTTGTTGCGGGAAATATTTAATTTTTCGTGTCGAAATTGCGCGCAAATAAAACCAAAATAAATGCATTGGTTGGTGGAAAGTTTGAAATTAAAATATGAATCGAAAGGGAGTGCGAGAACAAAATGATATATCGATAATACGGAATCTACCAAAACGACTTCAAAAGAGGATTGTTGAAGATATTGGCGATGACTCGTTGATAACGCATATTAACGTTGATAGTCAAATTGCGCGAAGCCGATCTTCGACGTCATCTGGAGGCGTTGTTACGGTGGCGAGAAAACATGATAATGATATGTTGCCTGGAAAATTGCTGCATAAACCGGAAACATCAGGAGGCGTATTTCAAGAAGGTGGGAACAGAGTATTGATTATGAAATGTGTTATGTGATTTTATGATTTAAATATTATCTCTTGCCTTAGTGAACGGAGAAGAGGATGACAAGCGCATTGATTTTTTCTTGCGAAAAGCTCCGTCTACTGTCAATAAGCTAAGCAAAAACAACCACAAAAGAGAGACTGTGCCCGTTTTGGAAACCAGCGGGCAAACAATCGATAATAAAACAAGTTCAACGAAATGTGACAGGAGTGGCAGTCGAAGTTGTAGTAATGCAGCTATACCAGGAATTTTGCGTTTAAATGATGTCAAGCAAGTGCAATCAGTAGGCAGAGATAAAAATAATTTTATTGGCGAAAAAAACTTTGCTCGTGAAAACGGGAAGAAAGGCACGGCGCATATACACCAACTAACGGAACAGTCAGTGAATGCAGATAAAGTCGTTACTAAATCGCCATCACGGCAGTTGCAACGACATCCAAGGTCACCTGCTTGGTTTGAGATTCTTGCTGATGCACAGTACGCCGAACTGCTACCCAAAGCTTACGAAAAAGTTACAACGATGATCCAGCAAAATACAGTAATCGAGGTAAGATGACAAGCAGCACAATTGATTTGTGCCGATTTATGTTATAGAACGTTTTTTTTTCTATATTTAGAAATGGTCCGAGTTTACTGAAGCGCGTGCTGAACTTCAAAAGATATTCGCCAAATTACTGCTACAACAGTTAAAATTGTGCTGTGAACAGAAGATTGACTCATTTTTCTGGAAGCTGCTTTACTATAACGTTCGAGAATATTTAGTAACCAATAGCAAATCTAATGCTGATGATAATCACCATCGCTTGCTATCGCTCGTCGAAGAAGGCTTAGATTTCTATACAAACCTACATATGCAACTTAATGTCAAATACATAAATATCGATCAACAAAATGCCAACAATATCGCTCAAGAAAATGTATCATCACAACGCACAGCGCACAAGTTTGAATTTATAGCTAAAGTAGCCGCCCAAAAGTTACTTATTTGCCTAGGTGATCTATGCCGTTACAAAGCAAAAGAAGTACAATCAAATGACTATACGGACGCGGCGAAATATTATCGGCAGGCCCAAGCGCTTATACCCACAAATGGCATACCCTATAACCAATTGGCTATAGTAGCCATACATGAGGTAAATATTTTTTAAATAAAAAAAAAAATTAAATTTTTACACCTAAAAATGTTTATGTATTTGTAGCGCAAGAAATTCGACGCTATATACTTTCATATGCGTAGTTTAATGTCCTCCAATGCCATATATTCAGCACGTGAAAGCCTCTTAGTGTTGTTTGATGAGATTCGCAAGAAGGTAAATTAGTATTAATTATATTGGCTTATATGTACATTAAATTCAAATAATTATTGTAGTACGAGGAGACTGAATTAAAAACATCACCGATACATCAAGGCAGCCCAAGGCACAACCACATTAGAACTTCCAAATCAATACGTAAAGAAGTGTGGATACAGGTGGATGGTGTGCGCCGCTTGCATCGTGCTTCTGAACCTGACGATTGCGGAAGTAAATATGCCGTAATAGCTGAAGAAAAGCGCTTGAACGAGTTGACAAGCGAAGAGGTATGTCAAGTCTAGACTACAACATTTAATTATTATTAAACATTTAGTTATTTTGTACAAAATAAACTTTACCGTTTTAGCTCCTTCGCCGCTTCACATCGCTGTATTTGTATGTGCTTGGAAAACTCTACACTGGCATAGGGTATATAAAATTTAATGCGTACGCATAGAATACAATTTTTTCGTATTCAAATCTGTTTAATTTATAGGATGGAAACGATAATCGAGCATCAAAGGAAACTTTTAGTGCAGTTGAGTGTTTTGCTCAAGCACAGCACATTTCCGATTAAACGCTCTCGTCTGCTGAGGATAGTCGCTTTAAATATTTTTATGCTCGAGCACAACATGCACAAAGGTTAGTAACTTAATTTATAACTAAATTTTGTCCACTTGCGTTATTTATTACTAGACTTCCTTCTTTTTTATTTTATTTAAAAAAATTTTATTTTGCATTATTTATTACTAAACTAGCTTCTTTTTTATTTTCATTTTATTTAAAAACTTTGTTTTATTTTTTTTTAAATTTTTTTAACTTTTATTTGGTTTTATAATTTTTTATTTTGCTTTATTTATTACTAAACTTTTTTTTTATTTATTTATTAGTTTTGTTTTTTACTTTTTAAATGTTTTTTTATGTTTCTACAAATTTTGTTATTTATGTTTTTATTATTTTTTTTTAATTTTTTGAATTTAAATTTTTTTTTTTTATATTATTATACTCTTTTTAAATTTTTAAATTTTTATATTTTGCTTTATTTACTACTTACTTTTTTATTTTTAATTTGTTAAAATTTTTTGTTTTAATTTTTACAATTTTTTTGTGTATATTTTTTATTTTTTTTTTTATTTATTACTAAACTTGGTTTTTTATTTATTTATTACTTTTGTTTTTAATTATTTTATTTCTTTTTTACATATTTTATTTTGCTTAATTTATTACTAAATTTGCTTCTTTTTTATTTTTATTTTATTTAAACACTTATTTTTTAATTTTTTTTTAATTTTTTGTTTTTATTTAAAATTTTTGTTTTATATTTTAAATTTTTTTTCCTTTTTTTTTGCTTCATTTACTACTAATCTTGCTTCTTTTTTATTTGATCTAAATTTTTTTTGTAATTTCTTTATATATTTTTAAATTGTTTGTACTTTTTTCATATATTTTTGCTTTAATTATTACTAAACTTGCTTCTTTTTTATTTTTATTTTATTTAAAAACTTTTTTTAACTTAAACTTTTTTTTTAACTTTGTTTTATTTTGTTTTATGTTTTTTTATTTTGCTTTATTTTAATACTAAGCTTTATTTATTTATTTATTTGGTTTTTGAAATTTTTTGTTTTTATATTTTTTTTTAATTTTTAAAAGTTTTTATTTATTTTTTATATTTGTTAATTTTTTTTCTTAATAATTTTAAAATTTTATTATTTTGTTTTATTTATTACTAAACTTGTTTTTTGGTTTTTTCTTTTTATTTAGTTTAAATTTTTTATGTTTTTATATTTTTTTTAATTTTTAAAACTTTATTTATTTTTTATATTTGTTAATTTTTTTTTCTTAATAATTTTAAAATTTTATTATTTTGTTTTATTTATTACTAAACTTGTTTTTTGGTTTTTTCTTTTTATTTAGTTTAAATTTTTTTTTTAATATTTACAATTTTTATTGTTTTTTATATTTTATTACTCTTTTTATATATTTTTATTTTGCTTTATTTATTACTAAACTTGGTTTTTGTTTTATTTATTACTTTTGTTTTTGTGTTTCTATTTTTTATATATTTTTTTATTTTACTTCATTTATTACTAAACTTGCTTCTTTTGTATTTTTATTTTATTTAAAAACTTAAAAAGTTTTTTTTTGTAATTTTTATTTTTTTAATTCAACTTTGTTTTTATATTTTAATTTTTTTTTAATTTTATTTATTTTATATTTTTTATTTTGCTTCATTTATTACTAAACTTGCTTCTTTTTTATTGTATTTAAAATTTTGTTTTTTAATTTTTACAAACTTTTTCTTATTTTGTTTTATTTATTATTTATTTATTGCTTCTTTTTTATTTTATTTAAATTTTTTGTAAATTATTTGTAAAATTTTCTTTCATTTTTTTATTTTTATTTTTTTTAATTTTGTATATTTTTTATATATTCTTAATATATTTGTATATATTTTTTATATATATTTTTATATAATTTTTTTTATATATTATTTTTTATTTTTGTTTTATATATTTTTTATTTTGCTTTATTTACTTCTAAACTTGCTCCTTTTTATTTTACTTAAACACTTTTTTATTGTTTTATTTTTTTTTGTACTTTTTATATTTGTTTATTTAAATTTTTTTTGCTTATTAACTAAAGGGTGTTTTTTTTAGAGGTTAGGTTTTCAAGATGAAATAAAACGTATATAATTTAATGTTATGGCCAAGAATTTAGCTTTATTATAAAGATAAGGGTTTGCCATTATGTTTTAAAAATGATTTCGGGCAAGTGGCCGCCGCGGCTGGCTCGAATAAATTCCAGCCGAGAGGCCCAATTTTCGACCACTTTTTGCAGCAATTTGGGCCGTATGTCAGCAATAACGCGCCGAATATTCTCTTCCAAGACGTCAATCGTCTCGGGCTTATCTGTGTAGACAAGCAACTTCACATAGCCCCACAAGAAATAGTCCAGCGGTGTTATATCGCACGATCTTGGAGGCCACGCCACAGGTCCACGGCGCGAGATAATGCGCTCACCAAAAGTTTCCTTCAATAAATCGATTGTTGCGTTGGCTGTATGGCATGTAGCGCCGTCTTGTTGGAACCAATGGTCGTCCACATCAACATCGTCCAATTCAGGCACGAAAAAGTCATTAATCATGGCTCTATAGCGCTCTCCATTGACTGTAACATTATGGCCGGCTTCATTTTTAAAGAAATATGGACCAATGATTCCCTCTGCCCATAGAGCACACCAAACAGTGACTTTTTGAGGATGTAACGGCGTCTCAGCAATGGCTTGTGGATTATGTTCACTCCAAAAGCGACAATTTTGCTTATTGACATACCCATTCAACCAAAAGTGAGCTTCATCGCTGAATAAAATTTTCTTGTGATGCGTCGCGCGAACCGAACCATTATTTTCGTAATACATTTGCACGATTTGCAAACGTTGTTCAGGTGTAAGTCTATTCATTATGAAATGGCAAACCAAATCGAGCATAAATCAAGTGACAGCTGTCAAAAAGACCATCTACGAAAAAAGTAGTGCCAACTTGAAAACCTAACCTCTAAAAAAACACCCTTTACTAAACTTCTTTTTATTTATTAATTTTTATTATTTTAAAATTATTTGTTTTCATATATTTTTTTATTTTTGTTTTTGTATTTGTTTTTAAATTTTTGTTTTAATTTTTGTTGTATTTTTTTATATATTTTTATGTATTTTTATTTTATTTTTTTATTTATTTTTTTCAATTTCTTGTTTTAATTTTTTTACTGTATTTTTTTATATAGATTTTTATATATATATATATATATTTTTTTTTTTATTTTTAAAGAATCACGTCGCGAAATCCGCTATTACGCCTTTCATTTTTGTAATCAAATTTTCGGTTTGCTGCTGCGCAAATGTAACGAATTTTTCGAAACATATAACGTTGATGTATTGGATCCCGAGAGAACTTGGTAAGCGGCAGAGTTTTATACGTTATTTCGTGTCCTTCAAATAATAGCAAATTTTTGTAGCCATGCCGACCTGAGTACTTTACTACAGTACATTAATATTTATACCAACTGGTTGGCGCGCAATGTGGATATTTGGGAATCAGTGCGCAATGAAGAGTTAGTATCAAACACGACTTCGCAGTATTCATATTTTTATTAAATTGCTTCCGCATTCAATTACAGGCATGCCATCATTGATAGCTGGTCGGAGTGGGAATGTATCTTCCCACGGCTCAGGCGGCTATGTGATGCGTCACCAGCAAATATTTCGCAACACAAACAACTTGAGGAAGAGTTGTACTTACTTGGTTTTACACCATTAATGTCTGCCACAAGCATAAGCACTAATAAACAAACTCACACGGAACTTGCTACTGAGAGGGAACAATTTTTGGCAAGAATTGTAAAAATATGTGCTTTTCAAGAATGTTATGAAAAGCACCAAGCAAGTCTGCGTGTACATGACGATGTGTTTACATTGGAAGAGCTGAACGGTGCCATGGAGAAAGCGCTATACACTCTGCTCAGTGACGAAGACGATAACAGCGAAAATATGTTGACGAACGGAACCAATTCAGAACTAACCGGCAAGGAAACGAACTCAGTAAAATCTGCTGCTATTGAGGATGCACAAATTTCACTGCTTTCGCAGAGAAAGAAAGAGCTGGAAGCCAGAACGAATGTGAAGAAAATGTATAACGCAAAACTGGAGGTAAGTTTGAAAAGAAATAAGAGAATGGGGTTGATTTTCTATTACTTACCATAAAAATAATATCTGTTTCTGCTTGCGCTACAGGAAATTCTCAAATTCGTTGACACAAAGCTGTATATAGAAGTGCGCCCCAAATATCTGATGCCGGACACAAATTGCTTTATTGATTGCCTCGACGATTTCGAGAAGCTCATTCAGGAGTATAAGCGCTACATACTGGTAATACCTCTAACTGGTAAGTTTGAAGGCATACATATTTAATGAATATAACAACAAAAAAATGCAGAGAAATATTATATTTGTTAACATTTTTAGTGGTAAAAGAATTAGATGGTCTCTCGAAAGGCGTGAAAGTGGAATCATATCAAAACTCCTTACAAATGAATCGCATTCATCACTACGACGACGTTTCCACTTGCGCGAAACGTTCTTTGGATTTCATACGGAGCGCAAAAAATAACGTGAAGTATGCAAATGAGACGAAATAGTTTGTTATAAAAAAAAAGATTTCGCTTAATAAATGAAAACTCTTCAACAGGTGTGCTACCACAAAAGGCTCATTCATCAGTTCGTCGTTATTTGCGTTAGCAGAAGAGGAGAATGTGTCGAATGATGATAAGATTTTGGCGACGGCTGTTGCGCTTTCGAAAACCATGAGCACCGAAACCAATAAAGGTTGGTTGTTAAGTTCATATTGTAATTTGTGTTATGTAAAAAAACAAAACCTATTTCGTTTTTCAGATGGTAAATGTTTTATACAAACCGAATTGGTACTCATCACAACAGATCGCAATTTGCGTGTGAAAGCTTTGGCGCGCAACTTGACTGTGAGTAAAATGGGCGAATTTCTGCAGTGGGTCAAGGACTGTAATACTTAATTTTATGCAAACTCTTTATACTTTATTTACATTTATATGCCCGGCAATCACGCTTATGCAAGTGCCATTATTTGTGTATACCGTTATTGTTAAAATAAATGCAGCCGCATATGATAAATTTGGTACTCATATTTAGTGTTGCTTTTTTCCGTTTAAATATGCATCTATGCATACTCGTATATGTACGTATATGCCTTTGTCTACATACTGTAATTATTAATATGCCTACTGATTATACTTAAATATAATGTTTTTTTGTACAATTCGTTGCTGTTATTTACTTAATGGCACTTGGACTTTTATTCGTATTTGTAGTGAACTCATGCATTCTTTTTTTTTATCTAATAATTTTCTTAGTTGTATAGTTTGATAAGCGGTTACTATGACTTTTGATTGTCGAAATATTTTGTGCAAGATTTCTATGTTAATTTGTACTATTTTTAATAAATGCGTTTTGCTAACAGAAAATACGAAGTGAATGTGCAATTCTCTATTTTTTACTTGTTATTGTTGTTGTTATAACAGCATAAATATTCCCCATATTTACATAAGGGGAATGCTGCTGGAGTGACAGTCCTTGCCCGGATATAAATCCGGGTCGTTTCGGTAATGTATAACCGACTGTCGTGGAAACGATTCTTTACTTGTCTACGGCTTGGCCTTGCAATTACAACCAATGCCCATCTTGTCTGTTCTGCGCTAATAGCGCAACGTCTAGACACATCCGTTGTGGTTTTTTGCTTATGCCTTGCTTTTCAAAAAAAAAAAAAAATAAAAAAATAAAATAACAAATAACAAAGAAACAGATTTGGGTCTACGCCAAACAATGCCCTGAAATAATTGAAAATTTATATTAGCTACCAAAAAAGTGAAAACCTGTTTGTGTAACTTAGGCGCCCAAACAATCACAAATCACCTTTAAGCAACCGCCGTTAGCATCGTTTCGTACATTGTGTTTGCGCTGACTTCGATCCTTCTGCGAATTACAACGAAGCGCCGCCGATCATTTGCCAAATTTACTGCCGTCGAAAAATCATAGACGGAGACGAAGACAATGATGGAATTGTGAATGTATTAGTAAGGATGTGTGAATGTACCGCTATTGTCCTTGCACAACTGTCCCACGCAAACGCCAAGTAACACTTGTTTAGAGGTCCTTTCCACGACAGTCGGTTCTACGTTACCGAAACGACCCGGATTTATATGCGGCCAAGGACTGTCACTCCAGCAGCATTCCCCGTTTGTAAGTAGGGGGAATGTTTATACTGCTACAACAACAACAACAACAACAACTGGTTTAGAGGTCAAAACATTAAGTCTATCGGGTGGCAACCATTAAGTCTAGACTGTTCGGGTAACTCAATACCTTTTGGGTACATTCATTCATTTTTATGCCGTTCATCCGATTGCAATGAAATGTTGATGAGTAGTTGTGAAATATTATTGGTAAACGTATTTAGTTTCCAATTAATTTTTTTTTTTTGGTTTTGGTTTTTTTAATAAAAAAGTTGTACTTATTATTAAAACTTAATTACAACAAATATCTAAACTGTGGCTGCGGTGGCCTTAAGGGGACATATACCTGTAAACGGCCATATTTACCCTGATTTTCATTAAAATTATTTGAAATGAAGAAGTCAATATATTTTTTTCAAAATTGTCATACAGTTTATTTATACATTAAAATAATATAAAATGGTAGCCATCTTCTCTTCTCTTCCAAGAACTTTTTACCAAACTACGAACCGTATGATAAAATTCGCCGGCACATCAGGAGGCACTTCCTCAACTACGTGGACGAGATCCTGGACAAAACAGACAGACCACTCCAGGATCAGACAGTGTACAGACAGGCCATAAACGACATTCATCGGGAGACCCTTACCATCTTCTTAAGCTCCCGACCCCCGAATGCCGTTATCGGAGTCCAACCACCACCAATTGCAGACGAAGAGCTCCAGCTTCCCCGAGAGTCCCGCGTAACCTTGGCACAACTACGTTCTGGATCTGTAGCAGGTTAAACTCCTACTTATCCAGAAATGACCCCGACATACTAAATCCATAACCACCTCTTCACTTGCCCCATCAAACCCACTCATCTAACACCTCTCTCCCTCTGGACCCAACCCGTCGAAACAGCCAGTTTCCTGGGCCTACCGTTAGATGAGCTAGACGAAGACGACCGGTGATTACACTACACTGACAGGGCAAAGTTACTGCTACAACAACAACATAAAATTCGCCGTATAAAACCGCCTTATATATCCAACTATGAAGTATACATATATATGTATATATATATATATATATATACATATATATATGAGTATACTTAGGTTAAAGACCCCAAATTATCTATGACGCAAAATTATCCATCACGAAAACGACCATACGAATGCATATGAAAGTTTTGTAAACAAACAAATAAATTTTTTGTGGAATCTGGTCAGTTACAATAAATTTGAAAATTTAACAACAAAAACCAAAACTAACTATCATATTTTGAATTTATGCTTACGTACTTGATTTTTTTTTTGTCGGGACAACTAGCAAGTGTAGCCCTCTGACATTAATTTAGTCCATTGTACTACACTTGGATTCCCTTTTAATTTTCTTTAAATCTACCCGATTTCCGAAGAAATCTGAGTTGATCTTGTGGTGCCAAGGAGCCAAGATGTTCGCTTCTTAACACATCAGTGCCAAAGACCTCAAACCTGATTCGAGCGAAGGCGGGGCAGACACACAGGAAGTGATCCGCCACCTCATCCTCCACTCCACAAGCCGGGCAGAGTACACTGTCTGAGATGCCCAACCTTTCCATGTGCTTTGCCCACAGAAAGTGGCCCGTCATCAGTCCAACCAGCCGTTTGCACTCCTTCTGCTTAATGACAGAAGGGTTTGCGACAGTCGATCGGACATGACGGGTAACATCAGTTTTGTCCATCTGCAGCCTCTCTCAGCCTGCCAAGCTCGCTTGTGGGTGGTAGTTACCCATTTGCTAACCGTGGCTGTGATGGCCGCAGAAGGGAGTGGCAAAACTGGCTCTGGGCCAAAGAAGTTGGTATAACATCTACCTATATAAGTAATATTATACAAGGTGAAGTCCAAAATAAACAAGACTGGCGTCATAAAAATGATTTTGATGAAGGTATCTTAGCTGACTTCCAATGAAAGGTTGGTGCCATTCGGTTCAGTGGAAGCGAAGTCATTGCATCTAAAGTGTCACTATGTTTGTGTCATCGGTACAAAAATGAGTTTCGAACAAAGAGCTAATATCAAAATTTGTTTGAAAATCGGTAAAACGTTTACCGAAACATTTAAATTGATGAAACAAGTTTATGACGATGATTGTCTACCTCGTACCAGAGTTCATGAGTGGTTTACACGTTTCAGAGATGGTTGGGACAATTACAATGAATATGAGGGCCGCCCAAAATCAGTAATCACCGAAAACTCCATCGAAATCGTTCGTAAATTGATCAAAAATGAACCGAAATTATTGTTGAAATTCATGGAATCGAAGTTGAATATCTCCAAAACATCGATTTAGCGCATTTTAATTGATCCTTTGGGCTTACGAAAGGTCTGTGTACGTTTCATGCCGCACAAGTGAACTGAGGACCAAAAATTGCTCAGAAATCCACATTAGAAAGACCTAATTAAAGAGGCGAGAACTTCTTTTACAACATTTTAACTGGTGATGAAATGAGGTGTTTCCAACATGAACCTAAAACTACGCGTCAAACTGTCGAATGGAAAGCCCCAGATGAGCCACCACCAAAAAATCGCGTTTGGAGAAGTCAAAAATCAACTCGATGCTCATTTGTTTTTACGATTTCCAGGGAATTGTCCACAAGGAGTTCGTGTCAACGGGCCAAACCGTCAACGCAATTTTCTATCTTGGCGTTTTGAAGCATTTGTTGCATCGCATTCGTCGAATTCGCTCTGAATACCGCGAGGGAGGAAGCTGGCGCTTATTGCATGCTAATGCACCATCTCATCGATCCGCTCTTGTGACTGATTTTTTGACTAGAACTCGCGTTTTAACCATCAATGACTCACCGTATTCGCCTGATATGGCTCCCTGTGACTTCTACCTTTTCGGAAAATTGCATTTGGCCATGAAAGGAAAGCGTTTTGCAAGCGTAGAGGTCATCCAAAAGGCTTGTACCGACATCCTGAAGGACATTCCGGTCAATGACCTGAAACACTCCTTCGAAAAGCTTTTAGAGCGCGCCAAACAGTGTATCAAGGTCAGACGGAACTATTTTGAATAAATAAACTCGAAATTATCAGTTTCCATTTTAGCTCAGTCTTGTTTCTTTTGAACTTCATCTTGAATACTTTACTTACAAATTTTGCATTTTTCGTTGTATCGAGATTTTGATATTCTATGTATATTCATATACATATAAGAAAACTATAGTTATGGCGAAGAATTTGTCCACCTCCTTCAACTTCGTTCGAGCGTAACTGAGTGTGTGATGATTTTTTTTTTGTAATATTCACAATGTAACACGGCTCATGAAATTCTAGTAAAATATGTTAAGCGCAAGCTTTAACTGTCTATTATGCTCGCTATTATATCGGGTGTTTTTTTTAAGAGCTTGAGAGCTTAAAATGATAATATACAACGGAAATATTGTTGGATTTGAATTTTTTGTATTATATTCTGGTAGATATGCCCGCCGCGAATACAAATCACATGGTCCATTCGGTCTGTCCAATTTTCGCCTACATTTTCCAATAAGTCTTACATAATTTAAATGTTCACAATAATCACGTCTACAGGCAGTCATACGAGAACTAAAATGTTCAAGGAGTTGCTGGCAGATTAACGCATTGATTTCAACAATCTCGATCCGCGTGTTGTGTTTCAGCTCTGGAAACGTCTGAACCGTCGACATTACTTTTCAAAAGCTCCAGTTTGCTCTGCCAGTCGTCCTTCTATCCTCGCCAGAACCAGTTTCTTGAAAGTTTTTCACCAACTTTTGAATATCGACTTTCCTTTTAAAAAAACCCCAGCCCTTTTTTGTACCCGCGATAGATCCAGTTTCCTGAAATTGTTTACCAACCTTCTAATTGCCGACTTTACTTTTCAAAAAAAAAAAAAAAAAAAAAAAAAAACTCGGTCTGGTCTCCCAGTTTTCTTTCTATCCTCGAGAGAACCAGCTGACTTACTTATGGTAGTAGCCCGGTGTGACGGGTTCAAAAAATCGAATTTTTTTTTTGCATTTTTCGGAAGAAAAACATCTTAAAAATATACTATACAAATTTTCGACAGAAATTTTAATTATTTTTTAAGTTATAGCTAAAATAAGAGAGCGCGGCGTAGTGTGTATGAAAGCGTGACACGCCAGCAGCAGCTGTTGTCGAAACTTTAAACGCGTTTTTCTCTCGAAATTTCGGGGAATCACCGACTCAAAACTATTCAACCGATTTGGCTAAAAATGTAACTCGTTATTCTAGACACACATATCTAGATCTCGGACCTTTAAAACATTTAATTTTTTAATAATAAACTATTTAATTTAAACAATTTATGAAGAAAAAAAAATTACATTTTGAGAACTTTTTTCACAAGTTCGCCATTTTGTTTTTGTTTTTTTTATTTTTATGTATACTTTAGGTTCGGGACCTAAAATAAAGTCTACAGAATAATAATCTCTTTGAATTTTTTATTTCATATGACTTTGGAAGGCTGTGTGTTTCCCCGAACCAACTCATCTTATTTTTAAGGACTTCACTTTGACGTCAAAAATTTTAAACAAATTAATATAAAATTAACTTAAAAAAATTTTTTTTTTATATACACAGATGGACAAAATTATTCACACATGACATTACAGTAAATGCATCAATCCATATCTTCTTACTAATGCATTTATGTACCAAAAAATTTTCTGCATATAAATTGCTCTTTTCTGAAGTACTTAAAAACAAATTAAAACAGACAATATGTTTGCCAGAAACAAATAGTGGCTTTAATTTCGTACACTAATCCCATTATAATAAGGGGACATAATTATTCACACATTGATAACTACTGATCTTAAACATTAAAATTTGTATGTAATATAGCATCGCTATTTCTAAAATTAACAGTTATTTATTAGTAGGCGTAATTTGAGTTAAAATTTTTTTATTTGTGACATTTGAGCGTTGCAAAAATTGTAAAGCAGAAAGAAACCACGGAAGCTGAGAGAAGAATAATATTGGAGCTGCATAAGCAAAACAAATCGTGTGCACAAATTGGTGAACTTGTAAAGAAAAGCCGATTTATTATCTACAGTATCATAAAACGCTTTCAAAATGAAACTAACCCCAAAAGTCTTCCACATAGTGGCAGGCCTCGAAAACTGACTACCAAAGAAGAACGAAATATTGTTAGGGAAATCAAAAAGGATCCTAAAATAACATCCACAAAGTTGGCTGCAGAGTTGCTAGAGGAAACTGGAAAAGATATTCATCCAAAAGCCGTTCGCAGAACTCTGCACCGTGCATAACATAACATAACATAACATAACATAATATACTTTAACATAACATAACATAACATAACATAACATAACATAACATAACATAACATAACATAATATAACATAACATAACATAACATAACATAACATAACATAACATAACATAACATAACATAACATAACATAACATAACATAACATAACATAACATATCATAACATAACATAACATAACATAACATAACATAACATAACATAACATAACATAACATAACATAACATAACATAACATAACATAACATAACATAACATAACATAACATAACATAACATAACATAACATAACATAACATAACATAACATAACATAACATAACATAACATAACATAACATAACATAACATAACATAACATAACATAACATAACATAACATAACATAACATAACATAACATAACATAACATAACATAACATAACATAACATAACATAACATAACATAACATAACATAACATAACATAACATAACATAACATAACATAACATAACATAACATAACATAACATAACATAACATAACATAACATAACATAACATAACATAACATAACATAACATAACATAACATAACATAACATAACATAACATAACATAACATAACATAACATAACATAACATAACATAACATAACATAACATAACATAACATAACATAACATAACATAACATAACATAACATAACATAACATAACATAACATAACATAACATAACATAACATAACATAACATAACATAACATAACATAACATAACATAACATAACATATATTAACATAACATAACATATATTAACATAACATAACATAACATAATATAACATAACATAACATAACATAACATAACATAACATAACATAACATAACATAACATAACATAACATAACATAACATAACATAACATAACATAACATAACATAACATAACATAACATAACATAACATAACATAACATAACATAACATAACATAACATAACATAACATAACATAACATAACATAACATAACATAACATAACATAACATAACATAACATAACATAACATAACATAACATAACATAACATAACATAACATAACATATCATAACATAACATAACATGCTGTTCAAGCAAGGTAACGACGCATGAGCAAGATAACGACGCATTTTTTGGTGCGTGCAGCTGGCTACATAGAATTATAAGACGTTAACACGTCAAAAAATAATAATAACATTAAAACAACAGGTATTATTAACAAACTTGGTTTTATTTTAAATTCTTCAAGTGAATCAAATTAATAATAATCAATAAGAAGGCATATGCAAAGACAAATACGTGAATTTATATATGTATGTACATATGCGCATATACATACATATATATGCTCACTTAAGTAGGAGAGAGCAAGATGTCGAACGTTGCGGTTCGTTTGCTTTGTTTGCTTTGTCTTTCGTTCCGCGCTTTCGCTTGCAGTTCATTAAAGGTAACGGCAATGAGCAAGGTAACGACATATGAGCAAGGTAACGACATATGAGCAAGGTAACGGCAATGAGCTAGGTAACGACACATTTTTTCGTGCGTGCAGCCTGTTAAATCGAATTATAAGACGTTATCACGTCAAAAGATAATTGAATTTGCAAAAGCATATTTAAATAAGCCCGCTGAGTTTTGGAGCTCTGTGTTATTTACAGATGAAAGCAAATTCAATATTTTCCAATCTGATGGACGAGAGAGAGTATGGAGGCAGCCTAACTGTGAACTTGAAAGCAACAATATAGTGAAAACTGTAAAACATGGTGGTGGGGGAGTGATGGTGTGGGGTTGTATGTCGGCGGCAGGGGTTGGTAGCTTGGTGTTCATTGACGGAACTATGGACAAAACAGTTTACCTAAATATTTTAAAAGAAAACCTGCAGAGAAGTGTTCAAAAACTTGGTATTGGGAATAATTATTATTTCCAGCAGGACAATGACGCCAAGCATACCGCCTTTGATGTCCGCATGTGGATCATCCAGCATGTGCCGCACATACTTACAATTCTCCCACAGTCACCTGACATGAATCCCATCGAACATCTTTGGGATGAACTCGGCAGAAGGCTTCAGAAGCATAATATTTCCAGCAAAAGCCAGCTCAAACAAATTCTTCTACAGGAATGGGAAAAAATAGAAGAATAGGATGAAGTTTTGAAAAGAAAAGGTTTATCCACTACCTATTAAATGATTAACTTCTGCTCAAATATGAACGAGACGGTATCAATAAAACGGTCCGCGGATGACATATGGCAAAAATAATTTTTTTGTTTTTTTGGTAGGACTGTTATAAGCTTACATGGCGAATTTCAGCGTGATATGTCACATAGTTTGTTTTCTGTGCTACTGTAAACAAGTCAAGCTCGAGTGTGTTCTTCGAATTCTCTTTTATGACTTCAATTGTCTCAAAATGTTTTCCGCGGAGCGGCAACTTGAGCTTGGGAAACAGGAAAAAGTCACATGGAGCCATATCAGGCGAATACGGTGCTTGCGGAACGATATTAACATTATTTTTGTTCAAATAATCGCGAACAAGACGTGATGTGTGAGCTGGCGCATTATCGTGATGCTTTAAAACGTCTAAATAATATTCAGCGTTAACCGATTTTGCGATTTGTGCGATTTTCAAGCACAATTTCCTTTACTTTTCCGATGTTTTCGTCGTTTACTGATGTTGCTGGACGACGTTCATGAGGCAAGTTTTCAACCGATGTACGGCCCTCTTTGAACGATTTGTACCACTGGAAAGCACGTGCACGCGATAGAGCAGAGTCCCCATAGGTTGTCTGCAACATTTTTAAGGCGTCTGAAGTCGAAATTTTGTTGGAATAGCAAAATTTCAAACAAATTCTTTGTTCAACTTGAATTTCCATCGTTAAATTCGAAGAACACACTCGAGCTTGACTTGTTTACAGTAGCACAGAAAACAAACTATGTGACATATCACGCTAAAATTTGCCATGTAAGCTTATAACAGTCCTACCAAAAAACAAAAAAATTATTTTTGCCATATGTCATCCGCGGACCGTTTTATTGATAACGTCTCGTTCATATTCGAGTAGAAGTTATATAGCCAAATTTGTGAATAATTTTGTCCGTGCAAAAATTAGTTTGATTTTTTTTTTGCTATTTATTTATAATGAAGTTCTGTATTTTTGGTTTTTTTGTTCTTTTCTATTAATCTGTACATTAATAAACGTAATATGATAAAAAAATATGGATAAAATGACTTTGTTTAGCAGAAATAGTTCCGCATTTATAATTGGTGTGTGAATAATTTTGTCCATCTGTGTATTTCAAAACACCAATAAAAACATGTGAAAAACTTTAAAACGATCGCATTTTATTTTCTTTTTAAAAAAGATTCATGAAAAAACGTCGAAATTTCGGTCGTTACACCGGACTACTACCTTATACCACCTTTAATAGATTCGTCTTGTTCCATGCCTTTCTATAAATTTGAAATAGCCGGCCGTAGTTGGATACCCCTTAAAAGCCAAATCAGTAAAACACCTTTTTTCGATAATATTTTATGTATTGTATATTTGCTTATTATTCCTCTTTATGCATTGCTTTATTATAATATTTTATTTGCTCAGCTATATAAATTATTAGCTAAAATTTGAAACCATTTTTTATTAACTTAAATAAATTATAAATAGCAATAAATTATTGTTTGTCAAATGTTAAAACTTATGCGCAAATTTTAGAAGAAATTCAGATTTTACAATTAGTTACTTGTATGTATGTATGTGTGTGCTTAGTGTGTATGCATAATTGTGGTAATCAGTGTAAGCACTCGTCAAGTAAATTTCGATATTTTCTTAGCCAAAATTAGGTAACTAATTATTTAATTGTTAGCACAATAAAGATGTAATTATTGTTGTATTTGTTATTTTTCATTCTAATATTAACCGAAGAGAAAAGGCAATCGTTTCAGCATTTAGGAATTGAAAGTGTTTTGTTTTTCTTAAATTATATTTATAATAAATATATAATATAAATATGTATGTATGTATGCGTGTATGCATTATAATATAGATATACACACACATATAAGTAGATGGTCGGCCAGCGATGCAAGGACATTAGCCATTGGCCAGTTGTGTTGGCATTTCGGTCGCATTTTTTCGTCTTTGTTGTGTTTTTTTGTTTGTTTTTTGACTTTTTCCTACATTTAGCTGGCTGGCTGTTGGGTACTTCAAAAATCGAAGCATAAAGTGTAGAAAGTTAGATTGTAATTTGTTGTTGTTTTTAAATACTACTTAGTTTTTTTTTTGTTTTTTTTTTTGTTTCTTTTCGCAAATTCCATGCATTTTGGCGCTTCAATTGCAGTAAATATCAGTGTTTGTGAGCAAATGGTATACGTATTTATGTATGTATGCGTGCATGTATGTATGTACTAGTGCGTTATTTTTATTAATATTTACTTATCTGCGTAATTGCTTGCGTTGTCTGGTGTCGTCTAAGCGTTTGACGCCTAAATGTATGCGGCGCATGCCTTACACTCTACTGCGCTTATGGGCACGTTGTTGCTATGTATGTACGTACGTGCATATGTATGCATGTGTAAACGCATTTTAATGTATGCAACTAAATATGCCCTTAGATGGGTGGCACATACGTACATATGTATGTATTTTTATTTATTTTTAAGTAAATGCATTTGACCTAAATTATTTCGTGTTGTTTTTGCATTGTAAATTTTGCGATTATTTGTTTTTTTTTCGTTTATATTATAAATAATTTTTCACCTCTAAAATGTATGCACTGGACGCATTTTTAACTGCGTATGCACGCGTGCATTAGGTAGTATAAGCCTGTATGTATATATATATATGTGTGTGTGTTGATGTAAGCATCTTTTATATGTATGTATGTGTGGATGTGTATGATAATAATATTATGAAAATTGGCAACAAGCGTTTAGCGTCATTCTCTTGCAGCAGCTGCGCTCCACTTCGATGCTACTCTACTTCTCTACTCCTCTACTATCCTACTCTCCTACTCCCCTACTTCTCTACTCTCCAACTTCTCTTCCCCACTTTCACTCTTCTCGTATCGCTCTGAAACGCCGCGTAATAAGCATCGTACGTTTGTTAATTGATTTCGAAATTGCTTTTCGTTCGTTTCATATGTGCATATGTATGTGTGTGTGTGTTACGCTGACAGTAACAAATGATGCTGCACATCACCATGCGCTTAAAGCGCCGTCTCCAACGCTGGCATAGGCGTCACAGTTGCCGTTACCGTGGCCTTTGCTGCTGCTGCTGCTGGTGCCAACGTCAGCGTAGCTCCCGCAGATGGTGATTGTGGCGCGTAATGACGATTCACGACATCCGAAAGCGTGGTGGTGCGCAAGGGACTACTGTTGGCGGATTTCACTTGCCCACCCACATATTTGTTGTTGCTCATTGCCAATGCTGTTCCCGCTGGCACTGCCGCAATTGGCACTGGTGACGTCAACGGTGTACTGCTTTTGCCGAACGCCGCCTTCATTTCGCCACGCATAAAGTTATTCTCCTCCGTCTGCAAGAAGAAATTCCGCTTCAGGTCGTACGAACGGCTGGTGCTATTCTCCGTTGCATCCAACGCTGACGCCATACCTAAAACTGTCTTCAGCTCACTGCTGTCCTTTGAACTGTTCGTACTCGATGACGTACTCGAGTGATCTTCCTCGCTGTTCACCTCCGGTATGGTGGTAGACATAATATTGGTGCGTTGCACGGCATTAGCTATGCTGCCACCTGTGGTGCCTTTGAGTTTGGGCGCGAAATTTTTAGATGGTGAACCGAACTGTCCTTGGCGCAGCATACGCCGATTGGCGAACGTTTTCGGTGAACCGCTCAAGTCTAGCAATTTCATACTGCCGTTCAGCGCTTGCGTGCCACCAGCAGGCAATGGTTTATTAATTGATGCCTCTGCCGGTGATACATTAACCGGACTGGTCTTCTTCAGCAACTCCACTGCGGAGAGTTTCCGTTGAACAGGACTCGTCTTCACCGATTTGGCCAGTAGCAGCTTCTTGAAATCCAGCAAACTTGTCTTACTATGCCCGATGCGATCCGAGCAGGTGTTGTAGCGCTCTGGTGAATTATCATTAGCCCAAGTCGGATTGCGACTGAGTGGTTGTCTGCAAGGCGAATTACTTAGCGCCGCCAATGCAGCATCGTCTCCTCGCGAGGGTGTGGATGTTTGGAATCCACTACGGTTACGTGGCACAATCGGCGATATGTTGCTGGCGCTGTTCGCACCATTTTGGGCTGCAGATGCTGCTGCGCGTGCCATACGTTCTGAACGTTTTATGGGCGTGGCATAGAGATCGTCTCGACATGTCACGCTACTGGGTGGCGCCTTTTGCTGTCTGCGATTCTGCAGCGTCCAATAGATGGGCGTGTTGCGCTGGAAGGGCGATGCCTCCACCTGTGATTGTGGTACCGATTCAACTGGTGGTTGTGGCAGTGGTTGCTGCTGATCTCTCGTTTTATATAAACGTTGATAGCCTACGGAGAATATGGAAAAGACAAAGGAAATGTGTAAGTTAAAATCGAGTAAGTGAGTAGTGTTTGAATGAAAGGGGCTGTTATGCAAGTACACCAGGGTTGAAAATTATCAGAATGAATTAGTAACTTGAAATTTAGCAATTTTTATAATATTTACAGTTAATTTACAAAAATCATATTAATTATATTGGAACTAAGGATCTACTAAATCGAGTAATATTACTTGGAAGCAGCAAGCAAAGCATAAAGAAAAATTCGGAAGTTTACTTACCTCAGCAGCGCTTGACAAGTAGGGTCCTTAAGGTGCTATGCAGGTCTACATATAATAGTGCAGAGTGCAAGGTGCTTAACCTACCCAGGTGTCTTGTGTTTTATTTACAATGTAAAATATTTGGATCAACTCGAATACTGAACTTTGCAAGGACACGGAAATAAACAACAACAACAACAAAAAAAAAAAAAATAAAAAATACCAGTCTAACGGTTAGACGGGATAGAAGTGAAACCTTCCGTAAAACAAACTGAGAGAGAATGAGACGAAAGCAGCATTAGGGGCGGGATAATTATACGTTCATTATAATATTGCTATAAAGTTCATATTTTATTTTCTTCATTTTATTATTATTCATCCTCAATGTTTTCAATTTCAACAAATGGTACGAGTGGCTTATGATAGCTAAAATATGATACAAATGCTTTGGTTTCGATGTTGTCAAAAAAAATACCCAAACGGACCGAACAAACAGACTTACAAATTTCTTCCATTTTCGTCTACTTGTATTCATATAAAAATTTATGTCTCTTCCCACCAAAGCTAAATGTATTAGTATATTTCTTCTTGTATTTATTCAAGGCCGAAATCCCGGCGGTACTGCAATACCGGGCCAACCCGTGGCAGAGGTGGAGCAAGCCCCTAAAACACTCCGCCCATTTCTAAGAATCAGTTGTTGTCCTCCGACGGAGGATCTATCAGATGTTAAGATGATAAGAGCAGATACCACACTACCTAGTCAATAGATTTTCTAATAAACCTTTTGAGAATTACACGCTCACAAAAATTATTTATATCAACATATAATATAACGCTTCGTAACTAAATAACTTTTAGGCCAGCGACGACAGCATGGCGCGGTAGCCGAGCGACTAGCAATGTGAGCTTCCGATCCAAAATCCTTGGTTCGAATCACAAGAAAAAATAAAAGTTATTTTTATTTAGTTCGTCGCTACGTTTATATCAACATATATTATAACGCTTCGTAGCCAAGAGGGTCGCTTTTTCGTTTCACTTTTCCTCAAATCACTCCCAACGATTCTAAAGAAGTTTTCACTTCAATAATAATTGGCGCGTACACTTTTGTTAGGTGTTTGGCCGAGCGTCTCCTCCTATTTGTGGCGTCTTGGTGTTATTCCACAAATGGAGGGACATACAGTTTTTGTTTTAAGTCGACTTCGAACGGAAAATGGCTCATTCCCATGGCAACCGATTCTACGTTACCGGAATGACTCGGGTTTTTCCCGACCAAAATTGTATATACTATTTTTGCAATCACTTATGCCTTATGCAATTTTTTGAGGCATCCTGTATGCATCTTGAGATTGGTTCACTATCAACTACGAGTTTAAATTATACAAAAATCTAAAGAGATGCCATTATATCTGCTCCATAATTGATATGTAAGGAGCGTAAAAGGATTTTTTATTTAAACATTTTTTTTATTACTATTTACTCCTGCTCAAATATGAACGAGACTTTATCAATAAAACGGTCCGCGGATGACATATGGCAAAAATAAATTTTTTGTTTTTTGGTAGGACTGTTATAAGCTTACATGGCAAATTTCAGCGTGATATGTCACATAGTTTGTTTTCTGTGCTACTGTAAACAAGTCAAGCTCGAGTGTGTTCTTCGAATTTAACGATGGAAATTCAAGTTGAACAAAGAATTTGTTTGAAATTTTGTTATTCCAACAAAATTTCGGCTTCAGACGCCTTAAAAATGTTGCAGACAACCTATGGGGACTCTGCTCTAACGCGTGCACGTGTTTTTCAGTGGTACAAATCGTTCAAAGAGGGCCGTCATCAACCCAAAACCACGCCAAAGTCGCTCAAAAATTAAGGTTATGCTGACTGTTTTTTTCGATTACGAAGGTGTGGTGCACTCGGAGTTCCTTCCGCAAGGCCGATCGGTTAACGCTGAATATTATTTAGACGTTTTAAGGCGTTTGCGCGAGAACATTCGTCTTAAAAGGAAGGAATTGTGGGACAACTAGTCATGGTTCTTGCATCACGATAATGCACCAGCTCACACATCACGTCTTGTTCGCGATTATTTGAACAAAAATAATGTTAATATCGTTCCGCAAGCACCGTATTCGCCTGATATGGCTCCATGTGACTTTTTCCTGTTTCCCAAGCTCAAGTTGCCGCTCCGTGCAAAACATTTTGAGACAATTGAAGTCATAAAAGAGAATTCGAAGAAGGAACTGAAATCCATACCGAAATCGGCCTTCCAGAAATGCTATGATGATTGGAAAAAACGTTGGCATATGTGTATCGCCTCCAATGGTGATTACTTTGAAGGAGATAAAATAAAAATTGAATAATAATTAACCGTTTTTGTTTTATTAAATCAGTCTCGTTCATATTTGAGCAGAAGCTAAATCTGATCACCCGTCCATAATAAGAAACCGCAAAAATTTTCCATTTTCATTTATTTGATAACATTTCAAATAAATAGTTTTTTGTGTGTACTTGTGGGGGGATACATTTACGTAAATACCTATGCCACACCGTTACCCAAAATTAAATGGAAAAATGAGGACTGCACCACTTTCGATCATTGTGAACCCATTGAGAAAACTATAATTAATAAATGACACCCAAAAATTATGATGAAATGAGTTTGTGCATTGTTTTATTGAAGACATTGGCAAGTGAAACAGCTGAGTTGGATTTGAACAATTAATTATAATACAAATATATGTATGTATGTATGTATGTATGTAGCTATACTTACGTATTTAAGAGTTGTTTTCTTAATAATTAACGTAAAAAATAAACGCTTTTCAGTGACTTCAACATGAACTTTGTGCTTAAAACTAGTGAACAAAAACTTACTTACACACTCTCGCATACGCTAAGCACGTAGGTATGCATGTAAGCAGGGATATTTATGTATATGGGTAAGACTCCGTCAGAAAATATGAGATTTGCAAGTGGTCTTTCGATTTCTTTGAAACTTTGGGAAATATTAGTTCTAGGTAAGATACATTCAAGCCTAAAAGGATTTTGAAAAATTTTCAAAATTGAGTCATCTACGCCATGTTGAATATCGGGACCGTGTTTTTTCAAAAATCAATATTTCTTGAACCGGTGGATGGATTTCAATGCAATTTACAGACAATATAGAAACAAATAAGTAGTTTAAATTAGTATTATGTAAAAAAAAAATTTCGAAATTTTGACCAAAAAAAAGTCAAAAAATTTTTTTGAATCAATTTTTAGTTGATTTGGCCACTTTTTTAGATTTTCTGTTATACACGTAACGATTCCTTATGATTTAACCTTTATTTTGAAAAAAAAAATTTTATGGTGTCTATAATAGTTCTCGAGATATTGCGATTTTAGTGGAAGCGAACACCGTGAATTTCGCGGTTACGCAGCGCAGGAGTAGAAAAACGCGCACAGACCTGCAGCAGTCTGCTCCAGTCACTTCATACAGGAACACATAACGCAGCGCGAACCGTGCGTGCGTACGCGAAAGTGCGTGCGCGCTTCCACTAAAATCGCAATATCTCGAGAACTATTATAGACACCATAAAATTTTTTTTTTCAAAATAAAGGTTAAATCATAAGGAATCGTTACGTGTATAACAGAAAATCTAAAAAAGTGGCCAAATCAACTAAAAATTGATTCAAAAAAATTTTTTGACTTTTTTTTGGTCAAAATTTCGAAATTTTTTTTTTACATAATACTAATTTAAACTACTTATTTGTTTCTATATTGTCTGTAAATTGCATTGAAATCCATCCACCGGTTCAAGAAATATTGATTTTTGAAAAAACACGGTCCCGATATTCAACATGGCGTAGATGACTCAATTTTGAAAATTTTTCAAAATCCTTTTAGGCTTGAATGTATCTTACCTAGAACTAATATTTCCCAAAGTTTCAAAGAAATCGAAAGACCACTTGCAAATCTCATATTTTCTGACGGAGTCTTACCCATATATGAAACAAAAATAAAAGAAATTACAACAACATGTGGATTAATGGCATAACAAATATAAAATGTCATAATTATTTCTTGCTAAGCGGAGAGGCACTAATTTTTCAAGCTACCAATGCAGGTTAGAACAAAAATCCAGTTTGAGGAAATTAGTAGACAAAGAAACAAAAAAATCCAAAAACAATATATTTACAACTGTAGTATATGTATACATGTGTGAATATGAGGATATGTGAGAAACTATGTAGCAAAAAAAAAAAACAATTAAACTACTACCACACACACACACACATACACACGGTGCTGCATACGGAAGTAATGGAAGTCTTTTGCACAATTTATTTATTAAGGAATTAGTAGCAAACACGTTCAAAGCTATACATGCGTATGTATGTATGTATGTATTTTGCTATGTTTTTGAAATTACGCTTCAAACTGAATTTTAGTGTGATTAGCACTTGAAAAATTAGTGCCCATAATATTTTTTCTTATATTTTATGGTTAGTTTTGTAATATTAAACATTTCTTTTTCCATTTTCTTCATATTTTTCATATTTTCATTGCAACAAAAAACATAAACATATACATATGCAAGTCAAACATTTCATAGTTCTTCAAAAATGCTTAATTCTCATAACATAAAAGTGCAAAAAACTTTACGTAATAATTATGTATGTATGTATATATGTAGGTAGGTATAGTATATGGAGTTATTTACTTTGTGTTAATTTCAGGTGCAGAAATTAAATTTTTTTATACACAAATATACATATGTAGGTATGTAAGATAATTAACCCTTTCGCTATATCTTTTTATTGCGCCATCCAAAAAATCCAAATTTTTGTCTGAGTATTTATTTTAGGACCAATAACAATACAAATAATTTTTTTTTTAATTTTTTTTGTTAAGTGCTTTTTTTTTAATATTGCCATATGGCAACAAATGTTTTGTATTGGTTTCAATCGCAAATTGGTTTCTTCTGCAATCTAATGCAAGTTAACACCTTACGAGAAATTTGTTTTGTTTTAAAAATTACCACAGCTTTTAAAGCTGCGAGCGAAAAAATATTTATATGCCAAATGACATTGGACATTGAACATTTTTCTATATACTTTATTCAAAAGTTGTTGAAAACATTTGCCCAAAATGCCTCAAAAATCTAAAAATGCAAAACACAAATTTCAGAGTGAAGTGCTATATGCTAGAAAGCTTTCTTTAAAAATGTTGTATTACCGATATATAGTGGGCGGTTATTATTTATTTTATTTCTGTTTAACCATTAAACTTCAATTTTTGTAAATATGTAACAAAAAAGTTGATATTTTTTACAAGAGTGTTGACGGCCTTTTAAAGTTTACTGTTGCCAGATGGCAACAATATCGCGAAAGGGTGAAGTAGAATGCTTACAAAAATTTGGATGCGTTTTAAAATTTTTTATGTAATCTTATGTTTTTAACATTAATGCAATATTAGTTACACATTACAGTTATTTATTATATTTACTATACAAACAGTTAATAAATTTATGCATGTATGTATGTATGTATAAATACAGAATTATTTATATGTGTAATGTGCACGCAACTATTTAGTACATAACTAGTGCACTCTCTTCTAACGGACACCGCTCTTAAGGGGAAACCTCCCATAAGCGGACATCTCTCATAAGCGGACATCTCCCATAAGCGGAGAAAGTTTTCAGTCCCTTAGGTGCCCGCTTGGGAGAGAGTACACTGAGTATTTGTAGGTGCATAAATACCGTACATATATACACATATACGTACATGAAACATATACATATAGAAACACATTAAAAACACATACAATTAGGTGGGGTACAGCAGGCCTTAAGCGTTAAATGTTTGGTATGTAAGTAAAGTTTATATAAACATAAAATAAAAACCACAGTAATGGCGAAAATGCTTCAAAATAAAAGTTTGAAGAATGCTTAGGTTAAGGGTTAACTGTTAAAAAAGTGTCGTAAGAACTATTCCAGTTTAGTGGGAATAAGGATTTTGGGTAATAATGTACGTTCATACATATGTATGTATGTACACATACATATGCACTTGTAAATGTCTTTCAGTCAAGTATCCTATACAGGGAGATAGACGAAAGTTTTGTCTTCCGTAAAAGTTTATTTTTAAGTAATTACACTTGTCTTAAAAATTTTTTTTTCTTGGTGCTTCATGACAGTTCTTTTGAACCTGTGCACTTCCGAATGGTAGTCATGCAACAAACCAAATTTTTTACTTTTCTCAAAAACCTGAGGAGATAGAACGAGTACTTCTACTAAGACTCAAATTAAAACATGAATTTACCATTACAATAACAAAATATGTATATAAGTACCATATATGGGCAATCCACAGAAAGTCTACCACTGACAAAATATTAAAAGTTAATAAAATTACATACTCGTAGTTTTAGTATTATATATAATCCTAGGGAAACAATCAAATTGAATGCAAAGAAATTGAAAGTATAAATTCGTAGTGCTTTTCGAAATATTCATGATACTAAAGGGTTTTCCAATAACAAGTGTTAACAGACGGTATCGGGAGATGATTGACGATTTCTTATGGCCGTAATTAGATGGTATTGATCTGGACAACGTTTATTTTCAACAAGACGGCGCTACGTGCCACACAAGTTCCGGAACCATTGATCTTTTACAGGAAAAGTTTCCCGCCCGTGTTAACTCTCGAAGAAGTGATCACAATTGGCCAGCGAGATCTTGTGATTTAACTCCTTGTGACTTCTACCATAACCTAACCTTAGCCTATGCGGTTAGCTGTGAATGGCGGTGTCATGATTGTACCCCTCGCACATCTCAATTAATTTTTTTTTAATTATTTCCCTTTCTTTTCTATGAACGCAAATAAACTGAAAATTCGTATTAGCTTTTATCAGTTTTTTATGCCTCGTTCGTTGGCCTTTAACTTACGCACGCTTTACGCAAACACTGATCACCTGAATTAACTCCCGCCATTTCAATTAACTTGACAAATAAGTACCGTTGTATGTATTTCTGAATATCCGTAGATAGCAGATGCATTGATCTGTCTATAAAAGCCCCTATATAATTAACGTCGAGTTGCTTTTGCAGCTGCTAACTAAATTAGAGGCAATTTGAAATGCCAATTTGCAATCGCATGGGCAAATATCCGCGCTAAGTGGCATGCAACAATTTCATTGAGAGCGCAGTTTGAAGTCTGAAGCTATACTTAGCTCAATTAAGTAGTTGCATAAACAAACAGTGCATGTAGGTATGTATCAGGTAAATATCGAGGCGGATATTAGGTAAATATAGCAAGCAAATTTATGTACAGGGTGGTCCATATAATATTTTATTTTTAATCATATGTTACTTTGACAGTGGGAAGGAGCTGGAAATCTTGAAAGAAAAAAGAACTAAGAAGACAGAAAGCTTGAAAAACGTTGGCCGGCATTTATTGAAAATTTTCAAGTCAAAATTAAATTGCAATATGCTGGATAATAAGTTGGCAACACTGGAATAAGAAGACGGGCACTTCCTTTTTTGAATCTCGGACGACGTTACGATTTTCATATTTATTCTAAAGAGATTTCCTACCTTGTTCAATAAATTAAGTACAGTGAAACCTCTCCTAACAGACACCTCTATTAGCTGGACATCTCCCTTGAGCGGACATGTGTCTCTATACCAAATCTTATGTATCGCAAGAAGTTTCCCTCTTTTGAATGGACACCTCTATTGGATGGACAAAAGCTGATTAACAGTGAGTGCGCGCCCAAGAAAGGTTTGACTGTAACGTGAAAGCCGTGCAAACGAAAACGCACTTATTTTTACTAATATGCGGAAATCCACGTTTATCTATGGAGACGAAGCGCATTTCCAACTCAACGGCCATGACAACAAGCAAAATTGCCGCATCTGGGTAAAAGAAAACCCGCACGTGATTATCGAGAAGTCAATGCCCCCTCAGAGAGTGACAGTTTGGTGTGCACGTCGGAACGCTGTCATCATTGGCCAAATTTTTTTTTAAACTCAGCTGGAAACCATTTCGGTCAACGGTGAGCACTACAGAGGCATGATAAACGATTTTTTGTGATCGAAAATTTAAAACGTGCAATTGGGCGATCTTTAGTTACAGCGGGACGCAGAGCCATGCCACAATCCATTTTTTTGCGCGTCAAGTTCAGTAATCGAGTCATGAGCCGTCTCGGTAATTGACCACTTCGGAGTTGCGATTTGATGTCGTTAGACTTTTTTGTGGGGTGCCGTAAAGAATCGATGTTATGCGAATAAATAATTAACGATTCAGATATACATTTGAGATGAATAGCGAGCAGCCATTCGTGAGATAAGCCGTGACACCGACACCACGGTCTTGGAAAACTGGGTTAACAGGCACCGGGGTAGCCACTTGAATGAAATCGTGTTCCATAAACAATGGGAAGTGATCTTTCGAATAGATTGATAAAATATGGAAAAAGTTTATTTTTGTTACTTTTTTAGTTTTTAAAAAGAAATCATTATATTGACCACCCTGTTTGATTTTTGTTAACTTTTTGGATTTTCAAAAAGAAATCACTATATATATGGAAAAACCTGTTTGTATTTTTTTTATTTTTAAAAAGGAAACACGATATGGAATAAATCGATTTTTCTTAATTTTTTTAAATAAAAAAAAAATTACTATATGGACAACTTTTGTTAATTTTTTTAAATTTTTTAAAGAAATTTCTATATGGACTACCCTGTTTGAATTTTCTTAATTTTTCGAATATTTAATGAGAAATTACTCAATGGACGAACCTGTTTGAATTTTGTTAATTTTTGTAATTTTTAAAAGAAGTCATCTACATGGACCACCCTGTTTGATTTTTGTTAATATTTTGGATTTCTTAAAAGAAATCACTACATGGAATAAATTGATTTTTGTTAATTTTTAAAAAGATATCACTTTATGTACCACCCTTTTTGATTTTTGTTCATCCTTTGACTTTGAGAAAGAAAACACTTAGATGTACCACCCTGTGTGAATTTTGTTAATTTTTTGAATTTTTAAAAAGAAATCCCTAGAAGGACTACCCTGTTTGGTTTTTGTTAATTTTTTGAATTATTAAAAACAAATCACTAAATGGGCCACCCTGTTTGAATTTTGTTCGTTTTTTGAATTTTTAAAAAGAAATCACTTAGATGTACCACCCTGTTTGAATTTCGTTAATTTTTGGAATTTTTAAAAAGAAAGCACTATGTGTACCACCCTGTTTGATTTTTGTACACTTTATGGACCACCCTGTTTGATTTTTGTTCATTATTTGACTTTGAGAAAGAACTCACTACATGGATCACGCTGTTTCAGTTTTGTTAATATTTTTGAAATTTTTAAAAAGAAATCACTATGTAGACCACCTTGTTTTAATTTTTTTAATTTTTAGAACTTTTAACAAGAAAGCTCTCTATGGACCACCCTGTTTGATTTTTGTAAATTCTTTTAATTTTTAGAAAGAAACCACTTTATGCACCACCCTTTTTGATATTTGTTCATTCTTTGACTTTGAGAAAGAAGTCACTTAGACGGACCACCCTGTTTGAATTTTGTTAATTTTTGGAATTTTTAAAAAGACAGTACTATGTGGACCACCCTGCTTAATTTTTGTTACTTTTTTAATTTTTATAAAGAAATCACTTTATACACCACCCTTTTTCATTTTTGTTCATTCTTTGACTTTGAGAAAGAACTCACTACATGGACCACCCTGTTTGATTTTTGTTAATTTTTTAAATTGTCAGAAAGAAATAACTACATATATGGATTACCCTGTATATATGTAATTTCACGTAATATAGGCGCAAACATAGCGACAGCGCATTTATGGCTTCAATTTCTGCTTTATTTACCTGAAACTATGCATTCATTGCACTTTTTCTTTTATTTAATTTATTTAATATTTTTAATTTATTTACACGCAATTTTATGTATGTATGCACTATGGATAGACATCACTATTATGAAAGCATGCAATAAAAAGACTCAAACGTCCTCATAATTCCGAAATCCTTGAGTTGAGTGCAAATAGTAATGCAAATGCATACAATATATGTATGTATGTGTGTGTGTGTGTGTGCATAGGCATGTAACTTCCGTTGTAATATTTGCATGATGCATAAGATCAATGACAGCATTTTGCTTTTAAAACTTATCCGGGTAAATACAAAAAGGCAAACAAATTAATCACGTTCTTCGCCGCCTCCAGCAGTCGCCCCAGAGAGATGCACATGCAACGACCGGGAGAAGGTCTCTACTGTTATTGCTTACTCCTATGCTGTACAGAGTTTACGAAGCCTACTCCTACTCTAAATGCAGTGACTGAAGCATTTCGCATAACCACAACCGCATAACCTTTTCATTATTGTCAGCCTAACTTGCCATTGTAGGAGTGTTTGTATGTTCGTGACTATTGCGCGAGCAGCTTTGTGCAGCTATAAAGTTAAGAAAACACTTTTAGTCTTGCTTACTTTACACACGCAAACACACACAAGTAGGTATGGGTATATGTTTTTGTGCAAACACTTTTATAGATACCATAATGTTTGTATGTGTGTAGGTAGAACTGTGGAGCATATGAATATGAAAACAAAAATTAAACTCAAAAAGTGGTGGCGGGCGTGGTAAATACGCAACTGCCTGAGATAGTAATAAAAGGAAACCACTTAACAGCTCCAGACCGACTAGTCTGTTGGCTGTGTACAGGGACTGACATTGAAAAGTGTTCATGACCGCACACATGACAAAATAGCCAAGTGAGGTAGAGGATTTATTAAATTGATGTGAAATGGACCTTGGCTGACCAGATTATGTTGATTGGTTGATTGATCTGTTAAGTCAATTAAGCTTTAGTTGGACCTCTCATATTGTACTCGGAATAATCAAGTAGTCGTACAGAGATCTCTCTAATAATTTGCTTAACCTGAAAATATTTGATAAACCAAGTGTAGCCTATAAATGATGAAGCTGACGCTGCTAGAGAAGAAGTAACTGTGCGGTAAATAGCAATAGGGAAAATCACACCCTTTTCGTTGCTTTGGCGTTTTGTTAGTGGGCAGTTTGCCAAATTTGTTTTATTGCTTTTTAACTTTTTTTATTTCTATTACTTTTAACATATTTCTGTTAGTTTAGCAATGCTCTTTCGCACCAACTGATTTATAAAAATTTCGTATAATTTAGAACAAAAAACTAAAAATGCCAAAATTTAACGAGAAAGCAAAAATTATGAATCAATTCATAAAAAGCGGTGCGGTGCAAATTATTTTGATTGCTAGTAAATAAATTTGTATACTCCAATTAGTTTAAGAAAATTCATCTAACAGTGCATAAATTCTATTCAATACCTCAGAATTTTGACTTGAACCTTTTGACTTAATTACATTTTTTTTCCTTCTTCCTCTTCTTCTTCTTCCTGATTGGCGCGATAACCACTTACACGATTTTTTCTTTCACTTTTTGACATTTAAACTCAAACTTCGCGACTGATCATCAAATGCCAATCTTCAAACAGCTGTTATTTTTGCCGACTACCGTTCAAATTGCCAAGCTTACCAAGGCGGCGTTCCTTACTTGGCGCTGATGCACTTTCGTTGGATTTACAAAAATGCAATACATATAGGCAAAAAATGGCAAGTAACGAATCGCTGAACTCGGTGTGAAGACTACTGATGAGTTCCAGTTGTTTGGGGTGCAGCCTGCTCATTCAAATGGTTATGTGCAAGGATCATAGATTACGAAGTTTGGCCATTCGAAGCGATATTGTGAAAGTAACTTTAGTTGCCACCTTAAGGGAGATTTGACAGAGAGAGAGAGAGAGAGAGAGCGACGAATGCAATGAAGTCAAAATATGTCTTCTAATCAGTCTAAGAATGAAAGAAACAAGTTTGCGCCCATCAGAGAGTGCGTGACGTCACACTAGTGCATTTGCATGAGAGGGATGTGAAAATTCGAACAAGAATGCAAGAAGAAGAAGAAATTATGCAAACAATACACGAATAAATTGCACAAGTGCGACTTGGAGGAGAACGGTCCAGAAGGAAATTGAAACGAAATGAAGATTCTTGCAAGATGCAGAACCAGATGGAGGTGTTTTACTGAGGCCCTATGCTCCAGTCGGAGAGACAGAAACCGATGATGATGATAAAAGTGGCGGTACCACCATTGACACAACCTCATTATTCGCTCCATTGTCTCTCAAGCAGTCGTTGTTCACACGCCAACGAAGTAACATGCGAAGTGATTGCGTTAATTTTTTCGTACTTCACCAACACAATCTCAGTTACGTCAGGAAATCGTTCTGATTCGTTCTGAGAGCCACATTCTCTGTGTTCTCTCCGCCGTGTTTATGTAATCAAATCAGTATAGCCATTGGAGCAGTAGCCTTTGTTCGCAGTAGAGTGGGATTTTTCGCCAGAAAATTGCGAATAGAGCAACGAGTTGTTGTGGGCTTCCACCTGAAACTGGAAACCTAACATTCAAACTTATTTTTTTTTAAATAAGTATACGGCAAGATCTGTTTATCGCGCGCCCATGTTTCTGCGTGATTAAGCGGTTTTGAGATGACCTCGAAAACGCTGACGATTACTCATGCCGATTACTTCAAAATAAATCAGAATTTCGGTAAACTGGTTCGATCATAGTATTGATCACCTTCATTGGGATTCTGAAGGCTAAATTATAGGCCTTTAATGTTCTTGTTGAGCCCCGTGATTAAAGACGATATAACACATGGGCTGAAAAAACCCGGGTCTAATACATATGTAGATGGCACTAGTTATATTGCATTCACCTCTTTTTCAGTTAGTACAAGTTTTAAAAAGGCAGTTGTAAAAATTTCATGATAATCTATTCATTGGTTCGTGAGTTATTGCGCTAAGAGTGACGATATTTTTGTTATTTTCAATGGATCAAAAGGGATTTCCTCTTTCCATTTTGCACTGCTTCTTGATGGGAAAAAATACTATTCAAACGAGGCAATGGCTTGAGAATGGTTATGGGGACCCGCTCCATCAGAAACAACAAAAAAACAGTGGTTTGTTGACTTCAAACGGGTCGTAGAGACACCGATGATGGACAACGCGGTGGACGCCCAAATGAGGTGGTAACACCAGAAAACATCAAAAATATTCACAAAATCATTTTGAATGATCGAAACGTGAAGTTGCGTGAGTTAGCTGACATCGTAAAGATATCAAAAGAACGGGTTGGCTTTATATTGCATGAGCGTTTGACTCTCAGCTCTGTTCAAAGTGGGTGCCGCATTTGTCAAGGCATTGCACTGTGTCGCCAGTCAATCAAAAGAATCGCAAAACTACTTGAATTGAACTTCGATTTGCTCCCACATTCACCGTATCCACCAGATTTGGCTCCCAGTGACTATTGGTTGTTCGCAGACCCAAAAAAAATGCTCGCTGCTATGAAATTTCGTTCGAGTGAGGAGGTTATCGCTGAAACTGAGGCCTATTTTGAGGCAAAAAACAAAAAAAATCATTCTACAAAAGTGGTGTTGAAATGTTAGAACGGAGCTGGAATGATTGCGATGTTTTTGATGGAAATTACGTTGATGAATGAAGCTAATCTTGCGCAAAAAAAATCGTGTTTTCCTTGCTAGGGTCGGGACTTTTCAGCCCATTTATTATATATACACCATGATTCAGTAATAAAAGCTTTGCTCAGTAAGCAGATTTCTCGTTCTCTCTTGACAAATCGGCTCCTTAGCAAGGCACTGGGTTGCTAACTCTAGAGACTTTGAGTAAAAGAGGAGGAAAAGTAAAATTTTTAAGAAAACGTTTGGTTTTTAAAAGGGTGTGCTACGGTATGGAATACGTCCTGACATATCGCTTACATCAAGATAGCAAAGAGGATTTTTTTGAATCATGTATATAGGTACAGCTAAATACTTTGACGCGCTAAAAGATTCCAAATCCAATGAAAATTATTTTTCAATTTTTTTTTTGTACAAAAAAATACTTTAATACACTATTTTTTCAATTCCTCTTTTAAGTACTAAATTTACAATTTTCTGTTTTTTTCTGTGTAAAAGTGGCATCCGCAAGTTACTCAAAGAGATTGACACCAGCATTGTAATGCTCATTCTAAAGACACACTTAAGTCTGATGTGAATGGAAAAAGAAAAAAAGCAAAGCCAAGAAAAAGCAGCGAAGCAGATTCACCATCTATTCACTGAGTGGCAGTGGCAAAAAGGTCAAGTTTAGAATCGCACTTGAAACTGCAAGATAGTCGATTATCGTAGACGAAGTGTAATAGAACACACACACACATGCATACATAAGGAAGACAAAAGGCGACAGTTTTGCAAGTTTGTTAATTGCGAAAATATCATGTAAGCCACACGTAATTGTTTATGTATGTATGTATGCATGTATGGGAGCAGAATTATACAGACCACAGCGTATTTTTTGTCTTAGCCTTGCGACTAGCAGCCGAGTGCTGACGTACGAAAATTTAAATAAGTGCAAGCGCCTATTGTGGGCGGTCACGTACATGGGCGCACTTAACGGTAACATAGTGCGGGAATATGTATGTGTGTGTGTGCAGAACAGATGTGTATGACTTTTCCGGTTGTGGCTGGTTCATTATGCGCACAAGTAAGGCTGTTAATAAGTGCAATCTTGAATTGAGGAACCAAGGAACTTTTAAGGAAACTACTTTTGTGATAGTCCTTAAGAATAATTTCGCATAAGATAGTCATTCTGTGTATAACACAAAGAAGTGTGTAATGCGCTTGTCTATTCAATAGGTGTAGCTATTCCTCTACATACAACACACAGTAGAGTTCGGGCAGCTCCGAAGGTCAGATAGTGCCTTTTTTTAGCAGGAATACTCTTGGCGGTTTGTCATGGCCTGCCGAGCGGGCGAACGGTCATGTTGCTATCACGGCTGCGTCTTATGATAACCATGCGGTTGGCCTAATTTCGGGACCTTTTTTCTAGCATAAAAGACCTTACATCGCTAATACCTAATACGACTAATTTGAAGTGCTCTCTTTAATGGTAGTCTTAGGGAACCAAACCTTATAAGATTAGATTCTTTATGAGGTTTGCACTTTAATCTCATGGGATTTTGTGACCTATACCCATCACAGTATCTCATCCAGACAGAGTTCCCTTATCAAACTCAGGATGGAGCCGGGTTGGATTGCACGTATGTACCTTTCTTCTGGCTGCAGTTGGCCAAGGTGTCTCAATCTTCACCGCGCTATAGCGCTGAATTCTAGGAGAAAGTGCATTGAAGTCTCTTGAGATTGATCGCGGAAACGACAAGAGTTCGTACACCAAATACCGACCATATGCGGATGATTTCGCAGTGGCCTGTGAGAATTCCCGTGAGCATTCTCAGTTTATCCTTAGGGAGGGTTATGAGATTTTTAAACCGCGTTGGTTTTACCCGTCCAGTAGGGGTTTGGCCTAGCGTAGCCCAATAGTTTGGAGCCAGCAAGCCTTTAGCTCTTCAATCCTAAGCTTCTCTTTGATGGTGTGCTGTCCCATAGCAAGGAAGGGCTCGATTCCTATTAAAGGCGAGGCCGCAGCCTATCTCGCCAATGCGTCCCGGTATTTCATTCCCAGTTATATCTCTGTGTCCTGGTACCCAAATTAGCCTCATGCGGTTGTGCGCTCCTTGTAGAGTAAGTTTCTCGAGCCATTGAAGGACCAAAACTTACGATCCTTGCGACCAAATGACAGGCGCATTTATTGGAATGATTATTGAGAAAATATCGGTAAAATAAAGCTATTATTTCAGGTCCAGTGTGGCTTTTAAATAAATCGTAAAGACGCGAGGCGCCAAAAAGTTGGGAATAATTTATTTGTAGCGCTCAATTTTGACAGTGAAATTGGGTGCTCCTTTAAATTCGGGAGAAATGGAGCAACCACTCGCTATCTTTCTCAACAACGCACCATTTCATGAACCCGTCTGTTGCGAATTTTACACAAAGCCCTCCCATTATTCCCTTACAAGATCCAATTGACTTAAAAATTGAGGGCATAGGATCGCTTCATCATCGCGGCTCGCAATAGACAAAGATTTTGCTCGAAAAAACTCATTTTCTTAGGAAGCGGGTTTTCGTTAAGGCGGTTAAGTTAGCAAGCAAAACTGCTTCATCTAGTGATCGAAAAACTTGGACTAGATTGTCGAGAAGCCAATGCATCCTCAGAGAGTGACAGTTTGCTGCGAATTTTGGAGTAGTCATATCTTTGCGCCTTTTTCGTTGAAAATGTTGCTGATAACCCCGTTTCGATCCATGACGAGCATTGCAGAGGCATGATTAAAGATTTTTTGTGGCCGAAAATTGAAGATATGAACTGCTGAAAACCCTGTTTCGGTCAACGGCAAGCGCTGCAGAGGATGAGATAAATAATTTTTTGTACTTGAAGACATGGGCTTGGATAATCTTTGGTTTTACCAGAATAGCCACACAACCCATTCCGAAATCACTCTTTCGCGCGCTAAGTTCGGTAATCGAGTTATCAGCCGTACCGGCGATGCCAGTTGACTACCTCGGAGCTGCAATGTGACGCGTTTAGACTTTTTTGTGTGGTGCCGTTAAGGATTGATGTTATGTGAACATTTCATTCACGATTCAGATGCATAAGACGAATATCAAGCAAGCCTTAGGGCCAGAAACCGCCACCATGATCTTTGGAAAACTGATTTAGCAGAAGCACTACTTCGAGGCTAGCCGAGGCAGCCACATGAAGAAAATCGTGATCCATATATAATGGGAGCGCTCATCTTCTTCTTGATTGGCGCGATATCCGCTTAAGCGATTTTGGCCGAGCTTAAGCCAAAGCGCGCCAATCGTTTCTTTCTCGTGGTAACCGGCGCCAGCTCCAAGTGAAGCCAAGTTCTTTTCCATCTGTTGTTTCGAACGCAAAGAAGGCCTTCCTCTACCTCTGCTACCACCAGCTGGTACCGCATTGAATACTTTCAGCGCCGGAGCATTGGGAACGTTTGCTTTTTCGAATAAATCAATAATATATTGAAAATAATCGATTTATGTTCGTTGTTTTGAAGAAAACAAATCCCATATGGGCCACCCTGTATATTGGGGCACACTTCGGTTATTAAATGTTTGGCTGAGCTTCTATAAATTGTTCTGCACGCTATATTCTCTCTCTAAATTCTAGGAGAAGGTGCATTGGAGTCTCGTGAGATTGGTTGCAGAAACGACAGATGACTTCGCAGTGGCCTGTGAGAATGCCGGTGAGCATTCTCAGTTCATCCTTAGGGAGGGTTATGAGATTTTCAAACCTCGTTGGTGTTACCCTCCCAGTAGGGATTTCGCCTGGCGTAGCCCTATAGTTTGGAACCAGCAAGCCTCTCTTAGCCCTAGCTCTTCACTCCTAAGCTTCTCCTTGTGGGTTTCCATCTGATATTTTTGTCTTAAAAAATGTCTGATAATTTGAAGCGTTTAATAAAAAAAAAATGAAATGTGCCCGAGGAAGGGCGCTTGAGGGAAAACTGTCAAAATGGTCAAACAAAATTTCGTTAGGCGAAAAAAAATCTATCTTAATATTCATTAATCATTTAAACTAAGTTCTAAAGACAACAACCTTCTAAAATGTTTCACTCCTACCAAATTTCGGTTACTTCGAATTTTTGCAAAATTCTACGTCGCCGAGGGTCATTTTCGTCAGTCGGTCGCACAACTTTGAATGGCTTAAGCAATACATTCTCCACAAAGGATTTGTGGAACTTTGTGTGTGATGGCGGAGGCGACAGCTCCAGCTCAATATCACTATCCGAGTCCTCAACATCGGAATGCCCCATTTTATGTTCACCTGCATTATTGTTCAGTATTGAAGGTGAATCGTCGAAATTCTCCAGCGATTTATTGCGCAAATACGAAGAATCAGTGGAAGTGGTGGACAATGAAAACTCATCCACCAAACGTTCAAAGGACTTTGCGATTTTTCGCTGGCCACTGCCCTTGTCGCCACTGTTCGCCAAATTGGTGGCATTCTTCATTTTCATGGCACCTGATGCATGCGGCAACGTATGCGAATTGCTCTGACTGTCGTGCGGTTCAGATCTTTGTTGGCTTTTATTACCCTGTGTGGGCGGCAAGAAAGTGCCCTTTGTCAGCGTTAGCAAACTGTTGTCTTCCGCATAGATTAGAACGTTTTCTTTGTTCATTTCCAACTTCACCTCATCATTGGCAAGGCGATAGCTGTTATTGCGTTTCAGTGGGCGACGTTGTGTTGGCGTGGATGTCAATGGCAGTGGCAGTGCTGACTGCGCATTTTGTCTTGTTGTAGGTGGTGGTGGTGAAGGGAGCGGTGGCGGGGCTGGTGTGGGCGCTACAGCTGCATCAGTCGAAATGGAAAACTGCTGCGTTGCAGCAATTGGGTCAGCAGTTGCAGAAATCGATATTCGTTTACTACAATTCGTAGTAGCAACTTGGCTAACGCCAAAATCAACATCATCGTCTGCCGCACGAGATGTGCCCGGAGAGTCAGTGGGGGACGTTTGCAATGCCGGTGGCAGGGGCGTGTGGGTGACGTGTGCTTGCGACGTAATGGCTGCAGACGTGAATGCATTGCAGCGAGCATCTGCTACACCATTTAGTTTTATGTGCCCTCTTGGCGGCAGCGGTGGAGGCAAGTCCTTAGACTGCTTACGCGTGGGGGCCATTGATTGCTGATTTTCCACCACCGCTTTTGGCACATCATAGTGCGGTGGTTGCGCTAAGGGTGGACTGGGGAGTACACTTTCGAATATTATACATGAAATTTCTGATTCTGACTTCTCATCAGGTAGACTGGAAAGACAAGGTACGGCATTAGCGTTAATTTCAGTTGTGGAAATTTCAAAACTTTCGCCTATTTTCCTACTGGTTTCTACACTGTAAGCGTTCGGTAAGCGTTCGGTGTTATTTACATCACTAGCATTGGCTTGTTGGATAGCATTGTTTGGTGCAAAAGTATAAGTGGTATGGGTTATGGTTTGCTTACAATTCTTATGCGTATTGGGTTTGGTGGCCGTATTGGCTGAAATTTGCTTACCTTCTTCCTTGGCAGAGGATGCACTCGAAGTGCCACTGCTGGTGTTCGTTGATGTGCTCGACGATATGGTGGAGCCCGTGGACGAAGTGGACTTGGTCGATGGAGAGGGCATCATCTTTAGCGCTGATGCCGGTGCTGGGGCGGTAATGATGTTCGATTGGAAGAATGGATTTGTATTGTTGGCCAACAGATTCTTGTTGTCTTGGTAACTGCTGCTGTACGGCAGTGCGGCACGAGGCTCCTCATACAAGCCAGACGACAATGACATATTTGAATGGCTGTTAGCTGTCTGCCCGGTGTAATGTTGCTGCGTAGGCTGCTGTTGCTGTTGTTGTCTGGCTAGAGTTAATGGTGACGTTGCAACAATGGGACGCACATTGGCGATTTTTCTGGTCGCCGCTACACCACCATTTAGCAAAAGTAATTTGGCCGCTGTTGTCTTTGCCGACACGGAAATATTCGCTTTCGCTGCGTTTGCACTTTCACTACCCAACTGAGACTGGGATTGGGATTGGGCTTGCAATTGCGCCTGCTGCGTGCGTTGTGCGTTCACACTTGTGATTTCGGGCAGCGCACTTTCAGTTTCTTTTACATACGGACCAGGTGCGAATGTTGTGTGCGCGCCCTTGCGTCGCTTCAAGCTGTCCGATTCGTAAATAATTTTACCCTGCGAATTTAGACGCACGCGAGCACCCTTGTGTTGCGTTAGTGGAGAGGCTGAAGACTGCTCTCGCACTTCGCTGATTTCGGCATACATGGGCACGGCGGATTGAACAACCGATTTGCTTTGTTGTGCGGATTCTGCGCACTGTGCGGCCGTAGTCGTCGTCTGTTTGTGCATTGCTTCCGTCTCGAACGTGGCTGCACTGCCATCGGTGGCGGTAATTTCATTGTTGGCTGTTGCACTCAATGCTGCACCGCTGCTGTATGTACTGCCACCAGCTTTACGCAAATGTTGTGGCAGCTCATTCAATGAAACATACTCGGTCTCGCGCTTCCTGCCCGCCGCAAGCGTTTTGTTGGGCTCGTGAGCTTTTGTCGCTGCGTCGGCAGCAGCAGAGGCAACGCCAAGTTTGCGTCGAACTATGTCATTGGAATAGTAGATTCCAAGGCAGCTTGCACCTACTGCTTTCGGCGTTGGTAGTTGATTGTGCCGATTGTTGTTGCTAATGTCTGCAATGGTCACATACTCACCGGCTGTGTCGTACAGCTCGTCGTCATCGACCACACTCTCGGGCTGTGAGCTTTTACTGGGCGAACGTTTAATGCTTGGCAAGACGACTTTCAGTTTTTCGAACATGTTTAGGGCATAATTTGAATTTCGCTTCAGCACATTCAAATTGTGGTCTTTGTCACCCTTTGTGGGGGTGAGTGGCGCTTCCACCACTTTTCTCGCCGCATTGTTGCCATCCACAGTGCAATAGCCGGACACTTCGTTTATTTCCACTTTAAGGGTGGTTTCTCCTTTTCTAGCAGCTTTCGCACATGGCGAGCTTTGTGGTGTTAAAGTGCGGTCTGGATCGTAAGCTTCATCGCCATCGCCGCCATCTTTGCTTTGGTTCTCGTCATCGCTAGTGGTTGGCGTTATGATGCACATAGACGGTATGCGCTTTGCGTTAATAGCAGTCTTTTGTTTGATGCGCTCAATACGTTCCACACCCTCCAAATCGGAGCTTTCGGAGCATTCCACCTCGGACAGAACGATTGCGGGCAACGGCTGCGCTGAGCGACGTCGTATACGTTTTTCAAAATCAAATTCGTCTTCTTGTGACTCGGGCGTTTCAAAGTTACCCTTGATGCCGTCAATATCGTTCGCATCACCAGTGGTGTTTAATTTAAGGCCGGCATTCACATTGCGCTTTATGGTGCCAGTGCGTTCTAAAGTGCTACCTATGGTGCTGCTGGAGTAGCTGCGTTCAAGCGTGCTAGTGCTGGCGCTATTACTGTGGTTATTCTTGTTCAACTTACCCAATGAGCTGATGCGTTCGGGCACATCTGGACCCACGCTATTCAGGCTGCTTTGTTCGCCACTCACCAGCAGAGTTGTGCACACAGTGCCCGCCGAGCTGGTCGTGGTGGATGTGGAGCCTTTGCCGAAGAGTTCATATTCGTTTTCGGCCGTTAACACGGTTTGGTTGGACTGGCTGCCAAAGGAATAGTTACTCGTATGCAACATTTGATTGTGTTGCAATGGCGTCATTGGCGGATCTTCTTCTTTCAGCGTGCGCAGACCACTGTCCATGTGAAATGAAGTGTAATAGCCCTCTGTGTCACACGAATAGGCCGAGCTTGTTTCATCATCCAAATGATTGGGATATGAGCCATCGGCTACTTGTAAATCGGGAGTGGCGGTACCCTCGCTAGTTACGCTGCTCGAGGCGGACGTATTCAAGAAGCGACGTCGACTCATCATTGACGATGGCGGACCACTACCTGGATGAAAGCTTGACACATTAAGCGATGTATTTGAAGCACTCGACTTCGGTTGTATAGTAATTTCGCTGCCTATAGAAGCTCGCCCCGATTCAGAGCTAGCACTCCAATTGCCGCTAGACGAATGCGGTTGTTCCTCTTTGCCGCCCAGCGCATCGTTGGCGGTGATACCGAGTCGCCGTTGACGATTCAACGATGAGGTATCACGCAATTTCACGTTACCACAGGTGGCCAGATGCAGTTTACCTTTAAGGTGCCCGCTGCTGCTCACACTCATGCTCTTCTCCGACGACGAATATGACGGTTTTCGTTCATGCGAAAACCGACCTTCGTTCTTTTGGCTCACCAGTTCATGCACAACGCATTCATCATCGATGTCGCCCGTCTCGGTGCGCGTCGATTGGCTTGGCTTCGTTGGTATGATTGTGACGTTATTACCGCTCGTCTCTGCTTTTTCAGGCGTCGGCGGTTGTTGCTGCGAACTATTGCTGCTGCTGCTGCTGCTCGCCGACACATCATGAGCGCCACTATCGCTGGCCGATTGCGCTGTTGTCTCGGCGCGTTGCATAAATTTGAAGCGATTCCGGCCCCATTGTTTAAGCGAATTTAGGCGTGTCAATGTGTTCTTGCCCTTATCGTAGGGCAAGGCAACAGCATCTTTTTTTAAAATATCGCTCGATTTGCTGCGCCCGAACTTTTTCGATTTATCGCTGCGACGCACATCCTCGTCATTACCATCGGCAGCTGCGGCGGCATTGGCTCCTATGGGGACGTTTGAATTGGTTTTGCCGACGGCGCTTTTAATCTCACCGCTTGTTGCTGTCGAGTCACTATATTGGAAAATTTATATTTTTCGATCGACGAACGAAAAACGAACCAAAAATGTGTGGAAAAAGAAAAATAATGTTTGGCTTTTGTTAGTTTTTTTTTGTTTGTAAGAAATGAGCTCAGCGGCATGATGTTGTAAGTTAAATGGCGACGAAAGATTTCAGTATTACAGTAAGTAATTTAGGGGAATAATGAACTAAACTTAAAAATACCCTACACTCAGTATGAACGGCTTTCAGGAATGTACAAATGCTAATGATAGTAGTTCATTGCTTGAAACATTTTCGAAAAAAACGCTGTTTGAGTTTGAAGAAGAGTTTGTAAAATAAAAATAATTAGACGTTATTTCAAAAAATATTGTCTAGGTCAATACAATAGAATAATTTGTATAAGATATTTCTATTCTTAATGGATATAAGATATTTCAATCTGAATGTAAGTTATAATTAAGACTCTAAATACACTGTACAACACAGAAAAAGCATGGTTCCGACAATGGATTCTAGAGAGGGCGATCCGAAAGTTTAGGTCTGAATTTTATTTCGCTTTCACTATTTCACACCTTTTTATGGTTAATCAGCATGGAAAACTAAATATGTGATCCTTACATTTTAGATATTTGTTGTGCTCATCAGTTATATGTAAAAAATAATTCCATAATTTTGTGTTGAGGAAATAATATTTTAGAACTTATAATTTCTTCCGTGTGTGGATTAATTTTCTTCGTGTGTATTGAAAAAAATTGATTTGGTAGAATTTTAATATAAGAAGGTTACCGCATACATTTTCTCTTTGTCAATTTTGAGGCTTTTTGTGTTAAAAAACTTATAGTAGAATTTAAAGTAAATATTTTTGTGGAACATTTTAAATCTCTAACTCCTCAATAAATAGTTATTTTTTGTGTATTGTTGAAAAGGGCAAGAAATGCTCATAACAGACGGATATAATGTGCCTGAAAACTATTTTCTGTAAAATTCTTCTGATTCATAAGTCTTTTAAAACCAAAAGTCTCAAAATTCAACTGAAGTCAAAACGACAAATGTATACGGTAACTTTCACATATTGCAATTCTACCAAATTAAGGCGTTACTGGTAGTCAGAATTTTCAGAAAATTGTATTTTTTTGCATTTTTTTTAAGTCTAGGTTAGGTTAGGTTAGCCTGGTTGGCAATAAGCCACGCATAAACCTTTTGGCCCCTAGCGATACCAGATGGAGACCGACCTCTATGAATACTGAAGTAGCTTTTAACTCTAATTTGAATTACTCTATTTGTATCTTAATTTTTGTTATAATTCTGTTCTGAGGTAGTTGACTATGACTGATCGTTCGATTTGCTATTACTTCATTATAGGTCCCTTTGTCATTAAAATTTATTTTCTACTTTTTAGTTCCATTAGCAATAAAAGCGTGTTTTAAGCTATTTTTTATTTTCTACTTTAGCAAAAAATCGTGTTTTTTATTTTTTTTTTAAACTATTTTTTATTATGAATGAAAATTATTGTTATCATTGCAGTCAGTGAATAAATGTTTCGATATATTCGTGTTATATTTAATTCCTTTCTTATCGACTGTGAGTCTAAAAATTTAAATTTCCTATAAAAGAAAATGATCTGCAACAAAATAAATAAATTTCACACAAATAATTTAAAACCTACCGCCATTATCGCCCCATTTAAAAAAGCCTTTCGTACTGAGTGTAAGGTGCCCATAAATATGTATGTTTGTATTCGTATGCATAAATAAGAAAAAAAAACTTATCGAACTAGTTTTGGCTCTCAAAACAGTTCACCGTAGAAATTATTGTGATCTTAATACATATTTTGGTTTTTTTTTTTTAATTTCTTCCGCTTCGTTTGACTTAGTGGTTGTGTTGTTTGTTTTTTGTTCATGTTGTTTGTTCTGCCATTCAATTTGTTCCTGTTGTTGTTGCTATTGCACTCATCATTTAATCCACTTAAACAACATTCTTATCAAGAAATTTGTCTCTCAGACTAAAGCTGACAAATGCAGCAACGTCTCCAACGTTGAACGGCAATCAAAAGGAAAGGAGTAAAACATAAAAAAAAACTCTATAAATGCACAGACATCATCGCCATCGGCAAAAATAACAATAACAATAACAGCACGAAACAACAATACACGCATTTGTAAAAAAAAAAGTGGAATGCAAGAGAGCTTATGAGCACGAACAGACACCAAACATTAACGTTCGTTTTTTTTTCTCTTAAATTAATTAACAACAAAGTTCACAGATTAATTTCGAGACGTTAAGTACTTCCCATTTCTTCTCATTTCATATCATTTGCTATTAATCGTTGTACGGCAGTGCTGCAATTGCTTTGTTTTTGTTCTATTTGACATTTGTTTTATGCAGCTACTCGTACATATCTACATAGTTTTAAGCAGATTATAACATCGTTGTTCAATAATAAACTATTCCGATAATGTGGAGCCATGACAGGCAGGCGCACGTACATATTGCGTACTCATCGGACGCCCCGTTTCACTTCATTTGTAATGTACTCACACATACACGCATGCGAGTATCAATCGTATGCATTATCATTCATGAGAAGTAACAAACTCATTTGCATTAAGTGAATGTTTTTGATACAATAATTTTGTGAGAGCGGTGGGAACGGGGAAAGTTGGCATTGTTGGTAATGTAGAGTTTAATATTGTTTTTGGTAGGCAAAATAGAGGCATCCATTTAGAAGAATTATATGACGTTTCATTTCAGCACTTAAGTAAATTAAAAAGGGTGTACTGTATGTCGTTAAAAACTTTATTCATTTGTTAAGTATTTAAAAGTTCATAAAGTTGTTTGATTTGGACAAATATTAATATATTGCACAAGGTCAAGGTGCTCGGGGTATTCGATTATTGAAATTGTTACATTGTTGTGGTAAACACAATCTACATAAAAATATGTAAGTCATAAATATCGGTCGGAGAGTTAAACAAGCGATATGAAATGATGTTGATGAAAAGATTGAATAATCAAATATAATTTATGCACCTTTCATACAGTATGAGAACTACTTTTTTTACAGCTACTAAGCTTGACACTCTCTCTCTTGCCAACACGTGCTACTTTGGACTAAGTGGGCAATTGAGTAGTAAAGTTCTCTCTCGACGAACAAAACTAACACTTTATAAGGCTCTCATCATGCTCGTCCTATCGTATGGCGCAGAAGCTTGGACGATGTCAACATTCGATGAGGTGCCGGCTAGCACGAGAATGAAACGACCGGCGCGCTTTGTTAGACTCGACCAAAACCACGTAAGCGGTTATAGCCCCAATCAAAAAAAAGAAGAAACTTGAGACTGCGTAAGATGAGCTGTTATTCGATATTTTTATCGCGAAAATTTGGTATTTTTTAGCCTAAACTTATAAATAGTATTTTTATTTACGAGCTTTTTATTTCTTCTTTTTTCAGTGAGTTGAAAAATTTATCTCGCCTAAAAGCTGAATGTGAATATTTTCGTGCTATGATTTATTACGATTTTCGTGCTATGATTTATTACGATTTTCGATATGGATTATCGAGATAGGAGTGTATTCCGGTACAACGAGTGCCAATGTGCCCGTCGCTCTTTGCCGGATGAATTTCGCGAAGGCCATCCAAAAGAGTTTTTTTTTGTGCCAGAAACAATCGATGCTGTGCGTCAATTGATAACGCAAGATCATCGTGTGACATATCGCGGGATAGATACATTCTTGGGTAAGAGTATTAGTGGACCAGTATACGTGAAATATTTCATGAACATTTGGCCTTCAAGAAGATTTGTTTTCGTTAGGCACAAATAACATAATTTGACAATTGCCCAAAAAAGGTGTTGTGTCGATTGTCGTAAAAAGAAGTTTAAGAAATTCAGCTGCGGTGGCACGTCTAAGACATCATAACAGATGACGAATCTTGGATGTATGCACATAAGCCGGAAACAATACAGCAATCGACAGGATGGGTGTTTCAAGACGAGCTTAATTAAACAAAAATTGTCTGCGGAAGAGGTGCCTCAAATCAAAATTTTCTAGGAAAACCTAGTCGTTTCGCAGCTGTACCAGTAAAGAAACTTAAAACATTCAATTCTGAGTGGTACACAACCATTTTGTTTGCCAGAAGTTTTCGAAAAAAAGAAAACCAACTGCCGTAGACGAATCATCCTTCACCAAATCTATTTGAGTTCTAATGTATCGGCCTACACAAAGAGTTTATGAGCATTCAAAAGATTAAATTCGTGGGTCATCCGCCTCCTAGCTCTTATTTTGCATTCAATGAACGAACATTAACGTTTCCAACGCCTATAGAAGCTGCTGAAGCCCTGCAGCTCGTTTTGGAAGTATCTACTTCTGAGTGGCAAAAGTGCTTTGAAAATTTATTCAATCGATAGCAGAAGTGTATAGACTTCCAAAGCGAATATTTTGAAAAGTAATAAAGTCAATTTCATTATAATTTTACTGTTTTTTTCTTTGTTTTCATTAATGGGCGCAAAATATAAAAGGCAATCCCTGTGTCTGAGTTAAACAACCACCTCATTCGCAGCCAGTCCTTCTCAGCAAAAGAAACAGAGTTGTGCATAAGGTGGCCGATCTTCGAGCTTAAGCTGGTCAAATGCGTAAGTCGGATTTATGAACGGCCAAGGACTGTCACTTCAGTAGCATTCCCATTAATACAAGGGAATGGGCGCTCACAAATACAAAAAAAGGTAGAGAGTAAGCTTTGCTCTTTCGAGAGCCACAAAGATCATAACTGAATAATTAGCCATTTTTTTAACAAATTAAAATGGTTAACTGTATTTTGCTATGAAGTGACGGAATGGCACTTGGCAGCATTGCGTATACCAAGAGAAGTAATAACAAAAACTTGGCATTAAGCGGTAATTGAGTGAATTGGAAAAAAAGAAGAAGACTTCAAAACGATCTGCTACCTGGCAGGTATTGTTTAAAAGCAACAACAAAATTTTTATCATTTGTTCTACTCATACCATAATTGTTAATATCGAAGAGTCAGTATTTTCTGCTAAACGAGTAATAAATTTTGCTAACAATCGACTAAGTTCTTATGCACGAGTAATTTTATTGAAGAACTCCAGGAAGAACATAAAAACACTCAACTCTACTTGTTCGTTCAATTTCGCACCTCCTGCACTTGTATGCCTATTGTTGTCTACACACACATACGCATGTATGCATATAGAAGAGTGCGTATGTGTGTATTTTATCTTGAATTTTATGATTTTTGATATTTGAGCCCAACCTATAAGGCCAGCGATAAAAAAATATGCTGAACTGCAGAGTGTCGTAATGCCAAAAAATATTGCGAGGATAAAGAAAAAACAAAAATCTGTTTTTTTTTTACTAAAAAACAAAGAAGACGTTAACTTTTGCTTTCAACGACCGACCGAAGGTTTCAAATTACAGTACACGGGCAAAAAACTGTGCATTTATGTACTTCACTTTACACCGCTGCCCATTACCAAACTCCAGTTGTTGGGAGAACTTGTGAATAAAATGCAGTGAACGCATAAAAGCAGTGAATTGGAATAACTTCATTGGGCAGATTTGGTTCACTAGTGAGAGCTCCTACATAACTGGTAGGCAGTGATGAACCATATCGACAATAATGGCGGGGAGAAGCAAAAACAAAAAAAAAAAAAACAAGAATGGTGTGGACAGATTTATGGATATTTTGTGAAGCGAGATGCGGTTGCCGCAGTGCGCGCACTATGAAGGAATGTGGAATATGTGAGTTGTGTTTGTGAGTGTGTGCATACAAGTTTTTCGCATATTGTCAGATTGAGTGGACATAAGTATACCCTACAAGGCAGCTGACGATCATATAAGTAAAGTACTCTTATTATTATTATAATCCTTTACTACAAAAGTGCTCACTAAACTACTCATTTTGCTTCTAGCCATAAGAAAAAACTGATAATTTCCCCTTGTCGGTGTGCCGTTTAGAGTACAGTAGATATATATTTCTCACTTATATGAAATTACTATTGGAGAGAGATACTATTAAGAGCGAGATAATATCACACCGACAAGGGGAAAGGAACACCAAATCAAATATTTGATGCCACATTAAAAAATGTTGTATATGTCATTCTGTTAACACGCATGTATTGGAGGCTAATGAAATACTTGTAAATGTGTTGGAATTTTTGCAAAAAGTGCTCAGCATTCATTGTCTTGTAGGGTATGTACACTCGCATGTATGCATATATGTATGAGGCTGTGTCTTATTCTTTTTTTGGGAGTTTGAGTATCACTGTAATACTGAAATCCTTATGTTGATTTATGATTTTGTTATGCAATATTTGCTATTGTTACTTTTTAAGTATTCCTCCGTTTTTTTTTCATTATATTTGATAATAGTTTATGTTGTTTATCTGTGGTGGTTCTTTGTGAGTGTCTATGTAGGTATGTTGATGACATTAATATGAACTTTTTGATGATAAAAATGATGAAATGTATGAAGCTGTTTGCGCTCTGGCTGGCTGGTAGGTTGCAATGATGTTGGCTGTGGGCGCAAAGCCGTTAAAGGATAAGTTTGTAGGTATGTATGTATGAATGTATGTATGCATGTATGCATGCATGTACGTATGTATGCATGTATGTATGTTTGTATGTACGTATGTAGGTACGTATGCATGTATGCATGTTTGTATGTTGAAAATGTCGTCTGCAATGTTTTTTGTATGTATGTATATAGTTGCTTGTAGGTGTTGAGCATCGCTTGATTTTCCAGCTTTACACTAGCATTTTTTATTAGCGCGCAGTTTTTGTTTTTTTTTTAGTTTCAATTAAATTTCGTTAAGCTGTTATTTTTGGTTGCATTGTTGGTTTAGTAACAAATATTCTTTACAGTTATGTGCAATCAATTTTCGTTCATTACAACAATTTACTGTACAGTAGAAATAAAGGAAATTGAGAGGCTCAAGTGTAATGTAGAGTTAGGTTTCATTTAGCAACAAAAAAAAAAAAACAAAAAAAGAAGAGAAAAAAAGAGAGCGCAGCGTAACAACGTAAATATGCACATGTATGTGTGTATGTAGGTATTTTGTATTTACAGCAAGCATGCAGAGAGCTTTTGATAGCCAACTAAGGAACATTTACTTTCGTTTTGCAATCAATATTCAACACAACATCAAACATTAATTTAGAGGCAATCAATTCAAAATATTCACAACTATTTAGTCATTTTATTTTGCAAATATGCATTCAAACTAAACTAAACAAAAAACAAAAACAACAAAAAAATAATCAAAACGAAATCAAACAGCATAACAAAGAATTAAAATCACAATAATTTCAACTAGGCTTGTCCATATGTTTGGCCATATGTAATAATATGCGTGTGTGATATATTCTAAATTAATATAATACATATAACTAAAACAAGTGTGTGCATATATGTATGTATGTATATCTATGTCTAATATGTTATGGTATGCATATATATGCCTAAGTTCGTTTTTTTGAAAATTATTTACATTGAGGAGAAATGCAATCGAGTTTATATGTATGCACGAGTATGTATGTATGTAAATGCATATGATATTTACAAGTAAATAAAAATGCTGTAATTTGGAGCACAAAAACATTGGTTTGTTTTTCTAGTCGTTTTATTATTAAATCTATTCTTAATACACAAGTATTTTTCGCAATAATTTTATTTTACACAAATGTCCATAGATAAATAAATTTTGATTGCAATCGTTCACATTTAAAATTAGGATTATATATGCATTTCTATATAAATAATAAATAAATAAATTACATTAAATCTCTAGTTGTTCTGTTCGTTGGTGGCTATAGTACGATGGCATGAATTAACAGTAAAATGTGTGTAAACATCTACTTCTCATTTTACAGGGATTTTTTTACATTAATTTTTTTTACAGGAATTTTTTCCATAAATTTGATTTAACACGAGTTAAAAAGAAAAATTTGTACGCATTGTTTTGTTTTCACGCGATTTTCAATATTTTATGTATTGTGCTTGCATCTAATAGAGCAAATAGAGTGAGATTTTTCAAAGCATGTAATAGACAAGCGTTGAGTCTCGGTAGATTTTGCTCGGGCCGTTAAATAATTTATTTTTAATAAATTAACATCTGTAACTAAGCACGAAATAAATTCAGAAGTATGCTCTAAAAAGAACTTTTTAATATTGTTTTCAGCTAATTCTCTTTTAGACGATTTATTTTTCACGAATTTTATGGAAAAATAAGAGCAAATTTGCGCCAAATAAAATATTTATTTAGACAGTAGTGAACCCCCCGTTCGAACCAAAACTATTGGATTTCATACATTTTACAAAATTTCTCTTAGTTTCAATAGAGCAGACGCTTGCATCGGATCAGCACTTCAACCTCTTCATCTTTTCTCCTATAAAAAATTGTATTTTTGGAGTACATGAATGTTGCCTCAACAAAGTTTACAATTTACTATATTTTTTGCAATAAGAACTCTGCTTACATGCCTGCACGATATCTTTTTCTTCAACTTTACCACAAAAAAGAAAAATATGTGTGACTTATTTATACTTACAAGCTTACCTAAAAGCGATAAATATTTTGAACTCCATTTTTTACATAGCGAACAACTAATTTTATTTCATTCGGTCTCACTAATTTTTTTTAAATTTAATTTTTTTAAATTTAATTTAATTTTTTAATTACATTTTTTTTAAATTTAATTAAAGTTTTTTTTATTAAATTAAATTTTTTGTATTTAATGAATTTTGTTTTTTAATTTAATTTAATTAATTTTTTATTTAATTTAATTTTTTTTAATTTAATTTAATTTTTTTAATTTAATTTAATTTAATTTTTTTTAATTTAATTTAATTTTTTCAATTTAATTAAATTAAATTTTTTGAATGCAAGTAATTTTTTTAATTTCATTTTTTAATTTAATTTTTTTAGTTTAATTTTTTTAATTTAATAATTTTTTTAAATTTACTTCTTTTATTTAAATTTTTTTTGTTAATTTTATTTCTTTTAATTTAATTTAATTTTTCTATTTAATTTAATTTGGTTGGTTGGTTTAAGGGTGACCCCGCATCGGAGTGCCACATAGACCGCAAGTTGGGTCCGTTGTGTTGCCCTAGAGCTCATTATTTTATATGATTTCCCCACCTAACCGAGATTTTTATTATAGATTTTGGTCCAAAATATTAATTCGCTTCGAGAATTTAATGAGAGATTCGATTTTCAGGTCCGAGAATGCTGAGAGAATGTCCGAGATTGTCAATTGTTGGAGAGCCTAGAAGAGCGAGTCGACTTCTGGCTAGGCCGGGACAACTGCACAGCAAATGTCTGCTCGATACTTCCTCATCTTCGTCTTCGCAGTATCTGCACAGGTCGTTTTGAGGAACCTCGAGCCGACGTGCGTGAGTGCCCAAAAGGCAGTGGCCGGTGATAAGAGATATTATATGCCTTAGTTCGTGTTTCGATAGACTTATAATGGTTTTTGTCTGTTTCAGATTGTAGGATGGCCAGATTTGTCTGGTCGTAACGCAAGTAGTTTCCACTCGCCACCTCCGATCAGCAATGCTGTGAAATTCTCGACCATTTAATTTAATTTTCTTAATTAAATTTTTTTAATTTATATTTTTTAATTGAATTTAAGTTTTTTAATTTAATTTTTAAATTTAATTAATTTTTTTATTCAATTTAATTTTTTTAATTTAATATTTTTTTGTAATTTACTTCTTTTATTTTCACTTTTTTTTAATTTTATTTTATTAATTTAATTTATTTTTTTATTTAATTTAATTTCCCTAATTTAATTTATTTTATTTATTTTTTTTAACTTAATAATTTTTTTAAATTTACTTCTCTTATTTTCACTTATTTTTTTTAAATTTTATTTTTTAAATTTAATTTAATTTAATTTTCTTAATTTTAGTTTTTTTAATTAATATTTTTTAATATATTATAATTTAATTTTCAAATTTTTTTTAATTTAATTAATTTTTTTATTCAATTTAATTTTTTAATTGAATATGTTTTTTTCAATTAACTTCTTTTATTTTCACTTTTTTTAATTTTATTTTAAAAATTAAATTTTTTTATTCATTTTTTTTTTATTTAATTTAATATTCTTAATTTAATTTTTTTAATTTAATAATTTTTTTCTTTTTTTTCACTTATTTTTGTAATTTAATTTTAATTTAATTTCATTTTTTCCTTTTTAATTTTTTTTTATATTTAATACATTTTTGTAATTTAATTATTTTATTTTTACTTTTTTTTATGAAGTTAAAATGTCACTCGATTGGGTTTTTGTTGTTTTTCTGGCTCACGATACCAATTCTGAAGCCTTTCGCTAAACACTGTAAACTTATTGGCTAACATACCAGCCTTAGCATTGCAGAATAGCCACCAACGACGTCGACAAATTTAAAAACAGGAAAACCTAAAGCAGCGAAACCATGATAAGACAACAACATACCCATTTGCCGCATCTTGAATTTCCTTCTGATCGGTGCCGGCGATTGTGTTGCGTCGCTTGCCGCGCACTCGTCGCGAACGTGAACGTCGGCTCACCGTTTGAACGTCATCGTTCAAATTGTTCGTCTCGGCCATGTTGCCGGTGTAGCAACCGGTTGTGGATTTGCGCGCCGCACACATGCGCTGGAAACGTTTGCCCGATGTGTCCACCGAGATCACTTCGGCGGGATACCTGGTAGAAGAAAAAAAAAACAAATTAAAAAAAAAAATAAGAAAATTGTTAGCATAGAGGATCACAAGATGCTCCTGCATTTGCACAAAAGTAAGTGGTGCGCAACTAAGATTGGATAAACAATAAAATTGTATTGTAAATAGTCGATCAAAGGGGCGGTTTAGCAACGGCGGCGGCACAACTGCTATGGCTGGGTCCGCTAACAGCGAATGAATAGAGGCATTTTAATGGCTGGATAACAGTTGCTTTCAGTTCTAGTCGTTCTCATTATGCAGTAACTGCCTTAGTTGCTGCTATTTTTTTCTTCCTTTAATTTTGCTGCTGTTGTTTTCTTAGCCGATCGGAATGAATAATTTAGAGGTTAATTGCATTCACGGTCATTACACGAGATCACGAAGTTATCTATTAATTTTCATTGGGTATGCGGTAATTTTCAACCACATTGTATGTGTATATGTATGTGAGTGTGTACGAAAAGCAGAGTGGGTTGATGGCATATTTTGGACCACCGCTTGCTCGTGTGACTCAGTAAGCGAAACACTAATTACTGGTCGGGGTTAGGAGTTTTATAAGGTCAGTTTTGATGAGAAAAAAAAAATAGCTTGAGGGTAAGATTCGGCATTAATTTACAGCTAAGAAAATATTGCGTATAAGCACTTCATTACATTTGGCGGCATGTAATCGCAACTCTTTAGTTTACGTAATCGAATATGCTTTGATGGTCGAAGAAAACCTGGGACAATAAAATTATATGTAAATATTTATTAATATTTTCTTCTAATAATGCTGGCCCTTTAGTAGTCGTTGATAATCTCATTTCTAAACATTGTTCATTTGAAGACTGTAAAATCCCTCTCTTTTAGACACACAAGTGTGGAGGAGAGGCTCAAGACATTTAACATTAGTTATAAGAAAAATGCCATCTTAGTGGCACAACATGATTGAGCGATTCTCTTAGTCTTGCAGAATAATTGCACAGAGCGCAAATTGCCTGAATTTTATAGTCTTGTACCCCGTGCAAAGGCACAACAACAAAATGTAGGCGAAATTATATATGCAATAGCCGTAAAGTATGCAACAGTGAAGCCGATTTATATATAACCAGGCTGTGAATTGTGACATGGCAAATACGATTCTTTGTCAGTTGTTTGCTGTTATTCTCTTATTATAACTTTACGTCGTGTAATGGGGATTTTTACTGCATAACCTATTAATGGTTCTCTTTTACCCGTCATAGATATTTCAAAAGCTCGTATTAACGGTTCGTTATTCATATCCAGAACACATTTAGAGGGAAGGTTTATGGAATTACATTTTTCAACATATTTTTTAACAGGTTCGGATTCAAGATGAAATTTAATAAAAAAAAATCTTTGTTTCAATATTTTTTTTTTAGTTTATTAATACTCAATTTTATTTAAGTTTTATCGTTTTCTAATTTATTAATATTCAATTTTATTGAATTATATAATAATTATAAGAAACATTAAGAAAATTGCAGTCGTAATTGCCGAGCAAATCACTGGGGAGTATGGGATTTGAATGAGGATGGAATTGCTAATAATCCACTCAAGCTCTTTCAGATTTACCAGGCTTACCTCCGCACTCTTCTAATTCAAAGTAGGTTAGCCCAGAAATTCAAAATAAGAAGTAAGAATAAAGAATAAGCAATAAAGGCTATTTGACATTATTGAATCGCAAATGCTTAAACGCAAATCGAAAATAGAATAAGGTTTGATTACAAGAACTTCTATAATTAGGTCCAATAGGTGTACCACGGATGAAAGATTACTGGGGTTTGTCCATCAGCTATGATGAAAAAAAAAATGTGGGGGCACCTTGGGTTGCCACGACACCGGACAACGGTTTGGTCTTGGCTACACCTTTTGAATTATTTTCACCACGATTCAAGAATGATAGATAACCTGGGTTGGGCAATCAGCTATAGTGAAAAACAAAGAGAGTAACTTCGGCTGCTATATCAACGAGTGCTTGGCAAGAGAATTTGCTTGCTTATTTCACACAAGAATGATGGAAACAAGATTGCGCCCATCAGAGAGTGTGTGACGTCACATTAGCTGAGTTGTGCAGTGTTGCCAACCGTTTGCTCTTCGCAATAAATTGAATGCTTTTTTATTTTTATACCCAAAATGCGAAAATTTTTAAGTTTGGTATTTGTTCCTTTTTTTAATTTGAAGCTACCGAAACTGTAAGTCATAAAAAAACTGTATGCATTAGTAAACGAAAGTATGTTAAAAAAAGTCAATCTGAGAAGATTTTAGTGTTAATACAAATTTATTGGTTCTTATAAATTTTGAAAGTGCAAATTTAATTTTTTGCTCCTTTAAAGGTTATTCAAGAATATTAAATGTCCCTCTCTGAACTCTTCTTAACATTGAAAACCTTTTTACATATTTTGAAAAGCGTTTGAATTTACTAAATGCGATTGAAAACCATAGAGGTGTAATCGTTTCGTGCGGTCCTCAATCCTTAGTGGGACATAGGGCATCAAGAGGAGTATTCATAGTAAAAATAAACAAAACAAAAATACCAGAAAACACTGAAGAAACCACAGCTACATTTTTACAAAAAGAGTACCTACATTACCTCAAATATGGCAAAAAAGACGTTCTCTTCACAAAAAACTCATAGATAAAATTTTACATTACCATAACACATTTACTTTAAAAACGAACATTTTAAAGACAATTTGCCACGCATACAGTGTTCTTTGAGTAATTAAATAAAAATTTGGCATTTCATTTTCTTTGAATGGGCATTTTAGTGCGTTTTTATATCCAAAACTAGGCAACGCTGCAGTATTGACAGAGAGTGACTTGCCAGCTAGAAGAAGAAGAACATCAACAACAACTGTAATCGCGGGCAATGCGGCCAGATGTTAAAAAATGTAAAGCTAAATAAAACTGAGTGAATTATTGAACAAATTAAAAAGAAATTTATATTTTCTTCCAAAATTATAAACATTGCATTTTAATTAGAACAGGCTAGAAAAATGTCATGAAGAAAGAACTAAAACTCCAAGACTAAATAACAAAAAAAATTGTAAATCAAGTTACGAAAATGGTAATCTGCCCATACTAGTCATCAATAGTGCTAATACGACGTCACTCATTATCAAATTCGCTGAGAGCAAAGTAACGGTACCACGATAGGCGCCATCTCATTATTCTTTCCATCATGCCAACGAAGCAAGATGGCGTAATGAAACCACATGCAAAAGCGCCCGACAATTATGGCCGACTCTCAATGCTAAATGCACAGCATCTGATTTCAGTTATAACGAGGGCATTGTCTAATATACAGGCACGTCCAGAGGATAACTTCTGCAGAAGATGCCTAGATGAGGAAGAGAAAGAGACAATCTCGCACCTTCTGTGCGCTTGTTCTGCTCTTTCCAGATGAAGATTTATTATTTTAGGTAGACTATTCTTTAATGAGTTGAATCATCTCAGTACTCGGGAAATCAGGAATCTTTTGCCATTTTTGACAAGTACACACTAGTTTTAGGAGAGATAAGGACAAGTTCCCCACGAAACACAATGGGCTATAAGTCTCAGGCTCACAGTGCCCCACAGTGGACAACCGCTTCAACCTAACCAGAATTGAGTGAGGTCTGTTTTTGATTTTTTCGTATATCACCAGCATAATTTCACTTTTTTCGTAAACAAACCAGTGTCATGACCCTGGTTACGTTAGCCAGTTAGCTGATTCTTCCAAATTCTCGGTGAACCGGTTAACGGTCTGATATTGGCCATACCTTTTGAATTTTGTTCACCATAGGTGTACCACCTGAATTTAATCATTTGCAGTTGCTCATCTATTTTACTTTTTCAATGATAATAAGCCAGGTGCAAGATCAACGCCTGTGAATTACAGTCTGTGTCAGGAAAAAAGGACAGCGACTATTCATGAAGTATAAAAGATATGCATTTAAAATTGTTTGACATGAAAGTACATACAAACTACTCAATAAGCCGTGTAGTCTCCATCGTTGTCGAGTATAGCCTGGCATCTTTTCTGCAAGCTTTGAATCAGCTTTACGGCGTAGCTCCTCGACAAAGAGGACCAAGGACTGGGCTTCCGGCAAGATGAGTTTTCATAATTCCAATGGGGTTGGCGTCTGGAGACTGGGAAGGCCAGTCCATTACTGTGACGCCATTTTCTTGTTTCCACAAAAATACCGCATCGAAATTCTTTGCGTACTTCTCACTCATTTCTGTTTGGTTGCGTTTACGAAAAAGTCGCGAACGACACTAACCTGAATTAGCACTGACGTCGTAGCCTTTGAGGGGGACTATTACGCAGCAAAAAGAAGAATGAAATGTATCTTGAGGTTACAAGAAAAAAACCGGTTCTTAACTTCTGACGCAGACTGTAGATCTGGTAAATCTGTGTTTTTCACACGGTCAGTTCACTTATTTTTACACAAGCAGCAAAAGCCACAGGTAAAGTGCCAGTCTCAGGGCATTAGAGCAAATTACCTTCGTAAAAAAGCCATAAACAAAAATGCAAGCCCAGCCGGGGTTTTGCTGGCTGCTGGTATTAAAGAAATCACATAACGGATTTGATTTTGCTCTAATATTTACGTTTCATACTTTCCTTTCCATTTATGAATCTCGTCTGCAGAAGCCAAATGGGTAAACGGCGCCAAAGGCACTAAAGGCAGTCATAAGTTAAGCAAATAAATGAAATACGCGCCAATTAAGCGAAAGATTTAGGTAAGTACGAGTAGACTTAAGAAAAGAGATGCACATCAACAAGGAAAATTCGCTTATAGAAAAAATTGTTCATACTTAAAAAGAAAAAGAAAAATTGAAATCTCGTTAAAAAGTAAACTTTTGGTAGTAAAAGCAGCCCTTTCCAAGCATTAAGTGCTTAAGTTGAGAAGTTAATTATCGCGGAAAGGCGGAAAGTAATTAATTAGTGATGGTATTTAAGTTTGCAAACTTCAGCTGCAAGAGACGGACGACGCACCTAATTATTTTCCTTACAAATTTCTTAAAATGCCGCCTGGCAAAGTTCGAAGAACTAACCAAACATTTGTGTGGTGGAGTCAGGAATTCGTTTGATGCGCGCGTAAACTCATTATTTTAATGGCCCTTATTTAGGAAATCTAACAGGCAAACACTTCACACTTATTGGATATTTATTTGCCATTGACAAATACCTGTTTACTATATGTAGGTATATGTGTGTGTATATGCGTACAGTGGTCACACAATTTATTCGTACACTCACATTTTATAAGCAGGTACACCTGATACCCAACACAAAATTTATACAAAAGAACAAAATTTGGATATATATTCGTACAAAATAACATATTTATTCAATATTTAATGAATAAAAACTTTGAAATTCACTTCTGGAATTAGCGAACTTAAGGAAATAATGAAATAAGGCACAATTGCATGCAAAAATATTGGGTAGTCGAAAAAGTATTTTCGTATTTTGTCAATAGATGTCGTTGGAGTCATCTATCTCCAGTGCTACCAATCACATTGTGTCGTATCATATAGTGTTAGAAAGGTGACATTTTAGGCTTCAAAAAAAATTAAATTCGGAGAAGTTGAAAAAAAGTTATAGCTGTTCAAAAATGAGTGAAAATAATGAAGAAATTCGCTATATTTTGAAATTTTTGTATAAAAAAGGGAAGAATGCCACGCAAGCCACCAATGGAATTTGTGAAGTTTACGGAGACGATGCTGTATCAGTTCGTGTAGCACAACAATGGTGCGCTCGCTTCCGTTCTGGAAATTTCGATGTGAAAGATGCACCTCGCTCTGGTCGACCTATCGTTGAAAAAGTCGATGCAATTATGAAAAAGATTGACCAGGACCGTCACATAAGCTGCCATGACATCGCCAAGGCACTAAACATTCATCATCAAACAGCATTTAAAAAGGCTGGTTACAAAAAGAAGCTCGATGTTTGAGTACCACATGAATTGTCTGTGAAAAATTTAATGGACCGAATTAACATCTGCGATTCTTTGCTGAAACGAAATGGAATCGAACCATTTCTGAAGCGAATGGTAACAGGAAACGAAAAGTGGATCAAATTCGACAATAATGTGCGAAAAAGATCATGGTGCAAGGGTGGTGAAGCTCAACAAATGGTCGCAAAGCCAGGATTGACGCCTCGAAAGGTTATGCTGTGTGTTTGGTGGGATTGGAAAGGAATCATTCACTATGAGCTGCTCCAGCCTGCTCGAACGATTGATTCTACACTTTACTGTCAACAACTGAGATTGAAGCAAGCAATCGAAAAAACGGCCAGAACTGATCAGCAGAAAGGGCGTCGTCTTCCATCAGGACAACGCTAAGCCACACACATCTTTGATGACTCGGCAAAAACTGGGAGAGCTTGGCTGGGAAGTTTTGATGCATCCACCATATAGCACTGACCTTGCACCAACGGACTACCATTTGTTTCGGTCAATGCAGAACTCCCTTAATGGAGTAAAGTTGGCTTCAAGAGAAGCATGTGAAAATTACTTGTCGCAGTTTTTCGACGAGAAACCTCAAAAGTTTTACACTAATGGATTAATGTCTCTAGAAGAAAAATGGCAAAGGGTGGTTGACAAAAATGGTACATATTTGGTTTAATAAAGTTCATTTTAAATATAAAAAAAATGAGTTGAAGTTTGATTAGAAATACGAAAAGACTTTTTCGACTACCAATATTACTCGTACATAGCCGTATAAAGAATATTTTATTAAAAAATAATAAAAAACGAGTATTCAGGACTTTTTTGGCCCGCCTTCAGCTTTAATAACTGCTTCTAAACGTCGTTGCATACTTTTTACCAATACATTCGTTTCATTAGGTGCATTTTTCCCCACTCAACACTTAAAACTGTTGTTGTTGTTGTTGTAGCAGTAACTTTGCCCTGTCAGTGTAGTGTAATCACCGGTCGGTCGTCTTCGTCTAGCTCATCTAATGGTAGGCCCAGGAAACTAGCTGTTTCGACAGGTTGGGTCCAGAGGGAGAGAGGTATTAGATGAGTGGGTTTGATGGGGCATGTGAAAAGGTGGTTAGTGTCGTGCGGGGTGCCTTCACATGCCGGACATATATGTATTTAGTATGTCGGGGTTGATTCTGGATAAGTAGGAGTTTAACCTGCTACAGTATCCAGAACGTAATTGTGCCAAAATTACGCGGGACTGTCGGGGAAGTTGGAGCTCTTCGTCTGCGATAGGTGGTGGTTGGACTCCGATAACAGCATTCGGGGTTCGGGAGCTTAGGAAGGTGATAATGGGCTCCCGATGAATGTCGTTTATGATCTGTCTGTATACGGTACGATCCAGTAGCTGTCGGTCTGTTTGTCTTGGATCTCGTCCGCGTAATTGAGGAAGTGCCTCCTGACGTGTCTAGGAGATGGCTCAGGCTCAAGCAGATGTCTGCATGGGTGAGGCCTACAGTAGCACCCTAGCAGAAAGTGCCTTCTGAGCAGTTTGTTATGCTCCTTCAAAGGCAGCATATGGGCCTCGTCGTGTAGGTGTTGTATCGGGGACATCATGAGACATCATGTCGCGACCCTTATGGCAGTGTTTTGGCAGGTCTGCAGCTTCGTCTACTGCGAATCACTGATTCCAGGCGACCAAAAAGGCGCAGCATAGTTTAGAACCGGTCGGCCTATTGCCTTGAAAGTTGACAGCAACATTTCCTTGTCTTTGCCCCAAGTGCTGCCGGCAAGCGACTTAAGGACCTTGTTGCGATTCTGTACTTTAGTTGCAATAGCGGTTGTATGCGCTGAGAAGGAGAGCAAAGTGTCAAAGGTAACTCCCAATATATTGGGATTGTTTACCGTCGAAATTGGTGTGTTATCGCGTTTTACCTTAAGGTGCAGCTTGACCTCCTTTGTACAGGTGGTGAAGAGGGTCGCCGTGGATAAAACTGTCTTTAATGACGTCTTTGATGTTATTTTGTGTTTTCTGATTCTCCTTTCTAAGAGTTCCAAGACAGGGTCAATTGGGTTCAGATCCGGTGATTCGGGTGGAGTTTTAAGCTGGTTACAGTGGTGGCTTAACGGCACTAACATGCAAATTATTTTTCAAAATATTTAAATACAGGTGTTTCTTCATTCTATCATCAATGAAAACCATTTTTCCTACTCCAGATGCGACTATGCACCCCCAAACTACTGCATTTCTTCCTCTATGCTTACCGGTAGAAATACGATTTTTTTTTCATTCTGTTCTGTATTTTCTTTTCGCCAAACTTTTCGAGGGCCATCTGATCCCGAAACATTAAATTTCGACTCATCACTGGATATGACGTCTTTCCAAAAATAATCTGGCTGACTTATATAGCGTTTGGCGAACTTCAATCTCTTCTTTCTGCTAATATCTGTAGGACATGCGGCGTGCAAATCTGATAAGATAACCAGCGTTGTGCAGGCAATTCCGAACTGTTTGTGGGCTTACTTTTTTATGCAAAGACTCTTGAATATTTCGGCATAGTATCGGCTGATGCTACTATGTTGCGTTCCTCACGTGGAGCCAATATTTCTTGCCTTGCGGCTTGGTGGTGATTAGCTTCCATGTTACCAGTATTAACGAAATTAGCAAAAACACTTTGCACCATATAATGCGATTTGCCAATTTGTTGTCGATTTTTTTCAATAACAATTTTACGCATTTCTAATGGTTAATCCGCACTTCGTCCCATTTTGTTACTTCCAATCGAGATATTACGCGCAACTGAAACTGAATCGGCGAGAAAAACTAAAAATAGCCTACCTTATTTCAGTTTCGGCAATATTAGTAAAAACCAAACGTTTTTTACTATTACTTTTGCAGTAAATTTTTTACGTACTACGCAGGGTGTACGAATAAATTGTGTGACCACTGTGCGCTCCTAAGTAAGTTGTGAAGTGAACTTTTTCACACTAAATAACAATAACTTAAGAATTTCATGCTGCGAACGCGTGCGTGAAATTGTAATTAATACAAAAACATTAACTCTACACTGCGACTCACCTTAAAGCTATAATTTTACATTGTTCCTCGGGTGAAGGCAGTCGATGATTCAAAGGCACATCTTTATTTATGTCGTTAGGCAGTTGCGTATTGTCGCCAATTTGGCTGACATTTATGGCGTAGAGTGCGTCGACCGCATCGGCGGATAGCACGGACGGAGATAGGGCGGGCGTCAATACCCCATTGTCGCCGATCACCATCGAGGTGCTAATGGACGTGTCAACATGATGCATACAATCGGGCGTGACCGTGACGTCACCCAACGCTTCGCTGGAAGTCCACTTGCGGAGATCTTCAATGGCGGCAGGCTGCAAAAAGGGTGAGAGAGGAGAAAAAGATAAGGAAATTAATTCAACTTAATTACATTTTGGAGAATGTCAAAATTTGATAAATTAATTGCAATTTTTATAAGAAAAGTGGAGCAAGGGAAACACGCGAACTTTAATTTGCATAAGCAAGCAATGTTGCCATGAATCTGATTAAAAGGAATTATAATTAAATTATAATGTTGTTGTTATTATTGTAACACCAAACATTTTTGTCGAACGCTACTACTAAGTGACAGTCCTGCGCTGGGCTGGATTTAAATCCGAGTCGTGCCGGTTAACGTAGAACTGATTGTGGGGCGTGTGGTAATCGAATTATTTATGGGATTGCTTTGTAGATATTGAATATTTCAAATAAATTGAGTAGTGAATACATTAATCTATATACATATGTATGTATGGACATTAGGGTGCATCACTTTCCCTACAAGATGGCTCCCTGTGTAGAGCTCCATGCAAGTGGGCAAAGTCTCGCCATTGACTTGGTACTGGTCGGGACGATTCCCCTGCATACTGTTCAAGCAATGATGATAGATTACCGCAGGTGTGACCATCAGCTATTTTGAAAACCGAAATTGAGCGAGTAACTTCGGCTACCACGTCACCGGGCACTCGGCAGCTGACTTCTGCCCGCTCACTTCATACGTATTCGCACACTCGTCCAATCAGTCGTTACTCAGACGGCAACAAGAGCGAAAGCTGTGTTGATTTTTTTTCCTGTATTACCAACACAATCTCATTTTTTTTCGTAAACAAACCGCTGTCATGACCCCGTTTACATCAACCAATCAGCTGACTCTTTCAAATTCACTGCGAGTCGGTTTACGGTCTGATAATGGCCACACCTTCTGAAGGGGTTCAAGTAGATTGAGAGCGAGCTTATGTGAGAAGTCGAAACTGTTCAAGGATGATAGATACCAGGTTTGCTGTTGTTGTTGTAACAGCATGTACGGGGAGTGCTGCTAGAGTGACAGTCCTTGGCCGAATATATAGTAAATCCGAGTCGTTCCGGTAACGTAGAACCGACTGTCGGGGGATCGTAAGGGTTTCCTCGTTAGGTGTATGGTGAAAAAAAAAAATTTAGGGGAACTTTGGATTCCACGTCATTTTATGTTTCACAAAATTTAGCATTAGCTTAGTGAAATACAAAACGAATGACGTCGGCATACCTGTCAAATTCGCTCAGAGCCAAATAACGGTCTGCTAGGTAGTGCACCTCTAAACATCTTTTCACCAATGGAAACTGTTGAGGATCTGTGGTTGTGCGCTGGGTGTGGGACCCTACACGTATAAAAAATCTCACAAAATAGAATAATAATGTTTCGAATAAGAAATCCCTTGTACTGTTTTTCCATCGGAATTATAAAATTTATTATATTCTAGGTTAGGTTAGGTTGGGTTATGGTGGTAGTTGGTCCGTACGACCAACTCACTTAGACCTTATAGGTTTGTTGTAATATCAATGTGTGACACGGGAACCTAATTTTTTTATCTTGAAACCGTTTTGTGAAATCATGGCTTTTATGAAGCGCAGGATTAGTCCAATATCCACGTCGGACAGTTGAAAAAGTGCTTATCTAGGCAACCTCCTCTAATTTTAGCTAAGGCTGGACAATTGCAAAGGAAGTGCATCTCTACAACTTCTACAATATTTATGCGAGAAAACTCATAGTCTCAAGGAATGCCTTTCAAATAGTGAATGTCCAGTTAACAAGCCACGACCTTCGACATATCCTCCCTTGAGAGACTAAGCAGTCCTTTGTTTTTTTCTTATTTATTTGTGGCCATAGTAGCCTAACTGTTACGCATGTATCTTCATCTTTCTATGCTCTATTGGCCTCTTGGTTAGAATAGTAGCTTTCCTGGCTAGCTCATCGACTCTACAATTCCCCTCAATATCTCTGTGCCCCGGGAACCCAAATAAGGCAGACCTTTGCAACCTTTGACCTTAGTATATCCGCATTCATTGATTTAATGGCCGCCTGGCTATCTGAGAATATATATATTGCAGTTTTTGTTACGACATGCGTACTTGGATACGTAGCCACTTCTTTTATAGCTGAAAGTTCTGCCTAATACATAGACATTGCAGTAGTCTGGTAGTCGAACAGATAGTTCAAGTCCTAATTCCTTCGAAAATACTCCATAGCCAACCTTATTGTCTAGCCTGGAATGAACTGCATAGAAATCTAATTCCGCCTTCTCCAGAGAGGCTTAGTGTTTGCCACTCTCTTCTTGGCGGTATGTTTCTCTTGAAGAGTCTGTCGAAGGTGAGTCTGGTAATAGAATAGTCTATTTGTTGTCTGTAACTATTCAGAGTGGGCAAAATAGAGGCGTAATCAGGTGTTTAGTGCAGGCAAATTGTTTAGCACTTCCAGCGCTTTATTTGCGGAAGTCTTTAATAAGTGATTTTTGCGTGAAATTTCGTACGTGAGCAGTTTATTTTTTCCAAGAAATAAAGGGATTCATAAAGTAACTTTCTAATGATGACTTATAAATCTAAATCGGTTAAGGTTTGGGTGAGTTATTCAAGCTTTCTTAAACCTATCTTCTAAAAAAAGTCAAATAGCATAGCATCAAAAATCGAATATTCACGCTGCGAAGGTTATGCTATGTATTTGGTGGGACCAAGTTGGTGTTATTTATTATGAATTGTTAAAACCAAGCGAAACCATCACTGGGGATTGGTATCGACTTAAATTGATGCGATTGAGCCGAGCACTGCACGAGAAGGCAGATAGGCTTTTTCATGCCTACATTCTACAGCATGACAACGCTCGGCTTCACGTTGCCAAACCCGTCAAAACCTACCTGGAAACACTGAAATGGGAAATCCTACCCCACCCGCCATATTCTCCAGATATTCCGCCGTCCGATTATCACCTGTTCCCATCATTGGCAAATGGTCTAGCTGACCAGCAGTTCCATTCATATGAAGACATAAAAAAATGGCTTGATCCGTGGATAGCCTCAAAAGATGAACAGTTTTACCGTGACGGTATACGAGATCTACCAGAAAGATGGGAAAAAGTAGTAGCCAGCGATGGGCTATACTTTCAATGATTCACTTGTAACTATTTGTTCAGAATAAAGTTGTATTTTCTTCAAAAAAAAAAAAAAAAAAAACAGCGGGAACATAGTTGCGCACCTAATATGATAATAAGAAACTCGATTTTGGAGGTATTACCAAATCGGTTCTGCTCATGTAAATTTTAATATTTTCCGAAATATTTTGACGGAAGCCCAGGAACATAATAAGATTTGTATAATTCCGATGAAAAAATAATATCTTATTTTTGGGTGAGACACTCTAATGTATACATATACATATATAGGCAAAGAAAAGTTTTACACGAAATGTGTGCGTGTAGGAAAAGAACCCAACCCAGAATATTAAAAATATTTTGGTTACGTTTGCCGAATTCGTTCATACATGCAAACTACCAGATCAAGGCAAGTATCGTCCTGCCTTAACACAAAAATGACGTGTTCAAACCCACTTGAATATTGGCTCTAAAACTATTAGCCTAAAAGTCATTTGCACAATCGGCACAATAAGAATGAAATGATTCGAAATAAAGCCAACCAACACCTAACAACCGCACCAATATCGAGGTCAGTTTGGTGGAAAGCGCTACTGCTTTTTGAAACCATGAATTCGTAAGTATAATATAATTTTTATTATCGACTGTCGTACAAGTATATGAGCGAAAGACATGCAAGGATAAATGCAGGGATAGAAAACAAGCAAAATTCTGAGCTCTAAAATCCCTAGACTCGTAAAACAAATTGCTAGTTCAGTGCGAGTAGCTGTGCTGAAAAACTATCGATGGTGCAACCTTCATTGATTAGTTTAGTAAATTTGAAGAGACGGATAGAGACGATATAGTATTGGTAAATATTAATTTTTGATTGTATATAGATTACAAAAAAACAAAAAGCTATAAATAATATGATTTAACCAGACATGTTTGTTAACTTTTTTATATGTATATTTGGTAAAAAACTAGGCATTTTCAAATAAAAACTATTATAGAGTAAGATGTTGAAGGAAATGGCAAGGCCGATGAGGTAGACAGAAAGGGTACTAATCTTCCACTGCTTGAAAACAGAAGCAACATTGGAACTCCCATGGCAACTTGCAAATTAAGGATAAAACAAAATATTCTCCAAGAGGCGAGAAGAATATACGTGTGTTATAACCAGGCTAGTTTGAGAGATCAAGAGAGAACATCCACAAGCAAAAATTTAAGAAATGGCAAATGTTGCAGCTAGAAATTCCGCCATTCGAAGGGGTATTCAAAAAGAGTCACATCTGCGGCATACATACATATATGCACATATATAAATGGCGCGTATATCACTTTTGGGTGCTTAACCGAGCTCCTCCTCCTATTTGAGGTGAGCGTCTTGATGTTGTTCCACAAATGGAGGGACCTACAGTTTCAAGATGACCCCGAACGGCAGATAATTTTTATGAGGAGCTTTTTCATGGCAGAAATAATATACATTCGGAGGTTTGCCATTGCCTGCCGAGGGATACATACACAATTACACAAAAAAGCACCCTTGAATAAATTTCGTAAAGAACGCCGCCTGGATTTTGCAAGAGAGCACATGGCTCGCAGTTTAGTTACAAATTCCGACATCACAGCCGTGAAGGTGGTGTTCGAATAGAAAATTATAGACTACATAATGATGGGAAACAGCTATAAAGTTCTGTTAGAATCATCTTTTTCCGAGATTCGTGAAACATTTAGACCTTTAATTGGATCTTTCAACAGGAAAATGCAACTGTACACACTTCACGTGCGGCCAAATTTGGATTGCGTCCAAAAACGTTGACACTTGAGCATGGGCAACGTATTCCCCATATCGGAGCATTATTAAAAACCTTATGGCTTCCTCGTAAGATTTATGAAAATGGGTCACAATTTGAAGACAAAAATGCTTTAATTCGAATCATTAAAATGGCCTGGTCTAAAATTTCATTAGGCTATCTGAAGAATTTGTAAACAAGGTAGCAGCACAAACAATTAAGCTTTACATAATAAATTAAAAAAAAAAACAGAATATCCTATATTTGTTATTATTTTTTCTTGTTTGGCTAGTGCCTCTCTATTCAAGTGAACCAATAAATCAAGCACAGTGTTACAGCTGCTGAAGTTGTACTGCTGCGAAATACTGTTAGATGGAATAATATTTTTATGCATGTTTATTTTCGAGCAAAGTATAGTCTTTACTAAGATAATCGGAAAACCTTGGATGACTAGATGAAATACGTTTGCTTTAATAACTATTTCCTTCCATAAGAATTATTGCCTCTAATCAAGTGAATCGGATTGTATGAGGATTGAACTTCTGCAGAATACTAGACCGATTAGCCAGAAACGGCTACACATAATAATAAGTAAACAAAAACGGATGAAAGCAAGGACTTTGGTTTCATCGACCCACCCACGATTTTCTCGCGAGTCGATCTAAAACTATTTGAGGATGGAAGTAACTCTTTTTTATCAGACCGCGCTCTTCAAAAATCGTACAAGCAGAAATCTACGCGGCGTCTAAGCGGCTCGATTGGCAATCGAACTCATCATCATAAATTCCTAGAGTCCCAAGTTGGATCATAGGACCGGAGTCGAACTAACCATGCCCCACTTTAATGTGAAAATTTTAATCAGCAAATCTCTATGTGAGAACATTGCTGACCAGCCTAAACTAACCTTATCTATGTTTTTATTACCTTTTAGCAAAGTGCTTCAAACAAAAAAACTTGATGTGGCTTAGCAGTCAGAAGAAGTTGCGGCGAAATTAAAAAAAAAAACAATGTTGTTGGATGCTACTGATTCTTGGACAGAACCACGCACAACTTACCAGCTGGTTTCTTGAAAACAGAAGCTACGGGAATTGGTCCTAAAATAATCTAATCTCGTCCCAATATACTTTTGCAAGCATCCTTAACAGTTGTTCAGGCCGAGTTCTTGTCTATATTTGTGTGTGTGTCTGGATGTTGTTCGACAAATAAAGGTCCTCTTCTTACAGTTTTAGCCGCCTTCGAATGCCAGAATGGATTTTAAGAGAAATCTTTTCATGATAGAAATATACGCAGTGGCTCATCATTGCATGCCCAGCAGTTGCAGTAGTTGCTATTTTATTTACTTATGTTTTTTGGATGCGAACTGGTCATGACTTTATTTAATTTAAACATTTTTATGCCGATGCAAAAAAAATTTTGTCGGATGACGCGAAAAATCGGTCTCGTTCTGACACCATTTCCAAATTACTGATGCGTACTATTAAACATTCCGAAGAGTTGAAATAGTGCGAAATACCTTTTTGCTTTATATGTATGTATGTGTACATAAATGTATGTAAATATTCCACAAAGCGCAGGACATTCCATCACCACAGGCAACTATGTACGTGCAAAATGCGATAAAGTCACGCGATTCCTAAAAGTCCAATCGATTTTATGTGCGTCTATTTTTCAAAGTAAAGTTAATGCGGCTTTTCATGAAAAACAAAAAAAAAAAATGTAACCGAGTACAAAAAAATATACTTAAATAAAAAATTGCCAAAATCTAATAGCGAGAAACAATTTTTTCCTGCGCTTGGGTATAAAAATTCAATCAAGCAAATTAAAATAATAAAATTCCCTTGGCAGCAGAGACTTTGCGCTAAATTGAATTAAAAACTACTAAAAAAAAAGTAAAAAGAAAAACCCAGTAACAAGTTAAAGTTAAGAGAAAGTAGAGTAGATAATCAAATAAAAAATAAAGACAATATTGTGGCAGTCGTTGGAAGTTAAGACCGACAAATGGCATTCGTTGAACGGAAGAGGATTTACGCTGAAGTCCTGCGCGCTTACCACATGAATGAACAGACAGACTAACGACTAACGACTACAGACTACTTACGACTACTTACTTATTACCATTTTCCTCGCACACACTAATTTATTCATTGCTTTTCGCGAGGCAAACTAAAAGACAGCAACTAACGAGATAGCGAAAAACGCAAATCGTATGTGCGACTAGCGAAATACTGGACAGTACACAGATCTGCGGTGGCGGTACTTTAATATGCGCGCCCTGAAGGAAAAATTAGGCATTGAGGCATGGTTGTGGTAGTGGTCCTCAGAATATATGCTTTGGGGTTTCGTTTTCTAGAACGTAAAAAAGAATAGACACTTGTATCTCAAATATTTTATTTACTGAGCTAAAAAAGGAGGTAATTTCCTCGATGGAATACCTATTGGTAGCTCGTAGGTCTTCCCGGATTAGTCGATATTTTGTCTGCTGTAAATTTATTACTCGTATTGAAACTGTCGACAGGTTTTTATTATAAAGGATTTTCCAATAAGAGGTGTTATTTTGATATTAGATCAATGGTTTCGCTGCTCGTGTGGCACGTAGCGCCGTCTTGTTGAAAATAATCGTTGTCCAGATGAATACCATCCAATTCCGGCCATAAAAAATCGTCAATCATCTCTGGATAGCGCAATCCATTCACCGTAACTGTTGCTACAGCTTCATTTTCGAAAAAGTAACGTCCAATGACTCCGCCGGACCATAAACCGCACCAAACAGTCACACGTTGAGGATAGAGAGGCTTTTCAATAATAACTCTTGGATTTTCTGAACCCCAGATCCGACAATTTTGCTTGTTGACGAAGCCACCGAAGTGATTTTTCGATGGAATTCCGGATCATTTTCATGCATTTCAACGACCAAATCAGCAATGACACGACGTTGTTGATGATCAGCCGGCTTGAGTTCTTGTGTTAACTGGACTTTATAAGCCTTAAGACCCAAATCTTTATGCAAAATGCGGTGCAATGACGTTTGTGGAATGCCTAATTCCAAAGAACGACGAAGAATGGAGTAAGCTGGGTTTTCTTCAACACTTTCGGCTACAAGAGCAATATTTTCTGGTGTTCTTGAGCGACGTGCACGGGTTTTATTCTTCACATCACGAACTGTCCCAACAGCTCGAATTTTTTCACCAATTTCTGTATTGCGATCCGTCAAGGTGCTTCACGATGACCCAAATATGATCGAGTTTTCGAACCGTCTCTGCCAAATTTTCACCCGTTTTATAGAGAATTTTAATAATTTCAATGCGCTGTTGAAGCGTGAATCGTTCCATTTTTATTAATGGCGTAGTTTCTACTAGTCAAATATTAAAAAATGACAGCTTCAAAAGTGACATCTACCGAAATAGCGGGCTATTCAAAATAACACCTGTTATTGGAAAACCCTTTAGAAGGAAAGATCTAACGAAAAAAAATACAAATTGAATCAGTAGAACTCGCTCAAAAACTTTAGTTCTGTTTCCTTTTTTGTAATTTTAGTCCCAAGCGTGATCGTAAACCAGTCTTTTACTGTTTCATGTTCGGTAATTCTTTCATATCTTTAAAATGTCCCCGTCCTCCAGAGCTTGTTCCGTCTCTTCATTGATTTATATGGAATAGTTCAATATTTTCATTTGAAGGCGACTAGAAATTACCTTCGACGTAAAAAGTGTATTTAACTCGGTATGTTAAGACTGATAGCATCCTACTTCACAGACACAGCTTACGATACAGATTTGTGGCCTGCGTTCAGAACTTGGGATGTGCTGCATAAATCGCGCACCAGAGAGCTGAATGGGGAACAGGTTAGCTAATCTCAGTTGTTGTTTTTGTTGTAGCAGCATAAACATTCCCCATATATGTATGCTGCTGAAGTGACAGTCCTTGGCTGGATATAAATCCGGGTCGTTTCGGTAACGCAGTACCGACTGTCGTGGAAACGAGCTAATCTCAGTCGAAGCAGCCGCTGTACTTGCTGGGGGGTTACCCAGCGGAAGCAACGTGGCTTCGTCGCGAACGAGATGATCGAGATAGGAATAGACTGGCAAAAACACACATTGAAGAACGGCAACGACAGTAAGACACAGCAGAAAGCGGAAGATGAACATGACCCGTAATTAAAAACTTGCGAACCTGGAGGGAACCGTTCAATGTGACCCAGTACTTTTCGGGCCATGGGTGTTTCCGACAGAATCTACACCAATTTAAACACGTCAGCGATCCATACTGCCAATTCTGCGTCAATAAAGTCAAAGGATCTGAATACGCAGTGTTCACAGAACTGTGGTGACTGGTCGAACGAGAACTGAACTGCAGACTGAGCACATATAACTCGCTCGACAAATATTATACTCACCTGAAGAGAGAGAAACTGGAAGCAACTACATAAAATCAGTAATGAACACAAGTAACAAGAAGTTAGTTTACCTGCCCTGCGAAGGAAACCCTTCAAGGTGGGTTCAGCGGGGAAATGACAGGAATGAGTAGTGGATGTGGTTTTAGTCCGTAGGCGCTTTGCGAATCGAGCATGCTAATAGCACGAGCTATTGGTATCATTAGAAGATTAAACTTCCAGGGCCACATAACATAAAAAAATACTAAAAATTACTGCTCTTATTATCGTGTTGAATTCCTACCTAATATTACGAGGATAATCCTTCCATTTCCTTTTTATTTTTTTTTTTGTGGGGTGTAAAACCAAGCAGGACAGATAGCTGTAGTCTGACCCAGTTTTCCGACAGTAATATTGACATAAGATCCTAAATAGAGACGAGCGGAAGGGCAACTACAATACTCAACCTGGTATGGTCCATCTATATGGGCGGCTCTCAGCATGAGATCAGTGTTGGCCTTTTCTTCGATTACTCAATCACTGTAGTGCTTTCCACGATACAGTACCAGCCGTAATGAAGGCTAAGAAACAGATCGGAAGCAAACTTTTAGAAAGAGATAGATTCATATTTAGTGAAAGTCAGGTTGGAATAACAATTATGACCTCTATCACTTGCAATTCTAAACTGGTGCTGGAGTTTTATTGGTCTCTGCAGGAGATAACCAAGCAAAATATACTTCAACTTTACTCAGCCTCAGGTAATAGAGATATTAAGTGAAGTTGTATTGCAGCTTAGATGACGAATCAGCTTACGATTAAGCAGGCTCTTCTTGGACATGAGCGCATTTTGGCTCTCTTTATACAACTTTCAAAGTAAAAAGTGGTACACCTACGGTCACGTAAAAAATGTTCCAGTAGACAAGTTGAAGAAAGTTGGGCACTTCAAGGCAGACTTAGCCGAAACTGGACAGGGAACGAGCAGTGTGCAATTTAAAAAGGGAGAACATACCCACTATCAGTGGAGTGCACACTGAAGCCTGCTTAAAAGCAAGCATGCAGAAATTCGTCCATGCGTAGATACGTCCAGCCTATAGAAAGATGATGCAGAGACTGCAAAAACGATGAAGAGGAAGTAAAGAGCTCTCACATCCCTAAAACTTTTTCGCTCTGTTCAGATACAGGTCTTCGCATATCGGGCTTTAATTGTTAGGCACTCTAAATGAGATGGCGGGTACCGACTTAAGAGGACTGATGGATTCACCAGGGATACTAGAGGGTTCAAGGGAGCATAGTAAAGCCAAGTCTCACATTACAAAGGAGCCTCCGTCTTTGGACTAAATGAGCCGGTGTATCTAACCTAGCCTAAGTCTTGTTTTGGCTCATGATATGCACTTTAAAACACAGAAAGTCCAAGATATTTGATTTTCCACTGCATGCAAGAGCAAGAACGTGAAATAATTCCAGTTCCTACCAATGTTCCTACCAGGCACTGACTGAAAGCAGATATTTTCTTGTGCAACTATATAATTCATGCGCGTGTGAGTTTGTAAGTGCCTCGTTGTGTTCGCCTCGTTGTCTCTAATCTGTGGTCATAAATAATACGCTTAATATCTGTGTAACTTTCATAGGAACTGTGCGATGTGTGGTCGAGCGGCAGCAACAGCAACAGCATCAGGCGAGCAAATAATGGCAAAGGCAACAATAACAACTAACGACGATTGTCGTTGTTGTAGTTGGAAAAGCAGTGATGTTGCTTTTCTCTTCGAGTAAATGATGACGATGTTGCTATTGCGGATAGCTGGCATTGAAGATTGTTATGAACCGCAGCACGACTCTTGTGAATAGGCTCCCCGGCAGACAGCTTTGGTCGCAAATGATGTGACTGGATGTGTATGTGTATGTAGTTACTAAAACAAGCGCTGTGCAGATGTGACAGTCCACAAAATACAACCCTATAGGAAATGATGACATTAATTTGATGACCTTGGCCGGCTATTACACCACGGAATGGAGGTAAATGGAGAATTAAGGCAAACTTAATTTAACAAACAAGCAATGGTGAACCTACGAGTGTATTTTTGCTAAGAAAAAGCTCCTCATAAAAAATTATTTACCAAAGTGTAAGTCCTCCATTGGAGAAACATTAAGACGCACTCCACCAGCTCACTGATGGGACCTTATCAGTGTGATTTTAGGCATGGAAAGTTCAAAATCGCCCAGAACTTCACACTAAGCCAAATCCTGATAAAAATCCCACGAGAAAGATAACGAAATAATCCATCATCTCTTTGTCGTTCATAAGGCTGCTTTCGATAGCCCGATGAGGGAACGCCTATGTATAAGTCGCGATGCCTGAGTTTTTCATTCCCTAAAAACTGATTTCACTTTGCAAAATGACACTGAGCAGCACGTCCAGCTCTGTCAAGGTAAAAAGAGACTTTTCCCAACCGTTCAATACCGAGCGATGTTTCAGACAAGCCGATCCACTACCGTGCGACCTCTTCGACTTCCTCATGAAAGGGATACTGCGCAGAGCCGATGTTCATCAAAAGTGTCCAGCTCCTTGCATATGCTGATGACATTGACATCATAGGGAACTGCAAGCCAGATGTTAGCGCAACATTTTCCGCCACTGTCTGGCAGTTAACGAGGACAAGACGAAGTATATGCTGCCCACTAGAAAATATACACGGCCTTTTGGATCCATTATTTCGGCGGATCTTCTTTGAAATTATCAAGAAATTTATATACCTTGGCATCGCCGTCACAACAACAAACGATGTTAGCCTCGAGATAAGTCCACGAATCACGCTTGCCAATGGATGTTGCTATGGTCTCAGTAAGCAAATGTGTAGCAGAGACCTCTCTCGACCGACAAAACTAACACTCTGTAAGACACTCATCTTACTCGTGCTATTCTATGACGCTGAAGCATGGGTTGTGTCGCACTCTGATGCAGCAGCTCTTGGGATATTCAAGAGAAAGATACTTCGGAAAATCTTCGGTCGCCCTCGTGTTGGCGTTAACTACTACCGCCGAATGAACCACGAGTTGTATGAGATCTACGACGATGTGGACATAGTTAGTCGTGTCAATATTCAACGCTTGCGCTGGCTGGGCCACGTCGGGCGTATGGATGCAGAAACTTCAGCAAAGAAGGTGTTCAGATAGCCAGTTAGAGGACAACGACGTAAAGAAGGCTATGCCTCCGATGGAAGAAGGACCAAGACGAGGGAGCCCTATCATCGCTTGGGGTAACAAAATGGAGTAGGCGCGCGTAAAACAGAAACGCCTGGCGTTATTTTTTTGTACTACAGACATTTTTTCTACTATTTTGTTGATTTCTCGTTAGTTGCGAATATTCGAGGAATGTTTAATTTTTTTATGAAATACCTTTGAATAATATTGGTATTGATTTCACAGGTAGTATCCCAATTGTATGCCACCTTAATCAAAAAGTTCCCGAAATATATTCGGAATAACCTCAACGAATTGTTTATGAGCTCTACAATAGAAGAGGTTAGAATGTCTCTCGAGGTTAGAGCTTCAGAGCTTACTTAGATTCGCAAAAAGCGCAGGCTTACTACAAGAAGCCTAATATAAGGAAACGTAAGTGTCAAACTCCGACTGGTACCACTAAGGACCGATAGGTCCATGGTCTATGTGATGGCTCTCAGCCAACTAGGTCAACCAACTTATTCAGAAAATTCAAAATACAACCATTGAATTCATTTTAAACGCAAAATGTAATATAAACTGGTGCGTGTTTTGAAGGCCGTTGTATGAGAATGTGGTTTTACAGAAATAAGTGTAGCGCAAACTTGGTCCTTAATGATTACTTTTCGCTCCCGTTTTTGAAAAAAAAAACATCTTCGTGGAAAAAAATTTGCTGGTGATCAAGAGCTCAAGGTGGCAATAAACGCAAGAGGAAAGCGATTTTAGAAGGCATTGCAAAATTAATTTCCAGGTATAAAAAGTGTATTGGGGTTATGGGGGACTATTTCAAATAAATATAAAATGCAGATATAATGAACCTTAAATATTCGAGTTGTTTTTCTTAATGATGCCGAAAATATATTGAACCCGCCTCGCAGTTATATCTACAGCCATGAGAGTATTCGAGAAAATCGGAAGTTTCCTCTGCAACACAACTGCGTACATACAGGGTTTGATTGAAAAGTAATGAGCCTTACCGCGCGGACCGACTGCCAAGCGATCAACTGAATCGGCTGGTGGGGGAAAATGATCGTTGGACCTTCCCCTTCCACTAGAAACCGATCCCAGTTCGCTGGCAACAGCGGTGCAGTCAACATCGCTCCGCGCGTGAAAGCTGTTTTAAAAGTGTGTTAGGATTTTGCAGTGGCGAAAATGCAGCGATCGTTGGAGCAACGTTACTCGATCAAATTTTGCGTAAAGCTAAACAAAACGAGTACCGAAGCCATTGGGCTACCCAAGGAGGCTTACGGGGACCAATCTCTGTCCAGTGCCCAGGTAAAACGGTGGCACAAGTCGTTCAAGGAAGGCCGGGGGGACCCGGGTTCGGCCCGACCTAGTCACGACAATTCACCGGCGAACACCGCCTTCCTCTGCACCTTTATAAGCCAGGTTTAATAAAACTGCTTAAAAAAAATAAGGCTCATTACTTTTCAATCAAACCGTGTACAATAGCCTCTTGAAATATGGGTAAAAAAAGTTAAATAACATTCACATTAGACCAGTAAAAGCATACAAAAAATGTCTCAATCTCCATATAACCAATTTTCTAATCCATCACTGCCTAGAAAACAAATAAATTATGAAAACGCCAATTAATAACTAAGTATTTTTTCTTATTATAGATCCACACGACCAACGCACGGATTACTAATATTTTCCATTGGGAATCCAAAAAACATATGCATCTGATACAATTGCATGTTGGTAGATTTCGCATTCCTAACCTCTTCATTTACTTGAGTTTGAGTGTGCGCTTATCCGTTCAGACTCGTCGCCTTCCTCGCCATCAACATCACTTTTGCTCCATATTTGGTACTCGTCGCCAAAATGCAACTGGATTCGCCTCAGCTGTGTTTACTAAGTGTTGCCGTCTAATTGAGCCTCCACCACAGGCGTAATAGTACGAATACAGTATGTCAAAAAAGTGAAGATACACCGAATGGGAGTGGGAAAATTGTTTTAGTTTTTTTTCTAGTGGCCAGTGAAAATTTAATCCATAAGTACAAAAAATATAAAAATTCAAATCAATTAGAAATACAAATCAATTTTGCAACTATTCATCGCCACTTGACAACAAGCGTGCGCATTTATTATAGACTCGACTAAAAATGCTATCATCAGTAGATATGTCAGATATGTCCAGCCCAACTGTCGGGTATCATTCAAATTATTAACGGGTTCTGTTGGTTTTTGGCTGTAACAAAGTCTGTTATTAGGGACTGTTTCTTGTTTTTTTATTTTTTTCAAATGATACGAAGCCATTCAGTCATATTCGTACAATATTGTACAATATTTTTTATGTGGCCTAACAATTACGTTTAAATTTGAATGACAGTCGGCCATGGCAGGTAGGTAGGTTAGATGGCAATAGTTGTAAGGGTACACTACATGTAGCACTAGAGTGTCGCTTGGATGCCATACCTGCGAAAAATTCCACAACTTAAGGGAAGAAAACCCATCTACAGCCAACTAGCACTGTTGACGTAATGGAGCAGGGAAACGAAATCTGGATTGCAGAACTACCTCAGGTTATCCCCGAAAGGTACATTAAGGAACCTCAAGCGCTTAGCCGCCAGACCCGGAACTTTGCAAAGAAAACAGTCTCCTTCTCTCCCGGATCCCCACAACTTGTGCAATGGGGGTTGTACGGAAGTTCAAACATCTTCGTATGAGTTCCGATCACCCAGTGACCGGGGACCACTGCTATGAGTTTGAAAATTGAATGGCGAGGGATCTCTATCATTTTCAGCGTCGTGCTTCTGTCGTACTGAAGCCAAAGTTATTTTGAGATATCACACGATAAGATAGAACTCCATTTCTCATGCGCTCTTTTAAGAAGGAAATTGTACAGGAAATTGTTAAAGGGAAACAACGGTAAAGTGGACACCGATGTCTGTTATGGGGACTACTGAAACTGGTTCTGTAGACTCTTTCCTCATCGGTACTTTACTTACCCCTATGTTCCTATGCCCTTGAACTCAGATAAGAGGGATGTTTCCTGCAAATTCGAGATGTTTAATCTTTTCTTCACAGGAGTAGACCAGAAAAGAGCATGACGACGACAGGGTCTTTATCGCAGCTTGACTATCGGAATATATATTTATGGCTCCCTCTAAACAGCGGTTCCTAAGCATTTTGAATGCCTGAAGGATCTCTGCTTGGAAAAAACTACTAGTTTTCAGCACTTTAAAGGAAACTGAAATATTGGCTGATTTACAGAAAACCTCCGCTTCAACTCTAGATTCCATCTTGGATCCATCGGTTAATACAGGGGTGCCTATGTCCGTGTAGACTCCCACTCCCAGGACTTGGTTTGTTAGCGGGCGTCTTTATGTTGTTCCACAAATGGGGGAACCTTCAATTTCAGAAGAAATTTTTTATGAGGAGCTTTTTCATGTCAGAAATACTCTCGGAGGTTTGCCATTGCCTGCCGAGGGGCGACCGCTATTAGAAAACCTTTTTCCGCTCTCTCTGAATTCTGAATGGTAGTCACGTATCAATCCATTCGGCTACGGCGGCCGCCTTAGGAATTAGGTTTTGTTTATAAAGATATTGTGTAAAAAAATGTATTAGTTCAAAATAGTAAAAAAAGACTCTGTAAAAAGAGAGTTGGCATCATCTGCGGGCAGAATTGCATAATTGGTATCCCCTCATCAGATTTTACTACCGCTAACCTAGACTTAAGAAAGATTTTAAGGTAAAGTTCCCCACTCGAAAGGAATAGGATTTGAATTCAGTAGTGAAAGACTGATCAAAGATGGATTGCGGCGTCGGCGCCGGTGTATATCCAAAGGATCTCGAAACTTTCAAATCTTTCCGTATATGGTTTTTCAAGCAGAAGTTTTTAGGATAAGGGAAGCTTGCAGAATAATTAAAATTTTTCGAAAGCATGTATTCTTTCAGATAGTCAAGCATCTTAGTTTTAAAGTCACCTACAACCAATTCAGAAGTCGTCAGATAACGCAAAGAAGAACTTAACGCTTTGGTGTGCACGACAGACGTCACTCTCATCTGGGTACTTGGCCATAGAAACAGAGAAGGAACTTTCTCATTTCCTTTCCTGATGAATTGGCATGACCGGTGGCATCCTATAACGAATCCGAAGCGGTAGAAATAGGCTATCCTCAAGGCGTACGCAAAAGGGATATCTTCTCGCTATTCCAGAAGCAGACCGTTGACAGATGCACTAGCGCGTCTACGTGCAAAATAGGTAAACAAACGTGGACCAATTGCAACAAATCCTGAAGAGACGAGTTGTTAAGAAACCCACGAGCAGACATATCAATCAATAGTAACCAGCCACTGGCCATGCCATGAAGATGGGGTGACCGTACAACGATTGATGTAGAAGCTGAAGGAGAGAAAAATCTAAGGAAACAGCCTTTTACTCTCTGTAAGAGTGCCCAAATCTAGGTGTTCTACGGCATGAAATTGAAATTTGAAAAGGTCGAGCCAAGGAGCACCAGGAGATTTGGTGGTTCCTAAAACTCTCAGGCTAAAAAGCCCATTGTGTTTAGAGCTCTGAAAAGAGGGTAGATAGTCAAAGGGGAAAGGAGAAAAGTATCAGAGAAGGAGATAGGAGAGAATAGAGACAGAGACAGAGGTGGTTAGTTTTGTGAAAATTTTTCAGATTCTTTGGCAAATCTGTAAATATCCTCTAGTTTGAGAGAAAGAATTTCACTCATTCTCACGACATCAGAACCCAAAATCCGTAGCCTTGGTCTAGCAAAGGCAGGACACTCACAGAGAAAGTGCTCAGTGCTATCCGCCTCCTCCAAGCAAGACAAGCCCATCGGGTTCTCAATGATTTTATTGGTGGTCACATGCTGACCCCATGGGTTGTGTCCTGTAATAATACCGACCATCAACCGAATGTCTTGCATTCCAAGTTTTAGTAGAAAGTTTGATAGTTTTCTGTTCGAGCTTGTCACAAAACACTTTGCAGTTCTGCAGCACTCTAGACCGCAGCACATAATCGCTGATCCAATTCATGATTCCTACTGAACTGATACCGGTTATTGGCTCTGGTTCTTGTGAGGGAACCGCCTGTCCACGGTCGGCCAATTCATCGGCAATTTAGTTTCCTTGACCATCGGAGTGTCCTGGCGCCCATATAAGTACAAGCCTGTTTTGTCTTGCGACAGAATTAAGCTTCTTCTTACATTCTTGAGGTTTGCTTCGCGTTCTCCAGGGCCTTCATTGCAGCCTGATTGTCACTGAAAACTCCAATCTGCTTCCCGCTCCATCTTCTCTCGATTATCCATTCGGCTACTTTCACGATGGTAAAAATTTCCGTTTGGTAAACAATTGCCATTTCTCCCTTAGCATAGTGATACTTATTACTACCGTTTAAGAACCATCCGGCTCCTGACCTTATTTCATTCTTGGACCCATCGGTAAACAAAATATCCGGCAAACCTCCCTGAATGCATTCTCGATTGCTCATGCACTGGAAATCTGACATCAAATTTTCTTCCAAAGGAAACTGTGGCTATCAGATCGTCTTTAGGTGCCCAAAACAGTGGATACTGCTCAGATTGCAACTTAAAGATTTGTCTGTGTTTTTGTGCCAGAAACCATATTTATGGAGTCTACACATTGTTTTTATTGCTTCCTGTTGTAACTTAAGAACCAAGTAGTGGTTCTACAAGGGGTGTGTCATAATGGCATCTTTTGCGCTAATTGGGCCTGGGCTGTGTCACTCACATAGCACCTCTACCCCCACCACCTGGTACGCTGTCCCTTAACTTTCATTGCAACCTGTACTTACATGCGCATATAACATACACAATACATATGCAAATATGCACACATGCATAATAAGAATATGTCTAGATTTGCAAGTTACGACACCACGAAAATTTGCAAATTTCTGAAACGTTGTTGGTGGCCAATTCACAGAAACTAAAGCCAAATTGCCTGATTACTTGCCTAAGTGACTAAAAGCCCGATAGGCTGGCTGGTGGGTTGATTGGCCAGTCGAGTACTGGTTGGCTTTGGTTACGTCTACTAAGCTGCTTCCTCCGGTAACTACATCACATCGCTGGAGGCACACAATTTCCATTTAAATGTTAGCATGAATATGCAAGTACGTAAATATACATATACATCTACAAATACATATACACATATACATATATCTACATATATACACACATATGCACGATACATACATTCAGAGGCAAAATGTGAATACTATCTCCATGTGTATGTGTGCGTGTGCCGCTGCAATTCAATTCCAACACTTGTGTCATATTTACTTAGCTCTTTATTTTTGTTTATCCAACACCAAAGTCCATTGGGACATTGGAGGAGTAAACAAATTAGGGACTAACTTAAACGAAATTTCAACGGAAAATCAATGAGTGAATTAGTGCTGTCGGTTGGTGTGGGATTCCCGAGCCCATAAAGTATTAAAATTTTGGCAACTTTATTAGACAATTGACTTCCAGCAATCTACATATTGAATAGATCCAAAGCTATGACCTCACTTTTTCTACTGCTACCGCTCATATAATTCTCAACTAACCCATTCGTTGCTTCGTAATATTTCCATTTGCTTTCCTCTTCTTTTTGACTCCTTGTTTTTTTTTTTCTGTTTGTTTTGCGGTGCCTCCATCAATTTATCCATTAGTGTTACCACAGCGCGTTGCCTGGCCGCTGACACGGCACTCGTTCACCTATCTCGCTGACGGAATGACTTTTAATCCTTTTCACATTTACGCATCAAGTTAGTTAAAAGCCTTTCAGCGAGTCTCGCGCGCCTAATGGCCTGCACAGGTAACGCAAAGAAAACATAAACAAAAGCCGGCAGGAGTTCTTCTCCGTTTACTCTTAATCCCATAACTTTCGTATCAGGTTCTACCCATAATTGCATATTCACATATCTACTTTACGACCGCGACAAATTAAAAGCACTGCTTGGCCGACTCTGGCCGGCTCTGAGTGGTGACACGGTGAGCTTGGTTACGGGTGCTTTGTACTCGCACTACTCTACGTTGGGTGTTTAAGGCGTAGTGGGGTGAGGGAATTTTGTTGCTGAGTGTGTTCTTGAATTGTTGCCTCTTAAATTACACTATTACGCATTGGCGACATTTATGTACAAATGTTTTATCGCAAAGCTCTGTATGTACGGTCTAGTAGTACGAGTACTCTGTTTATGTGTGAATAACGTATAGGGGTATATGTGTAGGTATATGTATGTGTGCGTGTATGTAGAGAAGTACTTACAAGGCCTATTCGTACTCTCGGTGAATACTCAAAGATTAAGGACGCGCTCAATAGTTATGATTGTTGTGGGAATTATGTTTGTGTAGTTAGTGTTTTATTTACAAATACAGTTCAACTGCGTTAAGTGAGACGCTAGCGGCGAAAGACATATTCGAGTGAAATAATCACCTCCAACCAGTTGATGTATTATAAAAAAAGTTAAATACAGCCAAATAAAAATAATAATAGAAAAAAATAATAAAAAAAAAATTAAAAAAAAAAAAATCATAAAAAAAATTATAAAAAAATGATTAAAAATATAATAAAAAATATGTAAAAAAAAAAATTTATAAATAATTCTGTGAACAAACGAGCGATTTGTTAGAAGAATGTCATAGACCAAAAACTCCAAAACTCGTTAAAAAGAAATGCTAAGAAAATAATAAGAAAAAAAAATAAAAAAATAAAAAAAAAAGAATAAAAAAATGATAATAAAAATGATAAATAAAAAAAATTAAAAAAAAACAATAATAAATAATTTTGTGTACAAACGAGCGATTTGGTAAAAGAATGTCATAAACCAAAAAATCCAAAATTCGAAAAAACGGCTTAAATTTTCCTCTATATGGCCACCGTAGTCGAAAGGGTTGATGCGGGACTACCAATCGCAAGTGCACGGATTCGAATTGCCGAGCATGAAACACCAAAAACAAAAAGTCGTATGCTAATAGTGGTTGCCCCTCGGCAGGCAATGGCAACCTCCGAGTGTATTTCTGCCATGAAAAAGCTCCCGTTCGGAGTCGGCCTAGAATTGTAGGTACCTCCATTTGTGGAACAACATCAAGACGCACGCCACAATCGTATCGGGACCGTTTCCCTCAGTACTCAGTTGCTGCTCTGCCAATTGCGGCCTCAGACTCAACTCTGACCAAACGGAGTTCGTACTATTACCGGAAAATATAATATAAAAAACTTCTCAAATTAAACAACCACATTTGCCTACTTTCATCGGAAATTAGGTATCTTGGAATGATACTTGTCTCCAAACTCCATTGGAAGCTATACATTGAAAATCGAGTAAAGAAGACCTCCATAGCTTTCTACTTCTGCAAATTTATGTTCGGCAACAAATGGCAACTCAAGCCACAGATTATGCTTTGGATGCACATCTTAGTTGTTCTGTCTATTTTATCGTATGGATGCCTGGTTTGGTGGGAAGCTCTTCGGAAGCTCTTCTTTTTATTTCCATCGCTGCTCAAAGTGCGATGGTTGGCTATCTCTCAATGGCCTCTGGTGACAATCTCTCAAAGGACATGGTAGCATTTTTGGGCGGTTAACATCGTATTTTTCCGAACTTCGGACACATCTTTCTATTCGCAAACTGGAGTTTTGAGGGTCTTGCCAAGACCATCTTGCCAAGTAGATAGGATTGGAACGAGTAGAAAATCTGCACCGAACCAGGTGACTCTGTCTTCACTGACGCCTCCAAGATGGTAAGGGGAGCCGGAGCAGGGGCTTTCTCTATCTCAGGCAATTTATCTATTTCCTTAAAACTGCCGAGCACTTCTAGTGCTTTCCAGGGAGAAGTCAAGCGATCCTGCAGGCACTTAAAATGTTTAGGGGATGCGGGAGCGAGGGAGATATTAACATTTTTTCCAATAGTCAAGCCGCGATCAAGGCGCTGATGACGTCATAGTGCATCCAAAATTTGTCAACTCCTATAAGGAGGAGATCAAATCGCTTGGGTGCGCAGGTAACATTTCTTTGATCTGGGCTCTAGAACATACATAGGAACATAGAGGGATATGAAATTGCTAATGAGCTTGCGAGGAAGGGGTTGACTGAATTGGTCTCAAAGGTCCCTCACCCGGTCATCGGCATCCCCCTCACTGTAGTTAAAGGGGAATTGCACAACTTATTTCTAAGGAAAGCGTAGAAAAGATGGAGCTCCATTCCTTATGTGTTATTTCGAAAACCCTGTGGCTCCAGTACAAAAGACGAAGGATTCAGAAAGTCTTGGGGACTCCACGCCCTTAAATTTCCAAACTCGTAGCTGTATTTACCGGTTATTCGACGATCGGCACACACGCGGAAAATCTAGGTTTACCGTTTAGCCACATTGCAAAAGCTGTGGGGACCGTTCAGAAGAGGGGATTGAGACTGAGCTCTTTTTCTGTAAATGTCCAGGCTTGGCAGCTAGACGACTAAGGTTACTGGGCGCTCCAGCCTAACGCAGTGCGCTAACCTAAATCCCATCAAAAGCTCTGGCTGGCAGTAGATATCTGCCTGCTGGAGGTCTCATTGGTAATGGTATCAAAACGGCGCTTTAGTTCTATCATACTTGGGGAGTGCCGGATTGGTATTTTAATCATTTCCCCTAACTACCTTATTACCGCTTCTAATCCCGAGTTGCTGGGATCACCTTAAATTTCGGCAAGCTTAAAGTCAAAGAGCTCTCAAGCTAAGTTAATAAGAATTCTTTGTTTGTGCTATTTTTAATTTAGTAAATAATATTCAAAAACTTTCTGTATTTAAATTTCTGAAAAGTGTATTTATCATAAGAAGCGATGATAAAATATTTTTACTGTTTAAAAAAAAATTAAAATTTTATAAAAATATTTTACTTAAATTTTTTTTAATAAAACTACTTAAAAAAATCATTTATTTAAATTTTTTTTAATAAAACTACTTAAAAAAAAATCATTTATTTAAATTTTTTTGTTCATTTATTTAAATTTTTTTGAAGCGCACAAAAAATTAAAATTTTTATAACAAATTTCTTATTAATTTTTTTTTTATAAGAAACATTTTATAATCTAATTAATTTTTACCAAGTTTAAAAAGTGTATATCCTGGGTCGAATAAGCGGATCCAGTGATCACAGTTAAGAAATCGCGAAATCCTGAAATCCACAATGACCGCAAATATTGGCATTTCTAGTGCACACAATTTCGTTGCTTTGTGTAAAAATTAGAAAAATTATGTGCAATTTAGCAATGGATATCTGGACCTTTTTTACTAGTATTTCATTTTGGTGGAACTACAAGAGTGTCAATTATATAGGCTTTACTGTACAAACATTAAAGAGGACGTACAGCGTAGTAGCCTAGAGGAATAAAACTACTCTGGGTAATAAATAAATAAATGGGAGTTGTAGAAGAAGAACTCAAGAGCCTTAACGCTTAAGCAAAAACTTGCTTGTGCGTTTGGATGATTGTTTTTTGTTTGGATTAAACGCTTTATTAACCTAGAAGTGCTTGTTTGAGTTTTTTATTAAGAAGTTTGCATAAATACTTTACAAACTTTCAGTAGCTTGAACTCTAAGAAACCGACAAGAAACCGAAAGCTGGAATATTTGGTAAGGATAAGTGATTTTTTGAGCACTGCAGCCACTACTTTCTTAAATACTCTTACTACTCTGCTAAATACAATGAAGAACGTAAATCACGGAAGTTGATAGTTGAGTTCATATCTGTGTTGTTTTACGCATACACATCTACGAGAATTATGCAGAATGTGGTTGGACACATAAAAATTAATGTTAAATATCGGTTTAGGGAGGAAATTATGAAAAAATAATGAATGCATACCGTCCCCTTAGTATAACAATAGCCTATGTGCTCATAGGCTATTATTTTTTTATTGAATTTTTGGATTCTCCATCGTCAATTTTATATGTGGTCACAATTTTGTCAAATTCTAGTTCCACAAAGTGGGTCAAAACGTCAGTCAAAAAATAATAAATATTTACAGACATAACGAGATTTGAGTGAGAGCTACTTTGGACAAAAAGTTTGAAATTCATTTTCTCAAAACATCAAAAAATTTATAGGCTATTTTAATACTAAGGGGACGATATGAAGGTGAAAAAGCGATATTACATAAACATTTCACTACATGCCTATGTTCCTCATGCAATAAAGGGCCTTTAGAACGTGACGCCTAGATGTCAGTAGTGAATAATTCATAGACGGTGCCTTATTTTATGCCATCTTTGATATTTGTCAAGTCGACAGATGTACAATTTGACACGTTAAAAAATTATTAAAACTTATTATGAAAATGTTCGATCTTTAAGACCAACATATCGCAAAATCCGGAATTTTTTCGTTGGAGTTAAATGTGTGAATGGTTTTTTGGTTTATGAAAAATGTTCAAGAAACTAGTGCTGTAAAGTATAGCAAAAGGACTGGCGGACCAAAAACTGGACATTCTGTTGATAGTTGCGCTGCTGTAGCGCAAAGTGTTGCTGAACAACCTTTAACATTGACATTTCGCAGTTTTCAACAATTCGTTCTCAGCATTCATGAATCGACTGTTTGTATTTTGTCTGTAGACCTATAGTGGCCACAGTGGGCATTTAAATGATGTAATTTTCGACATATAATTGTCTTTTCGGCGGCTGCCGTAGCCGAATGGGTTGGTGCGTGATTACCATTCGAAATTCACAGAGAGAACGTTAGTTCGAATCTCGGTGAAAACACCAAAATTACGAAAAACATTTTTCTAATAGCAGTCGCCCCTCGGCAGGCGCAATTAAAAAGGCCATAAATTTAGTTTGGAAAATTACTTTTATTCAATTCAAAGTAAAAAATGTTTGAAAATAATACAAAATTAAGAATCAATTTATTTTTGTTCGATATGACCACCTTTTGCCTTGAGACGGTCCAGAAACGACTCGTAAGCTGTCCGAATGTGACTTGCAGGTATTTGGCCCACACGCGGACAATGGCTTTTTTCAGCGACTCGAGACTAGTGAATCTTTTGGTTCGGAGCTTGCCCTCCAAAATGGCCCAAAGAGAGTAGTTCATCGGACTCGCGTCTGGCGAATTTAGGAGCCATTCTGGGGACGTTATGGAGTTCGGAACGTTGTTTTCTGGCCATTCTTGGTTTCTTGGTTCACTCGAGCTTTGTGAGACGGTGCCGAGTCCTGTTGGACCCTGCGGTTACATCGACCCAAGCCATTACCTGTGGCGGGTGCTGCCTCCTGGTGGTCAATCGATGACTCAAACTCTCGTATGGACGGTCGCTCAAATACACTTTATCGTTTTAAGAGTTTACGAATTGCTCAATTTGAAAAATTTTCTCGTCAGAAAACAACAATGTTCGGAAATTGACCGCTTTCGGCCAAGCGAAGCAACTCCTTCGCTCTCCTAAGTCTGACTTGTTGCTGCTTTGGTGTGAGATCGTGCGCCTTTTGGATCTTATAAGATTTGACTTTGAGATCATTTTTCAGTATGCGGCGGATGCTATGGTCAGATATTTTCACTTCTTTCGCCATTTGATTGACACTTCGTCGTGGATTTCGCTCAAGTCGCTTCTTCACTTTTTGAACCATTTCACGTGGCGTTGCAGACTTTTGATGACCAGTGTCATTGTAATAAGTAATGGTGGGATAAACCAAAATTTTATTTACTTTAAGCTGCTCGAGCTCAAGAGCTTTCGCTGGTTGTGATTTTCCAGCCAAATATAATGCAATCTCATCATTACGTTTGACATCCTTTACTGATTTTCTGTTTTCGCGTTTCCTCTCGGCAATGCTTCCGCACGCTTGTAAACAATACTCTGGGCTGTCATTTAACCAACTATCAGCCAGCTGATGCCGGTCCATTAGCTGCGCGAGCGGTCTGAAGTTGGTTACACTTCGAGTGCCGGACCCTGTATAAGTATCATACATGGAAAACTTCAAGGGCTTTAATGCAATCAACTTGTATTTTTTTTCCGACATACATATGTACGTAGAGCAATTCTGGAGGTGTCGTAATAAAATAAAATAAAATTCAGTACTTCGACTTTTGATGGATCACCCTAGTACATCTGCATGCCTTACACTCAATATAGGAAAAGCTGCATTGGTACACTTACTTTTAATTAATCACTCACATTTAGAGGAAATGAAAAAATAATGCAGTGCTGCCACAGTGCAGTTTTTCACCTACAATTGAGCTCCCCAAATAAAGCCAGTGTGAATGTACGAGCACATAAAACTCTTGCGATTGGCTTACAAAGTTTTCAATCAAGTTAAGAACATGTCCATTTCGAATACAAATAGTCAGCAGAGATTACAACATTGGAATTACAAAGTGGCTGTGCGAACGACATGACAGCCGATTTAGAAGAGAATGTCAGACATTGCACACATATGGCGAATGCTTGCAAATACCGTTGTAGCCGCTAGGATACAGTACAGCAGCAACCAATCAAGCTGCCATATGTGCGAAATCCGAATATAACTTCTGAGAAGTAATAAAACCGTTAATAGTAAAACAAGTCTATGTTGCAAGGCGAGTAAAACGTAGTATGAGAAAATGGGTGAGAGGTAAGTTTATGTTGGCACATCGTGCATGAATTTCTATGTGCGTATGTATGTAAATATCTACTATTGCAACTTACCAATCTTATTTCAATTTCAGCATCAATTCTGGTGCGCATCTTGCGATTGGTCTTGCCAAAGACGGGCGTACAAACCAGTTCGTCAATGTCGCCAGCACCTATGACCGACGCCACGCCATCCAACAGCGCGCCATCAGCGTTGGTGGCTTCGCAAACCGTTAAACCATCGGCCGATGTAAATGAGCGCGGCGAATGCGGTGAATGGTAGCAGAGGGCGGAGGGTGTTGGCCTCACTCTGGCTGCCTCCTCGTAGAGAACGCGAACACTCGGTGGACGTGTGGTGGCGGTGAAGAGCTCCTTGCGAATCGACTTGTCGCACTCGAAATGCGTTTTACGTTGCGCGAAAGTTAAGAGGTCGCTCTCAGCTGAAAGTAGAAAGGAGAAAAGAATGAGGTTAACATTATTGCTTGGAAACAAAAAAAAAAAAAAAATAAGGAAAGATGTTAGGCGAACATTTTCTTAGCCAAATTACTTCTAGTGACATTAGATACTTTAAGTGCTTAAAGTAATAACACAGATTGCCGCTAAGGTGCATTTCAGAGGAGAAAGCAAAATAATTTGTTGTTTAATGCTAAAATTATTAAAAAAAAGCCGAAAAATATTTGGGGTAAAATAAAAATTGCGCCTGCGACGGTAAAGAAATCTTGCAAAGTTTTGTGACGTTGTTGTTGATATTTTAAAAAGTATTGAAATTGAAAAAGTTCCTTTGATGTATGAATTTGCTAACCCCAAAAAACTAAATCGGTACGAGCAGCTTGAAGTCCAACGTTGCTTCAGACAGAAATTTCTTTGGAATGTGGAACTGTTGATCTCAAAAGTTTATTGGCGCCGTGGAACTAATTCATTAAAGCACATTTTAGGGGTTAGGAGTAGTCAGAGCTTTCAAAAAATTGGGTTTTTCGCATTTTCTTAAAGTATAATATCTAAAAAATATTGTGAGAAAATTTTAAGTGAATCCGAAAATACTTTTCGAGTTATTCAACAATTAACAAAGGGCGCTCGGGCGCTCCGGAGCGTTCGGCAGCAAGTTGCTAAACTTTAAATGCGTTTTTCTCAAAACTTAAAAACCGCTTGGTAGATTTCTATAAAATTTTTACTGCTTTTGAAAAACATAAAAAACTCGTGCCTGATCGAAAGATTTTTCTTTCAAAAATTTGCCTTCAAATCGAACAAAGAACACCTGTTGACAATCTCTCTCTTGTTATAATGTGGGTAACGAACACTACCCATGATGAAAAGAATTTAGAAGGTGTGACCAATATCAAACCGTTAACCAGCTCTCAGGAATATGAAAGAATCAGCTGATTGGCTGACGTAACAGCGGTCATGACATCAGTTTGTTTACGAAAAAACTGAAATTGTGTAGGTGATATACGAAAAAAAACCAACATAGCCATTGACTTCGTTGCCATCTGAACAACGATTGAGTGGACGAGTGTGTTAATAAGTGTGAAATGAGCGGACAGAAGTCTGCTGGCGAGTGTCCGGTGACATGGTAGCCGAAGTTACTCGTTCAATTTCGTTTTTCACCGTAGCTGAAGGCCAAACCTGGTAATCTATCATCGTTGAACCCAACTACATAAAGACAAGAGGTCCCAACAACAACACTCAGTTAGGAAATTTTACTACCTATAAACCAATGTGTTTTAGACTGATTCTAATTAGTCCCAATTGCTTTCTGTGTGATGAAATTTCTTAGTTAAGTTTTGTTATCGACTCTTCTCAATCTGTTAGCGAATCATCTTCCTGCACAACGTATTCAAATTGGTCGGACCATTCATTTGAGGAAACTTTCAAAATCATTTTGTTTATCAGTACTCGAAAGAAAGATTCTGCGGAAGATCTATATACCTTTACGCGTAAGCGACTCCAGCTAACGCAGTTGATGAAGCGATGAGCTGCATGAGTTTAGTAGCCGCAGTGGAGTAGTCTTGAGTCTCTTTAATGGCGCTGTTAGTGCACCGAATCACTGCACCAACCAAGAAGAACAAGACAGAATTTAAAAATAATTTTCACAGCTCATTTCGCATAAATGCGTCTCAATATTTGCTACTTGATTCGCATATTTTCGAGCAACCCGGGCGAATGAGCAACGCTTACCTGCTTCACTCGATATTTCTTACTCGAAACTTTTTAAGCTTGAGCACGAGTACCTTAAGCTTTTTCGAGTAACTCAAGCAATATTTTTGATTATTTTAACATTTTTTACCGAACATAGAGTTCGATTCGATATTCGACTTCAAATATTATATTAAATAGAAAAAATGCATAGAAAAATGAAATGTGTAAATTTATTTAAGCATATCCATATTGCCTCTTAAGTCCCATCCAGCCACTCGTAAACCATCATTGGGCAATCTTTGATATATCACTACTTGAAATCGTGTTCTATTAAACGCTTTGCGCTTTAGCATGCACATTTCTGTAGATATACACATACACACACAAATAGTGCAAACTGATTTATCTCAGATCGATCAGACATCGCCAGATGTTCAATTTCATTTCGAAATACATTTGTAGGTTTTTCCTTTTTTAATTAAACGCGCAGAATTTTTAAAAATAAACCAAAATTCCTTTAAATACGCTTACAAACATATGTACATATGTATATGTGTGTGTATGTTCATACAAGAAGCCGTAAGTAGACACAAAGAAAATGGGCAATGGTCCGGCGGCTAGTAAAGTAAACCTAACTTTTATTTACTGCCTCTGTGTTTCATTTAATTACAAAAATTTAATATTTTTTGCTTTATGTACATACATACACACACATACACACATATGTACTTATGTACGCATTTGTAGACAAAAAGCACAATCAAAAAACACAATCACTTTTCATTTGAATTTTTTTAAATCGAACAAAGAACAATTTATGATGAAGCAATAAAAATCGCTGTTCAAAATCAAATCCATACATACTAGGGATGCCAATCCCGAGATCCCGGTTTTTTCTGGTGCGCAAAATCCCCGTATTAGATTAAATTAATTGCGAAAAACTTTAAATAGCGAATTGGGCAAAGTAAAAACTTGTTAATTACAAAGTTTATTTACAACAAAAGCTCTTGAATTTCCAAGAAACTTGGTTTAATTTGCTTGAGTGCTCTAAAATGCGTTCAAAAATTAAGAAAAATTTTGAGCGGCATCAAACTTGCACTAAAATTTAATGGGCTATAAAATGTTTATCCAATTTTTTTATTTTTTTTATTTAAATTTTGACTTTTGAAAATTTTCAAATTTGAAAAGTCTCAAATTCGCCCATAGTGATGACATACAGAGGAAAAACGGAGAGAAAAAATAAAACAAAAATCGAAAAGGGCAAAGAAAGAAGAAGGAGCTGAGAATTGGAGAATGATGACCAAACGGTGACTTATTTCTTTCTTGAAGCATTTAAACATTCCGTCATTAAATTTTTACGGGATCGATTCCGGGACAAATTCCGATATTACGATATTACTTCAAAAATGTCCCGCTAATATTGGCATCTCCAATACAAACAGACAACAGGCACAAGGTCATTGTGACCATTAAAGTACTTCCCTGTTCTGCATTTGACCGTTTATATTTACAAAGAATTATTGCCACACATTTAATTGACTGAGAAGTGACTGTGGGAATGAGTTTTGTATTGTAAAGTGTAAGAATTCGCATTTTGAATACCAAATATGTAAAATTTATATGAATTGCAGGCGTTGGCCTCTGAGATGATTTTGCATCGAAACTAAACAAATTTTTATGAGTCAAGTATAACTGTCACTGTTCATTTTGACATTTTACATACATATGTATGTACATATAGAGAAATTTGGCTTCTTCAACTTCTTACCAAGTTGTGCATTCTGGCAATTGTAGAAATCTTAACTTATTTAAAAAAAAATTAAAATTACCAAAATCATCAGATTGTCAAATTTGGAGCTTTTCTAAAGGGTGGTTAAGTTTCAAGGGCCGGTGTTGATTTTGAATAAAATACAATGTTTTTTGGAAATTATTGTCATTTCCTTTTATTATGATAATATTGGTATGACTCAATTACGTATGCAACAAAATATCGGCCAAATAGCCGCCACGGCCTCGGCGGCACACCTCCATCCGATGGTCCAAATTGTCTATGACGCTGAGGCATTCTATGCCGTTAATGTGCCGAGTTATCTCATCCTTTAGCTCTTGAATTATTGCTGGCTTATCGACGTACATCTTTTCTTTGAAATAACCCCAAAGAAAGAAGTCCAACGGTGTCGTTGACGTTTATGTGTGGTGCACATTCAACATCGGCCCTTGAAATTTAACCACCACATTTATAAAAGCTATTAGGGAGAGTCAAATATTTCATTTTGTTTTATTATTATTATTAGGCTATGGCGCACTACGACCAAAAAAGAGATCTATTGTGCAAAGCCTGCTGAGGTACCCTATATTTTAAGGCTTTTTACAAATTTTAGCACATTCCGGGGTTCACTGTTCCATCATTTATATGAATACACGTCAATACCACAAAGGTGTGGTAGTCTTTTTCTGCTTGGGGCTGGACATTCACAAAGAAAGTGTTCGGAATTTTTAGTGCCAATCTCACAGAATTAACAATTGATGGTCTCTGAGGGACCAATTTTGTTATTTTGTTTAAGTGATATCTCAGGCTACAGTAGCCTGTAAAGTACCCAGTTAAAAGTCGTAAGTCTATTCCGCTGAGCGAAAGCAACTTATCAAACATTCCTATGTCCTTCGAATAGGGAATTGTTTCACTTTTCGCTGACCGATAGAATTCCGCCAGCGTTCAACGAATTTCTTCTCCTCGCACTTTCTGAGAAATTTGTAAGTCTACAGAAAGTCCCAGATACCAATTACAGGCATGTTTGCCCGTTTTTTGGTTATATGGTCAGCCATTTCATTTCCCTCATATTGAGGGACCGAGCCTAATAATACTGTGTTGAAGTTTCCTAACGTATTAAGAAGGTTCCACCAGTCATTTATTATTTTTGAGAGGATTAGAGTTGATAGAGGGGCTTTCGAATATCTGAAAGTATGTAAATGTGAGTTCCTACATTTTCCTATGGAGACATTCCCTCACACATATCTCAATGGCATGATGGCCTGGAATATTGTTGGTTAAAAACTCATTTCAATCGATTTTTTTTTAATTTAGGCCCATTGCTTTCCGCCTCTGTTCTACTATCTTCTAATTTCGACCCATCAGTAAACCATATAAAAAACGTGTATTAAAACTTTCAGATATCTGATGTTTGAAGACTATTGGGCAGAATTTAGGTTAGGTTAGGTTTAATGGTTGCCCATGTAAGGGCCCATTTGTGATCCCATTTCAGGGGAGAAAGAAAAAGAAAAGGAAGGGAGCATAGGGGCCACCAAGGAGGATAGGTTATTAGCAGGCTTGGCCAAAAGCTATATTGAAAAACAAGAGTGAGTGAGATTGACTTCGGCTGCCACGTCCTCGGGGACTTCACACCAGAATTCTGCCCGCTCATTTCACACGTATTTGCACACAAGTCTAATCAGATGTCAATTCATGAGCCGAGCTTCCTACCTGATTTGTGGTTTGAGTATTGGTGTGGAAGGTGCCTACAGTTTGATGCCACCTGAGCATAGTAGGCGATATTTATATGAAGGTTTTTCATGGTAGCAATGATTCAAAAACCGCCGTAGCCAAATTGATTGGTGCATGACTACAATTCGGTGGTGTCAGCGTTCGAAACCCTAGATGTGAAACATCAAAAATGATGCAACAAGCGGCCCCGGCAGGCAATGACAAACCTCCGAGTGCATTTTTGCCATGAAAAAAGCTTCTCATAAAAAACCATTTTCTATTCGGAGGTGGCATAGAACTGTCGCAACCTAAATATGAGGACCCTATGAGCCATTTTTAGGAATTCTTTACTTGGCTGTGAGCTAAGAAATTTCGTAAAAGCCTGAACTTATATTTTTAAATTTAAGCTAATTGCCTTCGAAGGAGCCAGCGCTTATAAATACAATAAAATAAATGCCTTCAATCATTTGATATTTAATACCCGCTGTGCGGACCGAACTCAGAATCGAACGAATAGTGGTCACACACAAAGACACACAGCTACGGCAGCCAGCAATAAATATTGCAAAAACAAAGTAAATATAGATTAACAAATTAATAGCGAAAAACCTTTTTTTTTTGTTTTACAAATTTATTAACGGCTGCGATGTCTTTGCACACCGTCGCGACATGGAAATTCTCCAGTGAAGTTACCATAAACAGGCCGATGTAAAATATTTTTTTACGTTTGCGAACAAATTGCATACACCACAATCGCACGTCCATGCAGGGCAACCCAAGTGGGGCAATAAGAAAAAAAGCAAAAAAGGAGTCTCATAAACTGTGAAAATAAAAACCGAATAAACAATTTAAAAATATGAAGAAAAAAGTAAGATGCAACTGACATGAGAAAATCCAGAAACAGACACAGAACTGCACGTAGAAAAATCAAAGAATCTACAGTAGCTGCTAAAAATCAAAAGAAACCAACTGGCATAGTCACGTCAAAGGCCACTCACTGCTGGCCGGATCATAGCACTGAAGAGTCGCGTCGAAAGCCGACAACTGACAATTAACAACCAGTGCCATACGGGCATGTATGTGTGTGTGCGCACTACATACACACTCACATTCATGCCAACATCTCATATTGGGCACTGACAGTCCAGAGGGTACCAGGAAAGCGCAGGCAGCTAAGCGAGTCGCCACATTCCACCCAAAAATGCGCCAACCGGCTGATGCTCTGCTTATGCATGGAATAAGAACACACTTGTATGACCAGCCAGCCAGTCGCTCGTTGCGACAGTTTACCGGCACGTCTCGCTGACTATCTACGGCCGTTGGCGTAATTTTATAGAGCCATTACAATTGGCAATTGCATGAACGCCTCTTGGGCCGCCGCAAAAATGCACTAACACAACAACATATTTGGAAACATGCATACACACATGTAAAACTGCGCACATATGTATAAGTGTCTATAAGAATATACATACATACATACATACATACATACATGTAAATGCATACGCCGGCCCCATTAATAGCTCGCCACTGTGTTGAGTTTTTTACGGCCGCCCGTTGCATTAGCATCAGCATCATCATCACCATCTCGTCGCGCACTTAATATAATTTCAATTTTCAATTTCAAGTTCGCCATACCACTGATACGGACACATACATACATATATACATACATGCATATGGGAAATTATGTTCAAACGTATGTATGTGAGTTTGCGGCGCGCGACTGTTGGGTGTGGTGTCTGCGGTAGTCGGACATATTCGTATTTATACTTCGGTAAGGAGAAAGTTTCGATGTATGGAGCTGAGCTGAACTAAACAGTAGTGACGGTGGCGTGCATTTATTGCACCTTAACGTGCCCCAGTATGCCGGTAGGGAACACCTAAACTAGTGAAATAGAATTTCTAACATGAAATTGGGTTTATTTCGAAAAATTGTGTAGCAGTTTAAAGAGACCAGAATTGGTTTGTTAAATTTTGAGTGAGGGGAAAAATGAGATTATATTTACTTGCCTACATATTTAACAGTTCTGTTATCTGGCATCTGTCAACAGTTTCATCTGTATTTGTAAATTATATAAATTATTGATTCTGATTTGGGTTTTTTAATTGGTTTGAATTGAACTGTACTGAATTTATTTAGATAATTTGTTTACAGTAAGGTTTAAAACTATAGACACAAGACGCGAAACTATAGAGCTTCTTGTCAGTCAGCAGGTTTAGAAATATTTGGCATTTCCATATATGTGGGTTTATTTATACATATTCATAGGTCAAGTGGGATTTAGGATGGGGATTTATCCAAGGCGCATTCATTAAATGTGGTGGCACTAGACCAACAACAATCCAATTTGATTGTCAAATCAAAGTATTGAGAAACTAGTAGACAAATAATGAATTCACCTTGTTTCATTCTGAGCTGACAGCCACATGGACACGGCGAAAGAAAACAAAAAAAAAACAAAACAACTCAGCTGACTTACCTACACCACCTTTAATAGATTCGCCTCGTATTTATCATTGGAAAATAAAAATGTGTAATAGTATTTGATGTCAATATTCATGCAAAAAAGCTTCAATCATTAAAATAAATGGAACCAATCAAATAATTAAATTAAAAAAAAAAATAGTTGAAAAAAATTTTAGAAAAAAATAAAAAAATGGCTTCTAACACCTTAAAAATAAGAATGTAGGGGGATCCAACGAGATGCCCAACCGAAGGTGTAACTTTTTAAACCCTTTTTTTCGTCCTGTTCGAAGACTCTTTCAAAAGGTTATATCCATAAATCGATATAAAATTAAGTTTTAGGAAACTACCTGGAAGCTCAAGTCGTTAACTATAACAGAAATATGTAAAATTCATGTCCAAAGTCGAGAAAGCAAGACTGGCCAGACCTGGAGGACCAACGGAGGGTTAATATTCCACCGTAAGTTTGGTGAGACAAATGTTACAATAAACTTTTGATATGATTTTTAAGTAAATATTTTCTTTTGGATGCATTTGGTATTTTTTTGTTAATTTATTGGGAGTTCATTAACGAATCTTTCAACCTACTGGAATTAGTTAAAAAAATTTATAATTTATATGTACAATTTTTTCATTAATTATTTTATGTTTCTACGCAAAAGTGTAAAAATTTCGCTAATCACAAGGAAAATGCTGTGAATTTTTTAATCTGAACTGCAAATAATTGGAAATACTGTGACACTATCGAAAAGGGTTGGAAGAGTAACTCTATAAATATAACCCGTTGAATCAGGTAAGTGAAACGGCTGCAATTGGAAAACTCCTTACTTTTATGGCGACCAACGTGCAAAACTCATTGCTAGCTTATCGAGAAAAAAGTATATAGCTACTCCCTCAGTACCACCTCCAAATTAACTAGAAACGCGTCAGTTCGGAGCAAGCAGATATTCCTATGGGGTGATCACTTTTTGCTATTTGCCGTTTTGCTGTCTCCGCTTAATGTTATTTATGTTCAAGTATGCGGCATGTGGTTCGTATTTGACCAACCAATGCAAAAACAAAACTCTGACAGCACTGATTGATGCCGACGCGGTAGAGCACCAAAGTCATGAGGAAGAGGAGACGCTGCCGATTTTGATTGCCACATAATTTTTACGATAATATTCGTAATCTAAGCGATAATTGTATCTTTGAGGATCACTGCCCAGCCGCGATTTTTTAATTACGTAACTTTTTATTATGACCATTTTTTATTTATGGTACCAACATTTACATCGAAAAGTGTGTGAGTGATGTTAAATTTCATAAGGAAAGTCGTTTTTTAGTTATATGGGCGTGTTTAGACATGTAAATGTGTACAAGCATAAAGTATTATAATTTTTTTTTTATTGAAATATGTAATCACCTGAAAATTATACCTTTCAGCGAAAAAAAATGATAAAAATAACTAATGAATTATATATTAATTATGAGATTCAATCCCAATAACAGTTACCGTAACTAACGTTGCTATCGTTCAAGACAGTCAAGCAGCTATCAAGGCCTTAGACTCCAACTCCATTCCATCCAAACTACTCTTTCAGTGTAGAGAGGAACTACAATTGCTTAGTCATTGGCTTGAAGTTACTCTGATATGGGTTCCCGGTCATAGGAGCATACGGGGTAATGAGATGAGAGAGCAAGAAAAGGTTCGACACTAGACATAGCAGAGGCGGTGGCAGTCGCCACCCCACTCAACACAATAAAAGCAGCCATTGCTTCACACTATCATGCTTTAGCCGAAAGAAGATGGAAGCAATCAACACTACATGTATTACAACAAAAACCCCATGGCCGTTGTACAAAATCCAAAGGACGAATTACCTGTTAGGATACTTTCGACCAAACATTTCACGCATCACTGCAACCCTTACAGGTCATTGGAAAGTAGGGGATCATGCAGCTAGACTCAGTCTACCCTTCAATCCTATCTTTAGAAGCTGTCAAGCGGAAGGGGTGAAGGAAAGTCTTTTCCACTACTTATGTGAATGTCCAGGGTTAGCTAGGGCACGACTTCGCTCTTTCGGTAAGATTAATGAGATCTCCGACATCGAGATAAAGAATTTGCTGCTATTCTTGGATGTCACAAAATGGGTCTGACTTAGAACCAAAAACAAAAACACACAAAAAACGGAACAAAAAAAAAATCATCACTCGAGGACAGTGGTAGTAAAACGGTGCTGGTCGCTAATTAGGATTACTTCAGTAGAAATACTCAACCAGTTCAACAACAACAACGAAAACTGTAATTCTTATTCCCGGCCACTAAACCCCCATACTGTGCTACCGTTTCTAAAACTGGCATGCTGGCATGGTGAAAAGCATTGAGAAGGGGTGGCCAATATTAGACCGTTAAACGGCTCTCAGCGAATTTGATGGAATCAGATGATTGGCTGACCTATCAGGAAATGTGTTTATGAAAAAACTCAGATTTTGTTGGTGATATACGAAAAAAAAAAACACAACCATTGCATTCCTTGCTGTCTCAACAACAACTGATGGGAGTGATTGGACGAGTGTGTGTGTGTGAAATGGACGGGTAGAATTCTACTGTCGAGTATCCGGTGGTGCTACGAAGTTGCTCACACAATTATGTTTTTTTACCATAACTAATGCGGAATCTATCATCCTTGGTGGAAATGTGTCTTCATGTTCGCACCAAAACTTCCAGAGACCCAACCTTAAAGCATTTGGTCAACAGGTGCCTCACATACACCCCGTTGCTATATTATAAACACATCACAATTTTTGTTTTTTATTAAAATACAGTTCATGCTACAAGGTGGCGCAAAATTAATCATCCAATTTTTTTTCGAAATTTGAAACCATTTACATTAACTTAGATTTGTGAGGGGTTGAACAACTCTAAACACTCAGTCAGGAAGACCATTTCACTACACCCGGATAGTCTACAGTGGAAGGAATAGAGAGACAATAGAATCGGTGTTATATGGATGGTAAGACGGACTTCGAAGCGGTACCAGCTGGTGGTAGCAGAGGAAGAGGAAGGCCTCCGTTGCGTTGGAAAGATCAGGTGGAGAAGGATTTGGCTTCATTTGGTGTGTCTTCTCGTCCAAAATCGCGTAAGCGGTTATCCCGCCTATTGAGAAGAGAAGAAGAAGACGGACAAATTTGTTTTGAGGTCACTCCCCAGCAATTTCGTTGGATTCATTGATGAACCTTAAGAGATCCAGAAGAGGAAGAGTATGAAGCTTATTCATACTTAGCACATTGCAACCCAACAGTCTAAATCTGATTCTAGAAAACGCCGAACAAAAACAATTTAACGCAAAGTTTCGGGTTTCGTGCAAAGTTTTAGCTGTTTTTTTGGTTTATCTTCTGGGTATGCGGTTTTATAGCCAATTGAATTCTAGTATAATAAAAGGCAAGTTTGAAAAGGCCCAAAAATTTGCTTGGTTTAATTGATAATTTTTTTCGCTATGATGTTGCGCATTTTCTCCAACCTTTTTTCCGAATGCGCGATATTTAATTTATAAATTCTACCAAGGTTACATAATTCTTACCACTAAGTTAACAAATATGAGCTTAAAACTGAGAGAGAGAGTCAAAATGTAAATTGTTGTTGCAAAGAGAAATAACTAGATTGGCTTAGATAATGCATTAAAAAAATCTCAGTTAGTAAGGCAGCAAATTAAGAAACGTGAAGAAGAGATGTGAGAATATATGTAAGTAGGAGAGATAAGGAGGGAATAAGTAATGAAGTGTGTGTTGTTGGTAGTGGGAGCATGGTTATGTGACTATATAGAAAAAATTGGCAACACCGTCAAGAAAAAGACGATTATTAAAAATTAACCGCATTTTATTAGACTAAAATTTAATAAACTATGAAATTTCATGACAAAGTGCAAGTTTCAAGAGACTCCAAAAACCTGTAGATTTTTGGAAATTTTGTTTGTTGGCAGTGCTAGGTTTTTTCTTCCACTTTAAAAAATTCGAGCATCTACTTTGTATGGCAGAAAATTCGGGACAGCTCATCAAAAAAATTGTGAAAATTTGTGAAATTTGTAATCACTTGAAATTTGTAACTTTGTAATACTATTTGAAAAAATTAGCAAAAATCAACTGTAGTTAAGCTCATTGGATTACCTCACCTATTTCTTAGCAAACTCTAAAGAGAATCTTCAAAAAAATGTTTTACTCTAGAATTCATACATTCAGGCACAAATATATACATACCTACTTTCAAAATCATTTGCTACCAAAGGCAGACAACTTTTTACTGCTGTTTCTAATTTTAGTCTGTTGCAAATTGAATTTTACGATCCATTTCAGTGTGTGTTTAGTGGATTTTAATTGAACGCAAAATTTTACGATTCACACGTTCGCCATGCAATGATATTTACAGGAAGTATAATTTCCCGTTAGTCTGCGAAAAATTTATTGAGAGGAGGAGAAAAGGAATTTCACAACAGTACAATTATTACTTGTTAATCTTCAGTCGGGTATTAAGGCCAAGAATATGTTGGAAAAAAGAATGCAACTGAAAATCACTAGTGCTTACATACATACATATTGAAAATTGTAATTAGAGAAACAAATTCTTTAAAAATATACGAGATTGTTTCTTTTCTCATTTGACTTATAAAGGGTGGTTAAGTTTCAAGGGCCGGTGTTGATTTTGAATAAAATAATTTTTTTTTAGGAAATTATTATCACTTCTCTTTATTATGACAATATTAATATGGCTCAATTACGTATGGAACAAAATATCGGTAAATAGCTCGCCGCGGCCTCGGCGGCACACCTCCATCCGATGGTCCAAATTTTCGATGACGCTGAGGCATAGTTGAGGTTCTATGCCGTTAATGTGCCGAGTTATCTCATCCTTTAGCTCTTGAATTGTTACCGGCTTATCGACGTATACCTTTTCCTCCAAATAACCCCAACGAAAGAAGTCCAACGGTGTCAAATCACATGATCTTGGCGGCCAATTGACATCGCCGCGACGTGAGATTATTCGGCCATCAAATTTTTCGCGCAAAAGTGGCACCGTCCTGTTGAAAGCACATGTCGTCCACATCCATATCCTCCAATTCGGGCCATACAAAGTTCGTTATCATCTCACGATAGCGAACACTATTCACAGTAACTGCCTGACCGGCCTCATTTTGGAAAAAATACGGCCCAATGATGCCGCCGGCCCATAAACCGCACCAAACCGTCACTCTTTGTGGGTGCATTGGTTTTTCGGCAATCACTCTTGGATTATCATTTGCCCAAATGCGGCAATTCTGCTTATTGACGAATCCACTGAGGTGAAAATGTGCCTCAACACTGAAGATGAATTGCCCGATATGCATGCTGAATAACTGTAACGCGTTGTTCAATTGTGTATCTTTCCATGGTTCAAATTGAGTTAGTCTGAAATTGAAAAATGTCAAATGAAATGCAAAAAAAGTTTCACGTTTAGGTGTGGTTCACATTCAACATCGGCCCTTGAAATTTAACCACCCTTTACATTGACCTACATACATAATATGCTGCGAGTGTTTTTATTTATTAGGTGGTTGGGAATTTTTTCTGCCAGTAAAAACGAAATTAATCAAAAAAAATATATATATAAATTATTACCATTATTAGTTTTTTTTTATTCAAAATACTAGTGGTCAAACAAGTTTTCGCTGTTTTTCAACGAAAAAAAAAAACAAAACACGGCAGTTTATTCTGAACTTTTACTCAAAGAACTTTTACTTTGACTTTTATTGAAAGTATTGTGCGTTATTCGCAAACACTTTTTTCCGTATTTCTAGTAATATTTGGATACCAGATCGAAAGAATTGTTAATTTTTTAAGCCATCCACGATCGATCCCATACATATATGGAAGAGAAGAGAATACTGAAATAATTACCTTTGGGAAGTCACACAAGTTACCCACAATAGGGAATTGCATGGCGGACGTAAAGTAGACATAAGGAAAATAGTTGGTATTCTGACACTGTTACTTAAATTACCATGAAAATTCACATTGAGAATAAGACCGGGTGTAGAATCTGTCTGGAGGATAATGAAACCACAGATGCATATCTGTGCAAGTGTAAAATTATTATTCGCCGAGACAGATGGGTATGTCGATATATCCATAAAAATATTTTTTTGAAAATTCATCACTCACATTGCAATTCTGCTTTTTCACCCACTTGCGCAAAAGATTTTATTATTGCCAAATATAAATTTGATTGATTCAAATAGCTTGAATTACATTATAATAATTAATTTGGAAATAAAATTGAGTCAAAATTGCATTACCATATATAGGCTCATGTGCGGTTAAGGGTAAAGGGCTTAGCCCAACAACCGACAAAGGATGTAAGCGGCCAGTTTTTTAAGCAAAAAATAGATATTGAAAAATTTTCAAGTTTCCACAGATGCCTAACACCAAGTCACTCTTTGAAAATTGTTGTCTTTCTTTAACTAATATCAATAAAAATATATAAATAAAAAAATCTAAAAAAATATATAAAAAAAATTTAAGAAAATTTAAGAAAATATAAAAAAATATATAAAAAAATATACAAAAAAATTTAAGAAAAAATATAAAAAATAACAAAATAAAAAATTTGCACCTCAAAGCTTTTCAACCAATTTCCCTGCCACATTTGCCATAAAATTAGCGACTTTTCTACTTGTAAAAGAAAAAATCACTATCGACGAGCGTAATTTGTCGGATTTGAGCTGCCCTATATTTAGGCAAAAACTGATATTTGCATACAAGTAGAAACACATTAGCTTTAAATGGCATAAATATTGAGGAAAAATTACAAATGTCAAAAGCATAATTTAACCGCTTTTAGGAGTTGAGCGCCGTCACGCAGCGTGAACGGTAAAAGTTTTTGAATTAAATTGGCCAACCTCGGCAACTATTCAAAGCACAGGAAAATAAATACAGAGGGAAATATGGAAATACGGTTGTATGGAAATATATCTACATAAATACACAAGTCCATACGCACATATATATGCATATATACATAGCATGTCACACACACATACATATGCGCGCATACCCATTTACAGCTGACACTTGTTGCCCGCATTGACGTGGCGCAGAAATATCGCAAACTCATTGCCAACAATTCAGCGTCGAGAGCAATTATCAATTACAAATGCCGCCACGTCGCAATTCACCGGTAAACCAAAGAGAAGCAAAAAAAAGGGGAAAAGAGGAAAAAAAAAAAAAACAATGCAATATTGGAAAATGTATTGCGTATGTCAAACAGCAGTGCAGTTAGAGTCAAGGCTATTATGGTTGTTGCTGTTTTTGTTGCTTTATTACTGCGTTGTTGTGGTTCTGTTTACTGTTGTTTGTTTTGTAACCATTGTCGACTGTTGCGCATGCAAAATAATTATTGAGGATCGGGTGCACGCCACTGCTGACTCAGGCAGACTGCAAACAAATTTGTATGCGCAGAAACTCTATTGAGGGGAAAGAGCAAAAACAAAACAAAACAAAACAAAAAACGTTTGTGTCAAAATGACCAAGTGCGCAAAACTAAGCCCAAAAGTGTTGTGTGAAGTGCGAAAATTAGAGTTGAACAACCTTTCCATGACGGCAGTGCATTTCATTTCTTGTTTTTGTAATAGCCTTTACTTTTTGCACACCAATAAATTCCGACAGTTTTTGTACATATCTGAGTAATTATAAACAAATTTACAACGCTGCCGTTCTTGCTCATTTAAGTAAACGGGTGCATAAATACATATATGAATCGTATATCCATGTGTATGTGTGTAGATGTGTATGTGCACACTTGCAGTCATGGACACAGAAATAACAGATTTTGTATATAAAAAACAATTCATTCTCAACTTACGCGAAAAAATGAGTTATTTTTTAAGTGAGTGAAAAAGCAAAGTTGTAATAAATAATAAATAAATATTTAATTTCATCAATTCCTCCTAAAGAGATATTGATTTCCTAATTAAAGGGATTCCTATGGACATTATTTCTTTTTCTATTTCGTTCTATTTATTTAATTAAGTAGGCGTAAGTGCAACAAAGCGAAGCCTCACAAACAGAGACACGACAAGACGAGTCTACAGCATGAAAGCTGGCTACTCTAATACGGTGGACCCAGACGTGGGTGAATAGAATTGGTCCTTTCTGGATGCCATTCTGAGCCCTCCCGAAGTAATGCGCAAAGTAGTGCCGGGAAGGATGTCTGCCCTGAAGAGGAGGAGGGACTGTTTTAGTGGTAACAAGAAGTGTGAAGGCATTTTGAACCCTTCCAAACCCACCAAAAACAAAGAGAGGAAAAAAAGTAGGCGTAAATTAAATTAAAATATATTTAAACTTAATGCAACCTTTGGTTTTTATTTTAGTTTTCTCTATTTTTTAATAATATTTTACTTGACTTTAGTTGAATTTTTTTTTCTTATTTAATTTAATTTCTCTTCTTATTTAATTTAATTTTAATTTATCCATTTCATTTCACTTAATTTTATTTTTATTTTTATTCTTTTTATTTCTATTTTTTATCTTTTTATTATATTTATTATACACTTTTTATATTATTTTGTTCTCATTTTGATTTTTGTTTATTTTTAGTTTGTTATATTTTTTATTATGTTTTATTTTATTTTGTTTTAACTGCTTTATTTCATTTTTATTTATTATATTTCACTTCGCTTCGCTTCATTTTATTTTACCTTTATTTTATTTTTTTATTTGTTTTTATTTTTTTTTTATTGCATCCCAAAGAGTAATTAACCTTAAATGGCGGCAGTTTAGCTGCAAGCCGATAATAAAGGGTGATTTTTTAAGAGCTAAAGGAAAGTTTTTCAAAAAAAAACACGTAAAATTCAGAAAAATGCATGAAATTTTTATTTAAATCGATAGTACAGTCCATATAATTTAATGTTTGAAGATTATTTCATGCAAATGTTGACCGCGACTGCGCTTCAAATGGTCCATCCACTTAGTCCAATTTTGGCATACTCTTTCCAATGCTTCGGCCGGTATCTCACGTATAAAGGCTTTAATGTTGTCTTCCAATTGAAGCAGGCTTGTCTGAATAGACATGAGCTTTAACATAGCCCTACAAAAAATAATCTAAAGGCGTTATATCGCACGATCTGGGTGGCCAATTGACAGGTCCCCAACGTGAAACAAAATGATCACCGAACTCGCCTCTCAACAAGCCCATTGTTTCGCGTGCTGTGTGGCATGTGGCACCGTCTTGCTGAAACCACATGTCATGCAAGTCAAGCTCTTGATTTTAGGCAAAAAAAAGTTGGATATCATTTTACGGTAGCGCTCACCATTCGCAGTTACGTTACGATTCGCAGCATCTTTGAAGAAGTGCGGTCCAATATACCTCCAGCCCATAAACCGCACCAAACTGAGACCTTTTCTGGATACATTGGTAGCTCTTGCCATTCTTCTGGCTGATCTTCACTCCAAAATCGACAATTCTGCTTATTTACGTACTCATTGATCCAAAAATGAGCTTCGTCGCGGAACACAAAAAAAGTGGTTCTTCGGCCAACTTTCCAAGAGCCCATTCACCAAAAATTCTGCGTTGCGGTAGGCCGTTCGGCTTCAATTCTTGCACCAGCTGTATTTTGAAAGGCTTCACTCCTAAATCCTTTCGCAAAATTTCCCACGTTGTTGGGTAACAGAGGCCCAATTGCTGCGAACGGCGACGAATCGATAATTGATGGTCATCATTAACACTGGCCGATACAGCTGCGATATTTTATTCAGTTCGCACTCTACGCAAGCGAGTTGGTGGTTTGATGTCCAATGATGCAAATTTGGTTCTAAATTTAGTCGCAATACCTCGAATAGCCGCTTCAGTGGGTCGATTAAACTGACCATAAATTGGAAGAAGCGCGCGATAAACTTTCTTAACAGAACACGCATTTTTATAATAAAATTCAATGATTTGCAAGCGTTGTTCGTTTGTAAGACGATTCATGCTTAAATTATAGACCAAACTGAAGATGTTTGACAGTGAAACAAAACACGAAACGTGCGTCAACTGTTTAAACCAACTGTTTAAAAAGATAATAGCTAAAAAATCACCCTTTATATATAAATTGGCTCTTATACCCAAACACCCTATTGTCCGAGCTCCTCTTCCTATTTGTGGTGCGTCTTGATATTTTTCCGTTTTTATTTTGTTGTACTTTAATTTATTATATTTTACTTTATTTTTTATTGCCTAATTTTTTTTTTTTATTATATTTTGTTTCTTATTTTATTTACTTTTAATGCATTTTTATGTTCTAAGTTTCAATTTTATTTTAATTTACTTTACTATGGTTCATTCAATTTGTTTTAAATATTATTCATGTATTTTTTTATAGTTTCTAATTTTTTACTTTATTGTATTTTATTTTTATTTTACTTAATTTTAATATTTTTTTTCATTTTCTGATTTTGTTTTATTCTTATTTGTTTCACTGTATTTTATTTTATTTTCCTTTATTGTAATTTATTTTATTTTTTTTCTTATTGAATTTTATTTTATTTTTGTTTCACTTTATTTAATTTTATTTTCCTTTATTTTAATTTATCCCATTTAATTTATTTCTTTTTTCGAATTTATTTAATTTCGCGCTATTTTATTTCATCTTACTCATCGAATTGAGCTCAGTTGAATTTTATTTTATTTAACTTGATTGTATTTTATTTAGTTTAATTTTTTGCATTTTCGCCTAAAACAGGAAATCTCTATGCAACTCGATCGAATTAAGTAATTGATTTTTTGGCACGCGATATTTTGCGTCTCTGCAAATAAGTCTTTAATACGCAATAACTAAGCTGAGTGAGATTAACAAAGCGTATTACGTAATTGATGTATGTATGTTCAGGATGTTCGTTTTTAATTGTAGAAAAATTTCTATTCACTAAAATCGTTAAGCAAAAAAAATGTAAAAAATAGCCATTTAAAGCTTGCATAACTCCTCCTCACAATGTAACAGAGCAGCTGCATGCACAAGCAAATAGCAAACATCAAATTGCCTATATTTAAAAAAATTCCATTTATATGTTTGTATGGACCACCACAGAAAAATACGCGTACGTACATATTTATATAGCAAACACTTGTCGTTCGCTGCCCGTTGACGGCAATGGCACTGAAATTGATGGCGCATACCGATGGCGACTCAACCGATGACAGCCATGTTGCTTACACTGCCGCCACTTATAAATGTTGTTGTGAACCAAGTTGCATAAATTCACGCCATTGCCATGACACCACATGCCGCATGCATTTATACACGCAACATTGTAACCGTAAGCCAACAGGCTAAGCTATATCAATATTTCAAAAGCAGAGCGCTCGTTTGGCTGCCGTAAAATTTATATTACCAGATTTGCGAAATGTTACCAAATTTCGTTTGTGTATATGTGCACGAGTGTTAAGTGCAACGGTGTTGATGCCAAAAAGCATAGAAGGCGAATGCCACAGCAGTTAGGCTGCACAGTTGGCTGGCATGTCGCCTGGTTGCTTGAGTTACTTAGCTGTCTGTTGAAACTATCGGTTATTGCTGAGAACACCCAATATCACCTTGCCATTGGCAAATTCAAATGCAGAAAATCGCATGCTACACAAATGTCATTGTGGCATGCAGAAATGTCGTGTCAGCAGCGGAAATCTAAAATGCAGCCGCATCAGTTGGGGATCAGAGAAAATATTTGTCAATTGCCAGCAACTTCGTTGGATTGAGTATATGCCAAGGCAAAGCGACATAAAGTGACTTCGCTATAACAGCTAATTTTTTTTGTTCTTGCAATTTGTTGGTGGAATGTCAAAGTGCTCTGCTGTTTTTTGTTGCTTAATTGTTTTGTTTAGTAATGAAAATTTTCAATACAACTATCAAATTGCAAAAATAAAGTAGGTATATGTAAATGTAGTTGTTTCTCTCGCGAAGTCACCTGCTATGAATTCCCCTAGGTAGATTCTGTTATGTTGTGTAATAAGTCTGTACTTTGATTGGCTGATTTGTCATCGGCTGATTTTTTGTTAGTATTTGAGGAGAGATCAGTGAGAAAATGATCCAGGTGTTGAAAATGTTAATGATATTACAGATTAAGCAAGTGTACATTGCATTGTGTTGAATATGAGAATATAAAATGTTCAACAAATTACAAGTATTTATTTATTTATTTTATTACAAAGTACAAATAGTTGGAAACGTTGGAAAATTATTTTAATTAAGAAATTACTAAACGTAATAGTTCAAGGGATTTAAAGAAACTACCTTTCGCAGAGAAAAATCCCTCGGCACAGATAAGTAATGCATTAGTTATGCAATTCTCTAACGGGACGATAAATAGGAGCATTACCGGCAAATTTTGTTCTCACATTGTTACAATAAAATGCAAGAAAATTTCGAAGAGATCGCTTGCGTATATTAAATCTAACCTCTTCCAGCAAGTAATGAAAACAACAACACTGTTAATAACGACTTAAGGGGTAACACCACTGTACACGCGTAAAATAAACACAATTTTTAAAGAATTTTTTTGTATAGAAGGAAAGGGAAAACAATCACTCTGATTTGGGAAGTTATTACTTATATACTAAAATACAAAACTACAAAGTTTGATCGAAAAATTATACAAAATGGCGGCATTGGAGACATTTTTGTAATGTGGTTTCTCTTGAAGGAGCTCCGCGGCACGCAGCACAGAGGGTGCAAATTTTAATCTGGAACAAAGAAATTTTTTTTTTTCTTAATCTAGATAAGAATAGCTAGAGAAACACGTAGGGGATTTAAAAAATATTTATTTTTGTGGAATTAGTAAGCATTTGAAGGAAAAAACTCTATTTTGGACTAAAAAAACGGCACTTAAATAATTATAACAATCGTTTAAATTAATCTATCGAAAATCCCCTACGCTCTTCTCTTAAGAAGGTTATTATACAGACGTAGTGAAAAACCTGATTAAAAATATTTAAAATTGTTTGAGTTATGCTGCGTGCCAATTTCAGAAAACGTGTTTTGAGAAAAACGCGTTTAAAGTTTGGAAATTTGGAGAAGTCGTTAGGTAGCAGTCACTAACGCTTGGTTAAAAGCTTAAAATATTTATGAAATAGACTTCGGTAACGTATAAAACTTTTTGTTCTGTATTTTAAAAGGTTCAAAGAATTTTTTAAGCTTATAAAAAAAAAATCAATTTTTTGAAATTTCTACAGTGGTGTTACCCCTTAAGTAAAAGATAGACGTAATACAGATCTGCGGCTATAAAGAGACCTCAGATTTCAGTGCATTAGACGAACAGAATATGACGGTATGCGATTTGAAAAGTTTAAAGAGTGAAGTGCGAATTTCAGGGAAATTTTCTTAACTTGTTGAATTGTGTTGGCCATCTTATTAGTTCAGTGTTGGGGGAAAAGCCACAGTACTTGCAAGAAATTTACAAAAAAAATCTATTGCTCTATCTATTTATTTATTTTAAATCATTTCAGTTTCTTTAGTTTTATGCCATTTTATTTAATTACATTTTTTTATTCGCCTTTTAATTAGTTTAAATAAAACTAAGCTTAAGCGTGCAAGAGAGAATATGACGTTGCCCTTTCGGTTGCCAGTTACAAGGCTTACCAGGCGTGAGTGATGGGTAGGGTGGTGAGTACCCAAGAATGATAGAAACAAGATTGCGCCCATCAGAGAGTGCGTGACGCCACATTAGCTGAGTTGCACAGTGTTGCCAACCATTTGCTCTTCGTAATAAATTTAGTGCTTTTTTACCCAAAATGCGAAAATGTTTAAGTTTAGTGTTTGTTTCTTTTTTTTTTAATTTAAAGCTACCGAGACTGTCAGTTAAAAAAACTGTATTATTAAACAGAAGAATGTTAAAAAGGTCACTCTGAGAAGATTTTAGTGTTAATGAAATATTTTAATATTTATTTAATATTTTGAAAAAGAAAATTTAATTTTATGCTCTTTTTAAGGTTATGTTAGAATATGAAATCTTCTTCTCTTAACTCTTCTTAACATTAAAACCTTTTTACACATTTTAAAATCATTATTCTTTCCATCATTGTTCTGATCAAGTTCATTTACTAATACATTGATCGGGTACATGTCACATGCCCTCAATAATATGTATAGCCAAATTCAGTATGCAGCCAAAGTTCTCACACACTTTTTGTTTTTGTTGCGTGTAATAAAAATCTTTGTACTTCGTAAAGGAGGTGAGAGCATTGAGTTAGTCTCAACACATGCATATGTTAAATATCGTGCGATATTTAATCGCACACACACAGAGGAAATCCACGAAATGAGGGGCCAGATATATGTAGTAGAACTGCGTTTACAGGCAGCCGCCGTAGCCGAATGGGTTGGTGCGTGATTACCATTCGGAATTCACAGATAGAACGTAGGTTCGAATCTCGGTGAAACACCAGAATTCAGAAAAACATTTTTCTAATAGCGGTCGCCCCTCGGCAGGCAATGGCAAACCTCCGAGTGTATTTCTGCCATGAAAAAGCTCCTCATAAAAATATCTGCCGTTCGGAGTCGACTTGAAACTGTAGGTCCCTCCATTGGAGGAACAACATCAAGACGCACTTCACAAATAGGAGGAGGAGCTCGGCCAAACACTAACAGAAGTGTACGCGCCAATTATTTATTTTTTTTTATGTTTACAGTTTTCTCTCTCACGTCAGGGGTTTTTAAAAAGAGCTTAGGAATTTCAGGGAAATTATTTATAAAACTCAGTGCAATGTAGAGGTATAAAATAAAAGAAAAAAAAATGCCTAGAGTTGAAAAATATAAAATTTTTGGAGAACGAGAAGGAACTGAACATTTGCGATAATTATTTAAATTTAATTATAATAAAAAAAAATTTATGTTAAAGACTACTATGTGCACTACCACCTCCTGGAATTTCATGCTTCCAACTTTATTAAAAAAATTTAATACGTGATTATGGCACATTGGTGGTGTGTGTGTGTTGGTGGGATAATGACTAAGACTTCTCTAAGCATATTTATTTATGTATTATTGATATATGGCTATGCAAGTAGGTACGTGTCCATATATACACATATCTCTGTAGTATACGTAAGCCTGTGCCTGCTTATAAATATTGCCAGCGTACTAACCCAAGTACATACATTACCAACCACATGCAACCATGCAACCATTGTCGTTGTGGCCACAGGCATAATTCAGTGCAAATATCGCTTGGACAGAAGCAGACAACATTGCAGCAAATGACTTGGATGCTGATGTTGGCACTCAAAGTCGTCAGCGTCATTGCCAACAACTTTGTAGCCGCTGTTGCTATTGCTGTTGCTGATGTGGCTACTTCTCATTGTCATTGCGGTTGTTGGGGCTGACGATGCCAATAATGATGGCGCTGCTGCTGCCGTTGATGCTGTTGTTGCTGCAGCTAACGGTGGAGATATTGATGAGGAGGACAACAGACAACCACAACAGCCGCAGGCCATAACAATGCCACTATACACATACATGTACACACGTACACACACACATACAGGTGTGCCTGCTAGCCAGATATCTATGCGATTGGTATGGCTGAAGTGTGTGTGATAAGAACATAAACCCCAGCAACGGCAGCGACAGCGGCAGTGGCAGCAGCTTCAAAGGTAGTTTGAAATGCATGACAATCATGCAATTTGCTGCATACATCCATTTTAGATATTGTGCAGCAATGATGAGTTGGTACGGTGGCATTAGCTGATGCAGCAACAACAGAGATGGTGTGGCCATATATTGCACGTATGACACATTTGGGATACGAAGGCACACATACGAGTGCTGGTAAAGGGTGATCAGTTTAGAGGTATCGGATTTTAAATTGAAATAAAACAACGAAAATTCGAATGCCCAACCAATACTTATATTTTTTTGTGCAGAACCCATCATGGCATTCCATTTCCTTTTCAAATGTGGGCCGCAATTACGCCGTATATCGACCATCAGTAAACACCAATTTTGAATGACTTGCTGGAGGACTTGGGGCGGTATCTCTTGAATAACTTTAGTAATGTTGGCTTTCAATGCCTCAATCGAAGCTGGTTTAACCACAAAGCATATGGACTACTCCTCCGAGCTCCTCCTCTTATTTGTGGCGTGTGTCTTGTCTTGATGTTGTTTCACAAATGGAGCGACAAACAGTTTTAAGCCGACTCCGAACGGCAGAAATTTTTATGAGGAGCTTTTTCATATAACACAAATACATACGGAAGTTCACCATTGCCTGTTGAAGAGCGACAGCTATAAGAAAAAACTTATCCTTCTTTTAGTTGTTTCACGGAGATTCAAACCTACGTTTTGCGAGTTCCGAATGGTAGTCACGTATCAATTCCCCATTCGGCTACGGCGTCCCTTTTAGACTTTACATACTCCCCATACCTCCACAAATAGAAATCCAAAGGTGTGATATCACACGAACGTGGTGGCCAATCCACTGGTTCGAGACGAGGGTTGAATTGCACACCGAAACGACGACGCCGTAATGCAGTAAATCCATTGTTTCAGGGACTGTATGACAAGTAGCGTCGGAAATTTTGCTTATTGACGTAGCTATTAAGCCAAAAATAGGCCTCATCGCTAAAACAAAATTCCGCTCCCAAAATGCGGATCTTCGGCGAGTTTTTCAAAAGTCCAACGGCTGAAATTATGACGCTTTGGCAGATCGGACGACTTCAAATCTTTGACTAGCTGTATTTGATGCGCTTTCAAATAAAGATCTCAGCGTAAAATCGCCCAAGTAGTGCCATAAGATAGAGGGCAAGTTGTTGAGATCGGCGGCGAATCGATTCTTCCGGGTCTTCGACAAAATTCTCATTTACAGCCACAATATTCCTTTCTTCGGGCTGTACGTGGTCTAATCAGTCGAGTATAATCCAATAATGTAAAATTATTCTCAATTTTGCCGATGTACGATGCCGATTCAAGTACGATTTTTAAACGTTGTTGAGGCGCAAGTCCCTCCGTGATGAAATGTCACTGAATACTGGAGTATGTATTTAGTTTGGCCGTAACAACGCACGCGTCAGGGTAGTTGAGTCCTGTAAATCCAGACTGAACTATGTCGGTAGCTAACTATGCCTGATGCTAACATGGGTCCCGGGACATGTGGGTATGTAACGCGGCTGACGAGACCTCTGACTCTTTAGCTAGGATGAGCTCTGAGGAAAATTTCGAGATCTGTCAAAAAACAAAACAACTCTATGGGAAAAAGTATCTCCAATCTGATCACCCTTTATACACGTTCTTGTGGCAGGAAAAATGTCAAAGCATTCAATGTTGCAATAAAAAAAAATTATAAAAGAAAATAAGAAGAAAAAAAATCAGCTTGAAGCACTTTGTTACATTAGTGGCAGCAAGACAATTGCTTGAGTGGCTGGTTGCGTGAACGCTTGTGTCGATGATATCCAATTGTAAACCCAAGTAGGTTGAGATTTTTTCAGAAAATGAATAACTACTGATGTAGCAAATTCGAAAGGCCGTGAATACTCGAAGATTATTCACTTTAAAATTTTTTTTTGTTTTTTTTTTTTCAATTTTAGCCTCTTTGTCCCTGACGATCTCTCAACATCCTAGCTTGACTTCTCTTCAGTGCTCGATTTCTATTAGTTAATTTTTCTTTCCAAATCAGAATGCCGATAAGTTAAAAATTACTGGTGATGCAGATGATGTGAGACTACAAATCCTTGCCAATTATTCTTAAAATCCAGCTTCTAATTTCAAAATTTAGACAGCAAGGAGTAGTTGCAAGGTGCTGGCAGTGGTATTCCCATTTGCTAGAGGGGATGCGGCTGCCTACTTCGAATATGTCCAACTGTATATAAGTGCGTGTCCGTCTGCTGCAATGAGAATGCCATAAAATGCAGCCAAGTTAAGCGTTTCGTATCGAGCAAAATGTATTGAACACATTGTTTACTGCTGCCTCACACACACACACACACGCACGCATTTAATAATTGTGCATGCTTGAATGCAAGTAGAAAATGTTTGCTGCAACCAACGAGGTTTGCCTGCATAGCTGTGGCCTTACACACAAGTTGCATAAGTTGCATGGATTGAATGACAACTGAATTGCCAGTTGAAGTGTAGCTGCATATTGGATCGAGTTAAACTGAGCTGAGCTAATGACTTCCAGACGAACGCTTTCTGCCTTAGTAAACAAAAAAATACAACAACCATAAAGAGTTCAGAGCAAACTGCTGGCGCGGCAAAAGCAGCAGAACTCAACGAAGCAGCAATCGAGACAACAACATTAGGCCACAGAGAAGCAGCAGCAACAGCAACGACAACAACATTAGGCCACAGAAAAGCAGCAGCAGCAGCAGCAACGGCAACAAAACAAAGCAAGGCAAAGACTAGAGAATAAAAGTTGAAATTATATGAATTTGCAGGAAAAATACAATTTACAGTTTAATTAGTTGGATTTTCCAATTATGGACAGTTCATTGTGCCTTAAACATTCTGCATATATGGACGCTTGCTCAGCACTTCCCCACCTCTCCAGCCCAACTAATACAAGCACACAAATCATACTTGAGTTGCATAAGTATTAGTGAAAGAAGAAGCGACATGAGTTGAGCGGCTGCATGACTTCAATAATGTAAAAGGAAATGCAATTGTGGACACGGATGTTGAATGCGACACAGAGAGACAAGAAAGAGCAAACGGGGAGAGAGGAAAAAGCAATAAGTTGGTTGAGCAATCATAAATTTTTTTATAATAATATGAAAACATGGTAACGGCATTGCGGAAATGAGCTTACTTGAAAAAAAAAAAACAAAATACAAAAATTGTAATAAAAAATTAAAATAAAAATAAAATAAAAAATTGTATTGTAATAAAAAAAAAAACACGTCGTAATAAAAAATTTGTATAAAAGCAAAAAAAAAGATTGTGTTAAAAAAAACTAAATAAAATAAAATTCTAATACAAAAAACAAAACAAAAACAAAAAAAAAAAATAGACAAAACAGAAAAAACGAATAAAATTTAGTATTCTGTAAAAAAGCGAAAGGAAATGAGTTTACTTAAAAACAAAAGCAAAAATTTTAAGAAAACATAAAAAATTCAAATAAAACGAAAAACAGATTGTAATAAAAAAAAATAAGTAAAATAAAATTCTAATAAAAAATAAAAAACAAAAAAATAAACAGAAAAAAAATTTAATTTAGTATTTTGTAAAAAACGCGGAAGGAAATGAGCTGACTTAAAAACAAAAAAAAAAATTTAATAAAACATAAAACTAAAAATGAAAAAGAAAAAAAATATAGCATTGTAAAAAAAAGCAAATCGTAATAAAAAAATGTTATAAAACAAAAACAAAAAAATATGATTGTAACAAAAAAAAAAAATAAATAAAATAAAATTCTAGTAAAATAAAAAATACAAGAAAAAAATTAAATTTATTATTCTGTAAAAATTTAAAAATTCTATACAAATTGTAATAGAACATATAATTAAAAATGAAAAATAAAAAAAATTTATTGTAATAAAAAAAAAAAGATCGTAAGAAAAAATTGTAATATAATAAAACAAAAAAATTATTGTAACAAAAAAAATAAATAAAATAAAATTCTAATAAATTTAAAAAAAAGGATTAAAAAAATAAACAGAAAAGAAGAAAATTTCGTATTCTGTAAAGAAAGCGAAGGGAAATGAGCTGACTTAAAAACAAAAGCAAATTCTAATAACATAAAATAAAAAAATAAAAAAAAATTTATTGTAATAAAAAAAAACATCGTAATAAAAAAATGGTATAAAACAAAAAAAAAAATGATTGTAATAAAAAAAAACAAAATAAAATTCTAATAAAAAATAAAATAAAATAAAAGAATTAGCAGAAAAAAAATAAAATTCAGTATTAAATAAAGAAAAGCGCTTGAAAGTTAAAGGCAAGAAGCTCAACGATCTTTTCACTACGCTGAATCACTCAAATATAACTTCAGCCAAACTTTATTAGCTGAAATATTCTGCGATATTCGCGGTATGTTGCATCATAAGCTCGTGCTGTGGGGTCAAACGGTTGTGATAATCACCTTCGACATTCCCTTCCGTGGCAAAAATTATTGAAAATATTGTATCGATCCACATAATAGGTTGGATCAATGAGCTGTATGTAAAATTCGTTCCCTCAAACTGGAGGATATTTTCAGATATGCCAAGAGTATGGAAAATTCTCACAGGACTAGTATCTTGACTATGTTAACTATCAATCCTTTTACTTTCTAGAGCTTCGAATACAATGGGCTTTTAGCCTCACTGTTTTAGGTGCTTTCGCCATTCTGTTGGTGCTTGTTGGCTCGCTTTTTTTCAATTTCAATGTGAGGTATTCTTTCACGACCAAAGTCCTTTTGTCGATAAGAATTATCTCAAAATTTGTTCAAAAATGCCCAAGATCTCTTCATTCGATATGATGGATCTCGCTGCTTGAGTCAAACAATCAGGCGGCGATCAAAGCCGATATGAACTACCATGAAATTCGTTCAAGAATGTGCAAGATACTTACAATCTTTTCGATTTACTGGAACCAAGCGAGTGCGGTATGAAATGGGTAAAACTGGAGTTATGGTGGCGAATCAAAGTATGTAACCTCAACTGGATTTTCTGTTTTCAGAATTTGAAGATCAGGTTAAGGGCAACGGCCTACAGCAAGCGAGGTAACCTAAGCACCTACAGATTGTTATGCTGACTTGGCCAAACGATGAGGGAAGAGTATAAAACTTACTGAGGCTCTGAAAACCAACGACTTATGCAGGGAATACTTTTGAAAGGAAATTTGTTGGCCATATGGCGTTTTGTACGGAGCTTTCCAAATTGACTTCTGTAGTATTTCCAGCACGGATGCTTCCCGCCTCGAAGAATATGCTTCAGAGTTCGCCCGAGTTTTGCTGGAGGAGCTGAATGAGTTCACCAATAGATCGAGATGGTTTGAATGCATATATCCGTAATACTAGGAAAATCTACGATCATTGGTCACACTGAAGCCCCAATCTACCATATTCTTTATTTGAACATAAATTCCTTTCACTTTCTCCCCTTTTGTCTGCCATTTTGCTTTGGGCTTTTAATTACATGAAAAGTGCTTATCAAAATTTGCATTCGTTGTTAATTTAAAATTGCAACCAGCCAAGCAACTGACAGCGCATACGAATGCGGTGTATTTGCTGGACAATTGGAGACGACACATACCACATGCCACATGCCAAAAAATAAGAATCACAAAACTGCAAGAAGATATGCCACATTTAAGTCAAGTAGTTGAATCAGCAAAAGGCTGATAAATTTAGGCTACGCGGCCGTGCTTATATACACAAACACATACATTTGTACGCGTGCATTGCGTTAACAGCAACGGGTGGTAAGGCCAATTGTTTGGGGTAATGACCAAGCTCCATGCGCGATGTGCATAAATTGGCCACCAGCCAAGTTGTCTGAGTTTGAGGGTCTCGTTCATCAACAAGACGCTGCTTCCATGTGGCATGACTCGGATATATACACACATATTTACAGATATTTGTATGTAAGTTTATGTGGTTGCAATACATGAAATGCAATATGTGGCAACCTTATAAATGTCCAATGCACCACTAAGCAAATTCGTATTTGAGATGTAATTTTTTTTAGATTTTTACGAGCTCGGGATTTTCGGGACTTGGTTGTTGCATGGCAGGTTTTAGATATTCAGTATTTTGTAACAACTTAATGCAAAAAAAAAAAACAATTCTATCACTATTTCACTTCTTGAAGCCTCCTAAACTATAATAAATAAGCAGCGATGATTTTTTTTATTTTTTATTGAGCATTAACTCGAGTAATGAAGGTCCAAATTTACATTTTGGTAAATACCAGGTTAATAGAACGGTCGCAACAACTTTTCCACACAAAATTGTTCTTTCACATTCACACTGCCACTGAAATTGTAAATGTCTCTTCTCGCTCACTTAACCATTGCTCCCCTTTATTTGGCTTTTGGTGTTACCGAATGCATACCTCTTTTGCTGCTTAACTGGAGGATGGAGCATTCTCCTTATTTCTATTTTCATTCTCATCGTTCTGATTGTGTGTTTGTGATTGAATATTTTGCTGCTCGGTGACTTTCCGTTGCTTGTACCGAGCCAGGTCATGTGAATCGAAGAGAACGGCCAACTTACTCTCATCACCTTGAGAGAGCCTCTAAAAATGCTGCCAACTTTGTTTTTATTCCAAACCTTTCCAAGTATTCGTTATTTTTTCAAGCGAGAAAGCACCAATCCCATTTTTGTTATCCACGGCAAACCAAGAGTTTGTCGCACTCTGTCATTATTGATCCAAAAACCAACTTCTCCTGTAGTTGGGGTTGATCGGTGAGGTGAGAAGAGAAGAGAGACCGATTTGCTCCACATTATTTGATATTGCTTGCTCAATGATTCGAACATTCATGTGACTCGCATGTCCGTTAGGAAATGCTCTGAAACAAATGTTCACAATTACCCCTCACTCTTCCGTGAATCAATGAGAACGAGATCTGCCTAAAATTCATCGAAATCTTAATAGGACATTAATAACTAAATATGAAATGGTTGAGAACAATATATTACTTCGATTTCCTGTGATGAGGCAGTCACAAAATTGAATACATACAATAAATTATTTGCATTTTCCGTGAACTTGATAATGAAAAGGCGTAATTAGTGTTCTTAAACTAGGGAAAAACAGCTGTTAGTTATCTGTCGAGTGATGCACCATAACATTATAATACTTTTTGGTTTCTACACTACTTGTAGGAGCGCTAACGGCGTTTTTTCGGAATTACCCCATGTTCATATTTACCCCAGCTATATTTTTTAATCACGTACAGTTTAAGCGGAAAGTTGAGACTGCCGTAATCGAAAAGGTTGGTGCGTAACTAACATTCGAACTCCGTGCCGCTCGGCAGCCAATGGGAAACCTTCGAATGTATTTCTCCTTATACAAGGAGGAGAGTTTAAGTAGGTGGCATTTTTATTTTTTGCCCTAAAAGTGGATTTTTCTGTATCCATTTCATTTCGTAAAAAATTACAAGTCAAGAACATCTCGAGATTGTTGGCAAATAATCCCGCAGTTTTCGGGACTTAAAAAATTCCGGGATTCAGGAATCACGAGATTGTCGACATCCCTACTCCATAGCCATATGTACATACGTGTGTCCGTGTGCCTTGAGTCCTGCTGTGAAAGTGTCATAATTGCAATTTACGCAATTAAGGTTTAATTTTGGCGAAATACCATACAAAATTGCCCCGCCTTATGCGTATTGCTGTTGTAGTTGCAGTTGCAGTTGCAGTTGCATATGCGGCAACATAGTGAAAGTTAATTAGTGCAGCGCAGCGTAAATGAAAATAAATGAATTAATATTACATTTGGGAAATTATGCGTCATCGGCATTACGCATTACGTGGCCATTTATTTCATTGCTTTCTTCGCTTTCACATTTCACTTGTTGGTAATAGATTTGGTACATAAGAAATTTCCTCGTTTCAGTAATTATCTGTATGCGCATATGTATGTATGTATGTGTGTATTTTCGTTTCAAGCTAACGCCTTTTTATTAATTAATCAGCGGCCAACAATAACTTATAATTCATATTTAAACGCTTTATTAGCTGCGTGAGTTACACGTCTCTTAACGAGTGGCGGTGGAGTATTTTTTATCTTTACGTTTTATATATTTTCAAGCCTTTCATATTTTTTATGAATTTTCTCCCGGTATCAAAGTAACTGTGCACAATGCTAACGTATGGATAAATCGTTGATTTGAAAATATGCTGACAGGATCTGAAGCAACTACAGGGTCCGGCACTCGAAGTGTAACCAACTTCAGACCGCTCGCGCCAATGATGGACGGGTATCAGCTGTCTGTTAGTTGCCTAAATGACACTTCAGAATATTGTTTACAAGCGCGCGGAAGCATTTTGCCGAGAGTAAACGCGAAAAAAGAAACGCAGTAATGGATTTCAAACGTAAAGGTGTGATTGCATTATATTTGGCAGAAAAATCACAATCAGCCATTGTTCGTGAGCTCGAGCACCTTAAAGTAAATAAAGTTTTTGTTTATCGCACCTTTACTCGTTATAATGATACTGGTAGCATCGCGAAACGTCATGGAGGTGGTCATCAAAAGACTGCAACGTCACGTGAAATGGTGCAAAAAGTGAAAAGCGACTTGAGCGAAATCCCCAACGAAGTGCCAATCAAATGGCGAAAGAACTGAAAATATCTGACCGTAGCTCCCGCTGCATACTGAAAAGTGGTCTCAAAGTAAAGCCTTACAAGATCCAAAAGGCTTACAAGATCACAGCAAGGCAGCAATAAGTCAGACTTGAGAGAGCGAGGAGTTGCTTCGTTTGGCCAAAAGTGGTCAATTTTCGAACATTGTTTTTTCTGACGAGAAAGTTTTTTTAATTGAGCAATTCGTAAACTCCCAAAACGATAGAGTTTATTTGACCGACCATTCATACAGGAATTTGAGCCATCGATTGGCCACCAGGAGGCAGCACCCGTCGGCAGCACAGGTAATGATTTGGGTCGCAGTAACCGCAGATGGGCGCTCTCCAATAATTTTCATTGAGCCTTGCGTCAAGGTAAATGCGAAATACTATCGTGAAAGTACTCTGAAGGTTGCTTTGAAGTCTTGGGCAGACAAACATTTCGGTGGCAGGCCATGGACGTCTCACAAAGCTCGAGCGAATCAAGAATGGCTAAAAAACAACGTTCCGAACTTCATAACGTCCCCAAAATGGCTCTCAAATTCACCAGACGTGAATCCCATGGATTACTCTCTATGGGTTAATTTGGAGAGCAAAGTCCGAACTTGAAGATTCACCAGTCCAGAGGCGCTGAAAAAAGGCATTGTCTGCGAGTGGGCCAAAAAACCTGCAAGTCACATTCGGGCAGTTTGCGATTCGTTTCTGGACCGTCTCAAGGCCATAGTAAAGGCAAAATATGATCATTTCGAGCAAAAGTAAATTAATTCTTAATTTTGTATTATTTTCACAAATTCAATTCAATTCAAAGAATTCAAAGAATTGAGTTGAATAATATTTCATATAATTTCATATAATTCAAAGAATTGAATTGAATAAAAAAAATTTTCTAAAATAAATATATGGCCTTTTTATTTGGTTGCACTTCGAGTGACGGACCCTGTAGTCAAATGTCGAGATAATAAAGAGAACAAGTCGCTCATGCGTCTGATGCAAACAGTATTATCAACGAGTTTGAGCAGCCAACTGTACGAAAAAGAGGAATTTCTTTGTTATTTAACACCACATCTGTACCTTCCTACGATTATGTGAAAAGAGCTCCCTCAAAACAAAAATGTCAGGTGGAGAATGGGAAGTTCACTGTTAAACATATTACCGAATTTGCTGACGTCGCTGCCTTAATATCTGCTGCCATGGTCTACATGAATATATATAGGCAGAATTCTAAGAACCCAAATAAAAGGAGAAGTAGAATGGTCGAAAATTAATACTAATTGTATTAAAAAAATGTTTTTTTCTATGCGAGATAGACTGAAGACTTTTATAGAGATGAAGAAGATGAAGCTCCTTAATCCCGTTTTTTTTTTTGTTATTTTAACTTGCTTCAGTTTTCAATCAATAATTTACGAATATATTACTTTGATTGGCGGTCGCCCTATTTGAATGGGTTTGTACGTGACTACCGTTTCGGGAGTGCGTAGTTTTGAATCCCCGTCCATGAACATCAAATAAGAGAAAAAGTTTTTTTTTAATAGAAAAAGTTTTTTTCTAATACCTGCCATGAATAAGATCCCCATAAAAACCATTTGCCGTTCGGAGTCGGCTTAGAACTCGAAGTGCCTCCATTTGTGGAACAACATCAAGACGCACACCACAAATAGGAGGAGGAGCTCGGCCAAACACCTAACGGAAGTGTACGCGCCAATTATTTATTTTTTTGATTAAGGATTTATCAAGAAAATAACTTTAGAAAGCAAAAAGTGGTTTCTGATTCAAGTATTTCCTAGTACGAACTTTTTTGTGCAACACTGTAGTTGTATATAGACATAAATGCGATTGAAATGAATGCCCATATATCTTTGCATAAAAATGTTGTATGCAAATTTGCGCATTATCTGGCGCTTAAATGAGTAAATGTCCCACTTTGCTGGCGCATATGCAATAATTTATTTATATTTATAAAAAAAGGCGCATCTGCACGGAAGATATTTATTTAATGGCGTTAATAATAACGCATTATTGTAATATTCGATGAAGGTCGTTTATCATTTATGAAAATGGCATATCACTTGGGACATAAATAAACGCATGTAAATCGTAAGAAGCGCTGACTTAAAACTTCTGTACAATTAAAGTGGACAAAGTCTGTTCTAAAAGTACCGGGAATTTATCAATACAAGGAAAATCGTTTAATTATTATTTTCATATTTATTTCATTCCTTTCAAAGTAGTATCCATCATAATGAACGCATATATTCACTCTCCTCTAATCTTCAAAACACTTTTCATAGCCCAATTTTGGTATCAATTTTTAGATAGTTTTGCGAACTCTACTTCGGCTCGAAGCGCTAAACGCAAAATAATAATATCAAAAATCCAACCACTTTCGAAAATTTAAAAAACAAAACCGCTTCAAAAAATATTAAAAACTGTATGAGTTATCATGGAGACCGTGCCGGAAAAAGTAGTTTCGAGAAAAACGAGTTTAAAGTTTGAGGTAAAGGATCGCGCGGACCGCTCTATACCTACCTACCGACGTATGTAACCCCTTAGCCTCGTTTTTGGTGAAATAGTGGGGATATGTGAGCCGCTGACTTATCGTAGTCAAAAAATTGTGAGACGTTTCTTCGCAATTACGGCCGCTGGTGACGATCGTTCTCCCTAAAACGCTTCAGTATGCTTATATAATATAATATTTTTCATTTATTATTTTGCCTGGCGGAAAGAATTCAAAGTGAACTACACCACCACAGTCGAATGGGTTGGTGTATGACTACCATTCGGAAGTGCATAGGTACGCATCTTCGTACATGAAACAACAAATGACAGAAAAAGTTTTTTCTAATAGCGGTCACCCCTCGGCAGGCAATGGCAAACCGCAAAGTGTATTTCTGCATTAAAAAGCTTCACATAAAAACCATCTGCCGTTCGGAGTCGGCTTAAAACTGTAGGTCTCTCCATTTGTGGAACAACATCAAGACGCACGCCTTTAAGAAGTGTATGCGCTACTCATTTGTTGTTTTTTTTTTTTAAATAAATTATTGCGGTATGAACTTAGCGAAAATGCTTTTAATTCAACGCAATTTTCTGAAATGAGAAATTCTGGGTACTTTTTGAGCAAAAGTTCCATAAGTACATACATACATACATAAATACATTTGTATGTATCGATAAGAATTCCATCTCGTATGACTAAATTTATTTATTTTTAGAATGTTTTTGAGCATCCGCGGAATAAATGACCAGCATCAGGGATTATCGTTAATGCATTACACTTCATTTTCGCACACACGACTGACGATTTATGCTGCTTAAGCACAAAAGTGATGTAAACAACAGCCATAAAATAGGTATAAAACTCAGCCAAACTACTTATGGTACACATGGGCTGAAAAGTGCCGGGACTAACAAAGAAAATACGTTTTTTTTTTTGCTTAAGACTAGCTTTATTCATCAATTATTCATCATTATTAATATACATAAAGAGCGACGATCCGGTCCAGAACTGCAAAGTGTTTTGTGACAAGTCCAACAAAACTTTCTACTAAACCTTGGAAGGAAAGCCGTTCGGTTGATGGTCGGCATTATTACCTGACACAACCCATGGGGTCAGCATATGAACACCATTGGAATCACAGAGGACCTGATTTTCCTGCCTTGCTTAGAGGAGGCGGATAACACTGAGCACTTTCTCTGTGAGTGTCCTGTCTTTGCTAGAGCACGGCTACGAGTTTTGGGTTCCGATGGAGTGAGAATGAGTAATATTCGTTCTCTAAAACTGGAGGATATTTAAAGATTTGCCAAAGAATCTGGAAAGTTCTTACAGGACCTCTGTCTCTGACTCTATTCTTTCCTATATTTTTCTCTGATAATTTTCTCCTTTCCCCCTTGACTATCTACCCTCGTTCCAGAGCTCTAAATATAATAGGGTTCTTAGCCTGAGTATTTTAGGAGCCACCAAATCTCTTGGTGCTCCTTGGCTTGACCAATTTAAATTTCAATTTTGTTCAACTGAAAAAAGGTAAATTCGACTAGTGCCATCTATGGGTTAGGCCCGGGACTTTTCAGCCCATGTGTTGTTTGTAGCGATTGCTGCTGTAAAGAAAAAAGTGCAAGTATTCGTAAACAGACGAAAACGATAATGAGTCAGAGAGCCTCCTCGCATATGTATGCGTAAGTATGTATGTAGTTATGTCGTGGGGCAAACGAGCCAAAGAAAAAAATTTATAAAAATAAGAAACAAATTGCAAATTTATAGTTGCAACAAATAAGATGAATGCGTCTACGCGCAAGTACGAGCAACTATTTGAACCAAAAAGAAAGCAAAAATGTGAGCTAAAAATTATTTGCGGCGGAATTGCATGCGGATGAGTTTTTTGCACGTTCGCGTTACAATTTTAGGGCGCAGCAAAATAGGCGCAACGATAACCGCCAACTAAAGTATATCAAACATAGTTTTTATATGTGCGCGCACACACACACACACACGTATATGAATATAGGTCCATATTTTTTTTGATGCATCTACAAGTAGTGCTGCTGCTGGGCTAATGTGGCATTCTGTGGCGTGGCACATTGCGTGCCACATACGTATGATTCTAGATTTTTGCAGCGATTTATGCCGCCTGACGGCGCCAGCTGGTGAATTAACCGCAAATAAAATCTGCATGAGTGGCAAAACAGCTCTAGACAGCCGCAGCAGTGTGCACAAAATCAAAGGGAGCAGGGCAGTGGTGTTGCTTGCTTGAGGGCATTGAGGGCAGCAAATGACGAGCGTATGCGACATGCCACTCGTTCGCTTGGTCGGTTGGCATTGCTGATGTTGGGTGACAGCCAATCCTGCGTAGTTGAGCGGCCGTCAGCACGCCTGAATTGCCAAGCTGATAATTCGCAAGTGGTGTGCATTGATTTTTTTCTTTCTAATGTATGTTTGTATGTATGTATGTGTGTATGTGTGTATGTATGTGGCTATATATGCACAAATGTACTTACAGTTTATGCACTATTCCGCATATTATTTATAAGCGGCCGCCGCTATTTGCAGCAGCGCGCCTTCTGCTTTTTATCATTGCGCGCCCTTTTTTTCTACTGCTGACTAGCTTTGCTTTTTATTGTTTGTGTGTGTGTATGTGTGCAAGCAACACATTTATGGATGCTCACGTTTTTGCTTGATATGACCAATAAAGAAAGCAAAACATGCCAATTGCCAATTTGGGTGGACAACGAGCGCGCTTGCCACATTCGTTGCAAGTATTAGTGGTACGTGATTGTGGAGCGACGCGCACCGAAACCAGTACTCCATAAAACTTCGCATGCCACTAATGCACTGCGGTTTTCTTGTTGACGTTGTTAGGCTGTTGATACGATTAAAAGTGATTTATGTCACATCAAATTAAAGAGATTCGGCCGAAAAAAAATTACAAAGACAATAAAAAAGCAACTAACAACAAAAGTTTGGTATTTTATGCGTTTCACCAAACCGCAATCAAGCGGCACACATTTTTACGCGCACTCGTTACGCGCTCGCACTGAAACTCAGAAAGTCAGAAAGTCATCTACGCCGCCTTTAGGTGACCACCAACATTTTCGCTGATTCTTCTTATTAATTTTTTTTTTTTACTTTTTACTTGGCTTATTAACCCCATTAGCGTCAAATGGGTGGTCGCTTATTTTCAATTCTCGATTACGACTTAAGCTTAGCACAAATTTATGCCACCCAACGCGTCGTGTGCTCTCAAAAAATTACTGACCTACTTTATTTACGCTGCGAAACACAAAACACTCATTCATGCATAGCATATTTTTGGGGGCGACCTATTGCACTCGCACTGCGGTCAACAGCAAGTAATTGAGTTGAAGTTTGCTACTCATATTGAAAAATGTGTCATACTTTCGCTTGCTGACCAAGTCATCTGCATAAAATTAAACTTTAGAATTCGCATAATTCAATTTGCGCGCAGTAAACTAAAATTACAAACAGCCAGCTTTAGTCACTCTAACTGTAGTTGTGTGGAAAAGTATCGCCATAGGCACATAAAAATTAAAATTAATTGACCTTTAGTTTGCATCACTGCTGTGGCAATTACTTCAAACTCAATTAACGTTCGTGCGGCACGACACGGCTGCTGCGCTAAGTGCGCCGATTTAATTAAACTTCCGTCTGGTGTTAATGGTGCGTTCATGTACACACACACGCGCACGCTTTTATTTGTGTATTTTGTCATTTGCAAGTACAACTACAAGTATGAGTAAATACGAGTACGACAGAGAGCATCAAAACGTGATGATCGCCAATATAAAAGTGGTCGTGTCGTTGTGTTTATGCTATTTCTGGTCGCAATGGTTCAGTGGTAATGCGATGACTGCTGTCAATTTGTGCGGGCGTTGACACATCCATGGGTATTTAGTGGGCGGTTTTAAAGAACTAATTAATTATTTTCCAACATTTGATTTATGTAAATATTCTGCGAACTGAGATATTAAGAATAAGAAATTCGGTTCGATTAGTGCACGAATCATGTGGCAAAGGTAAGTGAAGGTACACTCATAACTCATATCTCTAACAATCTTCTTCTTCTTTCATAGCGTTTTAACGCGGGGTGCGTCAAAGCTCACTTCTTGATGTTCCTACAAAGCGGTCAATCTTGCGCTTTTGCTTCGTAGTTGCGTATTCGCTAATCCTTGAGATCGTATACCACTGCGTCTATCCAACGGTTCTGCCTTTGGCCTTCACGCCCATTAGCTTTCCTGTCAAGGCTTTCTTCATGGTACAGTCAGCAGGCTTACGGATCACATGATCTAGCCATCTTATGCGCTGCGCTTTAATAAAACGTACAGCTGTCTCGTTCTGAGTTAGATCGTTCAGTTCAGAGCTCATACCTCACAACCATACGTTAGGATTGTTAGAATAAGGGTCTTGTACATAGTTAACTTTGTAGCTTTAGATAAAAGTCGGGACTTGAACAAGTTAAGGTGGGCGTAATACGCTTTGTTGGCGGGGGGTTGAAGCGATTTCTGACTGCGGAAGTTGAATCACCGCTGCATGCGGACTTAACTCCTAGGTACTTAAAATGGTGCACTGTTTCAAAAGTATAGGCTCCCACATGGAAATTTGGCATCTGAGTTTGTTGGTGCTTTTTTTTGCTACACGTGCAATTATGCTGAGAGTTATATTAAGCGAAAGAGTGGTAAAATTATTTAGTCAGTTGTACTCAATGTTTCCGATGTTAATACAACAAAACTTAAGTAAATCTAACTCCTATGTACCTACAGACGTACGTGCACATATAAACTGTGTTAGGCAATTTTTAACTGAAATATGTAAATGAGAGTTTCGTTGTACTCATCACACATATACAAATAAAAATTTGCGTCAATTACTTAACTAAATAATAGCAGTAAAAGCATTGGATAATGTGATAAAACGCAAGTTAGCATGTTTGCAAACCATATAAATTAATTTAAGTGACTAAACATACAAATTCATTGTTAGTGACATTTAAGTCAAATGAGAAGCTCTTTTCAGAGAATAAAAAGGTTACATATATAATATGTGTGGTGCATGCTTTTGGGTAGAAAAAGCTATGAGGTAAAAATTAGGCAAGGTAGCACATTTTTTATTTTTATTTTTCTTTTTTTATTTTTATTTTTCTTTTTTTATTTTTGTATTTTTTATTTAATAGAGAACTGCAGTTATCTTTCAAAATTTCACTCATGCCTCCATCTCTATGAAATAAAAATACCTAATTATTCTCCCAACATTATGACTAAGCAAACTAAAATAAAATACCCGACGCCAGTGATTATTTTGTAGCTGTCAACGAAAACTATTGAAAATGTCATTTTTTACACACTTTAGAGTTACTGGAACATTCAAGTTAGCTACATATCGTCTGAAACATAAACAGCTGACTTACAAGAACACAAAACAGCGTAAGCCAAAAGGTGCAGCACAACAAATCAAATCTTTAAATGAAGTTAAACGCATCACTGGCTTTGGATATTAAGAAAATAAAAATGCATACATAAATATACATATATGTATGTATGCATGTGTATGCAAGAATATTAAAATCAAACACAGAAAAAAAATGCAGGAAAACGCTAAATTTATTCGAGCTCCAATGAGAAAAAAACTTCAAATCCCTAAAATAGGAAATGAATGTCATAAAAAATGCAGGGCACAGCTAAGGAAAAAGAAGGAAAATTGTCGCAAACACATTTTGTTTACCGAACAGAAAAAGAGCAAAGCCGGAAAATGGTACGCCATGGATGCAGAGGATGTTTGACAACAACAACAACAGCAACAGCAGCTAAAGTGACAAAATCGGATGTTCATGCATTTTCCCCGCCAAGCTAATGGCTCCATCCGCTGGCGCAGCGGCGTGGGTATGAGATAATTGAGACTACAGGCGGTGAGTGAAAAGTGAAGGAAACGAAAAAACGTGCCGTTTGACAGTGGGTACTGTTTAGAATTTAAGAAATAAATTTAAGATATTAAGTCACTATAAAGAAATAATTCAAAATTCTAAAAAAATTGCTTTATTTTACTTGTCTTAAACTGAATTATTTTTCAATTATAAACTTTAATTCAAAACTCTAACAAAGAGGCTTCATTTTACATTTCACAAACTGAATTAATTATTATTATTTACTTATTTATTTATTATATTTATGTATTTTGTTTCTTTTTTTAAGTAATATAAAATAAAATTCCTATGCAATCTTTGTTTGAAGAGCGCGCGGTCGACTCATTTGTTTATATGTTATTTATTTTTTTACCCATGTGAATAGCTGAAGTAGTAAGAAGTTTTTGATGCATCGGTGTTTGCAAATTGGCGAAATTTGAAAAAAAAAATTTAAACTTTTTATCCATAAAATCTATACGAATTTCTATTTGAATATAAATAAATCTATATATATATATTAAAAGAAAGTCATGTTAGTTACACTTTTTATAACTCGAGAACGACTGCACCGAGTTGGCTGAAAATTGGTGAAGAGGTAGCTTAGCTAGGAGACGGGCATAGGATACTTTTTATCCCATTCGAACGCTTTTCCGTGAAGCCACTAAAAAATGTGGTATAACAAAAACGCATCTGATATGGAATAACAAAACGCAAATGACAGCTAAACGTAATTTTGTCTATGGTTAAGTAGAAAATTTGATAATATAAATTTTTGTCACAGATATATGTATAATCACACTAATTTGTATTCTCTTTGAATCATCATTATCAATGCCGCGACCAAGACGATCGAATCTTTCCCGACAAAGCCGTAATGCAAGAAGGATACGAAACATTGCGAATGATTGAAACGACTGAAGAAGCACAAGGAATTGCCCGTGAAGAGCGTCGCGTTAGTATGGCTCGACTTTGTGCTTCTCAATCACAAGAGCAAAGCGAGGCAGCCCGTGAAACGGCTCGGTTGGCAATGCGAAATCGTGTCGAATAACAGAGATCAACAAGTAGATCATTTTCGACGCACAAAAAGAGAATTATCAAGTGCTGATTTGAATCGAGCAGCGTTTCGTAGTAATCAAGGTTCGAAATATAAGCCCACCAAAACTTTGCAACGGTACGCGTTTGGTGGTAAAAAAATCGATGAACAATGTAATTTACGTGACGATACTCAAAGGAAAATTCGAAGGTGAAGAAATTCTCATTCCGAGGATCCCGATGATCCCAACCGATCTTTAGTTTTAATTTAAAAGACTTCAATTTCCGATCCGTCTTGCATTCGCCATGACCATTAACAAATCACAAGGCCAATCCTTGAAAGTTTGTGGTCCGAATCTAGAAAATCATTGTTTCTCACATGGGCAATTATATGTGGCATGTTCACAGGACGGAAAACCAACTGCGTTGTTTGTTCTTGCACCTGATAATAAAACACAAAATGTCGTGTATCACAAGGTGCTTAACTGAAGAGTGCAATCTATTAAAGCTTTATTGAAATACTTGATTAATAAAAAAATCAACTTAATAAAATGAAAAATCTGTTTTTTTATTGCCTCTAGGGCAGAAGTCAGCTAGTTAAATATAGTATATGTCAAAAAAGTCTTGCGGTATTTCCGCAAGCTTGTCTTTGGAAGCGCGTAGTTCTAGTTGTATTCGTCGTATCGGTTCACGCTAGAGCTTTTTGGAAAGCTCTTTTCACGTGCTAACACGTGTTTGATTAATTGTTGTTTGCTTTTAGTCGTTCGTGAGTTATAGCGTCGCAAACATGGAGCAAAATAAAGAGAAAATACGGCATATTTTACAGTACTACTACGATAAAGGCAAAAATGCATCTCATGCTGCCAATAAAATTTGTGCAGTTTATGGACCCGATACAGTTTCCATTTCCACCGCACAACGATGGTTTCAACGTTTTCGTTCTGGTGCAGAGGTGATCGAAGATGCGCCACGGTCCGGAAGGCCTGTCGTCGAAAATTGCGATAAAATCGCTGAATTGATCGAAAGAGACCGGCATAGTAGCAGCCATAGCATCGGCCAAGAGCTGGGCATGAGTCACCAAACCATTATAAACCATTTGAAGAAGCTTGGATTCAAAAAGAAGCTCGATGTATGGGTGCCACACGACTTGACGCAAAAATAATATATATAAAACCAATACAAACAAATTTAAATTTCAAGTCAATCAATCAAGATTTGTTCGAATTCCCGAATGCCGACTTAAAAAATGCGTGTAGTATTGGGAAATTACGCGTTTAAAGTTTTGACCAAATTTAACGTCTAAGCAAAATAGTTGACTGTTTGAAATTTTTATAGCTGTCTAATACCTTAAAGATTTGTACAAACTTTTTCATGAATTTAAATTATTACAGCATATTTCCGTCAAAAAGAAATAGCTCTACTTAGTTAGTATCCACGGCAGTTGATTCTAAGTTACGAAAACGATCCGGATTTATATCCGGCCAAGGACGACTGTCGCTCCAGCAGTATTTCCCGTGCATATATGGGAAATGTTTATGCTGCTACAACAACAACAACAGCTCAAATTAATTTTAGAAATATCAAATGTTTCCATTTTTTGTTTACATATGAAATTTGCTAACAGCGGTTGATTGTCAGAATTCTGGGCATTTTTTTTTTTTAATTAAATATATTCGTGTTTATGTTAAAAATAAATGTAAAGTTAATTTTCTGCAAGAAAATTTTGCCAAAGAAAGCTTAATTAATGCTCATTCTGTTAATTGTGTAGATATGACTCATTTGTAACAGGGCTGTAATCACTTTTAACATAATGTTAATAACTTAATGTGAACAGACCAGCAAATCATTGCCATTTGTCTCCTAACTCCTTACTTAATACCGTAATGAGCATCAACTGTAAGTTTCGTATCTGTGAATAATGAGAGCATTTACTTTTTTATTATAGAAAATATGTATATATTTATGCCAAAAATAAATGAAAATCTTGTAGCAATTACTATTGTCACTTATTAACAATCGCGCTATTTGTTGTATAACAGCGACTCTGGCTGAGCCTAAAAGCACTTGGTAAAATATTTGCATTTCTAACATGGCTGTAATCAGGGTTAACAGAACGTTGATAACATAATGTAAGTAGTATTTTTAAGAGAAGCATTACTATTTTTATAATTCTTCAAACTGTTCGCTACCTAGCAAAACCCATATTTGGTGTAATTTTTCAAAAGTGTTTTGAATTTTTACGAACTCCTAAATTCACATCTATTTTCATGCATCATCCCACTGTGTCTTACAATGAATGCCTTTTGCAGCTTCTAATGGATGCAGAGAGCTGTTTCGTGCAATGCTGCCTGCAGCCACTTTGTAAGCGTGAAGTTCTTCAAAATCAAAACCCTAACAAAAATATAGCTGCACAGAAGATATAGGGTGATCAATCATGAGGTGCTTTTTTCAATAGTTAAAAAAAACAAAAATGTAAATTATGTTCAAAACCTTTATTTATCATTTGAAAGGACATTCTTTGACATTTACTTTTTGAATATGACTTCATTCAAATGTTGGCCGCAACTATGCTTAAGGTGGTCCATTCTGAAGGTCCAATTTTCAATCACTCGTTCGAGCATTTCGTGAATAACACGCGTAATGTTGGCTTCCAGAGCTTCAATCGTAGCTGGTTTATCAGCCGTTGTTTTCTCTGGGTGTAAAGGTAGCTCTTGAACCTGTTCTGGTTGCTCTTCATCCCAAATACGGCAATTTTGCTTATTGACGTAACCATTGAGCCAGAAATGCGCCTCATCGCTGAACAAAATTTTGCTCGAAAACAGCGGATCTTCTTCAAACGCTGATTTTCATAATACAGTTGAACAATTTGTAGACGTTGTTGCGGTGTGAGTCTTTCCATGATGAAATGCCAAACGCTGTTCAACAAATCCACGATGACAGTTTGCCACAACTAGCGCGCGATCTGTAAAAAAAACGTAAATGAAAAAAACTCCTCTTAATTGATCACCCTATACATACGTACAACACAAATATATATACACAAATATATGAGATGAAGGAAACTTCACATTTAGTAACATTCAGTCGTATAAATTTTGAAGAATTTATGTTTAAGAATTTTGTCAACGCCGGGGAGTGGAAATTTGTTGAAAATACCAATTTAGGGAAAATGAAAATATGCACCAATCAGGAGGGGGTGTGTCATATACAGACACACACATTAACTAAAATGCCTAGCCGAGTATTGAGGCATCACAGACGAGAGTGTTTGTGTATTTGTGAGCAACACTTCCGACAATTTCGATTGCAGCACTAAAGAAAAATAAACGGCATAGTCGAACCTTAGACTACGAACTCAGCCGAGTCAACAGCATGTCGGAGAGACAAGGAATAGCTGGCGTGCGCGCATCATCATGCCATAAATTTTTTACTTTTGACTGTTTCCCCTATTTTACAGAATTAGGTTGCTGTTTTTTTCTTGTTTTTGTATGTTGTTGGCGGATGTGGCATTGAAATTGAGGGGGATGTGCAGTATTTGGTTATTGGTCTGCATTTCATGCTGACAATGCGTTGCTACTTAAGGATTTAGGAGTACACAAACAATCAGTAAAATAATAAAAACAAAAACAAATCCAAAGACAAAGTCATTTACAAAATTGATATCAACAAAATGATCAGCGAACACAACGAATCATTGCCGAACGATTTGATGCCATCGTTCGGCAAAATAAGTGAACGTGCATTTTTAACGGATGACAGCCGTCAGCCGAACGGTAATGTAGAATACAAACAATTTCAAGAGTGCAAAGTCATTACGAATGGCACCATTTTTGGTAAATGTCGAAGTATAAATTCCAGAAAAATTTTATTAGCCTGCCGAGTGGTATCGTCATTACCGTTGTGTGCGTCTGAGCGCATGTGCATTTTTACTTGAAATCGAAATGTAATTAAAAATTGTAAAGTGGAAATTTTGGGTTTTCCAAAAAAGCGTCAAGTCATTAAAATTTATAGTTTTAGTGGTTTGTGTAACTCACAGCGTTTGACAGACGGTTAGGCGGATGTACATACATACATACATACATACATGCATATACTTCTAGTCGAAATCTGCTACTTCTACTCTACTGGTAATATGAGTAGGCATTGCGTGCCGATAAGCCTCAAAGGAGCAAAATTGGCTATTTTTGGCGTTTTGAACAGTTGTAAATTCGATTGATTAATGTTTCTCATGAGTTTTAATGACTTTGACGAGTGCCGTTTTTCCATTCAATTTCAATTTATTTTAGATAGTTGAGTCGACTAACTACTAACTATGCCGCTGCCTGTGTGTAGTCGAAGTGAACTGTGCGCAGTGGACTGCTATGGCCAGCACAAATCCATATGAATGGCATGGCATAGCGGTTTTAAATTTTTATAAAGCGGTGCTTTTGAAAATTATCAATTATTATTTAAAAAAAAAATGCAAGTATGAAAACTTACTTACTAGGAAAATCTAAACCAAAAGGTGATGGTCAGCATTTGATTTTTAATAATTTTTAAAAAAATTTGTTCGAAATTATTTTTAGATGCTCAAAGAGGAAACTCTTTGTGTAATTATCACAACCTCAGGTATATATTTGAATGCTTAAAAGTAAAATAAAATTATTAAAATTAAAAATTATTGTTTTCTATGAACTACAAAAGTCGATAAGAGCCACGATTTTACGGGCAACCGAAATAAGCGACCCTAACCGATAAGCGTTTCCACGGCAGTCGGTTCTACGTTACCGAAACAACCTGGATTTATATCCGGCCAAGGACTGTCAAGTATGAGGAATGTTTTTGCTGCTACAACAACAACAATAACCCTCTTTAATAAAGGTACAATGCACTGGAGAGGACTAGTCGGTGCTCACAGCTGCGGCGGCTGGCTCATTTGTGCTGAAATGATCCGGGACAAACGTCCCAATTTCCTAACTGAACCAGCCGTTTTAGCAAACGAGCGTGACCACCTACGCAGGCCAATCCCGGGGATCCCCACATAAAGGATCCCAATTTGGAGATTCGACAACTGGTCGCTCAACATAAACGGAGCAAATGGGAAGAGCATCTGAAGTCTGAAGACCAGCGAATTCCCCACTGGCGTGAGTAAACACTGGTGCACCGTAAGTCCCTGTCTAACCCGACGAAGCAAGAAGATTGTTAAGGTGGCTATTACCTTCAGCGGTTGCACTTCATCGGCCGCGAAGAGATGCGCGAGTTATTTTAGTCGGCAATTTATATTGCATCCTCCGGTCGAGAGATCCAAGTATCGTGCCACCAAACGGCTGCGAAAATTACCGAACAAAAGTTCACCACTTACTTTCTCCAGCGATGACGTTCAGGTGGCCATCAGCAAAGGTAAAGCTACCAACGCCACTGGCTCTAACGGACTTAACATGTTGAAGCTGAAAAGTCTGGGTCTATTGAGAGTAGAGTACCTCACAAGGGTTTTCCATATGTCTTTGGCCACTCTCATAACTCCTCACAAGTGGAAAGCAAGAAGAGTGACACCACTACCGAAACCAGGGAAACCCACCAACTAAAGGGAATTTTATCGCCCCATAACTCTCCTTACAGCCGTAGTGAAGACTTTGCAAGCTCTGATGTATCACCACAGCACTCACCGCCACAAACACCCAAAGCAACCATGGTCTTAACCAAAACCGTCCCTGCGAGATGACTGTCCTAGTAGCGCTACACCTGAAGAGGGCTTTCAACACAGCCACTGATATAGCCACTCCACGGCACTAGATGACATTATAGAGTCGACACTCCCGCCAGAGCTGAAGATGTGGTCCCAAAATTATTTGACTGGTCGGCACTCATCAGTAATGACCAAATCTCTTAACAGAGGAGGATACAGCAAGATGTTCCACAGGGTGGTGTCCTATCACCTTTGCTTTTCAACTTCTACATATCGAAGCTCTCCCTGCCACCAGAGGGAGTGTTCCTGGTCTCCTACGAAGACTGTATGATAATGGCGTCGGGCAATAACATCGCTGGCCTGTGCGCCAAAGTAAACGATTACCTTAACAGTCTCTCGATTTTGTACTGCGAGGAGTCTACAACTTTACTCCATGGAAATCGTATTTACCACCTGGACAAAACAGGTTAAACTACAGCTCAAGGTTAAAGTCGACAACCCACCAATACCGGCAGTAAGCAACCCAAATATTTTGGGAGTTACCTTTGATAGTTTGCTTCCGATCTCTGCGCACACAAACGCAATTGCTACTAAAACCCAAAACCGCAACAAGTTCCTCAATTCGCTAGTCGGCTGTACTTGGGGCAAAGACAATGAAATGTTGCTGGCGACATTTAAAGTAATTGGTAGGCCGGTTCTAAATTGCGCCTGTCTGGTTGCCTGGAGCTAGTGACAAGCTCCAGATATGCCAAAACACTGCAATCAGGACAGCCACGGGATGCCTCCTGATGTCACCCTACAACTCCTACATAATGAGGCACAGATGCTCCCAGTCAAGGCAGTTAAAGGAACATAACAAAATGCTCAGCAAAAAGGTTTCTATTCTAGAACCTGAGCCGCCTTCCACGCACGTCAAGAGGCATCTTTTCAACAGCTCCGACGAAATCCAGGACAAAACTAACCGACTACTATTTGACCGCACATTGTTTAGACATACGCTAGATGGCATTCATCGAGAGTCACTTACCACCAAAAATTCAACGTTTTTTCATCAACTCGCCAAGAACATCATTTTTTCTTCTCTTTTTCATGTACATATTTAAGTGCACTACTCGTAAAACGTGCCCCATGGTCATACACGCAATCGCGGCATAATAAGAAATTGAGTTGGCGGTAGATGAGTTCTTCACACACAAAAAAACGTCCATTACAAAGCCCTCAATCTCAATGTAAAGGCCGCATATGGACATGCAGGAGAGCAGCGAAGGTGGTGAAGGTGAAAAAGGAAACAAATAATCAGCACAGATTCAACACGCAGATAGTAATCAGCAGCATTTTGGGAGCGATTTTCAGCGCCATTACTAAAATGAATGGAGGCACGTTGGAATTTACTAAAGCACGCAAGCGCAAGCAAACTAAATTTGTGTGGCTTAATAAAATACGTAGTGCCTAAATATGTATGTATGTATGTGTGTAGTGCGAGCTGTGTATGTGAATGCTGCTTTGAAGATCGGCAGAGAAGATTTTGCTACTTTGTTCTAAATAAGCTTGGGTACAAGTATTCTTTTTTTGTCTCATAAAATTTATTAAATTTTTTTATTTTACTTTATTAATTTTTTTTAATCTTTTTTATTATTATTTTTTATTTTATTAATTTTTTTTAGTTTTTTCATTATTATTTTTTATTTTATAAATTTTTTTTATTATTATTTTTTATTTTATTAATTTCTTTTTATTATTATTTTTTATTTTATTATTATTTTTTTATTTTTTTATTGTTGTTTTTTAATTTATTAATTTTTTTTTATTTTTTTTTTAATATTATTTGTTATTTTATTAATAATTATGCTTCTGCTACTCAAAAAAGTTCTGAAGTTTGAGTGACTCTTCAATAGATCTACAATACATTTTTTGCTTAGCTTCACTTTGCAATAAGTCGATAATTTGCATATTCCATTTGTAGTCATAATCTTATTTCTTTTACGAGCTATTCACTCAAGTACGTACCAGATAGCTTTCTAGAGCTCGTTCGTACGTCTACTTTGTTAGAAGTGTGCAAAAAATCTTCAACTTCAATGCTACCAAAAATGCTTTATCAGCCATATAAAGGGGGTTTCATTAGAGATACGGCAAATAATAGTTTTTGTAGAGCCCAATTGGTGAAGCTTTGGAGCCTCAAATAATCAAGAGGCTTCACTTCTTGAGTTGATGTTGATTTGATTTTGTGAGGGTGTAGGCCAATATCTCTAAGTAGAATCCAATTGAAGAAGCTTCGGCGTATGATGTGATTAAAAGACTAAACTTCTTGAGTTGATTTCACCTTATGAGAGTGTAGGCCAAGTACAGCTCACCATAATGTGGACAGTGTGAAGGGCTTGAAACCAACTGATTTCGTAATTTTTTTTTTTTAAGTCAAGCCTCACAAGATCCAAAAGGCGCATGATCTCACAGCAAAGCAGCAACAAGTCAGACTTGAGAGAGCGAAGGAGTTGCTTCGCTTGGCCGAAAGTGGTCAACTTCCGAACATTGCGTTTTCTGACGAGAAAACTCTTCACATTGAGCAATTCGTAAACTCCCAAAACGATAGGGTTTATTTCACTGACCGTTCATAAGAGAATTTGAGCCATCGATTGGCCACCAGGAGGCTGCACACGCCACAGGTAATAGTTTGGGTCGCTGTAACTGCAAATGGGCGCTCCCCAATAGTTTTGACAGAGTCTGGCGTCAAAGTAAATGCAAAATATTATCGAGAAAGTATTCAGGAGGTTGCTTTGAAGCCTTGGGCAGACAAACATTTCGGTGGCAGACCATGGACGTTTCAACAGGACTCGGCACCGTCTCACAAAGCTGGAGCGAACCAAGAATGGCTAAAAAACAACGTTCCGAGCCTCATAACGTCCACAGAATGACTCTCAAATTCATCGGAGTCGAATCCGATGGATTATTCTCTTGGACCATTTTGGAGAGCAAAGTCCGAACTAAAAGATTGACCAGTCTCGAGTCGCTGAAAGAAGTCATTGTCCGCGAGTGGGCCAAACAACCTGCAAGTCACATTCGGGCAGCTTGCGACTCGTTTCTGGATCGTCTCAAGGACATAGTCAAGGCAAAAGGATATATCGAGCAGAAGTAATGTGATTATTAATTTTTGTATTATTTTTACACATTTTTTACTATGAATTGAATAGAAGTAATTTTTCAAACTAAATTTATGGCCTTTTTAATTGGTTACACTTCAAAACCTCACATATTCCAAGCTAAAGCAACTTCAAACGAATCGATTTCCACTAAGTTGATGAAATGTATTTTGTATTCTTTAAGGCTCATCACATTTTCGGTGAGTATTTTGGACTTAGTAAAACTGCTTACCTCTGATAAGGAACAGTTAGAAATATTACAGCTGCAATGCATTTTTTTCTCGCTTCTTGCATGAAAATAGAAGTTTTTAGAAAACGGGTCGTTTGAAAAGTACGTCTAAAGTCAAAGGCTCTAGTGGCGTGTATTGGCCAAATTTTAGAATATCTGCAACAGAAGCATACTTGATTTCATTCAGATCCATTTGGTTTTGTTGAAAAATTCGCAGACTTGTCTTTGCCAAGGCAATACAGTTGCACTAGCTCGTAGGGCCGCATTTTTATTTAAGTATAAAATTCCTATGCCCCTTTTGGAACACCCGTTACTTATGCACTAATACATACAGCACGTTAACACTCGAATTCAAGTGTACACTTTAGTAAATTGTTGACCATTTGAAGTGCACAGTTTGTCAGTTTGTCATCCAAGGCAGTCCAGAAGATTTGCCTCAGCCCAGCAGCGTCACATTTGAAGTGCTTCACAGAAGAGTTTTCGATTAGTTTTTTTAGCTTTGCACTCGTTTAGTATATTTTTTTTTCAAACGAGTTTTCTTGTGCTATTTATATAATATATGTATATATACATACCTACATACGTACATATGTACATATTAAAATGTATTATTGAAGCACAGCTTAAGTTGAAGAAATCTTCAATTTACTCAAATTTTTTGTCTAAGCCACACAAAAAATTTTTGACAGGAATAGCTTCGTGAATTAGCAATGCGACCTGAAATATCTATTTTGCGCCTTGCCTAGATTCACTAAACAGGTGTTCGGAAGCCATCCAGAGGATACTTGGGCGGAGCCTGGAAGTTATGGGATTAACTAAATGAATAAATGATCTGCCTTGTCTTTCCTCTACTTCCCGTCTCTTTTTCTATGACTTTGGACCTATAGATGGCCAGACCGCTCTTCTCCTGGCTAATTTTTCTGTCTGCTATTTCGTTTCCAGTAATTCCTATATGCCCTGGAACCCAAAGGATACGTAAGCAATAGACTTGAATAAATTTTACCGTTAAATGTTGGCTTATTTGTGTCGTGACAAGAATTAATACACCGAAGAAATAGTTTCACAAATTAAGGGCAGGGCAAAAGTGACACGAAGAAATATTAAAATACAATTTTTTATTCAGCTAATAATACTTTAATTTTTGTTTGTAATAAAAACAAAACAAAACTGCCACATTTTCTTTGCCAATTTACAATTAAAAATTCCATTTCAACTCCTAATCTATGCAGTGGCCGGCCTCCTCTCTAAATCCTTTCACTTTAATAAAATTCAAATTGCATCCATGCAAAAAAATGCATTCTCCAAGTGCAACGTCAACGTCAAGCAGCTTACTCAAGAAATTATTACGTTAGACGACAGGGCAGAACACGACTGCAAAACACTCGTCCACACACAAGTATCAGTTTACTACAATTTACTTGTCACATGAAGAGGGAAAATAAAATCCCAAAGTGTATAAGTACCTACTAAAAAAAACACAGAAAAAAAATATAAGAAAATTAAAATTAAAGAAGGCAGATAAAAAACGACACTGAAGGATAGCAGTGTCCTTAGGGATGTGTGCGATGGTGAGAAAATGCAGTTTGCATTACAATTTAAGGGCAAGACGGTGCATGTGAGTGGAAGTTGGTAGAATAAAGTGAGAAGAATAAGAAGACACAAAAACTGCAAAACGGCAGCACTTACGGGAATAAATTTCAAGAGTGATAGCTAAGCACGGCGTAGACGTAATGTGGGAATGACCGGTGAACTGGGATAAGGAATGGAAGGTGGTTGGTGAAAACGTGTGTATGTACGTAATTCTACATATATGTATGTTTAGTAGGATGCATGCACTAGGGATTAGTGCGGAAAAACTGTGCAATCCCGATCCCGTAATGCGTGTGTTTTTGCGAAGCTGAAATTTGGAATCGCATATTCAGACCTCCTTGAATTTTAGTTAATTATTACAAGCGAATTACAGCGGCCGTCGTAGTAGTTGTTGTTGTTGTAGCTGCACAAACATTCCCCATATACTCGTATATGTATATGGGGAATGCTGCTGAAGTGACAGTCCTTGGCCGCCGTAGTTGAATGGGTTGGTGACTACTATTCGGGAGTGCGTAGATTCGAATCTTCCGTGCACGAAACAGCAAAAAGAAAACGAAAAAGCAATAGAAAACGTTTTTTTCTAATAGCGGTCGTCTCTCAACAGGCAATGGCAAACCTCCGAGTGTATTTCTGTAGCTGCGGACCATCGCATCAAGACGCACACCACAAATAGGAAGAATGGCTCGGCCAAACACCTAACACAAGTGTATAATTGGCGTTTACACCCTTTTTGGGCGTTTGACCGAGCTCCTTTGACCGAAGCTAAAATACTCTTCATTTGAAATGTACAATAAATTTTGGAAAATATTTTGAGCTCTTTACTAAATATTAAAAAACTTTATGCATTGCTTTACTGTGAAATTCCGAAATTATACGAGATTTCTAAATGCCGTTCATCTTCGTTCTTTTCGAGTTACTTCTCTAAATTCCCTAATTAAAAACCCATCTCTAGTATAGTCACAAACCACTAGCAGCCACATAGCAGTAGCGGCTGCACTAATGTATGAGAGTGCGTACAATTGTTTGTGTGAGGTGGTGAGAATCAACCATCACATTGGTAGAGAGCACACACTTGTACATATAAGAATATCTACATATAATATATATGGAGGTATGCGTGTGCACAGTTAGCACTGGCTGGTTACTTATTCATAGGTTCTCACGTCTGCTTGACAGGCAAAGCAAAGGTCACAGGTAACAAACATTACAATGAGCGATCTCTTTTAGTCGTTAAGTTTTCTGGTTTGTGCTTGCAGGTTTAAAAAGAGTTATATAAGAAGCTTGATAGTTATAAAAAAACTTCTTTAATTATGCAGTGGTGTGCAAAAAAAAATTGTACGTTTTATTTGAAGGTTACTTAATAGGATGATTGCGTGAAAACCTGTTAGATAAAAAAAAATTTTTAATTTTTACTTTCTTTTTATTTTATTTTATTTTTATTTTAAATTCTCAATTTATAATTTAAGAAGATTGAAGAATATTGATAGTAATAAAAAACTCCTTTAATTATGCAGTGGTGTGCAAAAAAATATTTTAAGTTTTATTTGAAGACTACTTTATCAGAAAAGTTGTTAGAGAGAAAAGAATTAAAATTTTTTTTTTTTATATTTTTATATTTTTAATTTTTTAATTTTCATTTTTAATTTTTAATTTTTTTTTCTTAATTTTTTTTATCTTTGTTTTTTTATATTTTTAATTTCATTTCTTTTTAATTTTAATTTTTTTAATTAAAATTGTTTTTCTTTTTATTTTTAATATTAAAAATTTTTTTATTTAATTTTTTTTTCTTTTTTGTTTCTTTTTTTTATTTCTTTATTTCTTTATTTTGATTTTTTTTAATTTTTTTTAATTTGTTTTTTTTTTTGCTTTTTATTTTTTTAATCTTTGTTTTCTTATATTTTAATGTCTTTTTAATTTTGCTTTTTTAATTTTAATTTTTAAAATTTTGTTTTCTTAATTTTTTTTTTTTTTTATTTTAATTTTAATATTTTTATTTTTTTTTCGTTTTTGTTTTTAACAATTTTTGTTTTTAAGAATTTTTTTTTATTTTTAAATTTTTATTTTTAATATCTATTTGTTTTTTTAGTTTTTAATTTTTATTTTTAATTTTTATTTTTTTAATTTTTGTTTTTATTTTATATTTTTATGTCTTTTTCATTTTTGTTTCTCTTTTATGTTTTTATGCCTTTCTTTGTCTTTATTTTAAAATTTTTATTTTTAATTTCTTTTTTTAATTTTATTTTTTATATTTTAATTTTTATTTTTAATTTAAAGTTTTATTTTTGTTTTAATTTTTTTAATTTTTCTTTAAATTTTTGTTTTACTTTTTTTATTTTTTAATTTTTTTTTTTTATTTTTGTATCTTTTTAATTTTGCTTGTTTCATTTTAATTTTTTTTTACTTAATTTTTTTTCTTTTTAATTTGAATATTTTTCTTTTTTATTTTTAAGAAATTTTTATTTCTAAATTTTTATTTTTAATTTCTGGTTTTATTAGTTTTTTTTAAATATTTTTTTTTTAATTTTAATCTTTAATTTTTTTATAATTTTTGCTTTTATTTTATATTTTTATGTTTTTTTTTCTTTCATGTTTTTATGTCTTTTTGATTTTTTTTATTTTAGTTTTTATATTTTGTTTTTATTTACATTTTTTTCATTTTTTTTTTTTGAAGGCCTTATATAATATTTTCTTAAAAATTTTTCCTTCGTCGTTATTCATTTATTCTGTAATTTATATTACTTGCTTCAATGGTACTGATTAGCTGTGATGCCTTGCGCCCCAACAGTCTACGTGTTTCAATTGATCATTATTAATGTCGGCGTTTACAAAGATATACAAATTTGAATTTATTTTATCCGCAAAACAAAAAAAAAAAGAAATACCAGTTGCCTTGCAGTTCCCATGCCAGCTAATATACATATAAATTTATACAAGTATTGCAGACATGTACATATTTATATATATACTTGTATATGTGTGTATGCATTCAAACAAACTAAAGCACCCTACTATACCCTTGAAGGATCAGGAAGCAGCAAAAGGAAGTAGTCGTAAATATACGAGTATGCACAGAATGTTTGTATGTATGCCTGTATGTATGTATGTTTGTGTATGCCCCCCACAATTGCAATGGAATTCAATTTTGTACATTATCCTTGCAACTCAACCGCACGCACCGCGCTGCTTCCTTACGTTCATTGAAGTGCTCTGCGTGCGCCGTACATCGGAAGAGACATCGCAGTGCTACTCACAGCATTCCACCAACACCATTGTGAATGAGCTTCAAGAAATTATAATTTTGTTGCAACACGATTTTTATGGCTTCCTGTTGTAGCAGCAGCAGAAAAAGTAACAACATCTACAACAACAAGAAACCTAAACCAGTAGCAAACTGCCAAATCAAGAGAAAGGGGAGCAAGAAAAGAAAGAGCTGACGAGAAAGGACTAAATTTATGTGACAATAAGAAGGATGAGCTGAATGCCTGCTACAAAATATGGGCATACACACATACATACATACATATGTATAAAATGAAAAGTGAATGAGGTGCGAGTATTTGACAGATATACCGACAAGTAGCTGACAAGCGACAGACAATGATGAGCGCAGTAACGGCAGACAAAGCGCGAACACCACACAAACAAGCCACTGCATAAGAAGAATTATAAGAATAAGAAAGCCAGCTGGCAAGCAGCTCTGGCCACTGCAGTGCATTGAAAATATGTTGAAGCCCTACGTGTCACATTCCTTTAAGGATTCGCTGTGAAGACACCAGGTCGAAGGATCCACAGCCAACATGCTTCTTCATGAATTTTCACACACCCACCTTCGCTCGCTTGTAGTTTCTACATTTGTTTGTTTATTTGTGCTTGCTCTTCTACCTCAGCGTTAGGCCTTTGCAATTTTCCCCACTGCTTGTCGTTGTTTGCAAATGCTCGATTCCAGGACAAAATTGCACCTTCATTTCGCACATCAACTTGTGCGAAAATTTTCGTTGTCTTCATTAAGGAAGACGTGCAGGATATGTATGTAATGCACCCTCCATTCCAAAAAAAGAACAAAAAATGTTTATAAATAAAAATAATTTATTGCTCCATCTTTTGGAACATTTTTGAACTTAATATAGTAGATCCACATTGCGATGTTCTAATAAAGTTAATATTTGGGAGTAAATATAGTTTTCCAAGTATCGGCCGAGCGAAGGTGTATTCCATCCTGCATATTTAGACAGGAATCTCCGGAATATGCGAATCGCCATTCTGAGCGTGGCGGAGTTGTTGAGCCATCAATAAGCCCGTGGAGCTCATTGGTGGTGCTGGTTAAGAAAAAAGATGGAAGCACCCGATTTTGTGTGGATTATAGAAAGCTGAATGAAGTCACGAAAATGGACAGGTACCCATTACAACGATAGATCACACTCGCTTGATTTAAAAAGCGGTTCCTGGTAGGTGGAAATTGAGGGCGATACTGAGAAGACCACCTTCAGCATAGAAGATGGATTATGCAAGTTTTCTGTGATACCTTTCAGAATATGTAACGCACCAGGAACCTTTGAGTGTCTGATAGAGCATGTGCTGAGTGGGTTCCACTGGAAAAGTATTTGGTCTCTATGAATGACATCACCATGGATTTGTAAGAAGTCCTTCAGCACATCACCTCCACGGAATTACGATTGAATCCGAAGAAGTGTACCTTGTTGAAAACAGAAGTCGCGTATTTTGGAATAAATTTACGGACGAGGAGAAAATAAAAGCAGCAAAAGATTGACCACGATCAAAAAATGTGCACGTAATGCGAAGTTTCCTAGGACTTTACACGCTAACCGTCGTTCCGTTCCAGGATTCGCAAATTTGGCCTGAAGACTCCACAATCTCACTAAAAACAATTGCACGTTTGTGTGTCACAAAGAACAGGAGGAAACGTTCCATCAGTTGAAAGAGCTCCTTTGCACTGCGCCTACGTTCGTGTATCCGGTCGCAGGAGAAAAGTTCGTTATGGATACAGATGCTAGCGCATACGGATTAGGTGGGGTACTGTCACAAACCATCAATGGGCAAGAAAAAGTGATCGCATACTATGGCAGAGTCCTCGGAAAGCGGGAGATGAATTACTGCTATGGTTGAGTGCGTACACATTCCCCAACTTCTTGCACAATCAACGATTCCCGTTAAGAACGGTCCATGCAGTATTGAGATGCTTACTGCAGTTCAAGCATCCGGAAAGACAAATTGCACGGTGAATCGAAAGACTGCAAAATTATGACTTCGAGATCGAGCATCGAAAAGGGTAACAATATCGAAATCATAGTGCATTAGCGACCTTGTGCAATAGAGTATAAGCATTGTTCAAAAGTCGAGAGGTCTGAAGTGATAGTTTATATATACCTATATATAATTGGCGCGTACACCCTTTTTAGGTATTTGGCCGAGCTCCTCCTCCTATTTGTGGTGTGCGTCTTGATGTTGTTCTACAAATGGAGGGACCTACAGTTTCAAGCCGACTCCGAACGGCAGATATTTTTATGAGGAGCTTTTTCATGGCAGAAATACACTCGGAGGTTTGTCATTGCCTGCCGAGGGGCGACCGGTATTAGAAAAATGTTTTTCTTAATTTTGGTGTTTCACCGAGATTCGAACCGACGTTCGCTCTGTGAATTCCGAACGGTCGTCACGCACCAACCCATTCGGCTACGGCGGAAGTGATAGTTTATATCAGACTAATGCAGTTGCCACCCGATGATGAGTGGAAACCAAGTGCAATAAGAAGAAGTCAATTGAATGATGCTGACTTGGAAAAGATCATGGAAGCGAAATACGCTGAAAGCGAAGATGGAAACTATTCCCGTGATCTGATTACAGTTCCTAAATGCAGAATTGCATCTGCGCCAGAGGAATTCCTCAATGGGCCAAATGGATGTCATCAGTGTATCACTAAAACGCTGGAGAAGATTAAGCAGCGGTTTTACAGGGTAAATTGCAGAGAATCAGTAGTGGAATGGATTCGACATTGCGCGGAGTGTCTGGCAGCGAAAGGTCCAAAGGAAAGAGGTCATGGAAGATTACAGCAATACAACGCAGGCTAACTATTTCAGGCTATGGATATTGCAGACCCGTTTTCAATAAGAGATTCCGGCAGCAAATATTTGCTCACAGTGGTCTACTTCAGTTGCTGAGTATTTTGGGCAGAATCGGATGACTCGGTTTGGAGTACCTATTGATTTGCATTCACACCAAGGAAGGAACTTCAAATCCGCAGTATCCAAAGAAATGTTTTGCTTGTTGCGAATTAAAAAAACACCTGCAACACTTGTAATTGTTGTATGAGGTTTATTTGAATTTTAACGTAATAAAAGTACAATAAAAGGTTCGACTTATTTTGGAATAGAGGGTACATATGCACGTACATATATGTATGCATGCATGTATGTGGAGTGGGAATGTTTGCTAAATTCATAAAAATGCAAGACGTGGATTAAATTACAAGGAAGACGACAACAGGCGATAGTCAGTGGACATTTTTTGTTGTTGACATCAGTCAACAACATCAACAACCAACTGTATTTACAGTGCAAATAAAAGTAAAAAAAAATCATAAGCAAACTTAATATTTGCATTTATATTACAATTTGCAGAGGAATACGAGTACTACAGCAACAATGCCGGCAACTGCTGCAGGAGCATAAAGTTGTTGTGTCATTTAGTGTCAAATGTATGTGAGAAGGGTGCAATATTTATTTGCACTACCCATTTCCACACATTTAACCATTGTTTGAATGCTGCTTCGAACTTTGGCGGCCGCACAAGAACAAGCGCATGGATCAGTGTAAATTTAAAGGATCGTTGCAACATTTTATTTTAGGCATTTTCAGTCAGTTAATTACGTTGAGCTCGAATTTTCTAGCTTTTTTTTTGGTTTTTGCAAAGGTTTTCATAGTTGATTTCACGTAATTGAGGTTTCCTAACTTCAATGACGCTCTTCGTTGTGTCAGATTGGCACCAGTTTTTTAATGTAACGGTATTTGAAAATCTCTTCTGGGCTGAGAAATCATTTAGGAACCAGCTTATATTGCATTCTATCAAAAACAAATATCGGGAATTGTTCATTTAAAAAGTTCGCGCGTTACACATATGTTGAAGTTTTTTTTTGCTGGAATGTTGGTACAACTATCCTCTATAGTCTCGCAGAGTTTGGGCGTGTTCTGTTAATTAGCTTGTTTTTGGCATTTAATTATATCAGTCAACCGTAGGTGTGCTCTGCGATTTTCACTATGGATAAAAATATCGAAAAAAGAATTTGTCTTAAATTTTGTATTGCCAACGGGATTCCGTGCACCGAATCGTTGAAAATGTTGCAGAAAGCCTATGGCGCGTGGGCCTTATCAAAAACACGGGTCTACGAGTGGTATAAGGCTTTTGCAGAGCGCCGAGAAATCGTGGAAGATTTGGTCCGTTCTGCTTGTTGTTGTTGTTGTAGCAGCATAAACATTCCCCATACATATATGGAGAAAGCGGCCGGTAACGTAGAACCGATTGTCATAGGAACGTCCCGTTCTGGTCGTCTTCAACGGATGAAAACGTCGACAAAGTTAATGAAATGGTGCTGGAAAACCATCATTTAAGTTTGAGGGAGCTAGCTCGTGACCTTAGCGTGTCTCACAAATCAATTTGCAACATTTTATACCATCAATAGGGCATAAAACGCGTGGCTGATCGACTCGTTTCAAGAGAGTTGAATTCCTTCAAAAAAATCATCGGAAGAAGGTGACTGAGCAAGTGAATTTAGACCCAACGTTTATCTAGCGCATCATAACAGGTGATGAGACGTGGGTATATGAGTTGACATGCAAACCGGTCAACAGGCGGCTTATTGGCGCTATCCATTTGAGCGGAAACTCAAAAAACCACGTCAAAGTCGGTCAAAAGTGAAAGTCGTGCTACTCGTTTTCTTTGATTATGATTTGGTGTTGTGCACTCGGAATTCGATCCAAATGGATCTAAGGTAAATAAAGAATATTATTTGGTAGGTATGAGAGAGAATGTACGTAGGAAACGGCCCACTTTGCTCAATTTGTGGAAAAAAACTCATGGATCTTGCACCACGGTAACGCACCGCCTCACAAGCCTCATATTGTGACCACTTTTTTGACCAAAAACTCAACAAATATCATCGAACAACCACCGTTTTCACCGGATTTAACCCCCTGTGACTTTTTCCTTTTCCCAAAACTTAAATTGCCACTCCGCGGATGCCGCTCTGAGTAGATGGAGGCCATCAAGCAGAATTCGCTGAAGAAGCAGAAAAAGATCTCTTCAAACGCGTTTACAAGGTGCTTTGATGACTGTGCTAATCGTTGGCAAATGTGTATTGCTTCGAATGGAGCCTATTTCGAAGGCGACAAAATAAATTTTGAAGAATAAACAATTATTTTGCGTTTTATTGAACAGTTCCCGTACGTTTTTTAACAGAATGTACGAGTATTAACAAACTTTTTTCAATTTTAGCTTTTTTCTAAAAATCCTCCTTCGTTTTAAGCTATGCGCTATAATTTCGTACAGAACTATTTTCCTTAGCTGTATTTTCAATACTGATGTGTTTCTGTATATAAAATGAAAATTAAACTCAGCGCTCTTCATATCAGACCCTTTCACATTCAAAGGCCCCACTAACCAAATATCACTGAGTCTGAGTTAAGCAGTCAGCTTCTCAATTTTATTTATTCATTTCACCTTAATGTGTCTTTTAGTGCGACGTTGGCACAGTTGAAATGCTGTGATAATAATTTTGTAATAAAATATGAAATATAAAGCGGAAATTACCATGAAAAACGCGATGCACAACCTTTTTATATTTCAGAAGAAGTTACGAAAGGCAAATGTGCTTTGCAATTTATTATTTCCGTGCTTAAAAATAAAAGAAGTTGCGGTGGTGTTGGAATAATAATAAAAGAGCAAGCATTTTTAAATAAAAAATTAATGAATTCAAAGAAAAATTTGTATGTAAATGTATTCAGGGAAATCTCAAATATTTGTGGACATAAATATTTATAAATATGTATGTACGTGTACAAAATATGTAGGGAAAAAATTAAAAAAAATATTTTCTCAAAAGGTTGCCAAGGCTTGCAAGCCGACTAATAAACAAATCAAGAAGTGGCTATACTCGGACGGAGTTGAATTTTTATTAGTAATAATCTTTTAAATTTGTCAACGAATTAAATTTTGTGAACGGATCAAAGTTCCTGAAGCGTTTGGATCTTACTATCCCGAAATTTTGGAAAATTCAGTCCGTTCACGAATGTCCTAATCCGTAATATGAATTTTTCAGTGAAGATTCGATTCCATAATTTTAGTTGTATGGCTGACATGTGTGGTTGACGTCCAAGTTTTTTAGAGTATGCTAAAGCGGCTTTATGGATAAGGATATTCCTTTTTAAGTGGTCAGTTTACCAAAATGCCCAATCTATGTGTTTTCGTCTAGCTCATCTCCTTTACCAAGTTTAGGCATTTTTTCTACCGTGAGCAGCTGCATAGAATCTAGCATTATCCACTACTACTACCGATTAACGGTTACTAATTTGGGATAACAACTCATCAAACAATTTGGAATAAAATCTAGTTTTCGAGAGTTTTTGATGCGCACATACGTTAGCAAAATTTTATTCTGGAACCTTTGGATTTTAAGTATGTTGCTGGAGCTTGAGCAGCCCCATAGTTGTATCCCATACATCCAAATTGGTTTTAGCATTTGCTTGTAGAGAAGTACTTTATTGTACATGGATAAAGCGGATTTTTTACCCATAAGCCAATACATGTTTCTGAATTTAATATCGAGTTCTTCTCTTTTCTTCTTTACGTGAGAACTCCATCTGAGTCAAGAGTCATACCAAGGTATTTAGCCGTGTTATGATAAGGGACTTGCACTCCATTTATATATATATAGTGGAATATATCTTATTTTATTGTACGTGAAATCAATATGAACGGATTTGGTTTCATTTAGTTTTATGCGCCAAGTAACTGTCCACTCATGGATTCTGCTTAAATGTTTTTGAAGATTTGCAATTGACTCAATTTGTGTATTTCCAACTGACAAGCTAGCGGTGTCGTCTGCAAACGTTGCTATGACGCAGTTCTGTTGGTAGGCAAATCGGATGTGAAAATTAGATAAAGGATGGGCTCCAGAACGCTACCCTGTGGGATACCAGCTTTAATTCCTTTCTGGTCAGAATACGTGTCGTCGTATTAAATTCGATAGAAGCGATCGGATAGATAGGATTTTAAAATGTTATAATATTGAATTGGTAATAGCTCTTTTATTTTGTTGAGAAGACCATCGTGACAAACCTTAACGAGAGCCTTGGATATATCTACGAAGACAGCCGAGCACACTTTTTTCTTTTCGAAGGCATTTTCTATAACTTGAGTTAGCCTGTGAACTTGATCGATTGTCGAATGTTTTGGGCGAAAGCCAAATTGATGCACTGGTATCAGATTCCTCTGCTCAATAATATTGTTAAGGCGTTTGGCAAGTAGTTTTTCCAATAGTTTTGACAAAATGGGTAGGAGGGATATAGGCCGATATGATGAGACGTCGTGTGCTGGCTTTCCTGGCTTGTTGACCATGATCACCTCGGCAGTTTTCCAGTATATAGGAATGTGTTTCAATCTGAAGTTAGCATTCATAATTTTGGTTAATTTAATTAGAGTAATTGGTGGGAGTTGTTTTAAGATTTCCCCGGTGATGAGGTCAAAGCCAGGTGCCTTTTTGGATTTTACTTTTTTTATTTCATCACATATTTCAGAATCCATTACTGGAGGAATTTCGTCGTGATCTTTGAGGTAAAGTGATTCCATTTCAGCCGCTCTTGATACGTCGTATGGCTTGAAGATATTTTCAAGGTATTCAGAGAAGGTATTAGCTTTCTCTAAATTGGTTTTTGCCCATGTGGTATCTGTTTTTCTTATTGTTGGATATTGTGTAGCTGGTTGTAAAAATCTTTTCATCCAAAAAATTGATTGGAATCTATTTGATTATATGAATGATGCAAATGAAATGACTAATCTATTTATTGAAAATATACAATATATCATGCACAGAGCAACCAATGTTAAAAAAAAAAAAATAATACTAATAATATTAAAAGAAGTAAATGGATAACGCAAGGTCTAGTTATTTCATGCAATACAAAAGAAATACTCTACAATCTTTGGAGAAAAAACCCTAATGATGAAAAAAGTCATACATTATACGTGAAATATAATAAATTATTAAATAAACTACTAAAAATTGCAAAATATAATTATGAAAGAAATTGCTTAAACAATCTAAAATCTAATAAGCAATTTTGGAATTATATAAATAATAAAATAAACTCTAATAAAAAGAAAAATAAAAAAAGCACAATTGATTACTTACTCATAAGAAATGAAAAAGTAACAGAAAAAAAAGATATAGCTGATAAGTTTAATACTTACTTTAATAGTGTAGGCACAGAAATGGCAAATAAAATCAAATATACAGGTGAAAAATGTGGTAAAAAAAGAGTCTTGATTAAAAATTCAATATTTTTATTTCCTACTCATCCAGATGAAATAAAAGAAATAATAAAATTATTAAAAAATGATACAGCAGCCGGAATAGATGAAATTCCAACAAGCGTATTAAAAAAACTAAGTAATTTCATTATAAAACCTCTAGCTAACATTATCAATATATGCTTAGAAACAGGAGTTTGTCCTGATCATTGTAAAAAAGCAATTATAATACCAGTTCACAAAGCTAAAGAAAAGTATTTTGAATTTAATTATAGGCCAATATCATTAATTTCTAATGTAGCAAAAATATTTGAAAAAGTAGTGCATAAAAGATTACTTTCCTTTCTTAACAAATATAACGTGTTAAATAAAAATCAATATGGCTTTCGCCAAGGAAAATCAACAAAAGATGCATTAGCTCATTTTGCTGAATATATATATAAAAATCTTGATAATAGTAAACCAATTATTGCAATATTTTTAGATTTAGCAAAGGCTTTTGACACGGTTGACCACAAAATTCTAATACAAAAATTAAGCGATATTGGTATCCGTGGACTCGCCTTGAATCTTATAAAGAATTATCTCACTGGCAGAACACAATGTGTAAAGGTAGATGGTATTGTTAGTAGTGAAACGATTGTAGATATTGGAGTCCCTCAGGGGACAGTATTAGGCCCTTTATTATTTTTGATATACATAAATGAAATATATAGTGCTGTACAATTTAGCCAAAAAAACCCTCACAATATAATATCGTATGCTGACGATACAACCATTCTTATAAGTGGCGATACTTGGGAGGATGCTGAATTAAATGCAAATTTAATTGCAAATAAAATATTTACATGGATGTGTCAAAACAAGTTGTCTGTGAATATTAATAAAACGGTATTTCTAACTTTTGGAGTTTATAAAGATTCTGTACCTGGAAATATTAATATATTTATGCATAATCATGATTCTAACAGCAAATGTAACTGTATTCCAATAACACGCGTTGAAAGCACTAAATATCTTGGCATTTTAATCGATTATAAGTTAAAATGGGATTTTCAAATTAATTATTTAATAAAGCGAAATAGATATTTAATCTTTGTTTTTGCCAAATTAAAATATATATTAAACAAAGAACAATTATTAACTATTTATTATGCCCTATTTGAGTCAGTCACCTCTTACGGTATCGTAGCTTGGGGAGGTGCGTACAAATCTGAACTAAATAGGATTGAATTAGTACAAAATAAAATATTAAAAATAATATTTAAGAGTAAACAAAACTCAATAATGGATAATTCCTTAAATATTAACAACATTCTTTCGATAAAAAAGTTGTTCTACTTTACAGCTTTAATACAAAATTACAATAACTTAAAGAATTCTTTTCTATCAAGGATAATAAATACTAGAAATAGACAAATTGAGCACATAAAATGTAAATTACGTATTGGTTCAAAATGTTACATAAACCATAGCATTAAAATATTTAATCAGCTTCCAATGAAGTTAAAAGCCTATGATGTAATTAACGACAAAAATAAAAAAGATATAAAAATCTGGTTAACAAAAACTAATTTACACCTATGATATTTGTTAATATCGCGCTATTTCATTGTAAAATAAAAAAAAAAGGAAAATTATTTTATGTCCTTCATAGAACCGCTAGATATAAGTAAGTTTGTTGTTAGTTAGTTAGTAAGTCAAATGTATGTTACGTATGTTGCATACAAAATTTATTTTGTTAAATGTTATATTTAGTTTGTAAGATTGTCATTATAAATGCTACTAGCCTACGAACAGACTTTTAATAGTCTCTGTAGGACTTACAGTTTATTGTAAATTATAATGTATTATTATACTAGTAATAAATAAATTCATAATAATAAAATTCATAATAATGTCCAAAGTGAGTAATCGGTACTGTGTTCATTTGTTAGCCCTTTTAGGTAGTCACTATGAGAGCGGTTTTTAAAAGCCTGTGTAAAGTGATATGTGAAATTTTGACAGATGTCTTGGAAAAGTATAAATGTGTATGTATCCACTTGACAACCAAGCTCAAATTATTTAAATAATACCGCGAAAGGACAGCTAAATTAGTAATAGCATACCGACCAGCAAATAAATCTTTAAATGCTTTCAGATATTGAATTTTTATTCAAAGGCATCCTGAAAATTTTGTTTGAAAAATTTGTTCGCTAATATTGAGTTTCCTAATCTGCAAGCGGGTGTTTGATGCTGAATTTAGCATCCCCGCAAAACTAATACGGCTATGCAAAATGACGTTACTCAAAATCAGCAGCGTCGCCAGAATTGGGAAGGACTTGTCCGAGCCCTTTGGTACTAAACAAGGTTTCACACAGGGTGACTCGCTGTCGTGTCACTTCTTTAACCTGATGTTGGAACAGATCGTGCGAGCCGCAGAATTTAATCGCTCAGGTACAATTTTTTACAAGAGCATAGAACGTATGCCGATAATATTGACATCATCGGCCTTAACAACCGCGTTGTTAGTTCTGCCTTTTTCAAATTGTATAAAGCAGCCAACCGAATAGATCTATCGAAGCTTGGACGATGACAATATCCGATGAGGAGTAACTTGGATTGTTCAAGAGAAAGATTCTACGGAAGATTTTTGAACCTTTGCACGTTGGGGACGGCGAGGATTGCAGGCGATAGAACAATGAGCTGTATGAACTTTACGACAACATAGACACAGGGCAGCGAGTAAAGATCCAGCGGCTACATTGGTTGGGAAAGAAACGTTCCAGCTCAGAAACCATTCGATGCGGTACCAGCTGGTGGTAGCAGAGGAAGAGGAAGGCTTCCTCCGTGTTAGAAAGATCAGGTGGAGAAGGACTTGTATTCGCTTGGTGTTTACAACTGGCGCCGGTTAGCACCCAAAAAAAGAAATGACTGACGCGCTTTGTTAAACTGAGCCAACGTCGCGTAAGCCGGTATCGCGTCAATGAAGAAAAAGAAGAAGTATTGGGTGCTTGAGAGCTTAAAATTATAATTGATTAATTAATTGTTGAAATTTAGAATGAATTTTTTTTATTATAATCGGGTAGATAATTTCATGGGTAAATGCCAATGCCAATTTTAAATATGATGTCTGGCATATGCCCGCTATGGCTACGAGTTAGGTGGACCATGGTTGGAATGATTGGCAATTTTTGACTACTTTTTCCAGTAAATCTGTATTTTTCAGGTACATAAGCCAAAATCCTTACGTAAAAATTTGCACGTAGTGGCCAATAATTTGAGAACGACAGCTCCAAAGCGGCTGCCGTAAACGGAGCGCTCAAAAGAATTCTGCCAAATGTCGGGGATGCACAAGCTGCAAGAAGACGCCTCCTGTGAAAGGTGGTAGGTTCTGTTGTTTTCTTTGCTGCTCCCATTTGGGCGGGAGCTAAACCATCTAACGTACGACACGTAGAACAGGTCCTACGACGGAATGCTCTAAGAATCGCTTGAGCATTAAGGAGCAATTCGGACTATGAGATTTGTGTTACCGCCGGAAACTCCCATGGATATACACGCACGAGAAATGAGTCATCTCCATGACAGACAGGGAGCAAACTCATCAAAGCAGAAAAAAACTACAGAATGTCGTCATAGATGGGATCTATCAGTCAACGGGCGTTGGACGCATAAGCTTATACCTGAAATTGCTCCATGCGTGACCAGGAAACACGGCGACGTTGATTTCCGTCTATCAGCTAATCAGCGAACACGGCTACTTTCAGTCGCATTCCCACCGCTTTGAGCTCGCAGACAACCCTTACAGTGTGGGCAGCTCCAATATGAAACCTCCGATATTTAAAGTGGGCAGCTGAAGAGTAGGAACTCTTGAACAAGGAGACACTAACTGTTTGACTCACGACGACATCAGACGGTACCAAGTCGGTACTAACAAATTTGATATCGGATTCTTCCAATGTTTCTTTTGCTTCAAAAAGTGGAGCAATAGAGTAACTATAGATAACATAAAACCTCCATTTGTCAAAAGGAGAGGACGCAGGAAGCAATTGTGACCAATAGGCACAAACGCGACACAGATAGAGACGTAAGAAGATGAGTCATGATAGCAGGAAGACGGCTACAAATATAAAAATATATAAATATATAAAAAAAATAGAACTAGTCCACTTTATGGATGCCGCTCTGGGCCCTCCCTAAGTAATGCAGAAAGTAGTTCTGGGAATGGAGTCTCCCCTGAAAAGGAGGAGAGATTATTTTAGTGGGCACACCAGTCAACACAGTAGAAGGCGATCGCTGTAAGTGCGAAGGCAGTTTGTGCTCCACCGCACCCTTCCCAAAAAAAAAAAATTATAATAAAAAAAAATTTAAAAAAAAATAAAAAAAAGATAAAAAAAAGCTTACATCTGAATCTTGGATAGATCTGATGATGGAGGTAGTAATAACTGTAACTATTATTGGAAAAGTTTGAGCAGTTTTTAAATCATATCCCACCACTTCAGCTCATCAACCGATTTGCCGCAAATGCAGTAGAAAAAAGAAAGTTGAATAATTAAGTCAGTCAATCATTAAAAAACAACAACAACAAAAATGTACTCTTCTATTACTTTTGCAGTCAACAACCGGCGTCCAAACAACCCAAACCTCAAAGCATCTAATTACACAACAAAAGCAACAACGGCATACCGCAAAAAACCACAATAATTTCTATGTGCAACATTTATTTAGTGACATTTAATAAGCCACAAGCCTTTGTTGTTAGCTAAAATAGTTAATTAGAAAAGCAAATGCACAACAGCGCCAACAACAATGGTGACAAAAGAAAGAGCAATGCACCCGCCGAAACAATAAAGAGAATGGAGAATAGCACGCGGCGAATCAGTGCCAAGACGCATTTTACCGTACGTACAGCTGAGTTGAGTACGCGGCACGCACAATGCCACCTAACTGCAGGCAGGCACACATACATTCATACGCACATAAACGTGTTGCCGGAGTGTTTTTTAGGAAAGTTGTGCTGCAACAACGACTAGCAACAAAGCTAATGGATATAATGAAATGAAATACAATGCGGCAACCACATTTGAATGCGAAATTCCGCAATTGTTGTGGTTTTCGGGATAAGTCGCGGAGCCGGAGGGGTGCAGGTAGCAAATCTGAGGAGTGTAGCAAGAAAGTTGCCACGGATTGTATACCTCATTTAGCATGTTGCCGCTTTGAAGCTGCGCTGAGACGTCAAATTAGTAACGGTCCAAAATGCAACAACACAAAATACTAGAAACAAAAAAAAATGTTAACACGAAATGTGGCAATGCAATTTTTGTTGTTATTGCTTTTAATTGAAACAATGCGCCGTCAGTTAATCTTCATAATTCACTGTGCTAATGAGGTGCACAACCAAAGCGGCAGCTTGCACCACATGCAGACGGACGCAGTGTTCAACACCCAGTGGCAAGCAGTGGTAAACAGGCGGACCGGCAAGCAGTCAGAGTACGAGCATATTGCAACTGAAGTAGCGGTAGCAGTAGCAGTAAATGGCCTGCCGCGCTGATTGTTGGCTTTTCAAAACTTTGACCAGACTGCAGATAGTTGGTTTTGTTGTTGTTGTAATGTTATTTTGTTGGTATGTTTGTTGTTGTTGTTATGTTTGTTGTTGCTGTTGTTGTTATGATTGTTGTTGTTGTTATGTTTTAATGTTGTTGCTGTTGTGCTTGTTGTTGGTGTTGTTGTTGTAGTTGAGATGCTATGTTATTGTTATGTTTTGTTGTTGCTGTTGTTTTTCTGTTTTGTTGTTGTCGTCGTCGTCGTTATTGTTGTTGTTGTTATATTTTGTTGTTGCTGTTTTTATGGTTTGTTGTTGTTTTTGTTGTTGTTATATTGTTTTGTTCTTGTTGTTGTGTGTTTTTCTTTTTTTCTTTGTTATTGCTGCCACTGCCACTGTTACCCGGTGGAATCTTGATGGATGTGCGCACATTGCCGCATAACGCAGAGAACGAACCAAACCAAACGCGCCAAACATCGCCTGGAACGACACCACGTTCAGCAGCACCTGCAATAGCCGCAAACGACGCGATAAAAAAAAACCTAACAACAACAACAATTGCCGCGACAGAAATAACCATTTATTAGCACATTTCCGCATTCTAGTGTGGCCCGGCAGCACGGCAGCACAGCCGTAACACCAGCATAAACAGCGTAAACAAGAGTGTGGCTTGTGCGCTGGTCTGTGGCATGCAACGACGACAATCAAAAAGGCGCGACTGGTGTTGCAACATCAGCACACAGATTGCGGCTTGCGCCTTTCACAGTCACTGCCAATGGCCTTTAGTGTAGCGCGGCAACGGCCACGGCAACCTGCTGCTGCTGCTGCTTCTGCTGTTTATGAATTTTTATTCCACTCATACCCGCACTCATTCTGCTACCAGTGCTGCTGCTATTATTGTTTTTATATAGCTTATTTTGGTTTTACATGCTTTTACGCTTTTTAAGCCACTAACTACAGCAACCACTTCCTTTTCAGTTTCAGTTTTTTTCTCCTTTTCGGTTTTTTTGCTCTAGTGATTCTACGAACTGCATCGCACTTTGTTGTAGTTGTTGTGTGCCTTTGCTGGGCGGCGCATATTTTGTGTGTAGTTGACCATAGCGCAATAAGCAGTTTAGTTGTTTGGACTACTGTTGCAGTTAGTCTGGGAAGGTGCAACAAATTTGTGGCTGCTTCGCATTCTAGCAGCAGTTCATATTACAGGCGAAAATTGTTTTATATTTTTTGTTTTTTTCAGGTATAATAAATATTCAACAGCAACAAAAATATGTGAGGCGTTCAACACGCGCGTTGTTATTTGGGTAATGAATGCGTTTGCTGCCGTTACTGCTGCTGCCACATGCACCTCATCTTCTACTGCCATTTCCCCTCTCTCTGATCAAGTCGAGAATGCAGTAAGCGAGAATGCTTTTCCATTCCCGCCTTGCATGCGATTAAGCACACAACACATTTACCGCTGCGTTTTTTATGTTGCAGCAGTAAAATGTGGCATTACAAATGCTGCATTCGCATGCCACAACCACTTACCGCTAACTTGCAACCGCAAACTAATAAACTCAAGTAAAATAAGTGGGTATAAAAAACCTGAGCAAAAACCAAAAACAGCCACCAGTGCAACTTTGCAGTTCATTTGCACAGTCCAGTCGAATTCCGCGCGAAAAATCGTTTACTCAACTAAGACTTTTGAGCGAGGCGGAGTTGCTCACCAAAATGCGAAAAACTTCAACATTTTTATGTCAAAGTTCATTTGAAAAGTAACTAAAAAGTAACTTAATAGCAACATGCTGCAACATGTTGCCGATACGCGCAGCCGTCAGCATTGTTATACAAATTTACTTTCGAAAATGGTGAACCAACAACAAACGCGCAGCAAACTAACTCTCTTTTTAACTAAGAAACAAAGCAAAAAAGACAACAAAAACTGTCATTGCTTGTCCACCTTCGGTGAAAACTCTAGTTGCTGATTCATATCTGCAACATGTTGCATATTGTAAAACATAGTCGACTCGTTGTTTCTTCTTCTGACTACATAGTGCAAAATTTGAATGTCATTTATGCGCTGGCGTTGAAAGTGTTTTAGTACTGACGCTTTTTGCGATATGCCACTTGCACACCCGCGCCCGTTCTAATGCCGCTCAAGTGTCGTGGCTCAGTTGGTTGGCTGCATAGAGTGCGGCATTTTACTCGTACTTTACTTGACTCCACTCGCTGCTTCGAGGAGTACAGTTTGTTGTTCGTTCTTATCCATTTTGTCATCTATTGTGCATGCCAAAGTGGCCTCAGCTGCTCTGAACTGATGCTGTCATATATTTACCTGCTCGCACACATACACAGAAATGACAGGAGAAAGTTAAACAACTCTTTGCAAGTCAATTTATTGGCTTTTACGGAAATTGTTAAAAGGGAAACATTTTTAGCTAACAAAAAAAGCACACAAAAAAAAAAACTCAATTGACGGTGCATTGTCAGTTTTTGCTGGCATCATCAATAATACTCCACCTGGGTTTGTCAGCAGCAAATGCTCATGCCGCTGAAGCTTCATTTAACATTAATAAAAGTGCACTAAAATATTTATGCATTTAAAAGCATTGAACTGATATTAAAGGGAGAAGGAGAGGATGTTTTTAAAAAATATTAGTGCGCTGTACATAAACAATCGAGCAAATTTAGATGGATTTGTCTAAAGTAAATGCAGTACAGCGTATAAAGTTTCAGCGGCTTCCTGAGCTGGGTCATGTCGTTCGAATGGAAACAAACGCTCCGGCTCTAAAAGTATTCGATACGGTACCAGCTGGTGGTAACAGAGGAAGAGCAAGGCTTCCTCTGCGTTAGTAAAAATCAAGTGGAGAAGGACTTGGCTTCACTTGGTGTTTTCAACTGGCGCCGGTTAGCACCAAAAAGAAATGACTGGCGCGCTTTGTTAAACTCGGCCAAAATCGCTTAAGCGGTTATCGCGTCAATCAAGAAGAATAAATGTATCAGTCCATAAGTTTGTGCGTGTTTTTCCCATAATTTCACTTTTGTACGATTTTTACATACAAAAAATTATTCAGAGAACATAACGGAACTATTTATATTTTCTTTGATGTATTGTGCATTCAACAAGTGATTTTAATCGCGGACCTTCAGCAGAGTGAATGTGTGTTCGCAGCTGCTGCAACGGCTTGAAAATGAAAGTATCGTTACTGGTCATGAAAAATGGGTCCTTTACAATAGTCCTGTTCGCAAACGTTAATGGTTAGATAAAGATGAAACACCAGAACCGACCCCTAGAGATGGCCTTCACCCCAAGAAGATTCTCCTGTCTATTTGGTGGGATATGACCGGTATTGTTTATTATGAACTTTTGGAACCAAACCAGACGATAACTGCTGATTATTATTCCCATTCGCTATCAAACCTGAATTAGGTACTTGTTTCACCTCTCATCTTCCAAAAAATTTCAATCAGAAGTTAACTGAGAGATGTTCCCTAACCAGGCGTTGAAAGATCACTTGTTTTGCCATCTGCCGATTATGTGCTGATTAAACGCTTAATGAGGCGCTGCAAATATGACACAAAAGAGTAGGAATAGCAGAGTCTATAACTTTTTATTCACAATATGAATGAGAAAAGTATAAAAAAAGTTAATATTTTCTGGGAGGAGGTGTCCGCTTAAGAGAGGCGTCCGTTAGGAGAGCATACACTATGTATGAACGTGAAGAAGATCAAACTCTCCAACTAACATTCGCCTTCATGTGTCGTAAATGCCTACACATACATGTATGTATGTATGTATGTAAATATGTGCGCATTCAAAAAAGCACATAAAACTCAATAAAATTCTGTACGAGTACCATTTTTCACATCTACCTATCGCTAGTAACATATAAAGTAATTTTTCTCGCTAAGTATTTGTTTGAATAGCTGATAAAGTGTATGTATGTATGTATGTGTGTAAGTTTTCGTGTGCATTACGAAATAATCAGCCTTACATGCAATATTAGATTATGAGAAAATGTTACATGGCATTGAGCTGATAAAATAAGATTCGTAAGTAAATACAATTACACAACTACAAATTTATGTAAGTAGACTTAGATGTGAAAAAATGATATTGAAAAATAAATTTTACACTTCGTTTACTAAAATTAGCATACAAATGGTAGACGGACTTCAATACTTGTTGGCTAAAATTATTGGCACTAGCCGATATTATAGGTTAGGTTTGGTTAGACTAGGTTAGATTGTAGAGGTTGCCTTGTTCACTCCACTCGGGAGCATAGGGCCTCGACAAGACTCAGTCTTGCTTTGGTTTCGTTAATCTATTCTGCTTCGCCCACTATGGGACGCTTAAAGAAAACACGCACGTCATGCATCAGTTCTACTATCTGTGGCTCACTTGGAAGACGCATCGAAAATAGACTATCTGGTGCCCAAGATAGATCTGAACAAAGACTATAAAATACGAATACCCAACATACGCTCTCGCTTATCCAACAACAAAACACTACACTTTGTTGGATTCCCGACCACTTTGGAGTGGAGGGAAATGAAAGACCGGATGAGTGTGCAAGAAAAGGCTCTGAGCTTGACCTTCAGCGAGGGGTAGAGGACATAAACATTCCTCTAAACGAAGCATTCCAATGCGATTGACTTCAGCGTAATCTCGAAAACGAATAGAAGGTGGTCTCTGACGACTAATTTCCGGATATCAAAAACGCTCTGGCCAAAACCGAACCTTAAAAAGACACAATGTCTGCTTGGATTCAACAGATCTAGTACCAACGTCCTCACAAGTGTTATAACGGGTCTTTGAAGTCACTATTGCCTTCTTAGTCAATAGTATGGGTACACCTCACAATGCCTTTCGCGAGGCTGTGGAGATGAAGAAGAAATTGAGTCGTTACAACACTTCTCTAAAATCTCCTGCATTTCAAAGAAGCCGTGCAAAATATCTTGGCAATAATTTCTTTGAAGGCCTGAAATTTGAAATTTGAAAAGGTCGAGCCAAGAAGCACCAAGAGATTTGGTGGCTCCTAAAACACTCAGGCTAAAAAGTCCATTGTACATTTGAAGACTTGACAAATTAGCAAAATGTCGCACTGCAGGGTTTAGATTAGATCAGATTTGTGGACAGGTCCAAGCACTCAGTCAAGAAGACCATTGTACTACACTTGGATAGATTACAGTGGAGGGAAGAGAGGGGCAGGATAGATATTATATGGATGGTGAGACAGAAAAATTAGTTTGAGGTCACTCTTTCGATAATCTTTTGTATTCATTGATGTATCTTAAGAGGTCCGGAAGCGGAAGAATATGAATCTCAGTGGAGGAACTAGTTACCTTCTTAAAAAGATCGAAGTGGTTTAAGAAACTAAGTTAGGAGATGGATATCAAATGCAGACATCACAATGGAGCTTACAGCTATCGAGGATATTATCTTAGACAAGCAACCTGGTTAACCTAACCTAACCTAACTTATGGGATACACTCAGACTCATAGTCCATTGTTATGTCGTGTGGGGAGCTTGTGCTTTTCTCTCCTAAAACCCATGTGAACCGTTTGGAAGAACTTTAGAAGATCTCTGATTTCCGCCGGGTTGAGATCTTCGCACTCACTGAAAAATTGTCTACCTAAAATGATAAATCTGTGCCTGGAGCAGAGCAGTGGCATAGATGGTCTCTTCCTCATTTAGACAGCTTCTGTAGGAGTCATTTCTCTGCACTCGCCCCTCTCGGCTTGTCTGTCTATTAGGCAGTGCTTCGTTATAGCAGAAGTCGATGTGCTAGGGCTATGCTCATTTTCGCTTAGTAGAGATTCTGTGCGTTTAGCACTGAGTATCGGCCACAATTGTGGGGCGATTCTGCAGGCGAGTTCGTTATGCCGTGTTTCAACGGCTGCCCTTAAAATTTTCTCAAAAATAAGTCGCTTGCATAGCTGCAGGAACATACCTATATCATTGGCTGTGTACTCATCAGTTTACTTAGTGCCAAGTCTCGCCAGTTCATTCCCCCTGCAGTTCCTCTCGATGTTGCAATGGCTTGAAACCCATGTTGCCTTTGGCTAAAATGACGCAGCAATCTAGTTAAGAGATGTGCGGCAATTCATAGCTACCTTAACTGCTTTGCCGATATAGTACTCATATGTATGGTATGTATGTATATTTATGCAGCAATTAGAGATTTTCACAACATTTAATTGAATATTTATCATAAACAAATATTAACGTTTCGAGTGAACCATATAAGTGGATACATATAAACATTTAAGTAAATGTTAAGTAAATATTAGGGAACGCCACAAATGCAAAAGTAAACTGATATATGCAGGTTACTTAACTCCATAGACTCACATGTATGCCTGTATGCACATAACGAATTATGGAAATTACCTTAATAATCTATAAATAAAATGTAAATACCCATTCAGTTATTTATTTATTTTTAAAAAACAAACCGTCGAGTGCAGTAATAATAGTCGGCACCTTGCCAGCTAAACCTTCGATAGGTATGATAATTCTTAGAAAATCCAACATTGCATTAACCAACTTTGATAAACACAAATTTCATTATTGATTTACTTAGCCGACCCACCGCAGTGCCCACTGTGCGAGTGTGTGAGCGCTTACGAAATATCGATAAGCGCACGTATTTGGAAAAAATGCCGTCAGTGCATGCAAAGTGCCGACAAATATCAAATCATAACGCACATTTGCTGCAAGAGAGTCATAATTATATTAAAAAAAAATTTAAATAAAAATGCAAAAAATTAAAAATAAAATTATTTTAATATCTATAAACAGTATCTCATTAGATGAAAAGTTCTAGGGCTAGAACTGTTCACTAGACAGGGATAGATTACTGCGGCGGCAGCCCTTGGTCGGGAGAAACCCCTGTTCACTAGACAAGGCTAGATTACTGGGGCGGCACCCCTTGGTCGGAAAAAACGCGAGTCATTCCGGTAACTTAGCACCGGCTGCCATGGGAATGACAAGAAGTATTCAAAACAGACAGAAATTTACTGGACCAACCAGTGTTTAGACAGTCATTAAATGACATTCACCGCGAGACCGTCACCATTTTCTTAAGCTCCCGTGCAGTGAATGCCGTAATCGGAGTCCAACCACCACCCATAGCAGATGAAGAGCTCCAGCTTCCCCGTGAGACACGCGTAACACTGGCACAATTACATTCTGGATACTGTACCAGGTTAAACTCCTACCTATCCAGAATTGGCCGCGACATACCAAACACATGTCCGGCATGTGAAGGCGCCCCGCACGACACTAATCACCTCTTCACATGCCCCATCAAACCCACTCATCTAACACCCCCCTCCCTCTGGACCCAACCTGTTGAAACAGCATGTTTCCTGGGCCTACCTTTAGATGAGCCAGACGAAGACGACCTGTGATTTACCATACACCGACAGGGCTTCCATTACTGCTACAACAACAACAACAATGAAAAGTTCTACTCAGGTAGACATGTTAAGGTTCGGGTTTTGTGGCAGTCAGTTAGAATAGCCAACTCACTCAGACCCTTGAGGTACCACTGTGTAACACGGAAACATCAATATTTATTCATTATGGAACCATTTAAATGCTCTTATGAAGCGTAAGATGGGTTTTATCCCAGCACCGGATAGCTCCGTGAGAGAGCCAACAGAGTATTTTCCTTACAACCTTGCTCCACTCCTAGCTAAGGCTGGACAATTACAGAGGAAGTGTACTACTGTTTATTCCTCTTCCTTGTCTCTACAACTTCCGCAATATTCATGAGAAAATTCTCCTAGCCTAGAAAAGTGCCTATCTAACAGCCAATGACCGGTGAGACATACCACGACTTTCGATATGCTCTCTTTTGAAAGGTTGAGCGATTCTTCGGACCTTTTCTTATCTATTTGCGGCCAAATAAGCCTGGTTGTAACACAAATATTTTCTTTTTCCCATGACATATTGGCCTCCTAGAGAATATTATTTTGTATCCTTAATTTGTAAGCTGCCATAGGAATTCCAATATTGCCTCTGTTTTCAAGCAGTGGAAGATTAGCATCCTTTCTGGCTAGCTCATCGGTCTTGCGATTTTCTTCAATATCTCTACGTCCCGGAACTCACATAAGACTGCACTTGAAGACGGTGCTGATATTATTTAGAGCTGCCAGGCATTCCTAAGCAACCTTTGATGTTAGTATAACTGCCTCCATTGATTTGATGGCCGCCACCCTTACACCCGTTTCACGTGTTTGGCTGAGTTCCTCTTTCGCCTGGCTATCCGAGAAGATATTTATCGTAGCGTGTGTGTTAAGGTACACAGTTACCTCCTTTATGACTAAGACTTCTGCCTGGTAGACGCTAAAGTAGTCCGGAAGTCAAATAATTCCAGTCCGAATTCTTTTGAAGAAAAACTCCATATACTACTTTATTTTGTAGCTTGGATCCAGCCATGTAAAAAGTTATTTCACCTCTTCTCCAGGGTTCTTGAGTATGCCATTCTCTTCTTGACGGATTCTTAATCTTGAAGAGCCTGTCGTAGTTGGGTTCAGAGAAAATCTACCCCAGCTCTTGATTATAACTAGACATACTATGTAATAAAGAAGCATAGCCGAACCGCCGGATCTTCCATACTATTACGTCTAAGGGCTGAAGCGGCGGCCACGTGTTGTCCCTACCAGGTTTAGAGCAGGTAGACATAGTAAATTAAAACTTAAAAGTCGTTTTCCTCGATTTTTGGATTTTTTGAGTTACGACGTTATTCCTGCGAAAGAGTGATATGTACATATACACGCATACACCTGTGTTCAAAATAATAGCAGCGCAACAACTTGCAAAGTTTCGTCTACTTATTTATTTTTTATTTTATTTTTTTTATATATTATTTAAATTTTTTTTTTAACTTTTTTTTTATTTTATAAAAATATAGTTCATGCCAATTTTAATCAAAACTATATTTTTTATAAAACAAAAATAGAAATAAAAATGAAATACAAAACAAATGAATAGCCAAAACTTTGCCACCCCTCGCGCTGCTATTGTTGTGAACGCAGGTGTATTTGTTAATTTCACATGCACCTCCTACATGGCAGTGCAGTTTCGTATTTTGTTTGTAGAAATGATAGGTTTTAGTTTACATTACACATCTACAAGTTTTTAGCGAGCCACTCAAGAGGATATATCGGGCGCTAGCAGGATTCTAATTTATCTTATCTCAGGGATATGCTTATTGTGGCTTGTTGACAGCAGTTGAAAAATCATTAGGCGAGTTTAGAAAATTTCTCAAGTGTGTGAGAATAGCACACAAAACAAAGGATCAAAACATAAAATGAAGTAAATAAATATTTAAGGACGCTTCGCGGCTTTGATGTGAAGAAATTACTGAAGAAAAATTTCATGAAATAAATGTTGTTTTGGTTTTTTGTTATTTATTTGTGTTGATTGGAATTAGAGCGTGAAAAATAGGGCATTGAATTTTTGTCGATATTACACAGAACAAGAAGTATAAATATGTAGATATGTATGCATGGTAAAAAAGGAAGGTAATTTCACTTCATATTGCTAGCAGCGTTGCCACACTGTTTATAGTTAAAAATAAATTATTGCATTTCGCAATTAAAAAAATTAGATAGCGGCCGCTTTGCATTGGTGGCTTGTTTTTGTTGCAGGTGTAAAATGCACAACTAATTAGTTGCTTTTTAATAAGTTTTAAAATTGAATACGAAGGGATCTGAGGCCAGTTGAAATAAAATATATGAAAATGTTTAATTGGGTAACTTTATTTCGATGAAAATGACATAGTACCAGCAAAAGTCAGCTAGGTTAGGTTAGATTAGGATAAATGGCTGCCTTTGTGAGAGGCCCTCTTGGACAAAATTTATCCGTTGTGATACCATACAGGCGGAAAGGAGAAGGAAAGGAACCAGACAGGTGGAATGGAGGAAGGAAGAAGAGACCCTGGAGTTAGAGGATGACGACCAACGATGGCTAATTTACGTCGTTGTTGTTGTTGCTGTTGTAGCAGCATAAACATTCCTTATACTTACATACGGGGAATGCTGCTGGAGTGACAGTCCTTGGCCGGATATAAATCCGGGTCGTTTCGGTAACGTCGAACCGACTGTCGTGGAAACGGCTAATTTACGTTCGCATTAGCCGCTTCAAGCTACTGATGAACTTCACCAGATGTGTGATATTTAAGAACACAATATCCGCAGGTGTAGCGAAAAAGTGAGAGCACAGATGTCTAAATCTGCGCCCGACGAGAGCAGGGCAGCTGAGAAGAAGGTGCTGAGATGATGCCACCTCGTCCTCCAGACAGCTTCTGCAGAATCAAAAATGTAATAAAGCAAAAAATAGAATAAGTATATAAAAGGAGGACAGCTCTAGTAGAATTATTTGACCAAATAAAGGAAAAAATGTATTCAAATAGCATTATTTTTCAACACAGATCCGCTACCAGCTCATCAAGAAAATCTAAACAGACTGTTAATATATGAAATACAGACAATGCCTGAATATCCTCGCTTCCATATGAGGTATTAGGCACCTTCGATTCGCCATGTGTTGGCAAATGGCGCATTAAATGAAGCAACTGGTATAAATAATCATATGTTGGTAGCACTGATTAAGAAAAATTATATAAACATCTATACAGATGGCTCAAAACTAGACAACAAAGTAGGTGGAGGGGTTTACTCCGATAAACTCGGAGTTAGCCAATCATTTCGCCTACGTGATCATTGCAGTGTATTTCAGGCGGAAGTCACTGCCATAAAAGAGGGACTTACGGTAATAAAAACGAGAGTATTGTCCACAAATGAAGTACTCACGTACTCGGACAGTCAAGCGGCAATAAAAACGCTTGAATCTAAAACACACTCGTCAAAAACAGTCTTAGAATTTTTTAAACTTCCAAATGACGTATCTAAGTGCTACAAAGTGCACCTTATCTGGGTGCCAGGCCACAGGAATATAGCAGGGAACTGCAAGGTGGATGAGCTTGCTCGAACCGGTACAACACTCGATCTCCAACCGAACTTGTAAATTACTTGTAAACAGAGAAACCATCAAAAAGGTAAAAGCCACGCTAGAAGGTTAGGACTCCCGTACTTCGATTTCTGTAGAAGCTGTCTTTATACAGAAGAAGAGGAAACAGTCAGACACCTTTTATGTGAGTGTGAAAGCCTAGCTATGAGAAGGCTGCGCACTCTTGATACAGCATTTCTAACCGATGTAGCAGACATAGCGCATCTAAAACTAATGAAGCTCTGATCGTTTTTTAAAGTTACCGGACGGTTTGAAAAGGAACACGTGAGGTTGAGGTAAGCTCCAGTGGTATCACAATGGACCTGCGAAAGGTCTAAGTGTGTCGCTATGACAACCACCCAACCTACCTACCTACTGGAAAAGAGCTGCCAAAATTTACATTTGTTGGCAGCACTTAATGAGTATTCGTAAGGCCGCGTTCATACAGAGCAACATTTGTTGCCTCAACTCATTACTTTTGATGCTCTTGCTCTGACGACACCCTTCGCGTTCTAGTTCCCTTTCAATGTTTTTATTGTCTGTAGATCAAAAATTATTAATTGCAAAGTATATGAACACGACCGGCAACACCAAAAAAGCATTCGCAAAGTTGAAGCAACTAAAGCCTCGCTGTAGGAACGCGATCTAATGAATCTGACCGACCTAATGCCAGAAGAGAGATTTGGCAGCATTAAAAATAGTCAATTATACCAGTTTTATGACCTTACTCGCTAGAGGCGAATTTTTCTCGATAACTTAGTTGTTGCTTTCACATGCAAATTTTTTCGTCAAACGAATAGAGCTCAAATATAGCGAGCAGTGAAGTGGCGAATCGAATGCGCCTATTCTAAAAGTGTCTCTGAATTATTTAAAAAATGTAGCATAGTATTTTCGCTTTCTTCTGACGTCTCTTTCTTTATAATCTTTTTTTTTTTTATTTTATAAAATATCTTCTGAGCAGCAAAATACTTGGGTATTTTCGCAAATAGCTTAACGAAATAGGGTTAACGAAAACCACAGAATACTGAATACACCTACGAAGAAGCACACACGGACGAATGTGAGAGATGGCAATTACATCGCAAAGCTGTCGAAAGCAGGCTAGGTCCCTTAAGAGCAGACAACATCATCGAAAAAGTAATAGAAAGCGCAGAAAATTGGCAATTTATTGGCGTAGAGTGAATCCTGCGCGTTAAAAAACTTGACATGGACAGAGATGCTTAGCCGACATGCTAACCTTAACCTACCTACCTAATTAGAAAATGAGCCGATAGCATGATGCTGGCTATGAAGCTGGCGACCCGGGGCGGAGGGAGAGTAGAAAAGGCAGTCTTTATCAGAACTCCTACTTGGATCTTGTCTGTCTTCGATCAAATGCTACCGTAGTTCCAGGACAGAGGAAATATTCAGTAGAGGAAGAGGAGGGGTTGCTTTAAGTGTGAAGGCATTTTGAGATGGGTTTACCTCACCGCCACAAAAAAAAAATTATGAAAAATAATTTAAATGAAAAAAAATATACAGCATCAGCATCATGGTTTGGGAAGCTCTTTCCTGGCATGGTGTTGGGCCGATTGCTCGCGTGGTTGGTAAAATGGACAGATTTCAGTATCTGAATATACTCCAGAATAAAATGGAACCTTTTGTGTTTGAGTTTATGCCATTAAATTGGACATTTATGAGGGACAATGATTCAAAGCATACTGCAAAGACAGTGAAGCAATGGCTCAGAAGAGAATAAATTAATGCACTCGATCGGCCGGCTCGGAGCCCTGATCTCAATCCAATAGAAAATTTGTGGAATGACGCTAAGGTCAAGCTGAGGAGGCTCGGTACTCGATTCCAAAGGAAAGATACCACAAGTTTGTAAAGGGTGGATATAGTACAAAATACTAATCAGGTAACATAATATTATTACTTAATCATCTGATTTGTTTACTATTTTTACTTTTATTTGGAATTTTTTAGGATGTGATATTTATGTGTTCAGGAGGTTTCGTGAGTTATCAACGTTCTCGTAAATTAAATCAGAACTGAAATTCTTTTTTAACATTTTTTTTGTTTTAAAGTGGAAACAATAAGTTTTTTTATTTTTTATTTCGCTTTTTTCCCATTAAAAAATAATTATTTAAAAACATATTCAACTCTTTGCTTTCATAGTCTAAATGTGCTATTTATTTGACCATGGCTGTATATAATTTAAATAAGAAAAGATAAATATTTTTAATAAATAAATATAATTTCAACTGCTTTAGTGGCTAAAACAACAACAACAAATTAGTATTTTTATTGTTGTTATTATTAATCTCAGTTAGTATTTCTCTACTCTCTATTTGGCACTTATCCTTAATTTTATGAAAATTTTAATTTAAATATTTTTGACTTTGAATCTGGGAATAAAACGTAATTTCATCAAATATTAATGTTAAATCTCCCATTTTGGCACATCGCTCACAGTTGTTTATCATTTTAAAGAATTTCATCAAAAAAATGGTTTTTATTGATCAAAAAACATTAAATATTCAACTACAAAAAGCAATGCTACTTTACTTGTAGATCATCAAATTACACACATGCACATATGTATGTGTGTGTCTACGTACATTTCCATGGTTATGTATTACCTTCAATTTTTAATTTTCAATAAGTACTGCCAGCTGAGTCTGCTCGCTTGATTCATTACTCCAAAAGTCGCAGTATGCATTATGGGCCACCGACGTAGCTCAGTCGATTTATCATCAATCAACCATTTGCTTTCACAACTTTCTGCGAGATAACATCATTTACAATAGCGATGACATTTGAGTAAAAGGCAGAAAGCAAACAAAACCAGCGAGATCGACCTCAACTATACAGACAACAGTTATTTAATATTTTAAAGAGATTTGAGATACAATTTTTCGCTTTTAAATTATAAAAAGTTGGGCATCGCGATTTAGTACGTGCATTAGTTGCCACTATAAAGGCAGGCCAAAAGAAATAATCATCAATTAAAATACAGTAAATATTCGCTCAGCTCTTAGCTGTCCACAACTTCTGTTAGCTTACAGAGCATTTTTGCTTTTACTGTACGTTACATTTACTAATAATATTATATTAAAAATATAGTAGCTTATCGCTAAAATACTCTATTCTAAGTTACAAATAAATAATTTATTTAAACAAAAATCACTGGCTTATCACTCGAACTGTCATATTTAGATGGGCAAATAATTTCCTATTTTCTTCTCTCTTTCCTCTACTGTAGTTGCATTATGGGCAGCTGCCGGTCAGTAGCGGCACTTGTGAGAAGAGGGGTAATCGAAACATAGAAAATTGTCACATCATTGCTTTTCTTGTCACTCCACCATTATGATGATAAATGAAATGAGAAAAACGGGAGACAGCGAAATGACAGACCGAAGTGCACTCTCTACGCTGCACCATTCAAGCAACATCAAGCAACAGCTACAATGCAAATGATATTTTGTTGTTTGTGTTTTGACTTTGGAAGGCAATGAAAGTAGATATGAAGCATCAAAGTGAAGAGGGGAATTTGACTTATAAATTAAAATGCTGCGTTTGCGCTTTTTCAGTCAACAGCGCTGGCATAATACAATTAAACAAATGCATTGTGGCTATGATCTTTTTGTATGTCTATGAACACTTATTATCAAAATATTTCTTTTCATTCCTGAAGAGAACCTCAATCAAGAGTAGATACAGACATAAATACATACAATACGCATAAGAAGAAACAAACGTGAATGTTAGGGGAAATGATAGAAATTGATTGTATGATGTAACGGTATTTGAAGAAAGAAGTACAACAACAGTAGAAGCAAAGAAAATTAAAAGCAGGAATAAGTAAAGAATTGAAAAACTTTCAAAGTGGCAGCCATGGTGGCGGTAGGATTACGGGCCAGCATTGGTGGTCCCAGCCAGAGGAGGAGAGCGCTCCTGGCTAAAGTTAGCCAGTTGTCACTTGTGTATATGCAGCACCCATATGGGGGAAAGTCCTGATACAACAAAACCTACTCCAAGAAGATGAAAATAGTTTCGAGGGCAAGCGCCATTCGAGTTGCCTGTGCTTTTAGAACGTTCGCATATGAAGCAGTGAGTGTCATATCGAGCCGCCGAAAATAATGGCTTGCGGACTGGGCAGAATATATGACAAGCGCAAAAGTCTAAATAGACGACTTACGGCTGACGAGCGCAAAGAAGAAAGACAGAGGCGCATGGATGAGTGGCAAAATCGCTGAGACTTAGCGACAAAAGGACAAAGGTGGGCACATAGACTTATCGGTAGCGTACAGTCATGGATCGAGCGCAGACATGGCGAAACGGATTTCTAATTGAAACAATTCCTGCTGGTGGGGCATGGCTGCTTCAGAGAGTACCTTCAAAGATTTGGTCATGATGAGGCAATGAAGTGCTCGTTCTGCGGCAGTTTCAGTGAGAATGCGGAGCGTGTCTTGTTTTCCTGTGTCCGAAAGGACAACTATAAGTAAGATAAGGACAATAGTAAGATAATACAGACTGTGCGTGGTTCCATATGAGGTGCACCTTTAGCGATATCCTGGAGTAATCCTCGATTGTGAACTCCTTTGGAAATCACACGATGAAACAAAGACATCCAAAGCACTGACAGCCTTCTGGCAGTGCAAGAGTGTTTTTGGGGAAACGTGGGGTCTTTCTTCTAGCAAGATCCTATGGATCTACACGGCTATGATAAGACCTATTATTACCTATGTATCAGCGGTCTTGATGAGTAGACTCTCTCTCGTGTGAGTCAGGAGGACCTTATCGAGACTACAACGCACTGTGGCCATCTGTTGCATCGTAGCTTTTCCGATTACTTCTGGTCCGGCATTAGATGCTCTGATAGTCTATCACCAATTGCTGTTTTCATTCAAGGAGAGGCTTTGAAGGCCATCTGCAGGCTGAAGCACAATGGAAATTGGTACGGCCCCTGTTCGACATTGGACTACAGAGTAGGCATGGACTTCGATCCAATGATCCTCGCCATACTCCTTGACTCCATGCCATCCAGAGTCGTGCTTGACAAGAGATACAGTGTGGTACTGGCAGAGGCTCAACTGTGGTCAAACTCAGAAAATGAGCCCGACAAACATCTTTTTCGCATTTCCACGCATGCTCAGCATGTGGAGAGGATGAGGCGGCGGACAACTTTTTGTACGTCTGTCCAGCCTTCGCTCGAATCAGGCTTGAGATCTTTGGCACTGATGTGTTAACAAGCAACCACCTTGGCTCCTTGGCACCACAAGATCTAGAAGAAATCTAACTTCGGACGTCGAGTAGATTTAAAGAAAATTAAAAAGGGAACCCGAGTGCAATACAATGGACTTAATTGTGTCCTTTAGCGAGCAGTATGAATCGTGCATGGCGTATATGTTGACGGGATCTATGTAAGACTCTCCTTTAAGATAAGAAACGAGCAAAAACCACCCGCGACAAAATGATAGCACATCAACATTTCGATCAACTTTGACTAATTTTCTTCCTTTTTTAAATGTTCATTATTTATGTATAAAATGAAAGATGCAACTCAATGTACAGCGCTTTTTGAAACGTCTCCCATACCTACAAACTCATTGACTAACATAAACTATATAAATGCAAGTTGCACATTTTATGCAAAAATTAGAAAAATTACACAATTTCTTTTTACCCCATTTTCATGGTTTTGATTAGAATATTTAAAAAGACTTTTTCTATGCAGTTTTATTGCTTATTAAATTTTAGTATACTATACACAGTGCAAACTTGAAGTTGCTCAATTTTTTACACTTTTTCCCCCTGGTAGTGTTGCCTATTTTCTACACATAAAAAAATACCGTACATTCGTTACATGGAGAAAATTATGTATGTATGTGCATACATGCATAAGGAAAGCGAACATAACATTCGAGTGTAGCAGATTGAGACTCTGAAAAGGCAACTACATATACATATGCACATACATGCATATGTGTGCAAGTGTATTCTCATACAGATATGTATACATAAATGTAAAATGTATTGAACGTTAATAATATTTGTACAGCCCCCCCTAAAAGCACACTTCACTAGCCAATTAACATGAAAGCCGATTTAATTTGGAAATTGATAAATTAATGATGAAAGTTTTAAAACACAAATAGCAGATAATTTAATTGTGTATTAAAAACAATAGTAATTTGAAAGTTACCACAAAAACGAATTAATTTTACAATGCCGCCAAAGCAGTAAGTAGTAAAAGTGCACTTCAACGATTGAAGCCATGTTGGCTTGCAAAAGTTAAAGTTAGTTACTCTTTTTTCCATATAAACTTTATTAATCGCAACTAATAAGTCAGCATAATAATGCGGAGTTAGATGCTTACGTGGTAAAAAATAATACGGGCTTATTTTATAGCAAATTTTTCTCATCAACTTAGCAATGAAGTATGAAAATTTCGTAAGTAAAGAAAGTTGATTAATTGCATTTGGAATGGAATTAAAAGAGTCTAATTTATTTATTACAAAATTACTGGCATGGTTTACCACTTATTTTAATTTGCTACTAGGGTGTCAGAATTAGGGAGGTAAATCTTTTAGACCTTTATGGTCCCGGGATTCTCGGGATTTGTAATTTATTACCAAGCATATGAAATTCGGGCCGAAGAAAATTAATTTCCCGCAACAAAAAATTATTTTCCTGCAATCCCGTAATTTTCGTAATTTTGAAATGTAGGCCGAAAAAAATTTATTTCCCGCAAAAAAAATTTATTTTCCTGTACTCCCGGAATTTTCGGGGTTTGTAATTTCTTATGAAGCATTTGAAATGCAGGCCGAAAAAAAAATGTCTGCAAAAAATTTGTTTTCCTGCGATCCCGGAAGATTCGGGACTCCAAAAATACTTAAATCTTGGGACCCCGTTACCCAGCGATTGACATACGAAATCAAATATAAAAAAATTTTTTTTTAGATAGTATGCAGAAATGACCAGCTCTTGTGAAAATTCACAGCGACACCAAGTAACAGCATCTCATAGTGTCTCTACTTTTACTTAAGCGGGCCACAAACACTCAAAAAAACATAAAAATCGGTTGAAATTTTAACAACTGACAGCTCTGTGAGGCGTTTTTTTAAATAGATTGAAAGTTGAGAAAAATGTTTGTTTTTCTTGCAATCGATTGCATGCGTGTGACGCAGTTGATGATTGTGGTTCATTCGATAATTAAATTATAATTAATAACTAATATAAATTATAATTATAATAAAAAATATTCCTTCCAAAAATATTTCTGTTTTGCATTATCATTTTAAGTTCTCATGCTCTTAAAAAAATACCCGACATATGCAAGTATTGTGCAAGTGACAAAATACTCATAAAACAGATTTTGGTTCTGGATAGTTGTCAAAAATAATCAACTGAAATATTTTATTAATTTGTTCACCCTTTAATTCCTATGAAGTTTTATGATAACATTAAATTTTACATGCATACATGTGTACATACATACATATGTCCATATGCATTTTCTATGCATATGCTTGCAAGTACTCAGTCATGCCTTCCCATTTTACCACTAACAGTTCAAAATTCCAATAAATCTAAAATTCACCACTCTCTCGCTCTCTCTCTCTCTGATTTAGGGGGGAAATTAATTTTGAACGATCAATGTTACTCATTTTCATGCCAACACTTCCGCTATAATTAAGCTAATAAATTATTTTTTCCCACTACAAAAAAGAGCAGCAATAAAATAAAAACAAAATATTAAAACCATATGATTTACGACATTCGCATGTTTGTGGCATAGAAATGGTGCCTCTTAGAGCATAAGAAACGACGCTCTGCCAGATCGCAGCTACTACAATTTTCCCTATTCTTTTCTTGCTGCCCAATTATGTATCGTTAAGGGAAAAAGGGGGAAAAAGGCAACAAATTTGTGTGAAGCGGCAAATACATAAAACTCTTCCGTTGCGTTTTTGTTAGATGGCCATAAAAGGGAATACGAGAAAAAGTACAACTTGCGTGCAGCAAACCGAATGCAAAAGTGCGGCAGCAGCGCAGACATCAAAGCTAGCGACGAGCGCGGCAAATGAGTAGACGGCGAAAAGCTCATTAAAAATAAAAACAATAACAAAAAACCTGGAAGCTAAGTAGATGCACAATAATATGATTTGATTTGAGAAAATCTAAATGAGTTCAGTTATTCAAAATTTATATGCAAGTAAAAATGAAATAAACGCGTGATTAGCGGCGACACTTACTTGAAACCAGAGATGAAAGAACTGCACGAAACATTTTTTCATTTATTTTTATTATTATTTTTTTATTGCTTTCTCTATCAATTGAGTGCACTTAAATTTTTTGTGCTGCTATAATTACGAGCGACAATTCCCCACATGTACGCGCATCTCTATTCATTTTTCTATCGAACATATTTTGAGTGCATAAGTAAACAGGTTGTAAGCGTAGACACAGAAACAAAAAAAAAAAAACTCATAAAAACGTGTCACACATTTTAAAATTTAATTTCTTTTGTTATTGCGCTGCTTTTATGCGTCTCTAGAATTTCACTTGGTGAGCGCACTTGCAGCGGCAGACGTTTGAAATGGCGAGCAAATTGTCAGTACGTCATAAACTGGAAAAGTTCAACAAAGTTCAAATTAATTTCCAAGCCAAACAATGAGCCATACAATACAAATCAAATCTATTTTTACGTGTGTATGCATGCATGCATGTATGTATGTATGTAAAAAGCTATGAATGAGGAGTTGAAAAGAAAAAGAATTTTAAATAATTTGAAACAAATGAGCGAAGTAATGGGTAGAATGAAAAAAATTTCAGTGAATGAAATGTAGCGCAAGTACGAGCGTGTAAGTATGTCGACATAAGTTAACATGCATTTAGTGCATACATACATGCACGCATATATGTATGCATGTATGTGTGTGTGTATGCAATTAATGACACACTTAATGTGACACATTGTATGGCACCGCCGCTTTGAAGCTTTAGAAAGTAAACTGTGGAGCAAAGAAATGTGCATCGTATTACGACAATTGCTGGAGAACGCATGAACGTGTATATGCCCATGGTTGTTAAAATGCGGCATTGTGTGCCAATTGCGTGTAACAGTAACAATATTTACAATGTTATTACTACATCAAAGCCTACCTATGCGTATACGCAACCTCAGATCGGCTTGTTTACCAACAGCTTCGGCGGTTATTGAACTCACAAGCATTCATACATATATACATATGTAGTTTCTCACATATACCCCTCAAATGCATATATGCACATGTATACAGAGATGCTCACAAGAGTAAGTTTTAAGGGGGAATTATGTAGCATAAGTCACCCACCCTTATGGAATTTTTGTGATATTTTTAACTTTTTGAAATTTCAAATTTCATGGAGAATCAAAAAAAAGAAAAACAAAAACAAATTTTGCCATGCTTCGAGAGCAAGAACGTATGAATGCACACATATACATACATAGGTACAAATGCATGGTTATGATACCATAAGCAAATGATGCGACACTGACAAGCAATGAGGCATAGGCGCGCAAAGACAGAGCATGAGAACAGTAAGAGCAGAGAGCAAGCACAAGCAGAACCAAAAAAAAAACAATAATAACAAAAACTGCCAACCAAGCAACCTCAAGATTTTGGAAATTCTCAAGGAAGCATTCCAAAAATGTTCTAAAGCTAAGCAGAAAATAAATAAACGAATACCCATAACAGCTGTGAACAAATTTCGAATGCTTGTGGATAGATGTATGTATGTAGGTATATATGTAGGTATGTATGTATGAATGCATGTATGTTTGTATGCATGGATGTATGTATGTATGTATGTATGTATGAGCAAATGTATACAGCTTAAGCATGCAATCATATTGGGCATTTTTTTCACTTGCACATTTTGTGGAATCTCTTCCCGTGCTTTGAAGTATTTAGGAATTTTGTATAGCTGAAGAATAGGTATATTTCTGCATATGTACTATATATACATACACCTATACATATAGAGACGCAAGACTATAGTTATTGTAAGGTACTTCGTCACGACAAAAACAATCGTTTTTTTTTGTTCATTTCAGCATTCTAAATTGTCTCACAAAATAATTTCTAAATTTTAATTAGTCGAAAGAAATAACTGTAAAGTTTTACACAAAATCTTGAAGTTGGTAGTCGAACTGTTGAATCTAAGCAGACATTTTGTCCTTTTAGGATTCAGTTTAGGTATGTCCTCTTTTAGAGATCCTGGAGTTATATGAGTTAGATTATTTTCAAGCGATTTTAAAACTATCTGAATTCCTTTTGCATGGAATCAATGCGTTTAAGCACTCATTCGGAAGTTAATTGCCTGTTTCTTATTTTTTAGTGAGCACACTAGTGAGTCCTCTTTTTTTTTTTTTGGTTTTTTTTTTAATCGTCGGTATTTGCTTATTTTTACATATTTTTCAACAGTTTTAGGCTGGATGTTTACCAATATGTCCCAAATTTAGATCGAGTGTTGATAAAAGACGGTGCAGTGATTTTGTTTATCTTGACTTTAGCGATCTCTATCGATCAAAGCGATTAAGAAAAAATATAAAAAAAATTGTTTCCTATATTTTATATTATATTATATTATGAAGGGTTCTCCAATAAGAGGTGTTATTTTGATATTCAAAGAAAAATGCTATTTTTTAATATAAATCATCGGATATTTATTTCATTACAAAGAGGAAGATATGCCATTAGTAGTGGCAAATAACATCAGGCAAATGACCACCACGACCGCGCTTACAGGGCAATATCCTTTTCATGAAATTTTCCATAACCGAATTGCAAAGTGGCTGCCCTATGTCCTCGATGGCCTTGAATCGACCCTGGGGTGTTGGCGTAGATCTTCTCTTTCATGTGGCTCCAAAGAAAAAAGTACAAGGTGTTAAGTCGCAAGATCTCGGTTGCCAATTGTGATCACCTCTTCGAGAGATAACACGGTCCGGAAACTTTTCCCGTAAAAGATCAATGGTTTCGTTGCTTGTATGGCACGTAGCGCCATCTCGTTGAAAATAAACGTTATCCAGATCAATACCATCCAATTCTTGTATGGCACGTAGCGCCATCTCGTTGAAAATAAACGTTATCCAGATCAATACCATCCAATTCCGGCCATAAAAAATTGTTAATCATCTCTAATCTAATCTAAATAACACCTCTTATTGGAAAGCCCTTTATTATACAAAAAATAATTTATTTCATTTTATTTATCAAATTTATTAGAGAGAACTTTCGTTTAGAATTAGTTTTAATAATTTCATATCTATTTTATAAAAAAAAAAAATTAACATTTTTTTATTTAAAAATTAATTTAAAAATTTTAAATTAAATTTAAATTTATTTGTCATTATAGAACACTTCCCAGCCAAGCGATTGGTTTATTTGTAAGAAGTAAACTGAGTAAAATTTTAAACAAATATTTAATGCTTTTGAAGTATATTCAATGTAAAAAAAATTAGCTTAAGTGTATTTTTTTAATTAAATGCCTTCGATTCTTTTCAAGATATTTTTAATTTTTGGGAAAAAAAAATATTTTTTGGAAAATTATCAGCTGACTTTTTATTAGAAAAAAACTTTCTTTTTCAAATTTTAACAAAAAATTGTTTTTAAAATGTCTATTTTATCAAAAAGAAGTTTTAGATTTTTTACATTTTTTTTTATTTAAAAATTAATTAAAAAAATTTTAATTAAATTTAAATTTATTTGTCATTATAGAACACTTCCAACCAAGTGATTGGTTTATTTTTTTAAAGTAAACTGAGTAAAATTAAAAAAAAATGTTTAATGCTTTTGAAGTATATTCAATGTTAAAAAAATTTGCTAAAGAGTTTTTTTTTAATTAAATGCCTTCGGTTCTTTTGAACATATTTTAGATTTTTGGGAAAAAACAAAATTTTGGAAAAATTATCAGCTGACTATTTTTTTGAAAAATTATTAATTCTTTTTTTTGAGAATTTTTTAATTTTTTTTTTCAAAAAATAAATTTTGTTTTTCTGAGAAAAACTCGGCCTAAAATTTTTTGTTTGATTTGCTCTACGTATTTGAATATAACTCGAAAAAAATATTTCTGAGAAAAACTCGCCCTAAAATTTTGTGTTTGATTTGCTCTACGTATTTGAATATAACTCGAAAAAAATACTTTTTGGAAAAATTATCAGCTGACAATTTTTAAAAAAATTATTAATTTTTTTTTTTGAAAAATCATTAATTCAAAAAAAAAAAATTCTGAGAATCACCCGCTCTCAAATTTTTTTCTTTGATTTGCTGTACGTATTTAAATACAACTCCAAAAGTTATGAAACTTCAGGGATTGCTGAGCATAGTATTTATTAGCTAATAATAAATATAATAAGAAAAAATTCTAGAGGAAATGTTTCTCAAAAATAACAAAAAGAAGAATTGTTTTCCATAAGTTTTTCCAAAAAAAATTTTTTTCCGAAATTCTTTAATTGTATTTTATCCTCAAACACTAAAAAAATTTATAAAATGTTAAAAGGAATCGAAGATATTTCACTTGAAAAACTCCCTACAAAAATTTCTTTATATTGAATATATCTCAAAATCATTAAATATTTTCAGTTGGGATTTATTTCAAACCATTATGGAATTTAAATTTAATTTAAATTTTTTAATTAATTTTTAAATTTAAAAAAAATTTAAAACGTTTTTAGGTAAAAAAAAACAATTTCACTTTGAAAAACTGTATACCAAAATTTTCAACACTCAATAAAACTAAAAATTTTAAAATATTTTCAGTTCGGATTTATTTCAAACCAGTATGGAATTTAAATTTAATTTAAAATTTTTTAATAAATTTTTAAATAAAAAAAAATGCTAAAAAGACCCAAAATAAACTAATAAAACTATGAATAAATCTAAAAAAATTTTAAATTCTCCAAAATTTCTTCAGTTTACTGCTTATTAACTACACTCAAAAGCCTACGAATAAACCAATTTTTGTAAGAAATTACCACACTGGCCAAAATACTTGGATAACTTTGCATGAAACCGCTCAGCTGTAGCTTTACCAAAAAGGCAGCCATTCCAGTACAGACGAAGTTCGGGTGCAGATCATTGGAAAAAAAGAATTAAGTTAAAATTGTAAGCTCTAGAAAATTTTTCTAAAATTTCAACCTTAATTTTCATCAAACCCGTTAGAAATGAATTGCCCCCATATACCAGCTTGTCCTTATGTGGCAATGTTGCTTTCCCTGTCACAACGGCACCGACACGTACGCGCCACTAACAAACAGAAACTATGCGTTTGCAATAAATTCACACAACATCTCGATGTCAAAAGGGGCGATCCCATACGCGCGCCAGCATGCATCCACATGCGCACATACCAACAAAAAATGCACGCGGCTCATGCGCTTGTTGCAGCAACATGTTGTTGATGTACAAAACCAGCAGACACTCACATTCGATTGCCAGCCATTTTCGTATATTTTCATGTTATTGTGAATTTATGGCACTCGATTTTTATTTGGCGCTTTCATAATTCTCACAATCGCATGCGAGGTGCAGACAAATTTTGACTTTAGTGGTGAGCATCGTCTGGTTAACGGCCTGCGGGGTGCATTGAATTAAGTGGAGCACTGATGTGCAAGTTTTTGTTTTTTTTTTATCTCTTTAGTGTCTAATGAATTTACGGCGATTTTTCTAGATGCCAGCAAGCCCACATTTTTTTCTCGCGATCGACATCTAATTGCCGCGCAGTTGTTGGTGGTGTTAATAGCTTTGCACCCAAATAATAGGAAATTAGGAAACGCAGAAGGCCATTATGCAACCATAGATAGGCGCTGTTGCATACTTGGTATTCGTAGATACATAAAAATAGTGGAAGTTGCACATCTTCTTGCCTCTAATCACCTATGCTTCGAGCCTATTTACCTCCCAAATGCATTTCGCTCTGCATCTAAGCATTCATACAAATTTTTCACTTCAAATCGTTAATGTTTTTTTTTTTTAATTTTTTTTATTTAAAAAAATTTTTTTTTATTTTTATTTGTGTGAAAAATGATATTCTCAAGCGCTCAAGAAATTGTTGTGCTTATTGGTTTGCTTTTGCTGCTTCATAATTATTGTTTGCCTGCATTTGACCCGCATTTGCTCATTCAAAACTGTCTAATGACTCTTTTACGTGCCTTACAAATTAGTTTTAATTTAAGTTTATTTCAATTTAGTGCATTCAGTGTGGAAACTGAGCGAAAAGACTTGCAGCAGCAGCAACGGCTTTGTAAGCAAGCAACGTCAGACGTCAATTTTCATTAGATGGAAAATCATTTCAGTTTTTTTTTTGTTTTTTTTTTCAGTTATGTTATGTAATGCAGCAATACATTGTAACTCTTTTTTAAAGAAATTTTTTTACCGAGGGTGGTGAAGTTGCTCTTCGTTAATGGTAAAAAATTACGATTTATAGAACCTTATTGAATAAAATATCTTTAGATGAGTAAAGTGTAAGACAGCGAAACTACCGGTGGTCTGAAATGGAATGGAAAGTTATTGATGAAGCTACTTTTGAGAAGTGCTGACTAATTTTAAATATTTGCCTACATTGCATATTTGCTTCAGTATCAAAAGACAATTTAGTTTATTATATATTTAGAAAATAATGATTATTTATGCTTGAATTCATTTAATATATTTTTTTCTATGTATTTTTGCCTCTTTTTAATTTTCTACTTTTCTTATACAGGAAGAAGGCACTTAGATCCAGGTGTTGTTTTAAAATAAAACATTTTGCAAAAATTATAAAGCTTACGATAGGATGATTAATTTTGCGCCACCTTGTGCTACTCCTATACTTATATAGTATTTATGTGCTTAGTTCCTAATTAGATTTCCAAAAGTTATTTTAATGCCTAATTAGGAAAGTATGTCAAGCAAATATTAAAATCGATGTTATTTTTTTGAATTGTATTTGTGTGCTTATTTATTTTAAAACAACCACACGCAGCCATACATTGTAATATAAGTGAATTTGCAGTCAAAATAATTAATTAATGTGGCAAATGCGACGCGCATAATTAAAAGCCACTCAACGGTGAAAACATTAAATGCCAAATGGACAAAAACACTGATTTGACTACGATAATTTAATTATTTTACTGCCTGTAAGTGTGGGTGTGTGTGTGTGTGCATATGTATATTATATATACCTACAATTTTAATGAAGTGAACAAACGATCGAGAATTAATGGCGCCACAAAAAGTTTGTAATTTAACGCAAACAAGCAGAGGGAAAAACAGAAATTTAATAGAGGGTAGAGAGAGTAGAGAGGGGTATATAATAGTGGGTAGAGAAAGTAGAAAGTAAATCAAAATTTAATTGCAACATTTGTGTGTACAAAGAGTGTACAATTTTCGGCAACCATTTCGAGTGGTGGCATTGTTGTTTTACCTGTGAAAAGGCATTTGATTTGCAATGCAATCAGAATGAAATGAGAAACGCGTTTGTAAATATGTACGTACATCATATAACATAACTGGGGAACACAGCTGTTTGTAACTGTGTGGTTGCGCGCTCACTACTCACCCCACTCTGCTGTTAACCTTCTTCCTCCTTGTGCGCGTTGCATTTGACAATTATGCGCCTATTGACGCGAATGAGCCACAGCAACTTGTTTACACGCACAAAAGCGGTATTGAGCATTGAGCAGCACCGAGAAACCGTGCGTTACTATGTGACAAAGAGCGAATGCACTTTTGATAGGGCGCGGAAAGCCGTTTCAAGCACCGGATGGATAGATGCTCTGAGCATAAAAAACAAACAAAAACAAAATTGTGCCTAAATAACTGATTGCATGAGTGATTGACTCAATGAATGAATAATTGCACAAAAGCAGGGCTTAAAATAGAATAATAGAAATAACAAGCAGCTGAGTGCGCCGGACCAACCCTCCAACTCGTTTGTATTTGTAGCATATTTTTTGTTTTTTTTTTTTGTATTATTTATTTTGTGTTACCTGGTTTAAGGCGGTGCAGCATTAGAATTATAATGCAAATATATGACATACGAGTTAGCGAGTATATGGGAGTGTGAGCAACCCTACAGGGAAAAGCAAGATTAATATGGAAATATGTAGACCAGTTCAGGTACTGGTATTTAAAAGAAGATATCATACAAGTTGGTGTTTGACTGGCCTTAACAACAGCGCGGTTAGTTCTACCTTTTCCAAAAGGAAGATAAAGAAGCAAAGGGAATGGATCTGGTGGTGCACGAGGACAAGGCGACGTACCTCCTCTCATCAAACAAAGAGTTGGCGTACTCGCATATCGGCATCCACGTCACTAATGACAGTTTTGATTTCGCGGTTGTAAAAGACTTTGTTTATCTACGAACCAGGCTTAAGATCCAATGGAGAATCTCTCTCGCCAACAAGTGCTGCTTTGGACTAAGAAAGCAATTGAGCAGTAAAATCCTCTTTCGACGAACAAAACTGACACTCCATAAGGCTCTCATCATGCCTGTCCTAACGTATAGCGCAGGAGCTTCGACGGTGACAATATCCGATTAGGCGTCCCTTAGATTGTTTGAGATAAATATTCTGCGGAGGATTTTGGAGCTCTACACGTTGGTGACGACGAGTATCGTAGGCGATGGAACGATGAACTGTATGAGCTTTAAGACGATATAGACATAGCGAAGGGAATAAAAATCCAGCGGCTACGTTGGCTGGGTCATGTCGTCCGGATGGATACAAACACTCCGGCTCTGAAAGTATTCAATGCGATAACAGCTGGTGGTAGCAGAGGAACAGGAAGGCCACCTCGTTGCTTCTGACTTAGAAACATCAGCTGGAGAAGGACTTCACTTCACATGGTGTTTCCAGCTGGTGCCGTTTAGCATGAGAAAGAAACGACTGCTGCGCTTTGTTAAGCTCGGCCAAAATCGCTTAGCGGCTATCGCGCCAATCAAGAAGAAGAAGAAGAATGTGACGCGATAAACAGTGGAATATGTAGAAGGTGGCGCAAAATTAGTCAACCGATTTCCTTTTCCAATAATTTTTTTACTAAATAAACAAAATTGTTTGATATATAGAATACAATATATAGAACACAATAAAAATCTTTTTATTAAATATAATTTAAAATCGTATACATTTTTATATATTCAGCAGCCTTCGATTTGCTAATAATATTAGCCTCACATTTTCTTAGTATTGATAGAAAGGGAAAACCAATACACAAATATTTTAAAGTTGATATCATTCCAAAGCTTAATTGAAAGTTTTTTCATTGCAGATTAGCAAAAGGAAAATATTTCAAGCACAAACAAATATTTGTTTATCTTTTCCAATAATATTAAATTTGATTTTGTTGGCGAAGTGAATAAGTACCCATTTTAATGGTTTACAGCATACGCAAATAAAATTTAACTAAAATATAAAATAAATATAAAAAAGGCACACACAAACCAATTTGCAACTGGTCCAAGACTAGTATGTTTCGGACTAGTTCTATTTCAGTCAGAATAGTCAAGTTGTAAACTAGTATTTTTTCTGACTAGTTTGGTGTTGCGCTGCAGGGCATATATTAGTACAAATTACGTCTTTTTCGGACTAGTTCGATTTCATTCAGAAAATTCTACTTGTAAATTAATATTTTTCCTGAGTAGTTTGTTGTTGCACTGCAGGGTACATATCCGTGGTACATATCCATATGCATGGATATGCATGCGCTTTCGTTTGACTGTCTTTCAGTTGTTGTGTGGCAACCTTCTGACAGCTGAGTGTCCTTAATTCTCATGCTATTCTTCTTTCAGTTCCTTTATGCCATAGCCGCCAGCCATGCACCGGTAGCAACCCTCCTTGCAGCAAATTCTTTCCCCTCAACAATATCTGGTGGCTGGCAGGGTATTCAACTATTTTCCTAACCATTATATTGCGTTGACTGAGCTCTCAAAACATATTCAAGTTGTACATATGAACCACATTTCAGGGAAATCGTTTGTGACAAACGCGCAGCTTCTGATCTGAAAGCGCCATGTGGCCTATTTTTTCAACGACCATCGCAATATTTAGTGAATTGCATTCAGAGCATTTTTTTATTTCAATTCTTTTTTTCGATAATTTTCTTTTTATATTTTGCTCGAAGTACTGATTCTAAGCCACGCAGCTCCATTCTAGCGTTTAATGTACGCATTTACATATACGCGGCTGCATGCCTCATTAATTCTGCGCTTAGGCTATTTGAAAAGAAAATATAAAAATGGACTTATTAAAAAAAAACGTAGAAAAAGCGCGTATGTATGTATGAAAGGAATGTTAAACGTGAACCTGATGACTGACAGCTCAGGAATAACATTCATATCAAAATTTAAATAAAACTGAAGTCTCTTCGTTCGACATTTTTTGAACTCAACATAAACTTTTATTTTTGCCACAATATTTTTGAGTATACATTTTTGTTGAGCCGAGTTTACTGCTTCAAAGGGACTAGAGGCTTTAAAGTGAAATTTAAAAATCAAATTAGTAAAGTCAATGTAATGCGAGGCTCGTTTGAAAAGTCCGTGCAAAAATCTTCTAATTCTAATTCTACATTTTTTTACTTTTCAGCCTAGTTTCCTTCTTTTAGGGTGACACACTTCGACCAACGTCATTCTACAATAGTTTGTTGATTCCTTCCAAATAAGAGGATTTGTCCAAGTCTGAAAAATAGCCATTCGTTTCTGCAATCACCTCCACATTTGAATAAAATCTTTTTCCCAACAGCCATTTCTTCGAATTGGGCAACAAATAGCAATTCGAGGTATTCGAAGGAGCCAAGTCTGTCGTGATGGAAAACGAAAATCACTCAAAAAAATAGGCCGATCTGGCTAAAACCTGGTACTTGTTTTCCAAGAGATACTACTAACAAAACAGAACTTCGATAGGCGCCAGTAAAGCCGGACTCTACAAACGACCTTCATGCATATTTGAGATGTTAGGTAAGTAATTGAAAAGTCCGTTGGAAAATATTTCTTATTTCGTTGAAAGCCCTGCGCATACTATTACTGGCCTGATAAAACTAAAACTCATCCATACATGGTAAAGAACAACTCTCACTATCCACTTGGAAAAAATAGTTAATTGAATATATTCTCTTCTTCTTATTTTTCTTGTTACAAGGTGTGCTCCGAAGTACACGGTAATTTTGAAATATAAAGTAGTAGTTAGTACTTTTCGTTGTGATATATTCTCTTCAAAAGTTTGATAAAAATTATCGACTACAAGCGGAATTTTAGGGGTTTACCAATAAATATGAAATGAAAGGAAGAAATGAAAAATTTATAAAAATATATAGAGAAAATTTGCAAGACAGCCAACAAAAGAAAATTGTCAAAAATCAACCAAGCCACTTCAAACTTGAAAAATCTGCCAAATCTACAAAACTGCATACTCGAAATTCTATTTATAAAGTTTAAATTTTTGATGAAAATTTATAGAATTCTTCTTTAATTCTGAACAAAGTTTCAAACTTTAAGATGCGATGAATGCGAATAATTATGAAGTACATAGTGTAGCCTCATTAAGGGTAAGCAGGCAGATAATTACCTAATACCCAAGCGTGCAAGCGTAATCAGCAAAATTCAGTATTCAACAAAAGGGTACCTTTTTCGCAATCAGGAGGAAATTTTGTGAAGAAAAATAATTTCCCAACATCTTTAGTTTGTGTATAAGAAACCTCTTGGATCTGGACAAGCATTTAGTCAAGGTAACCCGTTTGCATCATTCGACAGAATAATTCGCGAACAGAAACTCTCGATCTCTCACTCTCTTATCACCAAGTCGCCCGAACAAAAACTCTCTCTTGTCACCAAGAGCGGTATAATCCGCAATAAATCATTTTTTTGTTTTTAAGTTAGAAGAAAATGGTAATCCTGTAGCATTCTTTTTCATTAGAACAAACAGTAAATGTCTTGCCGACGCAAGGTGTTTTCAGCACATCGCGCGTTTCGAGCGGTGATGCAAAAGAGTTAATTTCAGTGGGAGCATTCTGCATATCGCAATTAAACAGCGTTTTGCCTGTGTGGGAAGAGCGCATAAAACAGAGAGAGCTGCGCTCCGGAACTGACTACTAAAACTTGAGAAAAATGTGCACCACTCTAAAAGCGAAAGAGGCCAATAGGTCATGGGAAGATGAAGATACAGGCGTAACAGCCAGGCTACTATGACCGCAAATAAACAAGAAAAGGACAAAGGAATTGCTTAGCCTCTCAAGAGAAGATATCTCGAAGGTCGTGGCTTGTGTCACCGGCCACTGGCTATTCGGAAGGCATTCCTTGAGACTAGGAGTATTCTCCCATGAATATTGTAGAAGCTGTAGAGATGAGGAGGAGGATGAAACAGTAGAGCACTTCCTTTGCAATTGTCCAGTCTTAGCTAACATCAGAGCAGGTTGTCTAGGTAAACACTTTTTCAATTCTCTTACAGAACTATCTGGCGCGGGGATTATACCAAACCTGCGCTTCATAAGAGCCTCAAAATGGTTTCATGAAAGTAAATAAACAAGGTTCCCGTGTTGCACAGTGGTATCACAACGGACCTGTGAGGTCTAAGTGAGTTGGCCATACGGACCGACTACCACCATAACCTAACCTAACCTAAAAGCGAACTGGTTCAAATATGAATGAAATGTAACCAGACGGGTTTTGTGTTGTAAATATCCTTCGTGCATGTTGGTAGAAGAATGGGGAGTTGCATTATCACTATTGTGTTTTTTTCTCCAATTGATTGATTTCGGATCAGCGCCAAATCAGATAATGAATAAATCTTTAAGATTGCGAAAATTAGTATCGATAGTGGATTCTCTGATTTGAAGACAAACAATAAATCAGAGCATGAACTTTCTCATGTATGTTTTGACGAACGCTATTTATATATTTACGAGTTCTGCTTCCGAAGAGGTTTCAGTAAGATTTTATAGTACTTTTTATGAGCCGCTGCAGTGATTTGAGGTAAATCTCAATACTCAATAATTCTCGAGTCCATAATACTTTCAAAACTTTAATAATCAGAAAAATTAAGACAGTTACTATATTCATTTGCCAATTATTGCACATGCAAAATGATGACTAAAAAATATTTATATTAGTTTGGGGAAAAAGAAATACAATTTTTTCTCCATAAAACGGTTTTAAAACATTTGCGCAAAAATTGTACACAAAAATTTTACAACAAAAATAATCTTTTTCCCCAAACTAATATTTTAATTTAAAAAAGTTAGAAAAAATCGTGAATGGGTCCCTCAAATAAACTGTTACAGAGCGCATATCTGCCTTCTTCTTACTCTTTTGGCAGCTTTGGATACAAATACTTGGAATAAGAATTGCAAAATTAGCATTAAGCAAAAGTATTTTATTCAGCAGTCCGGAATGAATACTCGAACTACCAACAAAAGCTAGCAGGAAATAGTAAAAAAAAATCTTTACATTTTTTGCGATAGAGTTGCATACAGCATTCGATCGTAATCGATATTTGCCACTAATAGTGCATGCATACGAATATGTAGGTGTAATACACACACACACAGTTATACTTATAAGTATACATCGTCTATGCACTCAGCACCTAACTGGCTATTGCCCCATTTTTGGCGAAACTTCAATGCGCATTTTGCACGTCCGAGCACAGTCCACAGAATGCTTATGAATACTTGCATGCCTAAAAGCATACGTACACACATACATACATACATACATACATACATACATACATACATGCAATTGCACACATGTGCCTATGAATATTGTAATGCATTTTCTCACATTTTGTTCTCTTATCAGCTAAGATGCAGCTATTTCAGCATTGCAAGGAGAATTGCAGGCAAGCGTAGCAAGTGCAAAGAGGCTTTTTTGAGATTTAGGGAATGGACATTCGCTTAGCTAGTCAAAACTGGGTAAATAGCTATTCACACATACAGTTTAAAATGCATAAGTACAGGTTTTCAAAGTGTTTATTGCCGCACAACACGATTTTACTGCAGCAATTTGCAGTTAGTTTTGCTTATTTGGCAGCCAAGCAGCTGCGTTACTTCATCTGCAGTAACTTAAAACTATTAAATATTTAGCCGCAGCAAAGCGCAGGTACTTATTGCAATGTGAGTGGTGCACACCTAGAGAAAATATGTATTTTCATAATAATATATATCGGGTGTTTTTTAAGAGTTTGAAAACTTAAAATAATAATAAAAAAGAAGAAATATTTTTGGAATGAAAATAAAAATTTTTCGAATGCATTTTTTTCTGCAAACTGGTAAATAATTTCATGGCATTTATATTTGTATATGAATGTGATCCGGCATATGTATGTATGTCGGCCGCGGCTACGAATTATGATACATGATCCATTCGATTAGTTCACTTTTTGACTACTTTTTCAATAAATCTGGCCGTATGGTGTCAATGGTGGCTTGAATATAAGCTTCCAATGCTTCAAATGTGGCTGGTTTGTCGGCATAAAAAATTACTTTACGTGGTCCCATAAAAAGTAGTCCAGAGGCGTTAAATCGCACGAACGAGTGGGCCAGTGAACAGGACCACTTTTAGAAAAAAAGTTGTCACTAAATTCATTTTGCAATAAATGGATCGTTAAGCGCGCTGTTTAGAAATTTGCTCATCTTGTTGGAACTAAATGTCGTCTGCTGAATTTTTTGGAAAAAAAAACACTCGCCATTCACCATAGACGCAGCTCCTTTCTCATTTTGAAAGAACTAAGGGCCGGTGATGCCGCCAGTGTTTTATGAACTACGCAAATAGATTTATTACTTTTTTTTCAAAGTAAATTTCTACGTTGTTCTAACGTTAGTTGATTCATGATGACTTGCGAAGCCTTACCGGACAGAAATGTCAACACAGTTGGCCATTCTCAGCTGTCAAAGCATAGTTATATCGATAACTCAAATTTAGCTAAAAAAAACACCCGATATATATAAGTTTATATTCCTGTATATTAGGGTGGTCCAAAAATGCATGGGAAAAAATTTATATTAAAATTTTTATGCTGCCGCCCCCCATAATGGTAAAGAATGAAAAATAAAAAGACCCGTATTTTTTTTTTTTTAATCAGACCATATTTAATGGTGCCGCCGGGGCTTTGAAATATCCCATGTATTTTGCATGGGAAAAAAATACTTTTTCGTAGATTTCATGTAAAAACCTGGAAAATGAATATATTTTAACCGGATAACTCAGTTTCTCTTCATAATTGGTCAGGGAATAACAACCAATTATGAAATAATTAATTTTTTTTGTATTAACTATTTTCATAAAAGTAATATAAAATATTGTTTTTCGATTTTTTCTTAGATTTTCGTTTTATGGGGGCTTTTTGGGGTTCTTTAAAAAATAGTTAATACAAAAAAATTAATTATTTCATAATTGGTTGTTATTCCCTGACCAATTATGAAGAGAAACTGAGTTATCCGGTTAAAATATATTCATTTTCCAGGTTTTTACATGAAATCTACGAAAAAGTATTTTTTTCCCATGCAAAATACATGGGATATTTCAAAGCCCCGGCGGCACCATTAAATATGGTCTGATTAAAAAAAACAAAAATACGGGTCTTTTTATTTTTCATTCTTTACTATTTTGGGGGGCGGCAGCATAAAAATTTTTTTTGGACCACCCTACTGTATATGCATACTCATTAGGGCGGGTCAATTCTTTTGTTTTTTTTTTTTGTTTGCGTGGACATCATACCTAGCAGATTTGGACTCTAAATGAAATTCTAAGAAAAAAAAAAGTCCACTTCAGCATCGCTGGAAAATTAATTTCGAACCACCAAATTTGAAAGAATTTATCTTTATGCAGATTAATATGAACCAAAGTAAAGCGAATGGTGTTTTTTTTTTGTTTATTTAATACCAACTTTTACTTGGGAATTTTTTGGCACGAATAATACATTTTAAGAAAAGCAAATCCATTATTTTCTCGGTAGATAACTGCAGTGATCAATATCTCGAAAAGTATCGATCGAACAATTTAAAGTGGCTCGTTGTCAAGGTGACATTTCACAGTAAGAAAATTCTTCAGCTGTTTTTTTGTTTATTCCATTCAGTTGTCAGGTACAGGGTGTTAACAATTAAAGTCTACAAAGAGAAAATTCGGTACATTTTACAGTTTTTCTTTGTTAAAGGCGAAAATGCAAGTCAGGCCCCTGAAATTATGAATGGTGTTTATGGTGCCGATACTGTAACTGCTAATTACGTGCAATTTTGGTTTCGTCGACTCCATTCAGGAAAACGTCGCTAAAATTCCAAAAATAATCGAAGCGGCAGTTTAGTAGTCGTAGCATAGGAGCTAAGGATCTACCATAAAACAGTTTCAAACCATTTACGCAAAAAATTTACGCAAAAATAATGGATTTTTTTGCACCAACCTAATATATATACATAATTATATACCCGTATACACATTAAGGCGGTCAATTTTGTTTTTTTTCGACATCATTCCTAACAGATTCGGATACTAAATGAAATTCTAAGAAAAAAAAGGGTCGCTGGACCATAGCTCTAAAGTAAATTTCGAGCCATCACATTTTAAGGAAGCTATATTTAATTAATATGAGGCGGCGGCCGTAGCCGAATGGGTTGGTGCGTGACTACCATTCGGAATTCACAGAGAGAACGTAGGTTCGAATCTCGGTGAAACACCTAAGTGAAGAAAAACATTTATCTAATACCGGTCGCTCTTCGGTAGGCAAGGGCATACCTCCGAGTGTATTTCTGCCATGAAAAAGCTCCTTATAAAAATATCTGCCGTTCGGAGTCAGCTTAAAACTGTAGGTGCCCCCATTTGTGGACCAACATCAAGACGCACACCACAAATAGAAGGTGGAGCTCAGCCAAACACCCAAAAAGGGTGTACGCGCCAATTATCTATATATATAAAAAGAAGTTACATTTCCTTGGTAATCTTATAACTCAAGAACCGCCGAACCGATTGACACAAAAATTTTAGAGTTCTTTTCTATCTTTGAGGAGGTGGTTTGTGTGAAGTTTGATTGAAATCGGTGCAGCCGTTCCTGAGTTATGACATTTTATGTGAGTAATGGTTTCCTCTCATACGAAATGCCTGTATGGGAAAAACAACAACAAATACACAGCCGCTTATGAGCGTTTCTGTTGTACTGTTGTGGTTGTAAGTGTATTATGTTAATATTAATTTTGGACGAAAATATAATAAAAACTGGAGCATTCAAGGAGCTGGAAAAACATTTTTAGCTTTATTTATTTTAGCATAATTTATTTAGCGTAAAAAATTGAAATGGAAATTAATGAATCAAAGTTTAATTACAAGTTTTTATCGGCTCTTTCACCTTACCTGTATATAGGTGACCACCACAATCAAATTTTAAAAAAGTACAGAAAAGGCTATTGTGACATCTTTAGAAAGTATGTTGAATGAAAAAAATCAACTAATTCAACTGTTTAAACATTTTACGAGTCCTATAAGAATACTTAATATGAAAAGTTTCTTGCGATATAAAAAAACATTTTATGTATAGTGGTGCGAAGCGCACTGGGAAATGCTAGTATATATATATAATATATATAATATGAGGATTATTACTGACCAAAGTATTTTGAATGTAATTTGTTTTTTAATACAAACTTGTAGGTACTTGGGAATTTTCTTATATGAAGAATTCATTTTTGATATCTGCTTTTTATTTAAAGAATCCCATGATGGCGCTACAAGGCGAATTATATGTAATTTTTTAATATTGAAACAGGAAAAGTAACAGTAAGAAAGAAATTTTTTTGTTAAGTAAATCAAACTGAAATTTGCAACACAAAAAAAACAAAAGCAAAAATTATAATTAGATAAATTTTGAAGTATTTCAAAAATTTTTTTTAATTTTCTTCTAATCATTAATTTGTTTAATCATTAATGTTTATTTCTAATCATTAATTTTTTTTTCTTATCATAAATTTTTTCTAATCATCAATTTTTTACTAATCATTAATTTTTTTTTCTAATCATTATTTTTTTTTAATCATTAATTTTTTTCTAATCATTAATTTTTTTTCTTATCATTATTTTTTTTAATCATTAATTTTTTTCTAATCAGCAATTTTTTTCTAATCATTACTTTTTTTCTAATCATTAATTTTTTTCTAATCATTAATTTTTTTCTAATCAGCAATTTTTTTCTAATCATTAATTTTTTTCTAATCAGCAATTTTTTTCTTATCATTACTTTTTTTCTAATCATTAATTTTTTTCTAATCATTAATTTCTTTTCTAATCATTATTTTTTTTTTCTAAACATTAATTTTTTTTTTTAATCATTAATTTTTTTTCTAATCATTAATTTTTTTTTACAATTAAAAACCTATTAACAATTATTTTGGTTTCAGATACTTTTTACTCTCAACAGCAAATTCATTTTTTTACTTTCCATCTCCATAGCCATAGCCCTCTCTCAATTCAAACTCCCTGTTAGTTGAAGATAGCTTCTTTCGCAATTTGGAGGCTGCTCCAAATAGACTTTAGCGAAATGCTTTAATGTACTTTTTTCTTCAAATTGTATTTAGCACCCAAATCTGCTGGAATCAATGTCGAGAAAAGTCGTACCATACAAATTGACCCACCCTAATATAAATTATATACAATATAATTACTTATATATATATATATATATATATATGTATGAATGTATTTATGTATGTTTGTCTATGCCCATTTAGCTAAATCAGTAAATCATCTGTCACATAACGAAAATACACTCCCATTTCGGTTTGCCACAACGGCAATGCTAGCTTTTGCACACATAAATATATTGCATACACACATACATACATACATTTGTGCATATGCAACATAGTGCCACTTTGCGCTGCTTTCTGTGCGCCACAGCACAGCTTGACTCGTGCCCTCTGCACTTTTACATTTTAAAAATTTATTATAAATTCCCGACCATTTTTTCATTTTGCTACAAACTTTTGCCTTTTTACTACTCTCAACACATGCAAAACTCACAAACACATGCATATGTCTGTGTGCCTTACAACCAACCAAACAAAAAAACTGCATTCATTCCTAAAAACGTTTAATTTTATTTTACTTTTATTTTCGTTTTGCTCTTTTGCCACTCATTTGCACGCTTTTCAGTTTGATTTTTTATTTTTATTTTTTTGATTTCGTCTGATAGTTTTTCTCTGCTTTAGTCTGCGCTTTTAGTATCGTTGCCAACTGCCACTTTGTCTGTCTCTTTCGAGTTTAATGTCAGCGCTGTAATTACATTTTTTCCTAACTGCATACGTACCTATGATTGTATGTATGTATGTGTGCATGTGTGTATGTGTGTGTTTTCACATATACATAAATATAACATTCTGCGCTTGACTTGATATAGTGACCCGTATAGCTGCGCGCTATGAATTTTCCATTTTATTCGCGCCACACTCACAATCAGTTCTGAGTACAACTATGCGAGACTTACACATACATACATGCATACATGCACACGTACTAGTACATACTTCGTCCCTCTGCCTTGGTAGTATTTTGCACAACTTTTTCATTGCAATTCCAATTAAGTTTACGAAGAGGCAGCCAAAATAACAAACTTCAAATTCGTGCCACTTCAACTTACGTGCGTTTGTATGTGTCTGTGTCTATGTAGCACCTCATCACGCCCTGCACACCACAGCATCAGCTCGCTTCTGCTTGCTTTACTGCTTTCTAAGCCCTTTTTAATTTATTCTATTTTCCGCACAAATACTCTCCGACTTTTCATAAAATTCTTGGCTGCTTGTTGGCTTGCATGCATGCATTTGTTGTTTTTGCTTTTCATTTTTCTCAATTCAATAACAATTTTGCAATTTCTTATGCCAATCACACGAATGGTTGGCATTGTTAATCGCTGCCTTTCGTTCTTTCTCTCCTTCCATCTCGGTTATTATCTTTCATCGACATGACTGCGGAGAAACACTCGTACGTTTGCGATTCCATTCATTTGCGCGTACTCGTACACCTACACGCACACAAATATTTGTATTTTTATTTTTTACCATTTCGCCTTTGGAAGCTTACAAGTGTTTAAGTTAATGCTCTGCCAATAAAATCAGGCGCTAAATGACAAATCCGCTTAAGTGGCCGGAGTTGTAGGCCGCACTTTCACAGACTTTCAATGGTCCCGAAATGCGTTGCTTGACTCAAATTTCATACCCAACACAAGCACTTAAAATATTAGCCGCGGCACTTTGTGGGTTAATTTTTTTAATATTTTTAAGAGACCGCGTCCCGTGTTGAGTAGTGACTATCGTAAAAAATCGTTTATGCAAAGCTGCAGCCATTGGGGTCAATGCAGTCGGCCATTGGCTGATTTTTTTATAATTTTTTTTTTTTTATTTTTTGTAATTTTTTTCATTTTATAAAAACTATGCAGCAGAATATTTTCCAATGATTTTCTGTTTATTAATATAGAAAGGATATGCCTGCTTATTTATTGCCCATGTAAATCTGTTAATGATGGTATCGAATGAAATCAGCTAATTTGCTTTTTTTCTTTCGTCGTGTCCATGTGGCTGTCAGCCCAGAACGAAACAAAGCAGATGCATTTTTCCCTTTCAATTTTACCAATGATTTGTTTGACAATCAAGCGTACAAAACATTGTTGTTGGTCTGGTACCACCACCATTAATGAATGCGTCTTGTTTATTGCTGAATTTCATTCAAAGGCTTCCTCGGCTGTCCCTATGATAACCGATTCTGTTAACCCGATTTTCCAACTGGGAGAAAAGCTTGAAAAAAATGGAGTTTCAAGACAAAAATGCATAAAAATCTTGTCTACTGCAAAAATCCCGCTGTAACCGAATGGGTTGGTGTGTGAATACCAATCGGGAGTGCGTCGGCTCGAATCTTTGTGCATGAACATCAAATAACAGAAAAAGTTGTTTCTAATAGCGCTTGACACTCGGCCGGCAATGGCTAATTTTCGAGTGCATTTTTGCCCTGAAAAAGCCTCCTCATAAAAACAATTTACCGTTCGTAGTCGGCCTAGAACAGTAGGTCTCTCCATTTGTGGAACAACATCAAGACGTACACCACAAAGAGGAGAAGCAGCTCGGCCAAACACCTAACAGAAGTATACGCGCCAATTAATTATTTTTTTAAAAGCCATCTGCAGCAAAGATCCCTAACCTTTTAATCAGAATTTAAAAAAAATGAAAATAGTTTACGCAGTTTTATTTTTTTGTTTTTTTTTTTCCTTGATCACTCCACTCGGGAGCAGAGGGCCTCGATAAGACTCAGTCTTGCGTTGGTTTTGTTAATCTATTTTTACATTTTTGGGTCATCGTGAAGCATCTTGTCGGATTTCAATACAGAAATTGGTGAACAAATTCTAGCGGTTGGGGCAAGTTAGTGATGTGAAGAATAAAACCCATGCACGTCGCTCAAGAACAGCCGAAAATGAAAATATTGCTGTTGTAGCCGAAAGTATTGAAGAAACCCCAGGTTTGTGCATTCCTCGTCGTTCTTTGGAATTGGCATTTTACAAACGTCATTACACCGTATTTTGCATAAATATATATTTGGGTCTTAAGGCTTATAAAGTCCAGTTAAAACAAGAATTCAAGCCGGCCGATCATCAACAACGTCGTGTATTTGCTCATTAAGTCGTTGAAATGCATGAAAATGATCCGGAATTGCACCGAAAAATCATCTTGAGTGATGAGATCCATTTCCACCTCGGTGGTTTCGTCAACAACCAAAATTTTCAGATCTGGGGCTCAGAAAATCCAAGAATTATTGTTGAAAAGCCTCTCTATCCTCAACGTGTGACTGTTTGGTGCGGCGGATTCATTGGACCTTACTTTTTCGAAAATGAAGCTGGAGCAACAGTTACGGTGAATGGATTGCACTATCGAAAGATGATTAACGAGATGATTTTTTATGGACGGAATTGGATGGTATTGATTTGGACAACGTTTATTTTCAACAAGACGGCGCTACGTGCACAAGAAGTAACGAAACCATTGATCTTTTATTAAAATAACACCTCTTATTGGAAAACCCTTTAGTTATATATCTATTTGTTTAGTCACCTGTGCACATCTCGCTTTACTCCTTCCTCTCTGTTACTTTTTTCCCTCTTGTTCCTATCCTTTGCACATGCAATTTTATGATTATTACGAGGAGTTTTAGCACGACGACCTGAACGATTTGCGTGCTCAAAAATTTATAATACTGTTTAAGTTTACGTCTAAAATAAGTTTGAAATTTTTAATGATCAATTCTTTAAATAAAAATACTACAAGTATATATATCTTGCCGTCCATTTTCCTTGAATGAACAAACAAGTAAATAAATATGCCTGATGGAGCAAGCGCCAAATGAAATGCTATTTATGGCATGAATAATAAAGGCTGCTTCTTGCTATTTTCTACCTTTCCACCTCTTCTTAAAGGGCATGCATATCCATGCCCTTTGGCTTCTTCTCATTACAAAAACTCAATTACCACCGCATTATGCACATTTTTGGTAATTCTCAAAGCCGCCTACTAAACCATTAATTACACTTTGCCGCGCATGCCATACACGCAGGCTAATTGACGGTTTAGTTGTAACTTCTGCTGCAGCCAAATATTTTTTTTTTTCATTTTTTTATTTACTGATCGCGATTACAAAAAAGGCACAAATGTTCACATTAACACCGTCGACTGGTGGCTATACTTGATAGCTTCGGCTGGCTATCAAATTTTGGTTAGATGCACATTGAAAATTTGCGCTTTACACATAATTATGCGGAATTAAAGGATAAACGAGAATGGAAGGCAGCGCAGCCCTTAATTAAATGCAGCTACGCACAGGACAACAAAAGCAGCTGGCAATACAACAAATATTGTTACCACGTATGTTTGTATGTATATGAGTATAAAATAATAAGCGCAAGGGAAATATGTAGAAAAGAGGGTTAAAACAGGATCGGCAGATCTACAGATCAGAGGATTAGAGTGCAGTGTTGCAAAGAGCAGCGGGGAATGAAGTGAAGTGGCATGCAGCATATTAAAGCAGCTGATTGAAAAAGTTGGCAATTAGGTAGCTGGCAGTGGTACGTATGTATGTATGTATGTATGTATGCATGTGTGTATGTATGTAGTCGAACATATGTGGCAGATTTAACAAAACACCAGTTTTAGTGCGCTACATACGAAGTGGTAAAAATATATGTATGTGTGTGTGTGAGTGTGCATGTGCAATACTTTTCGAAAAACTAACAATTACGTGTAGCTGCAAGTTGTAGTAGTGCATTGAAAATTTCGTAGCGCCTGCATGGCATGTGCAACACGAGACAGTTCAACAGGGAAAAAATTCCAAATTCTAAATACGAAATACGAAAGCGACTAACTCGCATTTTTGACCGACCTACACCTAAACTAGTGCGGGCAAGGCAGCGTAGACATCGGGTCAGACACCGACTGCAGGGTGTTGTCTGCTGTCACATGTCAGCCACAATGCATACATATACATACATACATATGAGCGTACATAGCAGTGCTGATGGGTACATTTGTTGCGTGTGTTTATGGTCATGGCTGGGCGCTCGAAATTAGTAGGAATTGTGTTTTTTAACTAATGTTTATTTTTTTCCCATTAATTTCGGTTTTGTTGTATTCCGTCGTACATTTCTACGCCGCATGTGTGCTTCGAAACTTGATGCGCCCGTAGGTAAGTAAATATTTCGGGTTTAATTTTTATACTACGCAACAAATGCCTGCTAGCAAACGGAGTCAAAAGTTTTAGAGCCGTATGAAGATATTAAAAAACAAATTAAACCACCTGATTGCAAGCGGGCGTACAAGTGTCAGTGACTTGCAACAAATGTGATTTCTAAATTTTCAGTGATTAATTCAAATTTTATTCTTGTCTGGCGCATTGTTTATTTTTTATTTTTTGTTTCTTCATTTTTTTTTTCATTTCTGTTTTTCATTTTTTTTTATTTCTTTCTTTTATTTTATCTTTTTTCTTTTAATTTCTTTTTTTAATTTTTTTGTTTTTTGTTCTTTTTTTTAATTTTTCATAGTATCCACCGTTAGTTCGGAAAAATGTGGGCGATTAAGATCTTTATTTCTTTCTTGATTCCATTTATTATTTCTATTTCAATGCGTGGCACTTAAGTAGCGCTTACAGCAGGGGCTGAGTTCCATTAAGACAGTTGAAACTTTTTTTGTTTTTGTTGTATATGTCTTAACACGCATCAGTACCTTGTGACAATTTGACGCACGATGCATTTTTTAGCTTACTTTTTTATTTTTTTTTAATTTTGTTTCTACAGTCCCTTGTGCCAATTTGACGCACAACGATTTTTTTATTTTAATTTGTTTTCTACAGTCTCTTATGTCAATTTTTTTATATTAACATTTTATTTGTTTTTTAATTTTTTCTCAGAGTCTTGTGCCAATTTGACGCACAATGCATTTTTTTAATTTTTATTTTTAATTTTTAATTTTTTTTTTAATTATTCTCTTATGTCAATTTTTTATTTAAAATTTATTTTTTTTCTACAGTCTCTTGTGCCAATTTGACGCACAATGGACTTTATTATTTTTATTTTTTTTTTCTCAGCCTCTTATGTCAATTTGACGCACGGTGTTTTTTATTTTAATTTGTTTTTTGTTTTTTAATTTTTAATTTCTTATGTCAATTTTTTATATTACAATTTTATTTTTTTTTTTAATTTTTTTTTTGTTCTACAGCCTCTTGTGTCGATTTGACGTACAATGCATTTTTTTAATTTTTATTTTTTTCCCCAGCCTCTTATGCCAATTTGATGCACGATGTTTTTTAATTTAATTAAAAATTTTTTTTTTTGTTTTTAAATTTTTGTTTTCTAGTCTCTTATGTAAATTTTTTTATTTAAAATTTTTTGTTTTTTTCTACAGTCTCTTGTGCCAATTTGACGCACAATGCATTTTTTTAATTTTTATTTTTTATTTTTTTTTCTCCGCCTCTTATGCCAATTTGATGCACGATGTTTTATAATTTAATTTTAAACTTTTTTTTTGTTTTTTAATTTTTTTTTTGCAGTCCCTTATGTCAATTTTTTTATTTTAAAATTTTATTTTTTTTTTTGTTTTTTAATTTTTTTCTACAGTCTCTTTAAAATTAAAATTAAATTTTTTTTTCGCAGCCCCTTATATCAAAATAATGTTGCACGATGTTTTTTAATTTAATTAAAAATTTTTTTTTTTTGTTTTTAAATTTTTGTTTTCTAGTCTCTTATGTAAATTTTTTTATTTAAAATTTTTTTTTTTTCTACAGTCTCTTGTGCCAATTTGACGCACAATGCATTTTTTTAATTTTAAATTTTTTTTTTGTTTTTTAATTTTTTTTTTGCAGTCCCTTATGTCAATTTTTTTATTTTAAAATTTTATTTTTTTTTTGTTTTTTAATTTTTTACTACAGTCCCTTCTGATAATTTGGTGCACAATGCATTTTTTATTTTTATTTTTTATTTATTTTTTGTATTTTATTTTCTATAAATATACAGACTTCTAACTTGCTTTTCGTTTACTTTTTGTTTTTTTTTTCCTCAAATTTGATTTTTTTTTGTTTTTACCAGGAACGGATGCGTGTTAGTATATTTCATTTTAATAGCCAAACAAAAGCTTATAATTAGTTTGGCTCAGCATTGCAAAAACAACAACAACAACTCTCGTAAATTTCGGATTACAAATCTTCATCGCAAAATACACTTTTTTATTACAAACTCGACAAACTGGCTGGGCTCTGTAGCTTTGCACTTAAAAATCGCATGATATATTGAGATTTTTTATTCGCATGTTCGATATATAAAACATTTTCTTTTAACAAACTTGCTTTTCGGTCACCGTAGATCACACGTCTTCCACCCGCCGACTTGGCGAAGTTGGAGTTGTAGCCAACTAAAGCGAATCGATCCCACGCACTTGTAAGCGCATAAGCCAAACGAGTTTCGACGCTAAGTTAACAACGCGTTTCCTGTTGCCTCGAAATCAGTGAGAAGCAAAAGTCAAAAGCAAACGACAAACTTACGCGGCTGCTAACATTGAATCCGGTAAAGACGGTAAAGACTCTGCCGTGTGCAATCGTACGAAATTCAAATTCTGTGGGTCGCAGTTGGCTTTTGTTGCATGACTTTTGGTTAATTGGCCATAACAAAAAGAAACAACAAAAAGCAATTGTTGACAGTAAAAAAACGCAAAAACAATCATAAAAATATTTTTAAAAAGTCTGCACTCAGAAATAAGTAAAATTAAGCCACAAAACAATAGGCTTTACAACTTCACTGAAGTTTAAATGCGTGCTAGGGTGGCCCATGATATGAACAAGATTGCGCCCATCAGAGAGTGCGAGACGTCTCATCGGTACAGTTGTATGAGAGAAATTACACAAACAATACATGAATAAATTCCACAATTGCAACGTCACAGACCCAACGATTCTATCAAATTCGTTGAGAACAAAGTAGCGGTAACACGATCAGCGCCACCTAATTATTCTCTCCATCGTCTGATCGGATCACGTCCAATGGAGAACTTGAGAGGAAAATGAGAGTAGCATGACACCGATAGATCTGCTCCACAACTAAGAGAATACAGAAGGAGGCGACATTCGCGAACAGCTTTTCCGCTCTCCTGTTGAAAAAATCAACTCATTTTTGACGTACTAATAGGATACACGATCGAGAGAACACAGAAGGTGTGGCCAACATCTGACGGGTATTCGAATCTCAGCAATTTTGAAGGAAGCAACTAATTTGCTAACGTATGAAGTGGGCAAAAAGTGAAATTGCGTTGGTGATGTACCAAAAAATCAACACAGCACAAAACAAAGACTGATTGGGAAGCTGATTGTAATCAATTAAGCTCACTTTACACATTTTCTTTTTAAATTCAATTTCAATCGTCTCTCACTCTGTCAAATCCCATATGATGTAACAGCCAAAGTTAATCTAACAATTTCGCTTCGGATGTGCAGTCCCTGTAATCTATCATCATTGAATAGAACAATATTCGTTTGCATTTAATTGCTTCATTTTAAATGTTTTCAGAAACCGAATTTTTCGTAATAATAATAAGCCGTTTTCTTTCTTGTTTCCCCAACTGTTACAGCACAGCCAAAAGTATACTCACGGATGTCCTAATCTTGAAATCTATCAGGCTTGGATCTGTTCATCGAAAAGACTGGTTCCAGAAATGGCGGACTTATGAATGACTTGTCTGTAGGAATTCAATTAAATAATATTTTTTCTACAAACTTTATCAATAAAACCTTCACGAACATGTTTCCCGCAATAAATACATGGAAATACCAATTCCACCATCTTAGATTCAAAGTCACCTACAACCAATTCAAAAATCGTCAGACAATGCAAAGAAGAACCTAATGCTTTAGCATGCACCGTGCAGACGTCACTCTCATCTGAGTACCTGGTCATACGAACATATAAAGTAATAAGAAAGCTGCTCAACTGACAAGACAGGGACTCGAAGGCAATGAATCCGAAGCGATAGAAATAGGCTCTTCCCAAGGCGTGCACAAAAGGGAGAGCTTCTCACTATTCCAGAAGCAGGCCGTTGACAGATGGACTAGCGCGTATATCTGCAAAATGACTAAATAAGTGTGTCCCAATTTCAACAAATCCCGAGCTGACGAGCTGATAACCGGACACTGGCCTCTGTAGGTACATGCCAGGAAGATGGGGTAACCGTACAACGATAGATGTAGAATAAGAATCTAAGGAAGCAGTTTTTCACTATCTATGTGAGTGCTCAAGTCTGGGCGCTCTACTACATAGAATGCTGGGGAATTCTCGATGGTTAACTTGAAAGAAATTGCAGAAGTGAAAATAGACAACATAGGCAGATTTAAATCAAGATGATTCGACTAATAAAAAGCAGTGGTTCTACAAGTCGTGTGTCAAAATGGCAACTTTCGTGCTAATTGGGTGTGGGCTGTGTCACCCAGACAGGACCTCCACCACCGCCGCCATATAAAGAAACAAAATAAATGAAATAAAAAATTAATAACAAAAAGCCAAGGCGAATTTATAAAAAAGGGTATCGGTAAATCAGTTGATTTGTTTGTTTTCTTTCGTCGCGTCCATGTGGCTCTCAGCCCAGAGTGAAACGAGGCGACTTCATTCTTTGTTTTTTTTTTCTTTGCCAATACTTTGCTTTGACAAAACATTGTTGTTGGTCTAGTGTCACCACCTTTAATGAATGCGAAAAGTAAATAATGGGTAATTTTTTAGATATTAAGTTTTTAAACAGTTGGTTTAAACAGCTGACGCACGTTTCGTGTTTTGTTTCACTGTCAAACATCTTCAGTTTGGTCTATAATTTAACCATGAATCGTCTTACAAAAGAACAACGCTTGCAAATCATTGAATTTTATTATAAAAATGCATGTTCTGTTAAAAAAGTTTAAGATCCACTTTTTTATCGAAAAATTAAGTTCAGCGAAGAAGCTCATTTTTGTATAAATGGGTACGTAAATAAGCATAATTGTCGATTTTGGAGTGAAGAACAGCCAGAAGAATTGCAAGAGCTACCAATGTATCCAGAAAAGGTCACAGTTTGGTGCGGTTTATGGGCTGCAGGTATCATTGGACCGTACTTCTTCAAAGATGCTGCGAATCGTAACGTAACTGTGAATGTGATATCCAACTTTTTTTTGCCCAAAATGCAAGAGCTTGACTTGCATAACATGTGGCTTCAGCAAGACGGTGCCACATGCCACACAGCACGCGTAACAATGGACTTGTTGAGAGGCGAGTTCGATGAACATTTTATTTCATGTTCGGGACCTGTCAATTGGCCACCCAGATCGTACGATATAACGCCTTTAGATTATTTTTTGTGGGGCTATGCTAAAGCTCATGTCTATTCAGACAAGCCTGCTTGAATTAACGCATTGGAAGACAACATTAAAGCATTTATATGTGAGATACCGGCCGAAACATTGAAAAGAGTATGCCAAAATTGGACTAAACGGATGGACCATTTGAAGTGCAGTCGTGGTCAACATTTGCATGAAATAATCTTCAAACATTAAATTATATGGACTGTATTATCTATTTCAATAAAAATTTCATGCACGTATGTTTTTTTTTAACTTTCCTATAGCTTTTAAAAAATCACCCTTTATTATTTTCTTCAAAAAAATGTCAAAGTCAACTATTGTGACGCAATAATTATTCCGCTTTGCAGAAGTATTAAAAAATAAAGTAATCGATTTTTTATTTTTTATTTTTTTGTTGCTTCAATAAAAAATTTGAAACTATTTTACTATTATAATTTCAGAACTTCTATGAGACTAATAGCAGACCCAGTTGAGTACTAACATTTTCTCAACTTAAGAAACAGTCTTATTTTCATCAAAGAAAAATTCCATTTCCCCCCACTATGAACGCTATGATTCTCCACTTGAAGCTTTATTGTTACAAAACTCTGTAGATCTGAAAAACTTAACTTCAATAACTTATCCTCAAGTTGAACTCAACCCTAAATGTTTGTTGGGTACACTCATTTTTTTCAATATCTCCAATAGCTGTACTCTTCCACTGTTCCATATTCTGTAAAACTGTGCGTTTTTATTTGTTTTTGTTTCTATTTTTTCTCGACTGGCATCAACTTAGCGCATGCATACAAACATGAGCCTGTATATGTGTCTTTTCTAAGACTTCTATTTATTTTTTCTTGCCACTTCACTTTTGTTATTATTTGCTTTTTTATTGTTGTAGCTGTTTCTTGTATTATTACCAACACCTCTGTTAGTTTAGTTAACTAGCACACTTATGGAAATTCACAAACACACAGGCAGGCTCACGGAAATCAAGTTGCTTTCGTGCATTTGTATGTGTTTATGCAAATGAAGTGAAAGCTCCAAAATCCCAGTCAGTTAGTGCTTCAGAGAAATTCCATTATAGCCGATTTTCAACCCATTTTCAGCACCTTTGCGGGTTGCCACGTTAGATTTTTTAAATGCATCCAAACACACAAACATACACAGACAGGCAGGCATGTAGCTGAAAAGCTGTGTCAACACGCTGCTGCAGTGGGGAAAGGTAAGAAAAGAAAACAGAAAAATCAAAAAACCACAAAAAATGAAATAAGCGCTCGCCTTGCATACCTCCCCCCAGTACCGGATGTAAACTGTGTAATTTAGCTATTTTGGAGGCAGGAAAATTTCGAAGCCACACACACACACACATAATAAACAATGAACGTGAGGCACGTGAGGTCACAAAAATCGAAACTTTTCGTCGCCATTGCGTGACTGTGCGGCCGTGTCCTATGCCTTATCTCCAGTTCATCGCATTTATGTACATTTGTTTGCGCACTCCAAACTGCCGAAAATACCTTTACTGGGTTTTGCACATTTTCCTCTTCGAACTTAAACGTACGAGCCACGAGTAAGTATTGTAATCAAAATGAAATGTTGCGAAAATAATAAAATTTACTTCACTTGAACGCATTAGCCTCACATCATTTACATATAAATATGTGCTTATTTACATTTTACTTAAAAGTTTGCGCAAAACATAAAACAATCGAGGGGGTGAACGTAGCAGCAGTGAATTGTATTTTACATTTTGCCAATTGGCGTCAGCCTTTTGCTGCTGGTGCGACTGTAAAATAGGGACATAAAATTCGAGAAATCGGGTATTAAACTAACACTTGAATGAGTTGGCAATGTGCCGTTACACTTGCAGAAACTGCAGAGGGATTAACTTTAATTGCTGAGAGATTAACTTGAAATCTTATAGAATAGGCTTAAGTAAATTGAATTTTCCCGAAGTTGGTGGCTGCAATCTCGAGATATTGGAAGAATCTTGATTTCTATACACATAGATTTTTTAAAATTCTAATTGCCCAAGAAAAGTTTATATAAAAATATATACGAGGTAGTTGAGGACATGCATGCATATATGTGGCTATAACTTCCCGAAACCATTATTTTTCTTTTTGCTCTTTTTCAGATAAGACATCGAGGACTACAACTTAACTCAAGAAATAAAAAGACATGCAGTTATCGTCGTTATATGTGAATATCACACAGATTTTGATATCTCTAATTTTCTTAACGCGCCTCTTCATTGGCCCACAAGGTTCGCTGTGAATTGAAAGCATCAGGCGGCGAGCAGAATCTGTTGCAAAATGCAAAAACCACAAAGAACGTTCTCACTCTGCCCGATCTGCAGAATTTATTCAACAAATGCGAGCGATTATTGACGAGGACCCCTCAAAATCAAGGACGAGAGAGTGTAATGTATTTGAGGATCTTATCCGTCGAATTGTCCATGACGATCGGCGGTATAAATCATACGCGATGCGCAGAAGACAGTTTATGTCGCAGCAAACATGAGAACAGCGGGTTATCCAATCAAAAACTAATCCAAAGTTTTAAACAACATTTAACACCCTAAAGCGCCTGAGATGTTACGTTTTTTTTTTCTAACGAGAAAAGCTATGGCGACACAAGTTTGGATGGCTGAAAATTTCTCTAACCACATAACACCGAACTAACATCACAGAGCTTAAGGGCAGAGCCTGCTTTAGAGGCTTGAAAAAATCGATTTTTTTTTTGCATAAATTTCTTCCCAAACTATCCAAGAATGTGTCCTCAAAATTTCAGAAGCAAATTCAAAATATTTTCGGAGTTACAGAAGAAATTGTGAGCAAGCGTCGAGCGGCCGGATCGCTCGAAGTGCGATTTCTCGGTTTTTTTATTTTTACGACTTTTCCTAACTGGCGGGAAAGATAGGGAAAAATTAAACGTCCTATCGAAACGAGATAACATTGATTGTATTCGAAATTAAATTCTCTTCTAGTTGGACCTAAAAAACCTTAAGAAAGTTATGATTAAGCCACTTTTTAAACAATCTAAAGTGAATTTGTTTTTCCAAAAAAATGATTTTTGTTTTAATTAGCGAAAAATTTTTGAATTTCTCACTTTTTGTTTAATTTTCTTGGTTTAACTAGAAGCTATACTATACTAAAATACAATTTTCTTGGGTTTTTTGGTTTTAGATGAAAATTGCGACCTGCATCTTTCCCGCCGCACGACACATACACACTCGAAGCACCTCGGCAAAATGCTTGTACCAGGCATAATATGACATATATTTTAAAGAAAAAATTTAATAAGACTATTGAAATATGTAACAATAAAACCTGAAAGTTTCGTTTCAATCGAATATTTCTTTTCTTCCCAAAGAAATCCACGAAAACATAGATTTTTTGAAGCCTCTAAATCAGGCTCCCCCTTTAATTCCTTGGATTATTACGTGCAGGGCGCAGTTGAGCGTGAAACTAATAAGCATCCTCATAATACCATTTCGTCTCTGTATGCTGCAATTAATACCGATATGGTTAATATGAATAAGGAGCTTTGATTCGGGCAAGCAATCGTTTCTCAAACTGGATCGAGCAGTAATGTGAAGGTAATGGTAAAATTTTATTGAAGGATTTTTTTGATATATAAAAAGTTTATGCTGTGTAAAAAGTACGTGAAGTCTCATTAAATTTTGTCAAAAATAAAAACTAATTAGTTTTACACTCAAGTTGCGCTCAAATACCGTAGGTAGGTATGTGGGTGAAATGGTTGAAGTGCACCTGGCACTCCTCAAGTAGCACTAAAGTGCCGTTTTGATACCATTATGAGACCTCCAACAGGCAGATATTTACAGCCAACCAGACCTGTTGATATAATGGAGAAGATTGATTGGATTTAGGTAGGCGCACTACCCCAGGCTGTAGAAGAAAGGAGACTAAGGTCTTCTAGCTGGCTGCGGACGGCAGATGATTTTTTGTTTGTTTTGTAATGGTAGCTTTCTCATGGCAGAAAAATAAGAAATTATAAAAAAAATAAAAGAAATTCCCTATCAATTGGTGTTCGACTCTTCAATATGGAAGAATCTCAAGACGCATATCACAAATTGGAATAGAAGCTCAGACGAAAGATATGCGCTAAAGGCTTCGGCCGGACATCGAATTACTTCAATTCGGATCTAAGGTACTAAAAAAGGGGCTTCTTCTATTCTTAGTGTTAGGCCACACAGGAATGCCTGGGAATGAGAAATCTTACCATTTAGCCAGAGTGGGCTCAGAGCAGATTTTCTTTAAATCCACTGAAAAAAATTGTTGAATATTTCACTCAGTGATAACTGGGAGACAAAGAGAGACTGCTACTTAAATATCTGCGCTTACTGAGCAAATGGAACTGGAGGCCATTTAACTGAACTATTTGAGTTTAATCCGCATATATGTATGAAAAATCCATTTGCACTTCCTCTCTTGACGTGGCTGAAATGGCGAAAAGTTTCGAAAGAATGCGTGCAGAAACGAGCTGAGACTTCGGAGCGCTTTAGTATTAATAATAATAAGTTGCTAAAGGGGGCTGACTGGTGGGCGCATAGTGCGAGGAGTAATTCACAAATCGGGTAGATTTAAAGCAAATTAAAAAGAGCACGAAAAAAGTGTCATGAATGGCATGAAGTGTGAGTTGAGATTTTTGTTGTTCCGAACAATGAAAAAACTGTTGAGTTGTCACGGCTCTCTCTCTTGCCCAAAGAGGGTATTAATAGTAAAAAAAAGAAGTTTTCAGCACTGGCACGAGAATATATCGTTATGCCTCTTAGTTCTTACATGGTTTCTCGTTGGAGTACTTATGGGAACATCAGCAGAATCTCTCTCTCTCTCAAACCACTCAAGGGGCGCATCATTGGATGTTGTCATAGTCCAAGCTTCTGCGTCAAACGTTAAGACGGGCATGATAAGAGCCTTATAGAGTGTTAGTTTTGTTCGTCGAGAGAGAACTTTACTACTCAATTGCCTATTTAGTCCAAAGTAGCACTTGTTCGCAAAAGAGATTCTTCGTTGGGTTTCAAGGCTGACATTGAAATCGGCTTTCACGCTGGTTCCTAAATAAACGAAGTCTCTTACAACCTCGAAATCAGAGCCGAGGATGCAGATATGTTTGATGACAGAAGGAAATTCAACCCATTCGCTTTGCTTCTTTTTGCAGTTTGGAAAATTAACTAAGTTTGGAACTAGCAGCGCTCTATGTTCTAAATGGCATTTATCTCTAAGCAAAATTCGGTAGGCAATGCGAGCATAGACTCACAGAGATTGTCTTGGTAGTTCGCTGTATTCGTTGTGGAGCTCAACAAGATCTCAAACACCTGCTGATGTGGCTGATAACAAAAGTAAGCACAGATGTGTGAGAAATATAATGAAGAGAAAGAGATTAGATAATGATTTTGGGAAGAGAAAGCAATGACCCGCTGAGCAAATATTCGATAATCAATGAGATAGCTTAAACTGTGTACAGGGTTGCCAATATTCGACGCACCCATCTGTCAACACTGTATCTTTTGACAGAGACGTCAGATCGCTTAATGACATACCGCGTTGGAAGCGTCAGTCCAAGCAGATTTTTACCATGGAACAGTACACGCCACGCGACCGCTCCCAAATTGTTGAAATTTACATTCAACAAAAGAAGTCAATTGTGAAAACTCAACGTGCGTACAAAAAATTAAATAATGTTAAAAGTGCGCCTTCTAAGAACACCATTAAACATTTGTACGAAAGGTTTTCGACTGGTGATGCTCTTTCCAAAGAGGCCAAATTAAAACCGACCAAGGCGATCGGATGAGAATATTGCACTTGTACGGGCCAGTGTTGAGACATCGCCAAGGACATCCCAAAATCGCCGTTCTCAGCAGTTGGATAAACAGAGAGATAGGGATCAGAGAAGAGGCGAACAGAAGGGGTATTTTATAATACTATTATAAATAAAATTAATATTTTCCAGTTGAGCTTCCAAAGTTATGGCAATATTCTCACATCTGCTATTAACAGCGAAAACAACTGTACAACTACACATTTTCTCACAGTGTTCTCCGACTCGATTGAGTGGGTGGGCGAAAATTCCACACAAAATGTTGTATTGTTGTATTGTAGAAAACGCGAAATATCCTCCGCATTTGCGGTAACGTCGCCCTATATGACTTTGTCAAACGTCGTGCCACCATTTCACATGCCATTATTGTTGTTGTTCTTTGGTTTTTTTTTTTCGTTTTATCTCTTTTACAACTTTTCCTTTTTGCATGCTAAGAGCACTTGAACAAGAACACTTTCTCGTGCAGGCAAATATGCATTTAAATGTTTGTGCCCGTTTTGCCAGTACGTGCGTTTTCAGGCCATTCCAACAACTGTTGGTTGCTGTTGTCCTGTAAGTGATCGCAAGCCCCATCGATACCCACTTGCAGACTGCTGACTGATTGCAGAAATGTGTTGTCGAATAAGAGACCAACAAAGAAGAAATGAAATGAAGGCGCTGCGCTGATGGAGGGGAAATATTTAGCACAACAGGGAAGTGAAGGTATGCATAGTGCGGACCCCAATTCGTTGTGGGTAGATTTGAGAATAAAAAAAAAAATATGATTGTCGTGGAACGAAACACCGGCAAAAATCACAAATTTCACTTTCCCCTAAAGCGTTGCAAACTGGAGAGCGAAATGTATGTAAAGTTGGCGCTGTATGGAGGTACTAAGTGTGTGCATGTAAATTTGTTTGCTTGTAAAGATGTTGCAACCACTAAATCTTTAGCATATAGTACTTTGCGCCGCGCAAAGCTGAATGGAATGGAAAATAAAAATTCTTGAAGCTAAAGAAAGTAAAATCATTTTGAGTCGAAATGAAACGTGGCAATGCATTGTAATGTTTGTAGCACAACACATACATACATACAGACACAAGTATATGTGTGTGTGTATGCAAATGCTTTAAGTGAAAAATCACAGCGGCACATTTGCTCGCCTTCACACGTTCCTTGCGCTGATGCAAATGTTAAATGCTGCAGCTTTTTTGTTATAACTTTTTTTTTTGTTTTTTTTTTGGTACAGTAGTTTTTTTAATGTTCATGTTAGTGCGCTGTGGCTGTGTTTATGTTTTGCCAATGGTTTGTGCTTTTTAGTGTTTCTTGGCTGGTTGATATCGTTGTTCCTGTTGCTGTTGCTTTGTTGCTTGCGCTGTTAACATGAACGATAAGCATCGGAAACGATGTCAGTCAAGCGATTTTTAGCAATTCACTTGGCAGCCAGCGTTGACTGCCTGCGTCAGAAACACGCTTCATTGCTCCCAGCCATTCCCCTTGCCACAACTTGCCCCCGGTTGTTGTCGCCGCCGCACCTTCTACTTTACAAGTCGTTTTTCGATGCTGCTCTTTTTTTTTGTTTTTTTGCTAGCTGCTGTTTTTGTCGCAGAATTTGTGTTTATTTTATGGTTGTGTAGGCTTCGTTAGTACTGGCGCTGTTAGTCTTGCTGCCGACTGTCACTAGAAGAGCAGCGGCAACAACAACAGAAATACGCAATGCATATGACATTAAAAACACCGCTAACAACAGCAGTGACTGCCCTGCAGGGAAAATCTTAAGTGGGGGAATTTGTTTCTGGTTCACCACTTGCGGTGTCTTAAGCTGATGACAGGGTGAGTACGCTCGGCTTGAAAAGAGGCTCAATATTTGTATGGTATCGTAATTTTTTCGCATTTTTGCTCTGGGATCTGCAGGACAAATCTGCATTTTGCTCCTGGAATGCATGCATCTGTGTTTCAAGCGGAGGTGTATGCAGTTCAAGAAGCGCTGAACTATGTTGTGGAAAACCAATGGAGAGGCAGATCTATATGTGTCTACAGATCTACATGTGTCTACAGCGACAGCCAAGCTGCACTCATGGCCTTAGACAGCCCCCCAACCACATCAGGCGTAGTCGAGTCCTGTAAATCTAAGCTGAACTATGTCGGTAGACATAACAGCCTGATGCTAACATGGGTCCCGGGACACGTGGGTATCATGGGAAACGAGACCTCTGACTCCTTAGCTTAGATGGGCTCTGAGGCCAACTTCTTTGGCCCAGAGCCCGTTTTGCCACTCCCTTCTGCGGACATCAAAGCCACGATTAGCAAATGGGTTACTACACCCCACAAGCGAGCTTGGCAGGCTGAGAGAGGCTGCAGATGGACTAAACTGATGTTACCTGTCATGTCCGATCGACTGTCGCAAACCTTCCTGTCATTAAGCAGAGGGGACTGCAGACAGCTGGTTGGACTAATGACGGGCCACTTTCTGGGGGCGAAGCGCATGGAAAGGGTGGGCATCTCAGACAGTGTACTCTGCCCAGCATGTGAAGAGGAGGATGAAACGGCGGACCACTTCCTGTGCGTTTGCCCCGCCTTCGCTCGAATCAGGTTTGAGGTCTTTCGCACTGATGTGTTAAGAAGCGACCACCTATTAAGTTGCTATAAAGAAGAATTGTAGGTAGAGGAGTGGGCAGTTAATTTGAGAGTTTTAATTTGTGTAGCATCTTATTAACTTTTCTGGATTTACTTGGACTGTTCACGGTGCTCAAAAACAACAAGCGCCGCAAGAGAAAATCTTCGTCCAACCGCGCGTGAGGTAGGGATTCCCAGTAGATAAAATTGAATATCAATTTCAACATTTTGCGCTGGCCACCGTAGGCGAATGAATTGGTGCCTGCCTACCATTGGAAAGTGCGCAGGTTGGAATCTCTGTGCATGAAATACCAAAATGAAGAAAAGCTTTTTGTCAAATTGCGGTCGCCACTCGACAGGCAATGACAAACCTCCGAGTGTATTTTCTGCCACGAAAAAGCTCCTCATAGAAACCATTTGCCGTTGCATTTGTGAGACAACATCAAGACGCGCACACCTCAAATAGGAGCAGAAGCTCGGCGAAACTCCTAACAGAAGTGTATGCGCCAATTATTAATTTTTATTTAAAAAAAAATGCTACATCTTTTTTTTCAACACTTGAATGATTTTCTTCAATTTGCACTTTTAATCTGTAATCGATCAAAATACCACCTTAATCAAAAAGTTCCCAGAACAACCATCAGGAGACGTTCTAAGCCAATTTATTCGAGTTGTTTTTTAGGGTTTTTAGGGTTCCACATCTGTGTTTAGCATCGTGAGTTCGTGAATCCATCGAAACAATCATCAAAACATCAAATAAAGTGAAAGAAGAGTTTGTGGATAACAGCAAATAAACCATCAGAGAACTGGCAGCGGGCTTGAACATTGCTTCTGGATACGCTCAGGATATTCTAGTTAATGACTTGGGCTTGCGCCTTATTGCTGAAAAAGACCTGCATTTCATGCAAAAAGGGACCGCGTAGATATCGCCAAAGACATGCCTTCTAAGGCTAAATCCAACCCAACCAGCATTCATCAAACGCATAATTACTGGAGACGAGACGTAGGTTTCTGTGTTCGACACGCGGGTTTCTGTGTACGATCCAAACATCAGACGAGTAAGTGGAGAGCTCCGAATGAACCAAGACCAAAAACGACGTGGTTTTTAGTCTAAAAAGAAAGCGTTGCTCAGGGTTTTTATGGATTACAACGGTACTGTACACCAGAAAGAAGGTCAGACAGTTAATAAGAACTATTATTTGGGCGTTATGAGATGTTTGTGGGAAGCAATTCACAAAAAATGGAAGAATTTGTGAAATACAACTCGAGGATTTTGCACGACGATTACGCACCGGCGCTGGGTGCCGCTATTATCCATGAATTTTTGACCAAAAACAAAAGAAATACCACCCAACAGCCATTGGAGCCATCGTTATCTGTTTGATCGAGTCAAAAAACCACTATGAGAACGCGTTGTGGCTGCTGAAAGGAAGTAATGGAAGAATCGAAGACGACTCGCATGGCTATACCAAAAGTGTTTCGAGAACTGGATCAAATGCTGGCATAAATCGTTGCAAATGCTGGGGAGTACTTTGAAGTCCATAATATCACTTTTGAGGAATGAACTGGTATTTTGAATTTACTGAATATATTCCGGGAACTTTTCGATCAAGTAACAGTAAAGTAAAGTGTGTATTTGTGTAATAATTCAATTCATTCAAATATCATTCTGTAGACATTAGTCTTTATGTATTTTTAAAATATTTTATATTTATTTTATTTATAGGACGGCAAAGCGCTTCAAGATTATCTGCTCCAAGATCACCACCTCTTAGTTCAGCGTTGAACTCGTTAATGATCTGCAAACGCTTGCCGCTTGTTGAATAAGCACTGTGAGAATTATAGAGTGCAAAGCAGACGAATGAAACTGAAGCGACTCCTTTATTTATTAAAGTAAGGTAAACGCTTCAACTTGAAGACTGTAGGAAGAAAATCTATTGATACATAAGTTTCAAGGCACAATATGGCAACACCAGTTTTTTATAAACTTGTTGAGAATTGAATTAAGATATTTTAGTGGTTAGATAAATCATTCTCAAATCGTCTGAGAACGAAAACCTACTACATTTAAAGAGTTAAGGGTAGTCAGAATTTTCAAAAAAATTTGAATTTTTTTTTATCATTTTGTGAAAGTGTAATATCTTAGAAATATTGTGTGAAAATTTGAAGTGAGTCCGACAAATACTTTTTGAGTTATTCAACAATTAACAAAGGGCGCTCCGGAGCAGATAGCAAAACTTTAAATGTGTTTATCTCAAAACTATGTTTTTTGAACTGGTGATCACCGTTACTTAAAAACCGCTTGGTAGATTTCAATAAAATGTATACTGATTTTGAGCAGCTGTTGTAAAATTGGCGAGAGCGCGCCATAGGTGGAGCCTTCAAAACAGCGTTCGATAAATGACATTTTCTTACACGGAAAATACAGAGATGACGCAAACCACTAATAACTGCAAACTCGCTCTCCCCAGCTTTGCCCCAGTTTTACTCCAGACTGGAACTGTTAAAATTTTCTGCAGGGTAATATGCACATACAGATAAGCGCATAAGCATGTGTATGTGTAGGTATATGGTATGTAGTACATGCGTGCGTGTAAGAACAACGTTTGCAACATGTTGACAACAACAAAAATAAATTGCATCTAACTTTTTGCTGTTGCAGCAGTCAGGTTTTGTGCTGTAGTTCTTGCTGTTGTTGGTGCTTTTATGTAAGCAATAATTACGTGACTTGACGTGCCCCTCTTGCACATTCGATGGATGTTTCGCTTTTTCACTTTAGCTGCCAAGTGGTCGCTGCTTGAAAATTGTGTCAAATATTTCAAATAAAAAGCATTAAGTGTACAGACATTTTATGCTATTTTATTACAACAGCCAACAGCTGGTTTTTAGTTATTGATGCCGATGAGTTAGATTTTTTTTTTATTTTTTGCTTTGCTTACTCTAAAGCGTAACGCCGATTTTCTGTTTAGTGCTCACAATGATATTCTAGACACGCATATAGTAGAGGAAACTAAGACTTAAATGTTGGGGTCCAGTACAGTTAGTTAACAATTAGATTAATATTTGGCAGTGTCAAATAAAATTTAATGAAAATTTGAATATTTGCAAATGTAATGTGAAAATTGTATGAAAATTCAACGTTGTTGTAGACGAATACAAGTATATTTGAGAGATCGGCAGATCCCCAAAAAAATTTCCATTTGAAAAACACAGTAGTGAATGCTGGAATTTTTTTCTTCAAGAACTCCAAGCCTGGGGGGATGAGGAATAATTTCTGTTTTTAAAGTGAAACTTCTTAGGCGTCGATGGACGAGCGAGAATGGAGAGTAAAATTTCAAGGACATGCAACGTTTTGGGCATTTTCGTTCCGCGAGAGAGAAAAAAGATATAACGTAGAGAAAAAGGAGAGAGAGAGCTATACCTTATATATATCTTAGATACAATTTAGGCTATTTTTCCTGAGTTTTGCCTTGTGGTTGCTAATTTCTAGTGAGAAGTAACACTGCTACTTTTTGGCGCTTGTTTGTTGGTGCAAACTTGTAGGAAATATATTTTTGGTGCCTACTTTTTGGCGTTATATTTCCTTGGTACGTTTTTTGGTCACAATTTTTTTGGCGTTTTTTTTTTTTGGTCCCTACTTTTTGGCGCTTATTTCCGTTTCCTGGCTAGTCCTTGTGCGTACTATAAAGTGCTATCCATTCCGGCGTCGGATTTATTGGTATTGCCTTGCGGTAATTTGTGCCGTTGCTGCGGTCCTGGAATCGCTGCGTTTGTGCGGGTGATAAACTCTCGGAGAAGTGCGCGTTGATGCCACGGTTTGTATCCGGCGGTCGACCCTTCTCGGTTTTTTGTAAATTTTGTCTATTTGTATTCTCTGCAAATGTTGTGAATTTATTTAGATATATATTCTTTCTCTCTCTCTCTCTCATTTTCTCTCGGGTCTCTCCCTTTTTCTTTGTCTGCCTTGAAAATTTAACTTCTATTACACACGCACTTTTTTTTTTTGTTTTGTATAGAAATAGGGAAAGTAGGTAAATTTGGAAAAGTGCGAGGACCGTGCTTGTCGTGGGATTCGAACTTACACCCTCTGGGATGGCAGGCTAGTGCACTTACACTAGACTACCGAGGCCGCGCACCCATACTACATGCTTCGATATTTTTCTCTTAACTCCTATTGGAGCATAGGGCGTCAACTACGCCTCTTCGCCAATGGACACGGTTGAGCCATACATCCCAGTTCTTGCTGAGACCAAGAGCGTTCATTTCAGCTTTTTTTGAGCGTCTCCTGGTGGTAAGTGGCCTATCCACTCCTCGGCCAGCTTGTTAGAAGGGGCTACAACGCAGAGCATGCCTAGCAATATTGTCACCACTTTTCCTAAGCGCATATCCTATACACTGCCACTTCCTTTTCTCGAATTTCAGTCACCACGCCAAGCTGGTTAGCTTCTTTTTTAGCAGGTCGGAGGTGGATATTGTACGAGAACAAAAAATTCGCAAAATACGGCGCAAGCAGCATTTACAGGAATCTCGTGATTACCGCGGTTACTTTCCATGTAGTCCCACCACATAGAAGGCCAGATTTGGCATTTATGTTAAATATGCGCAATTTTGTATGAAGGCTGATGTTGTTATTTCGCGACAAAGACGCAAAGATGCCAAATGATGAAATAACTTTGTTAATTCTACACTCAACATGTACCTCAGAACCGCCGCCTCTAGTTCTCTACACTTTCATATTGCTGTGTGTCCACTGCAACCGTTTCTGATGTGACCTCATTGAGATGCTGCGCTTTCCTTTTTATAGCGTTGATCTTGAGACCGGTACCTTGAATAAAAGCTGCATGCATGGCTTGATTAAGCACTTGCATGCAAGAAAGTAAGCAGATATCATCCGCATATGTCGCGTATACCTGAGATTGATTGATTGTTTATCTGCTAATGAATGTCTTCATGCTGATTTTCTTTACTGAAAGCAGCGCACATGACGTCCTTGAAGCCCATTTCCATGGAATGACTCGGGTTTTTCCTGACCAAGAGCTGCCGCCCCAGTAAACTAGCCCTATCTAGTGCACCGTACCCCGTACCTCCACGACCTCGAAAACAAGAAGAAACAACATAAGCGACAAAATGTATCCTTGTCGTACACCGCTCAGCACCTGGAAAGGCGGAGAAAGCATGGCCCCTTTGTACAAGGCAGAACGTAACAGCTAGCATCTCTGTAACTCTTCCTTACCAGAGCAATTAGCTTATCTGGTTCCCAGACGAGGTGGCTTCCCGATTGATAATGTCGAAGGCTTTTTCAAAGTCCATAAAAAGCAAATGCAGCTTAGACCTATACTCAACTAGTAGTGTTTATTTGATCAGCGCAAAAGAGTCCATATAGACACTGGCAGATGGATTTGCAGCCGGTTGAGAATCTAGCAATCATAGGTAGCACGCAGATGCCTTTCCAGTTGTTGCAGTCTCTGAGATCTCCTTCTTTCTTTAAATTCTTGTATCTTTGTTAGAAGGGATAAAAATCGATTTTTTTTTTGCATGTTATTGTAGTAAAACATTTCAAAAATACCGTGTTAAAATTTTAAGTCAATCCGAGCAAAACATTTTAAGTTATAGAGCATAAAGCCGAGCCGCCTCAAACATCTGCCGAGATAACTTAAAACTTTAAACGCGGTTTTCTCGAACCTTTTTTTTTAAAGTGCGTAGTCATTGGCATTTGAAAACTACTCAACCGATCCTTTTGAAATTTTGCACACATATTTTACATATAAAAAACCTCCCGCCAACGTTTTTTTTTCGCCATTTTTTTATATTAAGGTGGTTTTACACCTACAATATGGCGGCATTTTTTCGTCAAAAGTCACTTTTTACTTCAAACGACTACCAAATGGCTGAAAATGAAAATAAATCGTCAAAATAAACGTTGGGGGGAAGTTTAACTCATACTTTAACTAAATTATTCGATTTTTTTGATTTCAGATGATTCTACGCTGAGATGTGCTGACTGCTGCAAAATGTATTTTTGAAAAGACGTCTACGTAAATGTGCTCTCATTCGCTCATTTTGCAATATTTTGACATGGAAATTTTATCAAATATTCTTGAAATGTTACTTTATAATATGCAACAAACAATTTAATAAACTGACTTGAACCGTTTCGCTACAATAAATTCATGAAAAAAGTGTTTTTTTTAGCGTTTATCCCTTAGCCCCCCGCCCCCCCCCCCCCCCCTTAAATCTGCTTGTTTTGCAACTTCTAAATATTTTCTTTATGCTGATGATTTGAAAATCCATCTGCGCTCATCTCTACCATCTCATATCCTTCGGTTACCTTATGTCTCCAAAAGCAACTGAATAATGTAGCTGAATGTTGTAAGAAAAACCGTCGGCGACTTTATAGTATTTCATGATTTTTGTATTCAATTTTTTTACCGAGGACAAAGAGCTAAAGTACACTTTTTTTTTGTTTTTGCTTAAAACCATTCACTTGCGTAGGGGCTGCTAACTTCTCCTAGCAACTGTGAGAGCGTTAACATACCAGATGCTTCACTGTTAGATGTTGCGCGCCTCACCTTATTCGTCTAGCACTCCACTAACCTCACATCATCGCCCAACTGATAGGTATGTAAGCCGGATGGTGGTCAGGAAGTAAGCATACTCAAAGTCCATGTAAAAAGTTTACCGGATGACGGCAATGCGTATAATCAGCAACCTTTTGAAAAAATCTGACGGCAACTTCTATCATTTTAAATTACTTGCGCCACTCAAATGGCATTAAAAAACAGTCATGAGCCCTACTACGAGTTGTATTCATAAATCGATTCGTCATCTCTCTATTCATAAATGGCATCTTCTCAAATCTTCATGCATTAGCGATTCAAGCGATTCAAGCGCGTAAAGCTCGTAAATTATAATAAATCCTGTAATGCCTATTAATTTCCATGCTTTCGAAAGCATAACATAAAGACTCTCAATGGCACAAGAAGTAGTGCCTGTTTGTTATCGTGATAGGTCGTTTTGCGAATATACACATACATGCATACATACACACCTACATACACATATGCAGGTTGTTGTTTGCTAGAACTACTTGTATGCATGAATGTATTATATATGGCTTGTTGTTGTTGTTAGTGAACCTGATATCCATAATAATGCGTTAAAAGTTATTTGCATAAAGATGTTATTAAATTTCCCCAGCGCGCCAGGCTTCAATCTATGTTCTATGTAAATCTGTACAGACAGTCAATACTCGCATGTAAAGCGATAAGCAATCCAATGAGTAGACCGACGACTATGCGAATGCTTTGCTCGTGGCTACATAGGTAAGGAATGAAGACCGAGTTAGGCGGCAGGCATAAAACTGCCATGTTTCAGCTGCTAGGTGGAGTAACGACGTTTAATGTTAAAGCTGGACGGCAGGCAGTAGAAGCGCAAAGTGGAACCTATAAAGGCGGCAAAATATGTGGATGGAGTACGTTTTAGTGTAGTTGTGGAGGCAATGAATGCGAAAGGCGAAAGGAGATGCGCATTTCATTCAGTTAAATTTGATGGAATTTTAATTAAATTTTCAAAGGCAAAACGCGTTCTTAAAGACACGAATAAAATACGCGGATAAGGAAGCAGATGCAACTTGCACGTACACGCACACGCACACAAATGCATACATAGGTAAATTTATATGTATTTATAAGATAGGTGCCGCCAGGAGTGTAGACGCATGGTTTTGCAGTTGTGCCACATAGCCATTTTCGCATATGCACATACATACATACATATGTACATTGAGCATAGAGTTCATCAAGTTGGCGTCGCGTAGATGTTGCAACTTTGCTATGTAGGCGCGCAGGCGAAAAGGCAAAACTTTTGTTACGTTGGTGTTGGCTATGTTGGTTGGTTGCAACAGCAATTGCCTACCCGCTTATCGTAGGCGCTAAGTTTGCCACATAATACCAGTGCGTAGGTGTTGCAACTTATGAGTGTACAAAAAAAAAAAGTGAAAAAGAGTGTTAAGAATGTTGCAGCAATTGAAGAGAATAAACTATCAGCTGAAGCAATCGCTTACAAATGTAAAAGAATCTTTAAAGATAAAGTAAGTGGCAAGAAAAATGTTGAGTAATCAGGGGAGCAAAAAAAAATCCATCTTAACTACTGTGGATTTACGCAAGCGCCTATGCGCGTGTGCTGCACCACTTTTACAGCCCTAGTCATATTAATAGATATCGTTGTACAATAATATTTTCTATTTAACTGCAAGCAATCAATGCGCCTACGAAATCGACAAAGATAATTTTTTACTTTTACAAAAAACGGCCGTCGAGGAGCTATGTGCTCCTGACCTACTTATATATCATACAGGGTTGCCCATATTCGACGGACCCATCTGGCAACCCTGTATCTTTTGACAGAGACGTCAGATCGCTAAATGACATACCGCGTTGGAAGCGTCAGTCCAAGCAGATTTTTACCATGGGACAGTACATGTCAGGCGAGCGTCAGTCCAAGCAGATTTTTACCATGGAACAGTACATGTCAGGCGAGCGCTCCCGAATTGTGGAAATTTACATTCAACAAAAGAAGTCAATTGTGAAAACTCAACGTGCGTATAAAAAATTAAATAATGTAAAAAGTGCGCCTGCTAAGAACACCATTAAACGTTTGTACGAAAGGTTTTCGACTGGTGATGCTTTTTCTAATCCAAAGAGGCCAAATCAAAACCGACCAAGGCGATCGGATGAGAATATTGCTCTTGTACGGGCCAGTGTTGAGGCATCGCCAAGAACATTTCAAAATCGCCCTACTCAGCAGTTGGGCATTGCTCGGACCACTTTACAACAAATTATCCGCATTGATTTGCATTTATTCCCGTATGAGATTCAATTGACGCAAAGATTGTTGCCTGAGCACAAGCCTCGTCGATTGGAATGGGCCCAAAGAGTCATCGAAATCCGTCGAGTGCGTCTAATATGGGCAACCCAGTATTTCTTCTAAGGTGATGTCAGCATTAAAAGGAACAAGTCTTGAGTCTATTGAAGGATTGGTTTGGTGGTTGAATTTTGGACCCCAAAGAAAATCTTGAATCAGAGTTGATTTAATCAATTAAGTTTTTATGAAAATTTAGAAATTTTGTCTTATTCAACCATCTGCATAAAATTTGTGAAAAAAAGATAGCTCAAACAATTTCTCTTATCTGGGTTTCAGAGCATAGTAACATAGAAGGAAATTAAATTACCGATGTGACTGCCAGAAAGGGTCAACAGAACCGATTTCAGTGGTCCCCATCTCAGACATTTCTGTCCTCTTGACCGTTGTTAAAGGGAAGCTGCACAATTTCTTTCTTAAAAAAGCGCAAGAAAGATGGAGGAGTTATATTTTATCGTATAATATCTCAAAAGCACTTTGGCCACGATACGACAGAAGCTGAACGGTTACGGTGCTGGTGATCCTACGCCATTCCATTTCCAAACTCATAGCGGTGTTCACCGGCCATTGGGTGATCGGAGCTCATGCGGCGAAGCTTTGACTGCCGTTTAACTCCTATTGCAGAAGCTGTGCGCATCTCGCAGAGAAAGAGAGGGTTGAACACTTTCTTTGAAAATATTCGGGTCTGGCGGCTAGGGGAAAGCCTAAGGCAGTTCTCCAGCCTAGATCCCGTTTCGCTCCTTTACTACATCAACAGCACTGGTTATTTGTAGATGATTTTTCTTCCTTTAAGTTTTGTAATTTTTCGCATGTGGGGGTCGCCACATTATATGGTATCAAAACGGCACTCTAGTGCTACTTGTAATGGGCCCGTGCTACTGTTGCCATCTAACATCATGGAAATCACAGAAATTTAAGGAAGGTCTACTTACTATGACCTGCTAAAATAGAATTAAAGGAAGCATAGTAAGCCTGCGCATAGCTTTTGGTTGATAATTTTTTACAAAGCTCTGATGTTTCATGAGCATCAAATATGCTTTATTCAATTTCACTCCTATTTTTTCTATGTTCATCTTCTTTTTTGTATTTCCATGAATATTTTCAAAACAAATGGTGTATGGAGCAAGTTTTAAATCCAACTGGATTTAAAATTCTCGTATTAATTATGCTTCCAACTCATTTCAATTAGTAACTATTGTTCTGAGCATCTATGCTTTTAAATTAAAAACTAATTTTCTCACATATTAGATGTAAACATACACACTTCGATATATTCCCATTAGGATATACATACATACATGCATACATTCATGCATACATACATGCATAGATACATATTTTGCTATACGGTTAGCAGACTCATTTACCAGAACTAATCAAGCAGCGACAGTGTGCCCAGCTAATCGTGGCCCGTAAGCGAGTATTTGCGCGCTGAGGGTATTGTAATTGCGCTTTTGTTAGTTTATATTTGTTGTAAGCACATATTTTCTTGTTTGTGTATTTCCCCTCAAGGTGAAGACAGACACCTGAGCGCACCGGACAAGCACACACTAACTACCCAAAAACGACATCCGTGACGTAGTCAAGTCTTGAGAAAATAAACGTGCAGTAGCAGTGAAATACGAAATGTACAAAAACAAAAACAAATTCAAAAACATAAGACAGGTTGTAAATAAAAGAGCCTAGCGCAAAACTACATACTGTACATGACACAAACAACAACAGCCACACTTACGTACCAACACACCTGCATACATATTTACATGGCCCATGGGTTTGTAGACAACCACCAGCATTGCGCTATGGAATAGCCTTCTGTAATACTCAGCTAAGTAAACTCTTGCCATTCTGATTGCTGACAGACGGGGCATCTGCATTTCTAGGAATTTGCCGCACTGTGATCATGTGAAAATTTCCCAGTTGGCTGGCTGTGTTGATAAATGTACTACATACATAGGTGCGCATGTATATATTTACTTTGAGTTCTAAATTTTCGGCACATTTCTCACCTTTGCTTTTATAGTATTTTTCACTATACATACTGGTTGTATAGTACCGGCCAAATAGTTTTTGTTTGGCTTATCTTTTGGTTGCGCTTGAAGACACTGATAAATTCCACTAGTCATTGCACGTCGCATCTCTCTTTGGAATTATTCAGTGCCGTAATCTATCTTCGGAAATTTTTTCTACTTGCTGCTGCTGTTAGAAAATGTTTAGTATTGTGTATTAAATGAGAAAAGGAGAAAGAGTAGTAGATGATATTTCTATCTGTGCTATACACTCTTTACACTCGACTATTTGTGGTTGTCTATGTTGTTGTTATTGTTAAAACACACGTTACTAATGCATTGCACAAGAGTTTCCTCTGGCTTTCTCACAGGTATTGAGGTTATTCGTGTGTGCATTGCACATTTACACATACGAACGAATGAATGCTCGAAGTGCTCGTAGGTATCTCTCGTTACTTTGGTTATTAATCGGCATTAGGGATTTTTCTGTACTAGCAGAGAAAAAACCTGTATAAAAGAGTTGCGTTAACATGGTGAGCCTAAACAAAAAAAACACAAAAAATCAGAGATTACACATTTTTGTTTTTCCTTTTTCCATTAGTTGAAGTCGTCACTTTAGTGGTGGTATAGCTATAACCTTTTAACATTATGCTTGTCATTCGCTGTAATTGATGCGAGACAAACACTTTAACACATATGTATGTATGTATGTATGTATGTTATCCTAACAAATGCTTTGGTTTATGCGATTATCACAGGCGTCTAGACTCACAGGTATTTTAGAGTCCTGCGAGGAAATTGAAATTTATTTTTAAAATATTATATTAAATTTAAGTAATTAATCTGCACCCAGTACTGGTTTTCATATGTTAAGCCCCGGTAGATCGATGAGATCTCCTATTAAAAATATGTAGGACTTTTCTTTAAGAGTTGTCGAACTACGAAATTAAAAAATACAAGCAATTTAAGTGAATTTGTCACAATTTTGAAATGCATGCAATGGGTTTATGTATTGGCATGCATAATTACAATGGCAGCCGCTTTCGCGTAAATCACCTTTGCGTAACAGCCATGAACAATGACCGCAGCTCCTTCCACATTTTCAAAGTAATAAAGGCCGATGCTGCTTAAAATCCTCACCAATCAATACTTTTTCGTAGTATACTCATATAGTTTCGGGCGAGGCGTCCTTTTATCTCGGCAGCTATTTTGGCAAACGATTATGTCGCACAGAGCTATTGGAACACCTGAGTTATGTATAAGTGCATACATAAAACAACAATGGTAATGTTAAAGCAAGTGGGATACTGAGGTCAGTTACAATGTTAATGTTAAAGCAATGCTCACATAATTTAAAGAATTATGTTGGGGAACTAAGTTAAACGGTTTAACTAACAGCAAATTTGTATTCTCCTTAAAAGTATTGTTGGGTAGCGAAACGCTAATGAAACTGTACTGTTAGGTGGCGTGACACTCTCAAACAGTAAAAAAGAAGCATAATGTACTAATTTTTAGGTAATAAGCTTTTAGTTTTTATGTTCAGATTTTAGTTCTTAAGTTGATACAGTTGAATAAAAACTTGATTTGTGTTAAACTACCCGCTGTTATAATTTTGTTATTTAGCTCCTGAACATATATATATTTTTTTTTTGAAGGCAATAGACAGTGAATGACTTTGGAGTGACAACGTTATTGACCCATTTTGTTTCCAAAAATGTGACTCAAGGAGTCATTTCAGTAAGTAGCCCTGATTAAAGACTTTTCTTGGGTTAAAATTGGCGATCTAAACTTGGACGATTGTTAGTTTCAACGAAATGGCACGCCAAGCTGCACAGCTCACCAAAGAGTCGATCGTGGTATCAGATGCCTAGACGATGTCAACTGGCAGCCTCTAAGAACAGCAATTAGACCTCATTAGGCTTTTTTGTACATTAGACAAGTACTATGTTGAAACAAATTCTAGTTTAACTCTGCTTTCCTGCAAAACAAGGTTTGCCATTGCCTGCCGAGGGGTGACCTCTATTAGAAAAATGTTTTTCTTAATTTTGGTGTTTCACCGAGATTCAAACCGACGTTCTCTCTGTGAATTCCGAATGCTAATCACGCACCAACCCATTCGGCTATGGCGGCCGCAAAAAAAGTTTAAAAGCTTAATTTGGCAGGGTTAAGCTCAGTTCAAAAATTCACCACAGTTAAACTAGCACTGAAAATCTGGACCTTAGCGGGAAACGAGTCATTAATATAAATGGCTATTTGGCTAATTATAAAATGGAGGACTTGGCAGAAAATTCCTTACAATTTTCGGTAATTTATGGTATTGATGTGGTGGATCTTTAACCTCCGCATTCATTAAAAGCTTTTCTTAGGTTGACACTGAGCACCAATCGGGTCCGTTCCATTCATTGAAACTTCTCTTGTGTAATTAGTAGTAAGTTAAGTATTAGTACTACACCATTTCGAGTTGGATTTTAGAAAGCTTCGATTGGATTTTAGTATAGTTAATTTTAGTTTAGAATTGAATTTTAGCATAGTCTAATCGATTTTATTGGTAATTATAGCAAAATATTTGAAGAAATCGAAGACATTCATAAATAAATGGGTGAAACAAAATAGCCGAAACGAAATACACGAAATAGTGAAAAACGTTGACGACTTCGTGGAAGAGGTACAAAAAATACTTATACCTCTCCAAAGCAAGATCAGAAGATCATTGATTTGTTTGTGACAAAGCCGAACTTCACTGGGTAAAGCTGAAGCAGTTTTATGGAATGGAGTTGGTAATCTATCCAAAAACACGACTCGAGGTTATTTACGTGCAGAAGACCTCAAATTCCGGAGCACATTGAAAACCCCGCTGCGCTTATTATCACACAATGCAAAAATACTTGCATAGGCTAAGGAAAATTCAGAACGGAATTGAAGAAATGTAATATTCACGAGTGAGTCTTCCTTATGGGCGAATAGTTGCATAAGTCGTTCCTAATGTTCTGCTGATAATCGACAACTTCAACGAACTGTTAAACATCCACTAAGGGTTCCTGTTTGAAGCTGCTGCTTCTTCGAAAAGGGATTTTGCCGTTTATTTGTGTTTACCGGCAATTGAAATGCAGTTTTGATGAATAAAATTAAAAAAAGCATCATGGCCATCAGCTGCGAAGATATTTTAAAGAACTAGCCAACTTTGGATTTCACAAGAAGACAACGATCGCGAGCATCGAAGCCGAAGGTGTATAGAGTTGAAACAGCAAAATGGGATTAATATGTTTGATTGGTCTTCACAGTCGCATGGTGGCAACCCTATTGAAAATGTTTGGGCAAAAGTTAAGCAAAAACTCAAAGGAAAACAAACAGTTCTCAAAGCAAATTCGATTGATTTGTAGCCGTTTACTGCCACAAAGTGCGCAGAAATTAATACAAAATATGACTGGAAGCTGTAAAGCGATTAATTTTAATAATAAGCCATTAGAGGCAAATATAAAAAATATTAAAAGCCCATAAAATGTAGTTTGTTAGAATTGAATTGGTCGAATAGTTTCCAAGTTATGGCGGTCACGCTTCCATAAAAGATACTGTAAATGAGAAAATATACAAGCAACTGTTCTTTATAAAAAAAAAACCAATCAACACTTTCTAAAACCTATTTGACTACTCTAAAATCCAGTTTACCTTTTCTAAGTTCCATTTGACTTCTCCTCTAACATCCGCTCTACTCTTTCTAACACCCAATTCACGCTTTAAAAAATTCCCCTGAAAATCTTGTAGTAACCTGTGAGCGACTTCATATTGAGTTTTGAAAATGCCTTAAATTGTTAGTATTGTATATTAATAGAAAATTGCCTAGTATTGGAATTTTAATTAGAGACTTACATAGGTTGGGACAAACATACTCGTATGCAATGGTGTGCGACAAACCATGAAAACCGAGAGAGCAGAGTTTATACCGCCCTTCGTACAACAAAACATTCAAGCACGCACGATTGCATTGTTGATTCGCAAGTCGAAGTTTTCATTGAACTGCAAAATTATGCTATTGTAACTTTTTTATACTTAATGGTTTTTTAATAATTCCTTTGCAACAAATCTAAATCGTACATAGTGTCTGCCAAAAACTCTACAAAGCACGAAATTCATATTTGCCAAAAAAGTTGCATATAGGCAGAATATTTTTGCTTTACGTTAAAGTGCAACTGCCAGTTTCTCTAAATTCTTTCGCTGCCAATGTTGCTGGAACATACATACATGCACACATATACATATACATATGTATGTAGTACTTATGCACATAATTTTTCAATTGCTGCAAGCTTGTCGCCTGCCAGGCTGTCTGCTTGTTGTCTGTTCCTATTGTCGTCGTCGTCGTCGTCGTCATCGTCATCGTTGTTGTAGTCACGGAAGCCGGCTGTTGGTTGAATTTCCGGGCGACTGATTGCATTTTGCACAGCAAAGTTCGACAGAAGGACGCACGACGAAGGAAGTCTACACGTACATACACACACGAGTGTTGATGACGAGTGGGCAATGCGCGCCAATGTCAACGCAACACCAAAGTGCCGGTACACGAACATACATGTGAGTGTATATAGAATATTTATGAGAATACAAATGCATACATTCGCACAAGAGAAGGCTTACAAATACACAAACCACTCACCTGGCTGTAAATTCAAAAAATAACCGCAACAACGTAAAGGTGTTCGTATGCGCTGTGAGTAAAATCGAATAATTGGAGGGAAAAATTGTATGCACACCAACAACAGGCTGTCGTCAGCCAACGGCGAATTGAAGTGAATCGAGCAACCCTTTTTCTTTGTATGTAGTACGCCTGCAGAAAAAGGCTTCTCGACGCTTGAGCTGACATAAGGCAGTAAGTACACGCATACATACATGTGCATGTATATGCATACGTATGTGTATTACTGTTTACAGCTTTTGCATTTTTATGTTGCAACGCATTGATGAATTTTCGAGAAAGGAAAAACAAAAACAAAAAAACAAGTTTTCGCATGCTACTTTTGCTTTTATTTTTATTTTTTCATTTTTTTTTTTATTATTATTTTTTTCTTTTGTCATACCGCGCAACTTTTAAGCAGCAAAATATGACTCAAGGGTGCAATATTGATTGCTCTGGTCATAGCAGCAGCTGTTGATTATCATTTGGAATACATTTCGAAGCCTTAAATTCATGTTTCTTTTTATTGAGCCTCGTGAGGTCGTGCGGGCAATATGTAAATTAAATGAAGAGCATTACCGCTAAATATACAAAGATTTGTGCGTGCGCGTTGTGAGCAGAGTGGCAAAGGTATAAGAAATTTTCACAAGCTGAAAAAGGCACACATATGTACATACATGCATATGTTTTTTCTAAGGCATGTCCCACTAATTTGTGTTCAGCGCGTCCTCTTTGAGAAACAAATTTTAAGTGCCCGGATATTAATAGAACACTTCGAATAACTTCAGGTGCTGATCAAAGCACGAAAGTACATTTTTCTTTTTCACGCCCTTAATCGGTATAATTTATGGATTATGCTGCGGGTTAAACACTTCTGGATTTTCTACTTACTTATACACAGGCACGACAAGGGTCACATGACTGCAGGCAGCTTCATTAATTTCGAGAACTTTAGAATAATTTAGCTTTTATTGTTGGTATTTTAACTTTAACTGCAGCTACACACTTTAATTTTCGTAAATTTTGAAGGCTTTGTTTGTTTTCGGTTTTTTTTAACTTATTTATTTTTTTCTTTTTTTAAACTAAAAAAAATTTTTTTTTTTTAATAGCAGAAGTGTTTTTTTACCTCAGTGCACTGCGACGTATCAATAAACAAAACATCAAATGCATCGACGCATGCGACGACTGACGACGCAGCGCGCAGACACGAACAAGTAACAGCTTCGACGTCAATAGCTCGCCGTATTTTAGCCACAAGACTCAATTGGAAAAGGAAATGGCCAGAAGTTCAACGACACAAAATAACTATTGAACTGCTTGCTAAGTATTGTATGCTTACTTATATATGTGAATATGTATGTGTGCATACATATGTATGCTCAAACACTGTGCCTCAGAATGATTGCGTTTGAGAAGCCACCAGACGGCCATCATCAGTTCTTGTGTGCTTTTTGGTACTTGCACTGCTGCGATTTGTGGCTTACTACGCCACCGCAACGCCTCCTCGTTCCTATACACACACAACACAGAAACACTCAAGCCGAAAAGAAGAAAATTTCCAGTTTTTCATAGAGGTTTTCTTAATTGAGAAAAAAACACTACACAGAATGCGGCGCACAAAAATTCAATAAAGCTAGCAGGAAAACAGTCTCTTCAAGCCACAATCTGTGCCTCGTATTCATGTAGTCAGCGACACAAGCTGCAAAGTCTAAACTATTGGTAACTGATAAGCCCGATTTTTGTAGGAAAAAATCTTTGCTCAAAATGTTCAACATCAAATGCCCAATAACAGTCGGCTCCCACAAAAGGCATAGCCAAATGAATTGAAAAATTGAAAAGTAATTACTTATGCAATTCAGATTCTTGCATTTCTGCACCATGCAACACATACAAACATATGCACCTATACAGGCAAAACCACATTTGTAGTAAGTGGAAATTGCGGTTTTGCTTAGGCAATTAAATTGCCAGTCTGTGGAGTTTTCATGCAATTTGTTACGGCTGTTTTCTTCTTTAATTGCTTTAATGTCCTTGTGAATGTTCATTTAACGGTACATAGTGAATAGTATTTTGCTTATAGGTTAATCACAAAATATGCCGGAATTCATGCATGCATTTCTTGTTAACGAATTTTTAAATAAAGAAGAATTTCGTAATTATGACGGCAAGTGGCTTTTGCAAAACGGAAATGGAAAACTCAAAACTAAAAAAAAAAAAAATTTACAAAAAAACAATAATAAGGAGTCTTTCCAAAGTGCCTCCTATATGTCAATAGTGCATAATTCCAAACGAAACCTTTCTTAATGTCATCTTTGGCATTTTTCAAGTACACAGATGCGCAATTTTACACGATAGATCAAGGCGTTAAAATTATTGAACCTTTTATAAAAAGGGTCGATCTTTAAGAACAAAATATGGCAAAATTCGTGATTTTTTTGGTGGAAATAATCGTTCGAATGAGTCGACAATTCAAAGGTTGGTGCAAAGGCTTCAAGAAAGTGGTTCTGGCGAGATAGAAAAAGAACTGGCAGATCAGACTAGGATTTTTTGTTGTTGTTGTAGCAGAAAGAGAAACGTAGTCAGTGTAGAGTGTATCATCAGTCGTCTCCGATGTCTCTTTCACCGGGAGACCGTCCAGTGAATGCCCTAATCGGAGTCCAACCACTACACATTGCAGATGAAGAGCTCCAGCTTCCCCGTGAGACACGCGTAACACTGGCACAATTACATTCTGGATACTGTAGCAGGTTGAGCTCCTACTTATCCAGAATTGACCCCGACATACCTAACTTATGTCCGGCATGTGAAGGCACCCCGCACGACACTAACCACCTTTTCACATGTCCCCTAAAACCGCCTCATCTAACACCCCTCTCCCTCTGGACCCAACCTGGCGAAAAAGCATGTTTCCTGGGCCTACCTTTAGGTGAGCCTGACGAAAACGACCGATGATATGCTCTACACTGACGGGGCTTCTCTTACTGCTACAAAAACAACAACAACTAGAATTTGTTGCAAATTAAAGTCGACAATTCAAAGGTTGGTGAAAATTTTCAAGTAACTGCTTCTGTCGAGAATAGACAAACAACTGGCAGACCAGACTAGGATTTTATGAAAAGTACGTCCATTTGAATAAGCCAACAACGACACCAGAGCTGAAACACAACATTTGGATCGAGATTGCTGAACTCAATGCGATGATATGTGAGCGAGTAATGTAATTTTTCACATTTAATTGTGAATAAATGATAAAAAATAGTGAATCCAGAAAAAAACCAAATTTCCACATTTTTTATTTTAAAACAACATCTAGGCGCGTCTTTTGAAATACCCTTTATAAGGTGTGAAAAAAATGAAACACTGTGTACACTACGAAATCAAAAAACAAAAAAAACGAACTTTTTAAGTGACTTAGTAGAGGTCATAGAACTGGACGAGTAGTGCACGAAAACGTGTTTGGAAAATTCCCCCAAAATTCTCAATTTATTCTTAAAAAATCAATTTGGGATGACCACGCCTACAACAAAAGCTCTAGCACCTCCTATAGTTTTTTAGTAATTTTAAGGTTTACTATTATATATCTTTGCAAACAAATATGTGGACATGTTTTAAGTAAGTGGCTTTTACGAGTAGTAGTTTATAAATATTATTTATTACATTAAACATGATGTAAAATCTCTATTTTTCACCCTGCGTCGGCCATCTTGGGCTACATAATGAACCCGCGATTTTCTCTTGGAAATTCTTTCAATTATTGCAGATCAGATTCTAAAGAAAAAGTAATCAAAAGCACAGAAATGAAAACTTTTACTAAACATGTTTTTGTTGTGCTAAAAAACGTGGACAAAAGAGTCCGTTAAGTTTGTTGATGTCTCAAAAGACAAAATGCAAAGAAACGATAGGGTAAAATGGTGCGGCACTTCGTTAAAACCAGACAAAACAGTTTGTGGGCATCACTTTTCAGCAACGACTGTCAAGTTCGGGCCAGATCGGAAGAAGGCGAAGTTGTCTAGTGATGGTCTTTCGATGCCTATCGAAATTTTGCATTACTGGAATGAGTCGAACATGGAACAAAGTAAGCCCTTTTTTATTTAAAAAGTTTAATTTTATGTAAACGCGTTTTGATTTAGTTCATGATTGTCGATGTTTCCCGTAGAAAAATAATTGGCCCATCTTAAGGATCGACTTCTGAAACTGGATAAATTCAAATCCCCCGTCAGTCAAATACTTTCTGTGGAGCAGATTAAAAAGTCGAAAAACTCAACCAAAACCATTCATTGGGCTTGGGACGATATGGTACAGGCAATATCCAAACTTCGTAAATGGATTAACATACGTAAGTCTTCTGAGAATGGGAAAATTATATTTTTTGTGGGAAACTTATATAATACTTTTTAAGATATAAGTAGGTTGTCAAAGCTTTTGTGAAACCTACCAAAAGTTGCAGAAATTGTTAAAATCCAACAATTAGTTGAAAATACTAAGTTAAGTTGTCTTTTTTTCTGTATGGTTTTGGTTATCACATAGAATATTCAGCTTTCTAAAACCTGAAAAAAATCATACCAGTTTTGGAAACATTACTAAATTAATGCTTTAAAAAAAAAACTACCAAGAACATAGTAAATAATCCTGCCACGAAAAAGCTCCTCCTAAAAACCATTTTCCGTTCGGAGTCGACTTAAAATTGTAGGTCCCTCCATTTGTTGAACAACATCAACACGCACATCCACCGGAATAGTTAAGTTAAAATTAGAAATAACTAAATAGCATTCATAAAATAGCATAAAACTATTCTATGGTTTACGTCGACCTTTTTTCAATTTTTTACTACCTTATGAGAAAGGGGAAAAACTTATGCCCCTTTTTTCATTTCCTTCCAAATTGCATTAATGAATTTAGTAGCCTCCGAAAGCAGTTGTCAGATTTTACACAACCTTTTTTTACGGAATTATGGTTTGAATATATAGTATACATTTGTAATCAGTCTAAAATATATACTATTTTTTTTTCTTTTCATATTTTCAACTTTGATAGCTTTTCTTCTAAAATTTTTCAAGAAATCTGCTCATGAAGCAAATAGTTTGTAACAATTGTCACAAATAATCACGTTTTGGTGTTTATGTAAAAATTGCAAAGTAGGTGAAAGTGAGAGAGCAAAATGGCATTACATTTTGAGGGGAAGTTGCAAGTTTTTACTGGATAAAGTTTTGCTTGTAAGAAATTGTAAGTGAGAAAAACAGCTGATCGCAAAGTAAAAACAAATTTGAGTTCAATTTTGCGAATCGCAATTGCTAATGGAATGTTTTTCATCTGACAGCGATGATGAAATAGAACAAATTATTGTGGACAAAATTAAATCATGTGATGCCGAAGCTCGTTATTTTGCATTTTATTTGCTTTATTCTTTTTTTAATTAAATACGAGGTAGCTCAAATGAAAAAAAATTGAATTTTTGTGATTTTTCTTGTCAACAAATTGTTACTCTGGTTTTGCGTTCTTGTACTGTTTTTGATATTTTCCTCTTTGAGAGAGAATTCTCGGAAATTAAATAACTGGTAAGTTACTGGATAAATTTTACATGAACGGACCTATTTATACAATATACGGCCGCCGTAGCCGAATGGGTTGGTGCGGGACTACCATTCGGAATTCACAGAGAGAACGTAGGTTCGAATCTCGGTGAAACACCAAATTAAGAAAAACATTTTTCTAATAGTGGTCGCCCCTCGGCAGGCAATGGCAAACCTCCGAGTGTATTTCTGCCATGAAAAAGCTCCTCATAAAAATATCTGCCGTTCGGAGTCGGCTTGAAACTGTACGTCCCTCCATTTGTGAAACAACATCAAGACGAACACAACAAATAGGAGGAGGAGCTCCGCCAAGCACCCAAAGAGGGTGTACGCGCCAATTATATACAGGGCCGTCGAGGTAAATCCGGAAAACATTTCGAAAGCTCTGGAGCAGTAGCGTTAAGTCTAAAACCGCTGATAAAGAGACATATTTTTAGTGTATTGTTTCCTGATTGACATTGGAGTGCCGGAGTAAGTGCTAGTGAAACGATGAGTCGAGAGCAGGACAGAAGAGCTGCGATACTAGAGTCACTTCGCGCCGGAAAAAGCCCTAAAGAGATAATTGAGTGGTTTGGTTACAAAAAAACGCAAGTTGTTAAACCCTGGATGGACCGCGTGGCTGCTGGAAGAGAATATGTGTTTCAGCAGGACTCCGCACCTGCTCACAAGGCAAAGAAGACTCAGGCTTGGCTCCAGAATAACCTACCCTACCACTGGTCACCAGATTTTTGGCCACCTTCAAGCCCAGACTGCAATCCTCTTGGTTATTACGTGTGGGGCACAGTTGAAACAAAAGTTAACGTGAAGCCTCATAACACTAAGGACGCTGTGAAGACAACCATCGAGGAAGTGATGACCACAATGAACAAAGAGGAGGTAGCTCGCGCATGTGGGCGCTTCAGGTCCCGGCTGGAGCAGGTAATTGCACGAGATTGAGCTACCATTGAATAATTTTCAACTATGATATGTTGTACTCACATTATACAAAGTTAAGTGCAAATAAAATTATTTTTGAGTAAATATCCAATAGTTTTGTTTTTAAGCTCAACATTCCGGATTTACCTCGACGGCCGTGTATATATATGTAAACAACAAGGTATCAGTCTTTAAAATTAACTAAGCTAAGAAATTATGTCGTTTTATACAAAAAGAGAAAATAAAAAAAATCCTTAACTGCGATGGAAATTTTGAAAACGCTCTTTTGCCTAAAAAAAAATATTTTGTTCAAAAAGTCACTGAATTAACAAACTGCCCTCGTATGATATCTTTTTATATATTTCTTGCTGAAATACCATATAGGAATTTCTGATTTCTGATATACATTGACGTCAGCTCCAAATCAGTGAAATCATTGTCCAAAAACAATTTATCGGTTATTACTTGCTTCAAAGACAATCGGGAGATATTTCACGCTGCACCTTTGGGGTAAAAAATATTAATTTCTATATTTCTATAGATTTGCAAACACCTCCGCCAACTATTTTACGATTTTCTTTGTTTGTTTGCTTAAACATTTTAATTAAAAATTGCTTTGTGTATTTGGTATACACAGATCTTCTACTCCTTTGCCTTTATAGCGGCACCTTTTAGGTAATTTCTGGATTATTATATCCATAAAACTACCACAATCTCATGAAATGGCACAACAACAAATGTGCGAGTTTTCTGGGAAACCGAGATGGCATAATACATATAATAAGAAGACAGCAGTGAACAGCAACTGGCATCGAACGCAGAAATATGCGGCAAACACCAATAATGGCCATAAAATCCAATTGGCTGCTGGTACAAATGGCTGAAGTTGCCTCCGCACTGGCAACACCGTGGGCAAAAAGTACAAGTAAATTGTGGGCATTGCAAGCAAACTAACTATGCGCCATACACACACACACACACACACACACATAAGTGGGCATGCATGTAAGTGTGTGTTGTGGGCAACAATGCGACGTTGCAACTTTTTATTGCATTGCACCTTGAGAAGGTTATTGAATATCGATGCCGACAGGACAACAGCCAACCAAACCAAACCAAAGCAAACCAAACCAGTAGATGAAGGCTAACTGCGGACTGGGCGGCTGGCTGGTCCCCGAAGGGCTGGCGCGCGGTTCAATTCTAATTTGTTAGTTCGTGTTGGCAAGAGTACAATAAAAATTACAGAATGCCAAGGCCACAAAGTGGAACTTCAACTCGGCATAGAGCAACAGCAAGAGCTATGGATACAGTGTTTCTGCAGTGTTTAATAGTCGCATTCTTAGTGTCCAGTTTGCAGTGCTTTGTTGTGCTTTATGTTCATTCACATTTGCTTTTGCTTTTGCTCTTGCTTGAGAATGCATGCAACTACAGCTATGAGTACCTATACATGTGTATGTGGGTGTGTGTGTGTACTTTTTTGTGCTGCATTCCTATTTCCACAGAGCGCGAGCTCGCAAGTACATATGTGAGTGTTTATTCTACGACTTGTTTGTTTATTTATATTCTTTTTATACTTTTTTTTTTGTTTTTTTGTGTTTATCAAAAAGTCAACATTTGCCCACTTTCGGCTCTGCCTGCCATGGCGACTTCCATCTTGTTCAGCGCGTCGTCGGTGCGGCGTACACCTCATTTCAAGTGTATTCAAGTGTATTTGTTGTTGTTGTTGATATCGTTAGTGCTGCTGCTTCGGCTGCTTCTGCTGCAAGTGCCGTCGCCTTCACTGGGCTGCTGCAAGGTGTTGTGTGAAACGCTGTTGGAATTTCAGTTTGATTGCCGCGTCGATTTTTTGTAAATTTTTTTTGTATTACATTTTTTTTACTCCTCACATAAATTTAAACAAAACAACAAAAAACAAAACAAACAAAAGAGTGAAACACAAAGCGAAATGAAAAAAGATATAATCAAATTCTCATCAGTACTTGAATTGAATTGAATTTGGTCGAGCGAGGTGTGTTTTGTGTAATATTTCGTCTTAATTTCATTCCATTTTTTCTGATTTAATGTCTGTGCAGTTGGGTTGTTGTAAATATGTTTCTATGTATTTTAAAAACTGACGCATTGTTTTTGTTTTTGTTGTTGTTGGTTTTAAGTTTCTTGTTGATTTATTTGTGGTTATTCGCTTCATTTTCGTCGACTATTTTTCCATTGTTGCTTGCCACGGATGTGGCTGTTGTGGTTCAGTGGTTGCGTGGTTTGGGAAGTGTGGGTCGGTCTGCAGTTGTCTAGTTGTTGGCTCAAGCAATGGCTAAGAATTTATGATGCACGTATTCACGCAGGAAATTTCGTTAAAAAATAACTCGTAGAGTTGATTTAGTTCTTTTTCTGCTATGAAAACTTTTTCTTCTGGTTTATTTGAAATTCGATTGCTGCAGTGGATTCTAAAGCCCGCAAGCACACACACACACATACATAAATCTTAGCACTTATTTATTGCAGAATGTTGCAATGCGATTAAAAATATATATCACATTTGTTGTACCAAGTAGCGCAAAATTAATCATCCAATATTTTCAACTAAATTGTTGGATTTTAACAATTTTTGCAACTTTTGGTACGTTTCACAAAAGCATCGACAACCTACTTAAATTATAAAAAGTATAAGTTTCCCACAAAAAATATAATTTTCCCATTCTCAGAAGACCTACGTATGTTAATCCATTTACGAAGGTTGGATATCGCCTGTGCCATATCGTCCTAAGCCCAATGAATGGTTTTGGTTGAGTTTTTCGACTTTTTAATCTGCACCTCAGAAAGTATTTGACTGACGTGGTATTTGAATTTATCCAGTTTCAGAAGTCGATCCTTAAGATGGGCCAATTATTTTTCTACAGGAAACACGCGACAATCAGTACATGAACTAAATCAAAACGCATTTACATAAAACTAAACTTTTTAAATAAAAAAGGACTTACTTTGTTTCACCTTGGACTCATTTTAACAATGAAAATTTCGATAGGCATCGAAAGACCTTCACTAGACAACTTCGCCCTCTTCTGATCTTGCCCGATCTTGACAGTCATTGCTGAAAAGTGATGCCCACAAACTGTTTTGTCTGGTTTTAACGAAGTGCCGCACCATTTTACTCCGACTTTTCTTTGCATTTTGTCTTTTGGGACATAAAAAAACTTAAAGGATTCTTTTGCCCACGTTTTTTGGTACAACAAAAAATTTTTTAGCAAACGTTTTAATTTCTATATGCCTTTGATTACTTTTTCTTTAGAATCTGCTCTGAAATAATCAAAACTCAAACTTTCGTTACCTTCGATAACAAAGAGGCCTTTAAAAACTGCTTCAACAACTTCTTTGACACCAGACCAGGCGATTTTTGGCGGAACGGCATCAACAAATTGGTCGAGTGGTGGGATGAGGTTGTAAACAGCAACGGCAATTATATAATTGATTAACTGACTGATATAATTATATCTTTTTTTTTATGTAAATAAAAGTCTTCGGAAAAAACGCTGCGAACTTATTCCCCAACTTAATATATTTAATTTTTGTTTTTTAAATTTGGTATACCAAGTGGCGCAAAATTAATCATCGCATTTCGTTTTTGAATGGCGCTCGCTGTAGGCGAATGGGCTAGTGCGAGACCACCATTCGAAAGTTTTTTTTTTAAAGCGACCGCCCATCGGCAAGCAATGCCAAACCGCCGAGTGCATTTCTGCCATGAAAAACCGCCTCATAAAAAATCATCTGCCGTTCGAAGTCAGCTGAAAACTGTAGGTCCCTCCATTTTGTGGGACCAACATCAAGTCGCACGCCGCAAATAGGAGGAGGTGCTCGTCCCAACATCCAAAAAATGGTGTAAGCGCCAAAAACTCATCACTAAAACCGCTGCTAATCTTTTACAAAATGAAAAGATAAAGCTAGCAACTATTTGAACCAAGAAAATCAGCTTGTGGGTAGTCTATGAATTTTACGTCTTTTTCATTTTGATGTTATTTTATGTTTTTTTTTAATTTTTTTTTTATTTGTTTAAATTTCTTTATTTTTTGTTTAATTTTTGTTCTTTTAGGTGTTTTTTAATTAACTTTTTTTTTAATTTTTTTTGTTTTTTTTAAATTTTTTTTTTTTTTTTTAATTTTCTTTCTTATTTTTATAAATTTTTTTATATTTGTTTTTTTGCTTTTCTTATTTCTTCTTGTTTTATTTTATTCAATTTTTTATTTAATTTTTTTTTGTTGTACCCCATGAATTTTACTTATTTTCCATTTTGATGATATTTTCTGTTACATGTTTATCTATTTTTTTATCCTCTTTGTTTATCTTTTATTATTTCTTCTTGTTTTATTTTATTTAATTTTTTATTTAAACAATTTTTTTTTTCGTTGTAGCCTATGAGTTTTACTTATTTTCCATTTTGATGATATTTTCGGTTACATGTTTATCTATTTTTTTATCCTCTTTGTTTCTCTTTTTTTATTTCTTCTTTGTTTTAATTTAATTATTTATTTTAAAAATGTTTGTTAATTTTTTTTTTGTATGTAGTCTATGAATTTTACTTATTTTTCATATTAATGTTTTTTCTGTTATTTTTTTTTAATTTTTTTTCCTTTTCTTATTCTTTTTTTACTTGTTTTTTTATTTATTTTTATCTATTTTATATTTTTTATATTTTATTCTCTTTTTTTTCTTTTATTATTTCTTCTTGTTTTATTTAATTTAATTTTTTATGTAAAAAAATTTTTTTTTTGTTGTAGCCTATGAATTTTATTTATTTTTCATTTTGATGTTAATTTATGTTTTTTTTTTTATTTTTTTAATTTATTTTTTTAATTTTTTTTTAAATGTTTTTTTTTAACTTTTTTATTATTTTTTTTTAACTTTTTTTAATTTTGTTTTTAATTTTTTTTATTTTTTTTCTTGTTTTTATAAATTTTTTTATCTTTATTTTTCTTTTATTATTTCTTCTTGTTTTATTTCATTTAATTTTTTATTTAAAAAATGTTTGTTTTTTTTCTGTTGTAGCCTATGAGTTTTACTTATTTTCCATTTTGATGATATTTTCGGTTACATATTTATCTATTATTTTATCCTCTTTGTTTCTCTTTTATTATTTCTTCTTTGTTTTGGTTGGTTGGTTTAAGGGTGACCCCGCATCGGAGTGCCACATAGACCGCAAGTTGGGTCCGTTGTGTTGCCCTAGAGCTCATTATTTTAAATGATTTCCCCACCTAACCGAGATTTTTATTGTAGATTTTGGTCAAAGATATTAATTCGTTTCGAAAATTTGATGAGAGATTCGATTTTCAGGTCCGAGAGTACTGAAAGATTGTCAATTGTTGGAGAGCCTAGAAGAGCGAGTCGACTTCTGGCTAGACCCGGACAACTGCACAGCAAATGTCTGCTCGATACTTCCTCATCTTCGTCCTCGCAGTATCTGCACAGGTCGTGTTGAGGAACCCCGAGCCGACGTGCGTGAGTGCCCAAAAGGCAGTGGCCGGTGATAAGAGATGTTATATGCCTTAGTTCGTGTTTCGAAAGACTTATAAGGGTTTTTGTCTGTTTCAGATTGTAGGATGGCCAGATTTGTCTGGTCGTAACGCAAGTAGTTTCCACTCGCCACCTCCGATCAGCAATGCTGTGAAATTCTCGATCGATGAGCATTTTACATGTTGAGAGCGGAATGTGGATTGTGGGTAAGTTACTAACATATGATTGCGCAGCTCCAGCTCTTGCGAGCTCATCAGCTTTGCAGTTACCTTCGAATCCACTGTGACCCGGTATCCAGATAACTTGGACAGAATTCTGAACACTTATCTCGTTAAGAGATAAGAGACAGGATCGAACCACATCTGAGTGGGTATAAGAGGAGCTGAGTGCTCGAACGGCCGCTTGACTGTCGGTGAAAAAGCGGATATCCTCTAGTGATATTCTATTTTCTAAGAGAGTTTTCGCAGCATACCAGATAGCGCATACTTCCGCTTGGAATACGCTACAGTAGTCGGGTAATCTAAATGATAGATTGATGTGAGGGGAATTGGAAAAGATTCCAAATCCCACTTTGCCGTCTTGTTTTGAACCATCTGTATATATAGTCAGAGGGCATTTCGATTTCTTTGTTTTAATTTAATTATTTATTTTAAAAATGTTTGTTAATTTTTTTTTTGTATGTAGTCTATGAATTTTACTTATTTTTCATATTAATGTTTTTTCTGTTATTTTTTTTTTGATTTTATTTATTTATTTATTTTTTTTAATTTTTTTTCCTTTTTTTATTCTCTTTTTACTTGTTTTTTTTTAATTTATTTTTTTATTTTTTTTCTTATTTTTATCTATTTTTTTTCTTTTCTTATTTCTTCTTGTTTTATTTAATTCAATTTTTTATGTAAAAAAAAAATTTTTTTTGTTGTAGCCTATGAATTTTATTTATTTTTCATTTTGATGTTATTTTATGTTCTTTTTGTATTTATTTATTTTTTTTAATTTTTGTTTTTTTTTTTTTTGTATGTAGTCTATGAATTTTACTTCTTTTTCATTTTGATGTTATTTGCTGTTTTTTTAATTTTTTTGTTTTCTTATTTTTATCAATTTCTTATTCTCTTTGTTTCCCTTTTATTATTTCTTCTTGTTTTATTTAATTTAATTTTTTATCTTAAACAATTTTTAATTTTTTTTTTGTCTCGGAAATACCGAATAACCAAATTCCATGTATTAATAAAAATATTTTACATTATATTCTTCTGTTTTTATGTTTGCTACTAACTTCCAACTCACTCCCATCTGCCACAACTGAGGAGCGCCCTCCTCAGACACATGCGATGACTGTGCGATTACATCACGTGATGGCTGCTTTTCGCACATATGTTACAATTTAATTGTTACGTTGAAACCACTACAATAACCTCCAATACACTTAAAAACAGATGTCAGAATTGCGAAGTATTCAAGCGAGTAAAAAATTAGTATAGTATAAAAAAAAATTGAATACCACGTAAAATTATGTTTAAACGTATGCTGACAAAGAGTTAAGCTTAAGAAAAACTATTATAAATGGTTTGCGGAACACCACACATACACACATGCACACATTTATACATACATGTGGTGGTCATAAAACAATCTATAAGTCTGTTACACACAAGTAATGGCTCGAAAATACAAATCACTGTTGGTTTTCCGCTTAAACGTAATTCGTTTTTTCTATATTGGGCTTTTTTTGTGTGTGTGTTTTTTTTTTTTGAAAACTTTTAAAAACCTCATTTAGTTTTCTCATATCATTATCTCCAATGTGGCAACACAACTTGCCACAAGAAAATTATTACCTCTTTGGGTATACGAGTATGCACGACACACGAGCTCCGTGGATGTTTGGGTCCGCTTGTCCAGCAGCCCAAAATGGTTAGTCGTCAATTATTTTACAAAACGGCTTAAAAGTGCCATTTGTGGAAAACACACGACACAGCTACGGATTGCTGTTGCAACGTACAAGTATTTATGTGCTTTTGGTATGTTTGTTGCATGCACACACACACATATGGTATTTGTTATTGTGACAATGTCGTGTTACACGTTTGTCCTTTTACGCTTGATCACTTGTTCGGTAATATACGGTACACTAAAGGGGGTCCCATTACGAACGCCTGCTTTGAATTGAGCAAACTTTTCCGGGGAGCACTGGGAATAATGCAAGGTTTTTGTAAAATAAAAAAAAAGGAAAGGCACAAAGGAACTTCGGGGAAGTGAATTACTTCTTAAGTTCCTCAGTTCCTCTCAGGCCATGGATGCTTCCGGAGATATCTACACCGCTTGGATAAGGTAAGCGACCCCAAGTGTGTAGGCCGCGAAGATTTTCATTCGTTGTGGCAGATGGCTTGCGGAAAGAGATGCTGCTCTGAGGAAGCAGATTAATAAGATCGCGCCGAGCAACATAATCGGCAAAATGCTCGAACGTGATGCAGCTGAAACTCGGTGAAGCGATACATCGAGAACGTCTTACGAAAAAACAAAGCAGAGGCACAAGAAGACGAGCCTACAGCATGAAAGCTGGCTACAAGTAAATTGGGCGCAGATGAGGGCGAATAGAATTAGTCCTTTATGGATGCTGTTCTGGGCCCTTCCGAAGTAATGTAGAGAGTAGTCCCGGAAAAGGTGTCTCTCCAGAAGGAGAGGAAGGGGTGTTTCAGTCAACGCAGTAGACCACGGGTCCCACGACAGTCGGTTCTACGTAACCGGAACGACCCGGATTTATATCCGGCCAAGGACTGTTACTTCAGCAGCATTCCTGTTATATGCACGGGGAATGTTTATGCTGCTACAACAACAGCAACAACAACGACGGCCGCTGTTACTGCTATTACTGTTAAAACGACAACAACAACGGCCGCTGTAAGTGCGAAGACATTTTGAACCCTATTAAATAAGTAAATATCTCGCCCTATGGTGATTTTGGGGTGTAAGGTAATTTTAGAAATCTGAGGAAGCAGCTTTCAGTATCAAAAACCTCAATTTTTACTCTCAGCTCTAAATGGTGCACCCTGGTAACCTGAGCGACCAAAGCTGAAGACGAGGTACCCAAACCGCGTGGAAGGCATGGTCAGAGCTAAAAAGGAGAGAAGCTTCGGGTGGGGCGCATACAATTTAAAGGTCTCCCTAAGTTTGCAGCCTCCGTCTCGGAGCGAGCGGCTGCAAAAGGCGTCGGCTCTTCAGGTTAGAAGCGACCTCACACTATTGACTATCTGATCATCTTACCCGTGGAGCTTACCAGATCTTCCTTAGTATTGTAACTTATAACAGATTGAAGTCTTTAGTGACAGTCAAGCTGCAATGGCCGATGAATTGGCAACTGTGGATCAGCGGTTACCCCACACGGACCAGAGTCAATAATCAGTATCAGTTCTGCAGGAATCATGAAGTGGATCAGTGATTTACATAAAGAGCGATGGTCCGGTCTAGAACGCTGCAGAGCTGCTAAGTGTTTTGTGACAAGCTCGAACAGAAAACTGTCAAACTTTCTTCTAAAATTTGCAAGAAAGGACGCTCGGTTAATGGTTGGTATTATTTCAGGACACAGCCCATGGAGTCAGCATATGACCACCATTGGAATCATTGAGGACCCGATTCACCTGTCTTACTTAGTGGAAACGGATAGCATTGAGCATTTTCTCTGTGAGTGTCCTGCATTTACTAGAGCAAGGTTGCGAGTTTTGGATGCCGATGTCATGGGAACCAGTAAAATTCATTCTCTCGAATTGGAGGATATATTCAGAATTGCCAAGGAATATGGAAAATTCTCACAGGTCTAGGTTCCTCTATTTCTCTATTCTATCCTACCTTTTTCCTGCTGTTACATCTTTCCTTCCTTCCTTGACTACCTACCATTTCACTTTGAAGACCTTTAAATTCAAAGGGCTTTTTAGCCTGAGTTATTTAGGAATTACCAAATCTCACGGTGCTTCTTGACTCGACTTTTCAATATTTCAATATTAATTTTTCTTGTAACTTATGGATGCAGCACATACATACGTCGGATTTGGAGGTGCAGAATTTGTGTTTATATGGAAATATGGTAGTTCTAGGAAGAAACCTGAGGCTCACTTGGGACAAAAGGAATTGATGATGATGACGGTGGTCTAAATTCGACACCAAAATCATCCCATTCAACGCCATTTAATTTTTTCTTTGAAGCATTTTTGATAAACAAGACCAAAAACCCCAAAACCAATTCATCATTCAAATGTCATCGAATGCCTGCCTATGTATCTGGGTTATGAACCAGCAAGGTTATAGGTAGGTACCCTTTAATTTCATAATAATCGATATAAATGAAACACCCTATAAACATATTTACTATATTTTCATATTCGCTAAAAATCGACTTTTGCATTGCGTGAGTGAAATGAATTTGCAGGCGACACAAATTTCTTGCTGTCTGATTTATTGCCTGTAAGGCAGGCGCTCTTTTACCGTACGGCGGGTTGGACTTTATTTGTGTTTGGTTTTTGGAGCAACGTTCAAGTCAGGTTTGTACTCATACATACATACATATGCACATGTAGCAAAAGAGAAAAAATGCTTAAGCGTCTACAGTTAGTTAGGCGCTTAATATCACAATGTTTTGATGTCGTCGCACACAGCTTGTCAATATTCGTTTGTATTTTAATTTGGTGGCACAAAAACGCTTGTGAAATGAGGTAAAAGTGTAGGTATTTTTTTTTCATTTTCCAAATAATGGTTCATTCATACCCCTGGTTAATGGTATTTTAAAAATAGTATTGATAAATTTCTTCTATTTTTTTTAGTTTAACCGAATTGAAATTTACTACACCCTTTAAGGCATTTAAAAATTTCACGAAATTCTTTTCCTCAAATTACGAAAAATTGCGGAACACTTAGAAACATACTTACACTACTACACTAAACAGGCAAATTCTATGTGAAAAACATGCCTTTCAATGGGACGCAACCACAAAGCAGAATTGAGGTCACAGAGTTAGTGAACAGATTAGCTATTTTATAATTTTAGTTTTTATTCAGAAAGATTTCATTAAATCTATACCGTGTTTTACAGTTATGAGCATTTTAAAAATACAAAAACAAATACAAAACAAATAAAATGTGTTTCTGTGCGACCATGGAATAGACAACTTTATCGTGCAACGATAAAATAGTTGGCGTTGCAATAGTTTTATTTTACAATATATTTCAAAAGCATACAAAGTACCTGCATACGTACATACATAAATACGCAATGCTTTAGATACCCGTATATGTACAGAGGCACCACCACCATCTGATACTCGTATGCAATAAAACTTAACTCACTCAATCGAAACAAATACCCGCCGCGAGCGAGAGAAGGCGCAACACCGTTACAAATAAATACAACTGAGCATTCGCATTAACAGCGAAATTGAATTGCTTTGTTGTTAGTCAGTTGTCGGAAAGGTAGCAGACATTTGGTGGTCCCCGGAAAGGCTGTAGTTAGGTTAGTTGCCGTGTATGCACGTCTGTGCTGTGTAGCAATGGCAGCCGGCAGCGAGCTGCGGGTTGCGGGTTGTCACACTTCGTTGCATTTTGTTGCCACCACCGCACAATTGTAAATTATAGTACACAAATAAAAATACTTTTAAATATATGTATATGTATGTATGTACATGAAGAGATATGTTTGCGTCTGTACGTGGTCGCTGAGGGACATTAACATTAACATTTTTATCCACAAAAAGACAATAAAATAGAAATTAAAATTGAAGGCAATGCTCGTAAACCAAAAACTAATAGAATTTAAAAAAAGAGCATGCAATAGTAGTGAACATATGGACTAGCAGCAGAGCATAAAACAACAAGCATAACATCGTAAATAGTCGGAGGAGAACTAAGCCAGTAGCATTGGGAGCTTTGGAAATCATATTGAAGCCTGAATTCAGGTGTAGAGGAGAAATATTTACTGTAACGAATTGATGGTGATACTGCAACAGCTGATTAAATTGAGAATATTTTATTATACAAATGCATGCATACATACACACATACATACATGCAGAAACCTTTCGTTTTGTATTATATTATTATTTAAATATTTTTTTCTCTTTTTATCTTATTCGATATATTAGTTTTATTTAATTACTTTATATATTTATTTACCATAAGAGCAAGAGGCGATAGTTGCCAAGACTCATTTAATTTATTTTATTTTGTTCTATTTAATTCTATTGAATTTATCTTAATTAAATAATATATGTTTATTTTATATCATTTAATTTTATTTTATTGTATAGAATTTATTTTACTTACTTACATTTTTTCACTTTATTCTATTTCTTTTAGGTAGGTAGGCGAAATGGTTGAAGTACCCCACTGGCACTCCCCAAGCAGCACTAAAGCGCCTGTTTTGATACCATTATGAGACCTACAACAGTGCAGCCAGCCAGAGCTGTTGATATAATGGAGAATTTTTTTTTTATTTTATTTCATTTTATTTTATTTTATTCTATATTATTCTATTTTAATTAATTTTTTATCCTATTTTACTGCATTGAATTTTTATTAATTAATTTTTTACTATCGAATTTATCTTAATTAAATTTTTTTATTTTATTTTATTGTATTTAATTTAATTTATTTTTTAATTATTTTATTATTATTAATTAAATTTATTTTGTATTTTCTATTACTTTTCTTTTATTTTATCTATTTATTATCTTTTATTATCTTTAATTTATCTTAATACTATTTCTTATTTTATTTTATCCTCCTTAATTTAACTAGATTTTTTTTTTTTTTTAATTTTCTTTTGTTTTATTCTATTGAATTAATCTTAGTTTTTTTATAGATTTTTTTTTATAGATAGAATTTATTTCATTATATTTGTGGTATTTTAATTTATTGTCTTTAGTTTGTCGTATTTTATTTTATTTTACTATTTTTAATTTAACTAACTTTTTCTTTTTATTTCCATTGAATTTATCTTTTTTTTAATTTTTATTATTTTTAATTTATTTTACATTGATTTTTGTAATTGTAAATTACAATTTTTGTTTTATTACCGTTAAATTATTTTAATACTATTTTATATTGTATTTTATTTCCTTCTTTTTAATTCAAATCAATTTTATTTTTTTATTTTAATTCACTTCATTTCAATTCATTTCATTTCATATTTCCCTATTTCTATTGAACTATAATAATTTATTTATTTTAGTTTTTTATTTGATTATATTTTAATTTAAATCAATTTTATTTTTATTTTATTTTACTACAGTACAATCGGGGTTGAATGAGCCCCGGCTTAACTGAATTCCTCAAACGAATGAACGCTAAATTTGATTACCTTTAATACATCTAAATACTGATTTTTTTATTTTATTTTATTTAAGTTTTATTTTTAATTTAAAAATTTTTCTTTTTAATTCTATTGAATTTATTTTAATTTTTTTATTTCCGCTTTTTAATTTAATTCAATTTATTTTTTTATTTCATTGGTGGTAAATTATTTTAATACTAACTTGATTTTATGTTATTTCCTTCTTTAAAATTTAAATAAATTAAATTTTTTCGTTTTATTTATTCATTTATTTGTTTTAGTTTTTTATTTATACATTTAGTTATTTAATTTTTTTTTTTAATTTAATTCTACTTAGTTTTTATTTTTTATTCAAATTTAATTCAATTTAAATTTAAATCTATTTTATTTTTTATTTTACTTTATTGCAGTATAATTGGGGTTGAACGTCCCCGCCTTAACTGAAATCCTCGATTGAATAAACAACAAATTTTGTTACATTGAGTGCTCCTCTGTAAAGTGACCACGTAAAATCTTGTATTGAATGAAAAACTATAACAGAAGCTACGACAGAAGCTGTTATAGTCCTTAACAAAGCTATCGGGTAGGGGGAAAAACACGAAGTTTCTTGTATTCGAAATTTAGAAATGAAGCTGTAAAGGAGTATCTTAAATAGAAAAGAGGCAAAGCAATATCAAATACTTTTCGAAAAAAAAATAAGTTTTTAAATTTCATTGTTTTTTAACAAAGTTTGTATAATAAAAACAAAATTATCATACAAACTAGAAAACGCAGCGTCAGCTACATATGTAGGTTTCGGCTGGCCTGTGAGGACTTGACAGATTAGATACGCCGGAGAAGATATGACGAAAAAATAGTTTTGAAGGAGTTTTAAATCAGAAAAATGTTTGAATTGCAGATGATAAGATATGATATATGATATATGTATTTACTTAAAGGTTCTTCAAATTCCTGATTAGAGTTCTATGAGCAATCTTGGCTGAGTGAACAGGTCTTCCACGAATTAGTTCATTCATCTCGGACTCTTCTTACTCTTGATAGGCGCGATAACCGCTTAGCCGAGTTTAACAAAGTGTGTCAGTCGTTTCGTTCTCGTGCTAACCGACGTCAGTTGGAAGCCCTAAGTGAAGCCAAGACCTTCTCCACCTGATCTTTCCAATGTAGAGGGGTCTGCTTCTTCCCAATAAAAATCTTTTTTTTTACCTCATGCATAGAGGTCTGTTCTCAGTGTCAAATATGATTGACGTACGAAGCCATTTGCAAAAATTATAAATCTTCTGATAAGCTGATTAGTTTTGGGCCACCTTATATAATTTATAAATATTCCTTCGTTTTTATGTTGGTTATTTTATTTTATTTATTTATTTATTTTTTTTTTAAGTTTTTGCCTTTTAGTTTTTTTTCTTTTTTGTTTTTGCAATTAAGTTTTTGTCTATTTCTTCTTCCTTCTCCACATGCACAACTTAGGTTTTTGCGTTGTGTTCTTGGAATGTGTTGCAAGTCGCATGTTGCAATATCGTTATGTTAATAATTAAGCTGAATTGTGTGCAAGATGAACGGCAACAACTGCAGTTGGTGTGTTTGGCATTCTTTCCACCTTTGTTTTATTGAAATAATAGCTGAAAATTAGCGTGCCACGTGCAACATCATGCATGCAACCAATTTAACAATCAAACGGTTCGCGTTGAGGCATTAAGGGAAGAGCCATCTGTTGGCTTAGCTACCTGGTGATACATAAAAAAATGTATTTGCAGACACATCCATACATAGAGCAGTGTCTGTCAGAAAGTTTTTATTGCCAATTGGCAGCTGTCGGACTGCTACTGCAAAAGAAGTGACTTTGCTACTGAATGGGAAACAAAACAAAAAACAAAAAAATGCACACAATTTTTTCTTTGCGCAAAGGCATTCCAATTTAATGCACATGCACGCACAGACACACATACCTATATATATATCAACGCACACACTTAGGTATATTTAAGTAACAAAGCACTTTTGCAGATTAAACATGAAATTGTTCTGGCTTTTGTACCAAAAAGTTGAAATAAGGCCAAAATTGCAAATTGTAGCGAAATTTCAATTTAAAAACACATTTCGAGCAATAAATTTGCGATTTATTTCGAAAAAAGAAAAACACTTTGTGCTAGGAAGTCTAAACATTTTGTATTCTGCTGGCATTTTGTATAATATATTCCTTATTGCTCTTAATCTGGTAGCTTCTCTTTCTTCAACTTTTGCCAACATTTGTTTACTCTGTCATTGTTGGTGTGCAGGCTAGCGCTTTCAATTTTATTTCATTACGCTTATACATACACACACGCATGCACTTATTGCTGAGTATCAGAATAAGTATTTTGGCAATTTACTATTATGTTTTTTTGCCAAAAGTTTGCCGACCGAACGAGCCGTCTGCCAATGAACGCCAAATTTTTGCGAAGCCACAATAATGTGGCATGAATGCACGAAAAATGCTGGCGATGGCGCTTTAATATAAAATATATGTATGTATGCATGAGTAAGAGCATTTGTAGAGGTGTATGTATGTATGCTTGTATGCATTAATTCCGTTTAAACTTAAGACATCAGACAAGGAATGGGAAATATGAAATGTTTACAAAATTTATACGAAACAAGGCGCATCGCTTAGTCATAGGTGTAGAATTTTCTCTCAAAGCAATGAAATTTTTGTTGCTTTAAAAATAGTTTACCAAGAATAAGTATGATATTTCCAGTGCCCATCTCAGCTAGATAGTAAAGAGTATTTCAAAAGATGCACCTTTACTTCACTGTAATGTTTCTAAATAGATATGTAAGAGCGCAAACAGCAAAAAGTTCTTCATGCAGATTATTAACCTTGGCGCAAGAGTTCTCAACCTTAGTTGCTCTCGTCCCAATAGCGGTTATAGAAAGTTTTCAGCTTGCCATTTCCCCAGCTCACTCACCGATTTTTTGCATGACTCTTTACTCAGAGCTCTCTATTACGGTTGCTAGCTACGCGATGATGAAGATTCTCTGCTCTTCGAGTTTCATTACAGCTGATATGGCGATTTTTGGTCTTTTTGGAGGTAAAGATGAAACTTTTCGCCAGGGATTTTTACATGTTGTTGACGTCGTGGAAAGCAATCTCAGGTTTTGGTAGTCAGGAGAGGGGAGTTATTTCACACGCACACTTTTATATGTAGCAATGGCAATTTAAAATAGCAAAAATACTCGGATAAAATGTAAAGACTCGGGAGACTACCTACAGAAAAACATTTACTGCAGCATTAGTTGCCAGAAAATTTGATAGCAACAATGTTTGAATTTTATTTCGACGACCGCCTAGATAGGTGCGTATTTGGCATAATCTGGAGCTTCCATTTCCACACACTCCACGAAGCGTAGTAAATCAGGTTATATTTCGGCAATAAACTTCAACTTTGCATATTTTCAAAAATATTTCTCTAAATAAAAAAGTAAAATCGCTCGAACGAGGTATCCATGAACGATTTCACCAGCCCATAAAGCAAACACTGACTTTCTCTGGCTACAATGGCGTTTCTCAACAGTCCACGTGGATTGCACGCTGAAATAAATTTGAGCGATTGCAAATATGGTTCCGACCTACATTTTTTTCATGTTGAATTACCAAGCCAAACTAATTTCAAAACGACTGAGAACTATCAAATCGGCAGACACAGGAAACATGATCGCCAATTTAAAGTTCTCCGCCTCTAAAAAACTACCCTTAGTCATCAGAGGTTATTTTCTTTGCATCGTTTCGAATGGTCAAGTCCTTAATGTAACTGCTGCGATACCCGCTGGGCGGCAAGAACAACTAAAAAAGGAATTGGTTTCGTGTTACTGACTTCAAGTGAACACAAGCATACATTCATGAACTAGACCCAAATCAACTGGGTTAGTAATGTACAAATTAAGAAGAAAAATAAAGAAGAAGAAAAAAGTCGGGCATCAGTCAACGGCACTTCTAAAGAAAGAGCTGCATGAGCATAGAAAGTGTATTATGTCACACTCCAACTATTAACAGCAAACCACTCTGTAGTGCTCTAACTGTTACCAGTACTTAGCGGAATTGAAGAGTATTAAGTTGAAGATCATATGAGATAAAACAGTGAGTTTCATGAGAGCGCTCTCAAAATACCATTTTTTATAACATGTTCAAATAGCGCCACTCCAGCAAAAAACAAAAAAAAAACCAAAAACAAAAAACTATAATAGAATGATCAAACCAAAAATAAATGAAATTTTAGTATGGTTAAGGCAAAATTACCAAAAATAAAAACATTTCACATATAATCTAGTAATTTACAAAAACAAATATACCTTATCTATAATTTCAATATGTACGAGTATATACTTATATGCGTACTAGTAAGTAGATAAACCTGTTCACGGCTTTTATCGGTAATTTATGTATGTGCTCATGCGACTATTTATATTTTAATTAAAAAATAAACACTTTAACTATCTAAAGTTATTAGGATAGGTGAAACGACGATACAAAATTATAAGGCATAAAGAAATCAAAAATAAATGTAAACTTAAAGTTTGCCCTGTTAAGGCTTAACAGCTCTTATTGCAGCATGCTAATTACATTTCCTACTCAAGTTGAGAAATTGCAATTACAGGCGCTGCCGCCCTCAGCCAACAGCCCATGCCAAAAACCAAAGCATTGCGAGACATTAGAGACTTGAAAAATGCCGCAATTCAGCAAAGACCAAAAAATCATAAAAATTATCGCACTTCGCAAATCGACATAAAAAAGTAAAGCAAGTGTTACAAACATAGTTAGCAGAGCATACAAACAGCCGCACACCCCTTTCAATTCTGGCACTTGTTGCGCTATTGCTGCATTTACTATGTCTGTCTGTAGTATTTTTTGCCAACGTTAACACAGTGCGCAATTAATGCAAACTTTAAACAACAACAACATCATCATCATCATCATCATCATCATCATCATCATTATTATAACAATAATGAACAAAAACCGCTCGCAAATTAAACTTTGTAACTAAGAGGGATGAGGCGGTATGACTTTAATGCCGGTATGACTTTTATGTGAATTCCATAACAGCCATTCTTATTTTTCTCCCTTTTGAATTTTCCCTTGTTTTTTTTTTTTGTTTTTTTTGCCTATTTTTATTTGTATTTGCCATTTTTAATTACTTCTTTTCTCTAGCCAACCATTTAGCAAAGGTGATAATTTGTAATTTTCGCCGCATTGCGCGAGCAAATACAAAAATTGCAACACAACTTGAGCACTTCACATTTCGCCGGTCGCCGGTTGTTGGCCTGATTTCTTTGCTTATTAAGTTATTCTCACTTCAATGAGGTAACAAAAGAGGAGAGTGCGAGTATGTACATATGTATTGAGGCCGGTGCCTATTAGAGGCGAGGCAATTGAGCGCTTTTCTGTTATTTAGTTAAGAAAAAGTTAAATTGATTTTTTTTTCTTTCTTTTTCGCAATACCGGTAAACAGATGTTTTCAAGTGGCGGGGTAAATTGTGCTATTAAGCGATAAGATTCGAGAAAGGCTGGTTGGGCTCTTAGTTAGCTGACTTTAGTATGTAAGTTTTTCATGACGAAGATACACAAAAATATAGAGTACGAAATTACCTTTTCGGTACAGATAAGATAAGATGATATGATTTTATCATTTGCACTTGTTTGTAGCACTTTTCATGCTATTAATTATTGGGTAAGAAATAAACATGAAGAACGAAGTCTTGGCAACTTGAGAGCGCGAATGAAGTGAAGATTCTTATTGTTCGTTTTTTCTTTACTCTTATTTCAGACAAGTGTACTGCATTTATATACATATACATGTACATATGTATATATATATATAAAACATTTCTTAAACAATAAAATTTATTCACGAGTATAAGTAATTCGCGTTAAAAACCACACAGCACAGCCTTCGCCTATATAACGAAAGAGAGTCAAGAGATTCAAGATCAAAAAAATGTATGCCAATGCTGAACTATTATTATTATTATTAAGCTACTGCGCACTCCCACCAAAAGAGATATATTAACGCCCAACAATAACAATTCAATTCAATAGAACGATTCATAGTTAAATTCACAACAACAACTAAGTATATGTACGGATCCGCTCATGAAGCAAAAATTCCGCAACAATTGTTACAAACTATCAAGTTTTGGTGTTCATGTATCCAAAAAACTAGTAAAGTAAACTAGCAAAGTAGGGGAAAGTGAGAGAGCAAAATGGTATTTAATTTTGAGGGGAATTTTTACAAATTTTTTTCTGCATACATTTTTACTTGCAAGAATTTGCATGCGAGAAAAACAGCTGATCGCAAAGTAAAAATAAACACGAATTAAAATTTGCGAATTGAGTCAAAGTTCTAAATTTCAAAATAAATGGTGTTTAAAGTGAAGAATAAATATATTTTAGATAAAATTTATAAAGTTTATTTAAAATCATATATGAAATAGGAATCAGCTAATGATATAGGGATATGTATTTTTTCACCACAGCCTCCAGCCACCGCTGCTGCACTTGCCGCAATACAAATCGAAAGCATTGAAGGTATTTTTTGAGTTTTATGCTTGTACTTTTTGGTTATTAACTAATTTGGCAATATATAGAATAGAGTTTAGAAGGAAGCAAAGAAAATAAGAAGAATGCTGTGATTGCCACAACAATACAATTGCTAATGGATTGTTCTTCGGCTGACAGCGATGATGAAATGGAACACATTATTGTGGGCAAAATTAAATTATATGAAGCTAAGCTCGTTATTTTGCATTTTATTTGCTTAATTCGTATATTACAAGGTAGCTCAAGTGAAAAAAATTTAAATTTGTGTGATTATTCCCGCCAACAATTTAGTTAGGTCTTCGTAAAACTTGCAATTGTTACTCTGGTTTGCGTTCATGTACTTTTGTTTTTTTGCTAATTCCCCTTTGAGACCGAATTCTTTGAAATGAAATTACTTGCAAGTTACTGGATAATTTTTACATGAACGGACCTTATACATATATATTTCTCATTATAATTTGCCATTGCCATTTTTCCATTGACTACCGGCCGGGTCTAATATGAGTATCTGGTGCTTTGATTATTTCTAAGTTTTCTGTAATATTCTAAACAACAATTTATTATTTTTTTAAATAATTGGTATTAATAAAAATAAAATTATCTAAGGGAGCTAGCAGTTTGTTTTGCGATAGAGGAAGGGTTAAAAAAATCAAGTGAGATAAACCAATTGGATATGACTCAACTAAAGACCTGTTATAATATACATTTTCGGCATTTCTTATTAGTATTATAAAACCCTGATAAATTTCATTAACCAACTTGAAAAAATTGCATACCCTAATATCTTGCAAACTTATCTAAAAATAACTTTTAAAAATTATTAAAATGCCGGTAAAATTTTAGGTACATTCCACCATTCGAATCGAAACTGTGCCCGATTAAAGCTGGTCTCACGTGGCAATTTCAGATTTTCATCCGCCTATGACCCTACGTTTTCCAGTGGTATCACAATGGACCTGCGAAAGGTCTAAGTGTGTCTTTACGACAACCACCCAACCTACCTACCTATGACCCTACGTTCCAACTTGGAACTCTATGAACTCTGATGATGATGAAATGGGCCGAAGTATTAACTTTTAGGAAGACTAAGGGGCGTAGTTCGGTGACAAATCGTTCGAGAGAGAATTCCATACATTCACTAATAGCCAGGCTAAAAGGCCTTGAACCTCAAATACATTCTCGAAACAAAAATTAACTTGAAACTATTATATATTGTATAAATGCATATGTAATAAATAATTAAAACTGGCATGCCAGGACACTTACGAACTGTGACCATCTTCGGATCGTAGGCGGAGACGCGCTGCTCCACAGCTATAACTTTTCTTTGTACGTTGCGCGCTCGCTCGCCCACCGACAGCAGCTCGTTCTGCAGCTCATCGAATATATCGCTCGCCAATAGCACCAATGAGGCCAACTGACGTAACGCATTGCTCAATGTTAGATTGCTAATTGATTCGAATTCATGATCGGCGACGATTTTCGCTGCTGTTGGCGATTGTGTACGCTGCTGCTGTTGTTGTTGCTGGCGTTGTAAATGTTGTAATTGCAATTGACGTGGTTGTTGCTGTTGTTGGTCAAGCCTTTCACCCGCACTAGCACTGCGTGTTGGTGACGAAGCAGTGGACAAAAACTCCACATGATGCTTCAGCTTTTTTAATGAAAGCACCGGCGGAACAACTGGAGTAGATGTTGATGCAAGAGAAATATCCTCTTCCGTATCGGTAGCATAACTAAAACTGCATGTATAGCCATTTGTGTGATTATGTTGCTGTTGTTGATAATGAGGAGAAGAGCAATCAACAACATCACGCATTGGTGAGGTTGGTGCTGATGTGGCAATTGTTTTTGTTGTAAAACCGAGTGTATTCGTTGTTTCGCCATTCTGTTGTGACACGTGTATTATGGCTCTAGTAACAGTGGTGGTGGGTGTGCGATTAACACCAGCTGTGGGTGTTGCTGCAAGACTCCTTGACTGCTGGTGCTGCTGCTGGTGCTTTTGCTGTTGCTGTGCAGTGTCCTTGGCACTGGTTGTTGTCCTTGAAATTACACCACCACCACCACCACCACCACCACTACTCTCAATGCAGCTTTCCTCTCTCACGTGTTCTCCATTCAATTGTTGTGGTTGTTGTATTTGTGTAGTTTGTTTATTGATGCAGTTGTTGTTTTTACATTTGCCGGGTATGCAATGGAATTTGGTGGCTCGCGTGCGCTCCTCAACGCTCGAGGCGGAAGCTAGTGCCAGTCGCGTCGGTTGAACGACTCGCTGTACGAACGGCATCTTCGGCTCTCAGCGTATTCGAATATTGGCAGAGCGAGGGTATTTTTTTTTTTCGAGTATATGATGTAACTAGTAGTTTGATTCGCGGGAAAAATAAGTGGCCGGATCGAGCCGGCTGAGTTTTTGTTTTTTATGTGATTGTGCGATTTTAAAATGCAATTTCAAACATTTTATGTAATGAAATATTGCAATTTTTTCTAGGAAGTTGGCAGTGTTGGTTTACGGGAGGAGAACATTTCATTATAATTTACATTAACTAAAATTCATTACACCTAGGCACTGTGAGGTTGTATTGGCACTAATAATTTCACATTTATTTACCTCTACGATACCCCGCTTTAACGCTCAACTCTTCATAAATACATTTCTACATGCATATATTTTCTTAGATTTTATGTTTAATTTTTATTTATTTTTTTTTTTTTGCATCATATCGGCTTTAATTACACTTTAACAACTTTTCCCATTTATTTTTAATTCACTTTTACTGCTCTTCTCACACTTGTTTCAATTTCTTTTGTGTATATATACAGCGAAGTATTTGCATTGATATTTAACATTTACTTCAACTCCTCCCTATCGACACTGTGCATACATATATACCTTTTTATACACGGCGTGATTTGAAACAAAAAACTGGAAAAACAACTTGGACCGCATATATGCGTATAATAAATCCTCAACACAGGCACAATGCGTCTTTGCCACTCAGCTCATCGCCCCTTCGCCTTCCCGTTGGGTTTAAGAGACAGCTTGCGATGGAGTCTCTTTTCTCTTTGGATAATAAGATCCCCTGAAACACAATTGTTGTTGCTATCTTTTTTATATAGTTTTATTGCTATTTTTTCTTTTTTGTTATTATTACAACTTTGCTAATTTTGTATTTATTTATATACTTCAGTTTGGCCTTTAGATTTATTTTTTACTGCACTGCTGCTACAGCGGTATTAGGATATGTTTTATCTTAGCGAAAATGTAATATGTTTAAGCTCACAATTTTATTAGAACACTTTTGTACCTCAATCCAATTCGTTTTTTGTTTTTTTTTTTTTTTTTTGTTTCGATGTTTACACTCTAGTAGATAGCCTGTTCTACTGCCTCAAACCAAACTTTAAACAATTGCTTGGTTGTCATGCTTTTTCGCCGACAAAGAGTTATTCAGCATCCACATAATTCTTATTGTTTGTGGCCCCGACATCGCGTGGTTGCTTCTCCTTTATTCTTTGATAGCAGCGTCTGAGACTCGCTTGCATAGCTTAGCTTATGTTGACCGGGCTGAGTTGGTAGGCATTGTAGATACATGGCATGGTGGCGGTGTTGGCAAGGCGGTTTTACTGGTTTTCTTCTGCCATCATACATAGTTCGTCACTTAAATCTGTAGTGTGAATCGCTTACTCGTGGCGCGGAATTCAAACATGTATTGCCCGTAATATCCATTATATTATATATAATATAATTTGAACTTAACGTCCTTATAATGTTGGATTTCGAAACTACACATAAATAAAATAATATTTTAACATTTTGAGCAGCAGCCACATTATTTCTTATGAGAACTTAACATTTTCTTAACTTACACTAACATTGTGCCGCGGAGTATTTTTTTTTTTTTTTTTTTGTTATTTTATTCACAGTGTTAAATTGCTTTACTGTTTATTTGACATTTCATTTCTTTTATTTTATGATTTCACCACATTGTTCATTCTTTTAAGGAAACACTCATTTGAAAATAGGAATGGATGCTGTTTCTATATTGGATTTGCTACTTGGCTGGCTAACTGACTTGGCTATTTGAATAACAAAAACACACTCGCTTCAAAAACGACCACAGCTCGTACTCTCACACACGTTATTCCTACACACCGGTCCGTATTCGACTGAGGCGCGCGCGTCATATATTCATGAATGGCCAGTCGCCGGCTGCTTCTGCCTGGCGCAATAAGGGGCTATTTTTTACCCTCCATTCATGTGCGCAAAGCGTTGGGTACATTGCAAGAAGAATTTCGAAGTTCGATTATCGAAAACGAGCGGAAATGCGAATGGGAGAAACGGGCTCGTTTTTCAGTGCTAGTTGAACTGTAATTTTTAAAATATTGCGTTGAGTTTTGACAATTTTTTCAGCTGACGGTGTTGGGTGTTTTCTTCCATATAAAAAATGTGGAGTAGGCGTTAAATGGAGAAAATGCACAAGAAAAATTCTCAAAAATCAGTGTAAAATTTTCCTAAAACTTCTAAGTAAAAAGTTTGAAATTTTGATGAAAATCTGACGAATGTTTACAAATTTTTTAAGAAATTCGAAACTTTGTTTAAAATGGTTTTTGTTATAGCAAGAACTGTATTTTTATAAAAGAATAATTGAAGTTAATAAGCAAATAAATGAATTTGGTATCCCCACAAAACTAATACGGCTATGCAAGATGAAGTTGCTCAACACCAGCAGCGCCGTCAAAATTGGGAAGGACCTCTCCGAACCGTTTGATACCAAACGAGGTTTCAAACAGGGTGACTCGCTGTCGTGTGACTTCTTTAACCGGATGTAGGAGAGCATCGTACGAGCCGCAGAACTTAATCGCTCAGGCACAATTTTTTATAAGAGCGTACAATTGCTGGCGTATGCCGGTGACATTGACATCATTGACCTTAACAACCGCGCTGTTAGTTCTGCCTTCTCCAAACTGGATAAAGAGGCAAAGCGAATGGGTTTGGTGATGAACGAGGACAAAACGAAGTACCTCCTGTCATCCTGTCATCAAACAGTCGGCGCACTCGCGTATCGGCACCCACGTCACTGTTGACAGTTATGATTTCGAGGTTGTAAAGGGCTTCGTATACTTAGGAACCAGCATTAACACCGATAACAATGTCAGCCTTGAAATCCAACGAGGAATCTCTCTTGCCAACAATTGCTACTTTGGACTAAGTAGGCAATTGAGTAGTAAAGTCCTCTCTCGACGAACAAAACTAACACTCTACAAGACTCTCATCATGCCCGTCCTAACGTATGGCGCAGAAGCGTGGACGATGACAACATCCGATGAAGCGACGCTTAGAGTGTTTGAGAGACCTTTGCACGTTGGTAACGGCGAATATCGCAGGCGATGGAACGATGAGCTGTATGAGCTTTACGACGACATAGACATAGCGCAGCGAATAAAAATCCAGCGGCTACGTTGATTGGGTCATGGTGTCCGAATGGATACGACCGCTCTGGCTCTGAAAGTATTCGATGCGGTACCAGTTGGTGGTAGTAGAGGAAGATGAAGGCCTCCTCTGCGTCGGAAAGATCAGGTGGGGAGGGACTTGGCTTCACTTGGTGTGTCCAATTGGCGCCGGTTAGCACGAGAAAGAATCGACTGGCGCGCTTTGTTAAACTCGGCCAAAAACGCGTAAGCGGTTATCGCGTCAATTAAGAAGAAGATCACTGTGACTTGAAAACCGCTTGGTAGATTTCAATAAAATGTATACTGCTTTTGAAAAATCTAAACAAAAACGTGCTGACCGAAGGGTTTTTTTCAAAAATTTCGATTTCCTTTAAGGGGGTCTTCTGGTCTCCAGCGAAAAAAAAATCGATTTTTTTTTTTGCATAATTTTGTTGTATGTGTATGCGAGAATACGCCACAGAAAGGATTTTTTGAAAATCGCATTATTTTCACATTTTTCTGGGCACCGAAGTGTACCCTCCTCCGGCCGTTTTATCATAAACTTTATCTTTAAACGCGTTTCCCCGAAAATCGTGTTTTTTAAGCATTTTGGTCACACTTTTCATAGTAGTTATACTCCGATTTCAATGGTTTTGGTCTTAAAAGGTTCGGAAAACTTACCGCTAAGTTTCCCCGTGTACGATTTTTGAAATTTTTTTTCATTCCATTTTTATAACCTTTTAAAGTTCAAAAAATGAGCAAAAAAATTTTTTTTTGCAAATTGTTGCATAACTTTTGAAAAAAATTAAAAAAAAAAAATCTGTCACGGGAAAACTTAACCAGGGCAACTCTGAAGACAACGCATATCTAATTTTTGCTTTCTGATTACCCAGGTGGAAAAACCGTGATCAAAATGGAGACCTGTTTCGTTTGGAGGTGGACGTCTTCAGCGCCATTTCAAGGTCGCGGGTGTTAATTTTTTTCAAAGTCAAAACCATTTTTTAAAAGCCAAGACATGTACCTTTAAAATAAAAAAAATTTTTTTTTTAAATATTCACAGGATTTGTCACAATCAATCCCCCAAAAACCCTTCATTTTAGGGCCTCGAGACCAGAAGACCCCCTTAAACAATTACTTGTCGGTTTTTTTCTCGGAAATCTGAAAAATATTTCCTGAGGCCGCCATATTGTTAATGTTGAAAAAAAGCTTCCATTAACTTCTCTTGTCCGATTGATTTTAGATCAATCTCCAAGGAGTTATGATAATCACCGCAAGGGACTTCTTGAGAAACGGGCTCCACAAAAACAGCAATAACTTTTACAATCATTTTTTTTTTTAAGTTTAGTAAAGTCGAAACATGATGCATTAGTGCTACGTATTCATTTTTGTAAAACAAAGCAATTGACTGGCAAAAAAAAAATATTGAATATGATAATTTTTTCGAGCCTCTGACTACCCCTAACCTATTAAAAAAGGCCCGAAAAAAATACATCTGTACCGACTTTTCTCATCACTGTTTTATACTAAGGCGAATCTACTAGTGAATTCGCCTTCGCTGGTACACTCCTAATTTTGTCAATTAATCGATAATTTCCCATTCCTATTATTGTGACCAAAATAATTGTTGTCGTGTAGTAAACAAAACGTTGCGAATGCATATGAAAAATCAAATTGTCAAAAAATAGTAAATCACAAAGCATTTAAGAAACGTAAAATGGGATTCCTTTCAGTTTTAAAGAAAATGCGTCAAAAAGAAAAGGAGATGCGGATATTGCTTCTGTATGTAAAATTGAATAGTAAAATATTATGATTCATACCTAATTCCCTCTCCTCCACATTTCCCTCTAGTGGATTGGATAATGCCGGCAAAACAACAATATTGAAAAGATTTAATGGCGAGTCAATAGATACAATTTCGCCTACATTGGGGTTTAATATAAAAACACTAGAGCATAATGGATACATGCTGAACCTGTGGGATGTGGGTGGCCAAAAGTCACTACGTTCTTATTGGCGTAATTACTTCGAATCAACTGACGGTCTAGTCTGGGTGGTGGACAGTGCAGACCGCATGCGTCTTGAGTCATGTAAACAGGAACTTAGAGTTCTATTGCAAGAGGAACGACTTGCCGGCGCTACACTGCTGGTACTAGCTAATAAACAGGATTTGCCTGGTGCGCTCAGCGCTAACGATATAAAAGACGTAAATCTATATGCGCACCTATAAATTGACTGTAAATTTATTAGTGCTCTATTTTTTCAGATTCTCCAACTGGACGATATAACAACACATCATTGGCTGGTTGTGGGCGTGAGTGCCGTGACTGGAGAAAAATTGTTAGGCGCTATGGATTGGCTTATAGACGATATAGCAAAGCGCATATTTACATTAGATTAATACTCACACTTTGTTAAAGCAAGTTTCAATTACTTTGTATTATTAGGCTTTCTATAATCTCGAACTTATTTTTCTAACAAATATAATTTATATAGTTGTTCTTCCGCTGCACTTTTAAATTTCGGCTTTAAATTCACTTTGACGGTGTGTGTGAAACCTTCGCCCTCTGTTGGAGGTGTGTACTTTTTCTTCATCATATTAAAAACCATATCATTTATCTTTGAGTGCGTTTTATCTGTTAACTGCCTATATTTTATGTTGTGTTTCACTTGTTCTACCGAAGCATTCATAACGAAACAGCGACATGGCACCTTATGCTGCTTAGCAAGGTTTATAAACTTCTTACGCGACTCGACATCAACATTTGTATTGTCAACAACACACGATTTTCCAGCTGCCAATGCTTTTTCGCAAACTTTAAGGCAAGCTTGAGTGCTTCCAAGTACATCCGCGTTGGCAATCGTATAGCCATGTTGTTCCAAATATTCCCGACAAAAGAAACTTTTCCCTGAAAAAGTTAGATTTAAATACAGCTCAAGTTGCATATAGGTACAGAAGCGCAGAAGTGAATGAAATGTAAAATATGTGCCTTTTTTTAAAACTCACCTGAGCCAGGCAACCCCATCATGATGATCATTTCGCAGCCATCTGCCTTTAGTTTCATGTTTTCTGGCTCCAGTAACGGTATATGTGTGTTATTAACAACTTCAATTGGCTCATAATCGGGTTTAATCCACTGCTCTGTGGGCTTAGCTAGGAAGTGCTCTTCAGGCGTATAAAAAGATATTCCTATATTCGCCGCGAATCGACGGTCTGCTAAAGAATGGTCTTTTCTACGTTTGTTTTTGCCAGCGCCACTTTCTGGGCGTCCTGCAGCGTCCCCTACATAAAAACTTTTGGCCAAATCTATTTCAATTTTGTCATTCCCATTTTCAATCAAGTACTGCCACATGCCAATTAACGGTTTTCTATAGATACCCTCTTCGATGGCGACAAATACCTGCACAGGTACACCTAATTTTGTAAGTATTTCTTTTATTTTCCGCTTGAAATCATCCAACTTTACTTTTCCGCTGCCAATACCACCTTGATTGGTGAAAAAGCAAATCTTGTAGCCACTCTCGTGCAATAATTTCAGTTTTTTTGGTACTTCAGGGTAGAGAATCTGCCAATCATCAGCGTGTTTTGGAAAAACATTGCCCGATTTTGTAGTAATAATTGTACCGTCAATATCATAGCCAGCCACTTTGCTTAATGCCTTCACATTTGCATCTGTGTACACCATCATAGCGCCGTTTTGAACCGATTCCCATTGGCCTGAACGTTTCCCACCACTTTTAGTTTGCGCCATTAACTCATCCGTCTTATATTGCATTTTCGGTTCATTTTCCTGTTTTGCTTTCAGTTCCGTAGGTGGCTGTGGTTTGAATTGTAACTCGAATTGATGCTTTCCATATACCAGTTCAATAATATCACCGTGTTCCACCTGGCACTCAGTATTTTGCATGACCATCAAACCATTAACGCTGCATGGATTTATGCCGATTACACGCAATTTCGCGCATGTGTTTTGCATGTCCACGTCTAATTCCAACTGCCGCTTGGAGCACCGCACATCTCTTATGCCAGTCTCTCGCGTGCGTCCTACCATATTTTTGCCGGCACATAAATCTATCGCGTTGTAATCAGACTCCATAGGTTGCAGGACACATGATCGTTTCGGAGATCTTGATCCTCCTTTGCCGGCTAAAGATTGATTGAAGGTCTTTACAAGGGACATTAATATTCTTAGTCGCGTTTTGACTTATCTCAAACAAAAATACTACGTATAAATTAAAATATGCTGGAAAAGTAAAAATAGTAAATAGTTAGTCGCTCTGAATTGCCAATCGTCTCTTATTTAATTGTCATCTATGATTTAATTGAACCGTACAACATAAACAAACCAAAATTAGGGTGGACCGATTTCTTTTTTTTTTTAAGTGGTACAGAACTTTACTATCGACAGAACATTTTATCGGAGATCATGATCGGCGATATATTGTTCCTGAAATGGGTGTAACAAAAGTTTCCAAAAAAGAGAGATACAATGTTAGGAATTGTTGAGTATACACATGGTAGAAAAAGTCTGCGTTCACCCACCCACCCCACATAAAGTATTAAAATAATTTAACGTGTTTATCTTAAAACTCTCAGTTATTTCTTTTCACTTATTTCAAAGAAAATTATTCGTAGAGGGTATGAACAAAATTTTTTGGAGTTTGAGCTGCGTCGTGTTCAGATAACGGGATTGCAGTACAGTTACTTAAATAGGCTGAGCAGAAAAAGTGTGCGTTCATTTCGAATAGTGACGATTATTTGCATGGCAATTACGTTAAATTTAACTTTAAATCATTCATGTAGTTGACGCGGTTAGGAACAAATCTGAAGAGGGAAAAATTGATATTAGAAATACATTTTTTGTTACTATGGATCAAAGACGAAAAGAAATAGATATTGGTGAAAGGAAAATCATTGTAAGTTTGTGGCAAAATAGTAAATTGTTGGGAGGCAATACTCCTCGGTCCAAAAAGTGATAAACAACTTCAAGCAAACGAATTGTTTGGAGTCTAAACCTCGTTCTGGGCGTCCAAAAAAACTGACGGAAAGAGAAGAACGTAACATAACTATTCTTGTGAAGTCTAATCCACGACTAACAGCAAGCCAAATTTCAAAAGACATAGAAGTAAAATACCAAAAGAAAGTACATCCAGATACAGTAAGACAAATTCTAAAAAGAATCAGATTTTACGGCAGAGTGGCCCGAAAAAAACCCTTCATATCACGAGTAAATCGACTTAAGCGGATGGCTTTCGCCAAGGAATACGTAAACAAGCCACCTGAGTTTTGAAATAGTGTGATTTTTTCACATGAGAGCAAGTTTTGCATTTTCGGGATAAAAGGTCGTAAAATTATGTGGAGGAAAAACGGAACGGCACTTGGAAAGCAAAATCTGGTACCTACGGTAAAGCATGGGGGAGGAGGTGCCATGATATGGGGGTGTATGGCTAGTTCGGGCGTTGGAAATATACAGTTTATTGAGTCGATAATGAACAGACAAGATTATCTCGATATTTTAAAAACGAATTTAAGAGAAAGTGCAATCTAACTGGGACTCGGTGAAAGATTTGTTTTCTAACAGGACAACGACCCGAAACACACAGCAGAGATTGTTAGGTTGTGGTTGTTGTATAATGTTCTAAAACAACTTCGCACACCCCCACAATCAACTGACCTTAACTCCATTGAGCACTTATGGGACGTTCTAGAAAAAAAATACGAGAGTGTGCAATAACTAGCAAGGAAATGCTTAAGAACGCGCTTAAAGAGGAATGGGAAGCCATAAAAGCCATAAAGACGCCTTCTAGAAGTCATAAAAAGGCGTGGATATCCAACTAGCTATTCATTTTAAAACATTTCTATGATCTTAAACCTTTTATTTTATTATTATTGAAGTGAACGCAAGCTTTTTCCGTTTAGTTTGAATGGCCTTTTTAATTTTATGTGATCTCATTTTAAATGTGATTTTGTTATTGGTAGCGAAATATGTGTGATAGTTACGTTTAAGTGAACTAAATAAAACTCATTAAAAAATAATACCAGTCTAACGGTTAGACGCGATAGAAGTGAAACCTTCCGTAAAACAAACTGAGAGAGAATGAGACGAAGGCAGCATTAGGAGCGGGATAATTATAGGTTCATTATAATATTGCTATAAAGTTCATATTTTATTTTCTTCATTTTATTATTATTCATCCTCAATGTTTTCAATTTCAACAAATCATACGAGTGGCTTATGATAGCTAAAATATGATACAAATGCTTTGGTTTCGATGTTGTCAACATATCTTTGAAATACCGCGTCAATTGTTGTTTTTGATCGTGTTGTCGATTCAGTGCGATTGTTACACATTTTTAAATTGAATGTTGTATTGAGAACGTCAATTAAAGGAACCGCTGTGTCCAATGCAAAATTTACGTTAAAATCGCCACTTAAAATCATTGGAACTTTATCCTAATCTTTTCTAAGTATTCGCAATACTTCTGGTGTATACTTTATTAAATTTTCGTGAATGAATTCCGTGATGCTATTTATTGATTGATTCGGTGAAATATAAATTGCCACAATTAAAACTGTTTTTCCATTGCTCAATCTGGTTTCGCATGCATATATTTCTCCCACTTTAGAGAGCTGAACCGACAGTGATTCTAGTTGCTGTGCATTCAGATCTATCTGTGGAGTTACAATACGAGCACCGTCATTTTGATTGTGGTATATTGCAACACCGCCTGCAATTGCGGTAAATATTTAAAAATGAAAATATTTCCGAATATAAAAATACGGACGCAATACAGCACACGCGGTTGCTATTATGAGCGTCGTAACGCGTATATTACACAGACGTACTAACATACACACAAACATTCGTAGGACGCTTGGTCTAAGCAAGTATTAGGTAGTGTAGTGTAGGTATACATAATGCCTTCTCGCTCACCGTGGCTCCGTAATACGCAGGCGCGCACACATACGTACTAGCATACATACAAACATACATACGTATGACGCTTGAACTAAACACCAAAGCAAGTAATAGGCAGTGTAGTATACATACTACAATACTCACTATACTAGCGTGGCTCAGCAGTACGCAGCCACACACATATACGTATATCAACATATAACGCTTCGTAGTGTCGCTTTTTCGTTTCATCGAGTCTCAAATCACTCCCAACGTTTCTAAAGAAGTTTTCACTTCAAAATTTCTGAAATATTTATTGTTTTGAACTTTTTCTAATGCAAAGAATATTTGCATAGGTGAACGCAGACTTTTTCTACTATGTGTATATATTTTTAAGCATGACGAAAAAATCTCGCAGCTGTTGACATACGTTTCCAAGACGTATCTATTAAAGCCAGTGTTGGTAGATCAGCGGATTTGTTTTTATTTTCTTTCACCGTGTCCATGTGGCTGTCAGCTCATAATGAAGCAGACGAATTCATTATTTGTTTTGTAGTTTCCCAATACTTTGCTTTGATATTCAAAAGTACAGAGCGTTATTGTTGATCTAGTGCCACCACCAAAGTAATTTTTATAAAATTTAGAATAACATATTTTACATAAACTTGATAACCCTATGGTTTTCTGAAAATTACATTTTTATATGGGTATTGTGGTAGGTATTTGTGTGTTGGCAGGCTATTTACTCGGCGTCGAGTAAGTTCGAGACGTAAGATGGTGGGATTAGAGTAGTTGATTTATTGTTCTTCAACTTGCCCTTAATTTTGAAATGTCAGTGAAACGGAATAACGGAAAGTAGTTGCTGTGTTATGAATGCACTAATTTTATCTATTTGTCATTCATTCCATTCTTCTATTATGTTCTAATTTAAAAAAAATGTTTTTGTTGTTCGAATGTTTTCACTTTGAATAGATTTGCCTTGACCAAGTTGTTGTGGTGTGCGCAACTTCATATTTGTTTATGTACTAGGGCTGTCACAATGGATCCGGTGCACCAGTTGCGAGAACGAATTGGACTGACAGCAAAATAGATTATGTGTATTTGAGTCGAAAGCGCCACAAACGTGCCGTTCGCCAAGCCGGAATGCATAAAAACTGGCAACTTTCTACTTTTGCTGTTCTACAACTGCGGCGAAAATGCTAACTGTTTCAAGAAGAACAATTTTTACCGGATGCATTTCCTATTATATTATATTAAATTCAATACAGAAAATAAATGGAATTTAAATTAACTGAGTCAATTCAAATGCACTCTTATATTTTCAAAAAAGCTTGAAAAAGCTAGGCTTAATCTAGACTTGTCCTAAAAAATGAGTGTGCGTCTCGATCTTGAAGTTATGGTCGCACCCACTGTCTACGACTACCATAGGACCGAAAACTACTGGACCGGGCAGTACACTTTATTCATCGGGAGACACTTAATACCTTTTTAATCTCCTGAACCCCGAATGGCATAGTCCAAGTCCAACCACCGCCCACAGCAGATGAAGAGCTCTAGCTACCCCGAGAGACATGCGTAACTTCGGCAGAATTACGTTCTGGATACTGTAGCAGGTTAAACTCCTACTTACCCCGAATTGACCTCGACACTTCAAACATATGTCCAGCATGTGAAGGCACCACGCACGGTACTAATCACCTTTTCACATGCCCGCCAAACCCACTTATCTAACACCCCTCTCCTTCTGGACCCAACCTGTCGAAAGAGCAAGTTTCTTGGGCATAACATTACGTGAGCTAGGTAGCTAGCAGGGTTGTACAAAAACAACAACAAAAACAACTGTCATAAATTCCATTAAAACGCTCTTTCGCTTCAATTAGCATTAATTTTATTCACTAAAAGAATATCTGTTTTTTTCTTTGTTTCTATGCGGCAATACCTTCATTGTAGCACCACGGTCCGTTTTACACGTCACGTCAGCCAAAAGTGTTGCTGCAACAACCATAACGGACCCACTGTGACGGCCATACAAGAGAGACCCACCATCGGCCGATAAAGTATAGGGTATATTTTATCGATAGTATTTGTCCATGGCCTCTTGTTGTATCGACCTTGAAAGCAGCTGTTTTCATTTGTTTCACTTTAAATTGTTTACAACAAATCAGCGCATGGTTCATTTTTCGCTTTTTTTTAATCGTAGTGTAATAATTCTATTGAAGCTGAATGAAAATTCTTTGCATTGTATAGTGAACGAAATTAATTAAATGTAAAATTAAAGATGGCTTCCTTCGAGCAATTTGTTGTAAAAGTGAAACCAGCACTGGACATGTTTCTGCGTGTACCGAATAAGGCGCACTTAGATTGTTTACGGAGTGAGATCTTGCAATTCAACTTTAGACAGATGAAGGTGTTTCATGTACAGATACTGGCTCCACTGGTTTTGAAATTGGAAGAGGTTAATGGGTAGGTTATACTTTGATTGAATAGAAAAACATAAGCTAAGCTGTCCCTTGCACTTCAAGCCAGGATATGGTCACAGGAATATTGGATTGCATCCGCATTGTCATGTCCAAGCTGTATTTAGATGATGTACAAGAGCTGCGTACGTTGCTAGTAATTGTTTTGAAGCAAATTCGTGAACCTGGAGCAGTTACAACTCGTCCCAATTTAAGTGAGGAACTAAAATTAGTTTCAGTGCAATGCATTGCAGAGGCGTTACGTCGTTCTAGTAGCGATGTACTGGAGTTATTTTACACAAAAGAATCCGCAATGCTGCTGGGTCAGATATTACTATCATTGGTTGAGTTTGTTGAGAAAACCACATACCGCAAATTAATGTAAGTAATTTTACTACATTTCTCTATCATTGCATTACATTTTTTAATTCTTTCAGCATTGCATCGCTTGAATGTCTAATGACAGTTTTCTATGTGCACGATGAAGCAGAGTTCACCGATGTGGTGCTACGAAACCAAGTCGCTGACATAATTTTTATATTTTTGCCTAAAATTATCACAGTTCTATTGAAAACTAGTCTCGCTGATGAAAAATTAGGCGAAACACTCAAGTCTGTAAGTGTTTATCTTATGTACTGAATTTCTCTCGTTATGAAAAAAAACACCAGTCTAACGGTTAGACGCGATAGAAGTGAAACCTTCCGTAAAACAAACTGAGAGAGAATAAGACGAAAGCAGCATTAGGAGCAAGATAATTATAGGTTCATTATAATATTGCTATAAAGTTCATATTTTATTTTCTTCATTTTATTATTATTCATCCTCAATGTTTTCAATTTCAACAAATCATACGAGTGGCTTATGATAGCTAAAATATGATACAAATGCTTTGGTTTCGATGTTGTCAACATATCTTTGAAATACCGCGTCAATTGTTGTTTTTGATCGTGTTGTCGATTCAGTGCGATTGTTACACATTTTTAAATTGAATGTTGTATTGAGAACGTCAATTAAAGGAACCGCTGTGTCCAATGCAAAATTTACGTTAAAATCGCCACTTAAAATCATTGGAACTTTATCGTAAACTTTTCTAAGTATCCGCGATACTTCTGGTGTATACTTTATTAAATTTTTGTGAATGAATTCCGTGATGCTATTTATTGATTTTTTTTCTGTCGATATTCACGACACTTTTCTGCATTATTTTTCGGCATAATTGCGGTAAATATTTAAAAATGAAAATATTTACGAATATAAAAATACACACGCGGTTGCTATTATGAGCGTCCCCAGCAAAACCTGCGTGACCGAAACTCTAACACAATTACATTTTTTTGAATGTTACAAACACATATGCACGCAGGTTTTGCTGGAGCGTTACCGAAACTCTAACACAATTACACATATGCACTCGTATTTGTTTGAAAATCGACTTTGTCACCTTTGGAAAATGTGTAAACAGTAAGCAAACTTTATTCATATATTTTTCCTCATTTTTGCATCAGTAAAATTAAACAAATGCCGTAGCCGAATGGGTTGGTGCGTGACTACTATTCAGAATTCACAGAGAGAACGTCAGTTCGAATCTCGGTGAAAACACCAAAATTAAGGAAAACTATTTTTCTAATAGTGCTCACCCCTCAGCAGGCAATGGCAAAACACCGAGTGTATTTCTGCCATGAAAAAAAGCTCCTCATAAACATATCATAAAATAAAATAAAATAACTGTATAAAAATTTTTTTTTTCTTGTGATTCGAACCAAGGATTTTGGATCGGAAGCTCACATTGCTAGCCGCTCGGCTATCGCGCCATGCTGTCGGCGCTGGCCTAAAAGTTATTTAGTTCGTCGCTACGTGTATATGTAATATTCGTAGCCAAGAGTGTCGCTTTTTTCGTTTCACTTTTTCTCAAATCACTCCCAACGATTCTAAAGAAGTTTTCACTTCAAAAAATATCCTAAATATTTATAAACATTAGAATTTTCTGCTTGATTCTCTTTTCACTTCTACTACTTTTTTATGCTTGCAGACAGCCATTAAAGCACTGGGCCGCGTACTTTGTGTGATTTTCGAGCAATCAAACGAAGCAGTATTAAAATGCACCTATGATAAGGATGTTTTTAAACATCTAATTCATAAGGTTTTACAAAAACAAACCGAACCTCACGAATTCGACGTAGATATGGTCGGTAGTAAAATCCCAAAGAGTCACATAGAAGACCGTCTAAAGTTGATGCAAAGCAATGGCCGTTCCGAGCAATGGTTTAAAGCTACTTCACTAAAACTGCGCATAGTTTATGCACAAACAAGTATTTTGCGTTCACACGAATCAGTGCGCGTGCGTACCGAATATGCGCGCATGTGCTGCTCTCTAATAGAACGTTGTGCCCATAATCTCGCAGAAAACTTTCTGATTTTGCTGGAGAATATTGTAGCCATGTCAGAGGATGAAGACAAATGTATAAATCACTTGTGTAGACAAACTCTATCCCAACTACAACAACAAGGCGGTGCAAACGAGAGCATTTTCGATGAGTATGCTGAAATATTATTCGACGAACATCTGGCGAAATTGCCGCGCATCATAAACCGTTGTGCAGATGTCGAACAATACGCGGAGTTGATTTTTTTAAAAGGCTTTTTTAACAATTTGAGCGTATCGCGGATAAATTGTTTATTGTTGGTGCCTAAAAATTTAGAAATGCTTTGTAGGTGTCTGCTCTCAGCGATGGATATGAAAATAAGCAGCGATTTATTAATAGAAGAATATGCAACAAGGGAAGTTGTTGTGGCTGACTATACCGAATGTACAAAACTTAAGTGGCGGCAATATAAATATTTAAGTAGCGACCGCTGCGTTAAAATAGTGCAAGAGATTTGCGCAATATTAGGCAACACAAAATCAGTCAATCGTTTGGTTTATGATTTCCTATTGGAGCTGTTGGCGCAAAACCACCAAGCCATGAATGAAATACTGTTGGTATTACTTTGGGTGGGGACGGGTATTAAAAAGTCACATAAAAATCATTTGCAATTGGCTGAAATGCTAATTGAGGAAATCTTGAATGACCAGCACTGGTACTTAGCGCTGAAACCGGATGCAAGCTGGCGTTTAAAAGTGGATAAGGTATTTGAGCTATTTAATAATTGGTATGAGTCGCTTTTTATGTTAGTTTTGTTTTTGTATCCCCTTTTGACTTGTAGCCCACAGACTGGTTTGTGGACCGTACTCCTGGCCTATATGAATCGGCGGTGGAAATTCGAATACAAGACTTGGATTCCGATGACGAAACGGACTTTGATGAAGGTAGATAAGTAATGTGAACTTTTAATGCAAGCAAGGTAATCTTTTAATATGAAATAAGCACTTCATCAGTATGTTTCCTGTGCAATTCTCAACTATTTCATAAGCTTACTGATAAGAAAAGTGCACTCATAGTAACGATAAAACCATTTGGCCCCAGCCACACATCAGCATGGATTCCGAAGAGTGTGCAGTACCCCCACAGCACTCACCGCCATAAACACCCAGATAAACCATGTTCTTTACCAAAATCACCCCTGTGAGAGGATTATCCTAGTAGCTCTGAACCTGAAAAAGGATTTCGACACAGTCAGCTACTCCACCATAGAATATGACATTATACAGTCGACACTACCGCCAGGGCTGAAGAGGTGGTCCGCGAGACAAAATATGCCTCATGGAACGACCCGTTCCCACGACAGTCGGTTCTACGTAACCAGAACGACCCGTGTTTATATCCGGCCAAGGGCTGTCACTTCAGCATCATTCCCCGTATATGTATGGGGACTGTTTTTGCTGCTACAAAAACAACAGGTGGGCCGCGAACTATTTGAGTTGTCGGCACTCGTCAGTAACTTTCCGAGACGAGAAAAGTCTAAACAGAGGGAGGATAAAGCAAGATGCTCCGCAGGGTGGTGCTCTTTCACTCAACAAAGTCCACAAGTCGCGAGCCGGCAGTACTTGGGGCAAAGACAAAGAAATCTTGCTGGGGACATTTAATGCAATTGGCCGGTAGGTTCTAAATTACACTGCGCCGGTCTGGTCGCATGGTACTAATGATACGCAATGGGCAAAGCTCCAAACATGCCAAAACACTGCTATTAAGACAGCCACGGCATGCTTCCTGATATCTCCTCTACAATACCTACATAATGAGGTACAGATGCTCCCAGTCAAGGAGCACAACAAACTGCTAGGCAAACAATTTATACTCGTGTGCTACCGCAGGTTTCATCCCTGTAGGCACCTGCTAGAACCTGAGCCGCCTTCCAGGCACGTCAGGAGGCATCTCTTCAACTACTCCGACGAGGTCCAGGACAAAACTAACCGACAACTACTAGACCGGACAGTGTTTAGACATACGCTCAGCAACATTCTTCGGGAGACACTTAATACCTTCTTAATCTCCTGAACCCCGAACGGCATAGTCCAAGTCCAACCAACACCCACAGCAGATGAAGAGCTTCAGCTACGCCGAGAGGCCCGCGTAACTTTGGCGCAATTACGTTCTGGATACTGTAGCAGACTAAACTCCTAACTATCCAGAATTGACCCAAACATACCAAACATATGACCAGCATGTGAAGGCACCACGCACGACACTAACCACCTTTTCACATGCCCCATCAAGCCCACTCATCTAACACCCCTCTCCCTCTGGAACCAACCAAGTTTCCTGGACCTACCGTTAATTGAGTTAGACGGAGATGACCGTTGACTACATTGCGCTTACAGGATTTAGTAAACTGCTACAACAATTAGAACATAGTAACGAAAGCGTATACTTCGCTATTTGAGGTTATATACCAGTTTGTGGACTCGACAAACAGCTTCAATGCATCCTAATATTCAAGTTCAAAATGCCTTTCACATAAACTTAAATATTGAATTACTCTTAAATTTTTACATTTTCTTCCATAACAATAGGAAGCAAATCTCAGCGTGTCACAATTTTGGATGCTCAGTTCAATGTTTTGCATACCTGTCTGGCTTTGGATGTTTTAGGCCACTGTGCATTATTTTACGGTGATAGATTTGACCGTTACATATTTCGCTGCCTTCACAAAGTGCTGCTGAAAGTGGGTACGTTTGCTGTAATATCTTTATTGCCCATATGGACTCCATTATATTTGACTCATCTCTATTCTCAGCCAGTAGTAACACAATGGTTTATCAAGCGGCTAACTTTTGCTTGTTGTCCATACAAAAAGCGCTGAAAGTCGCACAAGTCACACACTTAATTGAAACGCATACGGATTATATCAGTTATCACTTAAATACAATTTTGAAGCGGGTACGTACATTTCCGATTCATTCTTAAAAAACCAAATAATGGTCTTATGCTCCCTGTAGGCACCCGAAAGTCATGCTGCCGTCGATATACTCACCGTTGCGCTACAACTTAGCAGTTCGAGATCTCTGCCGCATTTAGAGAACATTTTTCAGACAATACACGACGAGTTTAGCAAATGCAAACACTCTGAGAATATAAATGCCTTCTTGCGTGTATTTAATGCCTTTTTGAGCCACGTTGAACGGTGGCAAACAACTAGCAATGCTGATGTTGCGTCTGTGCCAATGCAAGTTGAAGATACGCAAGACGGCGGCGATCCGCTACAAATTTGGTTGGATATTTTGGAGAAACCCAATCCATTTGTAGAAAATGATGAAAATGTGAATTTGGATGATGAATCAAAAGAAGCAAAGACTGCACCAGACACTACAGTTGATGTTGATATGCAAGATGAAGAGAGGGATTTGAAGCCACAACTGCCACGTCATATTGAGATGGTGAAACAAATACTAAATCAAGTACTAAAATATGTTGGCTTTTTAGATAAAACGCATCAGTTACTTGCGCTCGAGTGTTTGATTTGTGGCGTACCGTTGCTGCGCGACTATGAAGATGAGCTTCTGCCAATTGTGCACTTGATATGGTCACCGTTCGTGGAGAAATTTCGTAACAGTGATGCTGTTGTTTTGAATCGTTGCTTTACATTGCTGAATGTGCTGGCGACATACGCGAAGGAGTTTATATTAAAGCGTAGCATTGAGTATGTTATTTGTTTTTGTTCTTGGTGACTTATGTACATACATTCAATTGAATATTTTTCCTCCTTTTCAGCGACGTGATACCGTACTTGAATGATTTCTTGAGAAACGCAGCTAAACATAGTCGGTCGGAGACAATTACCGCGTAAGTCTTATTGAATTGCTGCTATTTTATAATTAAATAAGCATAAAGGGTGTTTCAAAAGGCGCGCCTGGTTGTAGTTTTAAAATAGGTATGTGGGTGAAATGGTTGAAGTGCCAGTCTGGCACTCCTCAAGTAGCACTGAAGCGCCGTTTTGAAACCATTATGAGACCTCCAACAGGCAGATATCTACAGCCAGCCAGAGCTGTTGATATAATGGAGAAGATTGATGGGATTTTGGATTGACGCACTGCCCGAGGCTGTCGAAGAAAGGAGCACCCAGTGATCTTAATCATCCAGCTGCCAAAAGCGGACATTTACAGAGAAAGTGCTCAGGAGTCTCCTTCTGTGAAAGGTCCCCCTCAACTTCTGCAATGGGGGTTAAATGGTAACCCTAGCTTTTCCGCATGTGTGCCGATCGTCCAGTGACCGGTAAACACAGCTACGAGCTTGGAAATTGAATGGCGAGGAGTCCAAAGGACTTTCTCAGTCCTCCGTATATTGTATTGGGGCCAAAGAGTTTTCGAAATAGTACATGAAGCTCCATCTTTTCTGCGCTTTCCTGATAAATAATTTGTGCAGTTCCCCTTTAACAACTGTCAAGGGGTGCCGATGCCCGGGTAGGAGGTCTCTGAGGCCAATTCAGTCCCCAACCTGGCAAGCTCATCAGCAATTTCATTTCCCTCTATGTTCCTATGCCCTAGAACCCAGATTAGAGAAATGATACCCACACACCCAAGATATTTGATCTCCTCCTTACAGGAGTTTAGTAGTTTCGTTCTGCACCATGGCGTCCGACTCTTTTAGGTTTCACTATTTTTATTCAAAACTAGCAAACCCGGCCCGCTTCGCTGGGCAAAGACACGGCCGGTCCACGTTTTGGCATATATTTCGAGACCCTAGTCATCAATAGGTATGAAAATTACCCCGTATTAAAGCACTTATCAACAGCTTTCATTTGATACCCATATTGTACAAATACAACCAAAGGTTACCCGAGTCCACCTTTTGACCTATATCTCGAGACCCCAGTCACGGAGCGGCATGAAAAATACTCTGTACTAAAGCATGCACCAACAGCTTCAATTTGATATCCATATTGTACAAACACATTCTAGGGTCCACGTTTTGGTCTCTATCTCGAGACCCTAGTCACGGAGCGGCATGAAAAATACTCTGAACTACAGCATTCACCAACAGCTTCCATTTGATACCCATATTGTATATACACATCCGAAGGTTACCCGGGTCCACGTTTTGACCTATAGCTCGAGACCCTTTTTTTTAATAAGAGGTATCCTATTTTACTTCTAACACCTCCAAAAACATGTGTACAAAGTTTCATAATAATCGGTTAAGTAGTTTTGGCGTGAAAGCGTAACAAACAAACTTACATTCACATTTATAATATTATAGTAGGGATACGGCTTAATTATATGTGAAAAAAGCCGCGTCTACAGGTAAAATCCGCCAAACAGTCGTTTTATGAAGGCCAAATTTTGAAAATGTTGAGATTTCTATGTTGAAGGTTGCTTAGCAACACTTTGCGCTGCAGGAGCGTCCAGTTTTTGATCTGCCAATCCTTTTTCTATCCTCAACAGAACCCGTTTCTTGAATGTTTTTTTTACCAGCCTTTGAATTGTCGACTCATGCGGACGATTATTTCCATAAAAAAAATCACGAACTTGTCGATATTTTGCTCTTAAAGATCGACCGTTTTCATAATAAGTTTCAATTATTTTACGCGTCTTATGGTGAAAAATCGTCCAGCTGTCTATTTGACAAATGTCAAAGATGACATACAAAAATTTAGCGGCCAGGAATTATACACGGCTGAGATCTAGGCGGCTTTTTGAAAGACCCTGTATTTGGTAGAACGAAAAATTTCTAAATTAAGCTGCAATTAGTGGTGCTATATCCATATCGCCATAGCCGCATGCCGTAACCATAAACCGCTGATATTGAAGTAGGATAATTTTACGCCAATTAACTTTTCCTTCATTTTTAATATTCAAATTTTTATCGCAAATATCAAAATGAATGCAAAGTATTTCAAAGCTGCTTATGGTCATGCCGCGTGAAATGTGAAAATACTCTAAGTCGTAATATCGAAGTTCAAACCGGTGTTAGGCAAGGATGTATATTATCTCCTCTCTTGTTCAACCTAGTTCTAGACTTAGGAATGCGACAAGCGTGGGCGGTCAGCAGGGGCATTTCCTGGGTTTATGGAGCCGGCTTGAAGACCTAGACTATGCGGACGACATTTGTTTACTATCGCACAAATACTCAGATGCATCAGCTAAACTACAAGCGGAGTGCCATGCAGTAGCACAAACAGATCTAAAAATTAACATAGCAAAGAGCAAAGTAATGCGGATTAACACCACCGAAATGCAACCCCTTCAAATTGCCGACACGCCGCTTGAAGATGTAGATGAAATTTACTACCTTGGGAGCATAATTAAAAACAAAAACAGCGGACCAACAACTGACATACGCAACCGAATGTCTAAGGGACGCGTTGCATTTGGCATGCTAGACAAGATATAGAGATCAACCCACATCTCCAGGCACACAAAACTGAAAATATTTGATGCCTATTGTTGCCTATGAAAGATAATGCGGATATTCTGGCCTGATATATGATAAGCAACGATGATCTTTAGGCGGCTACCGGGCAAACACCAGTTCACATAGAAATTATGTGCCGCAAGTGGAAATGGATCGGACACACATTGCGCAAACCACGGGATAACGTCGTAAGGGCAGCGCTAGACTGGAATCCCCAAGGAACCCGTTGGTGTGGAAGACCAGCTAACACATGGAGGCGACAAGTAGCAGCAGAGGCGGGCAGAGCAGGGCGTTCCTGGAGTCAAATTAAACATTTAGCTCTAAACAACCGAAATTATAACTTGTTTATTAAGGCCCTATGTTTCATCTAGGAACTATGATAACGGGGGAAACCCCAAAATTCAATAGATACATACGTCTACGGTAATGGTTATGGCGTTATGGTGTGGCATAATCGCTTACAGTGGTGCCCACAGGTTTGATCAGAGCAGCTGATTGCTATGGTTACGGTTATGGCTACGATACGTCACCACTAATCGCAGCCTTAATTTGGGGTTAAACTGCTAAAGTTTACAGAGTCTACGTATCCTAAAGCTTTAAACTAACTTTAATTTTATTTATTTATTTAAAATTATTTGTGCAATAAACTAAATATTCTATAATACAATACGACTCGCAGCGCAAGCGACGAAGGCCTTCGGGTGTCCTTCGCAACTTATGCGAAGAAATTAATGAATTGCTTTAATTAATAGTGTTAAGGGGTTGGGGTAGTCAGAGTCCCGAAAAAATGATGATTTTCAATAATTTTTTTTTTTGCTAGTCAATTGTTTTATTTTACAAAAATAAAAACATAGCATTAATACATCATGTTTCGACTTGACTTTAGCAAAATTTTAATAAAAAAATTAATAATTGACAAAGTTATCGCTGTTGCTGTGGAGCCTGATTCTCCAGAAGTCCTTTGAGGTGATCATCACAAGTCCTTGGAGTCTTATCTAAATCAATCGGGCAAGGAAATTAGTTTTGTTAATAGATAATCTTCTGCCTGATCGAAGCTTTTTTTCAAAATTAACAATATGGCGGTCTCAAGAAATATTTTTCAAATTTTCGAGAAACAAAACGACAATTAATTGTTAAGAAAAATCGAAATTTTTGGAAAAAAAATCCTTCAATCAGGCACGCGTTTTTTCAGTTTTTCAAAAGCAATATAACTTGAACTTTACCAAGCGGTTTTTAAGTTGCAGTGATCATCAGTTCAAAAAACATAGTTTTGAGAAAAACGTATTTCAAGTTTTGCGAACGCTTGGAGGGTCCAAGCGCCCTTTGTTAATTGTTGAATAACTCGAAAAGTTTTTGTCGGATTCACTTCAAATTTTCACACAATATTTTTAAGATATTATTTTGTATGAAAATGCAAAAACAACTGACTATCCCTAACCCTTAAATAAATTAGCTTTACTAAAATTTGCTTACCCTGCATCATTTTTCAAACTATCAACTTCTCTAATTATTTAATTAAATTTCTCCCTCAGCCAAACACAAGAGTATAAACTACAACGCATTCTGCTTGCTAACTTTGCCAATCTCATTGAAAGCATACAAATCGATGGCAGGCATTTAAATGAAATCGCCGAAAATGTGTCTTTATACCTTGCAAATGAGCAGCCGAGGGAACTGCAAGAGTTAGCGATTCAGTTTTACAAAAGTCTTCACTTATATGATGGACCGCTGGCGTACATGGTTGTGGTACAGAAAGCTCATATAAGCAACTATAAGGAGAATGCAGAAAAAGTGCTGAAGAATCTGTTTAAGACCGAAAATCTAGCTGTAATTAAGTAATGTAATTGGTTAAGAAATATAAAACTATTATTTTTATAAGAAATACTTTTCATCTGTGTTTTTTGAGTAGTTTAGAAGCAATTCAAAATCCTACTAACGACGACTACTACTAACCTGCCGCAGTAAGGGAAGTTCATTACAAGTATGCGTCAAAGATCATCTGAATATGGATGCCAAGTCATAAAAATATAGCAGGAAATGAACTAGCGAATACGGCAAAATATATATTAATAAGCGGTAGACCTTTCCAAATTCATACCATTCCCATGGCAGCCGGTTCTACTTTACCGCAATGACTCGGATTTTTCCCGATCAAGGGCTGCCGCCCCAGTAAACTAGGCTTGTCTGGTTCACCGTGCATACCTATACATATTTAAATAGAGAAAAGAACCAGAAAGTTTTGTTTTCAAAACTGATTTTTCCAAACTGAAATAAAAAAAAAAAACATTTTTAATTATGCAGGAGTAAATTTCTATTATTATTTTTATTTTTTATTTATTTTTTTTTTTGAAAAGTAATAAAATATTGGTGGGGACTACCACGGGTGTATGGGTTCGAAACGCCAGGCATGAAGAACCAAATGATATAAGAAGTTATTTTCAATAGCCCTTTTTGCAATGGCAATCTCCGAGTGTATTTCTACAACAAAAAAGGTCCTTATAAACAATTATCAGCCGTTCGGAGGCTTCATAAAACTGTTGATCTCGTCTTTTTGGGGACCAATTCCACATGCACATCACAAACACCCCAAAAATATAGTCCATAGGGCGGCTTGAAGGCAGTTTATCCTCGATAAGAATACGAATTTCGATACTTGTGCCATTCGATGCCGATAGTTTTAAAATTGTTTTAAATTAAAAAAATTTTTATATATTCGCCATTGCTGTTTACAACCCCTTCCCACCTCTCGACCAATTTGTTGATGCCGTTCCGCCAAAAATCGCCTGGTTTGGTGTCAAAGAAGTTGTTGAGCCAGTTTTTAAAGGCCTCTTTGTTATCGAAGGTAACGCCTAACGCTTTTGATATGGTTTGACAGGGAGCGGAAAAGATGGTAATCGGTCAGTGCAAGATCCGGAGAACACATCGGATACTGAAGGACCTCCTATTCGAGCTCTTGGAATGCGGCTTTGACGACTTGTGCAACATGTGGCCTGCCTTTCTCGGGAAGGAGTATGGTTTGACCATGTCGATCAAGTCTTTTCAGCCGAATAGCCTCATTCACGTGGGGTAGCTGAGCAATGTAGAGCTCCTTGTTGACCGTGACATTCTTTTCGAGCACTTCCCAGTGCACCATGCCCTCCCAGTCCCACCAAACACATATCATGATCTTCTTTGGATGAAGATTCGGCTTGACTCTCGGCTTTGGCGTATCTCGTGGAGCCACCCACTCCTTTCTTTGCTTCATATTAACGTATAGGCACCATTTTTCATCTCTCGCGACGATTCAGTACAAAAAGCGCTGTTTATGACTGTGTGTTGTTGCCCGATGGCAGCCGAGATGCTGAGAAGCAATTTGAAGGCGATTTTCTTTGTTTTTTTTTTTCTATTGAGCTCGTGAGGCTCCGAATTTTTCGGTAAATCCCATAAAAAGAAAGGCATGAAGATGATTGAGAATCGTTTTATGATCGCAGCTCATTTTTTCCGCCAATTCACGACTGGTTTGGCGACGGTTCTCCTTCAAAAGTTATTTGAGAGGTTCTTCATCGAATTCAGAAGGCCTTCCGCTGCGGGACGTGCCATCGTCGTAATTTTTAAACTTTGCAAACCATTTCTGTGCTGTAGACTCGCCTATGACAGCATCTCCATACACGTCGCAAAAGTCCCGGTCACGATTATAAAACCAATCTTGCTATACGGAGTCCTTGTCTGGTGGAACTCGCTAGAAAGGATGGTATCAGTTAAGAAGCTGGAGAAGGTACAAAGGTCTGCCCTCATTGGAATCAGTGGGGCTCTCCGTACCACTCCTACTCTAGCGCTTAACGCTATGCTGAATGTGGCGCCCGTGAACATTGTAGGAAAAACTACCGCTGCACGCGCCGCAATCAGATTAAGGTGTTCGGGCCTTAGGCTAGACTTAAGTTACGGACACTCTAGCATTCTTAAAAACTTTGAGTTCATCCCTAGGGTGCTGGACCACTGTACACCCACGCTAGGTCCGAGCGGACCTTTTTCTACCCACATTTCCTCAAGGGATGAGTGGGCGGGGTGCAACATTCGGCGGCAAGGCATGGCAAACATGTTCACGGATGGCTCGAAGTTGGACGGAAGGGTTGGTGGGGGAGTATTCTGTAAGGAGCCTCCCATCAAACTTAAATTTAGGCTCCCGGACCACTGTAGTGTTTTCCAAGCGGGGGTATCCGCAATTAAGGAAGCGGTGGACTGGTTGCTCAATTCGGTAATTACCGTTAAGGAAGTAAATATCTACTCCGATAGCCAATCGGCAATTAGGGCCTTGGGCTCGCTGTTTGTGCGCTCGAGATTGGTCGGAGAATGTCTGGCTTCTCTCTCGATTGCATCCGAATACTTCATCATCAGGCTCATTTGGGTTCCCGGGCACAGCGGCACAGCGGCATAGAGGGAAACTGCTGGGCTGATGAGCTGGCTAGACAGGGAACTTTGGAGACGGTTTCGTCGCGAAATGAGAGAATTGGGGTTCCCCTGAGAACCTGTGGTCGGCTCCTGGAAAGATGGGCCTCGAGTCAACTCATCGAGCGCTGGGCTACTGCGCAAACGTGCAAGGTCGCGAGATCCTTCTGGCCACGGGTAGATCGGGGACGCTCAAGGGAACTCCTAAAGCTAACAAAACCCCAGCTCTCAAATTTGGTGGGCATCCTTACCGGACACTGTCCGTTAGGTGTTCACGCCGTAAGGCTTGGGATTGCCTCAAGTCCGTTCTGCAGAAACTGTCTGGAGGACGAGGTGGAATCATCTCAACACCTTCTTCTCAGCTGCCCTGCTCTTGTCTGGCAAAGACTTAGATATCTGGGCTCTCACTTTTTCGCTACGCCTGCGGATATAGCCGGTGTAGATATCATAAAGTTGGTGAAGTTCATTAGTAGCTTGTTACGGCTAACTACAAACGCAAATCAGCCCCCGTCGGCGCCGTCGTAAAATGTATGGTCATCATCGTATCTAATCCCAAGGCTCCTTCTTCCTTCCCATCTCCTTTCCCATCTCCCATGTATGGCACCACAATGGACGAATTTACTAACATTTGTCCAAGTGAGCCCTTTAGCTAGGGCAGCCATTTAACCTAACCTAACCCGGTCTGCTTCGGCAGTTTTTTTTTTTATGAAAAGCAAAGAAAGGCGAAAGGCAGGTGTCTAAAATGTTGATTTTTTTCTCCTGGGTATTCCACTTCTAAGCCTTAAAATTAATTAATATATTAAAAAAAAAATATATATATTTATTTAGAAAAAAAAAAAAAAATATATAAAAAAAGAGTTCTGTCGAATAAATACTTACCCTTTGCCCAACAGCAAACGATTCGTTGTAAAATAAAAGATATAAAAACGCTATGAACTTATTCCCCAACCCAATACATGTACTATGTACATATACAGTCCGGTTCACTAGATTCTTCTTCTTGATTGGCACGATTTTGGCCGAGTTTAACAAAGCGCGCCAGTCGCTTCTTTATCGTTCTAACCGTCGCCAGTTGGACACACCAAGTGGACTAAGTCCTTCCCCAACTGATCTTTCCAACGCAAAGGAGACGTTCCTCTTCCTCTGCTACCACCAGCTGGTACCGCATCGAGCACTTTCAAAGCCAGAGCGTTTGTATCCATTCGGACGACATGACCCAGCTAACATAGCCGCTGGATCTTTATTCGCTGCGCTATGTCTATGTCATCGTAAAGTTCATACAGCCCATTGTTCCATCGCCTGCGATACTCGCCGTCACCAACGTGCAAAGGTCAAAAAATCTTCCGCATAGTCTTTTTATCAAACACTCCAAACGACGCCTCATCAGATGTTGTCATTGTGTAAGCTTCTGCGCCATAGGACGGGCATGATGAGAGACTTATAGAGTGTTAGTTTTGTTCGTCCAAAGAGGACTTTACTACTCAATTGCCTATTAGTCCAAAGTAGCACCTGTTGGCAAGAGAGATTCCTCTCTGGTTCCTAGATAAACGAAGCCTCTTACAACCTCGAAATCTTTACTGTCAACAGTGACGTGGGTGCCAAGTCCCCACAAGTGGGAAAAGTCCCTGATTGCCATTCACTTGGGAATAGCCAGGACGATTCTTTTGCATACCATCCAAGTAGCTCACAACTTCCCGGGTCCAGAGGATAGCTCTCGTGCATCCTTTTGAGAGCGAGCTAATGTGAGAAGGCGAAACAACCCATGATGCAGGGTTGTGCGTTAGGTTTGGGACCCGCCACATAAAAATCCTCCCCCAATCAAAACAAAGCCTCAAATGAAAACTGCTTTGACTATTATTAGCAGTAGGAAAAAACTCCGACTTATGCAAAATTTTTATGTATATGTGTGTTCTTATTTCATGATTTGTTGGATACCAAATAAATTTGTTTAGTTTATTTTAATCTTAGTATATTTTGTGTTTTAAAAAAATTTCGCTTTCTTGTTTTACCAATGAGTTTTTAACATGGATCATTTCTGTTAGGTCGAGCATTTGTAAAACCAGCACACGGATCACATTCATCAAAGTCTTGAACCGTTGGACAGCAAGGACTACAAGGATCGCAAGCATTGGAGTTATTGCGCGAACGAATTTGTTCAAAGAATGGCGCATAATTTGCCAAACCAGAGAGGCCTCTAGACGATGTTGATGTATATTTACCCGTCGCACCTCCTCTACGAGGAGCTGAAGAAGACATATCTGTCGAGGGTATTGTAGATGCAAATGATATCGGCGATATATCATTGATATCTTGTACTGGTCTTCGTTGCCTTGATCGCTGTGATGGCGGCCCCGAAGGAGCTGATGACATTTTCCGTTGCTGCGGACGTCTTGCGGATCGAGAGCCAGATGGAAATGAAGTGCCTTGTTGCGAACGTCCTGTTGTAGACATTCGCATAGATGGTGGACTAGGTGGCATTGAAATATCACCAAGATTTTCACTCGGTAGTGACATACTTCGTCTTTGACCTTGACTGCCTGTTGGGCCTTCCGTAGCACCGTTCGTATATATCTGCGTAATAGAATGAACTGACGTAGTTATTTTGAGTTGCTCTTGTGCAGCATCAATTAATGGTGATTGTCCCCGCTGCCGTGGAGATCTAAATGGTTTATCCTCTCTCGTACCCGGCGTTACGCTGTGCTCTTGTTGATAGGATCCACTTTGTTTTATTGTAGTATGCGTTTTCTCCACAGTGGCTGGACCTCCTCTACCTTCGGAACCAGATCGAATGTTACCATTTCTCGAAGCATTGCCTCTTGCTGAATCCTCTTGACTATACGATAGACGACGTCTGGCCGGCTGGGGCCTTGGTGTACCAACCGATTGTTGGGTGGATTGCATTTCCGGCAATGTTGGCATAGATTCATCAGCTATTCTCGGATCTAAGAGGAATCGCCTATCGAGAGGGGATTCATATGACATATCCTCCAAAGTCGGCATACTGATACTTGAAATGTGTTCACTAGCTGGCGATCTGTAAGAAGGCGTCGATATATTTCCTAGCAATTCACTTGGCAAGTCTGTAGGGAAAACAGGTGTCCTGGGTGGCGGAGTCTGCTGGTATGATGGCTGACTTATGTCGTCAAGTCTTTCGGAAGGGTAGTCTGGGGATAGATAGCGCATTTGTGGCGAGGCTCTAGGTGGGCCACTGAAAAATGCAGGTTCACTTATGTTCAGTAATTGTTCGCTGGGCAAATTCACTGGGAAAGGACGTCCTGGCGGTGAGCGAATAGGTGTAGGTGAACGTAAAGAAATACGAGGTAGGGGGGGTGGAGGCGAACAGACTTCGCTTGGAGGTGACGATCTAAGAGAAAATCGCCTTGAGGAAGGATCTCTTTGAGGGGACCGTGCTGGCGAATGCGGTGGTGTTCTACTACGCATGCAAGGATCAGATGGGCACGGCCCAGACTGGTAGGCCGCGTTGGAAGCAGATGGTGATGACGAATAGGAAGATGCAAATTGCGGTGGACTTTCGTCTGCTAGTCTGGGATCTAGTAGGAATCGCCTATCCAGTGGTGAACCACACGAGGTATTTTCGAATGATGGTATTGTCATTTCTTCCAGCATTTCACTTGGATATGAAATAGATGGGGTCGGAGGAGTTCGAAATGAGGGTGCAGAAACTCTTGATAGCTGTTCCGCGGGAATACTCGATAAATGCTGCAAAATATTTTCCGTGGACATAGAAGGCAAATCATCAGCACATGGCGGGCTCATATCGACTAAATTTTCACTTGGCATGTCCGAAAGGTCAAAGCTCAAACGTCTACGAACAGAGTTTCGCAAATTTTCGATTTGTGAACCGGGCATTGTGTTTTGAGTGTGAACTCCCGAGTCCCCTGAAGGTGGGGCCAACCTGCCTGGGGAACGTGGAAATTGTGTCTTAATCTCTTTAGTGTGTGTTTTTACAGAACCGCATGGATCAACTGTTATGGCAATATATTTAGCGGTATTTTGAAGTTGTCCGTTCTCATTTTCAGTGCGTTCTATAACAGTTTCTCTGACACATTCATCTGGAGGCATTCCTCTTCTGCCCCCACTAGCGGATCCTGGTGCTCCACGCTGTGGAGTATCTACTTTACATTTTAGTTCTTGGAATCGCTGAAGAATTTCGCAGTACGTTTTGTCGAAACTCGAAGCGTCTCCTGCACCTGGTGTTGAAGGTCTTTTAGGAGAAACTGCACGTGATCTAGAAGAAGCCATTGATGGGCACGGCGCATTGGAAGCGGGTGGTGATGACGAGTAGGAGGATGCGAATTGCGGCGGACTTTCGTCTGCTAGTCTAGGATCCAATAGGAATCGCCTATCCAGTGGCGAGCTACACGAAGTATCATCAAAGGAAGGCATCGTCTCACTTGAAAGATGTTCACTACCAGGTGATTGATACATTGGCTGACTTATATCGCATAACATGTCTGATGGCAGATCATGGGGCATTGATGGCGTCCTGGGAGGTGTTGTATTTGCATAGGATGGAGCGCTAATATCAGCTAAACACTCATTGGTCATGTTACTTGGAAATTGTCTGCGTGCGAGCGAAGCTCGGCGCAGAGCACTGAAATTTACAGGTGGGGTTCTTACGGGAGTAGGAGAACGTAAGGAGAAATGTGGTGCTGGTGGTGTAGGTGAGCAAATAGGAGATAGACTACGCGAACGTTGCTGGCTTGGCAATGGCGAAAAATGACGTGAAGACATAGATCGCTGAGGCGATGCTACTCTGGAGCTTGGTCCACGTGGTGAAGGCGATCTGCGCGGTGTTATCGGCTGAATACTTGGTGAAAGTGATCTACAGGGCGACGATGCTCTAGATGATGCAAAATCTGGTGGACTCTCATCCATAATATTAGGATCCAACAGAAACCGTCTGTCTAAAGGTGAACCACAAGATGTATCGTCAAAGGAAGGCATTGACATGCTAGACAAATGTTCGCTACGTGGACTGTCATACATCGGCTGGCTTATATCACATATTTGCTCAAACGGCAGATCATGAGGCATAGAGGGTGTGCGCGGAGGTGGGGTCATCTGATACGATGGTTCACTTATGTCACCCAGACATTCACTCGGTAAGCTATCTGGAAATGGTCTTGCGTACGGTGACATTGATGAACTTCCAACTAATGTCGGTTCGCTAACATCCATTAGACATTCGTCGGCTAAGGAGTATCCACCGACCGGTGTGGGCGAACGCAACGAAAAGTGTGGTGCTGGAGGAGTCGGTGGGCACACCGGAGACGGAGACCGTGACGGGGACCGTGACGGGGATGAACGTTGTGACATAATCTGAGACAGATTGAATCTACGTGCTGGAGACGAACGTTCCCTCGTGGAAGTGGCCTCATACGATTGTTGTGGCTGACACTCTGCAGGCAGACATGGCGTATTTCCTCTAGAGTACGAGCGCCTTGATGATGAAGCACCAGAGCTGGCAAATTGTGGTGGACTTTCGTCAGCTAACCTTGGATCCAAAAGAAACCGCCTATCCAAAGGGGAACCACAAGAGGCGTTTTCGAATGAGGGCATTGTCATTTCATCTAACGCCTCGCTGGGATATGACAATGAAGGTGTTGGCGGTGAAGCAAAAGGCAGAGGGCTGACATCACAAATCATATCAGAGGGCAAATTCTGTGGCGTTTGTACTCTTCGGGGCGAGGGTGTTCTCGGTGCGTCACAAGGTGTTTGTGCAAATGAGGGTACTGAAACGTCTTCCAAGCATTCGCTGGGGTACTGCACAGGCGAAGGCTGAAATCTTATTGGCGAATAATGAGGTGGTGTCGGCGTAGGAGTCCGTGGCGTTGGTGCACACACATCCGGCGTATCCATGAGACCTATGGGTGTATAATGTGGCTGAGGCGTAGGTGATCCTACTGGGCTGTCATACACCGGAGCCGACATATCATCCAAACATTCACTTGTATATGACTGTTGCCGTTGTTGTTGTTGCATTGGTGGCGATTGCGCCGGCCAAGGTGAAGCGTCAGATATATCACAAAAATCCGGTGCAGATATATCGGAAATATTTGGTGTTTGCTGTTGCTGTGGACACACATTGCACTCCCCCTCATCATAAGCCTCGCTAAATTGTGGATTTGAAAAATCATCTATTTGCTCCGATGGCAGATCGCTTATGTTAAATCTAGGCTGTTGTTGATAGGGTGGCCTGGCATTTTGTCTGCGCATCGCCTCAAAGGCACTAGCATCCGTTTCATCTAATTACGAATAGAATAACCAATGAGCGCATATGTTAATGAGCACACGGCATAACGGTATAACAGATGCTTACAAGCTAAGTTTTCGAACATGCGCGGATGTCGAAACTCTTCATCTTCACATAAACCAAACTCTCGTGCTTCATATTGACGCGGAGAAGGTGGAAAAGGAGTTGAAGATTCGGCCAAACACTGTCTGCCACGACCTGCTTGTGCTGGTTGATTCCCACTCACACGTTCCTCATCTATCTGGTGCATACTATTGAAATTAGTTCTTCGAAGAGAAATATAGGTACGATTATCGAATGTGCAACGCAATGCAAATATTGGGCAAAATACCTGCGATTTTCAAAATACGTGTCATGAGGATTGCTGAAAACAGAAACAGCTAAATATTTTTAAAATAATGGCTAGCATTTTGGGTGGCACTGCAAGTACCTCATTTTGTTTAAAGCTCCAAAAGTCCAGCTTTTCACTTCATCAACTTTCTAAGGCAATATAATTCAGTGTGAAATGTTATAAAATACACGTCCCATGTCCTGTTGCTATTTGAAAATATACCTTTGCACTTAAGCTGGTTCTAAAATTTAGTCAGACGACCGTTTTGGTAAAACAAGAAACTAGAAGATTTTGATATTAGTTTGTACGAACAATTTTGTTGTGAAAATAAATGTTGTATAAAAATAAAATTTTTTGACTAAAATTTTTGTATTGTGCTATTTTGAAAATCCAGATTTTGTAACATTCAAAAGTAATTGTAAAGTGAAAAGTGCTTGAAGTAGCTGCCAGAAAGCAAAAAACAAGTGTGACCATTTTCTAGCACTTCAAGAATAAAATATTATATTAAAATAAAAAATTTAAAAAAAAATTTCGGTCAAATTTTCAAAATTTCATTTTTTTTTTAATTTTAACTTTTTTTTATTTTGTTCGAAAAATTATAATTTATTTTTTAAATTTTTTGTTCGAAAAATTTCATTTTTTTTTTAATTTTTTGTTAGAAAATTGTTTTTATGAAAATAAATCTTTTCGACTCAAATTTTTGTATTGTGCCTTTTTGAAAATCCAGATTTTGTAACATTTCAAAATTAATTGTAAAGTGAAAAGTGCTTAGCTGCCAGAAAGTGAATAAAACAAGTGTGGCCATATTTTGACCCTTCAAGAATAAAATGTTTATAAAAACAGAAATGTTTACAAAAAATTTGTATTATTATTTTTTTTATTTTTTTTTTATTTGTTCGAAAAATTTTAATTTTTTGTTCGAAAATTTTTTTGACTAAAATTTTTGTATTGTGCCTTTTTTAAAAATCCAGATATTGCAACAACAAGCTTTACGACGACATAGACATAGCGCAGCGAATAAAGATCCAGCGGCTACGTTGGCTGGGTCATGTCGTCCGAATGGATACAAACGCTCCGGCTTTGAAAGTATTCGATGCGGTACCAGCTGGTGGTAGTAGAGGAAGAGGAAGGCCTCCTCTGCGTTAGAAAGATCAGGTGGAGAAGGACTTGGCTTCACTTGGTGTGTCCAATTGGCGCCGGTTAGCACGAGAAAGAAACGACTGGCGCGCTTTGTTAAACCCGGCCAAAATCGCGTAAGCGGTTATCGCGCCAATTAAGAAGAAGAAGATATTGCAACATTTCAAAAGTAATTGTAAAGTGAAGTGCTTGAAGTAGCTGTCAGAAAGCAAAAAAGTGGAATCATGTTTTAGAACTTCAAGAATAAAAAATGAATGTTTAAAAAAATCGTATTTTTATTTTTTAAATTTTTTGTTCGAAAAATTTTAATTATTATTTTTTGTAATTTTTTGCTCGAAAATTTTTTTAAAAAATAAAATTTGTATAAAAATAAATTTTTTGACTAAAATTTTTGTATTGTGCTATTTTTTGAAAGTCCAGGTTTTGTAACATTTTAAAAGTAATTGCAAAGTAGTAGTATTAGTAGTTACCAGTACTTGAAGTAGTTATCAGAAAGCAAAAGTGTGACTATTTTTTAGTACTTCAAGAATAAAATGTTAATAAAAAAAGATGTTTAAAAAAATTTCGTATTTTAATTTTTTTTTAATTTTAATTTCTTTTTAAATTTTGTTCGAAAAATTTTAATTTTTTTTTTTAATTTTGTTCGAAAAATATTTTTATTAAAATAGATTTTGTATTGTATAAAAATAAATTTTTCTGACTAAAATTTTTTTATTGTGTTATTTTTGAAAATCCAGACTTTGTAACATTTAAAAAATAATTGTTAAATGAAAAATGCTTGGGGTAGCTGCCAGAAAGAAAAAAATGTGACCTCGTTTTAGCACTTCAAGAATAAAATATTAATAAAATAAGAAATGTTTAAAAAAAATTCAAATTTTTGTTTATTATAATAATTTTAATTTTGTTCGAAAAATTTTAATTTTATGTTCGAAAATTTTTTTTATGAAAATAAACTTTGTATAAAAATAAATTTGTTTGACTAAAATTTTTAAAGTGATTGTAAAGTGAAAAGTGTTTAAAGTAACTGTCAGAAAGCAAAAAAAGTGGGACCATGTTTTAGCACTTCAAGTATGAAATATTAATAAAATAAGAAATGTTTAAAAAAAATTTCGTATATTAATTTTTTTTTATTTAAATTTTGTTCGAAAAATTTTAATTTTTTGTTTTAATTGTTTGTTCGAAAAAGTTTTTTATGAAAATAAATTTTGTATAAAAATAAATTTGTTTGTCTAAAATTTTTGTATTGTGCCTTTTTTGAAAATCCAGATTTTGTAACATTTTGTAACAAGTGATTGTAAAGTGAGAAGTGCTTAAAGTAACTGCCCAGAAAGCAAATAAAGTGTGACCATGTTTTACCACTTCAAGAATAAAAAAAGAAATGTTTAAAAACATTTCGTATTTTTATTTTTTAAAAATTTTAAAATTTTTTGTTCGAAAAATGTTAATTATTATTTTCTTAATTTTTTTTTAGAAAAATTTATGAAAATATATTTTGTATAAAAATAAATTTTTTTCACTAAAATTTTTGTATTGAGCTTTTTTTGAAAATCCAGATTTTGTAACATTTCAATGGTAAATGTAAAGTGAAAGTGCTTGAGCAGCTGCCAGAAAGCAAAAAAAAGTGTGACCATGTTCTAGCAATTCAAGAATAAAATATTAATAAAATAAGAAATATTTAAAAATTTTTTCGCATTTTTATTTATTAAAAATTTTAATTTGATACACATTATTTTTTTTTTTAATTGCTCTATACTTTGTTCACTCTATTTCACGCACATCAATATGCAACTTTCCGTTCTCATACGTATTATTAAGAATATATTACTACGGGGTAAGTGGCATCCAACCCAGCCAGGCGTACTCAAGAATAGATAGACATATTCACTCTTTAACAAGCATACATATCTACATACATAATCGGTATTTATGTAATTTGCAGCTTGATTTGTTTACAATTTGTCTTTTTACTTTTCTACTTCTTACACTACAGCGAACACAATATTAGCGGAAACTTCACACAATGCACATGTGTGGGTGTGTGGGAAAGGATAATAATTATGTAACAAGTTGTAATATATTGTATGCAAATTAAATAAGTTGGAGTGTTATCGGGCATAATTTTTCTTTGTATTGTTTTTTTTTTTTTTTATATAAATACATATACATACGTATACGTACATGAAAACCACAATTTCGTATCCGTTCATAGCAAATATGTATTTTTTTTTTCATTCTCTATTTCTATAAATTTTTTAGCATGGCATAAGTGTTTAAAGTAAAGTAAAATACAACTAAAAGCATTTAAGATCACTCAACGCGTTTGTAAAAAATTGCAAAACATATGTTAAGGCGCAAATATTTCAATTTAAATAAAACATATTGTACAAATTCCAATTATGATGCCATCATACCACACTCAAGTTTACCAACGCTTTTTAATGAACGTTTATTTAACTTTCAATAAATGAAAAACTGAATTAACCACATCATTGTCTATTTAAGTATAAATGTTTAGATTATGTAATTGGATCAAAGGTAATTTTCCCAAATAATAGCTGCTTTCTGCTTTTGATACGCTAAAATAAGGCGTATTTGCTTTTTATACAAATGACTATTAAAATGTCCAATGTGGTACGTTATTCAAAATAATATTAATATATGCGTATCCACATAGGGGGGTTTAAAAAGTACTGATTGTAGCCAGCAGTTTTATATTCATTCTTGGGTTTCTATACTCTAAGCACCAGTTAATGTTTTAAAAACAAAGTTGAAAACTCCTTTGAAAAGCTCTGTGTTTCGCAAGCGATTTGTGAGTTGAATTCGCGGTAGTGTTCATACGGCATGCTGATGTCTGTTGTTGTTGTTTTCGTCGTTTGTTGATTTTTATTGAATAATACAATAGTTGCTTAAACGTTTGCCCACTTTATAAACTATACAGAGCCAACTTAAACTATATGACTACGCGAGCAAACTCATTAAGCTGTTTGCATATGCCATTGGCTTGACATCGGGGTGACGCTGCAATGAAAATAAACGTCCACATTAAATTTTTGCAGGGTTTAAATATTAGCACGAATTTATTTTTGAAAATTGCACTCACCACAGCCTCGAATGGTTCGAAATATGGGTACAAATCGTTGCCTTTTATTGTTATAAATGCGCCCATATTGCCCATAGTATCACTGTAAGAAGAAAGAATTCAATGAACACATAATAGTAGTAGTAGTAGTAATATTTAAGAAGAGGTAGGCCCAAAAAAACAAAAAAAAAAAACAATTATGGCAATAATTTATAAAATTGTGTGCCATAGAAATAGCAAATATGTGGAAGACAATATAAGAAGGTCCCTGTATTTAGTATCAGGTCAGTCCATAAGTTCGTGCGTATTTTTCCCATAATTTCACTTTTGTACGATTTTTGCATACAAAACATTATTCGCGGAATATAACGGAACTATTTATATTTTCTTTGATATATTGTGCATTCAACAAGTGATTTTAATCGCGGATAGAAGCACGTGTTGTTAAGAAATAAAATGGAATCTTCGAACGCGTATAAGAGGCATATTTTGTATTTTTTTTATAAAAGTGGTAAAAATGCAACAACTGCTGCTGCAGAAATAAACACTGTTCACGAAGAGGATACCGTGAGCGTAAGCACTGCGCAAAAGTGTTTTTCAAAATTCCGAAGCGGTAACTGCGACGTGGAGGATGCCCCGCGCGCTGGTCGTCCTGAAGTTTTTAACTGCGACTCCGACACCTCGAACTCGTGGAAGCTGAGCCAAATTTGACAGTCGATATGATAGCTCAGAGGTTAAATTCATCGTATGGAACAGTTCACAGGCACCTGGTTCAGTTGGGAAAGGTTTCAAAGCTGGGAAAATGGGTTCCGCATAGACTTTCCGTCGCCAAACTTCAGCAGAGAGTGAATGTGCGCTCTCAGCTACTGCAACGGCTTGAAAATGAAAGTTTTTTGAACCGTATCGTTACTGCTGATGAAAAATGGGTCTTTTACAATAATCCTGTTCGCAAACGCCAATGGTTAGATAAAGATGAAATACCAGAACCGACCCCTAGAGATGGCCTTCACCCCAAGAAGATTCTCCTGTCTACTGGTGGGATATGGCCGGTATTGTTTATTATGAACTTCTGGAACCAAACCAGACGATAACTGCTGACTATTATTCCCATCAGCTATCAAACCTGAATGAGGCACGTAACAAAAATCGACCGTCTTTAGTGAATAGACGCAAAGTTTTGTTTCACCACGACAACGCAAGATGTCATACCGCAAGTCAAACATTAGGCAAGCTGAACGAGCTCGGATGGGAGCTAATACCGCATCCACCATACTCTCCAGATATTGCACCTTGTGATTATCACCTTTTCCGTGGACTTCAATCCCATATTAGTAACAAGTACTACTCCTCAAAAGAAGCTATAAAAAGGGACATCGAAGCGTATTATGGCTCCAAGGACAGGGAATTATAAATTTGCCTAAACGTTGGGAAGACATTGTAAATAATGAAGGAAAATATATAATTGATGCAGTGTATTTTATATTTTCTCTGAGAATGCAATAACGGTGAAATGTATTTTTTTCTGTTTAGCTTGGCGTCTTAAGTCATTCTCCAAAAATTTTTGTAAAGAAAAATTTTTAAAATTTAAATTTTTTAACATGGGAAAACAGACTTCGCTTGATAAAAGGGAAGACGTTATTCGTCATTATAAAGAGGGCAAAAGCCACCTAAAAAATGCAAGAATTGTTTCTATTAGTTCCTCAACTGTCCAGCGCATTATAGAAAGGTTTCGCCACGGAAACAGGACGGAAGATAAAGGCAGATCTGCGCCAAATAAAATATTTAATGATGCAGATAAGAGTTGGATTGTTTGCAAAGTTAAAGAAAAAACCCGATTTAAGCGCTCAAAAATTAACGAACGAAGTCGAAAAATACTTAGGCAAGAATTGTAACCCTGAAACTGTTCGTCGAGTTCTGTGTGAAGAAAATTTTCATGGAAACTACCCGAAATAAGCTCGTAATAAAAAACAAAGAATAGTTTTGCAGACAACATTTGTCTTTCGTTCTGGAAGTCCGTTGTTTTCGCGGGAGAAAGCAAATTCAACCTTTTCAGGTTTGATGGGAAGTCCAGCGCTTGGAGGAAACCAAACTCCGCTCTTCAACCATGTAAGTTGCGCTCTACAATTAAACACGGCGGAGGCAGTGTGATGGTATGGGGTTGCATGTCCTATCCAGGAGTCGGAAATTTAACATTTATCGAAGGAAACATGAATAAGGAGATGTATCTGGATCTGCTTAAAGATAATTTAGTACAAAGTGCGAATAAAATGGGAATTAAGGATTCGTTTAGGTTCTACCAAGACAACGATCCCAAGCATACGTCTGGTATTGTATAAACTTGGCTTATCTGGAACTGTCCACATGTAGTACAAACAACTGCACAGAGTGCAGATCTCAACGTTATTGAGAATTTGTGGTCAGTGCTGGAAAATAAAATAAGAAACCACAATATTTCTAATGCTTCTGATTTGAAACGGGCACTACAGGAAGAGTGGGATAAAATTAGTTCCGATTACACAAGCAAAACTTGTAGAATCTATGAATTCCCGATTAAAAGCTGTTCTGAATCAAAAGGGATACCCCACTAAATATAAGCCATAACCATGAAATCGAAATATAAATGTGTTTATGTTTTTTCAAAACTTTTAATTAAGTGCATCATTTAAGCTGTGACCTCAAAACTGTAACTGAATTATTTTAATTTGCCATATCTTCTACATTTTTGTTATTAAATAAAACATGCTATTTAACAATAAAAAAAAAATATTTTTTTTTGTAATGGAAATACCATAAAATATATTTGATATTTTAATAATTTTTTTTTGGCTGCATCAAATAAGCTGTGTGAGTCACTGTATATTTGAATAACGCTTAATAGTTGCGTTCTCCTAAGGGGGTTATCATTTTCGCTAAATCTAAAATTTTTCAGCAAAATAAAGTACACAGATGTTTGTAAGAGCCGAAAAAAATAATGGCGACATGTGAACACTAGATGCTAGCTCCTTCCATTCTTTTACCCAGTAATCACCTAATTTGATCGCTTCTACAGCAACGCGGAAATCTTGGTGTTGCTAGGCTTAAGCAACGCGCGATAAAACACTTGTGTTGGTGGAATGTGTTTAAAAATTGCGGCAATAATCCCGTTTCGAGCTGCCTCAAGTAGTTTGGGGTGTTGGATGGCAAAAAGATTACTTTCTTAATAAAAAAACCGTAAAAGTTTCTCAACCTCCCCAACCAACCTTGCGCTCCATAAAAGATGCAGAACTAGAGGCTGCCTCAAAAATTTTCAGTTTCTTTAAGGTATTTATCAAAACGGCGTTTTAGTGCTACTTGAAGCGTGCCAGACCGGCACTTAAACCATTTCACCTATCCTTGGATTATTAATATATTTCAACCATGTGGCGTTTATGGCTGTTTTGACATCAGTTAGTTTCTTATTTAGATGTTTGAAAGACGTGAGATTATAGTTAATTATAATTCCCAAGTATTTGTATTCATTAACTATTTCTATTGGGGCATTCCCATATTTCCAGTTACAGTTGTTTGAGACTCTACCACCTAACCTAAAAACGACTGCTTTGGACTTGGCGAGATTAACTTTTAATGCTCATTGCGAGCAATAACTGTGCAGTGCATCTACTATTTGTTGGAGGTCAGGGGGTGTATCCGCCAATAAAACCAAGTCGTCAGCATACATTAGAACTTTGACATTAGGTTAGGTTGACCGGGCTGGTTGAAAGCCATCACATAGATCTATTGACTTTAGTGGTATCAGATGGTGACCCTTACGCCTGCGTCGTTTGCGAAGCTCTGAAGCTCTAACCCTCTCATATTGTACAGCTCCTAACCATTTTATTCGGGTTCCAGTTAATGCAGGGCAAGAACATAGAAGGCGTTCAAGAGGTCTCTTCTTCTTGTTCATTGCAAAATCTGCAGCTTTCATTGTTTACAATTCCCATCTGGTATGCGTGTGCCGCTAACAAATTGTGGCCTGCCAGTATACCTACGATAGTTCTGCTTTCCTTTCTAGACAGGGCTAGAACGAATCTGGCGTAGTTATCTGCATTCTGTGTACGCATGATTTTCGCGGTTTTACAAGTAGCTAAATTATTCCACCTCCTATCCGTGTTTCCATGTCCGCAGCGATGTCATTGTATACCGTATTTAAAGGTATGTCGTTTTCTTGTTCGAATTGTATATAAACAGCCCTTTTCGCAATCTCATCTACAATTTCCTTTCCTGCAATGCCCTTATGCCCGGATACCCAATAGATGTGTAACCGTCTGTCTGCGGCTAGTCTCTCTATGGCTTCCTGGTCCTAAGAACATTTTCAGATGCAATTTCATATGAGTTTATTGCCTTTATTGCCGTTTGACTGTCAACGTATAGAACTTTGACATTAGTGTTTGCAATTTGTATGCCTCCTTTCAGGTAATCATTGAAATCGTTTAGGTATAGTGAGAAAAGTACAGAACTTAAACGCAACCTTGCCGGACGCGCTGATTTACAGCAAAGGATTGAAATTTTGTTATTAAGCCAAACATGGTTCGTGTAGCCCTCGTATATAAGGCGTATAATCTCGATCATATGTGTTAACATGCCGTACATCGCTAGCTTGCTAAATGCCAGTGCCGAAAGCGCAAGCAAAATCGACGAAAAAGGCAAATGTGGGTGAGTCGTGGGATACGGTACACTAGACAGGGCTAGTTTACTGGGGCGGCAGCCCTTGGTCGGGAAAAACCCGAGTCCTTCCAGTAACGTAGAACCGGCTGCCATGGGAAAGGCGAATGTTTTCTTTTTTTCCTTAAAGTTTAATTGAATAATACTTGTTAAATTAAATATGTTATCTATTGTGGAATAATTTCTCGAAATCCAACTTAAAATTCATTAAGTATACTGTTACAACCGATCCATGCATTTATTTGGGTTAGCATAATGGCGGTAAATATTTTGCTCAAGTCCACTGAAATTTACGACTAAATTGGGATTTTCTTTCTTGAAGAGGGGATCGTCAACAGAACTCACAATATATACAAATAAAATTTTAAAAAATATTAGTTTGGGGGAGAAAAACCATTACTTTCTCGGTAGATGGATGTAGTGATCGATATTTCGTTAAGTATCAACCAAAAAATTTAAAGTTTATGCTCGTTATCAAGTTGACATTTCACACAAAAAAAATTATTACGTTGTTCTTGATGTTGTTGTTGTAGCGGCATAAACATTCCCCTCAAATGTATGGGGAGTGACAGTGCTATAAACTGGGTCTTTCCGTTAACATTAAACCGACTGTCGTGGATTGGTTGTTGTTGGTGTTGTTTTAACAGCAAAAACATTCCCCCTACATGTATGGGGAATGATGCTGAAGTGACATCCCTCTCATCTGGGTCGTTCCGTTAACGTAAAACAGACTGTCGTGGATTGGTTGTTGTTGGTTTTATTGTAACAGCAAAAACATTCCCCCTCCATGTATGGGAAGTGCAGCAAAGTGACAGTTCTTGGCCGAATATATAGTAAATCCGGGTAGTTCCGGTAATATAGAACCGACTGTCGGGGGAACGTTGTTTGTTTTTTGTTTATTCCATTCAGTTGTGAGTTACAGGGCGTTAATAAAGAGAAAATTCGGTGCAGTTTTTCTTTGATAAAGGCGAAAATGCAAGCCAGGTTGCTGAAATTGTGAATGGTGTTTATGGTGCCGATACTGTAACAGCTAATTACGGGCAATTTTGGTCTCGTCAATTTCGTGCAGGCATTTTTGATGTTAAAGAAAATGTCGATAAAATCACAGAAATAATCAAAATTGATCGGCATGTTAGTAGTCATAGCATCGCCCTGTAGCTAAAGATCGATCACAAAACAGTTTTAAAAATTTGCGCAAAAATTTTACGCAAAAATAATTATTACAATCGATTTCTTTTTGCCAAACTAATATCAATCAATAACTACTATAAAAAATAAAATACGACATTTAAGCTAAAAATATCGATTATATGTGAATATGAATTAAGGTGACTAAAAATGTTTGATGTTGGTAGTAGCTTAGGGTTGGACATAGTACAATAAATAATTAATGCAATAAGCCGATAGTTAAAACACTGAAAAACTGAAGACTTAGTGCTAATGAAGGCAAAACTTTTCATTACTACCACGATATTTTTGAATGGGGGCGGAGGGGGAGGGGGCGTTTCACCACCCACCACGCCCATTAGAAAGAGCAAGGTCACACGATTATAACTGTGAAAATCCCAGCCTCCTAGGGTCCTTATAGAACCCGCAGGAGAAGTTTAAAAATTAGGTTTTTCCGACCGCATTTGCAGTTTGTACTGAAATGCAGTTGAAGAGAAGTGTAATCGCGCAATTGTTATTCCAAATTTTCAGTATTTGTAAAAATATTTGTTTTTCTAATATAATATGTATGTAAATACATTCGAAATCAAAAAAGCGCCCCTATGAATAATAAAAATAATAATAAAAGAATTGTTCCCTTTTGGTTGACTGGGTTTTTCTTATTTCGCTTTGTTCTTGTCTCTCTCATCGTTCGTTTGACAGTTCGCTCCTCACATTTATTCTGCACGGTATTACAAACGTTTAGAAGAACATTTGTGATAATAGAATTTCAATAGAATTTGGAGTATTATTTAGTAAAAATAGCTTTAAATCGAATATTCATTTAATAAAGAATGTTTATAAATGAATATTGTTACTTTTCTGTGATTGTATTTAAGTGAAATAAGCGTCTGCGATAGGGAATTTTTTCAAGCTTATGCAAAAAAAGAATTATTTTTAACGTTAAATATTGCTATTAATGCTTAATTGTAATTTATTAAAAGTACTATAAATCAAAAGACTGATATAGTGACTACATTTGCGTGTTATAATTTTTAAATTCGGTCCACGCACCTAGACATTATAAGTAAATATACGGTGGTAGCAATGGAAAGCCCAGCCCTAATGAAACCCTTATTTTAACTACCACTGAAAAAATGAGTGCTGGTGCAATTTAGTGGTAGTGTAAAATACGCAACCCTGACACTTATAACGAAACTTCATTACTTCTTCGTCCAGCATTGTAGAGTATTTATGTATATGGCATACGTTAAGTTCGCAAAAACTCACCAATAATTAGGTGCTGAAAATACCGTAATGCACTGGCCATCATGAGTAACTTCGTAACCCATATCTTTGACTTCATGACTTCGTACGATATATTCCAGATTATTTCGCTTACAGAACGCCTTTGTGACATCGGGCCCGAATTGTATGCCCACACCACGTTTCGAGGGTCCACGACCAGGCCATGCCTGTGGATCGGACCATAATAGTTCGCACATAAGTCCCTCTTCTGGTGGCTGGCAATTACGTTCAATACGACGCAGATCGTCCAAAACGACATTATCACTTGAGAATAGTCCACCATGCATAACCAGCACTTTTTTGTTGATACAGTGACATAGTGGCAACCAGTTGAATACACGCGTGAACATATCAGCCATGCGCGATGTATATTTAGCCGTTACTTCACCAGTGAAGCCGTACATTTGATTCATATTAATGCTCTCATGATTTCCTTAGGAAAATATATAAATTTTATTAAATAAATAAAATATTAATATAATTCTTATTCAATTGAAATTACCTCGTGACATGAAAAAGTGATTTGGATATAAAAGTTTAAAGCCAAATAGTGTAAATATACACTCCACGGAAAATGAGCCTCTATCAACAAAGTCGCCATTGAATAGGTACGGATTCGTCGGTGATGGCAAGCCATTTATTTGGAAGATATTCATAAGATCATAGAACTGACCGTGAATATCACCACAAATTGTAAACTTCGATTCGTCGGGCACGTGAATGTCAATTAAAGAAGGCTGTGTACGCATGTATTCGTCGATATCGCAGAGTATCTATAATAATGGAAAGTATAACATTTTATTTTATATATATGTGCAGATGTTACGTAAATAAATACTTTATAAAAAGTTATGCGATTTCGACCATTTATAAGGGTTGTATGGACTACTAAAATATATCTAAATTATTAACAATTTTTAGCTGCTTATGCTTGCATATATTAGAGTTCTTCAAGTTCTTCATAGAAGTGCATACATACTTTGTAAGCGTATTTCCGATGAAGGATTTTTTGGTTTTTATAATGTTCCATTAGTTCCAGCATGAATTCTAATGTTACTTTGTTATCTTTGAGGGCCGGCCCCGTGTAGGCATCTTCAATAGCTGGAAAAATTCGTATTTTTAAAAGCCTATTAAATATATATAATGGATATTATAATTACCTATATCTTCCAACTCTTTGTACATTTCGGCTAACGTTTTTTCGGGCGTATCAACTGCGATGGCACGTTCGAAAGCACGCATCTTGACTATCTTATTGCATTCCGTGAATTTAAGTTTAGCGTCTTTGTCATTAGGACGACATTTTGAGACCTTTGCGTATGGAGGCACATGCATTAATGTTTCTCTTATAGTTTTCGATTACTTACATATTCAAAGTCTGATAAGGCTTGCTTGAATTTCCCCAAAGACATCTGAGCTGCGGCACGACGATAGTACCCCTTCAAATATGCAGGGTCGGTTTTAACAGAAGCGATACCATCCTGCAGCGCGAATCCAAAACTCTCTTGCCGCAGATGAGCTAGTGAACGGTTGGCATAGTAAATAGCGCATGGATATAATTCTATGGCTTTGGTGTACGCTTCAATCGCTTTATTGAATTCCTTGTCTGTGAACATAAAGTAGAATATTGTAAATATAGAATTGTGCGAATAGAAAAATATGTAAATGTTACTAAATTTATAACATTATTAGTCTATTTATGTATTGCAAATATTAAGACACAGGTGCAAATTCGAAAAATCAATGTAATTGTTGTAAATATTCAACATTAGTTTATTACTGTGCAATTATAAGTAATAAATAAAAGTATTATCTACAAACTCGTCTGTGCCCTCACCGAGCCCTTCGCTGTTGCCTAAACACGATTCGCATATTATCAAAGATCAATTAACACCCAACAACGGCACTGCGGAAACAGAAGGGCTAGCGGGTGCTTATACGCAACGTCCGCCTACTTGCCGTCTGCTTTCAAACACTTTTAGGTTAGAGTTAAGAACTGTCAAGGGGTGCGCGCTTTCATTTTTAGTTTTGACACACGGGCAAACGCAAGGGTAAGGGCACTTCAAGTCCGAGTAAAACGTTTCTTATACAATGACTATATTATGGACAAATGTAAATATTAATGTTAACTTACTTTTTAACATCTCATTTCCCTGATTTTTGTAATTTTCAGCTAATTCCTTTTTATTCACACCATTGTCGGTCGCCTCTTGCGCGGTGGTTGACATATCCATTTTAGCCGTCTTATCCACCGCATTATTGTTCTCGTTCATAGTTTTTGGGGTAGTTACGGCTGTGTCGGTGTCAGTGTCCGTGTCGTTGGCGGCCGCTTTACTCACTTCACCTAATTTTTGGTCCTCGTTGTTCTGTTGCACTTCTACTTGTGCCGCCGACATGTTTTAATTAGTTTTCCCTTAATTTTTCTTTATAATCTTTTTATTCCTTTTATCTCCGTTTCGTATGCTGCACTTACTTTTTGGGGGGTTTGATACTCGTGCAAGTGAATGCGTTGGCGCTGCCGTCTATTTGATTTGATTATCTACAACTTTTCCACTTGCAGAAGTCACCCTCTTTTTTCTTTACTTCGAACCGCAAAATAATTTGATTATATGATTTATAGCCTTTTAATTAACTGCTTTAAATAAAATTGAACTTTCTGTAATTTACCTGCTTGAGTTACTCAGATAGAAAAAGAAGTGTTCGTCTCAAGAAGGAAATTTTCTGACATATGGTGATAGTGTTGCCAGATACTCAAGCACTTTGCTGACAATTAATTATAAAATTTTAGTTTATAGTTGAAGTAGTAGAATTCATTCATGTGATTTATCGATTTCCAGACTTCGTGCAAGTTGGTTTACATTTTTAGAAATTTACTAGATGAAGATAAAAAGCTCCTTCCCAGACCAATTTGAAGCAGTCTGCATACATCGTTTTTTCCAAAATGATATAAAGGAAAGATTTTGAAAATTCTTTCGTCTTGCTGAAATGCCATTATTCTTACAAACAAAAGTGTTTATCTTGATAATATTATCAGTTAACTTGATATATATCGCCAGTCATAAACGATCAATTTGTTAAAGTGCGGAATACACTACTTTAGCGGCTTGTCAAGCCAGGCAAAACTGCAATGTTCAAAACAATTGGATTAGTGTGTGGAGGTGTTTTTGTGTTTGACAAGCCATTTAACGCTCGTTTGAATATTTTACATTACCAGAACGACCCGGATGTAAAGCGTTTTTCAGTAAGAGCGCTTCAACTTTTTTTTGAATAAAACACAAACGGTTTGACTTTTTTAACTAATTTTTTTTTATTATCGAGTTTGAACATACACATTTAAGTATGAAATTCGGTTTCTTTTGCATGACCACCGCGTGCACGTTTTACGAAGTCCAACCGTTGAACCCAATTTTCGACCACTCTTTTGCATAAATCGGCCGAAATTCCAGCAATTTCGCGTTCAATATTGGCTCTGAGCTCACAAATCGTCGCCGGCTTGTTATTGTAGACCAATGACTTCACAAAACCCCAAAGAAAATAGTCTAGAGGCGTCAAATCACACGAGCGCGGCGGCCATTCGACCGGTCCATTTCTGGAAATAATGCGCCCATCGAACTTACTCTTCAACAAATCAATTGTAGCGTGTGCTGTGTGGCTTGTGGCCCAGTCCTGTTGAAACCACATGTCGTCTAAGTCCATACCATTCAATTGCGGCCAAAAATAATCGTTTATCATGTCGCGGTATCGATTTCCATTCACAGTAACGTGGCGATCGTTCTCGTCAACGAAAAAATATGGGCCAATTACGCCGCCGGCATGTAAACCGCACCAAACAGTGATTTTTTCGGGATGCAACGGTGCCTCATGAATCACGTGTGGATTGGATTCTGCCCAGTAACGCATATTTTGCTTGTTGACAAAGCCATTGAGCCAAAAGTGAGCTTCATCACTGAAGATGATTTTTTGGAAAATTTATAAATTTTCATAAAAAATTTGCACGATTATTTTCATAAGAAATTTGCACGATTTGCTATCGTTGCTCAAGTGTGTAGCGTTCCATGATGAAATGTATACTAATGAAGTTTACAAATGACAAGCGAAAAATAAAAAATATTGCGTCGTTCGCCCTCCCTATCGGAAAAAAGTTGAAGCGCACCTATTGAAAAACGCTTTATATCCGACCAAGGAGTGTCACTCTTTGCGCTAAATTCAAACCAGATTGAAGGGTTATGAGAAAAAAACTTTTTTTAACACGATCACTCTGAAGATTAATAAACTTCAAAGCATTAGAAAGTTAGTGACTGCCACTGTACTTATCGCTTACCGGAATAAAATTAGAATTCGGACTTTGAAAGATGTATGCTTGTGTAGTGTTGGGGGAAAGAAAGAAGTCGAATTGACAAGCCGCTTGAATAGGGTTTTTGTGCTTAATTTTACAGTCAATTCTTCATTTCCGTTAAAAATTCTCAGTTGCAATATCTTCGAGCTGAACACAAAGTTTTGATCGGCGCCCAGTTTGTTTTCTTAAAATCAAAAGTAATTTAAATAGCAAGCATAAAATAAATAAGCTTTTTTTCCTCTTCCCCTCTGTATAATATTTGTTTTGTTTCTCGGCTCTCAGCGAATTTGAAGGAATCAGCTGATTTGCTGACGTAATAAGGGATATGAAAGCGAATTGCTTACAACAGAGGCCAGCAAAAACTTTGGATTGTGTTAGTGACATACGAAAAAATTAAAGCAGCTGCCTATCTACTCTTTAAGAATAGCTTAAGAATACTTGTGAAATGGAATGAGATACGTGTAAGAAGGAGCAATCTTGATAGGTAAATACCTTCATTCCTATCAAAACCGACTGCAGCAATGATGAAAGCCTTCAACGAATTGCAACTGCAAACGGCTTATTGGCGAAATAATTAACCCTAATCGCATGTCGTTCCATTTGGAATCTTAATCCCTTGTCGATGGGTCGGAGCTTACACTCACTCAACACTCAAACAAATACATTTAATAAGTTTAACTGATACAATCGATTTATAAATCATATATTGAACTATTTGTTAAATTATATTGAATATGCAAATGCTTCGTATGAATAGAAATTTTGACTGAATTACATTTATTGAGCACATTCTATTAATTTAAATCACCTCATTAAGTATTTTGTACAATTACTGCTCAACATTCAGCAGAACACAAACAAAAGCAAAAATGTATTGGAAGAAATTCCTCGCATCCGACAGCTATTTGTTCGTTTCCTTTTTATTCCCGAAATTTCTCGTACCCTTATATCTTTGAACCATGGTTGTTGTTGTTGTTTTAACAGCATAAACTTTAACCATGGTATTAAATCATGGTGTACAGAGTACAAAAGATGGCGTCTTCCGAAAACAGCAATTTAATTTTTCTCGATTTTGACGATCGATAACGTCAGAACAGCTTATAAACGATTTAAGACAAGTTACTTGTGTGTGAATGTCCGTACTTACGTGCTTGTGAATAGCCTTATTACCTTTTTATAACTTATACCAAAGGTTTGAAATGCTCTAAATGAAGGTACAATTTTCTCCATCCAATCCTAACTTTAATGATAAAATCTCGGAAAAATATGGAACCAATTCCCAATATTAATTTTACAAGCAAAATAATATTTTCTATATATGAATATTTTGAATAATAAGAGTCACCCTTAAAATACTGGTTTTTCAATTTATGACACTCCATTATTTTTGACAGTTCTTTATTTACGTGAGACAATAAAAGCAAAATGCAATTGGAGTTCCACATAAAATGCAAATACAACAACAAGAACTGCAGAATAAAAACCAAACATTCAAGAAAAAGAATATTTTTGACCGCTGTAGTGCCAGACACCAGACACTAGACACCAGAAACCAAACACGGGACACCAGCCAGCGGTCAGTATCAATTGTGATAGAATAACAAATAACTCGCTTATATTCATATGTGTGTATGTATGTACCACGAAAGCAGCTGCATAACAACCAAACATGAACTTCTACGTTTGTATATAATTGAAATATTCTAGTTTTTCATCTTTGGCTCTGATCGTGAAAGAAAATTGCAGAGCAGAGTTCGGCGCAAAGCGGAGTAGTGGAAAAGGTGAGCTGGGTTAAAATGAGAGGCAACAACAAAACGACGTTGTTAGACTAGCATTTGCAATTGTGCAGTGGCGTGAATGGCATCGCATTGAAAAACGCTGAGCTTAAAGGCGTTCCTAACGAAGAGTGAAATAATTAAAATCAGTTGATTACAATGCATTAGTGGGTTTAACTTGCAACAGCACTATCCTGGCATACTATTTGCAAAATCTAGCTTGCGATTAAATTTATTGGTGCATCTTAGTTGACACAAACATATTTTTACTAATTTGAAGTTTGTGCTGCCAAAATTTTAAATAGGTTTCGGAAATTTTTTAATATCGAAAAAAAAACCAAAAAAAAAAAAAAAATGGCTATGAACAATTTATCAATTGATGGCGAGTTCCGTTACATCATACAGTGGTTTAACGAGTGGAGTGAGTTGCAACGTGATGATTTTGTGCCGGTCTTGGTGGAGTACCTGCTGCAGGGCGAGGCTGGTGAAGTCTATATGAACGGCATGGTGAACTCTGTGGCCCTTACTGGTATCCAAGATAAGCCGATGAGTTTATTTCAATGCAGGGTAAGTAATGTTTTTACAGTCAAAAAAAAAAAAAAAAAAAAAACTAATGGCTCTCAAAGTACTTTAATGTTCATATCTTTATAATTTATCTCTTGTGTGCATTTATGACCGCGATCGTTTCGCTATAATTGGGTGCTAACTGCAAATTTTTGTTTGGCCTAAAAAGAAAAAAACATTAAAATTAACTGTCTACAACTGGTTAATAAGTTCCACAGAAGTTAAGTCGCTTTTTAAATATATTAAATACTGGTAAAAATGTCATAAAACCCAACTAGCACTGACAAGTTACAACTACACACAGATGCATAATAGTTTACACGTCAACTGCTTAAGGGGTTATATACAGTTAGAAAGCCGAAAAAAACGAATTTTCCAAAATTTTTTCTGAGAAAACTTTTAAATTTATTGACCTAGAGATGTGTACATCTACTATGTTATCTTTTAACTGTATTTTAAGTCTCAGTATTAGTAAAAATATTTATTTGGAATGGAGCTATAGCTGATATATAGCTGATCTCCGGGAGCTCCTCTCAAAAAAATACGTTTTGCGATGGCCACTATATCTCTGAACTGGATCCTCTGAATAAAAAAACCAAACAGATTTCGTTAAAGCAATGTTAAATCTAGTAATTAATCGAGGGAATAAGCAAAATAAATTTGACAAAATGCCGGTTTCTCAAAAACAAAAAAATAAATTTCTGACCAAAATTTCAGCCTTAAATTGTTTATAAAAAAAAAATATTTGTCGGTGAGAAAAAATCTCCGATTAATTACTAAAAAATATATTTAAGAAGCTCGTGATAAAATGTGAGACTAATCGGTTTAGTAGTAAAGTCGTAAAGTCAAGTAAAGTTTATCACCAACTTAGAAACCATCATTTTGAGAAAAACGCGTTTAAAGTTTGCCCTGTACCCTCAAGCGCATTTTCAAATTTGCGTGTAACTACGAAAATATTCACCGGAACGATATTAAATTTTCTGTTTGTATCCTTAAATATACATATGTACGAGTATGTACATTGAGAAAATAAAATAAAAAAAATCGATTTTTTGAAAATTCTAACTGTATATTACCCCTTAAGGGGGGAGCCTGCTTTAGAGGCTTCAAAAAATCGATTTTTTTTTTGCATAAATGTCTTCCCAAACTATCCAAAAAATCCTCAAAATTTCAGAAGCAAATTCAAAATATTTTCGGAGTTACAGAAGAAATTGTGAGCAAGCGTCGAGCAGGTATACGAACGGCCGGTATATACAGCTGTTGTCAGCTAATTAGAAACGCTCCCTTTTGATAAACGCTTGATGAGCATAATATTAAACTGTTTAAATTTACCGTTATTTTTTCTCTTAAAATCATTTGCATTGCTTTTGTTATGGCCTCGGGAGACGGTCCAGCATGCTTGACTGAGCTTTGTGTGTGTTAGTGCAGTCGGGTGTCGTCGTGTCACACATACTTGTTGTCGGCTTTTGAATGATGAAAATCAAAAATTTTAGATATTAGCGTCAATCAGCCGACACGCACACATATAAAGTTCTTGTCAAACAATGCTTGACCGTCACCAAAGGCCATTACTCTATTTACTACCCAATGCGCCTAGTTTTGTAGTTGTGAAATTGAAGTACCGTTAATATTATCCAACGCAGTGCATGGGTTACTTAGTTCAAGGTAAATAAACTGAGATGAGTAATTAGAAACAGTTGTTCAATGGAAGCATATTCGGCAAGTTGTGTTATTTTAATAGTAATATAATCGACTTTTTGGTGTGTATATATTTTAAATTGGTTATTTAAAAGCAACTAAAATATTCGTCTTCAAGATGTGTAATGGGAAAAAGCAGCAGCTGTACACCTGCCCTGCGGAGCTCCATTTTTGACCTTTGTAAAGCTGGAAAGTCGTACAGTGAAATTTCTAAGCAAGTCAAATGCTAAAAAAAAATGGTTTTTAATGCCTTAAAGCATATCCAACTTTTTAAGACTTTTGACAATGTTCCACGTAAGAAAAGGCCGCGGAAAACTTCAGCAGGAATTGACCGCAAGATAGCAATCATCTCCAAAAGAGACCCAAAAAATACTTCCACTGACATCCAACGGGAAATTCAGGATCAATATAATTTCGAAATATCCAAGAGGACAATTGCTCGGCGTCTGGTCGAATCTGGACTGCATGGCAGAGCACCACGCAAGAAGCCCTTCTAACCAAGATACAAAGGAGACTGTAGTAGTTGCGTGGGCTGAGGAAAATTTGCCTGTTATATGGAAGTTTCAACAGGATAATGATCCAAAGCACACGGCAAAGTTGACGAAACAGTTTTTCGACGAAAATTCCATCAATGTTTTGGAATGGCCATCATCCAGTCCGGACTTAAACCCAATACAGCATCTCTGGGGTGACGTTAAAAAAGCCGTGAGTGCCAAAAATATCCCAAATATGGATGTCCTTTTTGCCGAAGTAAAAACGGCATGGCAAGCAATACCTGTGGCGCGCTGTCAGAATCTCATTCCATCAATGCGCAATCGATGTGAGGCAGTGTTGAAGCAAAAGGGTTATGGAACCAAATACTAACATAATCTTTATGTTGATCTGATAATACATTACTGTTTCTAATTAGTTGTCCTATCCAAATCGTGTATTTCACATGCTTTAAAAAAAAATATATATATTTAATAAAGAATTGGGATTAAATTGTTTTCCACTAGTTTTTAAGTTTATCATATGTTTAAATAAAATTGGCAAAAAGTTATGAAAATACGTGTTTAAAAGGAAAATGGAAAACTTATTTTGAAATAACTGTCGTTTCTAATTAGCTGTCAACAGCTGTATACAAAAACTTTGACGCGCGATTCCACGTTTTTTTATTTTTACGATTTTTCCTAACTGGCGGGAAAGATAGAGAAAAAGTTAAACTTCCTATCGCAACGAAATAACATTGATTGGATTTGGAATTAATTTCTCTTCTAGTTGAACCTCAAAAACCTTAAGAAAGTTATGATTAACCCACTTTTTAATCAATCTAAAGTGAATTTGTTTTTCCAAAAAAACTGAGTTTTTTTTTTATTAGCGAAAAATTGTTGAATTTCTCACTTTTTGTTTAATTTTCTTGGTTTAACTAGAATAAATTTTTTTACTAAGATACATTTTTTGGGTTTTTGGTTTGAAATGAAAATTGCGACCTGCATCTTTCCCGCCGCACGACACATGCACACTCGAGGCGCCTCGGCAATATGCTTATACCAGGCATAATATGACATATACATATGTTAATGAAAAAATTTGAGAAGACTGTTGAAATATATAACAATAAAACCTGAAAGTTTCGTTTAATCGAATATTTCTTTCCTTCCTAAAAAAATTCCCCAAAAAAAAAACCGATTTTGTGATCCCTCTAAAGCAGGCGCCCCCCTTAAGCTCACTTTCGACGATAGCAGCGGTTTGAAAAACGTTTCAGTAAAAGAGTCATTTATATATTTAAAAAGCAAAAAATTGTAAATCAAACGCCACATTTGTTTCATATTTAATAATAACTTGAATATTTTTATATTTAGATAAAACTCTTCCGAGAATGGAATAAAAAATGGCCTTTGGAACTGAAGCACAAGTTACAAGAAAAAATTGTCGAAATTGATTCAAAAGTGGGCGAGAAGATCACAAATGAAATCAAATCGCATGGCGGCGAACCATTGATTATAGAAACGAATGGCTGTAACGGTGTTGCTGTAGACACGGAAGTACCTATTGAAGCTGAGGTAGACAACGGTGAAAATGCAACATCTGATGTTACTGCAGACGAACTTGCCGAGACGGCAGAGGAGGCAATCAACTTGGATAGCCAAATTGTAGCAGCATTGAACAATGAAACACCGGTTGATGACAATATCACAACTGAAAATGCAACAACAAATGCGACTGCCGATACAACCGACTCTGCAGGCTCTGCTGCTGTTACAGCTACGATTCTTTTGAATTCTATTATTGATACACAATTGCATTTGGAACCTGCAGATCAAGTTCAAATGCAAACGCAAAGCGTATTAGAAGAAAATAACGCAACCACTGATTGTAGTGCAACCACCACTGCCACTGTGGCATAAACAAACACTGCATTTCTTTGTGGATAAGCTAAAAAAGAAAGACATGTTTTAAATACATACATACATATATTAAACTTCACTTTATCACTGCGACAGTTAGTTGGAACGAACAAATGTAAACCAGAATTAATTACCTACATCTATAAATGGGCTAATTGACTTCGATTATACTTTAACATTGCGGCCAATTACCGTTACTGAAGAAATGAAGACGCCAGAAAAGACATACATACATTTAAAATGAACTATTAATACACATAACACATTCGCGTTTGTGTTGCAGCAATAACAATCGTTGGCAGTTACTCGAATAGTCGCAATCATATCAAACAGTCCGGGGCCTAATAAACTTAGATGCTTCTAAGATGTTTTTTTTTCAGCAAAAGTTATAGCCACAAATTTGTATTTAATACAATTGTTTCAAAATAAATTTTTTTATATTTTTTTATAAACTAACTGTAACATTCCATATGCATTATGTTGAAAATACAATAACATTTTCATCATTAAGGGGGGACCCTCATTTAGACGGTCGAAAAATGCATCATTTTTGGGAATTTTTTTCTCAGGTAAAATAACTTCAAACGTTTTGTAATTCATAAAGTACTTTAATAAATGTCTTGACTGTCTACAAAAATTTTCGGAGAAGAAAAAAAACATTTTAAGTATGGAAATATACACCTCGTCCATGGCACCTCATTCTATCTGTGTACATTCTAGCGCTCTGAATTTTTTTCTGAAATAAAAAAACCAAATTTTTTTTAAAACTTTAGGATAATACCTTCGATGTGACATTTTGATTTAAAAAAAAAAATGTCGAAATTGATATTTTTTACCCAGTTTTATGTTAAAAGTGATTTTTCATGCATAAAAATTGACTTTAAAATTACAAAAAAATATGAAAATCTTTTTTTAAAAAAAAAACACTTAATGTCACATTGAAAACAATTTAATTATCTTTAAAATGAGCTATTGTAAAGCCTGATTGGTTCAATACAGAGTTCTCAATTGTGTACACAAAATCGAAAAATGATGTTTCGAGAAAAACGCGTTTAAAGTTTTGGATACAGGCGATCAGGCCACCCGTCGCGTCCTGTTAAAAATTTTGTCACTCCTTCAAAAATACAGATATCGACTTGAAATTTTGAAAGTATATTCTTAAATAGTTGTAGAATATATTAGATTAAAATTATTTCCAAAAAATCGATTTTTTTTGACCCGATAAATGAGGGTCCCCCCTTAATCATAGACCTAAGCAACTAATATAAGTGTGTATTTTTCTATTTCATAAGCGAATTTAATAAATTCAAAATGAACTGTATACAAAATTTTTTGTAACCTAAATTGTGTTTTTTGATTTTTGACTCACGCAAAGTATTATTTCCCAAAATGGTTTCCCCACTTCGTTAGATTTGAATATATCCGCTCTGTGATTTCAGTTCTGATTGACCTTTTTATTACTCACCCAAAGTTTACACGTCATTGTGGAGCGCAATAGCTTATTAACTTATAGTCACAACAACAATTTCCGATGTTTCCGTACATTCACAGTTTATTGCATTTAATACGTTCGCATGCAAAAACATACATACATACATACATAGGGAGGTTAATAAACATGCAATAGAGTTAAACTGATCAGCTATATAATTCATAGGCACAAAGCACAGTGTATTAGTTTGAGCGAAAAGGCAAGTTTTTTTTGCGCAAGTTGAATAAAATATAAAGCTTTCGGAGCTGGTTTGCAAATATTGATAAATACCCCCAGATTTGGAAATATTAATTAACAAAAATGATTTTCCATCATAAATATCTTAAATCTGTGCTTTCCAAGTTAAATGGACGCAACAACCGAAGATTCAGTGCTTTCCTATTTCAGTTTTACGTGTTTCAGAACTTACAAAAGTACCGCCCTCCATGCAGATATAGCAATTTTTGTTTTATATCTGAATCTTTTTTATTTTTACGTCTGAACAAAGTGCCATAGTTGATGATACATCAAAAAATCAGTAAACAGTTTCTGCTACTTTAGGAACCACCTCAATAGTTCTTTGCGGGAGGCAGAGCATACTAAAGGGTTTTTCGATAAGGGCGGGTAGATGTTGAAATGGAATAAAATGGCGTTTGCTGTGTGGCACGTAGCGCCGTCCTGCTGGAACCACATGTCGTCTAGGTCCATATGGTTCAATATGGGCCATAAGAAATTGGAAGGGCCACCACGTCTACCGAAAAATGGGCGCAATGCGCGCAACGTTTGCGTTAATGAACACTCATTTTGATAATAAAGTTTTATCATTTGAACGTGCTGTTCAATCGTGTAACTTGTTAATAAACAAAAGATTTGACAGATGTTACAAAAACAAAATGGCTGCCACAGGGCGCCAAAATCGACCCGCGCCAATTGAAAAACCCTTTATTAGGCATGACTAAAACCATCTCTTTCAAATCACGGACGAGATTCACACGGACAAAAAACATTCACTAGACGACGTAATATAAGCAGGCCATTAATCAAGAGCCCATGGTCATCTTTTCGAGTTCTCGCCGCCACGTGAATGCCGCTATCGGAGCACAATCACCACTCAAAGCAGACAAAAAACTGCAGCTGCTTCGTTATACTCTCGTTATTTAGTGGTGCAATTAGTGGTGAAGTGGCCGTAACCATAACCACAGCTGCCGCATCATAGCATTTGCCGATTAGTCATGGCGTAACTATAAGCAACTGATTTTGAAGTAGAATCAATGACAACATTTGCATTTTGTCATATGAAAACAGATAATTTTCCATTAAGTCAATTAATTTTTCTTCGTTCATTTCTAATATTCAAATTTTTATCGCAAATATCAAAAGAAATGCAAAGTATTTCAGAGCTGTTTACGGTTACGGCGAAAAACCAAAATTCAGTAGACACATACGGCTACGGTTATGGTTACGGCGTTATGGTGCTGTACCTATAATCGCTTACAGTAGTGCCCATATGTTTGATCAGAACATCCACTAATTGCAGCTTTAGCCTAGTTCAATTACGTTCAGGTTACTGTAGCAGGCTAAACTTCTACTTATCCAGAGTCGATCTCGACGTAGTCAACATATAATGTGCGGTATGCGAAGATATTCTGCATGACACTAACCACATCTTCACATGATCGCTTAAATCCACGCACTTCCCTTTAGTCCCACGCTGTCGAAATAGGCTATTTCCTGGGCCTATTATTAAATGAGACGATTGACGACGACGGCTGACGGTTTCAGCGCTATACAGCTGCTACAAAAGCCATCCATAAAAAGTTATAATTACACTGGACGCCTGCAAAATTTTTCACCTACATATGTCGTAGAACCCTCAAGAGTTACCTATATATGTAGAAAAATCTTGATATAGAAGAAAATTATAATAAACTAATTCAACCCGAAGATGCCATAAAAACAGTGTTCGTTTCTGTAGACCTTTTTGAAGTGAAAACTTCTTTAGAATCGTTGGGAGTGATTTGAGAAAAAGTGAAACGAAAAAAGCGACACTCTTGGCTACGAAGCGTTATATTATATGTTGATATAAACGTAGCGACGAACTAAATAACTTTTAGGCCAGCGCCGACAGCATGGCGCGGTAGCCGAGCGACTAGCAATGTGAGCTTCCGATCCAAAATCCTTGGTTCGAATCACAAGAAAAAATTTTTTTTTATACAGTTATTTTAGTTATCATAAGCCACTCGTATCATTTGTTGAAATTGAAAACATTGAGGATGAATAATAATAAAATGAAGAAAATAAAATATGAACTTTATAGCAATATTATAATGAACCTATAATTATCCCGCCCCTAATGCTGCTTTCGTCTCATTCTCTCTCAGTTTGTTTTACGGAAGGTTTCACTTCTATCGCGTCTAACCGTTAGACTGGTATTTTTTATTCTACTTGCTGCTGAATAAATGATTATTCGACAAAAACCCGATTGACGATCATTCGTCAGCAATTCCAAACCTTGTTCGAAATTCCATCAGCTTAACGGCCACAAATACCTGATTAGAAGTTTTACGTTCGTGGTGGCCATTGTGAATTTGGTTCAGATCTCTAATCTAAATCTTAGTAGCCAACAAGTGAAATCGTTTTCCAATATAAAACAACATAATCCTTTAGTTAGTTTTAGTTCATAAAATAAATGGCAATTGAGGGCCTTCGCATGCTACGGCAGCTTCGTCCGAAATCAAACTTTTATCGGCTGCGATCTTTTAAGGAAATACTTGGGTAACCGAAAAGTAGCAGTACCAAGTTTTTTCTTAAATACAGCTTTCTCACTGTTCTTAATATTGGATATTTTTTACAAAATTTCTTACATTTTCAGCTACATATATTTGTTAAAGTCAAAAATTGATAAATTCGTATTAAATTCTAATCATTGCCATTTTCATGAATGTTACTGATTCGCTGATTTATGGAAAAGATTCAAACAATTTTCTAATTATTAGATTCAATTGTGCACTAAATCTCTGCTAAGCCAAAATAGGCATAATTTTAGCCCACAAATTAACGGGGCACATCTTAATAGACAGACACGGCCGGAGCATAGGCGTGCAAACACATGACTTTTACAGAAGCTTTCTAAATAAGGAAGAGGAAGAGACGATCTCGGACCCTCTGTGTCATTGTCTTGCTTTATCTAGACGTACATATTATATAATTACTAGTCTAGGTAGAAAAATTTTTAATGTGTAAAGGAAGATTCTAGTATTATGGAAATCAAGGCTTTTTTTAATTTCCTTTTTTGAAAAGTCCACATTGGTTTTAGCAGATATAAGGGCAAGTTCCCCACGCGGAGTTACAATGGGCTATGAGCCTGAGTGTGTCCCATAGTGAGCAACCTAGTAAATTTCATAAAAAGGCTGATTATTATCGGCCTTTCGTTCACAGCGCAAATGCAGGCGATGGCAGATGTCAGAGAAAACAATTGAATGTGTGGAAGTAGCTGAAAAGCTCTACGCAATGCTAGTGAAAAACAAAGGCTACATCGCCATAAAAAGTAAAAGTAATGCTGACCAAATTCAGGAAAAATCATATACCAAAAATTCCACTTATCACCGCAGTATTGACATTCAAATATACGCCTGTTACGTCTCGGGACTGTGTTTTCGTTGTTCAAGAGTATTTACCATCACAATAAATACGGATTTCAGTTCGCAAATTTAGCAGAATTATTTGTTGAATACAGCAACCACAATTTGCATTAATTTTTAATGATTGATTAATGAATAATTAAATTATTTTCCTTTTTTGAAACCTTTACCAAATGTTTTATGTACCCTTTATTATTTTTTTATAAATTTTGTTTTTTAAATAAAAAAAAATTGAAAAAAAAGAAACATTTTAAATTAAAAAAAAATTTTTAATTAAAAAGTATTAAGATTTAAAAATTACAAAAAAATGTTTAATTAAAAATTAAAAAAAATAGAAAAAAATTTTATTTATTAAAAATTAAAAAATTAGAAAAATTAAAATTTTTTTTAAATTAAAAACTTAATAATTTTTTTTTGTTGTAAGAATGGAACTGAAATAAAATGAGAAAAAAACAAACATTTTACAAAAATAAATTGGCGTTAAAAAAGTTTTTTTTTTGCAACAATTCTTGCAAAAATTATTTTTTAAAGCTAATTTATAGTGTCAATTTACGCGGGTCATTTGAAAAGTCCGTGCAAAGTCAGAGAGATGGCACTACTGGTGTGTATCGAGGTTATGTTTAGTTAGTAGCACCTCTTGGAAGAACACACACCAAGCTTCAGACAGATCGTCCTATTTCTGTGTGTTTGGCATTCGTTTGAAACGAGAAAGTCGAGTGTTTCTTTTTCCATCAGGACAACGCATCAGCTCACGCCGCAGAAGTTGTTGGACGCAAAATTAATGAAATTAGGGTTCCAACTCGTTTTGCTCCCTCGGATCCCTCAAACTACTATTTCTTCCTCAATTTGAAGAAATGGCTGGCAGGATAAAGCATTAATTCAAACCAGGAGGTGATTCCAGAAACGAATGGCTATTTTTCAGACTTAGACAAATCCTCTTATTCGAAAGGGATCAACAAACTAGAATAGCGTTGGTGTAAAAGCATTAAAGGAGACCATGTCGAAAAATTGAAAAATGTTTACTCCAAACAATTAAGATGTTTTTATTTTAGCACGAACTTTTCAAGCGGCGCTCGTAAATTGGCACTATAAATTAGTGTTACAAAATAATTTTTGCGAAAAAATTGCAATTTTTTAACGCCAATTTATTTCTGCAAAAAAAAAATTGTAGCGCCAATTAATTTTTGCAAAAAAAAAAATTTTTTTCATTTTATTTCAGTTCAATTTTTACAACGAAAACAAAATTTTTCTAATTTTTTAATAAAAAAAAATTTTTAAGTTTTCAAATTTTTAATAAATGTTTTTTTTTTTTAAATTAAGGTCACAAGAAATATAATTCTAGCAGTTATATGAGGTAAATATTTACATTAGCTAACCCCTCTTCCTTGGGACAAACTTTAACTTTTGTAACACAAAATATATACATAAACGTTTATTTCACTGCAATATTTCTAATATCAACACACTGTGGCATACGACGCCACCTTTTCTATGCTTATGAGGCACAGATTCATTGCTCCGGTTTCGCCAGTCAGCTGTTAAGGTTAACCGAAACGGGGCTATTCTTTAGTTCAATACGGACAAGTGAATAACACAACTGATTCGCCGAATACGTGCTATTGTTTCGCAGTCGATTTTATTTACTTGTTTTTTCGCTGCTGACTTCTTCTTTCTTGTTTCCTGCCTGCAAGCGTTCAAATAAACACAAACTTTTTGAAACAGTTTCAATATCGAGTTGAGCGGGAAACGTGTTGGTTGACAGAAGCTTGTGGGATGCTGTGAAGTGCATTTAAAATAAGTCTGTGAAAGAAAAAAAATTTTAAAATAAATATTACAAAAAAAATATTTTTGAAGTGCTGTGAAAATAAATAATAACGAAAAAATTGCACATGTCAATAAACGCCTGTTGAACAATAATAAAATATTAAAAAATAAAAATGTATTTCATTTGAACTGCGCGCCCATGCAAGTAAAGACAACCTAAAATCAAATTATTTGTATCAAATCAAGTAATCAAAGTGAACCGCTATACGCAGGTGACCGCGAAAACTTGTCTATCAGCGTCAACAGCGACGCTGCTCTGTTGGTAGAGAAGCTATTTTGGTATTAGCAGCGCTTAAGATAAAGATAAATAAAGCGTATGAGAAAATAATATAAAAAGATACACACAAAAATTTAAAGAAAAAATATATAAAAAGTGATACAAAGTAAATAAAATAAAATAAATTTTAATTATGCACCGGTGGAATTGTTTGCTGATTTTGTCTACATTTTATAAACGTGAGTCTGTTCATAGATACGTCGGTTTGTAAGTGTGTGTACATGCAGGCTGCACCATTTAAACTAAGAATGTTGTTCCTTGTTAAGTGGGTGTGGACGTAAGTGTAATTATAAAAAAATATGTACAAATACTTCATCGTACTTAAAAATGATAGGTAGCTCTGTACCACCTGTTGCATGTCAACGAACCAGGCAGTCATGATTAACAACTTCCATAAGCCAACATAAATAATTTAACACCAAATATAAACCATAAAATGTTATTATTTTATAAATCTATGAAAATGAAGTTAATATGATGAAAGAATATTATATTTAAGACATAATGAGGACCGGAAAAGGGATTTATATACAAGGTGAAGTCTAAAACAAACAAGACTGGCGTCATAAAAATGTTTTTGCTGGCGCTACCTTTTTAATGAGTTAGTGCGTTGGAAGTTACATCCCTAGCTGACTTCCAGTCAAAGTTTGGTGACATTCGGTTCAATGGAAGCGAAGTTATTGCGCTTCAAGTGTAAAAAAATGAGTTTCGCACAAAGAGTTAATATCAAATTTTGTTTTAAAATCGGTAAAACGTTTACCGAAACATTTGAATTGATGAAAAAAGTGTATGCGTTGATTGTCTATCTCGCGCCAGAGTTCATGAGTGGTTTACACGATTCAGAGATGGTTGTGGGGACATAAATGACAATGAACATACGGGCCACCCAAAATCAGTAATCACCGAAAACTCCATCGAAATTGTTCCTTGATTTATCAAAAATGAATCGAAATCATCATTGGAATTCATGGATTCGGAGTTGAATATCTCCAAAACACCGATTTATCGCATTTTATGGAGGTTGAATTAGTTTTAAGGGTTTTTTTCGAAGATTTGGGGCTTTATTGTGAAAAAACGGTACAAAATATTTTATTTGAAGTATTGGCCATCGCTAGCTACAACTTTCGCCTATCTTTCGGGCAATTTCCGGATGCCGTTTCTCCAAAATTCTGGCCGCTGCTTGGCTATCCATGACTCAACCCATATTTTGGTAGCCTCGTACGAGGAGAACCGCTGGTCCGCCAAATCGAGACTCATATGCAGGAATAAATGATAATCGGAGGGAGCTATGTCTGGACTATACGGCGGGTGGGGTAACACTTCCCAGCCAAGCGTTCCAAGGTATTTTTTGACAGGTTGAGCAACATGCGGCCGAGCGTTGTCATGTTGCAAAATAACCTTGGTCGTGCCTTTTTACCGTTTCCGGCCGTTTTTCTTTCAATGCCCGGCTTAAACGCATCAATTGCAGTCGGTAACGATCCCCCGTGATTGTTTCGCCCGGTTGGAGCAGCTCAAAATATACGACGCCGACCTGATCCCACCAAATGCAGAGCATGATTTTCTTGCCGTGAATATTCTGCTTGGCCGTCGACGTTGATGCGTGGCCGGGCAAACCCCATGATTTTTTGCGTTTTGGGTTATCGTAGTGGAGCCATTTTTCGTCGCCAGTCACCACCCGATGCAAAAAACCCTTCCGATTTTGTTGCTCGATCAGCAATTCGCACGTAAAAAATCGCCGTTCGACGTCGCGCAGCTTCAACTCGTACGGGACCCAATGTCCTTGCTTTTGGATCATTCCCATCGCTTTTAGACGCTTGCAAACGGTTGATTTATCAACGCCCAATGATTCAGCAAGCTCTTCTTGGGTTTGGCACGGGTCCTCGTTTACCAATTCCCCCAATTCCGCGTCCTCGAACTTTTTGGGCTGGCCAAGACGCTCCTTGTCTTCGGTGTGAAAATCACCACTTTCGAATCGTCGAAACCAGTACTCACATGTTGAAATCGACGGAGTATGGTCTGGGTAGGCCTCCTGCAGCAATTCACGGGCTTGGGCTGTATTTTTTTTCAAATTGAAGCAGAAAAGCAAAGCTTCCCGCAAATTGCGTTTCGACGGCACGAAAGTTGACATACTCGGGCACGAAAACACTTCAGCGAAATGACAGATACTGATAAACAAAGCCTAGGGATGAGGCTTTGTCATGAATATATATTCAGTATTGCCAACGCGATAAAGTGATAAATAGCGCCATCTGTGTGTCACCTTTAAAACTAATTCAACCTCCCATAATTGATCATTTGGGCTTACGAAAGGTCTGTGCACGTTTCATTCCGCAAAAATTGTTCAGGATTCAACATTCGAAAGACCTCATTAAAGAGGCGAGAAGAGAACCTGGAACTAAGCGGCAAAGTGCTGAATGGAAGGCCCCAGATGAGCCACCACACAAAAATCGCGTTTGGAGAAGTCAAAAATCAAGTCGATGCTCATTTGTTTTTACGATTCCAAGGGCATTGTCCACAAGGAGTTCATGCCTATGGGCCAAACCGTCAATGCAGTTTTTTATCTTGGCGTTTTGAAGCGTTTGTTGTATCGCCCTGATTACCGCGAAGGAGGACGCTGGCGCTTATTGCATGAGAATGCACCATCTCATTGATCCATTCTTGTGACTGATGTTTTGACTAGAAATCGCATTTTCACCATCAATCCCTCACCGTATTCGCCTGATATGGCTCCCTGAGACTTCTACCTATTTGAAAAATTGCATTTGGCCAGGAAAGGAAAACGTTTTGCGTCCGTACAGGCCATCCAAAAGGCTCGCACCGACATCCTGAAAGACATTCCGGTCAATGACCTGAAACTCTCTTTCGAAAAGCTTTTAGATCGCGCAAAACAGTGTATCGAGGCCAGAGGGAACTATATTAATATATTTTGAATAAATAAACTCGAAGTTATCAGAAAAAAGCTCCTGTTGTTTCTATTTTAGTTGAGTCTCGTTTATTTTGGACTTCACTTTGTACATGCATCGGGTGTTTTTTTTAGCTGTATGAGAACTATCAATATCGTTAACTATGGTTTGACGGCTGAGAATGGCAAACTGTGTTGATATTCATGTTCAGTAAGATTGAGGAGGAGTGGTTGAGCATTTGTGAATTACGAATTATGACTTATTTGCGGTTATGTTAGCTGCTGCTGATGAAGTCCGAGACCTGAGGTTTTGTCATCCTTAGAATATTCCTCGAACGCCTCCGATCCACACTTGGCAAGAAGGATTACGCGACCTCACAAGTCTTTTTTTGTCCAACTCTCGCTAAGCTTACGCGAACCCATCTTTCCAAGAGCAGACCGCAGGTGGTCAAGGGGATCCCAATACTTTTCCTTTGCGGGCAAATCACCTCACACGCCCCCTGACTGGCCAGCTCGTCTGCTTTGCAGTTTCGCGCAATCCTGCTATGACCAGGTACCCAGATTAGCTTTATGTCAAAGAATTCGGATGCAATCCAAAGTGAATCTCAGGCTATTAATTGCCGCTTGGCTATCGGAGTAAATAGCTAATCAGCTGCTTCTTTGATTTGTGATCCGGTAACCTGGATTTGAGCCTGATGGGGATCTTTGTACAGAATACTTCTCCTCCAACTCTTCCGTCCTACATCGAGCCATCCGTGAACAGGTTCCCTAAGCCCTCTCCCCAAGTGTTGCACCCAATCCACTCCTCTCTTGATGGAATATGGGTGGAGAAAGTTCCGCTTGGGCCTAAGCGAGGGTGCACACTGATCCGTTGTCAGGGGAATGAATCCAAAGTTTCTAAGCTCTAACATGGTCACGCTTAGAAGCTGCACAGAGAATAGTGGGCTCGGTATAAACCCTGCAAAAACTGAATTAATTCTCTTTACAAAGAAACACAGGCTCGTTATAAGCTCCTCGCTAGCTTTTAAGGGTATGGAGATTCCTTTGAGAGAGAATGTCAGGTATTTAGGATAGGATATTTAAATAGAAAACTCACATGGAAATCTTATATTGAGAAAACAGTCCAGAAGGCCAACGTTTTATTCTTCGTGTCTTACATTGCCTCTCCACTTCTGTAGTTCGGCCGATCTTAATATATGGGATATTTGTATGGTGGTCAACTGCTCAAACGGCAAGTTATGTTAAAATCATGAGGAAGGTTCAAAGAACAGCTTTTTTATGCATCTCTGACGCTTTAAGGACTATCCCAATCAAAACGCTGGAAGTGCTAATCAACTTTCTTGCACTAAAGCTTATAGGGAAACGCGTAGTCGCCGCCTCGGAGCTGAGACTTAAAAGACTATAGAAAGACCGGTGGCTTATGCAAGCCTCTATTTTGCACACTGTGAGATGCACCTTGGACAGATTTTCAAGACGAGTATACCGTCAAGAACAGAGTGGCAGCCACCAAGGCCATGGAGAAAGGGGGAATTAAATTTTTATACAGATGGTGCCAAGCTAGACGATAAGGTTGGCTATGGACTATTTTCGAAGGAATTAGGACTTGAACTATCCGTTCGACTATCAGACTACTGTAACGTCTATTAGGTAGAGATTCTAGCTATAAAAGAAGTGGCTACGTATCTAAATACGCATGCCGTAATAAAAACGACTAAAAATATACTCTCGGATAGCCAGGCAGCCATTAACTCAATGAATGCGGCTACTAAGATCGAAGGTTACACAGGAATTTCGCACAGCCTTAAATGACATTGGCGCCATATGCAAGGACAGCCTTGTTTGGGTTCCGGGGCACACTGATATTGAGGGAAATTGCAAAGTTGATGAGCTAGCCAGGAAAGGTATTACTCTTCAACTGCACAGTTATAGAAGTACCATTGGGATACCTAAGGCCACGAGGAAATTAATAATTCAGAATAACATTAACCAAGAGGCCAATGGAGCATGGGTCGCGGCTTGTATAACCGTTTATAGGCTATTTGACAGGCATTTCTTGAGACCTGAAGTTTCCTCCCATAAATATTATAGAAGTTGTAGAGAAGGGAAAGGGAAACAGTTAAGTACTTCCCTTGCAATTGTCTAGCCGTGACTAAATCAGAGCAAATGGCATCCTGCGCTTCGTTTCCGATTTGTGATAATAGATCACTGGCGGCATCATCGGTCCTTATAAAATAAAAAAAAAATAAATAATTGGGGCGTACACCCTTTTTGGGTGTTTGGCCGAGCTCCTCCTCGTATTTGTGGTGTCCGCCTTGATGTTGTTCCACATATGGAGGGACCTACAGTTTCATGCCGACTCCGAACGGCAGATATTTTTATGAGGAGCTTTTTCATGGCAGAAATACACTCGGAGGTTTGCAATTGCCTGCCGAGGGGCGACCGCTATTAGAAAAATGTTTTTCTTAATTTGGAGTTTTCACCGAGATTCGAACCGACATTCTCTCTGTGAATTCCGAATGGTAGTCGCGCATCAACCCATTCGGCTACGGCGGCCGAACCATTCGGCATCGGTCCTTACTGCCTTTAAAATGAGGAAGGAGCAGCCGTTACGATGAATGGATTTATTGCAATATTCAACTAACCATTGGCACCATATGGCCAGATTTATTGGAAAAAGCAGTCAAAAATTTAACCGATCGGACTGGTAGCCGCGGGATATCATATTCAAAAAGTAAATGCCATGAAATATCTACTAGATTATAATAATAAAATCTAGTCAATAATATTTGTGTTTTGTATTATCACCAAACACCTAGCAGGAGTGTATGCGCCAATTATTTGTTTATTTTGACGTGATAACGTCTTATAATTCGATTTAACAGGCTGCACGCACGAAAAAATGTGCCGTTACCTTGCTCATTAGTGTTACCTTGCTCATTGCCGTTACCTTGCTCATTTGTCGTTACCTTGCTCATTGCCGTTACCTTGAATGAACTGCAAGCGAAAGCGCGGAGCGAACGACAGAGCAAACAAAGCAAACGAACGGCAACGTTCGACATCTTGCTCTCTCATACTTAAGTGAGCGTATATGTGTATGTATATGCGCATATGTACATATATAAATTCACGTATTTGTATTTGCATATGCCTTCTTATTGATTATTATTAATTTGATTTACTTGAAGAATTTAAAATAAAACCAAGTTTGTTAATAATACCTGTTGTTTTAATGTTATTATTTTTTGACGTGATAACGTCTTATAATTCTATGTAGCCGGCTGCACGCACCAAAATATGAGCAGCATGTTATGTTATGTTATGATATGTTATGTTATGTTATGTTATGTTATGTTATGTTATCTTATGTTATGTTATGTTATGTTATGTTATGTTATGTTATGTTATGTTATGTTATGTTATGTTATGTTATGTTATGTTATGTTATGTTATGTTATGTTATGTTATGTTATGTTATGTTATGTTATGTTATGTTATGTTATGTTATGTTATGTTATGTTATGTTATGTTATGTTATGTTATGTTATGTTATGTTATGTTATGTTATGTTATGTTATGTTATGTTATGTTATGTTATGTTATGTTATGTTATGTTATGTTATGCTATGTTATGTTATGTTATGCTATGTTATGTTATGTTATGTTATGTTATGTTATGTTATGTTATGTTATGTTATGTTATGTTATGTTATGTTATGTTATGTTATGTTATGTTATGTTATGTTATGTTATGTTATGTTATGTTATGTTATGTTATGTTATGTTATGTTATGTTATGTTATGTTATGTTATGTTATGTTATGTTATGTTATGTTATGTTATGTTATGTTATGTTATGTTATGTTATGTTATGTTATGTTATGTTATGTTATGTTATGTTATGTTATGTTATGTTATGTTATGTTATGTTATGTTATGTTATGTTATGTTATGTTAATGTTAACTCATTCTCTATATCCATACAAAATATCTATCAAACAAATAAAATTAAAATTTTCTTTTGAAAAATGCAACCATTCAATCAGTATTTTCTTATGACGTTATCACGTTAAACTATCGTCAGTAAACCGACTTTACAGACAACCTCTTTTTTTTATTATAATTTTAAGTTCTCAAGATCTTGGGAATGGTAATGGTTGTACGGGTTAGGATAAGGCCTTTATGCACTGCGACCAGATTGATCTATTGTACGCCTCTAATTACTTAATTATTATTATTTATATTATTATTTAGTATACCGAGATATCGAACCAGCTCTTTTAGGAGGAAGTGTTTGTAGGTCTTACTCCTTTAGTAGGTACGAGCCCAGGATTCTGTGTCTCCTTAGGTCTAATGCCTCACAGTTGGTGACTCAGTGTTCCATAGACTCCTCTTCATCACAGCAGAACCTGCATAATCTTGTGCTAGATAATCCTATTGTGTTAAAGTGTTTATTGAAGGCAAAGTGACCTGTAAGTGCTCCACAGAGTAATCTGATGCCCTTTTCATCTAGGGTTAGACCAGAATTTTCTATTGGCATTAAAGTTCAAAAACTTTTTGGAGTGATTAAGGTCGCTTGTGCCGTTCCAGTGTTCCCTCATTTTCGTATGGATCCATTTTTTGGTTTCCTGTTTTATATTATTTTTGTTTAAGTCGAAAAATGGGGTTGGACCAAAAAATAGCCCTTCTGCTCCGTTTTTGGCATAAAAGTCTGCCTTCTCGTTTCCTTCGTGTTCCTCATGTCCTGGTACCGAAATTAGTGAGACCTGATTATGAGTGACCAGTTTTTTGAGTGCATTGTTACACTCGATTAGGACTTTTGACCTGAATGTGAAGCTATTCAAGGCTTTGAGAACCGATTGGCTATCCGAAAGTATTTTAATTTTTACTTTCTCGAACCCTCCTTTGGATATGAGGAGGGTATCGAGGTATCTGTACTTAGTGTTAGAGATTTGTGTGCTTTAGTCCCCACTATTCCTGATCCTTCTCTTTGGAGCATTTTGGAACCATCTGCATACTGCATGTTGAACCCTGTTCAAGATATTGAGGTGTCCAGTAAGATCTAATGGTTTAAGTTTTTCTTTCATATGAAAGGACAGTACTTTATGTTTTATGCCACCTCGGAACGACAGGTTGTTTTTTTATGAAAGGCTTTTCAAGAAGCTTTCATGGCAGCAATGCACTCAGATGTTTGCTATAGCCAGCCGAGAGGTGACTGCACTGCTCTTAGAAAAAAGCCTATTCTATCATTGATGCTTCATGTGCACAGTGGGCTTCGAATATGACGAAGTCACGCATGGTAGTCACGCACAAAACACTTCGGCTACGATGACCGCCGTATTATAAATTTGAAATTCCAAAAATGTTTAAACTGACTTTTTAATACGAAACTACAGCATTGGGATTTTCCACAGAATATCCGAAGGCTGCATTGATATCGACATAGCGACAAGGGCAAGTATGACACATGCCATTTGTGCTTTGCTGTATTGCTGTATTGAAACAAAAACAAAAGCATAATCAACCACAATTCTTGGCACGCAAATGCGTAAGCTGCGTTTTTAGTCTTAATTGACACTTCATTGTTTCTTCCAATTTGAAAAGTTAATTGTTTTGTATTTAAACTAATGCAGATTTAAGTATCAACAACTGCTGATTAGTGTAAGAAATATGCAAATATGCGCATATGTATGTAGTACCATGTAATCACGAAGTTGTTTAGCGATTAAGCGCGCAACTCGTTTCTTATGTAGAGTATAAATATACGTACTTATGTGTACATACATACATATATGCATACATATATGTGTGTATGTATGTATGCATATGCCCACATGTGCTTACTCTACATGTCCGCATGGCAGTTATACTACATACCCATAAATGCCCTTGGTTGTGACGCAATGAGCCAGCGATATGCCGGTATAACTTTTAGCAAAACAACAAAACAAAAGACTTTTGGCACGAACTTGATAGTTGCATGGCGTGTGTGTATGTATGCATGTAGGTGCATATTTTACAAAAACATGGACATGCATGGAGATATTTATAATTAATAAATATATGTCATAAATACATATATTTTAAAACAAAACAAAAAAAAAATGAAAAGCAAAAACAGGAAGGCGTAGTTCGAGCCGACGACTTTAAGTGATTACGGCTGGTATTATGCAATTTAACTATAAATCTGTTTAGCACAGTCTTTACGTTATGTAGATTAGTTCGTATGACAGTTAAAGAATAGTAAATTGCAGGCATAACGCACATATCAACGGTCTGTAATAGCTACATCAACTACATCGAATTCGAATGCCTATTGAAAGTCATTTCAATGCTTATGTTGTCGAGCATCATCGGTGCAGGAATCGACAAACCAAATTATGTCAGCACGCGCTGATTTATGACACCCTACATTAGCCTCCTGTGAGAATGAGGCAACTCTTCCAATATTCATATGATGCTATAATCACGGATTATTACTTACTAATTTGGCGAAATCCGATCATCTTCTCTTTGATCCTTCCACCGGACACGAAGACGTTCTCTTTGCCATGGATAGCCAATTACCGTTTCAAACATCTTCTTCGCCGGAGCAGTTTCTTCCATACGGACGGCATCACCCAGCCACCTTAGTTGCTGCAGGCAAGCTCATACAGCTCATGGTTTATTTGAATTCGGTAACCGTCATCTATGCGAGCAGGGCTAAAAATCTTGCGAAGTACTTTCCTCTCAAAAACTCCAGGAGCGGCTGCAACTGATTGTTTGACTTTCCAGGCTTCAGCGCCATAGAGAAGCACCGGGATGATGACAGCCTTGTAGAGTGTTGTTATCGTTCGCCGACAAAGGGCTTTACTACTCAATTTTCGGCAAGAAGGGTTATGATTCGCTAGATTTCAAGGCTGATGTCACTGTTGCTTGTAACACCGGAACCAAGATAAATAAAATCCTTGACCACATCGAACTTATGGTTGTTAACTTCGATCTGTGGTTCAAGACGAGGCGACTCCCTGCAGGACGCCAGCATATACTTGGTTTTTCCATCGTTTACCGTCAAACCCAATCGTGCGGACTCTTTTTTAATCGCCGTGAAAGCGGCGGCGACATTCTGCTTGGTATGACCGATGATGTCGATGTCATCAGAATATGCAATGAGCTGGTCACTTTTATACAAAAAAGTTCCGTTTCATTTTACACCCGCCCTGCGAACCACACTTTGACAATGGCTCCCCTTGTCTGAAGCCTCGAACGGTATCGAAAGGCTCGAAGAGGCCCTTTTCTATCTTGATGGAGTTTTGTGTGCTGCTCAACGTCATTCTGCACAGCCGTAACAGTTTAGCAGGGATATCGAACTCAGGGATTATGCAATATAGTTGGTCGCGAATGTGGCTAGCAAAGGCTGCATTGTAGCCGACGAATAGGTGGTGTGTGTTAACTTGGTCCTCATGGGTCTTCTTCAGGATCTGCCGCAGTGTGAATGTTTGGTCGACGGTGGAGCGGCCAGGTCTGAAACCACACTGGCATGGCCCAATTAAGGATTGGATGTAAGGTTTCAGTTTATCACATAGCAGGCAGGATAGAATTTTATGTGCGATGGAGATAAGGCTGATCCCTCGATAGTTGGCACAGCTCGTGGAATCACCTTTCTTTAGGATAGGATAGAGGGTACTGAGGCTCCAATCACCGGGCATGATTTCTGCTTGCCATATCAAGCCAAGTGGGTGCATGCGCCCTACCAACTCATCTCCTCTAGCTTTAAACAGTTCGCCAGGCAGGCCATCCGCTCCGGCAGCTTTTCTGTTTTTGAGTCGCTGCATTGTAATTCTCACTTCCTCAAGACCTGGGGCAGGATCGGCACTCCATCATCCCTGATTGGAGATTGTGAGATATCAACTCCAAATGCAAAATTGTTGTGTTCTGCGGCTGCCTACAACTTGGAGAAGTATTCCCTCCATAATCTCGGCACACATTCCGAATCCGATACCAGATCACCATTTTCGTCTTTACTGGATGGCGCTCCGGTCTTGAAACCTTGTGACAAACACTTTTTATCACCGTAGCCAAATTTGTTGGTGCGGTGCCTCCATTTTTCGAACAACATCAAGACGTTGCCACAAATAGGAGGAGGAGCTTTGCCACACACCCAAAGAGGGTATAAAAGCCAATTATATAAAAACTTAGTACTGCCATAAATTCTGTTACAAGCTAACTCCGTCATAGATATGAAATTATACTACTTTTTTTTAATGAAGTTAGTTTTATTTAATCATGTAAAGAATAAAAAAAAAATGAATTTTCATTCGAAACGATCACCATTTGCTTTAACACAAGCCTTCAAACATTTAGGTCATTCAGCTATTGAAGCACGCCCGGTTTCCATAGATATTGACGTGGCTGCTCGAACTAAATATTGTTTGAGGCCTCTCCAAATTTCTGTGAGGTCTTCATCAGGCCATGTTCTCCAATTCTTACTACAAACTGTAGTCCAATGGATTCAGATCTTCTTCTGCGGCGATTTCTTTGATTCTTCTGCGGCTATGAACCCAGGAATATTGTTTTTTAGCCACTGCTGAGTGGTTTTTGCCTTATGAGCTGGAGCGTAATCTTGCTGGAAGATCCAACGCTCTCCATTGAAGAGAGTACTGCTCAACTGCTTCACCACGCCTTCTAAGGCGTCCTCCTGGTAGACCCTTTCCTCGATCTTAACCCCTTTTTTGCAAAGATGAAGAGATGTCACGCCTTCACAAGACACTTTCTCTCAAACCATTAAGGAGGCTGGATGGTGGCCATGCTGAACTCTTGAAACAACATTTTTAGAAGTTGTAGCATAGATTTTGTCGTTTTCTTCTTACTAAACACTTCTTCAGTAGTGAAAATTTTCCCATCTGTGGAAAGAATATTTTCATGGCCGTTAACCGCGTGTCACCGAAGAAGCTGTTTGAATCACTCGAGTCTAATTTTCTTTAAGCGCATTTTCAAAAGATGACCCGTTGACCAGCGGAAGGCTTGCATGTGGAGATCAACTCTAATTAGTCTTGACATGGATCAGGTCGACACATTTATTTTCCCGGACATGATTTACAGCTTTCTAAGGGGATTTCAGTGAGTTCTTTCTCAAACGGCTTTCATGGCTGCACTGGTTCGCGCCCCGCGAGGTTCACCACTGCTTTTTCTGTCTGTCACTTCAGACGTTTGCGAAAAACGATTGATCGTGCGGTAAACAGACATTCTGGAAATATTAAGTTTTTTCAGCAATTTGAACTTTTGCCTCTGTAATGCAAGTGTCCTTAGCTCCCCACTCCATAGTTAACAAGTGAAATTTGCCACGAAACTGAGTATAATTTATGAGTAGAACAAAAGAAAAAATAACGGAACTTTTTTCTGCGAATTTGTTCTCGCCGTACGCATTGCAAAATTTGTTACAGTTGATGATTGCTGTAGGTTTTAAGAAAACCTAAAAACCCTCTTTATGCGCTTTTAGAGTTTTTAAGGGGGGGGTAGGGTCACAAAATCGAAATTTTTTTTCTTCACTCATCTTATAGTAAATCATTTCAAGAATGTTGTGTCAAAATTTTAAGTGGATCGGAGCAGCAGCCTTTGTAGGCACTCTACCTCGAATGCGGAGCATAGATAATTTCTCAGAGTCATTTTTTCAAACGCGTTTTTCCCGAAACGACTTCTTAAAAGTCGGTGCCAATCACAACTCCGAAACTATTCAACCGATTCTTTTCAAATTTAGCACACGTTTTCTAAATCAAAAATACCTCCCCCCACACTGTTTTTTTTTATTTTTTTTTTTAAGGTTGTTTTTCACTTACAAATATGGCGAAATTTTTCGCCAAAAATGCTCGTTTTACGTTTTTTTGCCACCAAAACTACAAAAATGAAAAAAAAAAATTTTTTATTCATGTAGGGGGGAGCATTACGTCAAACTTTAACTGAAAAATTCGACTTTTTTAGTTTCAGATGATTCTACGACGAATGCCGATTGGCACCGCAGAGCACCTCTCTAAAAACATATCTCCAAAAAAACTCTGTCATGCGCTTATTTGTCAATATTTTATTATTAATATTTTTTAAAAACTTATTGAAAAGATGTACAATAACATGCAACTGATTTTATTAAAGTATCTTAAGCCATATTTCTGTAAAAAATTCAAAAAAAAAAGTGTTTTTTTTTTAGCGCTAAACCCTACCCCCTTAATGTAAGTGTAAGAATTTTAACTCTATTTAGTTGTCACAGAAATCCCTACATTCCCTACATTTATAGATGAGTAGATAGATTTCAAAGATCCATTGTGCGCTGGTCTTTTAACACTAACACATCTTTCTTCATAACAAAGGGTCTTTCAAAAGGCGCGCCATATGCAAATTTAAATTCTTTCGCCTGATTATCGCCGCCTTAAGTTCAGCAATCTCGATCTAAATGTTGAGTTTCTTAAGTCTTAAAGTTAAGTCTTAAAAGGCGAGAAGACAATCAATCTTACTTAAATAGTTAAGGTTTTGGGAATCAATATCCCGTTCTTGCCCTTCCTGGCGTAGAAATTGCCAAGCGCGATTTTGATATCCTGACGAGAGTAGTGATAGTAAGTGCCATCTAAGCACTTTTAAAAGTAGCCTTGGCCATATGGGCCTTCTCTTTATCCTCTTCTTTGCGTTGGCACAAATTATCAGTTTATTGGGGAGCCTCACTTTATTGTAACGAGATGCTCTTGCACCGAAGTGAACTCTGCTTCTTTATGTGGCAGCTGTAGGAGGCATCCCAAGATGCGATGATATTCTTACTTTGTTTCGACCATCGCAACCCTTGGTTGGTGGTCTCAATTTACCCATTAAGAAAGCAGATATTCCAGCCATACCACCATGAAGGGGGTTCTCATCAGAAACTTGTTCACATTGTTCAATAGGACTTGCTTTTATAGGGTTAAGGGTAGTAAGAGGCCCGAAAAAATGTTGATTTTTAATAAAGTTTTTTTTTTGCTAGTCAATTGCTTTATTTTACAAAAATAAAAACATAGCATTAATACATCGTTTCGACTTGGCTTTAGCAAAATTAAAAAGAAAAAATTGTAAATTGTAAAAGCTATCGCTGTTTGTGTGGAACCCGTTTCTCCAGAAGTCCCTTGCGGTGATCATCACAAGTCCTTGGAGACTCATCTAAAATCAATCGGGCAAGAGAAATCAGCTTTGTTAATAGATAATCTGCTGCCTGATCGAAGCTTTTTTTTTTTCAAAATGAACAAAATGGCGGCCTCAGAAAATTTTTTCCAGAATTTAGAAAAAAAAACCAACAGTTAATTGTTAAAAAAAAAAATCAAAATTTTTGAAAAAAAATTATTTGATCAGGCACGAGTTTTTTATGTTTTTCAAAAGCAGTATACATTTTATTGAAATCTACCAAGCGGTTTTTAAGTTACAGTGATCATCAGTTCCAAAAACATAGTTTTGAGAAAAACGCATTCAAAATTTTGCTATCGATTACCGGAGCGCCCGAGCGCCCTTCGATAATTGTTGAATAACTCGAAAAGTATTTGTTGGATTCATTTCAAATTTTCACATAATATTTTTAAGATATTGTACTTTGAGAAAAGGCAAAAAAAAAAAACAATTTTTCGAAAATTCTGACTGCTCCTAACCTCTTAAGTTGCCGGTTCCAATATATAGTACAAGTAAATATTAGAAAAAATTGGAATGGATTCATAAAATTGCACAAAGGTACTAAAGATTAAATACGTACACATTAGGCCGGGTCGATTTTTGGTGAGGCAAAAAAATCGCCCATTGCTCTGTGAAAATCATATTCTAGGGATCAAAATAAGAAACTTTGCCCAAGGAACCATACCTCTATAACGAATTCTGGGGGACATTTGGGTCGAACTTTTTAGTTTCTTTTCTTATGTAAAGGCCAAAAATGGTGATATTTTGAAATGATTGTATGGGGAACCCCCCAAGAGAGTTCCAGGGGGTGTGCCACTGGCATGGGTGGATCGGCCGTCCAAAGTTGGCGGGGGTCGGTGATACATTTGGACTCGATTGGAGCACTCTAAATGGGTCAAATTGGGATTTTGCGTTCGACCCAAATTGGGGAACATCAGAATTCGTTTTAGAGGTATGGCTTCTTCGGCAAAGTTTCTTATTTTGATCCCTAGAATACGATTTTCACAGAGCAACGAGCGATTTTTAAATCGACCCGCCCTAGTACACATATACATACATATATACATACATACTTAAAGTATTTTTACAATGCAGCAAAGAAAATCTTATTTAATTACTATAAAGCTCTCTAAAGAAACTACTCCGAAACTAAACCACATTTTCATTCCCTTTCTTAACATGCTTTTTATCAATTCCAGTTACCAATGCCATTGCCCTACCCACCGGCCTGCCCAAATGTAATTGCATACCCGTGAAAGAATGCGAACCCATCGCTTACTTACTCCTGAATCACAGGCCACATGAAGCTGACTTGATATACAAAATAGTGCAGAGTGCCGGTTGTGGTTATGCCGGTCTTGATCCGCTCGTCTGCTGTCCCACCACCTATGCTAACCACAAAATAGCGACGCGCGTGCATTCAACTGAAAGTGATACATTCGGCAGAACAGATCCCGACGCCTGGGTATGGGACAGCGTAGAATTACCTACACGCTTTGGCGCATTTACAGAAAAGTTGTTGGCAGCCAGTTCAGATGCTCGATCAACTAAACGACGATCAAAAGATTTCTACGAAGAAACAGATATATTTGATTTTAAGGATCCAAAAACCGAAAGAAATTTTCCACATTCTTTTTACGAAGAAGCAGTTGAGTTCCAGGACAATGATGATGCTAAAATAGAACGCGACTGTGGAGGGCTTCCCCGTAAATACTTTACAAAGCAACCACATCCACAGCGACATCACTTTGACGAGCATAAACATATGCATCACCACGAACATGACCACCATAGCGTGGACGATAGCAACGATTACGATGAGGGGGAGGAATATCCACGCATTATTTTTAGGCCAATAAATGATGGCCCTGTTATATATCCAGATGACAGACGTTTGAATCGGCCACTTCAGTTTCCAATGCAAGGAACTACTACGACAACAACACAGACACCGCCAACAACTACTAAAACGGCCACTACAACAATAAAGCCTGTGGTGAAGGCGACGGAGCAGTCCAAAGTTAACACAGCGCGTTGCGGCATACCGGAAATAGACGGCCAAAGTGGCGAGCGCATATACCCATGGATATCACGCATAGCTTATATTAACAAAAGTGAGTGAGCATTTTATTTATTTACTCAATTGTTTTCATTTCAGTGAAAATGTACAATGCGACTTCACATAATTTCATTGACCACCTTCTGCATCTTCTTGGTCAAGACAACACCGAAGAGGAAGACGAGCGTGCATTTGAAAAGTGACCAATTGCTTTCGCTTAATTGAAATCGGCCTTCTCTATTCGTCAAAGATGAAATGGAATTTGTTAGTTTCGACATCAGGGTTTGTTTGTCATCTTCAGCGGCTACTTGGAGTTCGCTTTCGCCTGCGGTACCAGCCATATTGACTTGCTGGGATTTCTGTAATGGAAAAAGGAAGAAAATTAAAGCAAAAAAAAAAAAAACAAAAAAAAAAAAAGAGAAAAACGAAAGGGCTAATTTCGGTGCGGACTGAACTTGATAAAAAATTAGTTCAGTAAAATTTAATTTGGGGCCGACTATTTATTTTTGGAATCAAAAAAACAAAAAAACTTAAAGGAAATGAGATGTGTTACTTGTAACATCAGACGGATGGAAATTTATTCTTAACATATAAAAAATGGGCGCGGGTTTTATCCCGAACTCAATAATATTGAAGCCGGATCTAAGTGAGATAGGGAACAATATGGAAATGAAATGGTTTAAGAACCACTCTAGTACTCCCCAACTAGCACTAAAGCGCCGTTTTGCTACCATTATGAGCCCTCCAACAGGCAGATATCTACATCCAGCCAGAGCTGTTGTTGTAATGGAGAAAATTGATGTGTTTTACAGTCTGGAACCCCGATTATTCATGAAGTATAAAAGATATATATTTAAATTTTTTTTACATAAAAATATGTACAAAACTACGAGTCGCAATTACTCAATAAGCTGTGTAGTTTCCATCTTCTCGGCATGCTTTGAAGCTTTTCTGTGTAGCTCGTCGACAAAGAGGACCAGATTTTGCGCATTTGACGTACGAGTTGCTTTAAATCATGGACTATCTTTTCGACAAGATGCGTTTTCATAATTCTCCACACATTTACGATGGGGTTGGTATCTGGGGACTGGGAAGGCGTGACGCCATATTCTTGTTTTGTTGTTTCTCAATGTGTTTTTCTGAGAGTAGTAGTTTTGATGATGTGGGACGGTGGGATATGTTCGGCTCTTTCAGTCGACGTTCGATGGTGTTGATGTTCACATCTATTCCCTTTTTAGCAAGAACTGATCGTGCTTGGCGTAGACGCAAAGAAGGGTCCCGCTTAAAAAGTTAGACGATCACTTTATCTTGCTTTTTTTGTCGTCACTCGCTTCAAGCCGCGCCCGGAAAAGTCATCAACACAAACTTTTTTGTTTTTTTTAATTACTTTTGCAGTCGTAAGTAAATTTCGGCCCTTTCGAATGCGTGCATAAAAATACCGCCTCAAAACGCTTCGCGTATTTCTCACTCATTTTTGTTTGAGTGCGTTTACGGGACACTACCTGAGTTGGCACTGGCGTTGTAGCCCTTGAGTGAGACTATTATGCAGCAAAAAGCATAACGAAATATATCTTGAAGTTAGAAGAAAGAAACCGGTTATTTTCTTCTGACACAGACTGTAGGTAAGCGAACTGCCCCAAGCTGTCGATGAAAGGAGCATCCAGTGATCTTAATCGTCTAGCTGTCAAACCTGGACATTTACAGAGAAAGTGCTCAACAGTCTCCTTCTCTGAAAGTTCCCCTCAGCTTCTGCAATGGGGGTTAAATGGCAAACTTAGCTTTTCCGCGTGTATGCCGATCGTCCAATGAACGGGTAACACAGCTACGAGTTTGAAAATTGAATGGCGTGGAGTTCCCAGAACTTTCTGCATCCTGGGTCTATTGTACTGGGGCGAAACGGTTTTCGAAATAGCACATGGGGAAATTAAACTCCATCTTTTCTGCGCTTTCCTGAGAAATAAGGAATCTAATTTTGGACGAGTTTTTAAGCCGTTGTCGAAATACAAGCTTTTATATAAAAGTGGAGGAGGCACGGTCCATCTTCCAAAATTAGGCTTGAGTAATTTTTGTTTTTTGGTTTTCAAAGTGATTAATTTTGCAACATTTATCAAATTTTTGAAGTGAAAACTTCTTTAGAATCGTTGGGAGTGATTTGAGAAAAAGTGAAACGAAAAAAGCGACACTCTTGGCTACGAAGCGTTATATTATATGTTGATATAAACGTAGCGAAGAACTAAATAACTTTTAGGCCAGCGCCGACAGCATGGCGCGGTAGCCGAGTGACTAGCAATGTGAGCTTCCGATCCAAAATCCTTGGTTCGAATCACAAGAAAAAAATTTTTTCTATACAGTTATTTTTTTTTTATTTTATGATATGTTTATGAGGAGCTTTTTTTCATGGCAGAAATACACTCGGTGTTTTGCCATTACCTGCTGAGGGGTGAGCGCTATTAGAAAAATAGGTTTCCTTAATTTTGGTGTTTTTACCGAGATTCGAACTGATGTTCTCTCTGTGAATTCTGAATAGTAGTCACGCACCAACCCATTCGGCTACGGCGTTTGTTTAATTTTACTGATGCAAAAATGAGGAAAAATATATGAATAAAGTTTGCTTACTGTTTACACATTTTCCAAAGGTGACGGAGAACCAAAAAAAAAGTCCATTTTCAAACAAATACGAGTGCATATGTGTAATTGTGTTAGAGTTTCGGTCACGCCCCAGCAAAACCTGCGTGCATATGTGTTTGTAACATTCAAAAAAATGTAATTGTGTTAGAGTTTCGGTCACGCAGGTTTTGCTGGGGACGCTCATAATAGCAACCGCGTGTGTATTTTTATATTCGTAAATATTTTCATTTTTAAATATTTACCGCAATTATGCCGAAAAATAATGCAGAAAAGTGTCGTGAATATCGACAGAAAAAAAAATCAATAAATAGCATCACGGAATTCATTCACGAAAATTTAATAAAGTATACACCAGAAGTATCGCGGATACTTAGAAAAGATTACGATAAAGTTCCAATGATTTTAAGTGGCGATTTTAACGTAAATTTTGCATTAGACACAGCGGTTCCTTCAATTGACGTTCTCAATACAACATTCAATTTAAAAATGTGGAACAATCGCACTGAATCGACAACACGATCAAAAACAACCATTGACGCGGTATTTCAAAGACATGTTGACAACATCGAAACCAAAGCATTTGTATCATATTTTAGCTATCATAAGCCACTCGTATCATTTGTTGAAATTGAAAACATTGAGGATGAATAATAATAAAATGAAGAAAAGAAAATATGAACTTTATAGCAATATTATAATGAACCTATAATTATCCCGCCCCTAATGCTGCTTTCGTCTCATTCTCTCTCAGTTTGTTTTACGGAAGGTTTCACTTCTATCGCGTCTAACCGTTAGACTGGTGTTTTTTTAATTTTTTTAGTTACCGTTTTATTGGAGGGGGACGTGGTTATTGACCGATTTCGTTCGTTTTCAATACTAGCTTATCATGGACAAATAGGAATATGTCTTCCAAGTTTCGCATTAATTTTTTAATGAAAAAATGAACACACAGACTTTTATCAATGCTATTTAGTGTAGTTTTACTCCCGCTTTTTTCGAAACTATTCTGTGCGAGGCGAAATTTTGGAGCCCAGAATGGGGTTCAGCGCACAAAAATATATATGAAATATATAAACAAAAAAAACCTGAATTTTGTGAGCCTGTGTTGTAAATCTAAATAAAAATTAAAAATAGTTACATAAAAAATATTTCCGGCATTCCATTAAATAAATTTATATAAAAAATAACTTATTACTTGATTTTACTTAAGCTTAAAGCAAGGCGAATCTATTACAAGTAGTAGCAGTAAAGCAGCTAATCTGTTGTTTTCTTTCGCCGTGTACATTCGGATGTCAGCACAAAATTAAATTGAACTTGAAATTTGTAATTCGAAAATTGTAATTTCCTAATGAATTTTAATTCAAAAGACTTTTTATAAATAAATAGAATAGTGAGAAAGTGCGTAATTTGTTTTAGCTAAATAAATCACTTCTTTACTTTCTACTTTAACGCGACTTTCTAATGTACACATTGTTGTTGTTGTCCTAATGCATCCCACCTTTAATGAATTCACAATAAATTTCTAAAATTCTCTTTCAGCCAATAATTTCATAAGCTATCGCTGTTCCGGTTCGGTTGTAAGTCAATCACACATCCTGACAGCCGCGCACTGTGTTGTCAACCTTGTTAGCGATCTGCGGCTGTGAGTACACAAAACACATATATATATGTGTGTACCTATGTACACATGTCTCACTACGAGTATTATATGTTAATAAAACCGTTCCTTTTTCATCGTAACATTTACTCTGCAGCTCTCATGTGCGCATTGGTGGTGTGGCGCTTTCCCCTAACTGCACTGCCAACAGCAATGTTAATTGCTCCATCACTACACGTATTTATCAAATCGCCGAAGTGCGCGTACATCCAAGCTACGATCAGCCGAAGTACGCCAATGACATTGCGTTAGTAAAAATAATCGGCGAAGCAAATGGTAAGTGAGAGCTAAAATTGCAGTACTTTTTGCAAACTCAATTATTTACGTTTGTAATCTTAATACTCCTTACACAAACATACGGAGTGTAGAATATACACCCATTTGCTTACCTCCGAAACTATCTGCTTCTGTGCGTGATGAGCTTATAGGCAGCCCTGGAATTGCGCTTGGCTGGACAGCGGATTTGGAAGGTGAGATTTCTCTTTGCTTTACTTACAATTTAATAAATCTTTTCGTTATTTCGTGAACAAATTAGTTGATTTAATTTGTGTGAAAAATTATTTATTTCTTTTATTTATTTAGTTTTTTTTTTTTGTTTTTGATTGAAAAACTTCGATTTTGTGAAAGCTATAAATTTTTTTTAATTAACATTTCAGGCAATGATACAGGTAGCCCAAGAGTACGTTACCTCAGTTTGCCGATAGTTAATACAACTGAGTGCGCCATTACCTATGCGAAATTTAGTGAGAACTTCAACGATCCAATCATTATTACGCCATCACAGATATGTGCTCAGGGTGGACCTATGAATGATGTCTGTCGAGGTGAGTAATTTGAAAGTAAACTGCAAGTAATAATGGAAAGGCCAAACAAAGTCACTTGCATGAAAAGGGCGAATGCTTCGTTCACGAAGAGATATCGAGTCCATTCTCGGTGAGCTAAGCTCTTAGATTACTCATTCCCAGAAAGTAGCCGATGTCATTGAATAGATGGAGAAATTTATGGAATTGTTGATTAGTGATTTTTTTATGTGATATGCATACATTCTCAGCCTGCCTTAGGAGGGCATATTTTTTTTTTTTGAAAATACCCAATAACATACATATATGGAGCAATGCTGCTGGAGTAACAGTCCTTGACCGAATATAAATCGGTGTCGTGAGAACACATTTTTTTTTCTTCCGCTCCGCTCGGTTTAATTATGAAGATTTTAGAGAAGATGTGCATCCGAACTCTTCTTCTGTCATAAATCGCAAATTACAGAACAGAACTACAAACAAATTCAATGCAACTGTAAAAGAGAGCAATTGACGGTATGTAGTTTACGTGCTGTTTGTGTAGAGCGGAGAGTAAACTATTATTATAACAGAATGGGGCGTAAAATGGTGGCAAACCTAGGTTGAGTATCTTTTTGTAACTCAGGAGATGCTCCATTACAGGGCGATTCATATAAAGTGATAGCGATAGTTGGTAGTTTGAATTTTGAAAGTGCAATCAAAATGTAAATAAACAAACACGGGTTAGGTTAGGTTAGGTTGAACCTGTCCACTGTGGGACACACTCAGGCTTATGGCCCATTGTGATGCCGCATGGAAAACTTGCCCTTATCCCTCCTAAAACCAATATGTACTTTTCAAAAATTTTGTAAGATCCTTAATTCCGACAGAGGCGAGATCTTCCAATTCATAAAGAATTATTTATCTACCTAAAATGGCGAGTCTACATCTGGATAGAGCAGGACAGTGACACAGAAGGTGTGGGATCGTCTCTTTCTCTTCCTCGTCTAGACAACTTGTGCAGAAGCCATGTGTTTGAGTGCCTACCGATTAGGCAGTGCCCCATAATAACTGTACTGAAATCAGTGTGTTTAGACTGTGCTTATCTCTTATTAATAGAAGTTCCGTGCGTTTAGCAATGAGAGTCGGCCACAGCTGAAGGGCGACTTTGCTAGTGGCTTTGTTACGCCATCTTTCATTTGCTACTCTTGCACTTTCTTCGAGGATACGTAGTTTACATGTTTGCAAGGGTATATCTATATCATTGCCTATGTACTCATCAGTCAATTTGGTACCGATTTTCGTTAGTTCATCGGCTTTGCAGTTCCCCTCAATGTCACAATGGCCAGGAACCCATGTTATCATTAGGTGAAATGACTCAGCTATTTCGGTAAGAGACAAGCGGCATTTCATGGCTACCTTGGAGGTTGTTGACTGTTTTGTGAGGGATTTTATCGCCACCTAGCTGTCAGTGAAAAATGAAGATATCATTTCCGGATATCGCATCACACTGTATCAGTGTCGCGGCTTTTATTATTGCCATCAGTTCTGCCTGAAAGACACTACAGCAGTCGGGAAGCCGAAAACTGAAGGAGATCCCCAGATGCTTGGAATATACACTTCTGCCCACCCTGCCCTCGAGCTTTGAGCCATCTGTGTATACATGCATGGACTCGCCCTGTCTTACCTCGTCCCGTTCCCACTCTTCTCTCGAGGGTAGGAGGGAAGTATAGGTGGGACTGTATAGCCCATCTGTCCGGAAAGCCCCAACGAACAAACAAAATAAAAAAGAAATAAATATTATCACTTTGACATTCAAACTACGAGATCGCAAGAAAAAACAAATCAGCTGTTCTACCGATATCATCTTATATGGATTCGCCTTACTGCCTGATATAGTCGAACAAGTGCATCCTGCTACTATTTTATGGCGCCCTCTTATGCCAAATGGATTTTTTGAGAAACTTTTCCTTATCATAAATTCATTTAACCGCGGTTAAAAACAGTTTCGCCATATAAAAGTAAAGTGCGGTTTGAATGTCAAGTCCATCGTCCATTAAGAGCCAATATATTTTTGTGCTATAGCCTCGAAACTTCAGTTCTAGCATTGCGGGTTCTTTTCTTAATACATTTAGTGCCATGCCGTATATTTTTGTATAACACCAAGTACTTCCTGTCAATCAATATATACTTTATGAAATGGTTTCAAACAAAAACCCATGGTGAAAAGAATTCAGAGATGTGGCTAAAATCAGACCGTTAATCGGCTCTCAGCGATTTTAAAGGAATCAGCTGATTGGCTGGCGTAACTGGGATCATGATAGCAGTTTGATTGCGAAAAATCTGAGATTGTGTTGGTGATATATAAAAAAAAAATTAAGACAGTTTTCACTTAGGTTGCTTTCTGAATGTTATGTTGCTCTCTTATGTTACTGTCCACACACGAATAAGTGAACGAGTGTCTGAAAACGTGCGAAATGAGCGGGTAGAATTCTGCTTGACTTCAGATTTCTAAAATTGGATTGACAAGATTTTCGTTAAAGCGCTATTTAATGTGAAAGAGACAACTTTTAAAATAACGAAATAATAACTACTCTTAAAACTAATATCTTTTAACGTTTATCATCATTATTATTCATGATTAAATATTACAATACTAATTTTTCCTTATTTTCAATTATGCAGGTGACAGTGGTGGTCCGTTTATGGATGAGGGTTCCTCTGGTCTAATAAATTCAAGTGGTCGTCATTCTTTATTAGGTATTGTGGCTTTTGGACCTACAAAATGTGGCATGTCGAATATACCAGGAGTCTATACGCGCGTCAGTTCCTACTTGGGATGGATCATAGAAAGTATTAGCTTAAGTTAACCTGCATTTCTAACCACAAAATTGCACATAAACACATACTTCCTTTTTTAATCAGCATCCAATATTAAGTACTGAATCAATATTTATTTTAGTATTAGCATTTCTTGTTTATGGAATTATAATTTGTTGTCTATAAAATAAAATAAAAATCATGCACAATAATTGTGCAGGCATTAAATCACTTTTCTGTTTTACTGATATTCTAAGAATCTAACTAATGATGGGTGAGTACGAGATGCTTCAAACATCTGGGGGCTTCTCGTTGTCTTCTCTCGCAGATTAATTGCCAGTCGTGTAAAGTTATGTCAAATTCAAAGAGGTATCGGATTTTAAATTGAAATAAAACAATGAAAATTCGAATTGATTGAATAACCTTTCTTATTTTTGTGTAGAACCATTCATGACATTTATTTTTTAAAGATAATCCCTTTCAAATGATGGCCGCAACTCCGCCGTACTTTGGCCATCCGTAAACACCAATTTTTGATGACTCGCTGGAAGACTTCGGTCGGTATCTCGTAAATAAGTTTAATAATGTTGGCTTCCAATGTCTCAATTGAAGCTGATTTATCCACAAATCATTTAGACTTTACATACCCGCACGGACCTACAAATAAAAGTTCAAAGGTGTGAAATATCACGATCTTGGTGGCTAATCCACTGATCCGAGTCGAGAGATAAATTGCTCACCGAAACGACAACGCAGTAAATTCATTGTTTTACGGGCTGTATGGCAAGTAGGCGATAGTGTTTGTCATTCACTGTTTCATTGGTGCCAGCATCGTCTTTCAAACATGGCATAAATATGGCCCAATGATTCCTCCAGTCCATGGGCCCCACCAAATGGTTGTTTTCAATGGATGGCTATTCTTGAATGGCTTCGGGTTGTACTTTAGCCCAAATAAGGCAATTTTTTTCTTATTGACGTAGCCATTAAGGGCCGCATCGCTGTACACCATGAGTTGGCTTGAGCGCGCGATGGACACTTTTCACAGAGCGTCGATTTTCGCAATACAATTGTACGATTTGTAAACGTTGTTGAGGCGTAAGTCTTGCCATGATGAAATGTCAAGGAATACCGAAAAAAAATATAAGCAAACGTTGAAGCAAATCCCAAAATCTTCTGGAAATACATAAAATCTAGAAGAAGTAGTACCAGTGTCCCCACTGGTATGTTTTTCGATAATTGTCAAGCGCGAAGCCCACGTGAAGCGGCAAACTTATTTGCTGAGTTTTTTAAAACTAATTTTGTTGGCGAAGAACTTGATCCTCTGTCCGACTTTTCTTCTGACTAAGTTTATGCCTTGAACTTTGGAGGTATTTGCCTCTCTCCTGAGGGTATTACAATAGTAACGCTTTAATTAAATTGAAATCATCCTCTAAAAAAAAATTCTCCGGTTTTGGTCTATCCCCTGAAAAGTATTTTCCACAAATCTTTATCGTCGGGGTGTTTCATTGACGCATGGAAGCTCTCTTTCATTACGCCCTTCTTTAAGAGTGGCAATAAAAATAACGTTAGAAATTATAAGCCTATTTGAAAGTTGTCAACTATTGGGCAACTTCTTCTTCTTCTTAATTGGCACTATAACCGCTTACGTGATTTTGGCCGAGCTTAACAAAGCACGCCAGTCGTTTCTTTCTCGTGCTAACCGGCGCCAGATGGACACACCAAATGAAGCCAAGTCCTTCTCCACCTGATCTTTCCAACGCAGAGGAGGCCGCCCTCTTCCTCTGCTACCGACAGCTGGTACCGCATCGAATACTTTCAAAGCCGGAGCGTTTGTATCCATTCGGACGACATGACCCAGCCAACGAAGCCGCTGGATCTTTATTCGCTGCGCTATGTCTATGTCGTCGTAAAGCTCATACAGCTCATCGTTCCATCGCCTGCGATATTCGCCGTTGCCAACGTGCAAAGGTCCAAAAATCTTACGCAGAATCTTTCTCTCGAACACTCCAAGCGTCGCTTCATCGGATGTTGTCATCGTCCAAGCTTCTGCGCCATACGTTAGGACGGGCAGGATGAGAGTCTTGTAGAGTGTTAGTTTTGTTCGTCGAGAGAGAACTTTACTGCTCAGTTGCCTACTTAGTCCAAAGTAGCACTTGTTGGCAAGAGAGATTCTACGTTGGACTTCAAGGCTGACATTGTTATCGGTGTTAATGCTGGTTCCTAAATAAACGAAGTCCTCGAAACCTCGAAATCATAACTGTCTACAGTGACGTGGGTGCCGATACGCGAGTGCGCCGACTGTTTGTTTGAAGACAGGAGCCTTCGACAAAGTTTCTCCTAGAATCTTAGTTAAAAAATTAGCTTATTTTGGCTCTCATTCTGCATTTCTGCAATGGACAAACTCTTATTTGAGCAATAGACGTTGTGTTGTAACAATTGATGGTATTTCATCTACCTTCTTTGCTGCCACCTCAGGTGTTCCGCAAGCAAGTACCTTGGGACCGCTTTTATTTGTATTATTTATTAATGAAACCAAAAGTTGTTTCACATTTGCTAAGCTTTTGCTTTATGCTGATGACCTTAAGATCTTCTCAGCGATCAAGACTCATGCCATTAAACTTCAAGCCAATATGAATAGGCCATTAAACTTCAAGCCGATATGAATAGACTTTACTTGTGGTGCCAGAATTCACGACTTTCGCTGAACTTATCTAAGTGCTTTCAAATATCTTTCTCGAAAACATCTAACATTTTGTGCACTAAGTACAGTATCTTGACATGCGTTCTGCGGTGTGTTGGCGCATTTAAGGACCTTGGGGTTATCTTTGGTAATAAATATTCTTTTAATAACCATGTAAATTATATTACTTCAAAATTTTTTTCGATGTTGGGCTTCGTCAGACGGAAAGCCGCTAAGTTCTCTGATCCCTATATCATTAAGTTACTCTATATATCTTTTGTTAGATCTCAGAATGTGCTGTTTTTATTTGGATACCTTGTAGTCAGCAAGTTATCAATAGAATCGAGCGGGTGCAACAAATTTTTCTCAAATATGCCCTTCGGTCTCTGAATTTTATTGATCCCATACCATCATGTTCTGCTCATAATATATAGGTTGTCAGAAAAGTCTTGTGGTATTTCCGCAAGCTTGTCTTTGCAAGCGCGTAGTTCTAGTTGTATTCGTCGCATCGGTTCACGCTAGAGCTTTTTGGAAAGCTCTTTTCACGTGCTAACACGTGTTTGATTAATTGTTGTTTGCTTTTAGTCGTTCGTGAGTTATAGCGTCGCAAACATGGAGCAAAATAAAGAGAAAATACGGCATATTTTACAGTACTACTACGATAAAGGCAAAAATGCATCTCATGCTGCCAATAAAATTTGTACAGTTTATAGACCCGATACAGTTTCCATTTCCGCCGCACAACGATGGTTTCAACGTTTTCGTTCTGGTGCAGAGGTGATCGAAGATGCGCCACGGTCCGGAAGGCCTGTCGTCGAAAATTGCGATAAAATCGCTGAATTGATCGAAAGAGACCGGCATAGTAGCAGCCGTAGCATCGGCCAAGAGCTGGACATGAGTCATCAAACCGTTATAAACCATTTGAAGAAGCTTGGATTCAAAAAGAAGCTCGATGTATGGGTGCCACACGACTTGACGCAAAAAAACATTTTTGCCCGTATGGATGCATGCGAATCGCTTCTGAATCGCAACAAAATCGATCTGTTTTTGAAACGGATGGTGACTGGCGATGAAAAGTGGGTCACTTACGTCAACGTGAAGCGCAAACGGCCATTAAACTTCAAGCCAATATGAAAACGCGGAGCGAACAAAGCAAACGAACGGCAACGTTCGACATCTTGCTCTCTCCTACTTAAGTGAGCGTATATATGTATGTATATGCGCATGTGTACATATATAAATTCACGTATTTGTATTTGCATATGCCTTCTTATTGATTATTATTAATTTGATTTACTTGAAGAATTTAAAATAAAACCAAGTTTGTTAATAATACCTGTTGTTTTAATGTTATTATTATTAATTTTTTTATTATATATGAAGGAAAAAATGTACAATAATATTTACCATATACCTTATAAGATATGTTGTATACTAATATATGTATATAAACATGCATATACATATACAATTTCGCGCAATTTTCAAAAAGAACAAATTTGCATATATGTAAAGATGCATGCAAGTCATATGGACATATCAAATATACGAATCTATTCCGTACGCAAGCAAATGTAAGCTAATGTGCTTGAACTGCAAGCGAGAGCGCGGAACGAACGACAAAGAGCACAATCGGCCCCCGCGTTCGGCAACGTTCGACATCTGGCTCTGTCCTACTTGAGTGAGCATATATATGTATGTATATGCGCATATCTACATATATAAATTCACGTATTTGTATTTGCATATGCCTTCTTCCTGTGTGCATGATAATGAACCATTTCTCTGTTGAGAATAGGACGATGATAGAAAAAGTAGGAAATGAAAGGGAGTGTTTCGAGTGTAAAGTGTCTTGAAAAAGGCAAATCGATGATGGTGCCTCTTAGTGTTGTTGACTTATTAACGTCTGATGCACAATCGAAATTGAAGATATCTTTCATGAATTTGATAAATGTTTCGTCATTTTTCACGTTTGTGTAAATGTAACTTGACCTATTCCATTGCAATTCCATTTACCTTCACCTCTATATCCATACAAAATATCTATCAAACAAATAAAATTAAAATTTTGTTTTGAAAATTGCAACCATTCCATCAATATTTTCTTATGACGTTGTCACGTTAAACTATCGTCAGTAAACCGACTTTACAGACAACCTCTTTTTTTTTGAAACTCCATACCTCACTAGATACTCAACAAATTGAAACTTGTGTATGTTTGAACAAATCCCACGTTATTTAAAAATAAAATGTTATTGAGACATTTTTTGAAATGGTAGTGTAGACAAAATATTTTAAGGTCATTGGAAAAAATTAAAATTTGCTGAATGTACCCCATGGCGGGGTAGCTCCAGCACTTGACGGGGCACCTTCGTCATTCATGTTGTAAGGTATAGTTATTAAATAAAAAGTTCTTTCAAACATTTTTTCTTAAATTATATTTTAATAAATAGTATATCAGTACAAACGAAAAGCATATTTCATTTAACTGTAGTGAAAAATAGTGCGTCCTGGGCCAAAATAATAGAAAGTCATTTGATGTTGAAACTACTTAGATCAGTCTCAAAAATATATTTAGTGCGACAACGTGATGATGAAGCAGGATTCACAGGGTTTGGAAGTTTAAATAAAATTTCACTTTTCAAAACCAATGATATATCCTCGTTCTCGGGCTTTACAAATATAAGCTGCGGAATGTCAAGCTTCCTAAGAAAGCTAACAGTGAATGTACATTCACTAAGACTCTCAATGATTTCAGCAATATAATATACTTTTTTTTTGAAGGTTTGAGAAGGTAAGGTAAGAACCAAATTTCCTACACTAAGTTCGAAGTCATTTGTCAATTTATCGTTTGAAAAATTGTCCACCTCCGGCATTTCCTTACCATCAACAAGAGATCCAATTGATTGGATTCAATGCTTATGTTACTTTTGTAAGAGGAATCAATTTCCTTTCGAAACATACGTTTAGGCTGTTTGGCCTTTGGGCGAGAATCCTTTTTAACATTTTTAGTATTTTTGTCGTTTCGAACATTTCCTTTAGTTGAAAACCTTATATTTCTTTTTGCTGCTTGAGAATTTTTTCCAATAACTCTCTCTTCCATCCTTTTTTTCTACCAAGAACTAGTTGAACTTCGAGAGCATCCAGATTGAGCAGTCCTTTTGGAAACGTTCAAACGGGAAATGGGATGAATTTGTTCTGGGGTTTTGGTTCCACCAACGCTTTCATCTAGCTGAAGTGGGTCTGCCATAGCTACACTATTATTAGACTGAAGCTGAAGAGGTTTAATTATCTAGACAAATTTATAAAGAAGAGCAAAATTTACTGAACATTATACGAGGCAAATTCGGCAGAGAAAAAGTTTCGCCGAATGTGCCCCAAGACAAAACGCTGTATCTACCCCAACCCTTCCCTTTTCTATTTTCTCTATTTTTTTTACGTTTTGACATTTTGTATATCCCTTAATCACACTTTTTCACAAAATATACATTTTTACCTTTCAGTTACTATCAAAGTTTGTTAAAAATGTGAAATACAAAGGGCTGAAAACACTTTCTTGTAATAACCGAAAAACACCTTAAGCACTCGCGAAAACACAAAAACACGTGTAACTTTATCAGCTGCTCAAATAAAGATGTGAAACTTTGAATCAATATTCGTTATTAGTGGTGGGGAAGTTTTCACCTCTATAGGGTGATGCCAAACTGCTCCTTCATACTGAAAACGCTATTGCCGAATGTACCCCACAGCCGAAGCTACCCCGGTCTCCCCTATTTAGTTTAACAGTAGTTACGCCCTTTACCTGGCTAATTTATCTGCCTTTTCGTTCCCATTTCGTTCTGTCCTAAGATATTCAGCTTATCGAGACATTTCAGTTCCAGTTTCGATGTAACCGGGAAAGCTGCTGGGCTATCAGTGAGGAGAGCTCTGATTCTCTTGTTATAGTTGCGTTCAAGGTTAAAATAAGCGCATCTCTCTATTGCATAAATTTTCGCTTGCAATATATCATACTTACATTCTTGGCGAACACTTCCCATTATCTTCTTCCCGGTCCGCAGACACCTGCGCTTGCCCCTACCTGAGGTTTGGGGGCGATTTTGATGAACGCCTTGGTTGTTCTTAGGATAGTCCTCCTCTCTTGTGATTGCATATGAATGCGAAGAGGTCTGAGTTCTAGAAGAGTCTCCTTTGATACCGTGGGACATGTTCGCATATGTATACATACACAAGTAGTTGTAATCTTGTTATTGTTTTTCTTACTGTTTGCTTAACCGTGCGATTCTCCCAGACTACTTTTTTATTTGTTTTTCTTGTTCACTACTCTCGGGAGCATAGTCCCTCGACAAGACTCTTGTCTTGCGTTGGTTTCGTTAATCTATTTCTAACAAGGGTAGGTGATTAGCCTGCCGCTACCAGTCCTAAATAGTGGCAGTACCCACCTGTCAACGCTTTCTTGCTGCTTGGAGCGCCATCTGTGTTTCACATTTTTCTGGCAAAAAATGCGCACAGACTGTTGAGGACTTCGCTAAATTTGGTGTGTCTGCGGGCCGCGCTTGCGCGCTTCCTCTTGTTGGCTTCCCTGATGCAATGTGTAACTGTGTGTTTTTCTTTGTTTTTGCTTGTTTTAGCAGCTACAATGCAAATAATGGAAAGGATCGGTTTTTGGTTTTGAGGAATGAGGACCGTGTTTTACGTGAGACTCGAACCCACAACCACTGGTATGGCAGGCTAGTGCACTTACGCTAGACTACCGAGAACGCCTCCCAGACTACTGTCCCGTAGGAAATCATTGGTCGGACACTATCGTGTAGATCCATCGCAGTGATTTTGATGTACAACACCCAATCTGATTTGTCTTTCCACAAATATTAATAGTGTTTCCTATACATAAAATAAAGTAGCTGACATGAGTGACGTGTGACGTAACAAGTGGATAAAGAATAAAGAGAACGGCGTTGTACAATAATTTCACTAGTGAATAACAATAAAAAATGAAAAATGTAATAATAAATTGAAAACAAATGACCACTTATTAAGTCAGCAAAACAGGTAATTCTGCCAAATTCACTGAACGCGGATTAGCGGTTCACGCAAGTCGCCACCTTCTGTATTCTCTCTATCGAGAATAAAATATTATTTTTGCAGGAGAGTTTACTCGCATCAATTACCAGCTCTATCTGTGGTATCTGCTTTCTGCCAATGGTTAGCCTAACCGTCAATCAATGTAAATCAATGCGAAACTCTGCCCAATATTATAAAGGGTGGTTAAGTTTTAAGGGCCGGTGTTGATTTTGAATAAAATACAATTTTTTTTTAATTATTATCATTTCTCTTTATTATGATAATATTGGTATAATTCAATTATGTATAAAACAAAATATTTGCCAAATGCCCGCCGCGGCCTCGGCGGCACACCTCCAAAGACCACAAAATGAAAATAGTTCCTTATCTAAAGGGTGGTTAAGTTTTAAGGGCCGGTGTTGATTTTGAATAAAATACAAGTCTTTTAAAAAATTATTGTTATTACTCTTTATTATGATAATACTGGTGTGGCTCAATTACGCATAAAACAAAATATTGGCCAAATGGCCGCCGTGGCCTCAGCAGCACACCTCTATCCGATGGTCGAAATTTTCGATGACGCTGAGGCATGATTGAGGTTCTATGCCGTTAACGTGCCGAATTATCTTATGCTTTAGCTCTTGAATTGTTGCTGGCTTATCGGTGTACACCTTTTCTTTCAAATAACCCCAAAGAAAGAAGTCCAACGGTATCGTTGACGTTTAGGTGTGGTTCACATTCAACACCGGCTCTTGAAATTTAATCACCCTTAATCATATTTTTGGCTATCTTTTCATAGTTTCGGGATGTTATATATCCTATATAAGATATGTATATCATCTATATCAAATGGATTAACGAAACCAACTCAAGACGAGTCTTGTCGAGGCCCTATGCTCTCGCTAGCGGCATTTTAAAAATGAGGTACACATATGTTGTTATTGTTGCTGTTGTAAGTTATAACTTTATAAAAGGCTATCTATGTATGCTGATGCTATAGAAATGGAGTAAGATGTGAGATAACTTTCTTGCTGCTAACATACATAAATGTTAACATCAAATGTAACATAAAAGTTTGAGAAGCACTACTGTAGTGATGTTCATTGGTCGGCAGAATAAATCTAGTTTGTTGCTGTAACTAAAGTAGAACCGACTGTCGTGAGAACTTGTGCGATTTCGTCTCATTTACCTTACCTTACGAAGTATGCATTTGATGTTCGTCTCGGTATAAAAAATCGCGGTACTGCATTCGGAAATTCGTTTAAGTGTTAATGTTTGAAACTGTTTTTAAATGTTTACGTACAGCCAAGGAAACACAAACTGTTGATGGTGTATTTTACAAGTGTTAAACGAAAGATCATGCATACCGGCTCAGCAATCATGGAGTCTACCGTCTACTGGTGTCAAACCTATTACTTGGCAGAGTAGTTTCAAACCATTCATGGCATACTTCTTACACAAAAAAATGACGTAAAAATGCATTTGCTGTGTCATCCATTAATTAGTCACTTGCAGTTTTTTATACGTACATACATATTCACGTTTACACCTATGGTATTTCCCTTCTTTAAGTTCTTGCTAAACCAACTTTTTACTCTCTGGCTCTCTTTTTATTAAGATGTTCACCTAATCATTTCACGTAATTAATTTGATTTTGTTTAATGAATCGGCGCTCAGTTGTTATCTCCAAAGCTGTTGCAAACAGCTGGGAAGAACCGCATAAAAAAACATATATATATATATATACATATATATATATATACACCTATCACCACATGCATATGTATGTACATATATGAGTATGCGTATTAAACTTGATGCCTCTCCTGGAATAACCGGTGGCAATGGTAAAGAGGAATATTTTATTTAATATTGTAAACGAAACGAAGACCAAACAGCGGCTTGCCCAATTGAGTATGCGAGCATTTGAGTATCGCATGTCGAGCAGAATTGAAATCAAACTAGCAAGCGCGCATTAGTAGTTAACTAAAAAGAGATGCTGCTGCTGATACTGTAACAGAGCACCCATAATTTGTTATTTGTTAGTATCGAGCAGAACGTCATTCCAATACTAGCGTCTTCATAGTAGGCTTTAAAGATTAAACAAATAATACAAAAATAAATATTTAATGAACGTTTCGGTGACTTATAATCTTATTTTATTACTTTAACAACAAAGTTGTGTGATATTCTCGTTACAAACTGAGACCTCGTATTTATTTAGTGAACTTGATTTCAATCGAGCGTAATGACCGTAATGACAATCCGGTTGTATATTCACGTAGTTTTGGTGATTACGACAACGGTTATTCTACGTTTTGGCGATGCTGGTGAGTATAGATTTAACGCTTACTTATTTGAATAAAATTCTGAAAACAAAAGGAAAATAAATTTTGCATCTATTCTGCATTTTTTTTTAAATATACCTATGTTTTGAAATTTGAACTCTCTTATCAAAAATTTGCTTTATCGTCGAAAATATTGCTTAAACTTTTCTAAATAAAATCAATTAAATTCGTTTGAAAACACACACAAATTTTGCTCTCAATTATATTGAATTGTATGAGTAAACAAATTCTCAAATCCTCAATAATAATCTCAATAACAGAGTAGAGGCTTACATGCGCGTATGCATGTAAATATGATATATACCTATTAGCGATGCCAAGCCCGGGATCGCGGGAAGTCGGTGTTTGAATAAGCTGAACATACCGAGATTCATGAATATTAAGCTCAGTATAAAATACTTACATAAATTGATTTTCTTCGCGATAAAGTGTGAGAAAAATTTGGAATAAAATCTTATTGAAATAAATTTCCCCTTCTGCTCTGCAAAACATTAGTATGAGTGCGCAAACATGCGAGAAAAACAAAATGCGCGAACAAATGCAATACTTACAGAGTAGAGATGCTCAATGGTAGGTTTTATTTGGAATAGGTTTAAATCACAATTACATAGAATACTTCACCTTACATTCAAATTATTTTTATATAAGAAAACAAAATAAATAATTGGCGCATACACTTCTGGCAGAGTTTTTTTTTTCATTTTTTGGCGTGCAGCTTAATATTGTATCACAAATTTTATTTACAAATATAGGGTGAGCCATGTAAAATTTGCTTTTGGAATCCGCTATAAAAAAAAAAAACTAATTAATATTTTTTCAAACTTTTTTTTTTATTTTGAAGATTGAACATTGTCATTTATGAATAAAAAATAATATCGTTCAAATGAATGCCGAGACTGGCTTTACAGTAGGCTATTCGATCAACCCAATTTTTAAGCACATTTTCGATTGTTTGGGCTCCAATTTCATGAATGGCAACTTCGATTTCGGGTTTTAAAGCATCAATCGTCTCTGGATGGTTCGCATAGCATTTGTCCTTAACGGCTTCCCACAAAAAATAGTCCAACGGGCTGAAATCACAGCTCCGAGGCGACCAATTGATATCGGAATTTAAAAATGGTAGCCAAAATTTCGAGTGTAACTTTGGCAGTGCGACAAGTTGCAACGTCCTGTTGAAACCAAATGTCGTCCATGTCATCCTCTTCAATTTTTGAGCGCTCGCCATTTACTGTAACCGCAGAAGAAGAAGAAGACTCACCACTTTGGAAATACGTTTTCAATATTTCCCAATTTTGTTCAAGCGTATAGCGTCCGATTTCGTAAATGTCAAACCTTTAAGTAAATTATGAACACATTTGACATGTCGTTTGTGTTACCATTCTCAAAAAAATAGGTGGTTCAAAAAGCAAACGCTGTATGGCCCACCCTGTACATATTATTGTTATATATACAAAATAAAAATTAAAAAAATAAGCGAAATTTTTGTATGTATTGGCGTAGGGAATAACTTCGTAGCGTTTTTGCCGAAGACGTTTATTTAAACAAAAAGCAATAATTATACCAATAAGTGAATCAATTATTTATTCGCCGTTGCTGTTTACAACCTCTTCCCACAACTCGACTAATTTGTTGGTACTCTTCCGCCTGGTCTGGTGTCAAAGCTGTTGTTGAGCCAGTTTTTAAGAGCCTCTTTGTTATCGAAGGTAACGCCCTTCATATGGTTTGACAGGGAGCGGAAAAGATGGTAATCGGTCGGTGCAGTGTCCGGAGAATACGGCAGATGCTGAAGGACCCCCCATTCGAGCTCTTGGAGTGCAGCTTTGACGACTTGTGCAACATGGGGCCTAGCGTTGTCGTGAAAGAGTATGGTTTGACCATGTTAATCAGGGTTTTTTAAGTCGAATACCCTCATTCACGCGGTGTGGCTGAGCAATGGAGAGCTCCGTGACATTCTTTTCGAGCATTTCCCAGTGCACCATGCCCTCCCAGTCCCAACAAACATATATCATGATCTTCTTTGGATGAAGATTCAGCTTGACTCTCGGCTTTGGCGTATCTCCTGGCGCCACCCACTCTTTTCTTTGCTTCATATTGACGTATAGGCACCATTTTTCAGCTCCCGCGACGATTCGGTACAAAAAGCGCTGTTTATGACTGTGTGTTGTTGCTCGATGGTGGGCGAGATGCTGAGAAATAATTTGAAGGCGACTTTATCGGTTTTTTTTTCATTGAGCTCCCAATTTTCCGGTAAATCCCATAAAAGGAAAGGAGTGAATGTGATTGAAAATCGTTTTATGATTGCAGCTATTTTTTTCCGCCAATTCACGACTGGTTTGGCGACGGTTCTCTTTCAAAAGTTATTTGAGACGTTCTTCATCGAATTCAGAAGGTTTTTCGCTACGGGGCGTGTCATCGACCTTAAAGTCGCAATTTTTGAACTTTGCAAACCATTTCAGTGCTGTAGACTCGCCTGTGACACCATCTCCATACAAGTCGCAAAAGTCCCGGTCTGCTTCGGCAGTTTTTTGATTTCGATGAAAAGCAAAGAAGAGCAGATGTTGAAAATGTTGATTATTTCCTTCTGAGTATTCCATTTCTAAGCCTCAAAACTTATAAAAAACTAAATAACTCAAAAATACAATTAACATAGTTTTGTAGAGCAGAAAGAGGTCTATCGAATGACTACTTACCCTTTGCCTAACAGCAAACAATTCGTTGTAAAATAAAAGATATAAAAACGCTATGAATTTATTCTCCAACCCAATAAATAATATTCAAAACCTATTTATCTTTACCTTTCAGAAAAGTCTATTTGATGTAGTATGTCCAAGGCGCATTATGAAAGGTGGTGGCACTAGACCAACAACAATGTTCTGTACGTTTGATTGTCAAAGCAAAGTATTGAAAAACTAGAAAACAAAAAAAAAAATTCGCCTTGTTTCATTTTGAGCTGTGGCTGTCATGGACACGGCGAAAGACAAAAATCAAATCAGCTGATTTACCAACACTACCTTTAAAAGATTCGCCTTGATTATGTCAAACTGCTAGCATCTGCTTCTAGTTCCTTAGGCTTTAATTTGTTTTTAATAAAATTAAAGAAAGTCATGTCTCGGAATGAATCCCGCGATCCCGGGACTACATCGAAATTCCAAAATCAATACTACAAATTATATATATACTATATATATATACATAAAGGGTTTTCCAATAAGAGGTGTTATTCCCATAAAAGATCAATGGATTCGTTGCTTGTGTGGCACGTAGCGCCGTCTTGTTGAAAATAAACGTTGTCCAGTTTAATACCATCCAATTCCGGCCATAAAAAATCGTTAATCATCTCTCGATAGCGCAATCCATTCACCGTAACTGTTGCTCCAGTTTTATTTTCGAAAAAGTAAGCTCCAATGACTCCGCCGGACCATAAACCGCACCAAACAGTCACATGTTGAGGATAGAGAGGCTTTACAATAAAAAATACCAGTCTAACGGTTAGACGCGATAGAAGTGAAACCTTCCGTAAAACAAACTGAGAGAGAATGAGACGAAAGCAGCATTAGGGGCGGGATAATTATAGGTTCATTATAATATTGCTATAAAGTTCATATTTTATTTTCTTCATTTTATTATTATTCATCCTCAATGTTTTCAATTTCAACAAATGATACGAGTGGCCTATGATAGCTAAAATATGATACAAATGCTTTGGTTTCGATGTTGTCAACATATCTTTGAAATACCGCGTCAATGGTTGTTTTTGATCGTGTTGTCGATTCAGTGCGATTGTTACACATTTTTAAATTGAATGTTGTATTGAGAACGTCAATTAAAGGAACCGCTGTGTCCAATGCAAAATTTACGTTAAAATCGCCACTTAAAATCATTGGAACTTTATTGTAATCTTTTCTAAGTATCCGCGATACTTCTGGTGTATACTTTATTAAATTTTCGTCAATGAATTCCGTGATGCTATTTATTGATTTTTTTTCTGTCGATATTCACGACACTTTTCTGCATTATTTTTCGGCATAATTGCGGTAAATATTTAAAAATAAAAATATTTACGAATATAAAAATACACACGCGGTTGCTATTATGAGCGTCCCCAGCAAAACCTTTTTTTGAATGTTACAAACACATATGCACGCAGGTTTTGCTGGGGCATGACCGAAACTCTAACACAATTACACATATGCACACGTATTTGTTTGAAAATCGACTTTTTTTTTTGGTTCTCCGTCACCTTTGGAAAATGTGTAAACAGTAAGCAAACTTTATTCAAATATTTTCCCTCATTTTTGCATCAGTAAAATTAAACAAACGCCGTAGCCGAATGGGTTGGTGCGTGACTACTATTCAGAATTCACAGAGAGAACGTCAGTTCGAATCTCGGTGAAAACACCAAAATTAAGGAAAACTATTTTTCTAATAGCGCTCACCCCTCAGTAGGCAATGGCAAAACACCGAGTGTATTTCTGCCATGAAAAAAAGCTCCTCATAAACATATCATAAAATAAAATAAAATAACTGTATAAAAAAAATTTGTTTCTTGTGATTCGAACCAAGGATTTTGGATCGGAAGCTCACATTGCTAGTCGCTCGGCTACCGCGCCATGCTGTCGGCGCTGGCCTAAAAGTTATTTAGTTCGTCGCTACGTTTATATCAACATATAATATAACGCTTCGTAGCCAAGAGTGTCGCTTTTTTCGTTTCACTTTTTCTCAAATCACTCCCAACGATTCTAAAGAAGTTTTCACTTCAATAACTCTTGGATTTTCTGAGCCCCAGATCCGACAATTTTACTTCTTGACGAAGCCACCGAGGCGGAAATGGGCCTCATCACTCAAGATGATTTTTCGATTGAATTCCGGATCATTTTCATCCATTTCAACGACCCAATCAGCAAAGACGTTGTTGATGATCGGGCGGCGTGAGTTGTTGTGTTAACTGTTAACTTATAAGCTTTACGACCCAAATATTTATGCAAAATACGGTGTAACGACGTTTGTGGTTTGTCCAAAGAACGACGAGGAATGGGCAAACCTGGGTTTTCTTCAACACTTTTGGCTACAACAGCAATATTTTCTGGTGTTATTGAGCAACGTGCACGGGTTTTATTCTTCACATCATTAACTTGCCGACAAGGTGCTTCACGATTATCCAAAAATGTTCGAGTTTTACGAACCGTCTCTGCCAAATTTTCACTATTTTTATAGTGAACTAGCGAAAACCCGCTCGTTCCGCTGGTCGTCTTTAAAAAAATCTAGATTGATTAATTAAATTAAGCCGAAAAATACTGTGTGTATTTTATAAAAATTCTCGCGCATGAATAGTAATGAAATAAGTTTTAAATAGTAGTAGCAATTAAAAAACGTTTGAAGTGATTTACTTTATTACTTTTTTTATTGTAATGCTCTTTGGTATACAATATTCTTCGTTTTTCCATGCGTTGTTGAATAAATGAACAATACCGATGGCTTACCAACTCTTGAGCATGAAACATAAAGTTGGCCATGAGAAAAACATGGGTATTCTAAATCAATACCACAAATTGATAAAGTTTGACCTTGTGACTTATTAATAGTAATCGCGAATGCAAGGCGAACAGGAAATTGAAGACGTTTGAATTCAAACGGCATATCCGATGGTATCATTGGTATTCGCGGTATTAAAACGTCTTCACCAGAGTATTTTCCATTCAAAATTGTTGCTTCAATGACGTTATTCATCAATCTCTTAACTGTTAATCGAGTGCCATTACATAGTCGTGGTTGATTTATGTTTCTCAACATAATAATCGGTGCTCCTATTTTCAAGTTTAGCATGTGTGGCGGTAATCCAGGTAAATCAAAGGAATTCAAAAATTCAGTGGGATAATTTACAATATCATCTTGATTTGTAACAGTGTCAACGGATCGATTTGTTTGTTCTGGACTTGGTATGTTGGCCAAAATAGCCGCATTCATTTCATTCACATCTTTATTTTTGCCAGCCATGATGGCTCGTTCACTAAGCCAATCATGATTTTTGTAATTTTGAGGCAAATTTGGGAAAATACTTTGAATTAACTGTTCTTTCGTTTGACTTATTTGACAAAAGTTTGGTTGTAAAGTCATTAAGCCAGTTAAATTATCGACATTATCTCTGCGAAAAAGCAGAGAAGGAGAAGAGAACTGTTCTATTCCCCCCCCGCTTTAACCCAGCTATGTGTTCAGGTGCAAATGACTTTTTTGCGTGAAGTCTGATATAAAATAAGTTCTATTTACTCTTCTTAAATTGATGTAAACTTTTCCAGGCGAAGTAAAAAAAACTGACATATATTTGCTTCAACCGTATATTTGTGAGTACACAGGTAATACGTAAATATATGAATGATATAGGTAATATCTCATATTAGCATAACCTTTCTGCAAAAAATTAAGGAAACGATCACCAATCACGCCGGCAATGATACAATGAATTTTTCACTATAACTGACTTCAGATTAACGTTTATATAATAAGCGTATATGTAACATTTTAAAATTTGTTTAAAATTTTTTTTTTAATTGTTAATAATAAGTGGTCTTCCTCTTCCTCTTCCTGTAGCTATTCCTTTTCCTCTTCCATCTCCTGCTCCATCTCCTTTCTTTATCCCAGAAATGGGCAGTAAAAATTACTTCAGTTAAAAGCTTTCATCAACAGCTTCCATCTGATACCCATATTGTACAAACACATCGAAGGGTACCTTGGTCCACCTTTTCGGCTATATCTCGAGACTCTGGTCACTCAGAGATCTAAAAAATACTCTGTACTAAGCACTCATCAGTAGCTTTGATTTGATACCCACAATGTAAAAACACATCCTAGGGTTGCCCGGGTCCTTGTTTTGGCCTTCGGCAGCGCCACCTGGTGGCAAGTGGAATCAATAAGCATATTATACTAACCTTCACCGTGGAAAAATATATAATATACCAAATTTCATAATAATCGGCCCAGACACACACGACCAAAATGTATTCAATTCTAATGAATGCTATGTGCGGTACGAGGGGTGCGTTTTATATGTCGGGATTAGAGAACAAAAACAAATTTTTATCATCGAAAGCACTTTATTGTTTTTCAAATTTTCTCCATGAAGATCTATACACTATTGCATGCGTTTGAATCAATTGTCGAAGCACTTTTGCCACTCTGAATGAGGTACCTCCAAAACATGCATTCTGAATGCCGCAACCGCTTCTTCAGGTGTCGAAAAACGTTGACCTCTCAGTTTGTTTTTTACGTACGGGAATAAAAAGAAGTCATTCGGTGCCAAGTCAGGACTATACGGCGGATGACCCATTAATTCGATGTTTTGGGTGCTCAAAAATGCAGTTGTTTGAGCCGATGTGTGAGAGCTCGCATTGTCCTGGTGTCCAGTTTTTCCGAAAAAACAGGCGACCATTTGCTTGGAAGTGCTTCGTGGGCGAACAACTTTTGTTGGAATTGGCTCATCTTGACGCACCCATACAGTCGACTGCTGTTTAGTTTCGGGCTCATACGCATAAATCCATGATTCATCACCTGTCACGATGTCATAGACGTGTTTCGAAGCTCCGCGATCGTATTTTTTGAGCATTTCCTTCGACCAATCGACACGAGCCTTTTTTTGAGCGATTGACAAATTGTGTGGGATCCAACGCGAACAAATTTTTTTGACAGTCAAATGTGTATGCAATATTGAATGTATGCTGGTCCCACTAATGCCTAAGATTGTCTCAATCTCACGATAGGTCACATGACGATCTTGCAATATCAGTTCGCGCACAGCATCAATGGTTTTCGAAACAACAACTGATTTTGGACGACCTTCACGAAATTCGTCTTGGAGTGAACTACGACCAGGATTGAATTCACCAAACCATCGATAAACACTGGTCCTTGATGGAGCTTCAGCGCCCAAAAATGAATTAAGTTCATCCATGCATTGTTGCTGAGTTAATCCACGTCGAAAGTTGTAAAAAATAATCGCACGAAAATGTGCACGATTTAATTCCATTTTTGGACCGAGATGAATCTTTTAAGTTACTGTAAACAACACAAATAGCGCTGGTATTTCAAAACGTTCTGAGTACATAAAAGCCAAAAAATGTCAAACTTTGCGATACAGCTGTCAGTTGCCAGATTGCAACACCAGGGTTGCCAAATCCCGAAATATAAAAGGCACCCCTCGTACAAAAAATACGTGCGGCAAATAGCAAAAACACACTCATTTAACTGGCGCACAGCACACACACGCGTTATCGGATTTCAACCAAACTTCACAGAAACCTTTGCCAAAGCAACACCAACAATGTGTGAAACTTTCATTGTTTTCCTTACACGCGTTGCTGAGATTACCGGAGACAAATGCACACTTTTTTTCGGCTTAATTTTTATATATATAGATTTTAATAATTTCAATTAGTTGTTTAAGCGTGTAGCGTTTCATTTTTATTAATGGCGTAGTTTCTACTTGTCAAATATCAAAAAATGGCATCTTCAAAAGTGACATCAAATAACATTTGTTATTGGAAAACCCTTTACATACTTCCAATCTATATTTTATATTCTACAAGTTCTTGCAAAAGTTTTTGTTTATTTTTGATTTTAGTAACAAATTATGGAGCCTGCCGCACACCGAACCGCATGGAAGCTACGTGCATTAACCTGGAAGATTGTCGCTACCTTTTCGAATTAGTGCAAGATCCGAATCTATCACAAAACGATCGCGCATATTTGCGTAGCAGCCAATGCGGGTATCGCGATCGCAAAGTTTTGGTAAGTAAAGCCGCAAATATGGTAAAAAAGAAAATATTAAAAAAATGTGCATATTTTTGTAACTTGAATACATGCAGATATGTTGTCCTTCACAATACATGACACTAAGTGCCACCACGCGTGCACCGCCAGCCGCACCTGCACCAGCTCCAGCCTTTGCACAACCAGGCGTGCTTTTTCCAGAATCCCTGCCAGCGAAGCGCCCTGTAAGTAACAGCGCTAGTGGTTTCAGCGGCAGCAACGGCAGAATCAACAGCTCCTCTAGCTTATTACCGAAGTTTCCGCAATGTGGGAATGTGCTTGACAACCGTATTTACGGTGGCACCGAGACAGCGATTGATGAATTTCCGTGGACCGCCTTGATTGAGTACTTAAAGTGTAAGTATTATACACACACATATACATACATATACACATGTATTCATAAGTTATACATATATTCATACGGCTTTCTAATGATACATTTTTTGCCACAGCGAATGGCGTCAAGGGCCACTATTGCGGGGGCGCATTGATTAGCGAACGCTACGTATTGACGGCCGCACATTGTGTTAAACCGAGTGATCTACCCGCCGGCTGGAGATTGACTGGTGTGCGCTTGGGTGAATGGGACACGCGCTCTGATCCCGATTGCAGCACAGAAGGTTGTGCGCCCAGTCATAAAGATATCGCCACTGTGCAGAGTATTCCACATCCAGATTATGCAAGTCACAATGACCCCAACGATATTGCATTGCTGCGTCTAGCCGAGTCTGTGCAATTCAGTGATTTTGTTAAGCCGATTTGTTTACCGACAACAACAAGCCTGCGCATGGACACTTTTCTCAATACTGCAATGGATGTAGCCGGTTGGGGCTCAACCGAAACAAGTTCAAGTAGTTTTGTTAAATTGAAGGCCACCTTGAAAGTTAAAGATTTGGATGCGTGCCGTGCGAAATATGCACAACTAAATGGTATAAAATTGGATTCGACGCAGTTGTGTGCGGGTGGCGAGTCGGGAATCGATACGTGTCGTGGTGACTCGGGTGGTCCGTTGATGTTTCAGGATGATGTAAACGGTAAAGCGGCTTATTATCTGGTAGGAATAGTCTCGTATGGGCCAACCCCATGCGGTTTAAGCGGTTGGCCGGCGATTTACACGAGAGTTGGTGCGTTCATAGATTGGATTGAAAAAAATATGCAAACATAGAGAAAAATATTTGATTAAGGACACGCGAATGTATGCATTTACATTTATTTGGTGTTCTCCTAAAAAATGGAAAAAAATACATGGGAATAAATAAATCAATATAGTATAAATAAAAATGTATGACAATTCATCGAGTTGTATCCAAAAGGTGAGGTTAGGTTGTATTGGTTGCCTAGAAAATGGGCCCACTTGAACGAAGAACTCAAGTTCATCCTTTGTGATACCATTGGCAAGGAAGTAAGGTGGAGGAAGACCAAGGGGACAAATGGAAGAAGAGGGTGGGGAAAGGAAAAGTGGGTGAGTATTTTTGGATTAGGAACGGTGACTGATTTGCGTTTATGTTAGACGCTTTATGCTGCTGTTGAAGTTCATCAGGTTTTTTATATCAAGTCCTGCTATATCCATAAAGCTAAAAACGTTTCAAATTTTAAAGATAAAATACAGTGGATTTCCGATTTGATTTTGCTCGCTTGGTACACATGCCCTAAATACTAGGTTGTTCAATAAATTTGTGGTTCGATAAGAAAAACACGATTTTATAGTTAGCAATACACTTTTTTTCGTATCCCTAGACAACGCAGCTACCGTAGTCGAATGGGTTGGTACGTGACTGGCATTCGGAATTCGGAGTACGTAGGTTCGAATCTCCGTGAAACACAAAAATAAAGAAAAAGTTGTTACTAACAGCGGTCGCCCCTCGGCAGGCAATGGCAAATCTCCGAGTGTATTTCTGCCATGGAAAAGCTCCTCATAAAAACCATCTGCAGTTCGTAGTCGGCTAGAATAAATAGATTCGTATATAGGGGTGCAGGGCGGCATCCTCTCGCGGCTGCTTTGGCTAGTAGCTATCGATGAAGCCCTAACTCGTTTAAACAGGGGTGGGGTAAGGGTGGTAGCATATGCCGATGACTTGGCCCAATGGTTTTAGGACCCTCCCCATCAGTAATGGCTGAAATTTCGGAAGGTGCATTGGCTACACTCAGTAGATGGGCTGCCAGTTGCGGCCACATAGTCAACTCTGGCAAAGCGGAGTTGATGCTATTCATCAGGAAATACAAGCCTCCACCCTTTAAGCTTCCAAGATTAAACAACCAGTATCTTACACACGGAAGTCAAGTATCTTGGCGTAATACTTGACCCCAAGCTCCACTAGAAGCTGCACATAGACAATGGAGTTAAGAAGGCCGTGTCTCAAACCACTAGTCGTACTCTGGATGTTCAACTTAGTGGATCTGGCAACCTTAACATATGGTTGCCTAATTTGGTGGGTAGCTCTTCAGAACTGTATGCGTGGGCATCACTGGGGCATGCAAACATGTCCCACTGCTACCCTCAACGTCATTCTGCACTTACTTCCCGTGGATCTTCAAGTTAAATCCATTGCTGGTCAGGAAGTTGAAGGAGATTGGCCTCTGGAGGCAACATCCTGTTGGACATAGTTGAATCTTGCAGCAGATCTCCTCTTCCTTCTATGTATTTCGTACAGATGGGCAAAATGGGTTTTGAGGGTGGTGCTAGAGCTATCTTTCCGAGAAGGCAAGATTGAAAAGAGGGGAGAGTCGGCACGGATATAGGTACCTTTGTTTTCACTGACGGATCCAAGAAGGAATCTGAAGTGGGAGCGGGTGTTTTCTCGAAATCAGCAAATATTTCAGTCTCCTTTAAACTGCCGGAAACGAGCAACGTTTTTCAAGCAGATGTCTTCCCGATCCTGCAAGCATCCATAATGCTTAGAGATCGCTGTTGGGAGGGGGAGATTAATATTTTTTCCGATAGTCGAGCTGCGATCAAGGCCCTGTCGTCGCCGTGTTGCAGGTCTTTTCTGGTTAACTACTGTAAGGAGGAACTCAAACGTCTGGAACGTACCGAAAACATTTCCCTTCCTGGGCACATTAATATAGAGGGAAATGAAATTGCCGAAGGAGTCGACAGAACCGGTTTCAGTTGTCACCTTCACAGACATCGGTGTCCCCTTGACCGTTGTGAAAGAGAAATTTCTTTCTCAAAAAAAGCGCTAGCCAGATGGAGGTCTGTCTCATCGTGTGCTATTTCAAAAACACTATGACCTCAATACGATAGAAACAGGATGTCTAAGGTGATGGGAATTCCCAGCCATTCAATGCGGTGTTCACTGGTCACTGGCTGATCGGAACTCATGCGCAGAAGCTTGGATTTCCGTACAACACCTATTGCAGAAACTGTGGGGCCCCTGCAGAGAAAGAGAAAGTGCTCAACAGTCTGCAGATAAAGATACTGTTGAGCACTTTCTCTACAAATCTCCGGCTCTGGCGGCTAGCTGCTTGAGATTCCTTAGCGTGTCCTTTGGGGATGGCTTGAAGAAATTCTCCAGCTTAGATCCCTTTTCTCTCCCCCACTACATCAGCAGCACTGGCTTTTTTCGCAGGTAGTGGTCCACATTACGGTATCAAAACGGCACGTAAATCTCTTGCCATCTAACCTACCTACCTACCTACCTGGTAGTCGGCTTAAAACTGTAGGTCCCTCCATTTGTGGAACAACATCAAGACGCACACCACAAATAGGAGGCCAAACGCTCAAAAAGGGTGTGTGACTCTGGCACAACGTGAATTTCGTCGTTGAAACATTGCGACGTTTAGCCGCTCGCCTCGAAGAGACTGGCACAACACGAGATGCTGCCAGGCGTGGCAGACCTCGGAGTAGCCGTTCTGCAGAGAATATTGCTGCTGTAGCCGAGAATGTCATGGCAGCGCCGTCGACATCGACCAGACGACGTGCCACGCAAATGGGTATCAGTCGACGGTCTTTACAGCGAATTTTGGTACAAGATTTGAAGATGTTTCCGTACAAACGTACAAAGTCCAGACGGTGCATCAGCTGTTAGCTGCTGACCGCCAATCGCGTCTAACATACGCTCAAGCCATCCTTAATCACCACCAAGAGGAAGATGATTTTTCATCAAAAATAATCATGAGTGGTGAGGCCCATTTCCATCTTAGCGGGTACGTAAATAAGCATAATTTACGCTTCTGGGGCACTGAAAATCCGCGTGTAACCCCCGAAGAGCCATTACATCCGCTCAAAGTCACTGTATGGTGTGCTGTTTTCGCTGGAGGAGTCATCGGACCTCTTTTCTTCGAAGACGTCGCGGGCTAAACGGATACTGTGAATGGTGAGCGCTACAGAGCAATGATCAACGAGTTCTTTTTGCCGCAACTTGATGAATTGGGATTGGAAAACATGTGGTTCCAACAGGACGGTGCAACGGCACACACTGCACGTGCTACAACCGATATGCTGAAGGATGCATTTCCCGGGCGCCTAATCTCCCGTTTTGGCGATTTGCACTGGCCAGCAAGATCGCCTGATTTGACCGCTCCAGACTTCTTTTTGTGGGACTCTTTAAAGTCGCGGGTTTATGTCAACAAGCCTCAGACTCTTGCAGCTCTTAAAGACAATATCCGTCAAGAATGTGAGGACCTATCGCCGGAAGTTTTGGCCAAAGTGATGGAAAATGCCATAAAAAGGGCCAAATGGCAATTAACTGTGGCGGCGGCCATTTACCTGACATAATATTCTCGACTTGATGTAAAAAAAATTAAAAGACCAAATAAAAATAATCCACAAGAAGAATCAAAGTTTTTCATTTTTTTTTAATTACAGCCAAAAAACATCGCAAGGTTACTTTTGCGCCACCTTGTATATTATATATATATATAATACACTTCTGCATTCTCTTGAACCAAATTTCAAAGCACTTTTTAGCACTCGGAAGTGATTATCTCCAAAACGACCTGTTCAAATCGTTCACCTGCTTCTTCTGGCATTGAAAAACGTTGACTGCACATTTTTTGGTAGTTGGGAACAAAAAAAATCATTAGGTTCCAAATCATGGCTGTAAGGTGGATGGCCTATTAATTCGATCTTTTGAGGGCTCAAAAACTCTTTTGTGTGAGTCGATACTTAAGAGCGTGGAGGATAATTCTTCTTCGACGGTTGGTTTTCCTTAATAACTCCCCAAAACTTCATACAAAGAAATGGTTGTGCAGCACTTCGAATTGACTCTTTTAAGTTTATCTAGCGGTACTGTTGCAACATGACCAGGTTTTGCGAAAAAACAGGCGAAAATTTACTTTGAGGTGCTTATTTTTGCTTTGCGGTACAAATTTTGTTGTCGATTGCTGTTTTGTTTCCGGTTTATATGCATAGGTACAAGATTCGTTACCTGTTACGATGCGATAGACGTGCTTTTAACCGAAACGCCACCAATCGGCATGAAAAACTATAAATGAAAAACTTAAGGCCAGTTTTCTCGATATTTTATTTTTTTTAAGTATGGCGCACCATTTGTAATAAGCTAGTGATCACCTTGGGAACATATAGCTACGGCTGAAGACAGTATTCTGCCACCAACATTTGACGAAGTCGTTGTGGCTCTTAAGAAACTCCAAAACGGTAAAGCAAGGGGTGAAGACTCTATAGCGGCTGAGCTCTTAAAAGAAGGAGGTGAACAACTGCATAAATATTTATACCACTTAGTGATAGACGCATGGGAAAGAGAATCTATACCCTCTGATTGGCTGGGATGCATAATCTTCCCAGTGTACAAAAAAGGGGACAAGAGAGTATATGAAAATTATCGTGGTATTTCACTGCTTAACTCTGCTTATAAGGTTTTTACTAATGCCCTCTATCGTCGTATCAATGAATATGCAGAGACCATTATTGAAGACTCTGAGTGTGGATTCCGCAAGGGAAAATCCACAATTGACCAGTGCTTTTTCCTCAGTCAAATCTTTGAACAACACCACGTATATGAAAAGGATATTCACTGCCTTTTTATAGATTTCAAACAAGCGTTTGATAGCGTCAGGAGAGATACAATTTTTTACGTACTGCTTAGCCTAGGGATTCCAGGAAAACTTATAAGGCTAATCATCGTTACGCTCATGGATACAAAAGCAAAAGTAATCATCCAAGGGAAGCTTACAGAGTCATTCGCAATTGAATCTGGTGGCAAACAAGGTGATGCACTATCCTCAACAAAGGTGGTACATTACTAATTAAAACAACGCAAATATGTGCCTAAATGTAAATGATGTTTTCAAAAATCCCTACACAGCCCAAAAAAATTCCCTAGTTTTCCCTACGCTTCAAAAAATTTTCCCTACAAAATTTCCTACATATTTTTCTCCTGTGTTTACACTATAATGAGGCACTTGCAACGTCAAAATTGAATTATTTGCTTAAGTTTTGGGCTTGGTGCTGTTTTGACACTTTATAAGACACTTTAATAAGAAATTTTATTTCAAAAATATATATAAATACACATATTTATTATATGTACAATATTATAAACACATATATAATGAAAAATACCGCAAAAAGACTAAAAATTTGGCTTTTTCATTACATTCAGTTTAAAACAAGACAGAGTTTCTATTTTTTCAGAATCCGGCACGATTACTTCTAAGATTGGGATTAAATGGGGTGAACCATTTGCAGCGCGTCGTTATGCTCAGCGAAGAACATGCTAAGTCTTATTTCGAAATTTCTGGAACTATTTGGTTTACTCGGCTTTTTCTTAAAAAAAAAAATGTTTATTTTAGGTGTCTTTTTTATTGCCTTCATATTTTTTGGTGCATTTCTGATTCGGCGTGTTTCTGAAAATCAGACTTGCCGCAGTTCGAAACTTTGTCGCACGCAGCGCATTTTCATTTGAATGGATCGTTAGCCACAGCTTCCAACAAGCCACTAAAATTGTCGTCGTCAAGCCACTTGTTATTGAACTTTTGTTTCCGATACTTGAATTTTTCTCCTGGTGTTCCTCCAAAGAGTCAGTCGAAGAGGAGCAGCGAAGAAAAAATCGCGTTAGCGTTAACGAAGAACAAATGGCAATGTTGCTGCTTTAACGTTTTAAAAGTATGCTGCCATAAAAAAAATACTGGCATGAATTCTGCGGCTTTTTATTTTCAATGATCTTTTTTAATTTTTCCCGCTATCTTAAAATTTTTTCTGTCCTTTTTGAAAATTCCCTACATTTACAGAATTTAAAAAAGTCTGTCCTCCTTTTTCGACAAAAATCCTTACATGTAGGGAATTTTCCCTACATTTACCATCACTGAGTGCGCCTATTGCTAACTTCGAAAGGAATATTTTAAGGAACAACTCGGAAGCGTATGCGGTGGCTAGGTCACGTGCTCCGTATGCCTGCTGAATCCGCTGTAAGGAAAACAAAACCATGACTGGAAAGATAATTGGTGCGAAGGCGAAGGAAAAACCGGGAAACCGGTTAATAGACGCAGTGGGAAGCGATGTCACAGCAATGGGAATTCGCAACTACGAAGGAAAAGCAAGCGATAGAAACTTTGGAGGAGTTTTGTGAAGGAAGCTTTGACGCACCCCGCGTTGTAATGCTGTGAATGATGATGAGTGATCATATTTGATTTTTATTCATATTTCAGGCAAAGTTCCAGAACTCTAAGCAACTTGTCTAAGTTAAGTTTTTATATTAAAACACCTTTTTTAATATATTTTTTACATAACTTTATTTAGTCCAGTTAAGTTTTAAAATACCTTTTTTAGGACTTTATTTACTCCCGTCCACGACTTGTCGTCGTCAACCCACAAATCAAAAAACTGCCTTCCTACTCTACGCTGCCACCTTAAATACCCTTTGTCTGTCTATGTTGTTGTTAGCGAACGCCACTGTTAAGTTGCTGTTAAGCAATGCTCTTAATCTGGGTACCTGGGTACCGTAAAGGGATTTGCTGTTTTTCATTGTTGCACTTGTTTGTGAAAAACAAGATCAAAGCAATGCTAACTGCTGGGTCAAATATTAGGGCAGGCATGATATGATAACTTCTATAAGTTGAATGAATGAAATATCAATGAATAAGATCTGTAATTTAAAATATCACCATGGTACGGAAATCCCTGTGTTTTTACTATGACTATATATATTATATATATGTATATATAATTGGCACGTACACCCTTTTTTTGGGTGTTTGGCCGAGCTTCTCCTTCTATTTGTGGTGTGCGTCTTGATTTTGTTCCACAAGTGGAGGGACCTACCGTTTCAAGCCGACTCCGAACGGCAGATATTTTTATGAGGAGCTTTTTCATGGCAGAAATACACTCGGAGGTATGCCATTGCCTGCCGAGGGGCGACCGCTATTAGAGAAATGTTTTTCTTAATTTTGGTGTTTCACCGAGATTTGAACCTCTGAGAGAGAGAGAACTCTCTGTGAATTCCGAATGGTAGTCACGCACCAACCTATAGGGTGTGACATGTAAAAAATTTGCTTTTTCAATCCGCTATAAAAAAAAAACTTATCAATATTTTTCAAACTTTTTTTTTTATTTTGAAGATTGAACATTGTCATTTATGAATGAAAAATAATATCGTTCAAATGACTGCCACGACTGGCTTAACAGTAGGCCATTCGACCAATCCAATTTTTAGGCACATTTTCGATTGCTTGGGCTCCAATTTCATGAGTGCCAACTTCGATTTCGTGTATTAAAGCATCAATCGTCTCTGGATGGTTCGCATAGCATTTGCCCCACAAAAAATAGTCCAACGGGCTTAAATCACAGCTCCGAGGCAACCAATTGATATCGGAATTTCGGCTGATTGTTCGGTTTTCAAAAACGGTAGCCAAAAGTTCGAGTGTAACTTTGGCAGTGTGACAAGTTGCACCGTCCTGTTGAAACCAAATGTCGTCCATGTCATCCTCTTCAATTTTTGAGCGCTCGCCATTTACTGTAACCGCAGAAGAAGAAGAAGACTCACCACTTTGGAAATAGGTTTTCAATATTTCCCAATTTTATTCAAGCGTATTGCGTCCTATTTCGTAAATGTAAAACCTTTAAGTAAATTATGAACACATTTGACATGTCGTTTGTGTTACCATTCTCAAAAAAATAGGTGGTTCAAAAAGCAAACGCTATATGGCCCACCCTGCGGCTACGGCGGGTTTTCATTATAGGGCGCTCTTTGGACTTTTTTTCTTAGAATTTCATGTAAAATCCCTATCTGCTAGGGATGTCGAGATGTCGTTCTATACATACACATTGACACACCCTAATGTACACATTCGTTGTCCGGTTCACTATACGTGAAAATTTGTGATTGAGTCATTCACTCACTGGTATTTTTAGATCAAATTCCCTGCCTGGTGGTGCATTCGCGGATAACATAATATGAAAAATTTGCTTCGCGTGACGAGTTGTATGCCCACGAATGTCGAGAAGAGATGTTTTTGCAATTAATTATTTAAAATTGGTAGAACTAAAAATTACTGTTATTTTAATTTGCGGACAAAAACTTGCAAAACTGTTTAATAAAAATATTTCCTCAATTGATGAAATAATGAAATACGTCAAAAAGACTAATCGCCTTAATACAGTACAATGAAGAAGACTTCTATGATCTCATCGCAAACGCATTTATTTGATTGGTTCACGAAAGATGAGGGTATTGCAAATACGAAGAAGATTTCATGTGCAGAAGTGGCAGAATTTAAAAGTAAAAGTTTTGTAAAATAAAATTTTATATTACATATTTATATGTATTTATAATAAAAAAATTATCAATAAAAAAAAATATAAGAAAAACAATAAAAGCTGACCGTGATAAGAAAAGTGCTTACTTAGAAATATAATATCAATTTTCCATGAACTCTCGAGCCCCAAAATACATATCTGCTAGTACATGTTTCTTCTCAAATTGCTGATAAGAGCAGTTAACTCTATATTTACCCATTACTCAACATTACAACTGAAAGAGAAATCAACTAAGAGCATTTATTCTCTTATGTCACACACACATGCACATACGCATTAACATACAAAATTCGCCAAGTAACCGAAAACAAATAATAATAATAATCGTGAGAAGTTTACTTAAATCAGCATTAAACAACAGAGTGTGGCGAATTTTCGAGCGCGACTCAAAAGATTTTAGCATAGACATGCAGCCAGCATCTTCTCAAGTTCTCAGTTGCCTTTGCGACGTGAAACGATACTTGTCTCAGTATTAAGGCAGTCTAAGTTGTAAGGCAGTGGAAAGTTCAATTCGCCAGCAACTCGCTGATCTTTGTGAGCCGGGTTGTGATTACAAAAAAAAAAAAACAAAAAAACAAAATAAGAAAAAA